>NC_138906.1:117597763-118797763 GCF_965231255.1 Vanellus vanellus | reverse complement strand
CAATTAGAGGAAGCATAAATTTTCCTCTGAATGCGAGAGAATGAACGCATTGTTCGAACAAGTCTTTCATCTAAAGCGTTTATGAAATACAGCAGTAATAAAAGCGTTTACTTTTGTAATACCTCCATGAGTTTGTTTTTACATGTCCCAGTAAGTAACTGTCATTTAGAACAAAGCATTCCAAACAGCTGTTATTAGTAGATTAAAAATAATAATAATCTTCTAAAAATATGGCCAAATGTAACCTCAACCTTCAAAATATCGTTACCAAAATTTATCTGTGCTGCACCTAATTTTGCATAGCACTTACCATATATGAAGGAAATATTAAAACCCGCTTATGTTTGCCGCATGGCCATTGGGGATCATCTAAAAGATTTGGGTCATATTCAACGAAGTCTCCCAGGTCGCTACCTATAAAACAACAGTAAATAAAAGAATGGAATTCATTACATCAAGAAATCTCTGGACTTAACAGAAGTGGCAATGAGTTGACAGATAATGCACAAGACAATCGTCACGCAAGATTTTTGAGAGAGTCAAAAGATTTCTCAGATCTTGAAAACCCCAAGTATTTCAATACTAATACAATTTGCAAAGACATAGAGGACCTACAGCTTATGAATTATCTGATACATGTGAATTTAGGGTGTACAGAACTGCAAAATCATATAAAGCTCCACAACGACTTTTATTCTCGGCAACAAGTTTCATCTGTGTACGCGGATGTTTTGGTTTGTTTCATTTAACATGCCAAAATATCTCAAGCATATAGTGCTTCAGCTTATGTTTTGTGCCTGGTTTTGTAAACACTGCCCTTTCCAGCCCAACAAAGGTCACAAGGATAATTTACACCTTCAGTTCATGACTACCGTGTTGGCACTGTAAATTTTCCATAGCAAAGGAAGGTAATGATGAGGCTGATGCAGGAGGAACAAACAATGCCAGTGACAGGAGGAGGCAGGTCGAGCGCCATCAGGGGCTAGCGATACGACCAGCTGACTTATTTACTTACCTTCCCATCATCCGTAAGCCAGCTTTGCTAAAGAAACAGGGAATGAGCTATTTCACCCATGACATGAGACTATATTTTGCTTAATTTAAGCAAAAACGGGGGCCAAAACATGACGTATGTCCATCCTTCACAATACCTGCCTATCACCAGGGTACCCAGGGGCATCAAAAAAAGCTTCTTGAGAAGTTACCTGCATCAATGCTCCCCTGGGTGCTGTTAGCTCTTGCCAAAGAAAGGCTACGATGGCTTGCATTGCGAAATTGGGAGAAGGATGAGGTGGAGTCTATCGTGTTCCTCCGAGTTCCCAGAGCATTGGTGGGAAACAGGAACTGTGTATAAGAAACCGTCTAAAAAGAAAGTCAGAACGGACAGGCAGTTACTATCAGCCCGGCTCAGCTGCAGCGGGATGCCTTCGGTGCATCCCAATTGGAAGCAAGAGAAGCCAAATTAGCAGAGGATTTTCTGGATTTAATAGTTAGGCACAGATGAATAAACACCAGTCACCTACATTTGCTTCAGTGCAGCCAGTTTATCCATGCAAAAAAAACCTTTTGCAAAGGCATTAATTCTTCAACAAAACCACAAACACACACACACAAGCCCTAATACAGTGGATTTACAAAATCCTACTCAAGGGTCAGATTTAAAAATCTGTCAGTTTGGTCAGGTTTTCGGTTTTGTTTTTTTTTTTTCAGTGGGCCTTCTCTGTAGCAGATTTCAGCTCCTTATTTACTGAAACAGCATCATCTAGATGGGTCCCTCAGCACAGCGCAGCCAGAGGCAAATCACTTGAACGCTGCTAAACTTAAGCAATTTCTCCGGTATTTTTGTCCTTTAGGATTTTGTCTGGCAGAGTCCTATTGGTGTTGTAAGTGAGCTACCAGTTTACAGCAATGGTTGTGGGAGACCATTTACTACCTCCTCACACGGACTCAATGGGAATTAATAACTTGTGACAAAATTATTTTTAGAGAGTACCAATTCTCTGCTTTCACCCTTGGCCTTGCTTCTCATAGGTTTATTTTCCAAAAATAACATTATATTGAAGAAAAAAAAAAAAGAGTCTCAGACTCTAGACTGGTTTACGAGGAGGTCAGAACAGGTATCAAATAAATCATGTGAGCTTTCATTTCTTTATAAGCAGACAGATTGTCCTCAGGAATTTACAGCCCGTGGTCTGGCCTGACACCTGGTTAGGTGAGCACACCACATGTAGCAGCGTTGACCTAGGGCCTCTAAATCCATAAATGACAGCAGACTGGGTAAACTGAACTGTAAAAGGTAAATCAAACTTTCAGCAAAGAATGTTTTAATTTACGATAAAAATTGTCTCTCCTCTATGTATTTGTTTAAAACAGATCGTTCTCCCTACAGATTCATAATTGCTTATTCTATTCAAGTGAATACACTCTTGGACTTTTGTACTACTACCTTCCTGCTCTTTAGGAAAACATACCATTAAGCAAAATTTATTTTATTAAATAAAATCGAGAGCAAACGGAATTACAGCTTACAACTCTTAATAGAAATTTTTTTCAAGCCTCTGACAACACACTCTGCAGCGATACCTCCTGTTAGAGCCAGGGGAAGGCTGCATGATTCAGTAATGCTTTACAGACTCGGAGGTTGCCACAGGCAAATTTCTTCAAGGAAAGAGAGTTGCTTGCATTGACAGCTTGGGCAGTCCTCCTGAATTTCAGTTTGCACATGCTGCTCTTTAACTATTGTGTTACACTGCACGTTATAATTTATTTTTGTATCTGTGCTTGTTATTAGTTACACAATTTTTTCACTTATTACAAAAATCTAACGGAGTAGGAACTGAAGCATCCCCACCTTCCCGTCTGCTCCGAGCTCCACACCTTCAAGACCAATTATCTCTTTGAGACACACTCCGGTAGAATGGCACTGGCGTCCACCATCCAGCTTCATATCCCTGGGGAACAGAAACAGCTTTTAATACACACATCTTGTTTACCTTCCACCACCCAATGCTGAAAAAATAAGACATAGCAGCATTAATCCAAACATGCCAACGCCAACGCAAAGCACAGATCAGACAATTTTTCCTACAGGCAGCACTTGTGTTCTCTAAAATACATTACAGAGAAAATCCAGGTTGCACCTCACACCCCACCTATGGTGTAGAGCAATGTTCCCCATCACTGGGTGCCTTTGACAGAACCTGGCACTGGGAAGGAACTGGAAGTCATATACATTTCAGGTGAGATCCAACAATCCAGCTTGAACACTTGACTGCCATGTATCCAGTAGATGGACGCTCCCAGAGTACGTATGCACATCCCCCCGTGCCGTCGGACAGAGGTAATTGCCCATCAAAGCCTCCGGGAGGGACTTCTGCTCCTCCGAGCGCAGGAGTGTCCAAAGCCCAATGACCCTCCTGCTGGAGGCCAGCAGGAGAAACCCAGCTCTCCACCGCCTCGGGACAGAAACTTGGGGATCTACTTTAGGAGGACTGACCCATTTGCCATCTTACACTTGGAGGTAAATGAGATGCCCGATGCAGGCTGTACCCCACGCCTTAGCCTCACGATAAATATGCGTGAAGTTAAAACAGACTATAGGCAAATTTAGGCTTTGCAAATGACAGCTGTATACTCTCCAGAGTATTTATCTCTCAGTATTTTCCTGGCTGATTTCCGCTGAGGTCCAAGTATGTGCTTAAAAATCTGTGGGAGAGACGCTGGTACCGAGGCAGGGAGAAGCCCTGCAGGCTCCTCACCCCGTTGCAGGGCTGGGCTATCTCCTACTGTGTCTCTGCACACCCTGTTGCCGCGTCTTCCCTTTCCAACCTGTCACTCATTTTATTTCTCTGAGACACGGCAACCAGTGAGTCCCCAGTAAATCATATTCCTTACTGCTGGAAAAATCCAACACGTCCATCTGCTAGAAAACATACTTCTGTGACAAAGGAAAAGACTGTATCAAGTTTCTAATCCCAACAAAACCCTCTTAGTTTCTTGACAGGGGTTCATTTAGCACAGTGTCGCATCGTCATTCTTGTTTCCTCATCTCGTGTTACTTAGGGGCTGGACAAATAATTATGTAAAAATAACCCTCTGTCAGCGGCATGGGATTAGCCACCCTGCTCTTCTGCAGAACGTGCTTAAAGGAACTCTTTCTCATAGAGAAAAATGCCAAATAGTAACCATTTCAGCAGGTCTTATCCAAGAAACAAACACACAACTTGAGGAAGCCCCCAACCCCAAAAATGAGAAAAATCTGAGTTACCTGAAATAATATAAGAACAGTTTAGTTTCCTTCCACTCAAAACCTTGCAGGCACAGAGTAAGGAACAATGCCACGACAACTTTGAAAACAAGTCATGGAGAAATTTATCCATGCAATTAACAGACAAGGATAGACAACTCTCTAATTCATCAAATGAAAATCTGGCACCCTTTGAAGAGTCAGCACAGCAGCTTTTAAAAAGAAGAGCAGCTCTGGGGACTGAAAAGAAATCAGTGCTCTGGGATCAGAGTCAGCCGGCAAGTGTGAGCACACACAGGAATGATCCCTGGACATTAGCAGAAGATCGATGGACATTAAGGCCTCCATTCGCCTCTTCTTTCTGATGTTTCTAAATAAGACTCTACCTTCAGGACCCTGTGAACAGCACTGTAGTTACTGTCCCTCATCCTTACTAGCAAGGGCAACTTGAGTCTCCTGCTCCTCTACATAGGCTCTATATTTTTAGGTAGTATGTGATTGCTTTTGTTGCAAAACAGAGTAATAAAATATTACTGTTCGGAGATAAACCTGTCCATAAAACAGAGAATTAAAGTCCTTCTCTTGAGGCAAATTGGAACTAATGTTAACGTACAAATTGAAAGGCTCATCCTAGCTTGTGCACATCCTCCTCTTGCTGGTAAAAAATCTCGGTGAACACTTAATGTGAAATCCCTAGGTGACTTTACGTTATCCTTTTTGAGTTCCTTATTACTACCACCAACATCAAGCTAGTCAAATCTGTGTAGAGCGACGCTTCATTTTTTCCTTCCCTCCTATTACAGACAAGTAAGTCCACAAATGCCTCAGCAAGCCCAGGGGCTGCCACCCTGCTGCTGGGGGAGCCCCAGCACAGCTGCTTCTCCCCACACCCCCAAAATTCCAAGAGCAACTAGGAAAGACCTGAGGGATGCCTTCTGCTTTGCCATCTGCAAACAGGTGAGTCTTGCTTGGGAATAGTCAGGACGGTTGTTTGGGTACAGCCACCGCACCAGTGTCGCCAACCGCTGTGTTTTAAGTGATTTAGATTACTGATGGGACTGAGGACCTGCACAAACCAATATCCAATAATAAAGGTGTTTACAAAATGCACAGTAGGATAGATGGTCCTTGCCAAAGAGGCTCTTAAGTGTAGAAAAGTTCCTCCTTTTCTTCATTTTTGGTTTTCCTGTTTTATTTTCCAAAAGTGCTTTTTAACAAAATTTTCTAAGGGCAGACATCGAAAAGCAAAAATCAATCACGGGAACTTAATTTTACTACCTTCACTTTATTCGACCAGAAAAACCTAAGGAAATGAGACGACCTGGGATGGTATTTCCTTAGGAGGCAAAAAAACAGATCCCAGTTTCTGACAAAGTCTGGGAATTTACCCTGATTTACATCAATGTCAAGCTCTAGATACTGTATTTGTGCATACCATTTCCAGGAAGCTGAGCAGAACTACACTCAAAACTAAGTATATTGCATTAGTTATCCAGCACTGCAGAAAAAATTGACAGTTTCTCCACCTAAAAGAGTTCACAGATTTTCTTGGAACAGTACCAGGTGTGTTGGATCCAAAATCTGTTGTGGGACGGTGAAAAGTTTTACTGAGCAGGTAGATAAAAATCAAAACAGGAAATTGCACCCTGTCTTTTATTAGTCAGTCCAGGATTAACAGAATATAAATCGGATGCTATTACCATTGGAAGTATAACATTTCTTTAATGAATCAAATGCTACGCTTTGACGTGATCTACAAAGCCCCATGCGAGACTCCTGCTGGGCACTTGCTCTTTAAATGACAGCAACAGTTGAACACTTTAACCTGTGAATAATTCAGGGTCCATTAAATATTAAATAGATTTCTAGATACATGAAAAAGCCTTCTGCTTGCTGCAAAAAGGAATCTTGATAATTTTTATTTAGCGGTGTAAGCCTTTTTTGTCTGTATTTTATGCTTAGTGATTCCTGACTGTGAAGATCTATTCTAAAAGCAAAGGCAGTTCATGAGACATCAAGAAAAGATACTGTTCTTATCCGTCCCTGTAAATACTTTCTACTTATCGTCTCTGTTTATAGGGACAAGGACAATGACAGCTTTTGAAAAGATGTGCTGCCAGCCAGTCCAGCAGCAGATCTCCCGCTGTCTGAGACTGCCTGCTTTAATTGATCGAGAGCTTTCAGATCCTAATTGCCATTAGTGTTGCTAGAACAACAACTCCAGAGGCAATTTACAGGGAGAGAAGGTGAAAAAAACTCCTGGAAAGATGGCTCTAATGGGCCAGTATCCTTTTTCTTCAGCACGTCAGCTCTTGTCCTGATGTTTTGCCCTCACAGAATAAAAGTTCAAAATGTAAATGTATTAGCTTTTAGAGATTCGTTGCTTAATTTCAATCTAAGGGAACAGGGCAGCTCACAAAAATGAGTAACAGTGGCTCTATAAATTTCATACGAGATGATTAGGTTTGAAACATCCTGTTGCGGGAATAAAACCCCCAGATTTGTGTGTCTTTCTGTGAAGCTAATACTCACTTGGTTTTGGTTTTTGGTTCAATTTGGGAGAAGCAGGGAAAATGGGCAATGGTAAAGAAAAGCAGGAGTATTTCAGTTTCCCTATTATCGGCTAAAAACAGATAGTTATTCTTCCCCAGGCCTGTGGAACGATAAACGCTCAGGAAAAGCACTTGAGATTGATGACTTAATCAAAATTGCCTCGCATACAAAATTCCGTTGGGGAAGAATAGCAAGGAACTTGGTAACGAATCTGAAGGACGTAAGAGACTATCCCGCTTTGCTGTCTGCTTATTGCTACTATCCTGATGGCAATTTAGATGCTCTCATTTCTCCTGTAAATATTCGCCTGTTTTCCACACTCATTGCAATGCTTGCTACCTGACCTGCCAAATAACTGGCAGCAGGGGTGCGGCGTGCAAGACGACCTCACCTAAATGCTTCTTTTTGCCTCACTTTTGCAAACGACTTTCTTAGCCAGTTTAAACACTGAAGATGAACAAAGATTTCAAAGTGTAGGTAACGAAGGCCGTTGGGAATGCCTGTCCCATGGACTCATTGATGGTTCTGGCTACGTGTTACTTTGGGTGATGGTATTGAAAACCTCTTGCTCTCAGCATCATTGAACTCATTAGTGTTCTGGCCAGCATCTAGTTAAATTAAAAGTTAAATTCAGCAGTGATTTATCTTTAGAACCTGGATGAAACTGGTTTGTAGCTTTTCTGAGAAGGACACAAATTCTTTTTATCTAATGACTTGCTCCTTTACTTCAGAAGAATGGTTTGTTTCCTGGGCTTTGGCCCATTTGATTATTCATATTACATTATTTCTCTTAACTGGAGGTAAGTTTAGTCAAATGAATACCTGTATTCTTGTCAAGACAGCAATATTCAGCAGCTATGCTTGCTGTAGGTAAGTTTCGAACCACTTAATGAGTTCAATGCCATGAAGAATAAAAGATGAGGTGAATCAGCCACTTTTATAAGGACATGCACTATCTGATGCTCTGGGTTTTCTGTCCTGCAGCTCATCACCTCCGGCCCCAGTGGCAGTCAGTCACTGCGAGCCCAGCGGCTGAGAGTCAAACATAAGACCAGCCGTGGTGCAGTGCCACATCCCTGCGACACCGCCAGCTCGCCTCCTCCCCCGCGTCCTCTAGATTCATCTTCCAGGCAGGACATCACAGGAATTTGGAAGCTCTTAAAAGGTTCTTACAACATCACAAAATAAAATATCATCAGAATAGATATGATTTCAATCTGTTAATGTTTTTGCCATTTACAAAAACAAGCCTAAAAAGTTCCTTTTCAGAAACATGTTTTTAAATTATGAACCATAATGATGTGTGCCAAAGAAAAAAACAAACAACACAACCCAACTATAAACCCAGCTGACTGCAATACCTTCTTTTCCTGGGGGGAAAGACAATACTGTTCCTTCTTCCTCCTTAATAACACCTCTAACAGCGACAGACATACATCGCCATCGCCTTTTTTGAAAATGAGGCACCTTAAAAGAACTGGATTGCTCTCAGTTGGCTGCAAGCATATGTAGAGCCTTTCTGCAGGCCACCATGTCCTGCAGGCCACATGGAGTGACTCTGACAACACCCACGAGGACTGCCAGAGTTGTACCATCTCCTTGGAAGTTGAAGGAGAAGTGGTGCCTGGAGAGCAGGTAAACAATGGAGAATGGGTTCCCTTCTTCTTTTCCTGGCCTCTTCCAGGTTAGCTACCTGCAGGCAGAGCTGAACCTGGTCCTTCTCCATCCCAGCTGGGGTCACATGGAGGGTCCACAGAGCACCCTTGCACTGGCCATGCTGGGGAGTGGGGTGAGCAGAAACCTGCAGGCACGTTCCCCATGATGGCCGCAAGGGAGAGCCTGGCCATAACAGTTCCTCTTTGGGGACATGTGCAGTGACTCCAGCACCCAGAGCACGACCTGCCTAATGGCCAAAAGGCTAATACCTGCTGTGTCTGATCCCTAGCTCCTGTCCCAAAGGCCTGAAATCCAATTCACCTCAAACCATCTGGAGCCCTTCTCCAAATGAGTAATTCCTTCAAGTCGTGTTTAATCCCTCTGCAAACGGCTCCACTCTTTGGCCTGTCATGACACGAATCCCCTCTGATGGCCTAGAGCAGGTCAGCATGCATGTCCTCAGTGGGTGCGTGGTGGGACAGCTATTAGCTAGTGACCTGAGGCATCTCCCCCTGTCCTGGAAGAGAAATGGCACAAAGGCTCAATTCCACTTGCTGTGAGCTTCACCGTGACAACCTTTGAGAAAGGAGGTGTGCGCCACAGCAGCTCAGGGGTTGCACAAGGAGTACCTCTGATAACTGTCATTACCTCCCATTTTCTGCCCATCTGCAGAACTACACGGGGAATAATTCTCATCTCCTGCAAGGAAGAGATAAAGTGGATGCTGAGCCAGAAATCCAGTTTCAATACCCTTCACAAAGTAGCTCATCCATCTTTTAGAGTATTATATTTAAATAAGAAAGAGGAACTTGAAGGATAGTATTAGCATAACATTACATATGATGCTTCAAGTTTGTAAGTATTCTTAAAGAATACTGGGGTGTCAACATGATCCATAGTATAACATCAGTGAATGGTGAGAAAGGAGAGGAGAAACAATTTTTATAAAGCACAAATATCTCTCCACAGTGGTAAAAAAGGTTCAGTAGTCACTGCTGCATCTCCTCATGCGTGTGCTTTGTTTGCAAACCTTACTGCAAAATCTCTGTGTGGTAACAGCATGCATGTTTCACAGGTGACCAAGACTTGGTTCAGCAGAAAGATTCAGACCATGAATACCCTGTAGCCCTGAAGTTTTCCAATATATTGAAAAAAAGAGTTGTGACTGCACACCTGATCCTGCAGTACCACCACTAGCACTTGAGTTGCCTCACCTCTAACCTTTGCATCACACAATGACTTTGTATTTCATAAAAACATAATTAAAGCCAAGCATTCAGACAACATGATCAGTGTTGCTGGATCCTGTAGGTGCTACAGATCTGCAGATCAGCCTGTAATGATGACGAGAGTTTGTGTGTGTGTCTGTTAATTTAATAACAGAGGCAATAACACTATTACAGTGCTCTCTGTACAAGACAACCCTCTCCTCACTGCCCTTAGCCACTGCTAAACCCTGCACAGGGTCTGACTGATGACTTTGGGCTTTAAAAGGACACTGGGGGGCCAAGGGCAACCAGCAGGCAAGATGCTCAGTGCCTCTTTCAGCTCCTGACCTCCAGTATAGCCTTCCTTACATTGCTTTCACCTGGCTACGTCTGCTCCCACAGCTGCTCTGCTGGTCTAGATGGGGGAAGAAAAGCAAGCTCTGGTCCTGCCCATTACCCTACTCTTGGCCATGGGAATAGGTGAAACTGTGCCTGTCTTCATGCCACCTGCAAAGGTGCCGGCAATCTTTATGTAGCCAGACCTGGAGAGGAAAATGTACAGCCCAGATCCATGAAAGTACCTGCCTCTCAGTCACTCCAGCAGGAGATAACACATCCCAAAACCTTTGCCAATTTAGTTTTAATTCTTCCCTTTTCCTTTGCACAAAAGCACTATAAGCTAAAGCATTAGGTTTCAATCAGATACAAAGTACAGACAAAATTTTGAGGACAGAAAATTCTAGTGATTACTTCTGTTCATGACTTTCCTTCTCCCCACCATGTCATTCTCTGCTTTGTAGTTTTCACTTCTCTTCAGCGTAATAGAGAAAACTAGAGAAACTAATTCCCTCGGCACATGCTGTCCTTCCTTCTCAGCCCCACCAAGCACCACCAGATTGGTCTTCTGAAACCGCAGGCAGAAAAACCTACCATCATCCCTGGCAGCCTCTGCACCGCTCTGGAGCGTGTTTCCCTTCAAAAGCCCACTGCCAGCCGTGCTCCAGTGAGCTGGCAGCTGCCCGGCTGCTGGGAAGGGGGATTTGGGAAACATATTCCAGGGAACAGCTCAAAGGTCATCCTCTCGTGTACTTCCACGGCTTTCCCCCCCGAACCCCCTAGACCTCCATTTGTGTTTGTACAACTACTTAAAAACACAGTTTGGGGGCTTGAGGAGGGTTCTCGCTATTGTAGCTTGACCTCAGTATGGAAGGTGGCCAAGCAAGGGCCACAGCCCAGAGGACACTGCTTGCACCTCCTTGGAAAGGGGCGATGCTGCCCCATCCACCCTGGCCAAGTACGCAGAGTTTAGCTGTGTCTGCAGGAACTGCCTTTCAGATCTTTTTTTTTTAAGTGGACCCGTTGGCATAGTTTAGCTGCCAGCATCGATACAGTAGAGCTCTTCTGCATACATACATCTTCTACAACATAACAGGGGCTGGAAGCCTCCCCAAAACACAGTTGTGCCTGGAGATTTCCTCACTGGCTGCAGTGCCCCTGAGTTGGAACAGAGGTGGAGAAGCAGCAGCAGCTCCACCATGTGCTCCTCTCACATGGAACAGTGAATCCCTCCTGCATTCATGTCCACCCCACTCCCCTGCTCCTGCCAGGGCTTACTCCAGTCTTGTTGCAGATGTGCCCGAAGTTCCCTGCAGTGATTTGTTTCTTCTCCTAAACTATGCAGTAAAGTTTGCAGAACGTAAACCAGGTATGACATCTTGCCCGGGGCCAGACACCAGCAATGCAGAGATTCAGAGAAAGCAAAGCTAAAGGATGCTGTCACTACAGCACTTCAACAGGGGACCAGTGTCTCTCCCCCCTCCTACCACACATCCAAAACGTGCAACGCAGTAAGCAAGCACTGTGCAGCCTGAACAGAGCGGCTACAGTTTACGCTATAGTGCCTCATCTGTTCTTTGCACCAGCTGTTCCTGGAAGGAGGTGCCATTGAATTGTTTCTCTCTTCCTCTGATGCTCTAGAAGAAAGACAGAGGTTTTTGTGGTTTGTTTTTTTTTTTTTAATCTCAGCTTTTTAGCAAAGGGAACAGGGCTGGATTGTTTTGTACTGGCACTTGCTACCTTCTCATCCTGTGCCCTTCTTGCTGCGCAAGCACGGTACAAGACATTAAATGCTGAAATAATATTTAGGTTTGCAGCTGGGCTCGTTACTGCTGTAATTTAGAAGGTATAACCAGTCATCAGCATTTCAAGATACATTCAATTTTCAATAAAGAGGCAATTTCCATAGGGCAATGACCATAAATGTATGACAGTCTACCCAAGACAAATGAACAAAGCTGCCAGTCTGTCAAGAATTTGCCTGATGTGTCATCCCAGTTTAATTAAGGGAAAAAATTTACTGTAAGAGACAGGAGAGCAAGTCAACTCTCCTATAAAGGTGCCTCCTTTCCTTTGTGCATTAAAAATAATCTCCCTTTATTTTGAATTACTGATGCACAAGCAGTTTGTGGCAAATCATTCTCCAGAATTAAACAGATGGCTGAAAAATACGAGCCAAATTCATCCTTTACTCACTGGACAAATTTGACTCTAGGTGATTTATGGGTCTTGCAAACCCACTTCAGTGCATCAGCTGAATATTTCCTGCAGATTTTGTGCCCTGCAGGTGCTGAGCCGACCCCAGCTACAGGCAACTCTCAGCTCTCCAGTGAGCAGCCACGGCGGCCAGGCTTCTCTCCTCCTGCCAACCAGCACTGCCCTTCCCAGCCTTGTGCTGCACCTCTGAAGGCACCCAGCAAGCAGTGCCCCAGAGCCAGCCAGACAACGTCTCCTTAGCCAAATCCAGTTTCTTCCACTTCTGCAGTTTCAGTGGAAGCGCAAAAAGCTTTCGCAGTCTTTGGAGAACTGCTTCAATCTGAATAAACTTTTCTATCAGAGGGCTAACGTCTCAGCACGTCAAGGGATGCAAGGCAGCTCCATGGACATTGCTTACACCAGCTAAGAACCCGTATGGTATTATAGCCAAAATAATCTGTTTCCACTGACTGAATGATCTGACCAATGGCTAAATGTACAATGAAAAGGTATTACATTTAAATCCAAGTATTTCTATATAGTTCTCGAAATCTAGATACAGTAGTACCATGTTTACGTGGAAAAATGAGAAGGCTAAGACTGCTTATAAAACAAAAGTTGTGCTGTATGAGTACTTGTTTTGTCAAAGATGAGTGAAGTCAGAAGAAACAATAAAAACAGTGCATTTTTCAAGAACATTGACTTCAGGGGGGTAGTTTTCTTCAGCTTAATAATCAAAGATACCACAACACATATAAATAAACTGGGGACTGTGAGCTGTAGTTTTAACCTGGTAATGTTCCAGAAGGCAAATATATCTAAGTGCATTTATCTCTTCTCAGAGCAGATATGTAAAAGCATTAGCCTCCGTCATGCTGTTGTCCGTTATCAGGTCTACATGCAGGCCCAGAAAGACTATGTAGTACATGTATAAATATACATACCCGACTTGGGTACAGTCTCGATATGGCAGCACTGAAAATATGCTACAGAAGGATCTTCTGCTGCTGATAAGGACTATTCTAAAATATAAAAGAAAATAAAAGAAATCAAAGACTAAAATTTAAAAATCCCACCACAATAAGCAAAGCAAGAGATGTTACCGTTGAGGAATCCGTAATCATAAAACTTCCACCATGGATGACTTCTCCCTCCTCTTTTTTATCTCACAGGTAGGGTATCGCGCTACTGAGTCTTTACAGAAGTGCTGAAGCCTGTGCCATGCATTACACAGTGAATGAGTAGTGGAGTCCCATCCCTTCTGCAGGCTTTCTAGGAAGACTATCTTGAATACATTACTTGGAATCCAGGATAGATGTTTTTCTAGTGAAAGCAGTCCTAGTGAAAGGAGTCCACCCAGAGAGGCGAGGAGCCATTCTGACAACTCACCACTATGGCTGAAACTAAACAAACCAACCCAGCAGCAACCCAGGTGATACACACCAACCACCACCTGTGATGCACACCACAACTCCGTGGCTGACCTGGAATCTGCATTTATCGGACAAGAATTTCCAGCTGCTGGTCATGACCTTTCTCTACTAAACCAAAGGACTCCATCAGTTTTCAGCTTCCTGTTCCTGAAATAGCCCAATTCATGGATGAAGTCAAACTTTGCTATTATCACAAGCTTTCAGATCCTCTCACTGTTTTCCAGGTTCTTCCTTGAGTCTTCTCCAGTTTTTCCCCATCACCTTTCTTGGTCTCTAGGCAGTATCGCTGGCCTCAGCAATTGCACGGAAGGCAGATACATACATCACATCTTTAAGTTTTATCTTTAAGATCAGTGCCTAGCTGTGATGATCTGCCAGCCTCTGCGCTCAGAAATCACATTGGCCTTCTTGGTTATGATGCTGCATTGACACTCAGGTGTGACTGATCCCACAGCTCCTCACCCCTTCTCCTCCAGCACCACGTCTATCCCAGTCACTAACTGTCAGGGCTGAATCCCTCCTCTAAGCATGGCTTGCCTTCATTCCTCATAGGCAGGTAGCTCAAGATTTGGTTACATGAAAGCCTACGTTATCTGCCTGCGCAGAGCTTATCTCAGAATCCAGGGCACTCTTACAGCAAACGCCTTGTGTTTTTAACCAGTCTCCCAACCTCCGCTTTATCTGCAAACTCACTTTGCGGCATTAAATCAAGTGCTATCTGTTTTAAATCAAACCAATCTGTTTTGCAGCCACACTACTACCTTTAGCCATCAAGCTCTGACATATCATTAAGCAACATCAAAACCACCTTGAGGTCAAGTCCCACTTTCCATAAAACTGCGTGGACTGTCAATAACCACATTATTATAGTTTTGGGAGATGCAGATTGGCAAGAAGCCAACAGAGGCTTGATCAAGATGTAAGATATAAAATGCCAATAAATAACAGTTTATAAATACGCCTTGTTTCCTTATTACCTTCAGGACATTGACAACTGTACAAATGTACAATGTACACTGAAAAGACACTTCTTCCCTCTAAAGTTGGACAACGGGCTGCATCCCCTCAAATTCCTCTAAGACACGGTGATAGCAATTTGTGCCAACTTCTAATCTGGTTAGTGTTAGAATTTACTGATCTTTTACCTTTCTAAAAATCTCCAGTCGCGGTCCACATGCTAGGACCTACAGCTAGGTTGGTTGTCAGGGCTATTGCACTTCCTTGGTCTGCCCTCCAACACTGATTTTTCTGATGTTGTGTGCCACAGATCTGTATGTGATGATTTCACCCAAAGTTTTCATCTTTTGTCCTACACTGGTTGAAGTTAGACAACAAACCCTCGCAAGGTATTTTGTTTACTGTCCAAAAACCACCACACGCACCTATAAACCTTGTACCAGTTATGCTGTTATTAAAACAGTATTTCCTTAAGGGACCAGCTTAGTCATTGTTCTTGGAAAAGGTTTAGATGCCCAAGAGAGCTGCTGCATGTAATGCTTGGAAAAATGCAGAATAATCAATTTTCCTTCTCCTAGATCATTCTGTTATAGCAATCCTATTTTCTTCCTTAAAAGCATGTTTAAAAGCAAAGTGGTATTTAACCTTTAATAAAGTAGGGTTTCTAATAATAAATGTGCATACAGCATCAGGAAGTTCTCCTGCAGCAGATAAAGTACGATTTCGTTGTTTGCCTGAATGCTACAGCACCCCTTACCTATGGGTAAATACCTCCGATCCTATAAGATGGTCTCATGGTGCAGCAGTAAGTTATAGAGCAGGGGGGAAATAATTTTTCGCATTTGAGAAAGGCAATCCACAAGCATAAAAACCCTGGCATATGATTAATTTTGTGCTTGCCACTGCTTATTGCTGAATGGTTGCTACTCACAACAGCTTGCTTATTCACTGGAAGCCTTGTTTGCTGATGTATGAAACTTGGCATGGATTTCGAGGCTGACATCAGAAAGTATCTTTGAATTCGGAAAACCATGGTACCCACTAAGCATATTCCCCCTGATCCCTCTGGTTGCTTCTGGAAACACAGCTCTTCCACACACACCCTACACCTCCCTGAAAAAAAACCAACCCAGCTCTTAATACTTGAAGAAAAACAAACTGGTGCTTCCATGTCCACAAGCAGAGACAACAGCGGGAAGTTACCACAGAAATCTTACTGTGTGTATCAGAAGGAATCAGACCAGAAAGGAAATAAAAAGCACCAGCCCAGCCTTGAGTTTTTTCAGATTTCTTTCCCTTGGGACCCAAGTATTGCCTCTCTCTCCATAGTTCCGGGGACCATCTTTATACAAAGATCTCCCAGGCAGAGTAGGAGAGGAGCCCATGGCCTCCACTGCCAGGATGCCACAAAACCTCATCTGCAGAGCTGCTGGAGGGGGGCGGTGCAAAACAGCCTTAAGAGCTGGAATGAAAGAGAAGGAATGAAAGAGAAGCAGGGAAGGCAGTGGTCAGCAGCTCATCATGGAGGGATAAAATGGCATTTTATTTAGAGGTCTGATGATATGCATGGAAAAGAAAAAATTCTGAGGGCCTGCAATGGTTTGCTGGAGCAGAAAGTCCAGGAACTTCTCACAGAGTATGCTTTGGAGAAGAAGGTGTGGTGGAAGCCTGTTGCTGTTCAAGAAAATCAAATTACCGTTTATGGGAGAAAAGCATTTTCCTGGATTTCAACTCTTCAGCAAAGGGTGTCTTACGATCCTGCGCAGCTCTGAATGAGCTATCTCCGACATCAGAAGCAGCCTGAGTCTGAGTGGCTTTACGTGCCCTGACTGCCATTGTGCCAACTAGACATGTTTAAAATGACTTCATGAAAGGTTTTCACTCTCTAACTCTCACATTTCACCAAGAAGTTGTACTAATTACTATGGTTCAGAGCAACCATTATTTGGCAGGAGAGCTCCAACAATGTGCAACTGTCCGAGACTGTAAAAGCTTATCTTCCAATTTATTTAATGAGGTGTATGCTATGAAACTACAAAAACTTACTGAGCACAAGGCTCTCAACAGAATCAGTAATTCACTTGACTTGAAGAAAAATAATGTCTGTTTTCTTCAGTGCCTGTCTAGGTTTGATTGTGTTGCACCAAAAGGCTCGGATCAGGCAATGGGATACACTTCATATGTACCATATACATGCAGAATACTGTCGCCTCTTTTCTCATGCCCGATTGATGATGGTTGATTACCAGGGCTTTGCTGTGATGCAGACAAAGGTGAACACACAAACCGTGGATGCTGTCTGGGTAGCAGCCATCATTTTGGAGTCTCCCAAGTTCATGCTGGGGCTACTGGAAAGTGGCCGAGAGTACTTATGAACCGGGAGGACGCTGCGAATAGTCAACCTCTTAGAGTGCACGTGTTTGCCTTTCCACAATTAAAAGTGCAGCCAAAGAGACCTTTCATAGCCCGTGGGTGCTATCTGGCCTTGGCTTAGATCTGTATGCTAACAAAAAAATTGAGAAAGCAATGGCATGGGGGTGGGAGAGAAGCATTGTTTTACTGCTTTTATATCTGCTATATAGGATGACTCTAGAAATGTTCTTGTCCCATTCTCACCATGAATTGTTTGTTCAGCTGGCTCAGGTTGCTGTTTCGGTGGTCTGTTTCTGCTAGATAGGAAATCTCATGCTTCACAGTTTATGGAACCAATAAACCTGCTGAGTAAAGCGGGTGAAACCACACACTGGTGGGAACCTGTGATAATTTGTATGTTAGGGTTAACTTGTCTTTGTCTTTTAATGGGAAAATTTATTTTGTGCTATTTTACAAGACTGCTTTGATAATAAAGTCTAGGAAAACTAATTTTCCAGCTCCTTTAATAAGCCACGTCCTACAAATCCAAAGAAACCGGTTTAACCAGTGCACAGAACCATCAACAGGAAGCTTTGCAAGGACTGGCTGATAAGCTGTGGTCCGCATACAAGTGGTTTTTCTCTGTGCTGAAATAGCTGAACTCTTATTTTAACCACAGCCGGTCCTGCCTTGCCACTGGACTGCCGAAAGCTGGACCCAGAGCACCGTCACTCAGCACGTGCCATCCCTGGGGCTGAGAGGCAAAGAGCTCTCAGTGCCACAGGACAAGGACATCTCACTTCACGGGTTGAGTGCCATAAATAAGGACAGTTAGCAGAGAAACGAGCCCCAGGCTATCATCCACACTGCAGTTTTCTTTGCTGTGACACTCACAGCCACAAGCCAGTGAAACAGTTACTGAAAGCGCTAGCTATTTTAAAGCCCAGCTATTAATTCACCACTCCAAAATATATTCTGTGTAGATGTTTTCAAAGCTGCGTTCCTCAAGTTAAGTGAAAGGCTGTCATGCCACAACAGAAGGGTCAGGGGTTTCAGAGAGCTCGGACAGCCTGACTCCAGCCCAGCTCAGTGCCTCTGTCCCGCACGACCATGCACAAGAAGCTGCCTGGGACGAGATCCCGGGCATGGGAAGGAGCCCCAGGAAGGTCTTCTGTCCATCACAATACCTGCGCTCCTCCGTGTCATAGGGAACCAAGGAGGATACCTGCTTTTAAGGTATTCAGAAACTCTGTTATTTTAGGATGAATGCATAAAGCAGATCCACCTGACTTTCCCGAGGTCATTTTCATCCAGAATGCCTATTAACTTCGGTGACTGCAACAGCATCCAGACCCCTCAGAAAACCGGGGTATCTGCTCAGATTACTCTGCTAGACTTAGCTGCTGGCCTTAGGGGCGACACTAAGTGATGACTTCGCATTTTATTTTTAGCTTAATATTGCTGTGGCTCTTTGTCTGTAGGACGAAAAGCATTTCCAAAACCGTGTATCTTATTCTTATTGTCTCCTTATTCTAGATAAAGAGATCTTTATTATGATTATGGAAATATTCTGGAAAACTGTGTCTGCTGATAAAGATAAGAAGCCAGTTGAATAACAGAAGCTTACTCACTGTTTTCTTAGCAAGAAAAATATTCAGTTATATTATCAGACATAATGACTGATCTATGAATTAAGACAAAATGCTGCATTTATCCTATAAATACTTTTTTGCAAAAGATGGAGAAAAGAGTTTACAAATCAAATATTTATTCACTTTTTTCAGGTAATACTTCTACCAAGTTTATGCATGTATTTTATATACACATCTCAGAAATTACTCTGTGGAATTTGCATAATTCCTTATGAATAAGTATTTTTTACTGTAAGAAATTCCCAGAGCATGCATCTATTTATGCACAAAACTGACTAAAATTAGAGGGCTGCTTTTCAGCATTTGATTCCACATGTATTTGTTGTAAAGACAATAAGCAGCTGCTAGTCAGACAATTGTCAAGTCAACAATTCTGCATGCGTCTGTTTGTTACAAAAGCTGTTTCTAAAAAGCTGTCGTCTCTCAGAGCCACCTTCTGCAATATTTATGATGATTATTACCTTTCACTGCATTTAATTGTACGTGCGAGAATAAACGTGAGGAAAATTTTGCTTGAGCCAAGTAACACCTACCAGAATTCAATTCATAAAACCCGTGCTGCAATGTAATGTCAGAATTTCTATGCACAAATCGGTCCACAGGAACGTACGTGGTTCTCACCCACGGCAGTTGTATGAGAACAGCTATGTGCAAGGGTCAGCTCTCAGTGGGACAGTTTAGTCTATATGCAACCTGTTCAGGTAGCTTATTTCAAACCTATTCAGGTTTGGGAGGACAAGAATAAAATCATAAGGCATATGGTGAAATGGTCTTGAGAAAATAGCAGGGAGGGCAGATGTCTTCTTCATAAGCAGGGAGGAGCTAGTTTCACCTCTGAGCTGGATGATACTGCAATAAAGGACCTATTCTGCTGATGGAAACATGATGACAGGCATCGTGCCTTTGCAGTAAGGGAAGTCCCGGCCGACCACTGCTGTACGGGTCCCACCGGTGCCTATGGCTGCAACACAGGCAGTGCACGACCCAGCTCGGGGTGTGCACCCCTCACACAGCCCCCGGGAGCCCCTCTGCCTTTGTCTGCCCCCAAAACAAGGATCCTGCTCCTCACCTTGCCACAACCACCCCCAGGTGAGCCTTTACCAACCAGCACTTTGTGTGCCCTAACAGATGTTGAAGCATCATTCAGCCGTCGGTAAACTCGTTCTGGGCAGGTTCTGCCCCGCACCCCTCTGACGCTTATCACCTGGCACTACCCTCGAAGAAACGCAACCAGATTATGCCTCGAGAACACCACACGGATTTTCCTTTTACGCAGGTTATTTGTATTAAGGAGACTCGGGTCTTAAAAATCTATGGGCTAGCACTTCCATCGACTCATACTTCACTCGAGGAAGGAGCGTGCACCGCAGCCTGCACCTTCACAGACTGTTTTAAAGGCATTAAAGACTATTTTAAATGCATTACTGTGCATGTGGTAAGTGGCAATGGCACGCTGTGTTCTTGCACGGGGATGCTGACTCTGCCCTTGCCCTCACGCCCCACGGATTGCCTTTGCAGAAGCAGCCTTTGGATGCACAGTACCTGCCGTTTCTTGTATCGTGTTGCCGCATGTTCTTGATAAAATGAACCTTCTTAAAGTTCTTTGGTCTGGGTGATCCTGAGAGTGTCCGACATCTGAAAAATAAATCAGTTGCGGGGTGGGGGTGGGGGGTGAGGGGGTGAGAAAAACAAAATAAAAGTACTCAGTTCCCTGCTGTATGGCCAAGAAGTCTACACAAAGGCAGGAAGGAAAGACAAGACAAATGATTCAAGTACCCTGTGTTAGGAATCTGCAAGAACAATAAAGACAATAAGTCTGGAAATGTGACAGCTCAAATAAAAAAAGTATTTAAAATAATAAGAAAAGGCACCGCCACCCCTCCTTTCATGCAAAAAAACACGTAATAAAAAAATCTCAGAAAAATAAAACTTCCTGTAATCTCCTGTGACAGCTTAGCCCAAGCTTTCAAAGGAAAAAAACCCACAACATTAAACTAAAACAAAACTTGGTAAATATGTGATTTTCCCCCTCACACCAACATCCACACTTTTGTATCCTCCTCAGCTACTGAAAAGGAGCTATTGAGGAAAGTTCTTTCTTGTTTTAATTTTAGAAAGATTTAAAATCTCTCATTTGCAAGGATAATTTCTATTTGCTTTTAACTCTAAATACTACTTTTTACGTTCCTGACAGCATACAAAACAACCAAAAATAAAATGAATTACCTCAGGAAAAAAAAAAAATCATTCTTCAAAACATTAATCCTTAAATCTATTTTATATCTGAACGCACTTTTCAAATTGCAGTTAGTGAAAGAAAGTGCCAGAGGGAAGAGATGAGACAAACAGCAATATCCCTGCCCTTGCAGCCTTGCTCTTTTTAATCAGCTGAAACCGCAACCCATGTAAAAGCTTCCTCTGTTTCATCTCAGCGCTGTTTTGTTGCAAGGCACGGTGGGCAGGCATCAGAGATAACTCCTGTGCTCGCTGCCCGGCCAGGGCAGCTGGACCGCAGCCACCGCATCCTCTGTGGGAGCTAAGGGACAAGCATCCTCCGCCGGCACGCAGAACCAGCACAGTCCCTCTGCAACCCGTTTTTCCCGTTCTCTCCTAAGCAAAGGCAGAGTTCAGCAGCTTCCCGACCCCAGAGGTCCTTTTTTTGGGCTGACACCACAGACCTCCAGCCCTAAGCCTCCAGGGACTGCCTGTACCCAAATGCCACCACCCTGCATGGGCACACCCCAGAAGGGGGGAACCCCATCACTTTGCCATTTCTGCCTATTCCTGTTAGTAAAACCCTTGAGATTGTCTCACCCTCTGTTTCCAATTAGCCTTGTTAGGCTTTCTTCACTGGGAAAATACCACCAAGAGAGAGGTTCTACCAATAACTCTGCAAATTAGCAAGTAAAAATACTGCCTTGCAAACCATACTTTGTTTAGATCTTTTGCCAATTATATGTGTTTGAATCATTTATGAGAACACTTCATAACATGCTGGTAAGCATTCAACAGTAAGCTTGGTAAAAATAATCAAGCCTTGGTAACAGGCCAGTCGGTACAGCCTCTGCCATTAAGTCTTTGCTTCGAGGTGGGGAGAGACAGTCCACCTGCATGTGGATAAACAAGGCTATAGGATAAACATCAATATAAACCAGCTGAATTACAGGTCCCAGGATAAGGACACACTCAAAATTAAGCTGCTGCCTTGCGGAACAGCTGACCTGGAAGTATAGCACACGCTGGTCAGATTACCGAGCAGCCCGTTTCTGAACTGTTAAGCAGTTGCTCCATTTTCCATCACCCCAGAGGATTGCCTAGTGACTAATTACTGCGGTCCCCAGAGAAGCTGTGGCCTCCTGGATGCAGAAATACAACCGCATTGAAGCTGCTGATATAGCAAGGATGGGGGCAGATTTATTAGTGAGGTAGCAGTCACAAACCTACCAGCCAACACAGGAAGACAGTAACACTGTTTACAAAAATAAGCTTGTGTGTGCTGAGAGAACAAATGATAAAAACACATGAAAATAAGAATACTAAAAATACCAGCCTTCAAAAGCTTACTTTATTAAACCAGCTGTACTTTTTAAAGGTACTACGTTAGAGGCTGGTCGTTCCTGTTAGTGACAACTAAACTTCTCTCTTAACCAAATCTGACCTTTTATTTCCTGACATTTTATTTAAATATGGACTTTGTATTTTATAACCTAAAGCCAGGGAACGTATAATGCCTGTCACCTACCACCTTGCAGGGTGTGTGAGGTTTCACTTTACCCACTATGAAGAACACCTTAAGGTGAAGACCCAGCTACTTTCCAACAAGCGCAGGGACAGCAAGTCTGTTTGTGCACGTGCCATGCAGACAAGTAACCAGAGAGAGAGTAAATAAATTTACCTCCGCAGTGGGGCATTTTCCTCGATGTCCTCCAGAGTCTCCAGAGAAGATCGCTGAGAGATCAGCCGACGTCTGCAGAGAAAACAGAACACAAAAGACCGCCGTGGATTAGAGGGCACGAGGAAGTCCTCAGAGCTGTTGTTTAGTAAAGCTCACAAATTGCCATTTACTAGCCGAGCTGTAACTTTGGATATTAATCAACTTTGTTCTCTTCTGTTTATTTTCCTAGATCAATTTGATCCCAATGAGAAGAAAACTTACTCCATACAAGCCTCTATAGCAAAGAAGAAGTCAAAACTTCCCAACAGCTCCTCCTCAGTTTGGGCTTTCATATTTTCCTTCCTTCAAGGATTAAACACCCACCAGTTAGGACACCAGTCCCACATTTGCTGTGGTAGAGTTTGCCATGCTACAAGTACAGTTCTTTGATAAAATAATGCAGACGTAGATCTACAGAGACTGCCCGTCCTTCACACTGCTGCAGGGGACACTCCTCTCTGCCCCTTGCCCTTTTTACTAAATAAAGGCCACTCATTTCTCAGTCATGTCCATCTCATCACTCCTCCGAGGAGTAACTCAAGAGAGATGAAGGATGACGCAGCCTGCAGCACTGGGTACAAACCAGCAGTTTAAAAAGGAGCTCAGAACAGATGAGTTTACTCATGTTTTAAACCAGTTTTCTATGGTTGAGTCAGATCCCTCCTCTACCTTTTAGGGGCTGGCTTGCTGGAAAGCAGCTCTGTGGAAAGGGACCTGGGAGTCCTGGTGGACAACAGGATGACCATGAGCCAGCAATGTGCCCTGGTGGCCAAGAAAGCCAATGGCATCCTGGGGTGCATCAAGACGAGTGTGGCCAGCAGGTGGAGTGAGGTCATCCTTCCCCTGTACTCTGGCCGGTGAGGCCACATCTGGAGCACTGTGTCCAGTTCTGGGCTCCCCAGTTCAAGAAGGACAGGGAACTGCTGGAGAGGGTCCAGCAAAGGGCTACAAAGATGATTAGGGGACTAGAACATCTCTCTTATGAGGAAAGACTGAGGGACTTGGGTCTTTTTAGTCTGGAGAAGAGAAGACTGAGGGGGGGATCTCACCAATACTTATGAATACTTAAAGGGAGGGTGCCAGGGGGATGGGAACAGTCTTTTTTAAGTGGTGCTCAGTGATAGGACAAGAGGGAACGGGCACAAACTTGAACACAGGAAGTTCCATCTAAACATGAGGAGAGACTTCTTCACTTTGAGGGTGGCAGAGCACTGGCACAGGCTGCCCAGAAAGGTTGTGGAGTCTCCCACACTGGGGACATTCAAAACCCACCTGGATGCTGTCCTGTGCAACCTGCTGTAGGTGACCCTGCTCTGGCAGGGGGATTGGCCTGGATGATCTCCAGAGGTCCCTTCCAACCCTGACCATTCTGTGAAATAAAGTAAGGGGATCTTAGCATTTCAAGTTTCCTGACTGTGTAGTGAGCAGGGAAGCAGCCCTGGTACAGGCTTGGTATTAGCAGCAATTGCTGCTGCACAACCTCCAAACACCCTGTGGTGAGTTGACCTTGGCCGGACGCCAGTTGCCCACCAAAGCTGCTCTATCACTCCCCCTCCTTTGCTGGACAAGGGACAGAAAATATAAGGAAAGGCTCGTGGGTCGAGATAAGGACAGGGAGAGATCATTCACCAATTACCATCATGGAAAAACAAGGAGCTGCACCCTGCCCTCCAAAAACCATCGTATATACAAAAAATAAATGTGTAAGAAAGATGCAGCCCACCCACAGGCACATAATGAAAAATAAAGCTGGCAACCATCAGAACGACCCCATTGGTGGGTGTTAAGCAGCTGTGACAGCCAGTAGAGTGAAGGCACCACGCCACAGCACCCGGCTAGCATGGGGGATGTCAGCACCCATCACTCCAGGGGCCATTGCTGAGGTGTACAGTACCTCACCAGTGATTTTATGAGTGTGAACTTAAATGACAAAAAGTCCCCATAGACCGCCACTATTTTTTCCCAATTACCTTACCATCCTTCCCACTGAGCTGCCTTACTCCCCTGATCTGCAAGGAAAGAGTTTCCAGAACCTCAGTATGTTACGAGCACTCTCCATGCTTGGGAGGCTGCTCATTAATTTATTTCCTGGGCTGTATTTTCACAATAAATTGTTTCCTCTGACGCCAGCGTAAGCAGTTTCTAATCCTTCTTGCAATTTGCTATTCCCTCCAGTTGTGCTGCTACAACTGTTCCTGCAGCCGTGCTGCAAATCTGATTACCGAAATGTTTTTCAGTTCAAAATAACCCTGAGGTTCAGTGATTCAGTTTACTACTAATTCAAACACCAGATTTCTATCACTAACCTCCAGACAACACATTTCAGGACAGTTTGAATGTGCATGCGGCTTTTCATATACTTAGAAAATCATAAAAAAAAAACCTCAAACAATTTATAGAGCAACTAAGTGTGAAGCGTAATCCTCTTAGGAAAATATGTAAACCTAAATCCCCTCAGGCTTTGTCTAAACTAGAATTTAAGAAGATCTGGCACAAGATAGGATACACCTTCAAAATGCTAAGAAAAAAAGAAAGAAATCTGCATTTCAAGGTGTGCTGAACTTGCTGGCATAGACAAGGAAGAAGAGACTTAAACATCTGTCTCCAGCGCCCACAGGTGCTCTCTCGGCTCCATCCACAGTCAGAGGACACAGAGATGCTCTCAGAGGGAGAAATTCAGACCAGGAGGAGCTCCCCCTCCATTTCCAGTTATGTTGGTCCATAAACAAAAGCTGGAAGTCTCAACTACCAGCACCACTGATGTAGCTGATGATAGCTGCTGCTTTTTAGTACCTCTTTATACGTCATTAGCTTAATAACACACTTAAACGATGGTACCCTCCCATCTTGTGGTGTCACAATACCAAAAGCATACTTTGCATGTTGTTACTCCAAGAGAGAAAAACAACAGTACAACCTTGCCACCTTCTTCGTACTAAACTTCTCAAACTAGTAATGCAGTATTTCCCCTAAGATGCCTGTTGGATGCCATAAGGCGCTTGTACAACACTCAGTGCACATTCGAGCCACCACCGCAACCTTCCTCCAAGCCTCTCCTTGCCCAAAGTTACCCACCACGCTACACCTCATTGCCAATGGCTTGGCAGAGATGGGTTTGAAGATTGCACGTCCTATATTTCCATCTGTTATTAAGGCAGATGCATTGGTTGGCAGAAATATACGTAACTACATTCCATCAGCTCCAGGGCAGCTTTAAACACCGGTCATCCAGTTGCCTGCTGACGGTTCCAACTCCTCTGGCATCCCTTGCTGGTCGCAACTTCTTAAACCCAGCACACCAGGGATGCTGCCTCCTGGTTTTCGCTTGCTAACCGTGAACGCAACACAGGCTGGACGGGAATCGCTGCCACCCCTCTTGGCACAAAAGAGCTCACACTAATTTTCACTGGTAGTGACTTTGCTGTATTTTGGGGACCTAACACAGCGAGTGAGTCTGCACAAGTCTGCTCCTTGGGAGAAGAGCACGGATACCTGAGCTCCCTTCTCAACTAGTGTGAATATAAGCACAACTCTGGATAAATTCATCCAGGAAGGAAGAAAGCAGATGAACACCCCCAGATCACCAGCAGCAATGAAGCACAGGTCACACAGAAGCCTGCAGTGATATAAATGGGGGCTGCCCCAGCCCTGTGCTGCCATTGGTAGCGGTGAGAGGGAGGATATCCAGTCCAGCACCGAACCCAGCTAAAAACCACCACATCTTTCACCTCTCCCCAAAATCATTAGTTTTAATCAGTTCAGCTCCCTGCACAATCACAGAAGCACCGGTGAGGTGGATTTGCAGCAACTCTGCTGAAATCAGTTCATGCTGCCCGTGAATTGCACCCTCTTTTCACTGAAGAAGCTCAGCCGCAATGGAGTACGTGCAATTATTGCATTTTATCTTAAATCTTTATTTCGAGGCCTAATTAAGATGACCTAAATACCAATATTTATAAGCTTTCCACAGCTGGATATTATACCAGAAAAGCCAATTAATGAACCTACCTGCTGTGAACCAAGTCACACATCCTGTGCCACACACATAGGAAAAAAAAACAATTTTGGAAAAGCAAAGCTTTTGAAAAGGTGTTCCAGGGAATACAAGCAAAACCAGTTTTTCATTGTCTTCATTAAAAATTAATCACCTCAACTGGTGTTTAATATTTAAACTAATTTATCATCTTTCTGCAGGCAAGCAGTCAGGGCTTGTCTATACAACTTCTAAAAGGGTTATTTTTCAAAAATTGATTAACGTGCTATAGCAGCTGCCATATGTAGACACGTGCACTGAAATAACCCAAACTGTTTTATATCACACATGACCATCATTCTGTATTGATACCTATTTTATAATAAAAAATGTCCTATTTCAATAATAATTAGGGGAAAATCCTTCTATTGTTAACAAAGTGTATCTATAAGCAGACTAAAACAAAATAGCACTGTGTGACATACAGGATTCAGGCTTTGGGATAAATCTTTAGGCAGACGCATTTGCAATACAAAATGCTTTAAATCTTGCGCAGAGTAAATGTCAGCCAGCTAAAACACACTAAAATAAAGTTTCAGTAAAAATGTTAATTTCTCCTAGTTCACAGAAAGCCTTAAAAGAATTTCTGCTAGTTTAACCACCACATCCTAGGTATACCAAACTCAACCCTCTCTCCTTGCAGCCCCATGCACACAGAAGAACGCAGTTTTGTTCTGCAAAGATGATGACCTCCTAGTTCTAACCATCAGCCCCTGTAGGACATTGTCAGTCAGAGTCTCATGCAACTTACAGTTGATTTTTTTGTTTGTTTTAAAATCATGTAGTACTACTTTCTGTTAAACACTTACCTAAAATACTGTTTTTCTTTTCTGTTTCCTCCCTGTTCCCTGTGCAATTGTTACATGAGCCTAGAAATAACTAATACTCTACAATCAAATTCCAAACCCAGTCCAAAGAAGGAGACTGAAGAGATATTTGATGCCCTGGTATTTTAAATGGTTGTTCTTTAAGATATTCATGACCCCGTTTGCATTCTGGATTTATCTTTGACCAGCTGTCTGAATCTCTGTGGAAGTTTCTTAAAACCCCAAATGTTGTCTCCATTTCACCTCTCCAAAGTCACTTTAACATATGGCTCAGTTGCAAAAATGAAATAAAATGCAAGGACAAAAAAAATAAAGCAGGTCTGTAACCAAAACAGCAAATAGCCAAAGTGAGTACACTGCAAAAAGATTCACTGTAACCAACCCATCAATCAGTGGAAAATTATCTTCACCGTCAATTGCTGCAAAATACTCAGCTCAATTATGTTAAACATACAAAATCTTAAGCCCTATAGACAGGAGGTGATAAAAAAACAGAGCTGCAATCAGAACACTGGATAAATTCATCAAAGGAAGGAAGGAAGGAAGACGATGATAATCCAAGAGATAAGGAAGAATAAATCCATGTGTAATTACTTTCTAGCACAGCTATAAAACCAGGAAGAAAAAGCTGCATTTTAAATACACCTAATTTTTGTGAAAGTTGTGGGTGTAGATGCCCCCTGCTTCTGTTAAGATGACAAACCTACAACGGCTGAAGCCAGTAGCACAGGTGCCGCTGGCTCCCAGCAGAGAAGCATCCCCCCGGACAAGCTTCTCCACTTTGTCTGGGACAACTGAAGCTCTTCAGAGATGCAGTGATGACAGGACAAACGAGTGCGAATCATCTGAACATCTGCTGACCGCATTAACACTGATGGGAGAACTTGGGAGGGCAGCAGGTTTCAGCAGGTGAGGACTGTTGGTAGTTCACATGCCTGCTGGGTCACTTCCTCCCTTCAGGTGGCCGGCGAAAATGAACTTGCATGAACAAGAGCCACAGGGCAGAAACATCAGGGCTATTTATTACCTTCTGGTCACAACTGTGTTTCTAGTACTGTGGCTTAGAAGCACCAGAAAAGCACCGAACTGCTGAAAATGTTGCATTCCTTGTTTTCACTATGCTTTCTTCACAAAGAACGTATCCTATGTGCAGGAAGACTACCCCAGGTATGCACACATATGGAGTGGAAAGAAAGTCAAAACTTGCAGCGATGGGGAATGAGATCAGGATACCTGTAAGGGTAGCTCAGGGCCTGCCTACAGAGGTGTTAAATCGAGGGTTTCCCTCTGCCATCCATCCACCCTTCTGAAAGGTGCCAGCTCCAGACTCAAAGAGGAGCTCTTGCCCAAAAGCCAACATACAGTTGCCCAAAAGCCAAGCTAGTCCTTTGCAAACGCTCCCTGGGAAGTTACCAAACATGCTCTAGACGTGCAGCTCCTGTAGGTCAAACCGGGCAGAGCATCACCTTGATCCTACTGTCTCTACAGGAACCGCAACCCTAGGGCTGTTTTCTCACTGTGCTTCATATTGTTCGCTCCGGCATC
Source organism: Vanellus vanellus (assembly GCF_965231255.1). Lineage (NCBI taxonomy): Eukaryota > Metazoa > Chordata > Aves > Charadriiformes > Charadriidae > Vanellus > Vanellus vanellus. The sequence goes on along the minus strand of NC_138906.1, from coordinate 118,768,835 downwards.
AAAATGGCTCGAACAGTAAAAGGGAAACAAGAAGAGTACTCAATGAGACCTAAGATTAGGCTTCTATGTGTTGGAATGGAAACAGAAAGATTAAAAGTAAATGCATTTATTACAAGTAAATAGATAAAAATATATATTTATGTATATAAATATATATAAATACATATATTTACTGGTAATATATAATATATATTATATATTTATATTTTCTCTCCAATTCCCTGCCAGCCTGCCCACTGAACGCCTCTGCCCAAACTCCCAGGCTAAGCTGCTGTCAATTAATACAGTCTTCTGAAATATTATACAAGACATCAGCTGTGTACGAATTCCCATTCACTTCCTGACCCCTGAATCCCTGACCCAGCACGAACCCAGATGAAAGACCCGCTAATGAGTCACCTCTCGCCCTCGCTCTGAAATTTTTACTGGGATTCCTATGTCCCAGCTCATTTTCTTCCTATCTTTTGCCAATATCACAGGAAGACAAACACAGGAAAAACAAACCCTGAGACTATTGAAAATTATTAAGGGAAACAGTTTCCAGGAGCTACCCAAATCGATATAAAGCAGTATTTAATTGTGTGCTATCATAATTAGGCAGCAGAGCCGTTCTCTGCAAAGAACATTAAACTCCATTTAGGACTTCTAAGCCGCACAGCGTATTGGCAACACTACCCACAACGGGAGTTAAATGCATCTAGCGTGCGCTGAAAGTGGGTTATTTTGTTAATTGAGCAGCCCAACCCAAACACACAGAGCATATACCAAGAGACCTCCATGTAGCTGTCACCTACACGCAGGCAGGATGCAAACGTGGTTTAAGACCACAGCCTTCTGCAGTGGGCTGTGAAGGAAAGTCTCCGACGCAGAAATCCTGAGCTAGCAGGACCCCCAAGAACCTGGTCCTCTCGGGGTACATATTGCAAGGAGAGAGACCTTCAAACCTTGGGCCAGTGATAATTAGGAGGACAATGCCATGCCAAATGCCTCCTTGGTCTCCATCAACCTTTTGGGGGTAAGCAGGAAGATGGGCAGAAAACAAGGGGAAGAGGGGAGAACTATGGCATGAACATGCCTCCATGCCAGACTCCTCCTAAACCAGATGTTCCCCTGCACTGAGTGTCCTACCTATATCCAAATCTTTGTCCAAGCCTCATCCTCCCACAATACCCAAGGCAGAAGCTCCGAAATACACAGCACTCCAACTTGCTGCCTGCTGACTTGTCTGCATGTAACATCTCAGCATAAAAAATACCTCCATTGCCATCCTGAAGGTAGGATTTTTTTTGTGTGTGTACAAATAGTATTAATGTCAAATACAAAGTACAAAAAGAAAGAAGTAAGAGAGAATGAAGGAAATCAGCATGACAATACAGAAGCATCCTGCTGACCTTTCACGGTGTGGCGATGCAACACAATGTTCTGTTCACAAATTATTACGTAGCTGTACATACCCATTCCTTCAAATGGCCCGCAAAATTCTAGCATGGATCTGTTCCAATGTCCCAGAGGGATCATTTGCATTTGGTTATATCGAATATAAAATCAGGAGTACCAGCACTGCGAAGAGACAGGGGACTTACACTAGAATTGCTGAGCAGCAAACTGTTCCCTGACAAAACATTTGTATAGTGTGAGTGTGTGCAGAAAAACAGCAGGTATGGTAGAACTGGTTTGAGGATTTTTTTTTAGCATCTTGCACAATTCAACTTGATACATTAATTATTAGTCTTGCTAGAAGACATGACACTGAGAGGAAACGCATTCAAAATTAGGCACTGATACGAAATCTCTAGTGAAGGAAAAGAACAGGGTTGAGCCTAGGGAGAATGCAAGAGCAATCACCACACGTTGCTGATGCTGAGGACCCTTTCATTTTCACCTTCCCCAGCTGGATTCCCAAATCACCCAAGACAGATCTTGTTTGAAACCTACCATTTTCCCTCTGCAGGCAGCTGCCTCTGCACCCAATCCTCCTACTGTTGGCTCTGCCCAAGCTGTAATGAGGAGCTACAGCTGCAATTCAGTAAGATTCATTTAAAGACAGCAGAGCCCTCACAGATCCTGAAGCGCCTAAAATCTACATCCTCTCTTTATCTGGAACTGATGATTTACAGATTCACTGCCTTCACTTTACTGACTCTGCAGCAACGTGATAGCTTTCAGAAGGCTTGTGCGCAGTAATTTATTTTGAATATGCCCCAACACTGTCACAGCTATATTTTTCAGAACAGCCATTACCTCATAATCTAACACATATTATCACGGTAAGACATCAATGGGCACCAGCTTAATTAAAGACATTCAAAACCAGCAAAGGAGGAAACAAGATTAATCATCTGTCCTTATGAAAACAAGGATGTTTGCCGAAGCAGATAAAATAGCACTGTAAAGAACATACAAATTCTCCATCTTCATGTCATCTTTCTACAATAAAACACACCCCATAATAGCCTTTCTTATCGACATTAATCTAACAGATTCTTCATGTGTCACCTCTGCCTGACAAACTCTATGCATTGTAAAACAATGAATATTTAGGTCTGTCCAGAAGCAACGCTGCTCCTTAAAGGTCACATTCTGAGGATACCTATTCCTAAGACAAGAAATAAAGAATCAACACTTAAACTGAGGACACTACTTGAGTAAGCCACACTGCAAGACCAGTTTTTAAAGTATCAAATCCCGTGATGTTGTATTTCAGAGCAGCCAAAGTTCTCACATGGAGACACACATAGACACTACTAAGTCATCGGAAAAAAAAAAAAAAAAGACTTTAATTCTAGCCTGCATACCTAATTACACAATTACAACTGCTGTTAAAACTTTTCCTGTTTGTTTTCCTTTATTTCATTTGCAGTATTTCTTAGGTTACCTACAGCCCTACCTCATATCCCTGTCTTGCCTCCAAATGCACATGTGCTATCTGGGAAAACTTATTCTCCAATCCTGCACCTGAATATTAGACTTAGAAGAGATCTGAACAGGCACTAATAAATCTCATTGCTAAAAAACGTACCCTAGACACCGTGAATTGCCTGGATAAAGTTCTCTTGATGGAAAAAAGAAAGTCCCCTATGTGAGCACGACATAAAGACCAAACCTAACCAGTGAAAGCCAGCATGAACCATTTCATGCATGATATATGAACGCTGGCACAGGTGGTGGCAATCATAGTGTTTAGTGGTGCATACTTCGGATTTAGTTCTAAGCACATTTGCTACAAGTTCCCTCAGGATCGGGCGCTTTTCCCACCATCCTATTACATACCCAGGAGTCAACGCCCTCCTATCCCTGGCCAGGCATTGCTAAAGCCCAAGCCAATCCATATTGTTCAGAGAAATCAAATATTGGATAGCTTAGATATCCAGTATCGGGTATACTTTTGGATATTTGTGATATCTGTGATAATGCAAGACAGCCCAGTACCATAATTATAGATATTACTACATGCACAGGGATGAATGCCTTCTTGCCTGTTAGTTCGCACACAGTCAGCTTTAATGCTGACTCTGAGCACAAAAAGACGCACTTACTTAAAATATTGCATTTGCTCATGCTTTACTTAAAAACACATTCGCGATAATGAAGACACGTTTCAAAACCAGTACAACGAGATCCATTATTAGGGTAAAGGAAGATCCCTACTGTGCAGCAGAACCGCTTCAACATGCCTGCGAGCGTGTGGGCCTGGGGCTCACAGGAGAGAGCTCGGTTCTTCCCTGCTCTTCTCGCTAGCGACAGATCCTGGAGCCAACCAGCGTTAATTGCTCTGGGAAAAAGCAAACTACCTTCTCTTTCCCTCCATCCCTGACAGTGTGACTGGGCACAACGTCTTCCTGTTACTGCTGGGCTGATAGGCGGTAGCAGAGGATTAGATCATTTTCTTCTCTCCCGGTTGAGGTCCCTTGCTCAGCGTGGTGTACCGTAATTGGCACATTCCCAGCCTGAGGTTGCTCTCTCGTGGTACAGATCTTTATTAAAAATTCAAATGTTTTCAGAAATCAGTTTACTCCAATCAGAACATTTAGTTTGCATGATCCTCAGGGTGAAAGACCAGCTATGAACCAAACAGCTTACCATAGGTACACATACCGAGGCTAATCACGGTTTAGAGGGTGACATTTAAAAGATCGGATCTCCACGAAGAGCCCTCACTTCTCCCCACCCCCAGTAAGCAAGTATTATGGGCATCCTCATAATACTGGTAACAGTTGATTGTGTAGCTGTACCATTTGCCCGCTGTTAAGGTATGGTGGTACAGAAGCGTCCAATATTCAGAGAAGCTTGCCAAGAAGTCTCCCCACCTGTTTTCACAACAGAGAGCTCCTAGCTGTCACTCTAATTAACTTTTCATTGACTTGGCAAATGCAGCCTACATCTACAGGCTCGGGAACTGCCTTTCCCGGGATCAATACCTCCCCGAGAGCGTACTCCATAATCAGAGGCTGGAGGCTCAGAAAGCATCTCCCCTACCCTCTACCGTAAGCAGCCTCTTCCACCGTCCCCACTCACTCACGCACTCACTCAGGGAGCGTGTGCTGCCACCAGAAATAGCTGGATGTAAAGACCTGAAAGGGTCCCAAATTTTTGGCCTTTTATATTCTCAAATTCCCTACATACTGTCAAAGCGCTGTGTTATCAGATGTAAAGGAATAATGTTTATTCTGGTAATCTGAGCAGTCTCCTACTTAGTAAATTACTTAATTATCAGCAGACTGTGTGTTCCAACTAGTTGGCCAGCAAATACCCAGTACTGAGATATCAGTTTTCAATCCGTTTGAAGGGGGGGGGGGGAAGCCTCCAAAAAATTAGGACAATGCCCTTAATACATACTTTAACTTTTGGTCAGCCCTGAAGTGGTCAGGCAGTTGGACTACATGATCGTTGCAGGTCCCTTCCAATGGAAATATTTTATTCTGTTCTTTCTATTCTATTCTAAAAGCAGATTCGTCAACACACGAAAAGCGAGGAAAGCTGCCGGAGCACTCTGCTAGACTGTGTCCACTAGTATTTTCTATTATCAGAGCAATAAAATGCATCTCATCGTGACAAATCGGGCCAACAAAGTGCAATTTAGAGGGCTGCTTTAAGACCAGGATTATTAGAAGGCAGCACAAGACCCAAATTTCGCATTTCTGTACTTGGCGAACTCCCCTGCCATGGTTCACACCCATGTCAGTGCTGTGCTCACTATCTCCACATACAGCCATGCTGCGCCAGAAGAACCAGGCAGCCCTCTTAAAGCACACTGATCACTGCACCAAATAACTCCAGTGATGACTCCTGACATGTTCAGTCTCTCCCCAGTTCACTCAAAAGATATGCTGCATTCATTTATGCAATGAAGAAGGGAAGAGGTTGGTTGACCTACTCCTACTGTCACAGTGATCCACTTCCAATGCCTCTTGAGCCCTTGATCTGATCTAATCTACAGCGCGTGTAAGAAAACAAATAGACAAAGCAATCATTAATAATATAGTTGCAACCCATCTTCTGGTAGAGATGATTAATTACGGGAAGTCTGGAGGATCTTCCCATCACAAACAAATCGTTAACACAAACGTTAAGCTGCCTATGGTGAGTTTATATATCCTGTACATACTTCAGATGGGGGGCTTAACACACAGGAGGTGGGGGCAAAAAGCCTAAAAATGACAGTAAAGTCCCAGGAGGGGCAGTGGATGTCCCTCCTCCACTTCCGAGGCTCAGGAGAGGCAGGGGTGGCTTCCACAATCCCGCATCTGATGATGGACCTCTCCCTTGTCAAAAGGGACTGCCATAAGCTTTACTAACAAAGCGTTTAGAAGGGTGTAAGACACCACACAAAGATTTGCAAATCTTCCCAGCAGTGAAAGCTGGCTGCTTGAGGTGGCTGTCTCCAAACATCTGGGAAGCACAGGACCCAATCACAGAACTGGACCTGGAAAAACACCTGGCACGGGAACCGGAGCCGATGCAGTCATTGGTCCTCCCAAAGCTGAGGTGCCATACCCTGACTTAGTTTGAATGATTTCCAGGGTCTGGGAGGAGTACTGTTGTGGTTACAACTGCAGCTGTGCTAAGAACAACCTTAGGCAGAGATTGCCTTTGGATGGCAAATGCCACGACTATAGATACAAAAAAAGTATTTAGCTCTTCTTTATCCGAGACGCTTATTTTTTTTGTATTTTTATTGTTGGTGTTTTTTCTATAAATGCACTTTTTAGACAGTTTTAGGAAGAAAAAACACTAAGACAATACAGAAATGTACGTATTTGATATTTAAGGCTTTGCCTATCTGCCTGGAACAAATCAATCACATTACCATTTCCCTAGGGTGAGCAGGCATAAGGATAAAACCTACGGGGATGCAAGTTAAGAAAGATGTTCTATTTTTCTGGTCTCCCCCTTCCTTCCTCTTCCCAAAATCGCTGCACTTCCACCCACAGCCTTTAGAGACAAGGGGCCCAAGACTTTTTTCAGAGTTGTGCTACTGCTTAGTCCTCCATCAATTGGAAAATTTTTCTTGATAACATAAAACAAGGCACTTTGTCATTTGACTCAGTGGCAATTTTAAAGCTCTGCAATGAATTGCAATGAACTTGCAGCTCGTTAGCAATGAATTAAGTTGATGAAAGGTTACAAGGAACCAAGGACAGTTTTTACGAGCATCTCCAGGCAGTGTTTCCAGGCCATCAGCTCTCTTTTGCTAACCAACGAACACATCTTGCACTCTTTAGAAAGTCAACCGCCTGTTTCCCCATAAAAACCCCCAAAGTGTTGCCTAATGAAACACACAAAGAGTCCTTCTCGTGCTATGGGAACACATTTCAGGATTCTGCTCACATGTTTTACTCGGGGATGCTTTGATGTAATAGCATGGGAGAGAAAATTTGAGAGATTTACAGATTAATCAGCCAAAGCAGGGATGTGGGTTAGGACTGCTAGAAATGTCCTCCTCTGGGACACTATCTGCAGCTCAACTTACCGCAGATGAAATGAAACACGCTTTGGGAATGCAAATGAATTAGGATGTCACAAAAAGTAATTCAATTTGGACCAGCAGGGTTTTAAATTTGGTTAGTTACCTACAAGATCTTTATTTAACTGTAAACCTGGCACAATACCTAGTATGATCACCAGTTTGACTTCATTTTACTACTATTCTAAAAATTAGGCCTGATAGCTTATTCTAATAGGTTTTCAGGTCACGTCTGTATTATATATATGTATATCTCTATGCACTTTCACGCTTATGCATGGTCTGTAACAGATTTGCAGAACAGTGGGATCTTTTATACACATAAAAACAAGGGTAAGATTTTCATTCATATCACCAGTGTGGAAGAGATAAGTGGAACAAGACAGCTAATTAGTCATTCTCCATTTCAATCCTCAATAACCATAAAGAGAGCTTATTTTTTTACTGCAGGCATTGTCTCACATCAAACAATTTGTAGATAAGAAAAATAAATTCTCTTCCTGAAGGCACATAAGCAACTATTTTGATATAAAAGATGAAACAGCATTAGAAATTAACTGTAACACTTCTTCCCTTCCCTAGCCACTAGAGTATGTCCATTAGGATGCATTGCTAATATGTAAACTATATTATCCAGACTGACAAATTTTGCGCAGTCTGCTGTTTCGGTACTACAGAGCGCAAGCCATTAGTAGCTGACTGCCTCATTCAAATGAAACAAGACAATTATCAGCTGTAACTTGCACAATTAATACTACTGCTGCCAGCATTTTCAGCAGAGATTTGGTTCTTTTATTGCTCATTTGAAGTCTTTAGGGGACGTGTTATTAGTACATCTGTCCTGCTGTAAACATAATTATCATGCAGAATTCCATTTATCATGCTGATCAGGAAGCACTTTCTATCAACCCTTCAGCTTGGGAGCACTGATAAACAGGCAGGGGAATTTGATTGCCCCGGCTAGCTGAGACCATGCTCATGGCCAGGAGCATTTCTGTTGCTTTCCAGCAGAGCCCACGGCAGTTTTCTGAATATCCACGAGTCTCGTGCTAACCTCTGAGCTTGGGGCATGTCATATTTGAGCTTGGGGTACATCGTGTTCGACACCGCTTGTTTGTCTCACTAGATGATTTTACGTTCTCCCGTAATTCTCTGCTCCTCGCTCCTCTCCAAGTCTGAGCAAATGCCTTGTAGGTGTCCAAGCTAATGGAGCTGCCACAGAGTAGGCGGCAACCAGATTCACCGTGATCATGACCCTTTATCAGTACCATAAATCACGTCCATGTCATAGACACCAGGCAACACCTACTTCAACGTAGCACCACTTTTAATATACAAAAATGGGCTTGGGCCAGGTGTGAACAGGCATCAGTTAAACAGATGCCAACCTACACGATACTGAATTTTGTCTAAGATGGGTATGAGGTTTTAAAAAGTGAACACTATTAAGACTTATCAAACTCTGGTACTGTACACGCAGAATAGCCCACAGCTGGAGGCTTGATGTGCAGAGAAACTGTCTTCATGGACAACTTAACCTTCAGAGACCTACAGAACATCCTGACACCAAAATAAGATTAAATGAAGAAAACGTCAGCCCTCACATAGACCTCCTGCAAACTATGGCTTCATAATTGGTTTAAACCAGACTCATTTATGCTAATAAGTTTATGCTGTGACCAAAAGGCACTGTGCTGCTTCAGTCATCTACCTCTTGCATCATGCCAGCACAAGGTCTCCTGCAGCCAGCCAAGTAATCGATCCTCCTAACAAGCACACAAGTGAAAAAAAAAAAAAAACTATTAGTGATCAGCTTTTTTGGGGGTTTGGGAGGGAGAAAAAGACCTGCTGCCCTCAATGGGATCAGCCCAAAACAATCCTCAAATCACAGCAACAGACTTGCTGTTCCTGCATTGCTGGTGGCTGCTCCCGCAGCTCGCGCCTGTCCCCAAGCTTTTCTCCATCGCAGCTATAGGTCTCACCTTAAACTCAGCCAGTTAGCGGGCACATAAAATAGTCACAGGGAACAGGTTTAGGCTGGAGTCCTTCAAGCTTGACAGGAACAGAGGCCAAATAGGCCTGTGGCCAATACCAACCAGATTCAGCCTTTAGGTACCCAACAGCACAACTCCAGCACAGTTGATGCTTTTCTGCTTGTTGCAAAGGAAAGAAAGCAACACAACAGCAGTAAAATGAGAACCTAATAATTTTTCTTTATCAGTTCAAACCTTCCTTTTTTTTTTTCCTGGTGTTTAAACACTGCCTGGCAGGACGTAAGGGACTCATAGGATTCCCTGTGGTTGATGGAATCATGCTGCTGAAGCGAAGGGAGACGGAGGAGGAGACCAATTACTGATGATATCAGAAAGCAAATGTTGTTTCAAAGAGAAATCATTTTACTGCTGATAAATGTGTGATAAAGTGTATGAATTTTTTTTTTCTAAATGTGGGAGAAACTCATACATCTAAACCAAGACAAGTGCTATTGCAGGCTGACACTGGTACATGCAGAACAACTGCACATCCACAGAAACGACTAAATTCACTATGTTAATACATTGACCCATTATGGATTGTATTTTAGGCAACTTATTCCCAGACCATTCTGATGTTTCATTTAATTTTGTTAAGAGAGGGTGGCTGTGACAAATGAGTTAGCACAGTGGCTCAATCAATTATTCTCTTTAAATTCAAGAACTGTGCATATCCAGACTGCTTAATTTCTCCCATACATCTGCATTTGCACATCTTTCTTCTCTGAAGAGCTTTCAAAAAGCTCAAGTTTTAATCAAAGGACTATTTTTGATCCTAATTTTCCAAGCTGCAGTAAAGCTGCTTCGTGACCTCATCTGATGGCAAATGTACCATCATTATACAGTAGTTTCAAGCCAGTTGTACAATAACTAGTCATAACGTTTCTTATTTTTAATCGCTGATGCACCAGGTGCGTTGTGCTCTATTAGAGCCATCAGTCTGCAGACATCGCTTGAACCGAGGTCAGCAAATGACTTGTTGAAGCAAGCGCTGCCTGATGTGAATAAAACACACTGCAGAACAGCGTCCGAACATCAACACCCTCAGCCATACCCCAGTGCACCAAGGCTGCCACCAAAGGCAGACCTGCTTTCCCTCACCTCCGGCTCAGACTTTTGCTAACAGAAACGAGCTGGCCAAAAGGTTATGCTGAGGTTCGTAACAGCAAAAGGATTTTTTTAATTTTCTATATAGGCACATATATATTTTAATCTGTATGGATTATATAATAGACTCACACTCAGGACAAAAACGTTTCCCACTGTTTGAACATGTCCCCTTTCTGAAGAATTTTGCTTCCTGAAAAAAAGCTCACAGAATTTCTCCTGGTTTGGCTTAACAGCATTAAAGGTTGTGTTTCCAGGCAGATGGAAAATCTGGCTTACCCACAGCTTTCCCCCTCTTCTCCACATTTAACAGTTCACTGTTGTGACCACAAGAAAGATGGCAACTGCAACTAAAACTTTAATCCCCCCCTTCCCAAAATCGTAATCTTTGTATAGCAAATATAATGAGCTTTCTCAGTGACATACTGCAACAATGTTTAACAGGATTGCATAACCAAAGTTATATTTAAATCCACTGAAAATGCTACCCAATTCACAGAGTCTGCTCTGGTGATAATTAATGACAGATTTCATTAATATCCACCTATCTCATTTTTTTTCCTTGTAGGCTTGTGCCCCACTAACACAAGGACAGCGGAGAAGAACTCTCTTCTACTAAAGCAGCTCCATTAGGCACCATAGATAATACACAAAGCCTGGCCATGCTGTTCGCTGTCCCTTATCATCCCTCAATTTTATTCTCTAGGAGCTCTTTCAGCAGCTACTTCCAGGCTGTAACCACAGGAGGAGCAGGAGGTATTCTGCCACTGCTGTCAGGCAAGCCAGCAGAGGATGGAAAAGAGGGGAAAAAAAAAAATTCAAAGTATTTTGCAAAGTGGTCCAAAGACTTCGAGGTGGCGAGGCGTCTCTCCTCCTGCCCCTCTGGCCACAGTGTGATGCTGTACCAAGGCATCACTAAACCAACATATTTATCCTATATCGCTGTGTATCCCCTGAGCTGTCCGACCTCTCTCATGAGGAGTCACTTTGAATTTAGTTCTTCTGGTTATTTGCCTCAAGCATTAGGAAAAAAAGAGTGAGAAGATCAACCTGACGGTCATTTGAACAACCTGCTCGGTTTCATTTGCAAGCAAACAGCGTGCGCGTCCCTTCACACACCCCAAACCCGCAACCTTTCATGCTAAAGGATGGCAATTTTCTCAGCAACTCAGAGCACCGACTCTCTGAAACAGGGAACGCCAAATTACCCAGCCTGTTCTTCAACAAGAACAATCAAGAGACACTTTTTTACGTCAGTGGAATTGCTGTTTCCCGAGGCAACGCAGAGGCTGACACTCCAACAGACCGTGGCGGCAGGGCATGCCGCGGGAACGCTCCTCTAGATCAGTCCTTAGCCCGAACATCAGAAAAATTACGTGAAGTTGTAACCCCTAACTGGTCTCCGGATTCACATCTCACTACAAACTAAGTCCTGAGCCCAAATCTCCGCAGCGTTTCAAGATCCTCCCTGCAAGGGGGGAGGGACGGGGAAGTGAAGAGGAAAGTGGGAGGAAGAAGGAAATGTCTGCTTTCCCTTCCCAACCTCGGATTTCCTCTGAAAGCTTTGCTCTCCCCTTTACACATACAGTAAAAGCAGGAGCTACTTTCTTTTCCTCTGCCCTGGAAAAAGAAAGACAAAACATCCCTACCCTCCTTCACTCTTGCAAACATCCCACCCTGTCCCTGCCAGGTTTACGGGGGAGCCGGAGCACCCTTTCCTTTCCCTGGGCTGCAGAATCCTGCATGTCGATGACCTTTATTCTCAGTGTTTCTTATTTTTAATTCCCATTTGAATCCCAGTGAACTACCCCAGAACATTACTAAATGCCCGTTAAGCATTTCACAGAATCAAGCCTTCAATATGCAAAATATTTATCTTGATCTCTAGAAGACATTCTAACCTCTGAATGCACAGGCAAGTGGTTTGACAGACCATACATACATAAAAAAAAGAACCACAAAGTGAAAGGAAACAGTAATACCAACCTCCTGAGCTACTACAGCCACAAAACCTGTCCAGTTCCACAGGGACCATGGAGCTGGCCATGGCATTGCCCAATTTTGTGAATATTCAGGAGGAGACGTGATGTTATTTCAGTTCACAGGCTACAACAACTAGAGAGAAATTCTTAAAAATAAAGGTCACAAATACAAGGGGCAGCTCCGTGTCCCTCCCACCCCAACGTTACGCGCTGTGACAATTTTGCAGTGCCACTCCTTGCTTTTCAAGGAACTTTCATTATTGTCGGTAATTCTGTTATTGTCAAAAATCACGAAGTCATCCAGACCCAGGTATTTTAATTAGACACTTCACGGCTGGCTTCATACCCCAAAGACGGGATTACGGGCAGCTGCCCGCCCCGCAACCACCGTAACCCAAGCGAGTGGCTGCTGTTGGGACTAGTTTCAGCAAGAGCCGGCGATGAGCCGCTCGCAGGCACCGCCCCCGGTGTGACCATAAAACACCATTACGAAACCCCTATTCGTGCGAAACAGGTAATTTTGAAAAAGCTCCAAGCTGGATTTGAACATCTCAGTCCAGCAGAAGATGATACCCCATCTTGTGACTGGTAAACAACCTGCCGGGGATTTAGCATGCTCCAGAGCAGCCGGCTGTTTTTTGTTGAGGCAGGCAACGGTGCCACCCGGTCACGTCCACAGGTGAACGGCATTTTCGAAACTAGAGGCAATTGCCTTGCAGAAAAAAAAAAAGAAGAAGTAATAATGAGAAAATAAAAACTGAAGTCCCTCCTGACTGAGTTCAGCATCACAAATTTCTGGGAGAAAAGGACAAAGGGGGTCCCTATATCCAGACCCTACCCACGAATACCCCCGGAGGGGTGAGGATGCGAGAACAAAGTTCAGCGGTTGGAAGGATGCATGGTTCTCCTTGCATTTCTCTACACCTCCTCCCATTAACTCAGGAACGACGTTGCTGGTTGTCAGGGCGTAATTGGCTTGTTTTCCAGTTTCACATCTACATTACCCTGGCTCCTGTTACGGGAGATGTCAGCGTGGGGTCAATTCACCAGACAGTCCTACTCCTGGGGGACACTCGGGTACCCAGCTGCCCCAGCCCAGCTGCGCTGTACCCACATCTGCCTCAGAAGCTGCATCTTCCCATGACCAGCAGTCCCTAGGCAGACGCTAAAAGCAATGTCTTCCATACCACTTCCATGGTGGTATTCAGGATTTTTCAGGTAGCCTTATCTCCATGAAAAAATGTAGGCAAGGACTCTGCATGTGCTCATGGTGCCTCCAGTATTCACTGCTGGTTCTCCGAAAGCAGAAGGCACAAGAGACCTGTGACTCTGTATTATCCATTTAAACAACAAATACAAAGCTAAAACATATTAAAAATTTATGAATTTCTGTGAATCCTTAAAGAGTCTTATTTTTGCCTTCTGGTATGTAGGTCTTTAAGGCTGCATCTTTTTAAAGCTTTTTTTGATCTTGAAAGTTAGGAACTTTGTCAAAAAGACAGAATACAAGGAGATTAGGCTGAGCATCTCCACCACATCCCAGCAGTCCAGGAACTTTAAAAAGTCTCTATCGTGCATTGCAAGACTTTCAAGTTGGTGATATTGGAATAAGTTTCTCCGCAGTAAAGATAGAATGGAGACATGGGATCCTTTATCGGATCATGTGATTTAGAAATGTTGCTAGTGCCTCCAACCATCATGAAAAAAGCATGCTAAAAATCTTAAAAACAGCTACTAAAAAACTTAAAAACTGTTAAGCTGCCGCTTGCTATCTGTTGTTGGCTCCTCCGTTTCCCCAAGCCAGGAGTGTGATGTGCATGCATATGTTACCTCTCAAACATGATTACTGAGTTCTGCTGAAGGCACTGGCATATGCAGGAAGAAAAGAAAAAAGTTTTGAGTCCCTGAAAACAGATGCAATGGATCTGGCTCTCCTGCTCCATTCAATCTAAAAAGCTATGTATTTCTGAAAGCTGAAAAACCTAAACGTGGGGTTGTAAGAGAGCAGAGCCAGACTCGCGTGTTAGCTTAAATCAGCAGCTAATTCATTTTAAGGTGATACTTTGGGTTGTGAAATAAAACGTTGGACTTGTGAGCCCATTTGCTTTGGCCAGCCACTGCTTTGGGGTCAGTAATCCCTTTAATTGCCCCAAATCACTTAAAGGCACCTCCAGGCAGAAGAGTCTTTGCTCTGTAAGCAACATCAGATGGACAACAAAAAACTTAGAGAAAAACCTTGGCAAAAAAATTCTGACAGCACAGCTCATCACGTCTCCTTTAAAGAATAAGCTTATAAAAGTGAATATAAAGTGTGAAATGTCTTGAAAAAAATCTCAGTGCCCACTGTTATCCCAGGTTGCTGTAAGTTATATTCAGCTTTTAACATTACAAGAAATAAATACATGTATTAATTTACAGAAACACCTCAAAGGTGACCACTGAAAACCCATTCTTGCCAGGAGTTTAAAATATACCAGACTAATAACTGGAAAAGAGTCACTAATACCAATAATTAGATCCGATTCTACAAAAGCTCATGCAGGTCAATACTCTAAACAAAGGTATTAACTGCATGACTAACCATGCACTTCTGCGGAAACCTCGGCTGATGGGGCTCCTGCTAAAATGAAACTACAAACTGCTCACTTTGACTGTGTTAGGCAATGACTTTGTAAGTCAAAAGCAGAGAGTTACCTGGGAGAGTAAGACTCAATGTATCTGCAAGCGTTCACAGGATCAGGCTCTATTTTTATACAGCCCTTTTTCAATGACAAAAGCTAATTTAGAAATACACGTTTCAAACTAATTGCCTCTCTCAAAAAACACGATTAAATATAATGCAAGAGAAGATTTACTTTAGAACTGCCTTGGGGGGGGGGGGTGAAAACACATGAAAAACTGAAAAACTATGTTTTAAAAAAGTAATGAAGACATATTTAGAAGGCATAGACATGAAATGCAGGCATAACAACTCTGATACAGACTTTAAATTATTTTCATGTGAAAAGGCTAACCTTATGATATCACACATCTTAGATCATCTGACTTGTGTGTCTGTCTCCATATTCAGCATCACAGCCCCAAGCTGAATAAACACGGGCAGAGAAGAAAGAGATTCTTGTTTCCTGGTAAAGCTTCTTGCATTAAAGAACTGAAAGCAGGGCAAAAGGCCCATTCAAAAATGTGTCACAAAACACTTCACCGCAGACCTAGGAGCTTTGTTGTGAGAGGGGAAAGAAAAAAGAAAAAAAAAGGATTTTGAACAATATCGCCTAATGGGATTATGTATACACAACAGCTTCCCATTTACGATATCCTACCAGTGAGCCGTACGCAAGCTCAAGTTTTACCTGCGCCAGTACCAGTTATATCATTTTATGCCTATCAGACAGGCAATGAAAGAAACAATATTCCTCCCCAAAACAATACATTTTATTATCTGTAAATATACATCTCTCTCTTTTGGCTTTAAGTAGAAGTTCAGGAAGCATACACTTTTGTAGCATATTTTTGGTAACTTAAAGCTTTCAAATTATATATAAAGTAGTATCTGGGTACATAAATAATACACAGAAAACAGTATCCTGATGACAATACTACAACATATGAAAACAAACTGTTTAGGATCCTTTCCCCTTCCCAATTCCTTCCTTTGTTTTTTTTTTTTATATCTGAACTAATTTTGCACCTAACCACAACAAGTACACCATGCTTTGAAGGTTTTTAAGAAAAAACAACAAAGAAAAAGAAAACCAAATTTGGGAATAGAACCACCGCAGCTCTAGACCAGAAAAAAAATGTGTTTTAGCAACTGAAAAAACTTATCCCTGCACCTCACAAAGAATAAATACAGCTATCAATACAGAATAAACATCCTTGCTTGTACTAATAAAGACAAATATAGTGGAACAATGTCACCAAGAGAAGGGATGGCCAAGTAACCCGTGTGCCACAGGGAAGCCTTCCAGAGCAAGAAGGTGTAAGGAGGCGGTGGGGAGGGGAGCGGAGCACGGGTTTGCAGCTGATGCTCAGACTCTCTCGGATGCTCCATCCCGACAGTGGGGAACCATCTGTACAAGTTCAACAAGTAAAATGGGAAATGCAAGCGCTAACCACTGCGGCAGTCAGTTACCTGCGACACGGAGACCCGGGAAGATTTCCTCTCTTGGGCAGCATCTGCTAACCAATATTTGGAAAATGGGAGATTTATATGCCTTTATTTTTCTTTTAGAAGCAGCAGCACCTTACAAAGAATCTGCTCAGCAAAGAACCTCAACCCACACTTCTGCCGCTGTCTCTCTGACTGCCCAAGCACTCACTTTTGGCTGGGTTTTTTTGGGGTCCCACCCCACCCCCCTCCTCCCTGCAGGTCTCTGCAGAGGAAGAATTTTGAACTAAGTGCCGCTATATGAGGCACATGGCCCCCACAACAGCAGAAAAAGCCAAATCATATAAAACCTGGATTGTTTTGCTGCTGTGTCACCCTTTGCCTCCTCAGACCTGAACAATAATGAGTTTGTCTCAGGAGGAGGGGAGGGGGGAATGCCTCTGTGCTTGGATGGGTCGGGGCCGATAGATGCATAGATGGATTTGCCAAATGTTGCCTGCACCTGGCTGGTCAAGGGGTGAAGCACAAACGTGGATGTAAGGACCTGCAGATGACGGGGCCGGAGGAGGAGCTCAACCCTCCACCTCCGCGCGAAACCCCGGAGTGGTTCCCCCTTGCAAATCTCGGGTGGGACTCAACATGAAAGCGCATTTGGTAACTACTTACATAGAAGTCATGGGCAAAATTTTGCCTTCTTGCTTCCACTGAAAGTGAAATTAGCTATACTTTGTATAAAAGTGGTTTGTTTTTTTTTTTCTTTTCTTTCTTTTAATTAAACAACTGAACCCACCTCCCCAGACCTCATGAACAGAAACCACTACTTCCTCAGCCGCTGCACGCTCGCGTCTAAAAACAGCACAGAGCAAGGGTAAAACCCTGCTGGGTACGACATGAGACCTCTGTGTTGATAAAGCTCACAAACTGCCATCAACATGTGACACCGAATTTTGAAATCTTGGGTTTCCTGTTTCACCTTTTCCACTAAACAGACGGGAAAGATGTCTGTTAATATGAATAACCGTAATTAAAAAAAAAAAATAAATAAAAGTCAATTTTCACAGAATTTACCATGTTACGAAATGAAGATTTAGAAAGCCCACAACTGACCAGTAAAAAGAAAACCGGTGCCCAGTGCTCTGATTCAACAAGCAAAAAAAGAAAAAAAAGTTTTCCCTATAAAATCTTTATAAAACCCCCAGTGGAAAGAGGGAAGTCAGTAATTTCCAATGGAAATGACTAGGGCAAAGGCATCTCAATTCAAACAAAAAGTGTATTAACCCAAGTGGAAGAAAGGGTGTAAGAAATTTAAATTAGCTCAGTATGAATCCCTTTGTCCTAGAACAGGGAACTGAGACTCTGTCTCTGTCTCCACCACGTTTGACTTTGGCTCAGCAGCACGCTTTCAAAGCGAGTCTCCCGACCGTTGCCTGCTTATGACGTGCTCTTCTTTGCAGCCGTTAGCAGTAGTGGAGCACAAAGGCCTCCCCTCCGATGGTGGGACTCCAGGTGGTCACACACTATAGGAACACAGTGCCCGTCCTCAAATTACTGCTGGGCATCCGGTCCACAGGTCCGGGCTAGAGCTGGTCTGAACGTCCATAGCATGGACATCTGTTCCTCAGCACCAAGCTCCTGGCTCTACAGACCCGCTCCTGCTGGGCCATGCTGCTTGTTGACACAGACACGGCCATTCTGGATGGAGAAGGCCCAGTTCTCTCACAAAGGCTCCAGGTTTAAATATTTCACAGTGCTGGTGGTTCTCGTTTAGCTTTGTTTCAGCACACTGGATGTTTAAACAGCTTGTGCAAAACAAGAAAGAGCGCAGCCCGGTGGGACTGACCATCACCCCAAAGCATGGCAGGGGCACATCATGTGAGGAGCTGACCAAGCCTTTCAGATGTCTCTTTATTCCAATTTTGCTGTCATTCTGAGCTTGTGGGAACAACAGCTTGAAAAAACAATCAGAGAATTCCAATCACATTGTGTTTAGAAAAGCACAACCCGCATCTCAATTTTCTGCTTCTTATGGCCCACATCCCTCCACAGGCTAAGATACAAAGGATTAGTAGTGCTGTGGCCTCCAAAGTCACATTTCACGTTTTATAAAGAGAATTTTTGTCCATTTCTATTAACGTGTTAGCACAAAGCAAGCTCTCTGACCCACTGATTAAACCAGAGGTGTGCTGCTAACTTCAGTAAAAGCAGAACCACAATTACAGTCCACAACAACATCAACAGCTACCCCAAAAACGCCAGGGAGGACAAGTATACAAATGGGAGCACGTCCAGACAGCGTGGTAAGCAAAATTTGTGAAAACCCGTAACAGAAAAGCACGTTGTCTTTTCAAAGTGAGATTTTCAAAGGAGCTCAGAGAGTTCCTCAAAATTCATGGTTCAGAGGCTCCTTCAAAAAACCCAGCTTGAATTGCTCGACTGCTCTGCTCTCTTCAGCTGGAATAACACCGGACAGACAACTAATTCAGAACAAACACTGGAGAAGTGAAGTCAAGTCTTCATTACCATCACCCCACATCTTGGGAAAGTGGATGTGAGGGTCAAGAGCCTTTCAAAAGCTGCGTTTCTTCTAACGTATGTAAATGACAGACACAGAAAAACCCCAGACAAGACCATGTTGAAATATTCCTGGGTATCGTACAAAACGGAGAACTGCAACAACTGCAAGACAACTACCAGTTACGTGAAAGACCATTCCACCCTTGACTGTTGATATCACGTTCATTTATCATAGAATCATAGAATGGTTTGAATTGGAAAGGACCTTGAAGATCATCTAGTCCAACCCCCCTGCCATAGGCAGGGACACCTCCTACTAGACCAGGTTGCCCAAGGGCACGTCCAGCCTGGCCTTGAACACCTCCAGGGATGGGGCCTCAACAACCTCTCTGGGCAACCTGTTCCAGTGCCAGATATCCAGTAAGATATTCGAGATATGCAATTGCTCAACAGGTTGGAAATATCACCTCCACACCTAAAATAGAACAGACAGGCCTAATCCTGTTGTCATTTGTACCCGAGAAACCCTGCAATTAATTCAGAGCCCGCTTGTTTTCAGATGCCTCGACCTCTGCAAACACACAGGAGGGCTTTTCCACTCCAGCCTGCCTTTGCTCCCACCCCATCCTCCCCAAGGGAGTTAATCCCAGTTACAATCCACACGCTTGTGCGGTGCCCTCCTGCACAGACCAGTTTGTGGGCTTGGGGCTTAGCTCCTAAGGGATATGAAGGAGTAACAGCATTTTGTACAGCACTGAGCACAGCCCCGGTACCACACCATAAAAAAGAAAAGAATCCTCACTCCTGCTGCAAGGCTATGTCCTTCCAGGAGAAGGAACTCTGCGAGCTCACAAACTCACTGCGAGAAAATACACATTTCCGTTCACATCATCCATTCAACCTTCACACACAGCATAGGGACAGCAACAGAAACTACTGCCTGGGAAGTGCCTTTTTAAGGGTGCTGGCAAATTCATGCAATTTGCATTTGCTCAAACTCTGCTCCCCGTTACACCCTCACACTAGCTTTGACTTGAATAGCCTTACATCAATAAGGAAACTAATGGACAAACAAGAAACCAATATTTATAATAATCTCTTTAAAACAAACAGAAGCAAAAAAACTTGGACGATGAAGCCTGTTCCTTAAAATGTGCGCAGACACTTGCTATTTGCGAGGCTGCTCGTGAGTTCTGCAGTACCTGGAGTGGTTTCTAAAATAGAAAAAGCATTTTATCTTGAGGCGAGTCATGCACATGGAAAAATACGGATTTTACAAATAAATCTCAAAGGTCACGATGGAGGTACTTGACAGTGGCACTTCATGTTCTACTGTAAATAATTCTGCCTTTTTAAGCAACCACCTTTTAGCTGCCACTTCTTCTGGATTAGGTTATGCTAAAAGATGGCATTCTACAACACAGTAAACACCGCCAATTAAAAATCAAACCCAGTTTCACTTTAATTAAGAAAACTGCCTCATAAAACTAAGGAGGTTCCTAAGATACACAATGGGTTGAAGACAGAAGGTTACATGAACTCCGTTTTAGAAAACGTAATTACACCTTTGTGCTTTAAAGACCACGCTTCCAAGACTATTAATAGCAGACGGCGAGCTTTCCACGCCTTTTTATGTACCCTGCCTGCAGCACCTGCGCCACTCACCTACCCAAGCGATTAAACCGTACTTTGCACTGTAGCATCTGAAAGCTGTTTTCCCTCTCTTCCTATTACCCAAAAAACCACCTCCATGTTTCACAGTCACAGTATCACTCGCTTAAGTAAATCTGTAGAACTACGAAGTCTGCTTGTTGTAACTTAACCAAGCCTGCTCAACTCTGCCCACATCCAAGGTATCAAGATGAAGTCTTTGCTTCCATGTAGCTCTCTGTCACCTAAGGAGGACTTCACTCCCTGCTGTGCAAGTCCACCGCACCCCATGGACACGTGGGCAATCCTTCTGTCACCCCACATTTGCCTGGGTGTAGCTGATTGCAACCTCAACTGAAAAAGGAGGAAATTAATCTCCTTTTCTGTTAGATCTGTAGGTACTAACGCAAGTGCAGAAGCAACAGGAAAATAAAAGGTTTGACTGTAGAGGGGTATGACAGACAAAACACAAGGAATAAAGTCGGTCAGTTGAAAAAAAAAAAAAAAGAGTAAGATGTCTTCAAGATACATTTCAGACCATAGCTGACATCTAGCTTCTGCTTTATGTTACTCCCTTCAGACAGGCTGAGTACAGTGGGGTGGGAAGTGCGGGTTCCTAGCACATGCCAGTGTGAACAAGGAATAAGGAGAGCGTCTTGAACTGTAGGTATGGACTGTAGTTGTGTACACACAAATGTATGTACGTGATCCAAGCAGGCCTGAAGGCAAAGGCATTCACCTTATGTGGCATTCATCTCCTGGTTCCCCTTTCTCCATCCCTACATGTGCTGGGGGTATCGGATGAAATCGGACATCCCTCCAGCTACAAAATGGTCCCCCCTGAGTGCTGAAGGCATCCTAGGTTCTTGGGGTGATGAGGCTCTGCTCTCCCCTCCTCCAGCACCAGAAAACTAAAACTCAGCAGATCTCCCTCTGAAGTAAGCTGGTAAAGCTGTGCTGCTCACACCTTTCAAAGGGCACACCACCGCCATGGGGTTACAATCCGCTCCTCTGCTATAGCAGCCACGGTGGGGACCAGGCTGCTCCAGTGCTGCGAGTTCTCCCTGTGAAAAGCAATGGTGACAGCATCTGACCCTTCCATCGTCGATGAAACTAAAATCCATGCCACTGTGCCAGCACGTACACCTCCTGTTGGACAGGGAGACAGCTCAGCTCAGGGTGTCTCACCTCCTTCTCTTCCCTTCTGGTACACTAACCTCTGTGCGATCCAGCCTTGTTGGAGGGCTGGGACCTCTCCCTGCACTTCCACCCAACAGCAGACCCACCAGAAACAACGATGCTGGGAACCCTGGAGCTGCCAACATATTTCCCCATCCACTTTCCTTACTGGGAGTTGCTGACCCTGTACCTGCAGTGGCTCTTTCTCCATCCTGAAATGGGAAAGGAAATGATGCCCCACGGAGGGGAGAGGACAGAGGGAGACCCATCACCAGCCTTCCCACGCTGCAGAAGGCACAAGCTCAACTCCAAGGACAGCAACTGCACCCAGTGGTTGGTGCCCCTTCAGGGTGGCACTGGCACCACCACCGCATCCCAGTATCGCTTCTCTGTCCCTTGGGTCTATGCAAAACATATGTGCAGGTATGTCCTGTACTGTCACAGTTGAGGCCACACACAGCAGACGGCACGCAGATGGCTGAAAAGAACAGTTACCTGCAAGGAGGCTGCAAACCCAGTGGCACTACTGACTTCTTGGTGCTCAACATCCCACACAGAGCCTGGGGAAGGGGAAAACAAGCTGAAGAGCTTCATCCCTGTTCCTTCCATGCGGCTCAGTTCCAGCTGCATGATGTGGTGCAGAAAGAAGTCAGCATAATGTCACCTTACAGATTTTTCCTGTTACACAAAATCAGCGGATTTTTTTTTGTTTTCTTTACAGGAAAATTTATGCTTCTTTTGAATGTCTTTACCCATAAACTGATGTGCCTATGTCTGATTTGCTTTGACAGCATGTAGATTTGAAAACCTAATCATATTTACCTTGGCAATATGATTATCTGTAGCAGCACCAAAATGCAATACACTGTGGTCTGAAAAATTATTATAAATAAAGTTATCTAGCTTTCCACCAATATTATACAGTAAAATGCCTGATATTGCAAAGATTTACTTACTAGCATAACTTTACACATAGCACTTGCTTTAACTAAGTAATTTTATACATATGTAAATGTACAATTCAGGCTTTGCAGGATCCTGGGTCAGAAAGGACATACCTGCCTCTGCCATCCAAGACAAGCTGGGGTAAACACATTTCACTTGTGGTGGATGAATCTTCTCCCCAAACCTCAATTTCACACAATTGCCAGCCTATTCTATAACAACACAGAGGAAAACGCAACTGCTTGCTAAGAACATGTTCTTGTCCTTTATATTCATATATAGGGTGAAAGGCTTTTTTAAAAAAAATACTTCTAGAAATGAAGGTAGCCTTTGCTTCACTTATCATTCACTTCTAAATTTTCCACAATAGAAGACCTTCCTTAGGTAAAAACTCTGCAACATAGCTGCTAAGAGCAGTGTTGACTTTGAAATACATCATGAGAACAGAAAATGCATTTAGCATTCACGACAGGAAAGCAGTTGCTACGAATATAACACAGTAACCCCTGTAAAGGCACTTCGCAGTTCCTGAAACGTGTACTCCTCTAAATCTGCATATTGCAGCCTGAAAAGCAAACCCTTAGAGTCCTAGAAGTTTCCCACTGGCACATCGTGTTTTCTCCAACCACCGGTGAAATTTTCTTCTCCTAACTGATTTGCCGAGCTCTTTACCCTACCCTTGCAGCACATAAAACTTCTGCTAAGCCCTTCTTATGAAATTAAATGCCGTTCCTTAAATTTCTCCAGTGTGTTATTTGCAAACTGCGGGCCGGCAGATGCGATACTCTCCATATGCCAAATTATGTCATTTCCATTTTCTAGGAATAATACTTCTTACAGCAAACTGGCAATGGGGTTTTTTAGTTGGGTTATGAAGAGAGTCAGCTCTGTGTCTTGCTGCGCCTGCCGCGTTGCTACGCCTGGTATCTGATGGCAGCCCCACAGCCGTCTATAGCAACTCTGGGTGCAGAAGAGACTGTTTGTCAGAAAGGACCGATTACATCCTTGGAGGTATTAGCGTACATCCAGAGGTGAATTTAGTGGATAAATGGCTCAAATGGAATGTGATTTCCGTGTTTATCATGGGATAATTTGGTGTCTACTGAAGTTTTAATGTACAGAGGTCCCAACATACAAAACTGAACTTCTGCATTTTCAGGTTGAATTATGAAGATAAGCCTTTGTTTGTGTAGTGGAGATCTTGCCTGAGAGACTATGAACAGCTGAAATTTAGGGGGAAAAATTTAAAAAAATAAAAAAAATCAGGATTTGGTTCTGCTTCTCGCCTTTACCTCCTATCACACTTGCCACTCTACAGAGCCTCTGGACAGCCCACCTGGCATATACTTCTTTGAAACAAGGATGCCATAGAATTACTAGAGGGTAGGTTTGTTTTTTTTCCTTTCAGAGAGCACACTTGAGAATCTCATATTTGCGTTTTAGCTGTTTTGAACTGTTCCAAGCTAAGCTATATCCTCCACCAGAAGTTCTCAAAGTCATAATAATTACAGATTAAAGCATACTTCCTAGCCAAAAGCTGCCATCAAACTATGACCTGTCATTATCCTATCTAGCTACCACCAAACTACGTTTTTGTGATGGTCTGGAGGGCTAGTGACTCACGTTGTTGCTACTGATCTTCATCATTTCAAGCTGCTTGCAGCAGTATTGTGCAGAGGAAAGCTGTGTAGCAGGCTCCTAAGCAAAAGGGCCAGTGTGGCTGCCTGCACAGGAGCTTTGCCAGTAAAGAAAAGGGTCAAAAGAAAGATCAAGTAATAAGAATGCACCGACCACATAAGCAAATTTGCTGAAACATCCCGCTCCTCCGCTCTCCTGATGGCTAATGAGTGGTCACTGCATACCACCTAGGCACCTGCGTGGTGTAACCGTGGGGTTTTCCAAGGCAGGGTTGGACCTCAAAAGCTTTGAATTGGTGGCCAGAGAAGGCAGCCAACACAAAGACGACTCTTCACGTGTTACTGGCTCAGGTTTTCTCACAGGGGTTAATGAGCACCCACCCAGGCAGAACCCTCTCACCCACCTGGCTCAAGTCCCAAGGTTTCAGCAGAGGCAGCTCCCTCTCAGCATCTGTCCCTCTCTGAAGGTGTCTAATTAATTCCCTAGCAGTCATGAATGCTACGTTCTGTCCCAGCTCATCTTCAGAATTGACAGCAAAGGATTTTTTTCCTTGTCTGATGAATATTAACCTTTGTATCTGCCAGAGATGCTTGCTAAGTAGTATAAGAAGAGCCTAAAATATGCCAGAGCAAACTTCTGCGGGATATGTTTTTAAAAGCTTTATGTATTAAGGGAACAAGGCTGCTGCATCTATGCTGCCCATCGGTCTGTGCATTGTTGTATTGCAGTGACTTCTAAACCACTGGTCAACTTCAGCGAACATCTGGAAGATGACCACATTTCCACAAGTTTCAAAGGAAGCAAGAGAGGGAGGCGCAAACCTGTGCCCTGAATAAGGGAAAAGGCCAGCAGAGACCAACAGTGATGGGTGACGGTCAGTGTGACGTGGGGCTGGCCGTGCTCCGCATACGCACAGCTAAGAAAGCCCACCAGCAGTCAGTGACTGCTCCTGCACAGCTCAAAGCGACCGTGAGGACCCAACCTCCCAGCGTCCCCACGCTAAAGGCCATGGGTGCACTCAGTGTCCCTTGCAGGACTCCTGGAGGAGCTCGCAAGCTGTGTGCATGGGGACTGTAAGCCCTTTCTCGGGGTGGGGGCAGTCCTTGGAAACAGCGTCAAAGGCTTACACAGGGCCTGTGGTACTGAAAACCAGCCGTGAGAGACCTGCCACCAAGAGATGCATCAGGACACTGGTGCAACCAGTGAAACAGCCCTTATTACCAGAGTCTTAACCCTGCTGTTGAATGTCCCCTCTTCAGGGTGGCACAGGGAGGCCATTTAGCCTGCTGAAGTGACAGCTGAAGTCAATAAGCATCCCCTCCTTTAGAGACAGCAACCATCAGTGGTATACAAGGTCACACACCTATGAAAAGACTTAGTTCAGCATGTGTACTTCTCATTCACTTCTCAGACCATTAAATTGCTGTTTTCACGCTATTCTGGTATACATCGTCCTGAAACTCGGGCTGCCTGAAAGGCTTTAGGTTCAGTGAATAGCAGGGGCTCCACCACACACAAAAGGTCCGATGTGCTTCCAGCGTCTCACAAGCCCACTTCTGATGCTGGGACGACCCTGCAGGGTGGACGGTGCCCCCAGCTCTTTGTTTCGCTCCTCTTTCAGGACTCTGCCTGTAAGGCATTTGTTTCTGAGAGACTCCTCTTTTTATCTCTGGCGTGTTCAGTTTGGAGGGATCTTCTGTGGTAGGCTGAACCTGCACTGCCTGCCCACCCAAGGCCATGGAGGACCAGGCTCTGACCTCACAGCCCTCCACCACAAAACTAAACAGTGGGATTCAGCTCCTCAGCAACATCCTGGAGGCTTCCTCCAGCACTATCAACCCATCACACTTTGCAAGCCCCACAAAAGCCAGGCAAGTCAACCGTTCCAGCATCCCCCTTCATTGCATCTCTCCACAAGATGAATAGTGAGGCCATACACAGTTCTGTATTTTCTAGTGGGCAGAAACAAATTGAATCTTCACAAACTTTACTAATCATAAATTAATTTTAGAATTACTCAGGAAATTAGATTTGTTTTGTAGGTCAATAAATTCTGAAGATAAATCTATTTGGACCACGATAACTTTAATGTCGTTTTCAGTGGACTTCCCCCCCAGCGATTACTCAGCAGATACTCTTCTCTGCTTCCTTCCCAGCACCAGCTGCTCCCAGAAGGAATTCTCCTGCCCATCTGCCTTCAAGCCTGACACAGCAACAGACAAATACAACTGTAAGCGATGTTTAAACTCCAAATCCAATCACTGATCTGCTTCCTTAGCAAAAAAAAAAAAAAAAACAAACAAAAAAAACCAAACCAAAAACAAACCAAAAAACAAACCACCAAAAAAACCCCACAACACAAAAAAGCATGCGCTTGTTTCTAACCACCCGGCGCAGTGGAAAAGGCCTTATGTAGAAAAGGAAACTTCACAGATGGAAACAGCAGTATTTTTCCCAGAGAAAACTATGGCAGCAAGAATTCTAGGCGTACACAAAAACATGCATCTGGGACCATCACCTAATCTACACAATCTGAAATGATTTTAAACCGGTGTTGCTGAAATCACGTTCCACAGAGCTCCTCGCTAATTTAAGATTAAGCTATTAAAATGAATTATAATTTGACATGAAGGAAAACCTGGCAGAACCTGGCCCTAGTTTCCAGCAGCCTCGTGTCCTCAGCCACCCATTCACCACAAAACTGAAACAAACTCCTTCCGCAGTAGACGGGAGCCTTTGGCATCAACAAGCCGACTTCTGGACAAGCGTTTTTTTTTTTTCCATTTACATGTAATTACATACTAGCCTCCAAACAGCTAGAAGCTCCGTGTTCTTTTTTTTTATATCGTTTGTTTCTTGTGAATACACACAGAGCACAAACCCAAACCACATTAATGATAACCTTGTTAAATATAAACTAGTACGCAATTATACAGACTGCTAACACAAACAAAAAAGCCAGGAAACTCTGATTATATGTTCACAATGGTTTCTGAAAACTAAATAAAAACAACAACACAAGGCAGCCTGTCTTGCCCGATACTGTAATAGAAAATGGTTTCACGTTACAACATAACTTACGTGTCTGAGCACAGAGGACTAGTCTGTCAAACGGCGCATCAAACTCAATTTCAAGCCTGCTGCAAGGAGAGCGGAAGGGTGGGAGGAGAGACAGCAGATGCACACATGAACTACAGAAAAAAAATGAATCTCTGATTTTCCTCTCTGCTTCTCCTCATCCTCCTTCAGGTGAGCTAATGCCTTTCTCTGGGCAGCGGCTGTGATTCCCGCCCCGCTGTGCCGAGGAGGGCAGGCCATGTGCTGGTGGGCATTTTGGCTCCTTCCTCTCCATTAACAGAGCAGCAGAAGGTCTGCTTGCACCCTCCATCCCTGGGCTTGTGCCAGCCCTCTGCACGCCTGCAATTCACCTTCCGTGCAGCTAAGAGTGAACCCAGCAATGGGAGCCCCGACCGCATCTTTTCATTGAGACAGTGAGGAGCAAACGCTCGATATAACCTCCCTCGTTTGCAGCTGTCACGTTCCTGATGCTTAAAAATATATACCTTTTCCAGAACGGAAACGAATCTATTGAAGGCAGGCCAAAGCCTGCCCCGGCCTGCAGGCGTGCAGCATCTTGGCAGTCAGCAAAGCCGGAGGGCAGGACCCAAAGCCCTCCCGCACCCAGCACTGGCCGTAAGCCACTGCTGCAACTGGGAGCCCCATGCTTATCAGGGGAGTTCTCCAAGGTCTCCACCACAGCTGAATCTAGCCCTCAAGAAAACAAAAGAGCATGACAAAACCAGCACTTTCTTACATCTCACACCACAAGAAAATATACGGCACAAAGGAGGGCCGTTATAGGATGGGAGCAGCACCCTGACAAGGTTTTGTTAGGTGATTTCCCTTGCCATGGGCTTGGGCTTATCCATTCAGCCTGTTTGCATGCCAGCAGCACAGCTGAACTTGCGCAACGCTGGACTTCTAGGTTGTTAACAAAAACAGTAATTACCTTTCCCTCTTAAACTCCACACTGTTCTTGTGTAACAAAAGAAAAAAGCAGCGGTTGTGGAAGGAAAAATTCAGAGTGGCAAACAGTGCCACGGGAAAGCAATGATGGGCAGAGGGAAGAAGGGATACAGGTGAGATCTGAGTATCCCTCCCAGAACTGACCACAGGATCAAAGTGTGCAAGCAAGGAAAACCAAGGAGGATCCTTGGGAATCCAGAAAGACGACACAGGAATCCTGCATGAATAATAAACTCGCTAACTGGGAAGCCAGGTTTCTTGAACACTAAGATGATTCTGCCAAGAGCATTACCACCACCAAGTAAAAAGTTCAGAAGTAAAAGAGTGATTCCCAAATCCTGGTCTGTGGGTCACTCTTTAACTCACAAGGCCGCAGACAGCACTGTGCACAACCGTGTCACAGAATAAAATGCACAAGTGTGTGCGTGTGTCACACTGCTGTGCTGGTGATCCACAGCGCAATCAGAGAGCTGTCACTGCAGGAAATGTTTTGAGAGACACATGACTGGGAGAAGATGGGTGGTAACCCACCAGCAGGCATTATACCTGGGAAGGTGGGGCTTCCTAGCACAGCACCCGAAAAGGGGCTGAAAAAAAGCCATCAGTACAATCCAGATGGAATTAAAAAAACCAACCAACAGTGGGGCACGCAACTAAGACTACTTTCTCCTGGAATACCTCCAATTTCTCCAAGCGGGTTGGTTTTGAAAGGGATTTTTCTACAGCAATCTATGCTCAATTACCCTTATAAACCCTTGCAATAACATGTGACTCAAAGTCTACCTATTTGTCCAAGGGAGAAACAAGAAGGGAGTGTGGCAAACGGGGAATGTGGGAGTGGCGACCGATGTGGGCTCGGGGAGCGCAGTCATTTCCTCCGGCTTCTTCCCTGGCTCTTCCCCCCCCCTCGCCTTCCCCAACCTTTGATAGCCGAATATATCGTTGAAGAAGTGAAGGAAGATGATTTTGTACCCGTGGAGCAATTAATCCGTATGCATTTGCACATTTTTATGTGATTGCACCTTCTCAGCCAAAAGTCGCGGCTTTTCAAGCAGGTGAGGTTATTCCTTTTGAGATGAGCTTGTCGAAAGGTAAAAGATGACCCGGCGGCAACCAAGCGGAACACCAAGTGCGGGTAGATAGCGAGCTTATTTAGGCAGGTAGCGAGACGCTGCTCGCACCATACGCATACACCGTAACCCCCGGACCTGGATGGAAAGATCTCCTTCCCCTTTGTGGGCTACAGAGGACTTGGCTCAGGGCTGGTTCCCAGCCTGCTGCCTAGAAGACAGGCAGGCAGCACGGCGGGCTGAACCCCCCCACCAGCCATGAGAAAAGGGGGTGTGGGGTGTGACAACCTCTCCGGAGCTCGGCTGGGCTGCAGTAAGGCGCCGGCGGCGGTGCAGCCCGACGCCTGCATTGCTCAGCGGGAGCCAAACTTTCAGCCACTTGCCGCCCAGGCGGGGGGGACACCGGGCACGGCTGCAGACCTGCCCCTGCGCATCCCCGCCGTGCCCCCGCTCCCCGCACGGCCGGGCCGGCCACCGAGCGCCCCGCCGCCCGCCCGGCCCCGCGGAGGGAGGCTGGACCGGCGCTCCCAGCCCGCGGCTAACGGGCCTCTCCTCACGGTTGCCTTCGCGGCTGCCCCCCCGCGCCGCCCGCCTGCCGTGCCCGCCCTTCCCCGAGGGGCGAGCCCACCGCCCGCGCATCCCTCGTCCCCGCCGCGCGGCTTACCGGGACCGCTGCAGCTCGAAGGCGGCGGCGGGGCCGGGTTGCCCCAGCTCCCCGCTGCCGCCGGCGGGGCCCTGGGGGCTGGCGCGGCCGAAGGGCGCCGGCAGCACCCCCGCCGTGAAGGAGTTGAGGCGGCCGCGGCTGCCCGCCGCCGCGGCGCCCAGGAAGGCGGCGGCCGGCACCTGCACCGCGGCGAAGGCGTCCTCCTCCTCCTCCTCTTCCTCCTCCTCCTGGGACCGGGGTGGGTCGGCGGGCGCCGCCGGGGGGCTGCCCAGCCGCGGCGGCGGCGGCGGCGGCGGGGCCTGGCGGGGCCTGGCGGCGGGGCCGTCGTTGCCCGGCGGCGGGGGCCGTCCGTCGAGGGAGATGCTGGTGAGGAAGGAGAGCGCGGCCTGCCTGCGGCGGGGGTCGCTGCGCGCCGGCGGCGGCTGCGGCGGCCCCGGCGGCGGCGGCCCCTTCCTGGGGCAAGGCTCCGGCGGCGGCAGGGGCCCGGCGGCGGGACTGCCGGGGCTGGCGGCGGTGGCGGCCGCCGCCATTGTCGGCCGGCTCCCCCTCCCCTTTCCTCCCCTCCGCGCTGGCCGGGCGCTGCCTCTGGCTGCCTTCCCCCTTAGGCGGGCGGGCGGCGGGGCATGGGTGCCGTCGGCCCGCCGGGGTGCATGGAGGGGTAGCGGCGGGTTACCCTCCGCCCGGCCGCGCCGCGCCGCGCTGCCCCGGGCCCCCGCCGCCCGCCCGCTCCGTATTTATAGGTGCAGCCGCGCCGCCGAGCGCCCTGTGCAATAACACGGCAATCACGTGTGGGAAACGGGGAG
Source organism: Vanellus vanellus (assembly GCF_965231255.1). Lineage (NCBI taxonomy): Eukaryota > Metazoa > Chordata > Aves > Charadriiformes > Charadriidae > Vanellus > Vanellus vanellus. The sequence continues at coordinate 118,738,152 of NC_138906.1, read as the reverse complement.
CTGGAGGAAAACAAAAGCCCGGCCAGCAGCCCGGAGGAGGAGGAGGAGGAGGAGGGAGGAGGGTGGGTCTCGGCGAGCTCCCTCCTTTCAACCTCTCTTTTTTTTTTTTTTTTTTTTTTTTCCCTTTCACCCTCTTCCCTCCTCCTCCTCCTCCTCCTCCTCCTCCTCCTCCTCCTCTTTTTCCCTTCCTGGATGCGTGGGGGCGGGCAGGAGCGGGGAAGGTGGAGTCTGCGCCCGTAGTACACGGCACATGGCCCTCGGAGGCTGGCACCGGCGGCACCGGACCCCAAGGATGGAGGCGGGGGAGGCTGCCCCCTCGGCCACGGCTACTGGAGCGGCACCGGGCTGTAGCCGCACCGTGGCAAGCGGCCCGGGTGCTGCCCCGCTGTTTTTCCCGGGTGGGGGCCCGGAGGGGAGCGGAGGGGGGAGCAGCCCCCGAGGATGCGCTCGGCTGCCGGCGGCGCGTCCCCCGCTGCGGCGCGCCTGGGCTGACCCGGCTGGCAGGGGCGGCCTGCGGCAGCGTGAGGGGGTGTGTGTGTGTGAGGGTGTGTGTGTATGTGATGGCCAACGAGTTCCCTAAATCGCTAAAGCAACCCCCTCCCCAGCCTTTCCCTCATCCCCCTCCCCAACCCTCCCTTCTCCCCTGCACCAAAGAAAGCGCGGCTATTTAGTTTGCCCTCTCGTGTGTAGCCCAAGACCCAGAATTTGTGTATTCCCTGGCCTTTTGCGAAGCGAGGGCTGTTGCGCAGCAGACTGCAGGTCGGCAGGTTCTCTCCTTCTGCGGCTGCGGCTGGGGAGGGTGAGCGGCCAGTCCCACCTCAGCAGAAAGCTCCTTCGATTCTTCATTACTTTATTTTGATCAACTCAACCGTGCTACAAGTGTTCTTGTCCTGTGATGATAATTTCATCAACAGCTTATGTAAGGGTTGGATAACAGACACACACAAACAGCAGAACATATGGTTGTTGCAAGATAGCGACGTGTGCCTTCTTCATAAAGCCTTACAATGATTAGTATTATATTCCAGTTATAGTTGGTGGATGATTTACAGTCATCCCAAACTGTCACAAATGTTGTAGTGCCCCCTACGATTTCATCAAAAGTTTGCTAATCTGATTTAAAAAAACGAGGTTGTTTGATCATAGAGGGGGACCTAATTCTATTGTTGGTGGAAGCTATGGACCCAGGTTTGTGTTCTTCTAAAAATTGACCTTTTGAGCATTCAATGACTTTGGAATCAAGCGCTGTGACTTGGATTGATTTCTGAAAGTTTGGCCTTTACTGACACTGAGTGCCACAAAACTCAAACTTTCAGGGGCCAACTCCCTGGGGTGGGTGGGCTCCTTACATGGTAAGAGTGATGCATCCTGAGCAGGAAGCACCGAGCAAGGGAAGGGGAAACGAGGGAGGAAAGGGATGTTTCCCTGATCCCACCTTCTTAGAGAGGTAAGTGCTATTTTGAGATGGCCATTCTCATTTCAGACTGCTGTCTTGAGGTTTAAGCTGATGCTTGTCTTTCCTAACAGAGGGCACTGGTGTGCCTGTCACTGTGGCGCATCAAGGATGGATCATTTGGATGTGAAGGGGATAGGCCTGAGTGCTAGACACACCTCCCCAGAAGAGCCCATCTGGCATCTCCCATCTGCTGGGAGGATGCTGTGTACCCCTGTGGTTGCAAAGTGTCCTTCAAACGTCTGTTGCAGAGCGGAAGTCCAAGGAATTCCAGGCCTGCCACCTTCCTTTGATGGGGCAGGCAATGCCCATTTCTGACCATCGGCTCTGTCCCTGCAGTGGGAACCAGCTGATGTTGGGACAACAATCCACTCAGCTCCCATGGAGGAGCTCCGTGCTCCTTTTGAGACAGTACCACTTTTAAAAGAATTCAGGAATTTTTGGAGGAAGGATCCTGGACCACAGAGAAGTGTCACGGCTCTGTAGCCTGATGGACAGCGTGTTCCCTGGATGCTGACTTCTGCTCCAAGGACTACTACTAGATGGTAGACAAGTCATGAAACTCAGGCATCCCACATTACAGCAGAGTAAGGTATACACTGGGATTTAATTTTTTTTTCCTCTTGCATTTCTGAGGGGAAGCATCCACAGTGTGTATTTTTCTCTGAAGCTCAAAATCTTGCTATGGCAACTGAGCGTATTTTCCAAATACAGCCTCTCACAAGAGGTAGGTCTGGGGAGGAGAACCACCACCAAAACTCCAGGTGGGGTTCCAGAGGTTGGTCTAACTTGGGACGATTTGTATGAGTGCAGAAGTGTGCATTCCTTTCACAAAATTACTCTTGTGATGGGATAAATCAGTCTCTATTGTAAGCATTATTTATAATGGGGCCACGATCTCTGCTCTAGAGCTCCTGTAGAGCTGTCCCAGAGGAAAGTGTTATCCCCTGCCCCCTTGTCCACACTTATGTCCAGATTCTTTTTGGCACCTGATTTTTACAACACCGTCTCCTACATTGGGAATGCTCATGTGAATCGTTGAGCTTATCAAACCTCCTTGCATCAAAATTAGAGGGGTTGGGATAAATTGTAGGTCTTTGCTAGCCTGGATCATTCAGCTGAGCTCACCTTGTCACCTGGTACAACCCCTGCAAAGTGCTTGTCTGTGCTCACCAGCGTAACTACCTCAGCGAACCTAAACTGATGCCCATGGTCTAATGTGCGCAGCTGCCTCTGGGGGTACCGTGTGTGCACAGACTGCCTTTTCCAAAAATTGTGTTGAAGGTGGGTTAAAACATCCCTTCCACTGCATGTGAGAACAAACCCTTTTGAGAACACCACATACAAGAAGAAAAGCATGACTTTCTCAGTCTGAAGTGAAGCTATTTTTGATAGTGAGTGGGGTACCACAGTACAAAGATAATTGTCACGTTAGAAATCCCAGGTTCTCTAGACCTATTTATACATCCAGAAGCAAATTTAAAATGAATGTGCACAACCTAAGGTGAATATTTTTTTCCAGTTACTTATGGCCTTTTGATCTGTGCTTAGCAAAACCATAGATGATTACATGTGCTATAGTAGTCCTGTCTGCTGGAGGGTATGTGAAAATGCTAAACAAATTGACTTTGCTGGCTGAAACTTTTTTTCTTTGATGGGCAACCAGTGGTTGACTAGAGGAAATAGCAAAGTTGAAAGGAAAACCAAAAAGACGTATTCTGGAAGCTTGCTTCTGTGACTGTTTTTTCAATCATTTCCCTCGCCGAGTTCTCTTCCAACCAACCAGCTCTACCCAAGTGCAAGCAAATGTTTTTATTTCAGAGGTCACAGGCTTATGTAAGCCGTTGGATGACAAGTGGTAAGGGTAGTGGTAGAGCACAATGGCTTTTTCACCCAGTGCACCAAGAGCTGGAAGAGAGACTTGTCAGCTGTAGGTGTTCAGGGGAAACACAGAATTTGGGAGGGGGGGTGGGGGCATTAACAGTGAGTGGAGACGCTGGCTGAAGAAGCTGGAGGGAGTTTGGACAAAAAAAGAAAGCTCAGCAATTTAACTGTCTGAGAAATAAGATTGGAGAAACGGTGCCTCTGCGTACCTGCCTTCAGAGGAACGTGAATCCAAGTGTGGAAGCCTCATGTTGTCTTGGGTTTCCTTTGACTAGCATGGAGGGTGGTCCTGCTGCAATGCAAGCGTGCAGGCAGCAGGACGTGAAGAGCCAGTCTGAAAGGTCACAGACCTTGAGCTAAAAGCTGGGCTCCCGAGTGGTGTGCCAAGCAAGTCAAGCTTAAAAATATCTTTGCAGGTGAATCAAAAACTTCACCTGGCATTTGAGTTAGAGGCAAGATTTGTATTATACCGAGAGTTAACTCTGCAGGAATAACCGGTCCTGAGTCACCAGTGTGAGTCACCAGGCCAGTTTTTGAGTGGCCTCAGCACAGTGTTTGCCTGCTTCGGTGACAAAAACCAGTTTCTTATTGTCAGAGGTAGAGCTGCAGGACCAAGGCAGCTAGGGGAAGAAAAAGTAAATGCAATTGTCTCTTCTAATTTTGACAGGCTTGTTTTCTGACTGTCGGGATGAGTCAGGTAATGCTGTTATGCAAAGCTCAGCAAAGATGTAGTCTGGAGATAACGCTTCTGCATTCCTGTAGTTGAGAACAGAGATCGTTAGTACCAGTGGTCATGGATATCACTATCAGGTCCCAAGAATCAGGCAGATTTCCCGTAGCCTATGAGCACTCTTGCTGTGCAAGACTTTGGAGAAATGAAAAATGTGCAATCTTTATAAATGCTTTTTTTCTTTCCTTCCCAGAGTCCATTTTCAGAAAAGAATTGCACTTCAAAAGAGGAAAGCAGTTGTAACATTGGAGAAAGACTTGGAATATGCATTTAATAATCCTTCTGCTTAGAAGGACTGTCTGGCAGAAAAAAAAAAGTAGAGGGAGTTTGAACACATTTCACTGAGAGCCATAGTTAAGAATGGAAATTGGATAAAGACAGTACAAATTCTTTATAAAAGACGAATACAGCATCTGGATAGCAAGGCCTGTTTTGGTGCCAGGCCCTAACCTTCAGTCTGTTGTAAATTTAGCCTGATTCTCAGAAATGCTAAGTACTTGTGCTTCCCATTGGTGATTTTTCAGGATCCTGAGTGTTTTACTTGTTGAGGGCCGCCTTTGCTAACTGAAACGTAAAAGCTTGACAGTAACGTGAGTGTCACCCTGTTCAAAGAACAACGTTCCTTGGCTATGTGTGGGTCCACACTTGCCTCTTTATGAAGAACCTAATTTTGTTTGCTTGCATTGTTCCAGGGTAGGTGCCAACAACAGCCAGTTAATGCGAAACCAAATTCATGTACGGCAGTGGGAAAGTGGGAGAGATTTGTGACTGCTTAACAGCATGGTTAGAGCAGTGTGGGTGACTGTGGGGCAGGACGTGCAGAAGCAGATGTCTTCAGCAAAGGTGAAACGGTGTCTCTGCAGGTCAGCCGAGGTGTGGACGGTCAGGGCACCCAACCTGCCGGTTGTTTTGGATGTCAGAGGTGCAGCATGCGTGGTGTTTGTGCATGCCTTGAAAGGTTCCTCAGCTCTTCAGCAGGCTAGTGGCACACATGTGGACAGGAGGGGCAATTTCATAGTCATTTGTCACTTGGAGAAATTAGGGCAGTCTAGTTAAGTGATCAAAACTGGAATCTGTATCATTACTCCAACTTATAGTTCCTTTAGGTGGGGCTGGTGGCAACAGCCATTTATTAAGAATACTTAACATTTTCCATTGCTAGATCCATGCTAGATCCAATTCAGGACAAACATTTCTTGGAAAACTTTGGTCAAAATGGTTATGCCAGCTCCAAGAGCAAGACCAAGAAAAACACATCGCTTCGCCCACATTAGAAATTCTTGTGACCTTTTCTTTGAAATACCCCAGCATCCCCGTGCCGAGACAAGAATTCAGGAGGTGGGCTTCTGTCTCTGAAGTGGGGCTGGGGATGGAGGGGGGGGTGCCCTTTCTGTCAAAATCCACCCACCCCTGTCCAATTTTAAGCCTTTGAATCATAGCTCGCGTAAGCTAGCTCAGGGACTTATTTCTACCTAGCAGCTAAAACTGCCAGTGAGGATATATCTTCACGGAGCAAACCTCAGCCTTCCGCATTTGCGGAACAGGCTGAGCACATGCGGCCCCCAGACCTATAGGAGCGTCAGGAGGGATGTTCCCAGCAACTCCGGGGCACGGTGGAGGCAGCTGCTGGACCACGGGCGCAGAGCTGGCGAGGGGAGCGGAGGAGGGAACAGCCTGTTTGGATGTGGAGAGGGAAGGAGCTGCAGGAGGAAAAGACGCCATCCTGGGGTCTGATGCATACATGCAGAGGGGCTGAGGGCTTGTGCATCCAACCTGAATTTCCCCTCACTTTTTATTGCATACTTGAATTTTTAAAGTTCCTCACTCAAGCTGGCTTTCAGGGTTTTTTTTTTTGTTGCTGTCGTCATTTGTTCGCTCTAAATACTATTGGATCCCTTAAAGACCCACACTAAACCAGGAGCTCTGTTTTACTGGGTGCTGCTAAAATGCCCTCCCATGCCTCAGTGAGCTTGTGGGATAACTAGACAAAACAAGGAAGGTGGCCATGTCACAACTGCAACTGGAATGTGGCCGTTGCTGGCTCCTACTGGAGTGATTAAATGGGAACAGGGCCACATAGCTCCTCCCTCCCTTGAAAAACAAAAACTGTGGGGACTTGTACAGAAAACAACCCCTGTCGCTGTTTGACCTTGTCTTGCTGCAGTTTTCTTCCGTGAAATCAGAATTGTTTTTTCTTTGCAGTATCATAATAATTTAACATAGGCATGAGGTTCAAAATGGAGTCGTCTTTTTTGAAACGAGGAATGGGCAAATGTCCTGTCTGCCTGGAAATCTCCTTAAGCAGCGGCGTAAATAAAAAGCAACTTGTCATTACAGTAGAACAGAACGACTGGTTCCTAAAAAGAGCTTTTTTTAAGGTTTTCATTAAGTGACAGCTGTGATTTATCCTATTCTTTACCGTTTTGAGACAATTTGGAGTCAAGTACAGAATCACTAGACATTAAGATTTTAGAGGGAAGCCTGGAAGAACATCCATCTTCATCACGGCATCTGTTAATTTTTAATAGCCTCGGGATAATTTTAAAACAGGCTGCGGCTTTCTGAAACATTCATGTGAGCAAGTCCTTCAGTTTGCTGGCTGCCTAGGGTAGGAAAACACTCCAGTTCACTGGACAGTCAGACTGAGGAGCTGGGTGAGAGTGAAAATGCTGTTGACACCTTCTCAGACACAGTCTTCAATGAGTAGAAACATTAAATAAATAGGATCTGAAGTTCCCAGAGGGACATGCTGGTGGAGTGTTTCACTTCAGAGGCTCTCCTATGAGTTCAGCTCTGCTGGAAATGTTTAATATCCAAGAAAAAGAAAAAAAAAAGTTCAAAGGGTTGGGTTTTTTTCTCCTCTTGAAAATATTAAATTCAGGGAGTGTGACTCCAAGGGGAATGAAGGAGGCAAATGGAAAACTTTTTGGCAGTGGGAGCTGGGGTTTTGCGTTCAGCTCAATGGCATTTTTCAGTCTGCATGCAATGTGATATCCCGTGAGCACCGCGCTCGGTTCACTCCAAAATTTCAGGGAAGATTTTTAGAGCCCTTTGAACTTCGGGAGATCTTCAGCGGGTTGTGCTCATCAGAGGCTGGTGTGGAAAGTCAGGCAGCCAGAGAGAAGAAATAAAACCTGCGCCTGTACCCTTGTGTCCTGTCACCTCGGGCCACCTGCATGGGAGTTCAGGGGGTCTGCAGCCACTTCTCCTTGCTGCCAGGTCCTGCCTGGATCCTCCAAGCAATACTACTGGGCACGTATTTGCCACTGGCATATTTTCAGCATAGTAATATCCAGCCAGGTCAGCTCTGCCTCTGCCCCAGGGTGGCCAGAAAGACTGGCACAAGCGACTGGGCTGCTGAGAAGGAACATGAAATGGTGGAAACCTTGGTGTTGGTGGTGGGGAATATGGGGTCAGCCTCAGCTGCGGGCTGGGTGAGAGGAGGATGGTGGGAAGCTCCTCTCCCCAAAAACCTCTGAGCTGCCAAAGGTCGCACACCTCCAATGCTGCCATATGCCTGGCTCTGGGGGTCTCATCGTGGGCTGGGCCAGGTCACGGGCTTCCCACCACAGCCCTCCGGAGGTCTTTCACTGCAGCCCGGTGCCACCACCGTGGTGCTGATACGGGGCTGCTGCCTGCACTTCCCAAATCCTTCTGCTTGCCTTCGTGGTGGGAGGGGAGGGAGTCCAGACCCCTCCTCAAGGAACAGCAAATCCACTGGCAGAGGAATGGCCAGGGGCACCCTGGCTCCGCGCTGGCTGCCCACAGGGAAGGGGATGGATGGCTTGCCGGCCATGGCGGGGGGGGGGGAACCAGCAGCTCAACCCTACCCCAAATAACCATAACTTACCACATGCACGTCTCGCGTAATCCAATAGAAATTAAAGCTGCTGAAAATTGGTCTGAACAGGATACATTTCTCGTCTGAAGGTTTTGGCAGCAAATTTTTGTAAGCAGCAAATGGAAATCACATAAATGGAAAGGCAATCGATCCCCTGGTAAAGACAGATCCAAAGTCTTATGCTGTCTTTGCTCAAATTGAATAGCACCATAGTGTAATAATCTTCATGTCGAGATCAATGAGGCTGTTTAAATAAATGAAGCCTTCAAGTGTAGAAGAAAGTAAGGGAAGAGAGACGGCATTCAAATCAAAAGACTAAAATTCAAACCTCCTTACCCCCCAAGGAAAAGATAAATCCATTAGGCTATGAAGAAATAAGAGCTGGAAAGAGTCTGTCAGACCCATCCTAAAATTTATTACAAAATAAAACTTAGTTAGGGGCAAACTGAAAGAAATGGCTGTGTAGCAGGAGGGTATGGCTCCCTTAGCACGGCATTTGGTACATACTGGGTGCATCTGCGAGTGTCTCCGTTGGGAAGTTTGACATACCAATAATTCCTTCTTCCAAAGTAAAAAAGAATGGTTCAGTTCTAATTTAGTGCAATGTCTTTGGAGGTGGCTGATTTTTGTGCCAGCCCCTCAGGAAAAAAAAAAAAAAAAGAAAGGAAATTGTTCAAATACACACCAAAATGAATTAACAAGATTTTGTCTCTCTATATATATATGTGAGTGCATGTGTGTGTACATATGTGTGTATATATATTTCACTTTGCCCTGCGGGGATGTAATTCCAACTAGATATGATAGGGCATAATACATACACTCAAACTAGAGCAGTAGAAGGAATACGCAGTAGAATTATTCTGCTGGCTGTTTTTGGAAATGTTTTAGCCATCTCCACGATGCCAGTGCGACTGCGTTCCTATGGGAACAAGCTGCCTCAAAGTAAGAGGCTTCCATAGCAAGAGTAGGTGAATCCTGGCTAAAAACTTGGGGTTTAGCACAAAACTAAATATTCTGTAAATACCAAGTATTTGGCAATATTCTGATCAAATTCACTCATTTACAAAACTAATTGAAACACTTCTTTTCTACTCTGCCAACGAAGCAAGATGCAATCAGCCAGATTCAAACCATCGTTAGGACTAACTGGTAGCTCCTCAGTAGTAAAAGCTTGTTCGCACCCTCCTTGCAGCCAGAATGTTACTTCCCAGAGCCGTACCCTAATGATGATACCCCTTTTGAAAAGCACCATACTGCGAGAGTAATACGGCTTTAATGGGACTACTGCTGGATTAAAGTATTGTTCTTTCTAAGGGAGCATATTAAAACCTGGCTATACATTAACGTTTGCCTTAAATGCATTATCTCCTCTGAAAAACAAGGTCTTGTGTTGTATGTTGTAAGTGTTATGTTGCCTTAATGTTGACTTGCAGCAGGAGCAATGCTTACAGAAGAAAACCCTGGAACTTCAATGTTCTCTCGAATATGCCTTGAAAAGAAAGGATTCTGGGGAAGAAAAGCATCAATCTGACCAGTTGGTCAGAGACCAGAGCGATTGCTGCAGCTAGCTGAATGCTTCTTTGAATCAATATTCTGACTGTTCATTCCCTGAACTGAAGCTGATCAAATTTATCTGTGCTTTATTTTTAATTCCAAGCTGTTAAAATTGCCAGCAAAGTAGCTCTTATGCCTGTAAGTGATATAAAGGAGGCAGAACTTAACCTGCAGTTCTTTGCCAGCAGGTAATGAATGAACGGACTGGAAGTTACGGGGACACTGGGACTCAGATTTCAAGGCAAGATTGTAAACTGGGGGAAATACGCAATTAAATGGAGTCAGATGTGCTGTACATCAAGGGTACCGAATGAAACATCAAGTGTGGTCCCATCATGTCCCATCTGGTACTATGAGTCCGTAAATACCAGTTTTCTAGTGGAAAGAAATGAAACAAGGATATCAGAGTTGTATCTTCCACTCCTGGTCTTATCCCTCCTGTAACAGCTGCTCAAACGCCTGTGCTAGCTCTGTTCGCAGTGCTACTTGGCACTGCTGGCGTAGTCCTGGCTTCCCTCACTGATGCTCCAGCATCAGTACAACTCCCCTTGCACCTCGCTTGAGGTGCAGAGGGTGGCCAGGGTGAGACATCCACATGCTGAAGGCACAGCGACCATTTGTGTGTACCGTTTCCCCTCTCATCCTTAGGGCAGATGATGGTGAGACTGGCCCTATGAAGAAATCCTAACGGTGCCTAAGACACCTTTAGATTTAAGGCACCAGTAAAAACCTCCGAGGTCTTGGTGGTGGTATGGTAGGATTGACACTTGCTGTTGAGAAACTTGAAGCACATTTTAGAAGGGATCTGCTATCTGCACTGGTTTATGCAGTAGTGGTGTTACGGGCCACATCAGCAGCTCACAAGGGGCCATGTGGTCCCACCTCCCTGTACAGTTTCATCTGAGTGGTTATTTTTGGGGGTAGAAAGCATGTTTGTGAGAAAAAGAAGTGAAGAAGAACAGGCTATAGAGAAAGGTTTAAAAATCGCAGAACTTCAATTAGTGTTGAAATTCCTCTTTCTTATCTCAAGAAATTTCCTGGTTTAAATTTCATGCTGCTCTAAACAGCAATGACATGTTGTCATCTCTCCCTGTTTTTGTTTTTAAGAAGGTACAGGAATTTTAAACTGACTGACGCCTAATCAGCGTTTCAGCGGACCGAGTATAACATTTGATAATATATCATGAAGCTTACTGTGCCCTTGGAAACAACTGTTTGCAGTTTCTGCCTTTCGAACAACCCTTATAGCTCACAGGAGAACTACACAGTGAAAACATGGGTGTGTTAATCCTTTGTAGGCTCGATAAGACGTGAATTTGTTTGAATAGCCGTCTGCTGGTCTTGAGCCTTTAGTATTTGCTTGCCAACCAGAACAAGATAGGTGAGGGATATGTTGCTTTTATTGCTCTGTACGAAGCATACCTGGACTGCAGACAGAAGCAGGAGGATGATGCCCGTAAAGGTAAGAGGATGACAAATGTAGGTAGGGTCATTTGTCCCAGAACTTCAAATGCTGAAATTCGGTATGGAATTGTTTCCGAAGTGGATATTTTTAAAGGGCATCAAGCCAAGTAATTTTAGGCCAAATGTGTGGCTATTTCAGGAAATACATTACAAAGCATTAAGAGTGAGTCCTGTGAAACATCCTTTTAATTGTGCCCAAATCTGTGCAGTTTTGCCCCAATTCAGAGCCAGAGGACAGCACGCGGCGAGGCAGGACACTGTAATGCTCAGTGCCAAACAGACGGAGGGCCAAAGCTCTGAAAGGGGCAGATCACATTCAGGGAGGATCTCCTGTTTCTCTCTCCCCTTTGAACGTTCCCTTGCGAGCGTTATGAAATGTAAATGCAAGAGCCTTGTGTGGGTGGAACCTACAAAGAGCAGCTCCCCGCGTGAAACGTGCCAGCCCTGTTCTTCACCATTCGCAGGATAAACCCTGTTTGGGGCCAGGGCACCCCGCTTTGAATAGGGAGTTTCCTCTCCCCAGACAACAGCGGCATGGGTCAGCGATGCCCCGAGGGAGAGTGTTTTTAGAGGGGAGGAGGTGCACAGGTGGAAGAGAAATAGTTTGCAAGGGAAGCAGGACTACTTCTTCCCGTGAATGCACCAGGATGGTGCTATGCGAAACCCCCTCGGCGTGGGGTTTGCTGGTTTTCCACCCGCCATGTGGACAAAGAGCCTTTCCCCTGGATGAGGACATGTCCCTGACCAGGGCAGCGCTCTCCGCTCCATCCCTCTGCCCTCCTGCAGCATCTCTGCTAGAAGCAGAGCAGCTCTGCATGCACCGAGGAAGATTTCAGCAGGCCGTTTGAAGTCCATCAAAGAGATCTTTAACACAGTGTGATGGACTTAGAGGCTTTTTTTCTTTTGCATTAGCCTCATGAGGAATAAAGCACATCTGATGCAGGACATGGCAATGCTTTGTCTTGTGCCGGAGCACGGATGCTTCAGCAGGACAGACTGCCAGAGGAACATAGTCTCTGCCCTCACTCTTCCTGACCAGGGCTGATGGAGCTGTTTTTTTCCAGCGAATTTCCGGGTAGGCTACTAAAACAAACTTCTCCCCAAAAGCTTCTGCCTTGAAGCAGCCACCCTGCCTCTGTGTATGCCTTCTTCCTATAAATCTCCATGCTGCTGAATGGGGCTCTCCTCTCCCAGGCTTTGCCCTCTACGGCTGAAATTACCCCCAACGCAATCTGAGAGCGCACTAATACCTCACTCTAGTCACACAAACCCACTATTTTAAGGGCTTAGAGGTGTCCTGCCCTTGTGATAGTTATCTGAATGCCACGCATCAGCTATATCACAGCCTGAAGTGAACTGGATGTTGTGCTGTGCCTTGTGCATATTTTGTCATTAAGTCACTAAGCAAGAGGGTTGGGCTTTGTCTGTTTTTATTTTGTTTTGTTTGTGTTTTAATCATCATTATTTGCAGCCAAATTCTAAAGTCCATGTTTAGGGCCCCTATGGTCAAATTTCCTTTAACTCTTGCTGGGGGGGGCAGAAAATTGAGTCACAACCTTATGATCTGAAGATAAGCAAACAATCTGTTGTGGCCAACTCACGGGGGAATTAAAAAAATATGATGATTCAAGGCAAGAATATCCTCAACCTGAGATCATCATTTTCACAAAGGCAGGGGGTAACAGCTGTTTGTTGATCAGAAGATTATATCTTCCCACTGTTACTGCCATGACCCTAAATAAAACCTCTAATGCCAGTGCAGCGGCGCAGTCGGGGAACACAACGATGGCGGGAATAAATCCCTCACTTCTGCTTTGGGGGGGAGGGGGGTGTCTGTAGACAGGGTTGTCTTTCTGGAGCCTTAACTAATTTATTTTTTCCCGTTAGGTCCAGAACTTGGAGATCCAAATACTCTCTCTCCTACCACAGATGCCTTTCTAAAATCATAGGTAAGGGGTCCCCATCCTGCTGAAGATGTAATTGAAAGGCATACACAAACAGTGTTTAATTCCAAGATTTTCCTGTATTTTGGTTAAAAACCTGCTGGATTCTGAAGCTTAGGTTGTGCTAGATTTAAAAACACATGTCCATCCAAGAGCACAATATGAATGAATACGTGCATTAAATTCTGCTGACCATTCACTTGCAAATTTTTCCGCCGCATGTGATTCCAGGACAAATATTGATTGAATAACCTCCGCGTGCGTGAAGTGTGGTCTGACACCCAGAGCAACCTTTCTCTTCCGTGTCTAATCACCAGAGATAGCCATAAGCTTCCTTTTGTATCAAAACTCGTGTTTCATAACCCAGCTCCCCTGCTCTTTGGAACCTGAGTTTCTCCGTTTGTTTGTTCAGCCAGTTGAGGTCTGCTGGGATATTTCTCTGTTTGATTTGCTTGTTAGCTTTGTCGCTGGCTGAAATGGCCCGGGGCTGGTTTGTTCAAGGCTTTTTTTTTTTTTTTTTTTTTTCTTTTTTTATGGAAGAGTTGGTGGAGGGATTTGTTCTCCACAAGCCGTCCGGCATCGCTGCACATGAGGTTTGCCTCACTGCCCGCTGCTCATCTGCCCAGGCGGGCAGCATGGTGTGCGTGCACACGCGCGGGCACCGAGCATCTGCTGGGTCTTTGATGCGTTTTATCCGATGGACCTCCCTTTTTATTTACAAAAGCACCAGCTGATGGGTTTAGATGCAAAGTGACAACACCCTTTCTTACAGAGGTGCTGAGCCCCTGGGGCAGACAGAGAGGGGAGGGGGTCAGGATCGGTGTTTGTCCCGGGCTGGCTTGGCTGAAGCTGGGGAAATGCAGAGTGCAGCAGAGCAAAGGAGTTTGAATGGGATGCTGTCTTCTTTAGGGATGCTTGTTATTATAGGGAAAGAAGAAAAGTATTATAATTGACCTTGTAATTGCTTTTCATAAATGTGGGGCACAGCACATAAGGTTCCCACAGATCCCAGAGCCCCCCAGTAGGCTTCCCATGGGAAAGCTGGGGGAGCACCCAGGCCCCTGTGCACACCTCTCCGTGCCCAGCCACCCTCCATGTCCTGGGCACGTGTGCTAGGAGCTATGGTGGTGGGAACCAGGGCCTGGATTTTTTTGTCTGTCATTCATACCCTCACCAAAACTACTAATGTCCAGGTCTCCAGCTCCCAGCAAGGACGTACGCGTTGGTGGAGCACACATTGCTCCCTTCTAGCCTAAGAAACAGTAGTATTTCTTCTCATGTTAACTAACAATATTCATATGGGTTTCTTCTGAGATTATCATTCTTCTACATATAAATATATAAAATATATATGTAAATATATATAAATAAACACACACACTATATATATCAATAAATACATACATACATACATATATATATAGCCCTGCTCTCCCGTTATTTCTCTTCTCACAGCCTGAGCAGTCACAGTGAGAGGACAGTAACTTTCCATCACAAATGCTTTCCCTGTGACTGTTTTTTGTTTTTGAAGCCTGCCACATGAAAATAGGCAAAATATTTTCATTTTGGTTGTCTATAAATAAATAGAAAGTCGACTTCCAGAATGTGTTACTAGAGCAAATCAAGTTGTTGTAGGATTACTACCTTTAAAAAAAATACTCTTATGATTTCATAGAATCATAGAATGGTTTAGGTTGGAAAGGACCTTGAAGATCATCGAGTTCCAACCTCTCTGCCATAGACAGGGACACGTCCCACCAGACCAGGTTGCCCAAGGCCATGTCCAGCCTGGCCTTGAACACCTCCAGGGATGGGGCCTCAACAACCTCTCTGGGCAACCTGTTCCAGTGCCTCACCATCCTCAAAGTGAAAAACTTCTTCCTAATGTTCAATCTGAACCTGTCCTCTTCTAGTTTAAAGCCATTTACATGCAGATAACTCTCTACTTTAAAAAGTACCCTGATGATGAACTGAAATCTCTGTTACATAGTGGTTAGTTACAGAAGCTTTCGGTTTTGGTTGGTATTTGCTCCATTAGGTATTCATACCTCAAACTAAGATGCTCACATCTTTCTGTCACATTCTATTAAAGACTTGATTAAAACCAAATCTTAGCCTTCATAGATCCGAACCTGCATCTGAAGCCATGAGCGCGCTGAACCGAGGGGATGAAGTGCCGTAGGAAGCCCTTTTCCTCCCCTGCCTGGCCTAACCTGGCCAGTAAAGGCTGGTGCGCAGACTTCAGCTGCCAGCAGAGCTTCCCTGGGGATTGCATCCTCCTCCTCAGTGTAATGGCAGAAGATTGCTTTCTCTGTGGATTTTTCATGAAGACAGTCTATGCTTTTAATGTTATCTCAGCCGGCAGAAGGCAGCAGTGCCCCAAGCGTAGCGCTGGCAGTGCAGTTTGTAGGGAGAAAGCACGTCTCTTCTCTACTGCTGAACCCCATCGCACCTCCTGAGATCATACTGGGACCTCCAGGTGGGTCATAAGTCAATGCGGACACTGTCAACTTCTGCTGGCCTATTCCTTCTCCTTGGCTTCAAGTTGGTGCTGGGCATACAGCTCGTTCCTGCACAAGCTGGTCTGCTTGAGGGAGATGGGTCCTAAAGCAAGACCTAGGAGAGACTTAACATCACCCAAGATTTGGATTTTGCATGCCATGAGCAAGCAGGCTCCAAGCTGGGACCCTTTGGCAGGGTGGCAGGATGGTCCCAACCCTTGGTGTCGGGGCATGTAGGACAGTGCTGTCCCACAGAGACATTTTGCTCATTACTGTTTCCATTGGGATATCTGCTTATTTCACAGGGCAATAATACTCCCTGCTCCATGGAGGGTGTAAGTAAGCTGGATGTCCATACATAACCTCAGGTGCAGGAAATCTCCAAACTGCTGGAAGCTGGGAAGAACTTTACCCGTATCTTTTTCTGCACTCTTTTTTTAAGTCAAAGCTGTGGTTTAGTGGACCTCTGCTCCAAGTAGATGTGCTACTCTTCCTATGGCTATTTTAGACATACGGACCAAGCCTTGAAGCTGCATTTCAGTTTTAAAATTCCAGTATGGGGGAAAGGGGAGCTTCATCAGGATCTGGCCCTTGCTGAAGAGGACCGTCCGTGCAGCATGCATGAATGCTCGGTGCACTGATGTGGAACAGACCATGCCAGACCATTTTGCGTTTGGGTCACTGTATTGACTGCTCACTTTGACCGGCATGTTGCGCTGCTGATTTCCCTGATACATACTTTGGAAATCCCTGCTCCAGAAATGTCTAACTGCTGAGTGAGCAGGCTGAATATTAGGTGGAGGCTGGAGAGATCTTTGCTGTTTTCCTTAAGACATGCACGGTCAGAGGGTTTTGCAGCTCAAGCGTAGATGACACTGCACATCTGCCTTCACCCAGCTGTTTCAGCCACTTTAGAGTTTCTTTGCTATATAGCATGGAGCTGTTGAGATGTGGGGTCAGTCTTCCTTCTCCTAGAGAGTTGAATTTGAAATCCCATCTCAGCCTCCTTTAGACTGATGGTTAAGCCACCTTTATTATGCGCCACTCTGAGCCCGCTCACCACTACCAAAAATGGCTGCTCCTCCATGTCTCCTTTCTTCTTTAAGGCCCCTTACTGCGACAGGGATGCTTGCTTTGTTAACTCCAGTTTCCCTACTGATCTAACCCTTCTGGGCACTGCAACATTACCCAATGGAGGTACATAGAAGAGGTACCAAGAGTGCTGTGCACTTTCTCCTATGTTCGTCTCCCTGGAAGCTACACGTGCCCACTTGCCTCTGTACAGCACCTTCCTCCCTGCCCTCCCCTGTCTTCTGAGACTCACTGACCCCACATTCATGGTGGCTTTGCTGTGTCAAGGAACTTACCGAGAAGAGGAAACTGCAAGTCTTAGCAAGGGGAGAGATGAGGGACCATGAGACTTTTCTCTTCCCCCAGCCCCAGAGAAGAGAGATCATGCAAGGTAGAAATGCTCCGGCTTTAGAGAGGAGGCTGGGGGCACAGGCACAAGCCAGGGAGATGAGCATCTTGGAAAAAGGGGGGGCCAGGACAAGCTGTGCAACATGCTGCAGAGTGGGACGTAAGACTTGCAGGGAAAGTCACATGGTGGTATCGGCACCTGGCAGTATTGTTCTGGGCTGGGAATGCTTCTGTACCGTACCCCATGGAGCTGGTGCATTATTATGGTTCCTGGGTTATGACTTTTAAATTAGTATGTTCCTCCAAGATTTAATCTTTTTCTTATCACGAGGCTGTTGGTGGAATTAAATCCTAACTCACATCCATATGGGAGCTGAAAATGTGATTGGGGCTGAAAAGTGATTTCTGAAAAGTGGCCTCTGCTGAGGGACCATGACATTGAGATGTGCTGCACACTCCTGCTGGTACAGCTCTCTGAAGCAGAGGATGTTCCTGCTTTGTGGCAGCAATGGTCGCACCTGCATGTGGGTGGAGGACGTCAGTATGGTGTGATGTAGATGGGGACGGATACCTGTCCCCATCCCTCAGGCAGGACTCCGAGTGACCTTTCTGCCTATCTAAGCACCTGCAGGAGCGCAACTTGGGCAGAAGCAAGCGGGAGATGATGATAAAGAGTAAAACAGAGTAAAAAAGAGTAAAACAATGACCTTGGCTGCCCAGCTTGCAAACACCACCAGGTAAACCCAAGCTTTTCCCCAAGGACACCTCCAAAGCAGTCCTCTGCATTAGGAATCAGGAAGGAATTATTTTTTTTTCTTGCCCTTTTTTTCAACCTAGGGCTGCAACCAAAGCATTCAGCACAGGGCTGTGTCAGATCCCCAGGTACGCGTGCATCCTTGTGTGACAGGACTGCCTCATATCAACTCATGGCTTAAAAAAGGTTACTCAAAAATGCTACTTCACAGGGGAAAGGGAGAGTGTGGACCAGCTATTCACACTTAGCAATGCTTGCCAAGTGAAATCGGCTTACTTGGGACCAAAAGCCAGACAAGTGAATAAAGCTGACCTGCTTCCACTGTGTCTTTTGTTCTCCTGGCGGGAGGACACGGACATCACCTGTGAAGCTTGCCGTCTCCGCTCAGTCAGACAGCGGATCAGTTGTTCCAAGCAGCGTCGCAGCTAACCCAGCCGGTCATCCCAGCACGTGCTGAGGCAACGTTTCCGCTTGATACCACGTCTCGGGAATTTGCAAGGGAATTTTAAAGGATCTCAGGAATTTTAAAGTGTTCGAAAGCTTCCCATCACTCTGCTTTCCCAAGAAGTTTTTTTCCTTGTGCTTGTTTATGGTTTTGATGCTCAGAGTAAATAGATGCTTGGTTAGAAACAGGTCAGAATTCCCAGGCTCATAGGAAATACTCTCTGCTTTATTTTGCACTGTTTAGTACCCGAAGCTAAGCAGGCGAACTGCCCCCGTGAATAACCTGAGCTGTTCCCCCATCCAGGGCACTTCTTGCTCAGGCTGAGAGCTCTCTCACAGCATAAGTTGTGGACACCATCTGTGCCTGAGCTGGAGAAACTTATGTAAATATTGCTGTTTTGGGGCTGTTATTTAGAAGGTGCTGAGCTAAATGATTTATTAGTGTGCTCAGCGCTGATGCTGAGAGGGTTCTTCTCAGGTTGGCTTTTATCACTGACACCTCCTCATGGGGTCTCGCTTACTGGAAAATTCCTGGTAACTGGATAGTGGGAGGGATCTGAAGCTCCAGGTCATGTAGCTGATGATCTTGTGCTCAAAGCTATGTAATCTGTCGCAGCATTACAGAATGAAGCCCACAGGCACAGCCATCCTGGAGGCATGGCCCTGCGCTACTGAAATCCAATGGGAGAAGCTGCAGCCTCTGCACTAGCTGCAGCTCAAAGTTTCTCCCTCCGTAGTTCCTTTCTCTTATTTTTGGGTAGGGGCTGAGTTAGAGGTGCCAGCGCAGCAGTCAGAACTTCCCCCTGTACAGATCTCTGAGCAATCACCAGCAAGATACCCACTGGGCTCCGTGTGTCTGTGAGCATTCCCTGTTTAAGGGAAATCCTTCATTTAGAAACCCTGACAGTCTAAACCTCATTTAATAACAGACTTTAGGTCACTTATTCATCCCCATCACTTTCAGCAGAGCAGAGTTGCAAACATGGGGACTGTTTTGATGTTCATGAAGCTTTATTTGTTGGGGTTTGTTGGATCCAGCAGCCCAACAGGCGAGGATAGCCTGCAGGCTGAGCACGAATTCCCAACAGGCACACACACAAACCCTGTATACTTGTGGCCACACAACACAACCCAGAAAACACAGCACTTGCACAAGCAGCACAAACAGCTTCAGCCCTGTCCTCCTCTGTGTCTGATGAGGTTGAAGGTCCATCAGTGAGAGATACAAGCATACACACCACATGGACAGCAGTTGTCCTCATACACCCAGTCTATCCAGTAGCTGCTGGCACCAGGGGGGCACACAAGCCCCTGATGCTCCCAGCCCCACTCCAGTTGCAGGCACGCAGACCCCCTTGCATGTATGTACACACACACACACACAGAGGCTATGGACCCCTCCAGTAACCATGCGTGGAGACCCAGTCTACCTGGCGGCTGTCCCTGGATGCTCACATCTCCATTTGCACAGACACACACACATGTGGAGATGGGTCTTGCAGTGGTCTCCAGACCCCACAGTCATTCCCGTCCCCCCCGCCCCAGCCCTGGACCCCCTGGCCCTGCCAGTAGCCAACTCCTCCAGCTGTCTCACAGGCAGGGACACACATGCATCTGGCCTGGGCTTATCTCCACTTTGATAACTAGCTCCCAAGCCACCTATCCTGCTTGCTTCCCAGCAAGAGTAGGGACCACCCTACTCAGGAAAATAATCAGAAATGGAGTTTAATGAGCAGGCAGGACAGACGGCAGCAACGAGATGCAGGGCATGGCCAGACAGGCATACTGACGAGCAGCTGTTGATGTGCACTGGCCTCTTTTATCCTCTAGTTTTACCACACTCATCATTCCCCAGACCACCATGATCCTTCCCTTTCACCGCTTTTGGTTTCTCCCCATAACATCCTATAAGTTTGCACAGTCCCAAGATGCTGTTCCCCTGCGTCCCATAATGTGCCACCCCAACTCAGTCTGAGGTGCTCGCTAGAGCCTCTCCTGCTGTCTCAACCTGATGGATGTCAATGTCACCCCTGGCCCATGGGGCTGAGGCTCCCCTGGGACAACCCTGCAAGGGGCAGGGAGGGACTTGTGTCCCCAGTGAGGTTACTGGGGCCTTCCCACCTGCTGTCGTGCCTCCGGTCTCCTCTGTGTGGGGGGGTGAGCCTTTTGTCACATAACAACACGAGGTGCAACATATGGAAAACTTCTTGGCCTCCCAGGTTATTTTGAAAACTTTGCTTAAATAAAAGCAGAAATGTATACAATTATGTGATTGTAGGGGCTGGAGCTTTAGCAGTGCAGCAACTGCGGGCTGGGCGGTGAGATCACAACTCTCAAAAGCATTGCAGCAGTGAAAATGGGAAAGCAGAAAGGTCTGAAAACAGAACCGAAATATGTCAATGTACACACATAAGTAGCAAAAGAGAAAGAGCTCAGAAGTGCTGTCAGTAGGCCAGGAAAACCCTGGAATTTCATGTGCTGAAAGTTCATCAAACCTCCTTGATATAAAGTTACATGCAAGCCACTTCTGAGCAATAAATGAGTCTTTGTTATCCCAAAGCCTTAAAAAATGGAATAGGCTAGTCAGTGGGCAGTTCAGAAATCCTCCCTGGAAAATTCTCCCCTTTGGCATCAGCCATGGCCAAGGAACGTCGGGTCGTTTATGTTGTAGCTTTTTTTTACCTTTCAAAAGGATGAGAGATGTGCAGAGCAGCAGATATTGTCCATGAGGTCTGCAGGGACAGCAGCCACAGACAAAATCACATTGTTTTATTTTTCTACACTCTCTTCCCGATATTTTTTCACTTGCAGGATTTATTCTTGGTTAGTATATAGCATAAATAGCATAAATGTATAAAAAAAGATGCAGTTCCCTCTGCCTGTGTGGTAAAAAATACAGAAAAAGAGGCGACTAAGATTTAAAGTATATTAAGTGAATTTGAAATATTTGACTCAACAGTCACCAGTTGTATGATGGCTCAAGGTAAGCCACCAAAGCAGGGGGTTAATACAGATCGGTTAGTTTTAAAAGCAGCTGTAGAATAGGCCAGGATCTGACAAAATGGTCTTGGCCATCCTTATGTTAACAAGCTTCACACAAAATGTTTTCACACAAAACTCCCTCCACATGGGTTGTCCTCTGCCAGTGCCCCAGCCTACAGCGAAGCTTTTTGCAATGGGATGGGAATTAGAGCGCCTTGCTTTCTAATTGCTGAACTCTACTGCTTTTCAGAGCATCTTGAGCCTCTTGCCCTTTGAAACAAGATCCCCCTTTGAAAACATTTCAAGTTAGCTTGAAGCAAAAGTCAGAATCCAGAATGGTGAGAGAGATGGGAAATTGCTGAGGAAAATATTTTACCACGAGGAATGCAGATGATGGCCCTTGGCAGGCAAGCATCAGTTTTGTTCCTGAAAAGGTACGTACCTCTAGGACTTGAAAGAGTTGAGCAGATTAAAGCAGGGTGCTACCTCTAGGTAGCAAATTAGAGTGGCAGAAAGAAGTGTTTGGTTTTGGGAGACTCCTGTGAGTCTGGTAACTGTACATGGAAGGCAGTTCCCTCTAGGAAAATGAGTCAGTGCTTACTACAGCTTGTGGGTGTCTTTGCCTGGTGTAAAAAGAGCTACCATGGGTTATGGGGACATGGGGAAGTGCCCCTAGAGTGGGTCACGTCAAGTTTACATACCCATTTGGAATAATAATTTGTAGTCTCTTGGTAATAAATGCCTTAAGTCTTACTGTTCATATTCTCATGTCCTTCCCGTTTCGGTCCTAGGATAAACAGATTCCGCAGAAGTTTTCTTCTGAGAAAGCCCACGAGATCCATTATAAATGAATCCCTTTCTGTGAGGAGATCATATATGCAGTAACTTTAAACAGCTAGCACAGCCTGGAGACCACCAGTCCCCAGAGCCCATACTGGTCTTTTTTAAAAAGTATCGATCACATTTAATGACTTATGAAATCTTAGTTTCCATAATGCTATGTTAGCACTGTTTGGTCATCTCACGTCTTGACAAAATTTTCACAAAAGCCTCTTTTGCATATTCTTAGTGTGGAGAAGAGCATTAATGACGTCTTGATGAGTGCAGTTGTGGACGGGCTTACTAGTAAGCACCCCTAACCCAAGACTCCTCCAGCTCGATGCTCTCCATTAACTAAGGCAGAAGATGGAGCAGATGAGACATATATGCAATTCCTTCCTCAGGAATGTGTAATACCTTTCAAGAGTCACTAAGAAAATACTCTGTGTCAATACTCGGAGGCTGAGGAATAAGAAGGGCTTTTTAACACCCCCCTCCCCTTTAAACAGTTAACTAATTCAAAACAGGCTTGAGAAGAAGAGAGTCATGATGATTTCATGTGCTTATATATTATAGACCAAGAGAGAAGCAGAAGGAAGCATGGCTAAAACCATATTCTTTATAACTTGTTATAATCCCCCTTTTCCTTGCTTAAGTGTCAAATTATTAGGACTAAACTTCAGAAGTCCCATTGGTTTTTCTGAATAATTTGCCAAGCATTTAAGAATTTATTAGCAATTAATAGAGTGTATTTGGCAGGCTAGCGAACTGAAAAGTATTCAGTTGATACCCAGCAAGCAAAACACTTCAGAAATGCATATAAAGAGACCAGTGATTTTAGAGAGGGTTGTCATGATGAGTTTGAGTTTCTTGCCTGCTTCTATTAATTTGACAGTAATGATATAAACTGAATTGCATTAGGACAGAGTGAAATACTTCAAGAAGTCCAAACCAAATCCTTTTAGATCTAATTTTGTGGAAAATTTTGGCTTTTTGTTCCAAAGTGGAATGCTACTACAATTTGAGATACTGGCTGTTTCCACGGAATAGGAAATCAGCTTTTCTGATTTGCAAGTTCCAGTGTCTTGGTTCTAATTATATTCACCCTTACACTTGTATGATAGAGTACCTGTATTTTTTGCAATCTGGCTTAAATGAAAGAAAATTTGAATTAAAATAATTGCCTCTTCTAGGACATCTGTTCAACATTAAAAGAATATCAACTCATTCTCTGATACACATTATCCAAGATAACGTTAGCATTTTTTTTTATTATTTTATGCTTCTTTTCAATTGCGGCTTAAATTCCCAAGCTCTCGGAAATGGTGAGTCATTAGGAATGTCATTTCAAAGACTGTATTTAATCTCTTTATCTTTTCCCACAACTGATTTACCCAAGGGCACGAGTAAAGCACATGTAACAGATTCCCGAAGGCCCCCAAATCGTTGTTTCTTCCTTATCTAGCCTTATTTTATTCTCTATTTAAAACTGTTCTAAAAAGACTCATCTAGTTGTAATTTTGACTGTGAGGGAATTGGGTGGCTTTTATCACAACACGGATTTGAGCTGATGACTGGATCTGAATTTTGTCTCCTCTACTTCTTGTTTCACGTGTCTGATCCACAGCACAGTCTCCTGTCTATTTCTGCTGTCTTTGGAGTACAGGCATATAAAGGTCTTGTCTTTTCTTTCACTATGTTTTTTTTTTTAAAGCCTCTTCCACGTGAAACTGTCAGCTAAGTATAAACAACATCAGGTAAGACATAAGGTAAGTGAAAATGAATTAATTCAAAACAGTTATGGAAGTTGGTGAATATCACACATAAAAAAAGCAAAAGACTTAACTGATCTCTACTCTGAAGTTTAAAGTCCTACGTAAGAACATCAAGGAAGTTTGTTCTACATAAACTACTCAGAAATAAGAGGGAAAAAAAAAGGAAAATCTTCTGTATTTCCAAATTGTGGTTAAAATGGTATCTATTCTGGTACAGTAGTTGAAATGTATTAATATGTGTCATCACCACATACAAGTGGTATCTTTGGAGAAGAAATGTGTGGAATAGAGCTAGACATGGGACTCTTCCTACCATTATTTTTAGGGATATTTTCCTCACTTTTCTTGTCTGAATATCTGAGGTATGTCACCAGACTCTATTTAAAACTTTGCTTGTGCATTGGCTAGTTCCAACTGTAGCCACTTATTGGTGTAGAAATCATGTATCAAATGTTACTGTTCTGATCTAGCAACATATTATAGTTTGAGGATGCCTTCCCAATAAATACATGCTTTTAGCTTAAATCAGCTTTCCCGTCTGTAATGAAAAACTTTTCTCCCGTGTTGACCTTAAGCTCCAACGAATTTTCCTAACAATTGCTAAAAAGGAGCCTTGGCTATAAATGAGGCTCTGATTAGCCTCGTTGGTGGCTGCAGCTGGAATGCAGACAAAAACCACCCAAGGGCAAGCAGTCTTCAAATGTCCTTCTCAAAGTTCCTGCTGGGCAGGGTTATCTCCCACCATTGTCAAGTGTGGGAGACAGACATCGCTGTCCATGACTGGAGACTCCCAGTGCCTCTCTTCCCAATGAACGTGATGCAATACCTCCTCCCAGGCACCTGGGAGCCACGTGGCTCTGCTGTGATGACGCTTGCACCTCAAGCTCTGTGCCCGGGATGCCAAATGTCACATGTGTATCCTAAAATTATTCTAAAGGGGAGAAGCAGATTAAAAAGACTGGGAGACAAAAGACACAATTGTAACCCAGAAAAAATCTCATATTAACATGACCAGCAAGGGGAGAAGAGATCTATCTGTATTTACAGCACTCATAATTTCAAACTTGATGGTCAAAATGCATTATGTATTTTTACAGCGCATTCTTGTTCTAAGACACAGCAACGCAACCTGTGCTGACCCATCACTTTGTAACCTGTGAAATAATTCACAGAAGACAACACTGTTTATATCATCTACAGCACATCATTTTTTCCACGTGCTGACATACAGGAACGCGAATTGTCCTCCAAGACTGCACGCAAAGCACAGACTAAAGAAGCAAGAGGAATTCTGAGGAAAATGCTTTACATTTCAGTTTTTATCCAATAAAAATGCTCTATGTGGGCATGAAGCAAGCTTGGTCCATCTTCCATTGAGTCAAACTTTGGGCTTATTCCTGCACTGTCTCGCTCCCTCCCTTGGTAGTTGTTCATGCTTGTACACAGAGAACACTCCTGGAAATTTTATGCTCACTCTCTGCAGGAACAAAGCGAAGAGTGAATCTGTTCAGACTGAGCAGTCTTTCTGCACTAACACACACAAGAGAAGGTATCATTAGTTCTTTTTTCCAAATTTTCCACAGCTAATTAATTTAAATACAGCAAAGACCTTTCTTTAAGGATCAGGGTCAACAAGGCCAGGCTGATTTTAGTGTGGATTATGTCTAAAAAGAAGAGTCCGCTGATACCTCATGATGTATCAACAACTAACACCTCACCACTCTCTTCCCCTCTGTCCTCTTCTTCCTCTTCTCTTCCCCTGCCTATCATTTGGTTCCCTTTTATTGTTGGTTTTTTTTTTTTATAGTAGTTTCTATTAATCAGCAGACAGACATAATCTTCCTCCTGCTTCGTTAAGGACAAACCATTCCTCCTTTCTGCGTGAGAAAGGCAAAGTTCAAAAGCACAAGTAATTAAAAGCAACTAATGACCAAGCTGGCCTTGCAGGCAGTGCAGGAAACACAGCTTGCCTGAGAACATTTTAACAACAGTCTGTCTGACTTCTGGGCTCCATGCAGCCCGAGAAACGGTTTATGATCAAAGGTTTGCTTTTCAGACCCAGATCTGCTTGCGGGTTGGACAGATAGCCCTCTGGATGTGCTAGAGCCATCAGCTTGACATCTTTATGTTTTTGGGAATGACACTAAGCCACTGACTTGAAGGCTGTACCACCATTGGGCCCATGCCAGTGTCTTAACATCACCAACTTGAATATATGCTAGGAATCACTAGGAATACTGTGGCGATGCTCTGTGACCCAGTACTCCAGACGCAGCTCTGCTGGAACCCCTGAGAGCTACCTTGGATGCGGGTTAAGAAAAGCGGACTTTCATAAACCACTCCAACCCATTCCAAACGTCCAAAAGGGGATGTTTTTGATGATATCAAATGGATGGGTTTGTAAATATTAGTGTCTCTTTGTGGGTTGTTACTATGACAGATTCTTATAAACAGAAGTGGGATGAGGCTGCCATGCGAACACAACGTTGTCAAATTCTCCCAGTCGTGGCTAATGTGGTAGCATTGTACATCTACATATTCGTTAAAAGATGCACAAATCCCAGCATTAATTACCCTAAGTTTTCCCTTATTTCATACAATGAGAAGAGGCAGCATGCACCAAGACACTGCCACAGACAGGGAAAGGCAACCAGAAGATAGCTGTGGTTGTCCTGGCAGGAGTGCCAGGTGGCGGAGGTATGACCCAACAGGCACTGCTGTTCAAAGATCCCCATTTGGATGCTCACAGCTGAATACACTTGAAGAAATTCCACCTGCCCCCTCAACTTGTGAGTAGTGGCTTCATGTGAGAAAGTGTATGAATACTTGGCTCATAAACATTGGCTTTAGTCAACCGTCCCAATCTCTTCCAAAGACACTAACCTACTTCAGCTTGCAGCTTTTATCCAAAATTCCCTTTCTTCTTCACTGCTTACAGATGTGGAGAAAAACAGCTTACCAAAGAACACGGTCCACTGCCCTGACATCAATTGCAACGTGCTGCTGTGCCATAAAGAGTATAAAGACGGCCAATGCTGATTCTGAGCATAACAATCTTTGAGGTTACTGTTTTAGCAGACTTTTATTGCTGGGTTTGACTGACTCTCTTTCTCCTTCCATTGTCTCTGGGCAAAAAATACACATTATAGCAAGAGCTTGCTAAAAATATAGGTAAGCCATAATTAGAAATTGCAATTAGAAATTACTGCATATAGAAATCTGTAACTGAATTTCTAAAATTCATAAATTTCCATATTTTTTTTGGTATACAAAAGTTGCTCAGACTTCCGGCATTTCTTTCAGAATTTCTCTTATTCATAGTCTATCAGCTGTTCTGTTTCTATTCTTGTTGCTAGATATTTTCTTTTCAATTGATCTCTTACTTGTCAAGATGTAGTTTGGTTCTTAATAGAGAAATATTTTTCTGGCATTGGAAGAGCTGGGCAAGAGATCTAAATTTTTAAAGGCAACTTAAGTCTTAAAAAATTGGGTAACTAAACAGGAAAAAAGTGTAGCTTTTATATTGTTTTACATATAAAGACAGTTCCTTGCTGTCCCCTAGTGGAGCTGTGCTATCCTCACAGACACTAACCACCTTTCATAAAAATAAGGGTGTATTGCTAAAAAATTCAATTGTATGTTGTTCACTCTTATGTATCAAAAATCTATACAAATTGTCTCTTGTATTTTTCAGTTGAAATACTAACAAACTCTGAAGTAAGCAGAAGTTAATATCAAACTGCAGACTCTAAATAATGGCACATTTCAACAAGCTTTACAACTATAGATCTGTGGACACAGGGTACATGTCACATATTCAGTGACACAATTCTTAAGATATACCTAAGTTGGCAGATGCAAACCAACAGCTGGGGTACCTGACCTTTTGATGGGGAAATAGTATTTCAGATAGTAAGACTGTCTAGTAAATATACTGTGGAATTTTGGCAGTATGAAACAGGAAGTATGGCCAGACTGAGGGACACCTACAGAAACACAGATACTTCCCCTAGGATACTCTCCCAGCTTCCTGTAATGTCGACTTCAAAAACTCCTGAGGCAGTGGTAGTATCTTTAACACATCCTTGATGACTTCTTTCCACTTTACAGTCCTTTTGACCTGCCCAAACTTTTTGTGTCCATAACATCCTGCAGCAGTTCCATAACATAACCCAAGGTTCAATTGGGTTATGTACGAAGATGCTCCTTTCTGCTTGTAACTAAACCTGCTGCCTGATGCCCCTTAGTGAGCAACACCTCCTGTTTACTGTTGCCGTATTTCATTACTTTATTGGCATCTACTACACCCCTTCTGTGTCTTCTTTTCAGCTGGAATCTTACCTTCTGCTTTGCAAATTCCCTCCTTCTGGTCTATATCGTAGTTCTACTTGCACAGTAAATAATTTAACCAACTTTCTACTTTGCTCTCCACCCTTTCTCAAAACATTTATAAATAGGCCGAATGTAACAGGTCGCAGCAGAACCCCACGGTAATTTCCTCCTGCTGTGTTGATTTGATATACTTTTAAACAGGTATAATCTATGACCAAATCTATGTTTATACCGCAACAGGTTGGTTCTACTATGAGCTGTCAGATGAACCATGCTTTCACACCTTCAAAGAGTCTAAAGAGACCAGCAGAATGACTTGCCTTTAAAAAGTACTGGTTCTTCACATTGTATTTATCCATTGTCTGCAAACATTGTTCATTACATTACACTCTTACCAATTACCCCAGTGTTTCTAATACTCCATAAAACTCATCAGGCTGCAGCTCCACTGACCTCCTTGAAGTCTTTTTTAAAATCTGATGACAGAATCGTCACTTTGTACTCCTTGACCATCAAAGCTGCTCTAAGTGACAAGTTCCATGCTACAGTGAGGGTGTTAGCAGTTTCTTCTCTCTTTCCAATCCAAGGGAGTAGCCTCCGGTCCTGGCAGCTCGCTGACACTCGGTTCATTGACCTTTTCTGCTATTTCAGTTTACAACAGCTCTTCCCGCCCTCCCTGCAAAGAAAGGTTCTTTAGCACTTTCAAAATGCACAACAGTGCAAGAATCCCAGCTTTTGCCACCTTACCTTTAAACGTTCTCGTCATAGTTTGATCATTTATTCTACCAACTTACTCTGAAGCGTACTCTTTCTGATAGTTCTCAAAAATAGGATTTATAATTAATTCTTTAAGAAACTTTTTCATATAGCCTACTTTATAGCAAATTTTACATTTGATGAGTTACAATGTGCCTCCACTTTTCATTTTGGGAACGTAACTTCGACTTTGTAAAGGTTCTCCCTCGTTAAAAGCAGTCTCCTATCTTACTTTCTTCATCAAAAACTTTTTTTTGATGGATAAATATTTATTTAGAGCATGTAATAGTTGTCTTCAAACAAGATACTTGAAAGAATTCTGCCTTTTTGACAGCACCTGTTAATTTTCTCCAAAGTTTTCTAATTTTCAGGAAACTAGACTTTGGCATGGATTCTTTGACTACCTACTCCAAGAAATGAACTTTTACAGTGTGTAAACATTTAATGTCAGCACATGTTAGTACATATGGGAATGACTCAAGATTTTCATTATTTGGCTTTATGCCTTTGCTATCCCTTAGGATATATCCCTGTGAAACGCTAAAGCAAATCAATCAGCTAAGCAGGTAGGATAGGGACAGCGCCTAGCGATACACCTTCTGTTTTTCTGCAAGGCCTGTGAATTCAGCCTAAGAGGATTTTGTTACTTAGTGTTACATTTAATCTTTTTTGTTTGTTTGTTTTCTTTTTAGGCATATGCCATAACCTCTCCACCTGCAGAACCTACTGCCACTCCTATATAACTACACCTGGGATTAAATGGTCCTATCCACCAAGTTTTTAAAGACGTATCTTTTTATATGCACACACACTATATAATACAACAATAGAAAGTACAGAAATATTTTGTAAATATATGTACAAAATAAAAGCATCTGTACTTTCTATTCTTTCATTTTGGTTTAAGGCATTTAACTAGTTGCTTGCTTTATGATCTCATTTTAAAGAGAATTCTCACTGGTTGAACCTCACTCTGTATGCTGCTTGGACATTTTATTCTATTCTAGAATGCTATTTTGTTCTTAAGTATCTTATAGTGGTCTGTGGCCTGCCTACTTACGTAAAAGCATTACACTGCCTCTGTGATACTGTACGCTTTTACTCTCCAAATGCAAGTACGAAACGATATTCTCTGCTATAAAAAAATAATTTAAAATAGAATCATAGAATCATTATGGCTGGAAAAGACCTTTAAGATCATCAAGTCCAACTGTTATCTAACTCTACCAGGCCCACTTCTAAACCATGTCCCTGAGCACCATACCTAGACAGCTTTTAAATACACCCAAGGATGGCGATTCAATCACTTCCCTGGGCAGCCTGGTCCAGTCTTTGATAAGACCTTTCAGTGTAGAAGTTTTTCCTAATGCCTAACCTAAACCTTGGCACAACCCTGGCACAACTTGATGCCATTTCTTCTTGTCCTATCAGTTGTAACTTGTGAGAAGAGACCAACACCCACCTCTCTCTACAACCTCCTTTCAGGCAGCTGTAGAGAGCAATATGGTCTCCCCTCAGCCTCCTTTTCTTCAGGCTAAAAAACCCGTTGCCTCAGCCGCTCCTCTTAAGACTTATTCTCAAGACTCTTCACCAGCTTCATTGCCCTTCTCTGGACACTCTCCAGCACCTCAATGTCCTTCTTATACCTCGGTGCCCAAAACCAAACACTCAAGGTGCGGCCTCACCAGTGCAGACTACAGTGGAACAATCACTTCTCTAGCCCTGCTGGCCTCACTATTCCTGATGCAGGCCAGGATGCCGTTGGCCTTCTTGGCCACCTGGCCACACTGCTGGCTCATGTTCAGGCGGCTGTCAGTCAACACCCCCAGGTCCTTTTCTGCCAGGCAGCTTTTCAGCCACTCCTCCCCAAACCTGTAGCACTACATGGAGTTGTTTTGACCCAAATGCAGGACCCGGCACTTGGCCTTGTTGAAGCTCATACTATTGGCTTCAGCCCATCAGTCCCGCCTGTCCAGGTCCCTCTGCAGACCCTTCCTACCCTCAAGCAGATCAACACTCCCACCTAACTTGGTGTCGTCTGTAAACTTACTGAGGGTGCTTTCAATCCCCTCATTGAGCTCATTAATAAAGATATTAAACAGGAGTGGCCCCAACACTGAGCCCTGTGGAACACCACTTGTGACCAGCTGTCAATTGATTTAACTCCATTCACCACCGCTCTCCGGGCCTGGCCATCCAGCCAGTGTTTGATCCAGTGGAGTGTATGCCTGTCAAAACCTTGAGTAGCCATTTTTTTTCATGAGAATGTTGTAGGAACAGTATCGAAGGCTTTACTGAAGTCTAGCTAATTAACATCCACAGCCTTTTCCTTGTCCACCAAGCGGGTCACCTTGTCATAGAAGGAGATGAGGTTTGTTATGCAGGGCCTGCCTTTCATGAATGCGTGTTGACTGGGCCTGATAGTCTGGTTGTCCTGTAAATAATATGTAATGGCACTCGAGATGATCTGCTTCATGAGCTTCTCCGGCACTGAGGTCAGACTGACAGGTCTGTAGCTCCCGGATCCTCCTTCCAGCCCTTCTTGTAGATGGGCATCACATCTGCTAATCTCCAAATACCCCTGGAGAATCCCTCATAATCTAAGAGAACTCCACACATAGCTGTCATCCAAATTTAGAAGTAACAATGCTTATCTTCTTATCAATAAATGAGAGAGAGATACACAAACAGATCCAAATTAAGAAAAAAGATAATTGGATATTCTAATTTAAATGCTGAGGAAAACATGGTGCTATACCTTTAACACACAAATTTAAGACAGACACTTAAACTACAGGGTTTGTATACCTCCAAGCTATTAACAATAGATACCTTTCATATTTAATATAGCTTTATTACAAGTAGATATAACCATTATTGCCAAAAGAGAAAGGCTATATAAAAAAAAATCCAGTGCAAAATAAAAGCACCCTATAAAATCTGCATTTCTGTTCCCCATTGACAGGGATTTAGACCTCGCAAGAACAACTGATTTCAGTGACTTCAACGCAGTTACTCACTGACACAAAGTTTAGACAGGATTTGCTGGAATTTTAGCTGTTGACTCCAAAGGAAAAAAAAAAGGGAGACTCATTGTCTGACAGGTGCAAAAATTAATACAAAATGTATTAACAAAATATGAAACAAACATACATTAAATAGTTTTGTTTCCTGGTACATCAAATTTTCAAATGAATGTTATAAAATTTACATATTTAATTAAATGATTTATCTATCATTGTGGAAAACAGTTCTTTATTTCAAGTTTATATTAACTATAAATATCTAAGATCAGGAAAGATACTCTTCAAGTTGGTGTGCCTTATTTCCCCATCCTTTATGTCTTCTGCTCTTTGCCTTTTGGAGAAAACATTACAGCATAAGGCTGCCGTCGTTTTGGACGTTGACAGGGAGCAAGATCCTCTTTAATATATCCTTAAAAGAATAAGCACAAATCTGAGGTAAGAAATACAGTATAAAAACATGCATAACTTCAGTTTCATTTCTTTGTTTACCCTCAAAGAATAAATTGTCAATTTTTTTCTTTTATGACCACTGGTTCTCACTTGACAAAGTGTTAGAGATCCCAGGGTACAATATCATTAATGAAAACACTCAGCTGCTTTCTAGTAGATGACTGTATAGTAATGCAATACGGACAGATAATACTGAAGAGAATGGAAACTATGAAATGTTCATCTATTCAAAACAAAATTGCATTTTTCATGTCTTTTCTACAGAAGATTTTACATAAGAGTAACAAAGTATATAGGTACTGCAAATCAAGTTGACTAATAAAAATCACTTTAAAAAAATGTATTTCCTAGTCATACACAGGAAACTTCAGGCACGTGTGTTTTGTGGGTCTAAATAGTACATCCCTCTCTTTTAAAGGCATTGTTATTTATTAAATACTTGTGCATTTAAAAAAGCCAAACATGAACCTATGGTCAAAACACACCTTGAAAGCTCTCTGATAAGAAAAGTGTATAGAAAATTTCTAATGTTCAACTTAGCTAGTGTTGATAGTAAGCAGACATTTTATGCAAATCAGTTACAGTACCTGACTTTTGTCAAACCTTTACTGTTTATCAGCACTAACATCCACTGAAGTGGGAGTAGTAGATTCCTACTTCATAGCTGGAAAATGCTGTCTATGCAACCCAGTTATTTAAAAAAAAAAAAACCCAAAACAACACAAACCACAATTGGTTCAAGATACCAATTAAAAAAGTAGAAAATACATCCTTTGTACCCCACTGCTTCCGAGTGACAGCTGCAATTGCTCATCACGGGAAGTCTCCCCATTGTTATGGTTTTCTTGCTGCAGTCTTGTATAATATGGCTTTTTACCAAGAAAGGGCTGGTCTAAACTCTGCCCCTGATATGCTGTTGAAGACCATTAGCAACTGAACAGCTCTTACTCTAGCAGAACAAGAAGATAGCCAAGAAGCTAATTTTAACAAGGTTGCAAGCAGATTCCAAATGGGTAGTAACAGACAATCTCCCTAACAGGATATAAATGGACATGCCTAGTTTAAACCAGCTTTCTCATCGGCTTGAACAGGTAAGAGGCAACCAGGTTGGAAGAGCAAAGGCTATGATTTATTCATTTTAAAAGATAATGATCAAGAACCAAAGCTGGTTCTAGAGCGCTGAGAACTCCCTGTCGTTACTTAAGGAAAGGAGACATGGATTAGCCTCAGCCAAGCCTTGTCTAAGTGGACACACAAGACAGGAAAGAGACTACTCGCAAAGAAAGTGGCGATTCAGCAGCGTTCCTGAGGTGCTGGCTAGCTGGATTGAGGGATTCACTTTCCATTATGTTATCAGAGGCAAAATGATGAGAAAAAAAAAAAAAAAAAAAAAAAAAAAAAAAAAGAACCATTTTCCCAAAGCCTAACCAAGCCTGAGGAAGCTTAAAAGACTGCAAATTCTATGACTAGCTTAAACCTTTGCAGTGGATATTTAAGAAGGGGAACTTGACTAGGGCTTCAACAGCGAATTTGACATTTTTCCCCCAGAATGCAAGGAGAGGCTTAAAGTTCTGAACACCATGTTTGGAATACATACCTCTTGGAAATACAGCTTTAAATTTAAATGAACTCAACTGAATATATTTTGATTAGGCAGTATGATTTGCACTATGGAAGTTATGCAAGTCCCTAGAAATCAAGGCTCCCTGTTCTGAAAGATTAAGGATGACACTGCAACACTATCACACAAGAACACATACACATCTCTTGCTACATTTCCCTATGCCTAACCTGAAACTGTTACAAGAACAGATAAAAATGAGTGAAGATTAATGCTTCACAGCTAATAACATATGCACAAAGGTATAAGTAACTCGAAGAGAGTTCATATAGGGCTCCTAACCTCAGAGCTTCACCACTTCTAAAGAAATGTACGTATAGTACACTACAAACTCATCATGCTTTAACATTATTAGTTGAAACTCACTTTTACACTAAGCTCCAGGATTTAGAAGAATTAGTTAGGAAAAAACAATCTTCTGTGTGAAGAGGAGTGGAAAAAAAAAAAAAAAGACAAACCACTAACCAAAACAGCTTTTGAGTGTCACTAACAAGCAAGGTACCTGTATTAAAAACTATCTAATCACAGCTTACCTTCAACATTTCCCATATCATGTGGCATTACGGAGCTCTAAAGACACAGACAAAGGACATCAACAGTGCTGCCTGTCTCTCCTCTGCAAGTACAATCTCTTAGACTTTGCCTCTGAAAACGTTGACCCAATTCTTGCTTTGGTTCAAAGAGACGTAGGGTTTTAATTAAGTTCTATGAAAATCCCAATTATTTCTGCCTTGTCTATCTAGGCTCTAAGAAAGTTTCCTTATATTCCCTTATATTCAAAATAATGGCTGCTGATAAGTAAACAGCTCTACAAGACTGGGTTAGAAAGGCTGCTTTATGAAAGAAATAATTTCAGGAAATCATTTTAGAAAAAAAATAAATTAGCTTTCAAAAGTGCTTTGTAAGCCTTTTTTTTGCACAAACCTCTTTCCACACAAGTTTGGGTGGAAGGAAACCCAACCTCCCAGAAATTTTCAGGAGTATTTGGAGGAATGTAGCGAAATCTATGTCTTGAACAGGAAGCTAATTTCTTTTCTCTCTCTTCTTCTGGAATGTCTGCATAATACTGAATGTTAGAGGGGGGGAAAAAAATCCAAGTTAACAAATTCATACATATAGAGCAACTGCTTTACACAACAACATTGTCAATCACTGTTTATTAACACATTTATCTAAAAAATAATGGTGAGGATAGCCAAGAGTAGAGATTTGTTATCCAAATGACAAACACCTGGCCATTATCCTAAAAGCTTGCTGAAATTACAGATTACGTATAACCTTATGGTGGCAAGTTTGTTAGCTTTATATCTTTAAACATACCATAGGTACAAGGTTTAGGCATGTGTACAATTACCTATGTCAACAGTTATACAGATTTTACAAAGCTAAGTAGCCCAGGTGTTGAAATAGATGGGAATTTTCTAATAAACTAACTTTCAGCTCGCATTTGCCAATAAAATAAAAGTGAAAAAACGTACCACAAAATCCATGCTGCAGAATCACTTCCAGTGTCTAAATTTACAGTAGTAACAGCAAACTTAAGTTAAATGCTTCCTACTTTATTACCCTCAAATAAAGAGCTAGTTTAACTATCTGACTGACACTGGGACTCCAGAAACTATCTGCCAGCTGGGCATTCTCTAGAGTATACAGTAAATTAGCTAGCTACTCTTTCATCCCTGTCAGCTGTACTGGGAGCTGCAACAAGTACATACTCTCCAAACTTTTTTCCTGGGTTGTTCCCATGAGTAGCATCATAGAAAGACAGCTTTTTTTTTTTTTTTTAATGCAGTTTTCTACTGGTTTAGTTTGCTATTTTTAGGAGATGCTAACTAGAATCACAATCTGGCACTTTGAAGTTGTAGAGTACGAAAATATTTTCAAAGCGAATGCACTGTTTGATTCAAGTGGCAAGCCAACAGTCACCATCTGGATTGCACAAGAAACCTCACCCTCATAAAAGTGGTAAAACAATTCTACTGAAATGATAGCGTTACAATTCAAAAAGGCAAACTAAAGTTTAAAACATTATTCAAACAGCTGGAAAGTGATCTAGACTGGTGAAATCAGGAAACAAACAGAATACCTCTGTCAGTAGAGATTACTTCTCGTCCCCATCTACTGGCAGGATTTCAGAAAACCTACTTACTTGGAATCATGAAGTACACTAATAAATTCCTTTCTTCCTACTAGATGGTAGACAAAGTATAAAATGGGCATAAAAATCCTCCTCCAAAAAATCCGGAGAGATAAATATTGATGATTGTGTAGAAAAGAGTAATCACAGCTCTGAAAATATTAGTGACAAAACTGAATGAACTAAGAAAAGTAGACTTGTTTCATTTTGTGATTCTGCAGTCTGTGGGAACTGCAACTCTGCCTGAAACCGAGGCACATTTTCTTCCCCCTCAAATCAACTCAGATTTCTCACCATTCTATAAAGTGTGACACCAGAACACGTTCTGCTCTCAAAGCCCTTACTAGTACAGAAATCTGATCTAGTAACATGCGGGTCTCCTGGTCAAGAACAGAGATTCAGGTTGTTAGCAGGTTGTACCCAAAATTTCAGATTGCTGGTCTGTCTACTACAAAGTCCTGGTACACAGGATAGAATAAACTGCCAGTTCCAAAGATAACATTCAGAAATGGTTATAAGCCCCCAGTGAAAAGTTCTTCAAAATATATTGTGTATAAGCCCAGGATACTCCCACACTCTTGACAGCAGAACCCCTTTCAGTCTCTGAATTTGGAGACACTTAGTTTGAAAATGTTTGCTACTGTCTTATACAATGTTCCCTTAAACAGGAAAAAGCCTACGCCAAGACCAGCACTTAAGTGGATATCAGCAACTTGGGGATTGAGTCAGATATAGTAAGGTCACTTATGCACCTGGACTTCAAAGACCCCGCTGGAAAAATACCTGTGTAACTCAGTTAAAGATCTAGAGACTAATGAAAGAAGAGGAACGGGTAATTATCATCAAATACACATCGATTTTCACTGATAAAATTTAAGAAATGACATGGTGTTAAGTCAACAAAATTAATTATAAGAATTCCATGGTATCTGTGTAAACCAAATAGATTAATAGCTGAGTCTTATTTACAGATAATTAGCAGTGCAGCTTATGTTTGTCCTTTAAATAGCCTGGAATTTTAGAAGTTCACCCACTAAAAGTTTGCAGCGTGCTACATTTTTTGGGGGAATTAAAATGTTTATGATTGATGAGGAATATTTATGGATCAAACAATGAAAAATATAGTACAGTTCTGTAGGAACAGAAAATAAAAAGACCAATGAATAATCAAGCTAGGTGTATATTCAAAAGAAATTAGTAACTTTTTTTTTTTTGGCTTGTTTAGAAATCTGTTAGGATTGACAAAGAATAAGAAAGTTACATATATGTCTGCTAAACAGCAAAAAGAACTCTCAGCTTTCCACATTGATCTCACTATACACAGCATTTTCGACCCACACAAAACATTTGAGCTAGGTTTTTCCATGTGTGAAAAGATATGCAAAACCTCATCTTGCAGAATCTTCACTGCAAAAGAATTGTTTACAGAACTGCACAATTTAGTCTCAAAAAGAGACCAAACCCTTAAAAATGTTCCGCTCATTAATTTGGCACAGTTACTTACAGAGTAATTTCTGTAATCTAAATATATATAAAAGCATCTGACTAATTCTCCTACTTATCTAAAGCATAGCTAGACTTAGTAACCACACTAACAAACATTACTTTTACAAGCTAACAGTAACTTCTGCATACAATCTTTCTCTGATCACATTGCAAAGTCATAACAAACCAAAACAAGACCTCTTATCAAATGTTCTACACTGTAAAGTTAAATCTCTCGCATCTACTTAAAATGACAGATAACTCTCCCTACTCTCATACTGCATGCAGCACATGGCCAGAAACAATTTACTGATTTCTACCCCCTCCTTAAGTATTTCCTTAGACTTTGGAGACTCTTCAAATCCATCTGACTAATAAGTAAGCCAGTACTTTTTTAAAAACATCATTTATGCTTTGTCCAATACTCCCTTTTTCCATAGGCATTTCATTCAAAGCTAGTTTTATTATGGTGCAATGACCCAGCCAAGCATTTCACACATTAATTTTGAATGGTGTAGACTTAAAAAAAAAAAAAAAGCCAACAACAAAACCCCCTATAAACCCAAACTTTTCTGAAGTTTAATGCAGAAACCTAATATTGTAAAATGGGAGCTGTAAATGTTTCCAAACACCAGTTACCACTCTAACTTGCCAGAAAGCAACAAGAACTGGATTTGCTGAGAGGAGATCTGTAGCTTCCAGAGACAGGAAATTAACACACTTAACAAGTCTCTTGGCCAAGAAACAGAATAAAAGCTTGGGGTTTTTTGGTTTTGTTTTTTTCCCCCAACACTTTGTTTTCTTTCAAACTCTTTAAATCAAACATGGTTTTGAAAATGGTATTTCTAGTTGACTGTAAAACTTAATTATTTGTCTTTAATGAGTTTTACAAAAGCTATTTTTCAGGACTGGGTTTTTATTAAAAATATACTCTAATAAATTTCTTCAGCGAAGTAAACATGACTTAACTACAAAGTGAATAGCAGGAGAATCTATGAAATGTGTTGGTTCTATATAGGTGTGGAAATTAAGATTCCAGAGAATCCATCATCATTCAGTCATTAATCCACACTACTGGTGAGTCATAATGTACAAGATCATTGCCTAATTAACTCCAGCCTGAAAGTCTATTAATGACCAAATGAAGTATGTCCTTATTATACATGTAATTAATTCAATATTTTATCTCTATACCAAGTATCTGAAAGCAGTTTAGTAATTTGAAAGGGAGGGAAAGAGTGCGATGTGAAACCTTAAATTTCATACTTTTTAACCTGCTAATGTAAATATTTTTTCATGCATTTACACATATATAGACATTGGCATCTATGTTGGTGCAATTATCTGAAAACACAGACACCCCAGAAAACAAGGAAAAAAAACCCAAATCAAGATATATCTCTATATAGGTACAACAGGACATAGAACAAATAGCCGTAAATTTCAGTAGAGCTTTTGAGCTAAGTTTAGAAACTTGTAATCATTCTTTGACTAGCTAATGTATTTCTGATTAACAAAAATCTTGCTAGAACCATGATGTGAGAAGTTTCTATCCTCAAACAGATACACAAAAAAAATAAGACTTTCTAAGTTATATGCAGTTACAATACTTAAAAACAAACCAACCCATCCAAAACTTGGTAAAACAGCTTTGGTAAACACTTCTCTGCTACTGTATGTACTGATGATGGTGCAATCAGATTCATAATCTCAACAGCACTTTAGCACTTAGACACTAGTGGAGTTGGAAGAATGGAAGACTGACCAAATTTTAAAGAACTACTTACTAGTTCACATTCCTTACAAGTATGGCCAAGCAATTTTCTTCTTTCTTCTTTTTTTCGAATAACCTCAATATGAGGAAAATCTAACACAGTATTCTTTCTGAAAAACAAAAATGTTTTCACACGATAGTACATTTATTTCTCCTACATGTCTGGAAATTTTCAGTTTTTAGAACATAATAAAGGAGAGTCTCAAGAAATTAAAAAGTATCACAAAATGCCTGCAAAACTCAGAAAATTCCTACAAAACCCAATCATACTGCATTTCATAGCTGAATAGGACTATCCTTGTAACTAAATGAGTTCCAGGACTTTTTAAGCGTACTATATCTTTTACGTAACCAGATGTGCATCTCCTCATTATGGCTTTTCATAGTGTGAAAGGAATTACTAGATCAAAATCACTTTAATATAGATCTTCTGTAGAATATTTATTTTGTCCATGACACAGTTGTGCTTGCACTGATTCCTGCAAGAGGAATATATGTTGGGTTCAATAAAAGAAGTAACAGATTCTTTTCAAGTTATCTGATCACAAAACATTAACTGAGTTTTCTCTACAAAGAAAACATATGCTGAGGTAAAAAATAAGCTAAAAACTATTTAACTGAAGGGGCTGATATGATTATGAAATGAAGATTCAGACTACCAACGATAATTATACAGAAAGGCAAGAGAGGAAGCACTAAGAGGTACAGTTGTAAAACACTACTCATTTATTGCCTAGAGGAAGAGGCAAAAATGACAAAGAAGGAAAGGTTTATATTTGCACAAGCAACTCATAAGCTCTTTGCTCATAAACTTATGCATGATCACATGTGTGTAAGAAATAACATGGATTACAAAATACTGCATTCAAATAATTATAAAAAGCAGAAGAGGCAATCCCTTCTCTTCAGCGAATGTGATAGATAGGCATCTCAATGTTTATTTTTTCCCCCACCCCAGCTTTTATCTAAGGCTTTTATCTAATTCACTAGGTCTTTTACCTGTGCATCTTCAGCTGCTAGTAGGTTACACACAAACATGTTTATTTTAGGGAAGAACAAGTTCCCTATAGGGAGGATATAAAAAGCCTTGAAATGCCTGTACAGAACAAACTAAATTACCTTTCATCACTTTTGAAATATGGCTCCACAAAAGCTTTCTGCTTGGCTTTATCTTGTTTATCCTCATATTCTGCAAATATACATGCAAGACAAAAAATTACATCATAAAAAGTTAACAGACTGCCTGGAGAAACGTCTGTAAAATTATTAGCCAGCTATTAAAGAATACAAAAATGCCATGTAAATTCAGTCTGAGACAACAGATTCAAAATACTAAAAATAATGTAGAACGAGCAATCAAAAAGCGTTACTGGAGTAGAAGGAAATCAGCGAGACAAGTGAAAAAGATAAACAGAATAGCAAAGGAAAGGTTGCTTAAAATACAAAATACTGTGAAACCTTTGATAGAACCTAGGATAGGGAGAAGAAAGGAAGCAAGTAACCTGCAGCCAAAAACTGGTGTTTTCTGTAAGAGTCACTTTGCTGTACAGTTCCTATGCCAACTTCCATTACACATCCCATATTTGTGTGGTGGTTATACAAGTGAACTACCAAAATAATTTTCACATTGGTTTACGTTATGTCCTTACACTAAGTAAGTTTTCCCATGAATTTATGAAAAATGAACTAATGCTTCTTTGGCATATTTGTTCCTAGAGAACAGAGCCCAATTTCAAATCAAGTTTTGTAGTTTAACCAGGCTAATAAAGACAAAACAAATTATATCCCACTCTTTAGTTTCTTGCTTGCTGCTGTTACTCCCTTATCCTGCTCTTCATCATGAAGAATTTCTTTTTCATCACATGCAGAAGGACTATCTTCTGGTAGGCAGGATTCATATTCTTCATGGGCTGTCCGCTCAAACATTTCTGTTAAGGTATCATTCTTTTTTTTTTCTCCTCCTATTATAAAAAGCATAATGAACATCCAAATCAGACTCTCACCAGTTTAAGTCAAACAAGCTTATTTTGATTGAATGTGTATCAAAAGAACTAACATTTACTTCCTGCTCCAGTACTGCTTAACTCAAGTCCAACAATACAATTACTCTTTCTGAAACTTCTCTGTCAATCTTTTAGATGCAGCCAATGTTCATATATTTTTCATAAAGATATCTTGATTCAATTTCTAAAATATGATTAATTACTAAATCATTTTGATATAACTTTAACTGGATATATGAAATTTTGTTCTTGTAGATTATGAAGTTATCCAAGCAGAAGGAAATACTTTCTGTGGGTAGGAGATAAACTACGGATGTGTGATCAAGATGCAACAGCTTAAAAAACACACCATTAAAAGTCACTGCCCTGCAGCCATGATTCACCACATACCATAAGTTAAATGCGATATAAACACATTTGGATTTATTTTAAGTATATTAGTTCTATTTATATGCCATTAAAAACTAAATTAGTCTTCCCATAGTAAGTCCTATATGATTACACAGCAAACTCAAAGCTGTTTGTTGTAAGAATGATTGCAGCAGGTGAGATCAGAACTATTATATGGTTATTTAGCTCTTTAAGCACTGTAAAAGCATAGCTACAGGCTCTGACTCAGCACAAATCCTATCATTTTCTTAATCTAAGTCAAAAAAAGCTCAACAACCTCAGCTCCACTATGAAACAGACTGATCTTTGTAACCTACAAAAATACATCAGTGCTGTTGTACTGCAAAAAATTTTCAACTATCTATTCATACAGGGGAAAAAAAATGCACTCTTTCTTCCTCCAAATAAAAAAAAAAGCAAACCAAAGAAAAAAAAAGTCTTACTTGGACTGCTTTGACTAACATATGTATAATCCATATCAACAACTTCCTCTCTGACTCTTGACTGAGAACCATCCTAAATAAAAAAAGCAAACATGACAATTACACTCAGAAACAACTGGTGTAGTCAGTGTCATCACTGCATATCTGAAATGTTTTCACAACAGTTACTGGCATCTTTTTGGACACCTTCTGTGATGTTTGTTCTGCAGTAATGTCTGCATGATAAAGACATAAAATCTAGGTAAGAGAATAATGTTTTGAAATTCAAGTGTGAAGCATTAATCTGGTGGATTACTTTACTTGATGGGGCAGAAATGTCTTAAAAGTTTTCATGTTAAATTCTACAAAGATAAAAAAAGTAACAATGAAACACAGAGAAAGTAAAAACTGGACAAATTAATACATGTTAAGATAGTCTTTAAGTCAGACAAAACAAACAGACGGCAGGAAAATTCTCAAAGATCCTAATAAACAACCTGCACCCAACTCAAAGAAAGATAATAGTCATTATCTGCACTTTTTCTATTACTCAACATAAAGAGATATCAAAGTGAATATTTTCACAAGAAAAAACTATGATATTTTGACTTTTCTTTTTTTTTTGTCTTAAAAGAAACCCCAAACCACCCCCAAATGCATCAGTTTCATACTGGGCCACCTGGCTGAGTTTATCAAATACAATTAGGCAGTGGAAATGTTTTAAGATAACTGTAGTGTACTATGCATAAATAAACATTTCAGGAGTGCAAACAAATATCAAATGAGCTGAATTTGGATTTTTCTTAAAAAGTGGTTTTAGCCTGCCCAGAATAAAGTTCATGATTCTACTTTTGTAAGCATTTTTTGGTATCATAGAACATGCAGACTTGTTACAGAAGTTTACCTTTTTATCAATCATGGTAATGTCTGTTTTATACTGTGAAAGATCAGCTCCTGGGTCTATGCTCCACTGGAGGTTTTCTAAAGAAGGTTTATCTTTCAGGTCTGGATGCAAAGAATGTGAGAAAAAAGGCAAATAATCAGAATCCAATTCTGCCAACAGCATCCTATAGTATCAAAATTATAAGTTAGCTTTCTTTTTATCCATTCATCTTTGGGTTTAGGGATTGATTTTTCTCAAACAATAAACATGTTCATTTGGTGTACATCATATTTTGTCTGAAGAGTCAGAAATAGATCTGTAAGTTTTTTGTCATATTCAGGCAGCACACCACCCCTTTGTGTTTGTATGAGGTACGTAATACATAAAATACTCTTGCAAGAATCTCTGTACTGTGTAAATCCAGTAGTATTAATACTGGATAGAAGACATTAGATTGATAAGAATACAAAAGTCAGGTCTTAGAATACAAAAGAGTATAGAAGTGTCTGGTCATTGTTCCAGAGGTGGCTCTTGATTTGTCTTTGAAGTAGAGATTTAGATTGCAAGCTACATGGCCACATCAACTGCTGACAGATTTCTTAAATTTACAGTGCAAGTATTTCTAAATAAAGCATGCAGTGTAACAGCTCAGTTGAGGAGTACAGAAGCAGCGATTCTACAATCCCAGTTCAAAAAACAGAAGTTTTCAGACTGGGACCACTTAACAGGAAAGAAGATACAACTTCCAGGATGAGTACTTGGCAGCATCTGTTCATTACCATTAAATGAATGGTACAAATTTCTTTAACAGATCATCAGGAATCATGAAAAATATTAAGTGTAAGGATAAGCCATTTTATTAAGTATAGTTTTCAAGTATTTGATACAGTTTAAACTCAAACTTCATGAGATTTTATTTCAGTATCTATTATTCATATGCTGCATTAAGAAACAACGTTAGAACAATGAGAAAGAACAAGATCCCTAGCCTGATGAGTTTACAGCTGAATGCCAATGGTATATTTATTATACAGTGGCAAAAGAATGCCAGGAAAACACAGATTGAA
Source organism: Vanellus vanellus (assembly GCF_965231255.1). Taxonomy (NCBI): domain Eukaryota; kingdom Metazoa; phylum Chordata; class Aves; order Charadriiformes; family Charadriidae; genus Vanellus; species Vanellus vanellus. Next base: position 118,694,240 of record NC_138906.1, on the reverse strand, counting down.
AATGTGGGGGGTGATCTTGAGAAGTCCTGAATGGGATGAAACTAAGTTAGAAGCAGAACAGAGAAAGCGATTAAAGCAGAAGAAAAGAAGATACGCAAAATTCTATTCGACCATAGCACAGGCTGGAGGTGGGGGACAATAAAAGAAACATTTGCATCAAGTTACCTTGCTCATTTTGCAGTGCTTTATTTTTTGATACTCTACAAGGGTTTGGTTGAAGTACAGATGCTGGTTCAGACTCTCCACGTCCTATCCTTGTTTTCTTTCTATTTGGTACATGGCCACTGGCAACCTAACAACATATTGCAATTTTACTATTTCCCAAAACTTAAATATAGTATTTCAAAGGAGAAGAAAAAAAAAAAAAAAAAATCAGAAAAGCATACCTGCACGTCCTCAAAAAGTTGTTCTGTTTCTGTAGAACTTCGCAGTGGTGCAATTTTGAAGGGAGGAATTTCTTCTTTCATTTGGAGCTGATTTTTCTTATCTGGGAATGTTTTCCCTAGCATTGCCTCTTGTACATAGGATTCCTCTTGTAAATCTCTGCCAAACAAACAGCTTTCATTGTTGGCATTTTGAATGGATGATGAACCTTCAGGAATGGGCTTCCCTAGCTGTGAAAAAATGTCATGCAGAGTCACTTGTTTCAGTCTATTTTTACAGGTCTCCTCACTTCCTTGTTTTTTCTCTTGACAACGAACTCCGGAGAAGCGATCAGACAGATCCAAGGGCTTATCAACTGTATGTTCCCCATTAACATGCTGAACGTCTGATTGATAGGGCATAGAGTTCTCTTTGTTGAAGGATGCTTTTTCACAGCTTATTGCATGCTCATCTTCAGCTTTCTTTCTCTTAGCACACCTGCTTTCTAGCTGTCTCTGGTGTACGAGAAAGAAATCGCTCTTGATCACCTCATTTTTAGCTGCACAAGTGTTTCCAACACAGGTTACAGCCTCATTAGTATTCTTTTTCACAACCATTTGCCGATTGATAGAGGGTTGGCTGATAACAGAGTTGCTCTCAGTTCCAAGATTAAGTGGTGCAACAAAAGCAACATCTTCAGATTTTGATCTACTTTTGTGACATTTGGAACTGGAAGGATTGTTGAAGAGGTTGGTTTTCAGATTAGGCTTCAATCCTGAATCTAAGATAGATGAGGCATGACTTGTACTTGAGTTGTTCTTCATATTGCTAGGAGCTCCAAAAACAGGAGAGGCTACCTGAGAATCCCAGTCAACATGTGGTGGAGTATTCTGAGATGGATCTGAAAGACTGAATACAACGAGAGATCAGATCTTTTTCTGGAGTACACAGGGGGCTGGGAGGAAATAAAGGGATATACAAAAACAAGTTTCCTATCAGTGATCTACTTTAAAGCTGTCAGAGCTGATAGTATCACATAAAAACAGGAGGAAAAAGAAAAGGGAAATATTTGGTCTAGGAGTAACTACCTTTGCACTTTGAGTTGTAAAAGACAAACAAAACACAGACCTTGTCCTTCATTTTAGTATGGTGTGAAATTCTGTTCCACATTCAGCTGAGAATCAAGGACAGAATTAAGCCTGCCTAGGAATCTCTTCTACCAAAGACTCCTTACCTTTCAATGCAGCGAAATGGAAGAAAGCAAAAATGGTTGTGATAGCAGTCTATCTAGGTTCTTGTATAGATCTTATAACAACAATAACAGATTCTCAAAGCTTCTGCAAGTGAAAGAAAAATGTGCAAGCTTCTTTCAGGTACTCTGTTTTTCACTTGTCATCAATAAAACATATATTTAAGATGACAAAGAGGGGCTAAAAAAAAAAAAATCAGTTTAGACCACAACATCCTGAGGATAGTGGGAAGGGCAACAGTCAACTGGTATGACATCCAGTCAGCAGAAAGTTTTATGATCATTTTCCTAGCTCCAGACCCCTTACCCCCATGTTTATGGGCCCCAAAAGATATGTCGCAATAACAAGTCAGTGACAGAGGGACTGTGTACATAGAAAGCCCAAATCAGAAGTTTGAGAATGAAGTAAAAGGTCCACAGTTTTGCATTCTATCAGTTCCTTTGCTTCTAATGTTATTTACTTGAAGGAAGCCTTTATAATATGAAAATATTTATTTCCATGTTTCTACCTTTAAAGCAAACTGCTGTAAGGTTTTAAATTCTCCTAAATCCAGAACTTCATATAAGCCCGTTTAAAACAATATTATTATAGCCATGTGGAAACATACCCTAAATTGTTGTCATCATTTCTTGATTCAGAAGCTGGATGTTTTCTTGAGTTTTCAGACTGCATGGTCTCTGGGGCGCGGCTCATAGCAGTATTAGTGCAGGGAGGACTCAGTACACTCTGGGACTCCTTGCAAGTAGTGAAAGAAAGCAAAGAAAGGAAGTGTGAGAAGCTATTAGAATTAAAAATTAGAAATATGTTAGGTTTGTACATAAATACTCTAAAGACCCATTCAAATGGAACTATTCAAAATTCTGAAAAATAATAAAAAGTTACAAGTGTGATGAAGTTTTGACTAACAATTTTCAAGAAAACTTACAAAAATTAAAAAATTTCATAATTCCAAAGGACATTTTAAAAAAAAAATAGTCTGCACACTATCTTTTTCAGTATAGTTACCAAGCAAAACATCAAATAATCTCACCTGAGTCACCAAACAGTCTCATCACCAAATTATCGTTTTTAGTGTCCTAGACTTGATTACTGCACAAAGGGAGTTTGGCAGACCCAAGGATTTAGTCCACTGTCCTAGTCAAACTTGGAAGTTGTATACACAACAGGAACCTTACCCTCGTCCCCAACCCCTGGACAGGTCAGCACAGTTGTATCTCTTCTTGCTAAACCAAATCTATAACAACTATGTAAAAGCAAATCAAAGTGAGCTTATTGGTACTCGGAATACTTTTGCAGAATTTTAATGGAAAAGAAAAAAAGACAGTGTTTTCAAAAACAACTGGCACAAAAAGCTGATTATGTAAAAAAATCTGGGAATACTACTTACAGATTCGTCTTGAACAGCAAGTCCAATTGTTTCTGCCACAACTGCAGCCAAGTTAAAAGATGGCTTTGGAACAGGATAGCCTCCCATCCTTGGCTTATCTTTATGAGTAGAAAGAAGCTCACAATAAATTACACATACATTATAATATCTTACACCACTCACACAGATGGTACAAAAGACAGAACTAAAAAGATCACAAATTAAAATCCGTAATTATGAAAATAGTTTGACCTCTGTCAGACAAAAATTTTATCTGGAAGTGGTAAGTGAAGAATTTCTGATGAGAGCAAACTGCTGCATCATCACAGAGAAGTATCCTTCCAATCTGAATACAGCTCCCCAAAATCAAAATACAAAGACAATTCAACATAAAAGTTGTTTTCAAACTCCCAGTCCAGTGCATGAATACTCTGAGAAAAGCACGAAGAATGGTAGCAATGTGTATTTATAGTAAAATGCCTGTGTTCCATATTTAGGAGGTGACACATAATTATTTTTCTTGTGTTTTTATTAGGAAAACAAATAGATGAGTTTCCCTCCTTTCAGGGGGTTAACATTGCTCAGTTTATTAAACTAGGGCAAAGTAATATGATGGGAAAGTACAACAACTACAACCACCACAACCCTGACCTGCATGAATAATTCCAAAATTCTTACTGTCGCAGCCATTTATAGTTAAATACTTCACAGAAAAAAATCAGGGACACAGAAAGTTTTGTCAAAGAACTGTTTATGGAGAAAGACATAAGACTTAAAGACTTGGACCAATTCACAATTGCAAAAAAGGGAGTAATTAACAGAAGCACTTTTAAATGTTACATATTCATGTAAGACAGAAATGCAATCCTCAGAATATTTAATCTCCTGTATGGTTGGAAAACCAGATATGAGACCATTGGATAAGTTGCCTAAAATATAAGATATCTGTAGAAATACCTGCACTGAGCTTCTTTTTACTTCTTGACTATAAGCCCTGATGCTATGCCACTAGATCATTCATCTAGTGGCATACAGACAGGCATCACAAGATAGGCATTTCAGCAGCAATTCTGTGAGTAAACATAATACTCTTTTTCTGGCTCCTGTGTTTAGAGAGATGAACCCTCAGCTGTTGATGAACCCTCAGGTTTACAATATTTTTGCCCTATTTTGAATAGAATTAGAATTAAATCTGTTAATACACTTACTTGGTACAGGGGACAGTTGTGCATCACAGGTGTCTGCAACTAGTATCTCTTCTTCATGGTGACTGTTCACTTGTGTGGAATACAGCGGAATTTTTCCAAACTCTAGGAGAAGATGTAGAAAAATTTTCACACAATGAAATTAGGTATCCTGTTGTGGTAATTTTGTGTAGATACTGACAATGATCCTGATTTTAAAAGCACTTGAATGTGAATTTTGATATGTCAGTATATCCGGTAACCTAAGGACATCCAATTATTTTTATTCTGTGGTATCACTATGACAATTAGTCAAAAATATTTCATATTAATCCTTTCTCTCACAAATACGAGCCTAGCCAGTCAGTGATAAAACAATACTGACACATGATTACATCACTTTCTATACTAACCACATAAAAAGTACGTATGCAATGTATATTTGACCTGTTGATATGGCAATAAAACTACTAAAGAGTAAACCATCCAAGGGAATAATTTTCTGCATCATGTGAAAACCCTGACATTTTAATCATGACCAACTTTGTGCCATGTAGTCCTTTTTATCTGGACAATGACAGCTTTTTCATGGCTATTAACTGTGATAGGTATTTGCACCATTTCCATACATATTTAGCTTTGCTTTAATTTAGGAGCTCATTTTTTTATTCAGAAAATGGAGAGGAGTAGGTATGTTTAGAAAGGAGAAACTACTCACAGCCCAAAAATTACATACGTAAAATAAAGGGCATGAATAACCAACCTACTCTCTTCACCTCACAGATGTGCTATTTTTATTCTTGGAGAGAAGCTTTTAGTCAAAACTTACATTTAAATATAATCATATATTATTTAAAATATGTTTTTATTCCACAAGATAAATTAACACATTAAGGGCACCTGGATTGTTTATCATATGTCCTGTGTATCATTAAAATACAAGACTAAAGTCACTTATTTCACAAAAGTATTTCTTACAGTTAAAATACATTAGAGGTATTTCAATGACATTACAGAACGAAGTTTGGAAATTAAATGTGAACAGTATTTCTGGACGTAAACACAAAGCAAATGCAAACAGTATATCAATACCAGAAAAAGAAAGATCACGTAGCTGCTAAAGTTATGTATCTACCAGCGTCAGTAATATTACTTTAATTGCAGAATAATTGCTGAGCCGCAAAACATTTATTTCACTCTCCACTAGGTGGTGGCATAGCTGTACGCACAAGTCAAACCCTAGCAGATTTTAGTTCATTCACAGTTACAGAAGAGATAAGGGTTGGAAATCTGTTGGTTTTGCATGTGCATGTGGATGAAGAAAAGTAGAAGGTTGTGATAAGTTTTGAGCATTTCACTGATATAATAGTTACTTCTAAAGACGTTTTTTCCTGACTCATGCATTATAGCATAAGTGGAAAAAAAGCCAAACAAAAAAACCCACAAGATTTTTTTTCTTTAGTTTTCACCACTTGCAATCAAATTTATACATCATCTTTTTCTTTAGCCCTTAAAAATATATTTTAAAATTAATTAAAAAAAAAGTGAATACAATACTCTTACCACTGTTGCTTTCTGCAAGTTCCAAATCTGGGTGTGTGTGTTCTGTGTATCGGATATGCCTATTCTCTTTTTTTCTTCTCATACGATTAACCACAGAAAAAGAAGCAGCCAGAACTGGAGAGTCTGGAATGACTCCTTCTTCTGATTCCACTGCTTGTTGCTTTTGCTCCCTGGAGACCAAATTAGGTCGTCAAACAAAACATCAAGTCAGCAAGTTGAAAAGCTTGCATTTCAGCAAGCAGGACAATCATATAGTTCAAGAAAGCAACAATTTAGAAAATACAGCCATCTCAGTAACATCACAGTGTAAAAACGTAATACTAGAACTCAGGTTTTAGACATATTCACACTTGTTCCATCAAGCCTAAGAACAACCTAGGTCTTCAGATTCAAAGTCAACATTTAACTAGTGCACTATGTAAGACTTTCTCCCTGGAAAAAAAATAGGGACTGCAGAGTTTCTAGCTTATCCTCCGAAGCGTGTGCTACTTGAATGAAAGAATGCTGAAATGGATGGACTAGTGCCTCTCTCCCCGTATAGAAGTCCCTGCATGGAAGTCCCTGCACACCCCCAAGAATACTAACTGTCTTAAAAACAAAACAGAAGCTTTTGGACAATTTTAAATGGTAATGAACTGCACTGTATTAAAAATAATCCCTCTCCAGACCATTGGACAATACCTCCTATTCACCTTACGAAGGTCTTCAGAGAGGAGCGTAAAAAGCAATGTAAACCACATAAAACAAGTAATGTAAAACACAACACGAGCTATGAAGTTTATTTTCTCTCAGAGTCAGCTCCAACAGCATGTTGCAGAGTCAGTATATAAAAATTAGCGTAACAACTATGTCATTTCTCTCCAAAAACTCTTATCCAGACATAGCAAGGAAGTAACAACAAAAAATGTTAATGTCAGTTCTTTTAACTTAAATACAGTTTGTTTAGTACATAATAACGGCATTGCTACCTGTTGTATGGTGGTGGCAGTAGCAAGAAATGGAAGAGGCAGTAAAAGAAAAACACGAGGAAATCTAACTCAGCCTGCTTGGTCATCATTTTGCAGTAGCACTTTTCCTTACGACTCTCAAGAGAAAACATGAGCCAAAAGATCAATTCCTAACTATAAAGAGAAGGATGTAAGGTTTTGATCTAAGGGAAGAAGAGGAAATGTGGATATATTTCTGCTTGCATTGAAATGAACCACAAGATCTAATATAAAATAAGTTAATAACATGATGGAGAACCAGAGAAAGCTGCTTGGCTTAAGACAACAGGCATTTTTGCAGTTGGTCTTTTTATCGTGACTAACTTTGAACACTTAATGACAAACATTGATGCATTGATGCTCTGAAGTCTTGACAAATCCTATTGTGCAATTTGCAATTTGCAAATTTACAAAGAAAGCACCATAACTGGAAAACTAGATCATCTACTAACAATATCTTAAGTAACAAATCAAAACAAACAGTAAAATATACCCATCCAGTTACTTGGCAAATTTAAGTTAGCTCTTAGAGTTCTCTTTAAATTTACTGGCACACATGGCCCTATATGACAAATTAGCCTGCTATAAATATATTTTTCTGTACTTTATTTCCATGCAAACTAAGAGGTAGTTCCTACACACCACCACAAAAAACTATCAAATGAAGAAGCTGCTGTACATATTATACATCATAAATATGCAATAAATAAATGTTTCCATGATTCAGGAATTATCTGAGACCCCAGAAAAGATTTTTGCAGAAATTTCCTTGCCATTTCCATCCATTGATAAAGAAATTCTAACCTGATAAAGGACCAGATAATACAATTCTTCTAAAATTTCATTGATTTCACTTTTCTAAAGGACACTTAGAGTTTTTTTTTCATAAAATATTAAACCTTGGTAACAGAATACAGAAGATTGCAAAAATCTAATTCTGTGTCATGCACCTGAAACAATCTGTTGCCTTGCACCTACATGATGACATCATACTGATCTAAACTGTTCATTCTAAATAAAGTAACATGACAATAGTTCAACCAAAATGACCAAATGCAATGGCCACATCACAAACAGCAGGACCATCCTTGTTAATTACTGCTTATTCACACAACTCATTTAAATGACCACTTAACATGCAGAGTAAATAACTTGGTGTCACACTGTTTATTCTCAGCTTTTCTACAGCGGCCAGGGATTTTTACTGGAAGCTAAATTGCAAGACTGGGGATCAAACTTAACATTCGGATGGATCTGTCTGGTGTCAATTTTTTTTAATGTCGCCTCCTAACTGCTGTTAAGGTGCATAGGAGAACCGTTACTGAGAAGCATTATACAGTGGGAAGCATATTGAAATTTGTTCCTACTTGTCATTAAAAAGGAGTACTCCTAAGGTCATAGAATATGTTAATCCGAGAAGACGAAATGCGTACAGAAAAAGAAAGGATGATTAAGGGGAAAACAGTGGGAGACAAACCAAGAATTACAAAGCAAGAGGACCACAGCCATTTTGAACTGAACTCTAGGTTGTTTTACTCCTTTACCAAAGTTACTTTCTGACAAAGACAAAAAAAAAAAAAAATACATGCAGAAGAAGCTGTATGTATCAAGTCTACACATCCTGTACCATTCCCACCATGCATGTATGCAACCTTTCCACACACATGCAAAACTGAGATGAGTTTCAGATGATGTCACAGCACAGCTATACAAAAAAGGAATACTACTTCTGCCTTGCTCAGTGCATCGTATTTGCATATTAACCACAACATTATATGACACATTCTTGCTACCATATCAGTTTTTTCCTTTTTAAGATTGTAAAATTATAAGTTTATTAAGAAAACTTATTGCAAGATCCTTGGACTTTTTGACTAACTGAGAAACTACTTTTCTAAGGTCTTAACCCAGGAGGAAAGAATTGGTAAAGACTAAACAGAGGAATAAAAGAATGAGACATAAGGCTTTGCTATGAGCTGTGACCAGAATAATCTTGAACAATCATGAAGTCAAACAGAATTTCTATGATTTATCTCTCTCTTACAGTTTAAAAAAAGATGCACACAGTTAAAAAAAAGCAATAATTCTGCACAATACAAAGATGCTAGTTTTATGTTGTTATAGTGGCTGTAGACTGTCTTTTCGCAATCTATTAAAAAAGAGGAAACTCAAGTTTTAAAGACTTAAAAGCTGATATTTATCTTCCCTGACATTACTACTGAGGAAGGGGGGTGGGGTGGGTGAAATATCAAAAAAAAAAATCTCAAAACTTACTCCAATTCCTTCTGTAATTGCTGGAACTGTTCAGTTATCTTTTTATTTTCATCCTGTAAGTTGTTTTTTTCATTCACTGCAATTTATAGAAAAAAAGAGAAAAAAATAAAAATCAATGTACGTATGTTAACATCATATCTAATTTTTTCAGGTCCTTTCAGGAAACAGAACCAATTCTACAATGTAGTATCATACACCCTCTATGGCTTACCAAAATGAATTTTTAAGCTAGTCATTAAAAAGGTTGTAAAATGATGTGCTAGCAAAGGCAAAGGTGTCACAAGTACTGGATCATAGTATTAGTTCCACATAATCATTAACTACTCTTGTCCACGCACATAAAAGTGAGACTCCGGTGTAAAGACGAATTAATCGCTCACTCAGCTCGAAGGACAAAATTGCTTCCTTAGGTTGAATACAGCCTATGAAGTAATTAGAATTTGGTTTTAGCCACCGAAACAACAACTAATTGGAAACAACAGAAAAAAAAAAAAAAATCTTAAAAATCACTTAAATATTCTGTCAGAAATTTTTTATTTACTTTTCTTAATTTCTAATTCGTTCTGCTCATATTTCACACAACCTTATTGCATCACCTTCAGGCTTTTTTCCATGTGTTCTCAAACTAATGTAGTGATAACTCCCAACTTTTCTGTTCGCTTTAATTTTTATTTTCTTGGTCTACTTTTTTTGCTGTATATTTTACCTCTGGATTATTCTTGACTGTCCTTTTTTGCTGGCAGAAAAGACATAAATTGTCATATAGATCTCAACCCAAATCCATGGAAGACTACTGCTCTGTCAGACAGTATTCAAGAAAATTTGTACCTAATAGGTCTCACCTCGATTTTTAAGGCTCAGAGATTTATTTAAAGATTGTTTGTACTCTGTTGTTAATCATTAAACTCAAGAATTGAAAATATTTTTATATAAATATCCAATATTACAAGTCCTTGAAAAATTGATGTATTTTATATTAGTACAGAACCTAGTATTTCTATAATTTAAGCACTCAAAAGCTATTTTTTGTGACCGGCATTTCACCTATTTTATATCTCACTTAATGTCTGCTTTTTCTTGATCAAGCAAGACAACTAAACGACACAAAATAATTAACTAATGGTAAAGATACCTTTAACATTTTAAAATCCTCTCCTGTATTTTAGCACTTTATACAACCAATCTTTCCAAACTCTCCTTATGAAGACATTTTATTGTGTCCTGCTTTCATGTCCCCCAGAACAGTTTATTTTTTCCTGTCCCATATGTACGACTTCCTGATTTCAAAATGAGATGGCTACAAGCTGCCCGGCACGAAGGAATTCTTTTGTGGCTTCAGAGGGTTATGTGAAGGTTATGGGTTACTGCAGTCAAACTCCAAGACCAACTATAGGACACAAGCTGGACCCAGAGAACTTCTGTTTGATCAACTTTGTGATCAGCAGTTACTTTGGAAGTCAGGGTTTCCTTATGAAAACTGACAATCAGTCATTCTACAGCTTTAGCTGTACCAATAAACAGAAGCACCCACATTTTATCTATAATAGCTTCTTTACACCCTAAGATTTTCCACATCAGTTCACTTTCAGTATCAGCACTTCAACCTAAGAAAGTGTGTGAAATGACTAGTAATTGGTATGTCACATATTTTCAGACCTTAGAATTAAGTATCCCCCAACTGAACTTGGGTTTATTAAACACACCATATATAAATTATATCAAGTTACAGGAATTCAAGAGGACCTAGTTTACAAAACAGTACGTTTGTCTTCAGACTCATGGATAAAACTCACTAAGCTCAGTGATAAGTTTAAGATTCTGCTGCCGGATATTTTCAAACTCTTGCTGCTTCTTTCTCATATGTTCTTCGGTTACAGCACAGCGATCACATAATCCCGCTCTTAATCTACAATAAAATTAAGATAAAAAAGCCCCTCTGTTAAGAAAATATTGCCATACATGAAGTAAATCTCCACACTTAACTGGCCTTTTGAACAATGAAAACCAGAAAATTTCTGACAACTATGCGGAACACCGCTAAGTACTGTGGTTTTATACATTGACATCGCAATATTTTGAGATTTCTTAACAATCTAATACTACGTGTGCTAATATTTGTATAAATGACTGTAGGTACTGGATACTTCTAAAGCAACATGCATTACTTCAATATTGAAGTGGAGCATGCTACACCTTGCCACTGAAAGCCTTTGTGAGGTATCCTACTAAGAGTACTGTCAGATATAAATTACCATTCATTATAAGTGAAGTTCATTCTCGCAAATACAAATAAGCAAATCATTTCAGTAAATACAATTACTACTTCACCTAAGGAGGATGAACTGCTTCATATATCACTGCCATTTAGCAAAGCAATATAATAAAAGGGACAAATAGTAAGTTTGCTCTGTAACAAACACCAAGCAAATGTGAAATTATTTATCTTTATCTAGACACCAATACTTATAAGTGGATATAGAAGTCCATTTAAGGCATCACCTCCACTGACTCTAATGGTTTAGATCAGCTGATTAAAGCACATCTGCTATCAGAAAAGGACTTACGATCACTCCATCTTATTTGATACATTCATTCATGCAATGAAACGCTTGTTCATTTTATGGTGATAATAGAAGTGCATTTACTTCTGGTACACAACAAAAAGCTAACAGTATTACCAAAGTGAAAACCACATTCTATTTTGCCTACTAAATAAGAGAGCAATTGGTTAAGAGTTCTGCATTGCTGCTGCTAGCACATGATGTATTAAAAAAACCCCAACCAAACAAAACCCTTAAGTTTCCAGTTACACAGTTGAATATTGGAAGCAAAAGCCATCTTGGTTTATGGGTATTTTAATATTGTGGAATTATGGAAAGAGTAAAATATTGAAATGGCTCTTCATACCAGATGATCTGACTAATAGTGTAATAAACACAGTATTATAATCTCCTTGTATTAAACCACTTTAAATACCCTTTTCATTTTCTGCAATGCGAGTACTTCATCTGCTCAGGGATTAGGAAAGTCCATCCACTCTGCAGATGTCTCTCTACCTATGTGGTGTGACAGTTTTATTATCTGCATGGTTACAAGTTTATCCCTAATGCCTGTCACAAAGAAACACGGTTGAATGCAAAATGTGAGTACCATAGCTCTAAAATTTGAGGTAGCACAGGAATGTGGGAAAATAATTTACTATGTGAAGGTCTCCTGTTCCCAGAAAGCTTCTGTGAGCCTATTAGCAGCAAATTTAACATACGCTTTCCAAAACAGGTACTATTTTTAAAAGATCAAAAAATGCACTGTAATTTCATGTCTATTGGTTTTATTTTTCTATACCACATTAAACAGGAACCAATAAGGGAAAGACAGAATGGGTCAAAAGGTGATCAGAATGTCTAAATCCAAAACAAGGCAAGAGACAGAACCTGATTAAATTTAGGTAAAACAGACAACTGGTAAAAAAAAGATCCCCCCCCAAATCTGAAAGATTTCCTAGTGAGTTATTTCATAAGTTTCAAAGTATATTATTTATTTTGCCCTGGGGTTCTGTACTTGTATTACATCTCAATTGATATCAATCTTACCTCTACAAAAATGGATGGAAAAGAATGCGCTTTACAATGGCCGTCTGCCTCCCAAGCCAATCTATTCAACATCTATTTATCTTAACTGAGCTAAGCAAGCTAAGCACTTTGAAAATAACAAAAATTTAATTCAGACAGAAGAATCTAAATTCTACACTTTTGTTTAAAACACACTATTTGGATTTTATTAGAAAAGGACTGGTTTACAAAAAAAACCCACACCAGCTTGCGAAGTATCCAGAGCTACTCTGTAAGAGCAAAACACAACAAACCCAAAAGCTAAAAGACACTACTTTACCTGTCTTCTAAAACCTTGATAGTGTCATGAAGTGCTTTTTGCTGTTCTCGGAGCTGCTGGTTCTTGGTATAAAACTCTTCAAGCCTCTCTGCATCCCTAAAATCAAATAGAGAAAAAGTTAGTTCTAGCTTTAAATTACAGCTATTAGTTTTTCAACAGAGGATTCTCTCTGGCAAGTTTCTTTCATATTCTTGGGATATATGATTATCATAAGCACAAATATTGAGTTGAAGATAAATGAAATGTTTATGATGAATGGCAATTTAGAAATGTCTGACTTCGTAAAGGAGCAGTTAGTTTCTAATTCATATTACAGATGAGCTTCTGTTGATAAACCTCATTTTTGCTCAGGACAAAAATTAGAGTTGATGAGTCAATGCGTAAAAGCTAATAGTATTCAAGCAACAATCTCAGGGAACGTAAGCGCGAGCACTTCTCTTATTTTACTGTGTTGCTGAGATGTTGGGAAGCTAACTGGGGGCTTTCATAATCAGGTAATTTTGGTCTTGTCTTAGCAGTGAGAGCTTCTTGCAGTGTGGCAAACCACAGTAGGTTTGTAAAGCTCGGACAAGTCTTTAGATCCATTAGAGGTTTAGGTCCTCAAAAAACAATTCTCTAACTCTATAGAACATGGATTCCCATCATATGAATATGGGGAAGAGAAGTCTCTTTGCAAAAACCTCAGAAATAGAAGATCTTGGGGCAAATAACTTTCTCTAAAAGCTAGGACTATTTAATTAACAAAGAACATTTCCTCCTTAAAAGAGCTAAGGAAAAGTGGTAACATGAACTTCCTGATTTTAGCTCCCCTTCACTTTTATTATCAGATCACAACACCGTTTCAAGATGCAAACAAGGTTTGAGCAACAAGCATGGAATTTTTTTCTACAAGGAAATTAACTTTCAGTAAAAGCTAAGCAGCTGAATCTATATAACATGACAATGACTAACTTCTGAGAATTCGTTCCCAGCTCTTCTTTTTACCATGGAATCCTTTGTGTATTCCATGAAAATGGGTGTTTGCTTTCAGTGTGCCCGAGATGGATTATTTGAGGAAGCCATGAAATTGGCTGCTAAGCACATACACACCAGGAAATAAAAACATATTTACTAACTTGTTGGTACAATTCTTTTACACAGACATACTTTTAAACTGGCCCTATCCCTTTAAGATATGTTAGTCAAACACATTTTCATATTGCTGTTATTAGAGTAATACAATAAATTAACAATCATGGGTCAAAGTGAATGGGACAGCTGGAAGCTTCTGCAGCATACAATCACAGGCATATTTTATGAATTCTGAAATTTAAGAACACATATTTTATTTTTCTGTACTACCATTCAGACCAATATTGTCCTTTTCAGCTGCATATACAACATATAAAAGTTACATGCAAACAGCATGAGGAACCATTTAAGACTTGTACTTTTACTTGGGGATAACAAAGCATTAAAGTTCTGTTAGCTCATTAACCAAGTACAGCCAGGCCGTGGCAAAATTTGAAGTCCGACAAAAGCAGTCTGTATTTTTCTGATGTTTATGGCATTAAGAAAATATTTTGTTTCAGTTTATGCAACTCACACGAGGCCTAAAATACCAAATTTTAAAATCTTTTCATGAGCTACCTTTAAGTCATTAGGTTATTTGTTAAAAAAAAAAAAAAAAAAAAGCCGTTAAGATAGTAAAATAACAGAAGGAACTATGATTTATTTATTTTTTTTAGAATTCCAGTGCATCCGATAAACATGACAGACATTTTTGGCTATGAAGGCATTCTGCATAATGAATGGTCTCTGACCTAGCATTTACAAGTCATTAGCTCCAATGCTGAAGTGGGTTACAAAATAAGGCGCTCATTGTCAGCTGATTACCAAGTCTGAAATACTAAACCTCAGGTATTCAGATGCACCAAGAAGAACAAGACCTCCTATGTAAGAGTATTGTATCTACAATGTGGTAATTGTAGAAAGATTCCAACAAACAATAATTAAACCATTTGGTATGTGTTCAGTCACATCACTGATAATATTAAATTGATCAGTTAATTTTCTAGATGATTAAGTTTTCAGAACATGGAAGCAACTTGTGACACACCAGTTTAAATTAATAATAACAGCAAGAGATAATTTCATCCTTTTAGATTAAAAATGAAATAACTACTTCATTTATGAATTATACATAAGAAATAACAAGATGTTAAATTGTTTGTTTTTTTTTTTTTTTTTTCCAGGAAAGTGTAGCTTTTAAGTATAAAACATAACACCAAATATTTGCTAACTGAAAGTCATCTAATAACCTAATATAATTTAATCTACTAACATAAATATATTCCTTGTCATACTGCAATATCAATCTTAATGTTCAGAAAGCATATCTTTAAAATGTAAGCAACACATATGCTGTTTGGATTTTAATGAAAGATCTGACAACATTCCATGATACACCCTGAACTCAAAATCTTGATAAAGTTCATATGAATTCATATTTCCAATTGACTAAAAATTCACCTAGAGACCAAATAAGCAACCGGACTATATTGCCACTTTTTTTTTTTTTTTTAAATTTGAGAACTCTTATGCACCATTTAACAGGAGCTGCAAATAGAATACACTGTGTTCTACTAGTGTTGGAGACTGAACAAGAAGCTGTACAATAACTGACAAATCTTGATACTGAGTGCGCATGCTCAAAGTGCTACTGTGGATTATCATATGCCAGTAGGATGGGCCATATTTAACTGAAATAAGCAAAACAAAAGCTCAGAGGAGGTTTGAGCACTACAAAGGATAAACAAATCCAAAAAGACATCTGCGGAAGCGAGCAACATAGACATTACACAACTGAAGGCCATTTCTTCCAAAAGCCTGGTGAAACACAACAAAAACAATTTTCCTGGCAGTTAGCCACAGTTGTAATTACAGAAGAACAATTATAATAAAAGTAGAGAGCAAGTTAAGTATGTACTGTTGTACAATCAATTTATACTAGAAAAGCTAGTATCATTACAAGATACCTTTACATATTTCATGTTACAGGAAAAGGTAAGATGGGTTCCACTAGAGGAAATTTATTCCCATGGAAAGAACAACTTTGTTTCCCTCCCAACCAGAAATACAAGCACATTGGGGAGTTAGACAATAACTGTCAAAAATGCTTGAGAGTTGCTTGAGTTACTGTTGTACAAAAAAGCAATGGTGACCTAAATTTTCTAGACTAGGGGAGGGTTATTTGCTGCTTATACAATTCAAAAAATGTAACTAAAAAAGAGACAACTAAAAAAACTAACAGGAATTAACGAAGAAGTAAACTGACTAGATAATGACAGAAATGTTAATTCTGAAAAAGCACAGACTACGGCTGAGAGCACTGTGTCTACACTTTAAGACTGTATATCTTTGATTTCACTTGGCAATGCTGGGAATGGAAATACGGAGTATTTTTGCTAATTTTAAGAAAACTTTAATGTCTTCAATATATCTAACATAATTATATTGTTTTCCAAATGGAAAAAGATCAAGTAATTTATTTTTATTCCTCCTACACAGCAACTCAACATACAGGTCATATGTAATAGTAACATAATATTAATGTAAATAAACCTGAAGTAAAAATTTAAATAAAGAATCACATCAGCGTATCTCATCATTTAATTAAATATGGCTTTAGTCAGATGGAAAATAAAAGCCGATTTGTGCTGTAAACACATATTGTGATGATACTGTACATGTAAATCTTGTAATTCAGATTTTTTCCCTCCAAATTGCTTCTATGAACAGATCTAAAAATTAATAGCAAATAATGACTGCAAAATAAGTTACATGTCGTAAAATATAAGAACTGAGTGAAAATTAGCAATTACCAGAATCTTTACTAAACAACTGAATGCTGAGTTGAGGCACAACACCTGACATTGAAGGCAAACATGTAGCAAAAAAAAAAAAAAATCTAAGTAAATTTGGCTTATTGTCTTGTCACTTCTCTTTTACAGGTTTGACCTCAATTTTAAAATGCCCCTTAATTATCTTTCCTATTAAAAACGTCAACATACTGATAAGCATCCTAGAAATACTGTTGATAAGAAAACCTTCCAAGTCCTTTGTTAAAGGAAGGGAAGCCTAATGTTCAGGTTATACACGCTATAAAGAGTTACGTACATCTTTAATAATTCAGCTGAAGCCATCTAAAGTAAGCAGAGATTTGTACATATCTGAAGGAACAATCTATGAAACCTCAATCAATCTTACAAGAATTACAGCTCATTAATGGTAGCCAGATTCTCCTTTAATAAATTAGACCACTAGGATGAATACTTACAAGCATCTTTCCTTTTTCAACTTAGATATTTTCAGCTGTAAGCCTGAAAAGTGGAAAGAAGAATCTGATTAAAATAAAATATCTGTGAAACAAGAAACTAATTCTCCTTTTTCCAATGACATCTGCAAAAGAGAGAAAAAAGGTCACTAATTTGGAGAGAAAATGGTTCTTTCTGGACTTTTTGAGTATGTTCTACAGGATCTTGGAAACAAATACAGCTATTATGATGTCTAGGAAACAGGGACTTCTTAAACAAACACGCAGATTCCCACTTAAACAGGTATAAACACACTTTTGTAAAAAAAAAAAATACACATGAATACCAAGCACTGTCAACATATTTTCATTAACTATGCCTACATAAGTAGCACAAAATATGTTCTGTGTACACATAAATGCGTAATACTACACCTGAAATGTAGCATCCAACCACTGAACTGAAAAATGTATTACAATGTATACACGTAAAGAAAACATTAAAAACACGTGATTCAAGGCTTTAAAGCACAAAAGGACAACATACTTTATTGGAGGTATGCTACGAGGCCCTCTCATCCAAAGCGTCTTTGGAACACTTCAAGGTGAACTGAGGAACAATATTTCATCTGTCACCCACACACTCCTAAACATATGTTCTGCGCAGAACTAAAAAGGTTTGCAAATACAACTGATGTTCTGGGCAGGAGTGGCCAGCTGACAGCCCAGAGGCTAGACAGCAGTCCAGTCAATCTGCTTGTGGGGTTTTGGGTGTGTGCATACATGCATAGGGGCAGGAAGATAAAGGTGCTTTAAGTATGGAACAGCTTAACAAGTGGGATGCAGTGCTATGGAAATTAATGTGATACTACCCCCACACAGACTGGCCATTCCTACACCAAATAAATGGCCAGAAACAATCAGACTCCAAAGGTATAACATTTTCTTAAATACAAATCCAATTGGAATTTTTGCATTACACCAGAAATTAACATAACAATTTTTTCCCAATGCCTTATTTTCTTCAAATTATGAAAAGCTGTGAGCAACTTCAGTATGAACATGACATGTCTCATGAGTTTTCTTGCAAAAGCATTAGTCATTTAGGATAACAGGGTAAACTTATAAATGAACACTTTTAAGAAAACTTCTGGCAATTTTGAATTTAAACCAAAACACATACCCGATACTACATCTTACTACAGAAAATGTAGGTTAAGGCAGCTAATAGCCTTTTTTTTCTCTCTTCTACCACACTCAACTGGGAACAGTTCAAAGGTCAAAACTGCTCGCTTGAGAAGGTTCACTTTTCAGGCCACTTACAATCTAGCAGTCAGGCCAGCCAGAACCTCAGTGAACCCACGACACAAGCAACTACAAGATGCCAGCGAGACGAGATAAAAATGCACAGAGACTACTTAAAAAAACAAGTTCTTAGGAAATATAGCAAGATTTCTTTTATCTCTAAGTCCTCAACACCTGTGAGATGTTATGTTCTATCATGCAGATCAGCATAGAAAGAGGGTTTATTTTTTTAAGTAGTTGCTATTCATCAAGTCAATTAGGCATCTGCAATTAGAACCCCTATAAAGTGTGCTTTAATGCTGCTCCACACCCATCGGAAGGAATGAAGCTGCACAACAATGCATCTCCTGTATGAACAGGTAGTCTGTTCAGCAAGTATTTAGGATTGTAACATTGGCAACCTGAGCCACAAATTGAAGAGGCAGCACTCAAAAGCCCCAGTACTGTGCTACAGGTAACACTATCTCCCCTCTCACCTGAATTCAGGAGGAACTAAACTAGTTACTTAAAGGATGCATTTTTTTCTTAATTCAAATGACTGCAATGAGAAGGCAGGAAACCAGTTTGTTACATTTATCCAAGAGCATTGAATTACTACATCGGGTGTAATATCTTCCTTTTGCTTTTCCAGAGCATTGGGAGGTTTTAAGCATACTGAAAGAGCTTTGCTTTTTCAGATTTCCTTATTTAACACTTCTGATTCAATTTCATCTTTCACACAGTATTACTATGGAATAGACAAGACACAGACTATATAAACCTACATTACCTAAAGCTCATAAGCACTTTAAATGACACAGTCTCTATTAAAGTGATGGAGAGTTTCTTTAAACTATCATTAGGCAGATTAATTAAACACACACTATTTAATGAAACTTGCAACTTGATTAGACTATGTACCCGCAATATTTCAATTAAGGGCTATGACAATTTCTGTTCTGATGATTTTTCAAATGCATTGAATGTACTTTCTTAAATTTGACAGTGCCTGGGAAGATTGCAGAATCTTTACTGCTGAAGTTTTCTCAGAATGGGTTGGACAAGCTTCTGTCAGCAATGACACAGACATAATCCTACCTTAAGGGTATAGAGATGGACTAGATGACCTCCTAAGATCCCTTCCAGCCCTGCTTTCTATAATTATTTACTTCTGAGGAGCTTTCAGCCATTTCCTTTCTTACAGCAATCTATCAATGAGATTGCTTTCCTCATCATTTTCTCTGCATCTATGACTACAGTTTTTTCCCGTATTTATACCTTCTGTTTTTCAGACGTAAGGAATAATTGAAAAAATAGGCTATTTCTTGTACACAAAACTGTCCTCACATTTCTATGCTGAAATATGTTTTGTTTTAGTATAGAGCTTTAGTCTTGAACTCATCCTCAGTAACCGTGTTGATAAGACCCACATGCAACAAATACACATATAATTATTTTGAACCAGCTGCAAGTAAAACACCTGCAGAAATTAGTCACTTTATAAACAGCATTATTAAATTCCTTTCTAATTTGTGAGCACTACGCAAGTATCCCACACATTCTACAGGTAGGAAATCAGAGTAAATATTGTTTTACTGGCCATTATTCTGAGTTGCTGAGCACCTCTGAATTCCATGAGAAGTCAACTGACATTGACCATGCCCAGCATCGTTGGAATCTGGGTTGTAGGAGTCCTACCCATTGTCACATAATGAATTTCAGAGCAAATGATAGCTATTTTACCTGAAGAGGGCCAAAATTTGGAAATTTTTGCACATGATCAGTTTAAAAGAATAAAAAGATGTTTAGCTAACATGGTGGAAAAACACACCCTTTACAATATAGTAATATAAAAATTCAATAAAATCCATTTCAAACTGTATAAGTTTGAAGTATTCTCTAGTCTATATTCTATAGATACATAAATATTATAACTTGTATAATATGCCTGAGCACTTCAAGCTCATGTGTCATAAATCCTACTTTTCATGGATTTGTAATAAATAAAAATTCCACCATTACAGTGTTCAGTACATTGTGCATTGTACACGCAAAAAGCTGCTTCTCCAACTAACTTTCCCTTAATCCACCTTCCACCATCTTTAAAATAATTTTTTGCTGACATTTAGATTGGAAACTCATGAGTCAATTTTAATTCTTATTTATAGACTTCAGAAACAAGCAAAGTCCAGGCAAGCCTGTGTTTGATGTTTCTAAAATATCTTCCAGTACCATTTTCTATAAGAGGATCCCCACCTTTTGAAAAAATTAACTATCCTTCAGGCATGCCTTTGATGTTATCATGGAAGACCTAATTTTACCTAACACGGTGCGGGACATACTGACAAAGGGCTAGGCATGAAAAAGGCTGCCTAGTGGCAAAATTATCTGGCCACACCCAGCATGCATTCTGAAGAGTATCTTCACTTGCATAAAGAAAACCAAAACTTTAGAATCACGTGCTGCACATCCCAAGAAACTAGAGAAAGGGTCACTTAACATTACCCTCTACATTAGAGTTTTTTGTTTGTTCAGTTTTTATTGTTCAGACATGCCACAGATTGCCAGATCCCATTCTGTCAGTACTTCCGCATTTATCTGCAGTTGACATCACACCCACTCTGAAAAGAACCATTTAAAAAAAGGAAAAAAAAAAAAAAAGAAGAATAAAGAAAAAGTCATAAAAACTAAGATTTCTTTTGTGTTTTGGGACACAATATAAAATTACATTTCATATGGTTATACATACTTTTTAAAATGTAACAAAATGCTACTATCTGGTACATCTTTCCTTTCAGTTGCCAAACTGATAGAAGTCTTTTTGTTTGGTTGGTTTTTTAAAAAAATTACTAACACAAAGTGTGAAGGTCCAGGGTTGCAAATTGTTGAGTCAAGACTTTCAGTGGTAGGTATGAAACATCTATACATTATAAAACAATCCCTCACAGTTTTTGAAATTAAAAAGTGATTATATAACTGGACAGAACTGGAACTATTTTGAGGCTGGTGAAAACAACCAAGGCCACTGCAATGGTCTGGCTACAAAGATGCACTTGCATGACTAAAGCTCTTAATTCACAAAAACTCACCTGCTTTTATTCCAGCCTAATATAGATACTATTTCATGCACAAGGATATAGTTGTTGGAAGATTCAGCCAAATACTCTTCTAATTCCATCCAAAAGAAAGGATCTTGTGACTTAAGATTAGCAGAACAAAACTCTTAACCTCTTATGAAGTATTTTTAGCAAAATATTTGATGAATACTACTTGTAAAACATTATTATAATAAGAATATAAATATATGGTGCAATAATTAATCTTTACTTTGAGTGTTATTATTTTCCTGCACTACTGAAGAATGAACAGACACTAACAGTCAATCCATAGTAAAACTGATATCACAGGTCACAAAATGTAATGTAAGAATAAGCAATCCTATTATGAATTTTCATGAGAAAGTTTAGAACACTATAAAAACTTAAGAAATATTTTCCATTTCAGTAATATTAATCTGCAGTGGTATTTTGCACAAGTTAGCAGAAATACACAATGCCAACCATTTTAATGTATCTGAAGGGACTAAACCTAACGGTAAAAGAAAAAAAGCAAAAAATTCCACTGAATAATTTGATTTGGAAACTTTGAATCATTTGAATCCATTAAAGGTAAAGTAATATTTAAATATTTCCTAAGCAAACACAGATCCCATGGAACGTCTTGTTACTTTTCCTTCAGTGAGCTAGCAAATCATTTATACTTGTTGATAGTTTAAATCTAATCCTGTTAAACCAGGCTTAGGTGGTCAATCTGTAACGATCATTTGTAATCATCCAGTCCAACTTTCCACATCACATTAAAATTCTAATTAGACATTAAAAATCTAATTATTTCCATGCAGATGGAGTAGTACTCTGGTTCAAAGTTTTCCTGTGGTAACAGACAGTCTTCTGTGAACCCAAACTTTAACAATTTACCTTGTACTTCTTTATCGTGACATTCTTTCAGTTTGGACCACAATTCCTTGAAGAAATCTCCTGTAGGTTCTGCAGAACTAGGGCTCCCACAGCTTCCTCCAGAGGCATTCATCTTGCTTTTTTCTGCTCCCAGCTTCTTTGACTTATTTGCAGAACTGGCTCGCTCTCACACTTTAAGTTTTAAATTACATAGTTATGGAGCTGTTTCTGAAGACAGGTGTATGCCTGTAATGACAGATCGACAACACTTACGTTTGCATTTATCAGAGTATAACTTGCAGCCATGGATGAAATACAAAGCTTACTGCCTACTCTTTTCGAGTTGTACTTATATACTGACAGTCACCCTGAAAGTGTGAAAGATGCTAAGTGTTTTGCTACAAGTAATTATAAACTAACAGCATTCCTCCCCCACCCTTCCTTAAACAGCCATCACTTTAAAACCAGATTAAGATGCTTAGGAGTCTTCATTCTTTTCCTATGTAAAGCTACAGTTAAACAGAAACTCTTGCTTTCCAAAAGTAACCCATGCTTCCAGAATCTGGCTGTCAGCAAAAGCATTTGTTAAAAGTTTTATCAGAGGTGTATTTGTGTATATGCATTCTTTACCTAAACATGAATTCAAATTACACCTTTCTGTAAAGAAAAGCTCACATCCTCTTGCAGTCATGATTCTATATTGAAATAATTCCCGCTTCCTGATGAAAAGGAAATAGAGTAATCTCAAAATTTATAAATCTACAAAACGTTAGTAATTGAGAACTATCAAAGTCAGACAGCTCTGTATTAAAAGCCAGACTGCCTACAGAACTCAGAACAATCTTACCCATAATTCTTATTTCTTTTGAAGGGTTTCTTAACACAGATGATGCCCTCAGGTAAACTACAGAGGAAGTACGTTACTCAGATTTGTGTCTGAGCCAAGTTAAGATTCAGTTCTATTGGCACTGGGTGTCCAATATTGAAATACTCATGTAATCTCTCTCCTTCAGTCCCCTGTGTGTGAAACTGGACATTCTAAGTTCTCCCCATTTTTATGTGGTCAATTTTAAACAAACACTTTCGAACAGGGACTGTGTCATTACCAGGTGGACATAGCTATCTCTATTATTCCGTAATGTAAGTTACAATAAGAGAAAAAATCTAAGGTATTTTGTACTGTTCCTAAAGTAGCAGCCTAAGCAAGCAAACCACAATGTCTATATAGACAAATAAAAGGAGCAATTGGCTCTCAAATTTTTGAGGCACAAGTTACAGTTGTAGTTCAGACAATACAAGATCTACAATCAGTCAAGAAACAGCATTTCCTTTCTTGAGAACCTTCAAGCAACTTAGAATATCTGAATGCAGCTACTGGTTTAGCTGGTCCCCTAGATTCACCATGATAAAATGTTCAGTCCAGTGGTCCTGTGACCTAGTGTAGGGCCTGGAGGCCTTGGTTCCGGTCTCCTTTCTCATATCTCTGTGCACAGTCTGAAGCAAGTCACTTTTCTTTCAGCCTGGCTGTCTTTAAAACAGAATAAAAATAATAGAATAAACAGAACAAAGCATTATTCTCAACAACACAGGAACACTCGAACTGTATGTTTTATACGGTATAAGGATACTTAAACACTACAGTACTGGAGCTGACAGTACCCTCAGTAACCATTAGGTAGTTCCACATCTGCTTTAATGTGCTCTGTCCATAGAAAATTCAGTGCCCATTTCAGTACTTGGTTTCAAGTTAGCAAATGTTCTTACACTAGGAGAAGTCCTTAATAGAAAATAAAGTTACCTTTTCAAATTAGCAATGCCTACAATTCTTCAGCGGAAGTTGAACAGTAATCTGCTTGCATCTTTGCAGCTGAAACGCTCCACTTTGCGTGCAGTCACATTAAGCCATCTTACAATGCTTCTTTGTGGAACCGATTGCCTAGTGACATTAGGAATGTCTTTTAAACTCTTGTTTTTCTACCTTCAGCAACAGATATCTCAAACCATCTTATTCTCTGTCAAGCACTAGGGCAGTGAAATCAACAAACTTGTTCTCACTCCCTGTCTTAGAGTCAAGTATGTCAAAGGAAACATTTTCAAGAAAAGTGCACCTGACTCTCAGGAATTAGTAAAGGCTGTCCCTAGTGTATTTCTTTTGATTCTTTTTTTTTTTTTTTTCCCAAAGATGACTGTAAGAAAAAAACGCACAAAACTTGCTCAGAGTTCCTGCAAATGATTAGTACACCAACTGAATACAAACAGGAAAAAACAGGAACAGGTTTCCCCAAGCTTCACCTGCTCCAAGATCCCAAAATGACACATTGCTTTCCACAGGTGTTCAACCTGCCTTCAAATAGAGGGCTCCCAACAAGTGTTCAAGTAGAGCCTTTGACAGGTCTGGGCAGTTGCACAGGTGTAAAAGGTGTTCAGTGATGTGAGCTTCTTCACTTAGTCTCCAGCCCTAAGGAAGGATTTTCCAGTCCTTAGGGAATAAACCGACTGAGCTGGATGTACAGACCCTTGCAGGCAGGGAGAGAACTGGAAGCTGCCTGAGGAGGCCAAGAAGCACAATGCCTGCCCCTCTCGCGAACATCCTGCTGCTGTATGCAGGCAGGGAGCAGGGCTGCTCCCTCAGACTGGGATTTGCTCCTATCTTCCCGACTAACCCTTTCACAGAACAACCTAAACGTTTCTATTTCCCTCTTCTTCCAACCACCACCAACTCCCTCCAGCATCTTCAAACTTCACAGAGCTTCACAGACGACTGCCTTCCTACACACACCTGCATCAGCACTGGCAGCCACCACCGACAAAAGCACTGAAGCTGCTTATCTGTATTTATACTTCGCTGACAGGAACACGTTGCCTCTCCGATTCTGGAAAGCACAAAGCTTCCTGAACCCCTAACCGCCACCAAAAAGCCTGGGCACCAGCTGCTCCTACAAACTCAACTCTCCTGTACCTCCCAGCGGTGATTTTAATTTTTTTTTCCTTTTTCCTTTCCCTTTGCACAAACACTAGACAGAAAACTCACTCGTAAGACACGCCGGAGTGCTCTGAGAAATCCTGCCATCACCAGCACCTGAGAGCTTGCCACCCGCGCCTCAGCCGCCCCGGCTTCCCGCCAGGCTTGTGTGACGCCCAGGAGCCAGGGCGGCAAAGGAGGGATCGGGCACGTCCCACTCGCCCCTTCTCCTCAGCGGCAGTGAGGCCGACCACAGCCTCCGAAACAGGGAATGGGCAAGCGCAGCCCGCCCCCCCCCCCCCCCGCGGCGGAAGGAGGGAGGGCCAGTGTTAGCACCGTCCCCTGCGGGAACCCAGCGGGACTCGGGGCACCGGCGGAAACGGGGGGTGGGGGAGAAGGCCCCGCTGGCGGCACGGAGCTCTGGCGGAGCCCGTGCCCGCAAGGGAGCGGGGCGCTCGCGGCCGTTACCAGGCGGCGGCGGTGAGGAGAGCGCGCGCCGTTACCTGGTTGGCTGCCGGCGGCTCCGCGCGAAACGGCGGGAAAATGGGACAGCTCGGGGCCGCGCGCCTTCCCCGCGGAGGGAGGCGGGGCCCCGGCGGTTCTCGCGAGGCTTCTGCGCTGCTCTCGCGAGAGCGGGGCGGTGAGGGGCAGCCGCCCCTGTGGGCCGCCCTCCAGCCCGGCCGGTGGGGCGGGGGCCGCCGTCCCGGTCCGGCCCTCGGGTGCTACGGGCCCCGCCATTTCAAACGCCCGTCGCATTTGTCAGGCGTTGTCCGAGCCTCTCTCCTCGTCCGCCTGCGTCTGGCCTGGCGCTTGGGATTTCCAAAGAGAGCAGCCAGAGGAAAGCCAAGGGGACGAGCCAGGCCTTGGCAGGTGACACGGTTAAGCGTGGCAGGCAGAAAGCATTATGGAAAAGCAAAGGGGTGTGTGTGTGTGAGAGGCTGCGTTAAGGCAAATGCAGCCCGCACAGGGGGAGCCTACCTGAAAGAAAACTCTTGCTGGTTTAGCTGTAAAGAGGGTCTTCGATACTCTCGTGGCAGAAGTGGCTTTGCTAGTATTCAGGCTATGCTGCCAAGTCTACCTTTTCTGCAGGTAAAAGTAAAGTTCTTTTTCATTCATGGTCTGCTGACAGACAGAACTTAACACACAGAAGTTAAAGATGTATTTGCAGTGCTTCCTGACCCCCCTCATCTTAACAGTTTCTATGGGTGTGTCAGTTTAGCATACGGCAGAACAGCCCAGAGCATATTTTAATGTTTTATGTGCATTTGAAAATCTGTGGGCTCATATAATTAGCACGGCATAAGGCAGATGAAATTTTGTGTTGCTTTTGAGCTTTTTACCAACTTAAATTTTTTGCCCAAATTGCAGATCAGTGTTCTTTCATTCATTGGGACCAACCATGCTGTTTGCTATGCGATAAAACCCTTGATTTTTAGTTTGTAGTTCTCCTTAGTAATAAAATAGAAACAAGACACAGCTTTTCAGTGTTCTGCCTTCACACGATTCCACTAGGCCATTTTGCTATGTATAGGAATACTTGCCAAGACAACTTAATGGCATGATTAGAGGACACAATGGTCATCAGCTTGCAAGGGCCAGTGCTGCAAACCACATACTTTCTAGGTTATTAATAACGGTATGAAAAAAGTTAGATGTTCAGGTATTTAATAATTGTTCATAACTCTTCCTTCTTACTCTTGTTACATCACTCAGATCTCCAGGAAGTGTCAGAAATACAGAGCTACAGCAAAAATAAAACTGAATCTGAAATACTATTTCAACATTTCTGAAGTATTTTGAAATACTATCAGACAGGAGTCTAAGATGACCCGTGGTTAAGCAGGCTTTAAATCTGTTCACCTTTGTTGAAAATGCTCTTGGTTTCCCATCAAATATGTACCTTGAATTTTGTATTTTGAAAGTATTTGAAAGTATTGAAGTATTTTGAAAAATCTTGTAGTTGGCTTTTCTGCTCATTCCTCACCATCATTTAACCACTTATTTTTCAACTAAAATAAAATTAATCCAGTGTTCAGTAGCTCAGCAGCAGATTACCTATATCGTAAGTTTGATCCATTATCATATCAGTACACATATGGTAGAACTAAAATTAGCTACATCTTATGGAAGAAACAGCCATAATAAGTTGTGATAGACACTCCAGTATTAAGTAATTTTTGTTGGCAGCTTTTTATTCTACTTTTGAAATTTATATAATCTAAAAATTTGTGATGTAGGGAAGTAATCATTTGCTCTGAGTTAAGAGAAACAGATGTCTTAAATACATACGCAGATTGATAAACAGCAATAAAATAGCCCTCTTGCTGATTGTTCAGCTATTTTACCATAAACTGGACCTTTCTTTCTATTTATAGGAAGCACTCTGGAAAAGAATTATGTTGTCATCCATTTTATTTCCCAGTAAACTGTGTGACCAGTTTATTCTCATATTCTGTCATGTTGAACTTTACAGCAGTATAAATGAATTGACTTCTACAGTGTTATCTACTCAACAATAAGTGATAACGGATTAAGATCAGCAGTTGAACTTTATTTCCCTTCCAGATATATTTGATTTCATGTATTCCATAATCATATACTTGGCCACTGATTACTGAATAGATCCATGACTCATCAAACGTACTAGAAAACTACTGAAGGGTCTGATATTCCACATTTACTTATATTGGATGTCTGAAGATGACTAGTCTAACTGGAACTGCATCTCATTCATCTCATAAGAGTAAACACACACACCTAGACAATAAAACTGTGGGAAAAATACTTCACTATTGTTGCGCTTGAACAGATACGAAACTTTCTATGGTGTCATGGCTCATGTTCAGGTTTCAAAATAACCCTTAATAAGGCACATTAAACTAGGTGGCAGAATACTTATCCATGAGCAACTCTGCAAAAAGGGAATCTAATTTAATCCTAGTCCATTTTAGACCTGGCTGGTCTGAAATGTTTAATCTTAGTAATAGTATGTGAAGTTGTGATTTTCAATTACACTTTAGTGGTAATGCCTTCCTTCTTGATGACTGGACTATTTACCACCAAATAAGCTAATAACTGAATTTCTCTTGTAAGAGTACTGCAATGTTGCAGCACAGATAAAATAAAAAATAGCCTTTAACTCCCACCAAACCCTTTTTGGGGGGTTAGTACAGAGACTGCATCAGTGTTTCTAACCATTCAGGTAGCAGAAGGTGACGTAGCTCACTGCATATGCAGACAAAATAGGGTTAAAAGAGATTAGCAGAGAGTTTACATTTTTTTATTCTATTACCTTAAATTTAGATGGAAAGATTAAAACCAGCTTAGAATTACACTGGGGAACGTCAATTTAAATATTTTAATTGTTTTAAACACAATGGTAAATATATCACTCTTTTCCTGTATATATAAATACATATATACATATATATCTATATATAAGATAGTGAAGCCCTTATTTATTTGCATGAGATTTAGTAGATTGCACATATACATACATGGCCAGTGTGATCATAACCTCCTTAACTTGCAGATGTGCATAATAAATATATTGCTTAGCTCTAGTCATGTTAATTTAATGAACTATATGTTGCAGTTGGCAATAAGGATGTCAAAGGAGCCCAACTTCAGGTGCAGAGAATAAAAGCATGTGGCACAGTTCAGCTGCTACCTAAACAGGATTTGAACTGGGAGTGTAGGAACTGGCAGTCCTCTGAATGGTATGATTTCTTACAGCTGGGAGGGTGCACAGAGCACACCACTGCTGTCTGGCACAGGTAGTTGCTTTCTCTGGAAAAATAGGGAGGAGCCACTCCATCACCCCCACTAGCTGAATTTGATTCTTCTCAAGCTGCTTGCGTAGCCACTTTTGAAATCGAGCCAAGATCAAATTCCCTGATGCCAGTAACATTGTTCACTTTAAGAAACCCTCTTTGAAGTGCTTTCACTGCTCCTCATCTGTAGTCAGAAACAGCCAGGATTTATTCAACTGAAACTCTCAGGTCTTTTAGAGAGCCTTGATGGAGAAAAAAAAAGAGCAACCTGAGGGATGCTGTTGCAGGACCCCAGTGCAGTTTTTCTGGTC
This sequence comes from Vanellus vanellus, assembly GCF_965231255.1. Taxonomy (NCBI): domain Eukaryota; kingdom Metazoa; phylum Chordata; class Aves; order Charadriiformes; family Charadriidae; genus Vanellus; species Vanellus vanellus. Next base: position 118,664,786 of record NC_138906.1, on the reverse strand, counting down.
CTCAGACTATGCAGTAGCACCCATTTGTGTTAGCTGCTTGCGGAAATGTTTTGCTCCTACTGATGTTTCTAGGTTAACATAAATAGTCTGACTAGTTAGGCATATTTATTTCAGCCTTGGAAGGTTGTTTCAGGCTTGGGATGCTGAAGTAAAAGTTTACAGGTCTGTGTACAACACCATGCCACCTACCTTTTACTGTAGTGAACGACAAGAATTCAGGACAGAAATCACACAAAAGAAACAAGGTATGGGAAATAATATTTTACTTACCTTTTGAGACAAAAAATCCCCAAACAATGGCCCCTGGCCTTCCTGCCCCCCCTTAAAAAAAGCAGCTGAGGAAAACAGAACACATAAACTAGAGAGAGAGAAGATGGCAAGCAGTATTTTGAAAAACTGATTTATTTGGTTTGAATTTTAAAAACGTGCTGTATTAAAAATCCTGTAGCTTTAGAAATCAAAGCTCTCTTGTAGCATGTTACAGGCTCTACAGAGAGTCGCCGTGCAAATCATACAGTTCAGCCAGCTATAATTTTTTCTTTTGAAAATGGTTTATTCCTTAACAAGCTTTCCTTCCATATTTGATAGCAAAATCAACAGAGATGATAAAAATTAAACATCTTTTCCTGATGAATATTTTTAGCTTCTGTGAGAGTACAAAACTTTCCCTATGTTCTTTTCCATTTTCCCACACTTTTTGAAGAAAAATTTTTACACACAGATATAATGCTGCTAGTGAGAAGGTCATTTCAATCTGCTATTCATTGAGTTTTTAAGCTGCTCAGGAGGCCTTTTTATTGGCACTCTACAAAAGAATAATAATGTTAATTTTTGCATCAACCTGGAAATAGCTGGCAGTAAACACCTCCGTAATTGAAGCTTCCTGTTGTGTGACTACCATATAGTCTTACATAATCCTGTATAGATATTTTTGTATCTAGAGGTTTATGTCCACTGGGGACTCTGATTTATTTTTTTACATCATGACAGAGAACAGTAATTGTTTCACTTAAAGACAGACAAAATTAAGATTTCCAGGGAGATGGAAGTAACTATGAGAGGTCTTTCAAAAATGTAGTTACACAGATGATGAAGAGATTCACATTTACTTAAGTTAAAGAGTTATTTTTTCCTAACAGGCATGATAAAACCTGTCTTCATTCCTTTCTATTCAGCTCAGCAAGTACTTCTGTGCTCCAGTAGTTAATCAGTTACCAGATTCCACAGCTTTTGTTTTCATACTGTTTAATTTTTCTTATTTGACACAGAACCTGTGAATGAATTCTGTTGCAGACAGAGATACAACTTTCAGATCTGCCTACTCTTTATGATTAGGACTGCATTTTGTTACCATTGCCACCACTGTTACTCATTCTAAACAGGTAAATTTCTAATAAGTATATAGAAAGAAAGCAGTAAGAATGACAAGTACGTTTCCTATCTTACATGAAGCCAATTCTGAAGATGTAATTCTAGGTTTAATTAACTCACTCCATAAAATTGAACAATTAAAAAAGTTAGTCTGGCAAGAATTAGTAACCACACATCTTATCGTACTGGCACTATGTCTTGTCACAACAGTGCTGTTATGAAATGGGGATTATAAAAACACTGTATAAAAGAGAAGACCAATAGGCAATACTTAAGTGACCTGCTCAAAACACTAAGTCATTGGCACTGGAGTTTCTATTTCTCACTCCCGTGCTTAGTTCATTGAACTGTCTCTCCAGTAAATACTCTTTCAGACAGAGCAGATGATGTTGAGCTGCACACAGAAGGGTCAAAAAGCTGCACTCATAAAAATCCTGTCAACAAGCACCATAGAGACTGGCAGTACTTAGACACATTAAGGAGATAGCCATTATACCACTTCAAGCATAAGAGAAATTTTTGCTTAAGGTTATCTTAAATTAATTTTAAAGAAAGACTTTCAAAACTCACCCTTCTGTTTGAATTGTGAAAAGTTCTGTTCTTGATCGGGGTGATAAATATTTACTATTGACTTCCCCTCCAGCTATAAACCTCAAGTGTAAGTAAGATGAGGAAGCCACTGTGGACCACACTAGAGAATGCCGAGAGGAGATCTGCTGCACCTAAGATATATACAATGTGCAATGGATAACCTAATATGCCTTTCATTTAACTGGCTGGGCAGGTTTCTGCATTCTGGAAAGCATGGAATCATACCAGAATTTGTTGGCATAACAAGCCCGTCAGACCGGTTCCCGGGGCGCCCAGGAACCTGCTCAACCAGTCTGCATCAAAGGCTGGCCCAACATGCTGCAGCTCAGCTCAGCTCGGGGAGGCTTCATACACAGTGAATTATTCATGCCTCTGTCAACTCCCAACATACTACTCAGAGAGAATGATGTAGCCTCCAGCAAAATAATTTACTGAGGGGTGGGGGAGTGATACATCCTTGTTAAGTGTAGCAAGATCTTATTGTTATAAATTTTCTTTCATTTTATATGCAGATGCACTGGGCTAGAGGTCTTGCCCAGCATTAAGTACAAAGAGAAACAGGAAAGAAAATACCTTTTTTTTTTTTTAATAACACTAACCGTACAGACTTGTTATAATCAAATAACACCAAATCTTTAGTGTGACCAGCTAAAAAAAAAAAAAGATTATGCTCTTAATTCAGATTTATTTCCAGTCTTGCTCTTAGTGTTTAAGTATACCTACTGTAAGTATAGGATTCAGTATAGTTTTGCTACATGTGGGAGACAGGACACTGGGAGCATGCACATGGAATATCCACTTCGTTACTTTGGTGGAGCCCTAGGTCAGTGCAAGCTCACCCTGAATTACTGCACAAGACAGTTCTAGGTGAAACAGATCAGAGAACATGGATTGTATGGGACATGCTTCCATAACCATGAGGAACTACTTGTGAGGCAGCACCCTTCTCCGAAGGATACAGCAGTTGCCCTGTTACAATAGCGCAAGGGCTGCAGGAGCAGCTGTGCTGCTTCTTGTTTATGGCTGGGGGGCAAGAATACTTACACATCAGTCCTGCATATAGCATAGTTATTCAAGCTGTAGGCAGAGATCAGGATGTGCCCCAACAGAAGCCTGCATCTGTGTAAACTTATTACTTTTTTTTCAAATACAAATATAGACCATAATTTTCAGATCTCCTCCTGTGATTGTCAGAAATGTTGACTAAAATCAGTAGGAGCTGTAGAAGTTTAACACTTCTGGAAATGTGATTATGGGTACATACAATCAGTCTGCTAAACCTATGGTTAGGCAGGTTCCTTTATTTTTTATTTAGGCACCTAAATTTAAACACTCAGGCTTGAAAAAATTAGTTCTGTTGCATGTTGTCAAAGGCTCTGAGTAATTGTAGAAACCTATGTTTGTTCATAAAATGATCCCACAGTGCTGTCATTTATCCTTTTTTAGATCTTTTCTTACTTACTCATTTTAATAATAGTTACTAGACAAATAGTGGTCAGAACGAGAAGTTACCATCAAATTCAATTAGCGTTATATAACATGGGCAGTTTTTTCATCATTAACCAGAATACGTAAAAGAAAAAATGCTCATATTTGAATATACTCTGCTCAGATTATTTCACTATAGGAAAGTAACCTTTCTTATAAGACTACATTTTATGACAGCATTGAAAGGAAGGCTTAATTCTGAAAAAGGCAACTAGATTACTAACTGAGCTGAAATGACAGATGTACGCTGTTTGTGCTTGCAGTCACACCACCTTAGGCTATGATTTCATACAGTTGAGCAGGGCTGGGCTTGGTCAGTCCTTGGATAAGAGATTTACAAAAAGTCCGCTGCAGGAAGTGGTTTTGGTGATTCAGTAGGTTATACTGAATAATTGAGCATTAGTGCCAAATGTGATGGAGACACTGGGTCCTGAATATGCCACAGTCTTGGTGCCATATAAAATCGAAGTTTTTAAAGGCTCCAGAGCCCCTTCCATAGGCACTACATCTTGAACTATAAATCCCTCTCCAATGTGAATGTACTTTATCTGGAACCAATGCCTACAATTTGTTTTCATGAGTGTCACATAATTGGATAAACTGCGTAACTGATTAACAGAGGTAAATTACCACCCAAAATAGCTGTTAGACTTGACAATGTGGAAAAGGCTCTGCTTGCATAATAGACTTAAGGAGGGCTGGTGTGCTTCAAAGCTGGTCTGCTCCATCCAGCTATGTCAGCTGGTTTCATAAAAGATACTGTCTGAAATGTTATGTATTGCATCCTGAGCTCGTCATGGCAACACCAGGGCTGAGGAAAGAACATTTTTACCATTTTTAAATAGATAGAGTAAATGCTGGCTTTCTTGATACCTTTTCTCCAGGTTAAACCTGGAGCCTTGCAGTGAATCTGATGGCGGGCTTTTAAAAGACATTGGGTTTGTTATTTAACTGTTTACTGGAGTCTGAAGAGTATAGGGATAAAATGGATCTTTACTGTCTCTTCTTTGACTTGGTAGCTTAAAGAAGGGTTTGAACATCTTTCCTCTCCAGCCTCTTGCGTCCCCAAACCAAAACCACCGTGTACACACCTTACAGATTCAGTAGGGGCTTCTCATCAGTAGGGGCTTCTCATATAGGGTTGCTGGTACAGTTGAGAACTTTAATTAGGCTTTTATATTCACTTCCACAAGTTACAGAAATAAATTTTTTTATAAGTAAAAAAGCAAACGTATAGGACAAAAGAGTCATTGTATGTATCAATACATTCTTGAATAAACATGAGTTGACTGTTGTTCTCAGCCTTGTAACTCATGACAGTTCTAAAAATACATATACCACAGAAATAAATATTGTAGTATCAGATTTGCTCAGAGTTCTCTGTGAGAGACATTGCTTTTCCTCCTGAAGAAGGCAGTATAATTATCTGAAGTACTGAATCCTCTCTTATTTCAAATATAATTTGCAATAAAGGGATCTTACAGATGAATGCTCTTTCAAACCAAACCTATTATTAAATGCTTTTCCAATTGAGAATAAATTGTAAGCTGTTTTTCATCTCCAGCTTCAGTCAAGAAAAGTCCCATAATGCTTATCTGTGAAGTCTTCCAATTTATACAGTGATCACCAAATCTTCCTCAGGAGAAGAGACTTGGAGAGGTGCAATTCTGAAAAGTAAGACAATCTAAATGGTGCAGGCTTCAACTTGTTCTTATAGTGAAGGTATGCACAAACATTCATGTCTACAAGTATTCATTACAGAGAGTTTACAACATACCTCCCCGTAGCTATCAAAAGCTGCTCAGTACTTTCACAAACAAATTCAGATAACACACATGCCCCCACACCCCTATCAGAGTTAGGTAATATCTCTCTGCTCTTGACTGGTCGTGTAGCAGTATAAGGACAGGGAGACTGTAGGTTCATAAAGGGCATATTGAAAAATAGGCCAAGTCCTACCTTGAATAGGGAAGTGAGGTAGCAGCAGTTTGTTTCTGAGCTAGAGGCTAGCTAGAGAAAAATGCCTCAAAGTGAGCCAAAGAATGCAACCTAAAGCATTTTTTGATGCTTTTCTGATCAAGAACAGGTTTAGAATTTGTTGCAACTAATTTGCTGATGACGACAATTTCTCATTTACCTCAGCTGAGAGAGCAGGGCTGGGTGCTGGCAAGATACCAAAAAAAAATTACAAGAGAACTATCACTATTCTCACTACAAGAGTAAGCCTGATATAAAAGCTTGGCTATTTTTCTCTGAGATGGAAAAGCCTTGAAATGTTATTCTTCTTGGTGTCAGTCTACTTCTTTCTCCACAATTCTCAAGATTGTCTTTAACAGTTGGTCCAGTTCAGTAATTCAAGAAGGGAAATCAGTTTTGTGAACTTTTGGATGTAGAGAGGTCTCCCTATGGGCTGTAATGCTACAGGAATGTTGTGAGGAAATGTAAGAGAATTAATTTCTAGGAAATTCCAACATTCCCTTCTGCGCTCGGAGAGGACAGAAAGAAAGGAAATACAAACAGTAGCAGAAGCACCTCAGACCATTAAACTGGAACAGTTACTGTGAAATGAGATTGCACAAATGGCTGGAACCTCCATTTTTGTCTAATTCAAAGAAGTCCTCCCTACAGATAGTCCTTTCCAGCACTCTCTTATATAGAGAGTGATTGGTTATTACTTATTTGAGAAAAGACTGCCACAGACTAAAGTATCAACATCCCTTGTCGTTGGATATTCTTCTTGTCTGTTGTCTGTATTTGACTGGGTTTGAATTATTATTATGATGCATTGCAGCTCATCCTCTTACAGACATTTAAGAATACTTTGCCTTTTTTGTGGACATTAGTCTTTACAGAAAAATAAGTGTTTGCTATAAAGAGGGTTATAAAGCGGGAACCAGAAGTGGCATTGCTGTAATTATTTTGGGGTCTGAATAATAAATATTTTTCTATTATTTTTCTTCTTTTTCCAATGATACTGTATTAGGCAACAGGCTTCCTAAATGGAGACGTGGAAGCACGAGATATCAGGGACCTCACAGTTATCTTTTTTAAACATGAGAACTACTTTCCCATCTCATGGTGATTTAGCTTGTACTTACAGCTTCTTCTGCAGTCCTTTGTCAAAGATCTTGGAAAAACCAAATTATCTACTACTCATTTATCTGCTGTTTACTCATACACCAGTTAGTTTTAATAAGGAGCTACAGTTTTGTATTGCAGGAGGCTTACTGAAATGTCCTTAGTATATTAGGTTTCTCTTTGTGTTTCATATTGCTAAATGTAATACTAGTTAAAATCAAGCTGTTACTGAAGAAAGACTCAGTAAAATTTCCCAGGATTATTCACTAGGTCTATTTTTTTTTTTTTAAAGAATATATATTTGTTGCTTTCCAGTGCTTTGAAAAAATACATTTTTGGCTCGAAACTTGATATCAGCGAGAAAATGTCTTTTGTTAGAAACGTAAAATGCCGCTTTATTATTAAGCATCTTCAGAATTCAGAACATCAAGAGAAACTCAACCACTCTTGCATTCTGTTACTTCATTCAGCAGTTTTTTGTTGCAGCATTTTGTCGTCCAATACTTTAAGCTTTGTTAGTCTGTCATGTTTCTTGTATTTAGAAACAGCAAAAGCAGGAGAGTGTTGGGAAAATGCTAGATGGAAGTAAATGTAGGTGCCAACTTTTCAAAAGAAAAGCAGACTTTTGCAATTAGTATCTTTCAGGCAAAATTCTGAACTTCTGAAGTTAAAAGGAGCTTTGCTAATGACTTTACTGAAGCCAGATTTTGAATCCTCTTATGCTACCTTTCTTGTGTGATAAAATAATCAAACAATATTTTGAAAAAATTACTGTTCCACTATATGTGGCTGTCTTGTGCTGTTAAGGGAGCTACTTGCTTTTTGAAGCAAGGGGGAAAGATAAACTTGAGTTTCCCTTGCGGTGCTAGTCAATACACAGAATACAGGACCAGGCTTTACTGTAACCTGAGAATCCCTTCCAGGCCTTGCATGGTAAAAGCAGCAAATCAAGACACAGATCCATCAAGCTTCTGTCTTTGACCTTCAGCCTGTGACTTGAACCATAAGTATGCCTGTATCAGTTCAGCACATCAGCTAGCAGATCACTAGCTAGTGACCATCTACCTCTGCTGAATTTGATTCTGTGGGAGAGGTCTAGCAGTATTGAATTGAAATAAGCAGGAACGTATACTGTTTAGCAATGCCTTGTGCTCACATAAACCCATTAACTGGCAGACTCCCCAGCTACATTGTAGGGTTTTTCCATCATGCCTCTTGCCTGCCAAGTAACACTGTGTCAGTTGTATCCTTTTGTCTTGAAACAGGTTGAGATACTGTGTTGCATGTCAGAAAAGAGGACTCATAATAACATTTTTAATGAAATCCTGCAATCCTGCTTTAGCAGGGGAGTTGGACTGGATGATCTCTAGAGTTCCCTTCCAACTCTGAAAACTCCATGATTCCATGAAATGCACTTTATTGTATTTAGTTCTTCTCCTTCCTTAGTGACAGCACTTCTAGGGCTAAATGACAGTAATTTGTCAAGGGCTACAAATGTATATCTAGAATATATTGGGTAAGACCAGTCTTGCTTCATCAGTCTATCTCCAAAATAGCTTTTTAATCCACTTTGCAAGCTACAGCATATTGAAATTACAAGGTACTATGAGCAGGGATGCTGAATCTGAAGTTAACTGCTGTTGTTTCAAAAGCAGTCACTCCCAGAATAATCGACTAACCTATAGAAAACCTGGGGAAACTGGTGTTTATATAGGTCGTGTCCAATTCTTTAATAATAGTCTGTGTTTCTTACGGATATCCATAATTAAACAGAAATTGGTTCTTTTCTCATCTTTTTATTTGTTCCCTGTATGACGAGAAAAGGACCTCTGATTTTTGAGAGCCATTTTTTTGGTCTTGTTTGTCATTGTTTCTTTTGTTAAATTCATTTTGTGACCTTTAACAGGTATCCACTGTCGCCACTTAAATGTCTGAGCAGTTATTTATGTCTTGGCTTAATCACACTGAACTAAATTAATTTCTGATAAAATTAATGTAACTAACAGGGAGATGAATTGGGCCTACTTGTTTCATCTGATCTCCTCCTTTCCCTCTCTCATTTCTTCAACTTATGTCATCTATGGTCGGTTGTTTATATTCAGCAGCTACAAGAGAGTCATATCTTCATTGCTTAACCTGAGAGAGTTGTCAACTCTCTCAGGACTTTAAAAGAAAGAAAGTTCACACTAGTATGGCAGCTTTATTGAAATGGGATGAACAGAGGGTCCTATTTTTATGCCTGATCCACTATTTCTTCTCTATCCTGTTTAAAATATACATCAGCTACCTTCTGGGCTCCCAGGAGGAGATAGCTTCTGGTGGAGGAAGGGGAAGAGCAGCAAGAGGTGGGAGAAAGTGTGGTAGTGCCTTCCCCCAGCACAGCTCTCTGCAGAGCTTCTGACCACCCTCCTCTGAGACACACAGCTGGAGCCCTGACTCTCATGAATGGCAAAGAGGCTGTCACTCCCCTTCTTTATTTACCCAGAAGCCAAGTTTGCAGACTGCAGTCTTCCAGTTGTGGCAATGAAAGTGTTTGTGGGTTTTCTTAGTGGAGGGCATCAATGAAATAATCTTGTTAAAAAATTCTAAATTTTAGCAAAAGAAACTTTTAAACCAAAATTAATAAATTAATATAATAGCACATCCCACAAACCCTGTATTAGGGTAGCTGAAGTACTGGCAAACCTTGGCAGGGCAGGCAAAAGTGATGGGCCCACAGGATTATTTTTTAAACAAAACCTATGGTTGATTTTAAAACAAAGCCATCAGTGGTAGCATGTCTGATGGGGCATGTGTGTAGACCTTTTCAATATATGAAAGGGATCAAACTTTTGGGAAACTAGCACATGCACGGTAATAAAAACCTTATTTAATATGATACAAATGCTGTTCAGGCCTTACTTTCATAAGGAAACTGTATAATGGACTTACAGCTACAATGTAAGCTCATTACTAGACTAATTCTCAAAATGATACAATACATTTTTGACATTCCCAACTTGTTTATTACTGAAGAGATGGGATCAACTAAGAAAAAAACAAACACAAAATGGTAATTGTGATTTAACAATGTCTTTTGTGTTAGATTTGTTTTCCTCCCTCAGGAAAGCTGTATAGCTAAAACATAAACTCCTCACCTGCACAGGAAAGATTTAAACTTTGAAGTGATTCTTCGTTACATGATGCTGGTCAAGTTTCTTTTTGCACTGTGGTTACTGTGCTGTGCATAGCACCACAGTATTTTCAATGCTCTAGTGATCAAAAAAAGAAATACAATAGAGACACAATGTAAGTATTGTTGTTTCTGTAAGTACTTATGAGCTTCTGAAAATTCCAAGGGAAGTGGGAATTTGCCTTAAGGAAAGTGTAATTTTTCTGGTACTTCCACAAGCTCCTGACAGAAGGCAGTTGTGTCACAACTGATGGCTCATATCACCTTTATCCGAGCCTCCACCCAAGGCAAGAACAGAATCCAGCTGATAGCTCATCAGGATTCTGAGTCATGCTGTCTGAGAAAACAGATACTACAGGATTTGTAGGAAGATGATCAGAGGGCTGGAGCACCTCTTCTATGAAGACAGGCTGAAAGAGTTGGGGTTGCTCCTCCTGGTGAAGAGAAGGCTCTGGGGAGACCTTATAGTGGCCTTCCAGTGCCTAAAGGGGGCCTCCAGGAAAGATGGGGAAGGACTCTTTATCAGGGATTGTAGTGATAGGATGAGGGATAATGGCTTTAAACTGAAAGAGGGCAATTTAGATTAGATATTAGGAAGATATTCTTTACTCTGAGGGTGGTGAGACACTGGAACAGGTTGCCCAGGGAAGCTGTGGTTGCCTCATCCCTGGAAGCGTTCAAGGCCAGGCTGGATGGGGCTTTGAATAACCTGGTCTAGTGGAAGGTGTCCCTGCCCAGGGCAGGGAGGTTGGAACTAGATGATCTTTAAGGTTCCTTCCAACTCTAACCATTCTATGATTCTATGATTTCAGTGTAGAAGGGCTTTTAAAATTACTCAGTTAAGATAAACAAAATTCATCTGCAGCCACTTATATTGATTTCCATTCCCAATCGGCAAAGCTAAACCGGGAAGTCTAGTTTGAATATGAGCTTCAGTGATCAGAAAACTTTTTGGGTTTGCTCAGTGCAGTTTGAAATTTTGCCTTTCATCGGTGCGTCTGACATAGGAGGATTAGAAAGCATTAAGCTAAGGCATGAATTTACAGCGCTCTAGCTACTTTGCCCTTGTCCCTTCTGAACTAACGCTTGTAATAAATGTTAAGTGTATCCAGCTTTCAAAGTGGACTAACTAGTGAGCTCTGATGTCATTCCTTAGTCCACTTGGCAGTGGTTACCTTGTATAGCTGAGACTTAAGTTAATCTACTGAAACTTGCTTATATCCCATGTGAGAGATTCATTTGTATTCTTGCATGGTTAGCACAAAGGAGGCAGAAATATCAGCAAGCCTGACCTGGACCATCTCGTGTAAAACTGGTGCTTGTTCAGATAAAGTGTGTCAATAAATTGGGTGCTATGTAATTCAGGTATCTAAAAGGGACTGTCCTACCATCCCTTGTGGAAGTTCTCCCAGTATTTCTTCTTTAGGAAATAAATTGTATTTTAACAGATGCTTTTTGGGGAGTAAAATAATTTGAATTTGATCTAGACTTATAAAAATGGATCTACTTGTATGGTGTGGAGGCCTTGAGTGTTTCTATTTGCAAATCAGCGATGTGGTTTTCTTGTTATATAAGCACCTAGAAATGCAAAATCAGAACATGCTGGTGCAGCCATTCTTTGTTTGGCCCAGCACTGAGAAAAATAACTCTGATGCACCTTCTAGAATTAAAAAATCCACACTTATAAGGAAAAAAAAAACACCTGACAATGTATTTCTAGCCAAAAACTAACTGGGTAACCATCACTCTTCTTAGCTGGCCCAAACACAGACTCTCCACCTACCTTCTTATAACTGGGCTGACTCATACACAGTCAGGACCAGACAGTATGCTCTGTAAAATGGTGGCAAACAGAAACCTAAAAGACACCAGAGAGTACTGTCTAACAAATCCCTTTTGAATTCAGTAAATGAAAAATGTGTGAGCTAAATGAAAAGCTGAGAGAACACCTTCCCCCACTGTAGTGAACAAACAGTGTATATGTACCTCCGGTAATATATTTTTTCTGACGCTCATGTCTGTAGTTCATTCCTGGCTCATATTCAAGCAAATACAGGAATATGATTAGTTCTATGAACAAATACCAGGGACTCATATTTGAGTTATGCTTTAAAAGGCACCGATACAAAAGCATAAGGTGTTAAACCACATCTGAGGTATTGATCTAGACTCTGCTACCATTTAAGCAGACTTCCTCATTATATATTAAGGTACAAAACATTTGACTAATGAAGTGCATAAAATTATTTTCCATCCTGAAATGGATGATCTCAATGTAGGTGAGGGAAGAATTTGTCCTGTTGTTCTTTCTCCTTTTATTGATTTGTTGCTTTTCAGGTTTTGTGCTTTAGGATTCTTCAGAGAAATGTCTCTCTTTATTCTGCGGGGGCACACAGAACCAAGGGATGAAATAGATTCCCCTGTCTTATAAACTGGGCTGGCAAGGGTCCTGCTGCCTACATGTGTGTGCTGGAAGGGTCAGGGAGCACTTGTCCACGCAGACAATTGCTGCTTCCCCTGTGCAGCCCGATACCTAGCTGCTCCTCTGTAAAAGGCCAACAAAATAGATGGATGTTGGCTATTTTGAGGTGAGAGCAGAGGGGAGGGAGGAGTTTTATGTCCCTGCAGGAACAGTCTACTACTTCCACTTTCTTTACTGCAGCAGCAGGGGTTAAACCCTCAGCTCTTGAGTTTTGTCAGCACTTGTGAGTTACTTTATTCTCTTTTTTAGGGGGCCAAGATCCAACCATCCCTACATGCTGAGAAGCCCTGGGACAGCCCAATGTTAGCAATACTGGTTTCTAAGAATCCTGCACACTTATATACTTACTGCTCAGATGATATCTTTGTTGTTTTTCCAATCATGTCTGCTGCTTATATTTTAAACACAAAGCAGTACAAGGATTAATGCAAGTGGAATGTGCGTACTGGAACATGGCCTATTTGTTACAGGAAACTATTGTCACGCGTTACTGACAATCTGACATAGGCTCGATTGTCTGAATTGCAGCGTAAAATGGGAAACTTACCTTTGAGGAAATATAAACCATTTATCAATGGCTAATCTCCAGGTTGTTTCTTAACGTCAGTGAGAAACAATAATTCAGTGACAAAGAGAAGTTGGTTTTTTGTCATAGGGACTCTACCTGGGTCACCAGCAATACCAGGTGGATTTTCTTCATAATTTTTTTTCTTTTTTGCATTTTTTGCAATGCTAGGCCAGAGGAATAGCACCAAAAAAAGATATTCCAGTCTCTGAATTTCACGGCACAATGGGGTTGATTTCAACTGGTACTGGAGTTGGATCAAAAACTGAAAACAGTCACTTTGGTTTCCCCCTCTCTCCTTTTTGGAAGTTTCTAGACCATGTTTGGACCCTTCCTGGGTTGTGAAAGAAAAATGTGCCCTGGCTCCCCACCACCTTGTTGGCTTAAAAGCTAGGCAGAATCCGGCCCAGCCTCTGTCATTCAGATCAAAATACCTTTTTTAACATAAAATATTTATTGGTGGAACAAAAGTTACCGCATTGAATGGCCTTGCAAAGTTTTTTTTAAGGGACACAAGAATTATTGAGAATTCAAATAATATTTAGCTTCAGTAAAACCATGGGAGTTTCCGTCTGCCATAGGCATGACATAAAGGTTAGACTGAGCCCCTGGGGGTGGGGGATATCAGGAGTGATCAAGGGCAGGAAAGCTGGACAGGGTGCCACGTTTTTTTGCTTCAGGCTTATGACAGCCCTATTGCACTGCTGCTTGGAGGCTTGGCATCCTCTCTTTTTCAGCTGGCCTAACAAAATAGTCCATGTCTTCTTCAGGATGCATACGTATATGTTGTAGGAACAGAGGGAGCATAGACAGCACTGAAAATTCCATGGGGGATCACAGAGCACACTCCAAAGCACTTGGCTGATGAGCTGCAGCTTGTATGGCAGCACCGTGTGCTCTAGCTGTTGACAAGTGTTGTTGAGGCCAGGGTTGGAGAAAGCAGCAGCTGACACCAGTGGTGACATTCAGGGTGTGAATAGGAAGGAGGGCATGGGAACAGCAGTGATGACAGCTGACACAGCAACTTAAGTATGAATCAGGGTGCAGGAAGGGGGAAAGAATTTGGACAAGAACACAGACAATTTGGATTTGAGTTCAAAAGTTTTCTTCTCATGAAAGTTAATGCCTGCTGCTACTTACTCTAAATATACTCGCTCCCAGGGGCTTTTATACTGTTACCCAACTGCTTATGAAGCAGTTCACCAGGACTGGTCACATGCAACCTGCATGTTCATTTTCTGAAGATAAATTAATCTTGCTTGTGTGGAGGAAGTGATTAGCACCTTTGCTAAGCATATTGCAATCCTCAGAGAAACCAGACAATTCCAACATCTGAAAAACAGTAACATGAATGTTTCTAATCATCAGCATTTTCAGCAGTATCAATCAAGCAGCATGCTTAAGAAATCAGGAAAACATCTTTATCCAAGCAACTTTTTCCTGTTTCTGTTCTGATTCAGATTTTCCTCTGATTCAACCCCAGAATAATCACCTTATGGCAATTGTTAGGAAGGTTGGAAGAGTTAAACCAGGGTGAATATGGCCCTTTTGTTTGTGCTATCTGTACTTTTTGTACTCTAAAGCCCAGGGTGACACTTGATATTGTACTTCGTCAAAGCCATTCAAGCAGTGCTCTCTGTATCAGATTAATGATGCTCTGAGTTACACAGGCAGCAAATCAACCAAATCAATACATATACAATAGTTCAGGTGGCTTTTTGTCAAAAGAATGAAGGACTTGCTGTGACAACAACACCGGAAAGATAGAAATATGTGGGCAGATGGCAGTAGGGCCTCGTTTGGACAAGTGAACAGCCTGAACTAGTGTCATCTCACCTGGTATGTGACCTGAGAGAATTTGGCTCTGAGTTCTTTCCTCCCTTTTGCATGGCCCTTTGTTCATTGTCTTTCAGCAGTGACTGATGTTTGAAATCCATATGCTACTGCTGCTTACAGAGCTCTAGCACCAGAGGAAAGCAACCTGAGCCTTAGAGACACTTCAAAAGCAAAAGGACATAGTATCTATCTTGGGAAAGTAATTTAGACTGGTCTTTTTGTAAAGTTTTGCCCCTGAGAACATGGCAGTTGCCTAATTTTGAGCAGCCATTACCTTACCTTTGTTTTGAGGGATCACACAGCTCAGCAGGGACCTCTGCACTTCCATCAAGGAGGCTAGACATCTTAATACCTAAGTAAAAATAGATGTGTGAAGTACGTTTCAAAAAATCCTGATGCTAGGAGAAAAAAAAGGAGATAAACCTGCCCATTTTTATGTAAATGTTTGGGTCAGAACAGGAGGAAGGACTCTGTTGGTAGCCTGAGGAGTTTGCCTCTGCAAGGTCAGACTACAAGCCTTCCAGAGAAATTGCAATGAGATTGTTGTTACAAATGCTAAATTGTCTTTTCTGTTCCTTTTCTTATTTTTTTATTAGATTGTCTGGTTTTATCGTGCAGCAAGATCAGAAGACATGCAAGCACCATGAAAGAAAGCTAAGAAAAGATGCAAGTGCTGAGAACCTGGCAAAAGACTACCAGGTGAGTGAGCGTGGGGAGGCTGGGCTGGCTTCTGGCTGGGTCTGAGATTACAGGGTTAGTAACTCGAGTGAATTACTTGTGCTGGCCACTTAGGAAAGGCAGATGCACAACAAGTGCGATTTTATTTCTGTGCTTCTTGTCCCTCTGCAACTGGAAGACAGCTAATAGCAGGAATGCTGTTGCCTCAGATCCCTACTGGAGGAGATGATTGCTTAAGGCAGAGCGTGTGTGAGGGAAGATGTTGGCTTCCTATTCTGTAGTACTTTCCCTGATGTGTTATACAGCATGACAAATAGACCAACACTTCCATGATGTTTATATGTTTTATAATACATGCTAGCAGTAAAATCAAGGCCAAGAAAGTTAATTAATTCCACTTTCCTGAATTACCCATAAGGTTTAAGTTATGTATGGCAATTATCTCCTTTAAACTGTTAAGCACGCAGAAAGTGGTTATTGCCTACTGTCTTTCTACGTGCTTTGTGGCAGGGGCAGCAAACCTTGCTGTGCCTTTGCTCGTACGGTGACGCAGAAGTGCCGTACGCCTTTCTGCTGCTTTTAGAGCCATGACAAGCTGTGCTGGCAGCCCTGTGGTCCTGGGCTGTGCACATGCATGCAGCTGCTAGCAACTCACTGCCTGAGGAGTTCCTATTCCAGGAGATGAGGCAGAAAAGGGTAAGGCACCGGTGTATCATCATCGTGGCTGTTATATGGAGGAAAAGAAAAGACAGAGGGAGATGAAGTGGCAGGCCCAAGGTCACCCCGCACAGCCAGAGTTACTGTAAGGAACTGAATCCCCCATTTAACCTATGTCTCCATCCCAGGACCCACCCAGAGAGCTCTGTGTTAAATCTTACAGATTTCTTTTACAGTTTAATTTCCTCATGCTGCTAAAACAATGCCAGTCCCTGGCCGTGCTTGCTCCATGTAACTTCAAGGGCTCTGGCAGCTTGAGCAAACAAGGAAAACCACAATCAAAGGGCAAAACATGCTACTCCTTGCTTGGACTTCTAGTCTTTTTCTTTCTACTGAAGGTGCCTGGTTGCTTTTTAATTATCTTAATCTGATTAGCCTTCACTGGAACTGTTGTATAATAATGAACCTAAACTTAAACCTAACAGTCTGAGCTGCTGTGTTACTCTGTAGGGTGATATAGTACCTCCCAGTCTGCTTGCAGGACACATTAGAGAGCCTCTGTACTGAAGCTGGTGGACTTAAGTGGTTCTGGTGTTTTATACCAACGAATTACCAGATGTGCTTTGGTGGGTCCCATGGCCCTGACAGCTCCCTAAGCTGCATGTGTAGGCTTTCACTGCATGGGGCCAATGTACTTGAGTCTGCTTTGGGCTGCACCATTTGCTTCAGTGATTCTTTCCCGGCATGCTTTGAGATACAGCTCTTTGTTAGTTTACAAGATGAAGATGGTGTATCTGACCCATATCTAATAGCTAGACAACCATCTATCCCAGCAATCCATAGTAAGTAGGAAAAACCAGAGGACAGTGTACAAGAAGGTGATGAATTTCAGCTCCTTCCCAGAGAGCTAGGTAGGGAGGAGGGGGTGTTCTCTAGATCACAGCTTTCCCTGCTGGTCTGGGGAGCCCTGGCAAAGTGGGGTGGTAGGAATCCAGCTCAAAGCTTATGAAGCTGGTATCCCTGGAGAGGCATGCTGCTATAAAAATGCTCACTCTTAGCCTACTAGGAAAATAAAATAGTTAATGGTGAAAAATTAGGGTGTTTTTACAATTGCATTTAAAACCCTAGGGGGGCCTGTAATGGGCTAAATGGACTACTTAGAGAAAAGCCCTCATGTTTTCCTCTTTTTTGTGTGTGTTTTAATTTACTGTGTGTAGCTGCCATTATCCATAAACCAAAACTTACGACTCTGTTACAACAGGAGAAAAGAACACTTTATTGTCTGCTGTTGGCAGATCACCCAAAGTCCCCTCCCAACTTAACAAGCACTAAGCTTCAATAAGACACAAGACACTTCAGAAAAAAACATTGCCACAAGGCTAATGATGACAACAGCTGCCAGCAAACTTTCCATTGCAAGCAAGTAAAGACTTGAAACAAATTTTAGCTTAAGTTTTGTTTTAGTAGCATCAGTGACATGTCTGTGCCGGCAAAGGCTCAAATTGCATTCCTTAACACTAGGACTGTAGACCTATCTCCCGGAGTCATTACATTGCAACAGCCTGGTAGTCATGAGTAGAGTTGTGAAGCCTTTAACGAATCTGACCTTTTTCTTCTTTTTAGAAAGGGTATTTATGCCCTAAAAGGCCAGTGAGGTAAGTCACTGGAGTCTCATACAGATTAGAATTTCTGCATGCCAAAGAAAGTTAAGGTGCCTTTTGTATTTGGAGGAGGGCATGAGAAAGAGGTTTTGGGTCTCAGCAAACTGGAGAGTCAAGAACTTTGTAATTCTGTTTACATTTCTGATATTAATTTTCTTCTTAGCATGTCATTTAAAGCCCAGTCTACATCAGTGACCTTACCTACATGAATAGGAGCTCTGTACAGTATGAATAAGTGAGGTCTGGCCTCTGACCTTTCCCTTCATTTTTCCAATTTATTGTGCAATGCCAATTTTACTTGTACACCTCTCTCAACTGGGTGGATCATGAAGCTGCTCTATGTAAAGTTGCCCTGTACAGAAAGCCTTGAAGATAATTAGATGAAAACAACTCCATGTAACAGTAAAATGTCTGAACAATATAACTGCAAGATGGTACAACACAGTGAGTACTGATTGGTAGGAAGAGGAGTTCACACTCTCTGTTGTTGATGCACTGTCAGAACAAGTGTTGCCATTTTGCTCAGCATCTTCAAGAGCTGCAAAGAAATAATGAACAAAAGCAAGCTGGAAAGCCCTTCTGACATCCTGACTGTCTTCTCTGTCTTATGAAAAGTGTGATCTTAGAATGCAGACTGTCTTGCAGAGGTGGAGTTAACCACTGGGTAAAAATGGAACTCACTTAAAAAATCTGCTCCTTGTGCCACAATCAGGAACATTTGCATGCCAGTTTTCTGACTGAAGTACATTTATGCGATAACATAAGACAGAGGCAAAGATTGCATGCGCTTTAAGAAGAATCAGGGAATTCTGGGCCAGATGATAGGCTACATCTCCCTTACGTGATGGAGCACAAGCCAGAAACTAAATGTAATTTCTCATCTGTGTGTTTGCAGTTCTGGCCTTAAAGTACAGTTCAGCACCCTACATATCCTATAGTGTCTCAGTGCAGACACCAGCCTTTTTAGAAGGCTCCTAGCCTGACTTGTCTGTATTGTATTGACCATGTAATTTTGCTGCACTGGGGATAAAAACAGATAACTTGACATGAGAACATAGCCTATGGGTTGGCTCATGCTTGAATCTGGGCTAAGGAATAGTGTGGCTCCAAATACCTGCTCGTTTGAAGCTCCTGCATTTTGGGTGTTAGTATTCAAATTATTTGGACATTAAATGAATTTGAGCTTAAGCATGTGCTGGGACCCAAGCTTGAAATGCAGTCTAGAAATAACCATGGTGGTGTCCATACCCATGCAGACTGCAGTGCAAAGTCCTGTTATTGAAGCCACATAGGGGTATCATGATGTGACCTTCTGCTTTTGTTTATTTATGGTTTCACCAGCGAAATACTGGGATAATATAGCTTGGCCTTTATATCCTATACTGAATTTGTACTACATGAGATTAGAAAAACAGCTTTTAAAGAAACTTAAATGAAGAACATCTGTCATTAAGTCACTAAGTGTTCATAAACACCAAGCCCCATGTTACTATTTTTAGAGTAATTTTTCAGACCATAAATGTTGTATACCATTTGCAGCTGGCCAGTAAACAGAACAATATTTAAGTAATAGGCAGATCCACTAAGTAAAGCACTTACCCTACAAAAATATGAACCTTCTCAGGGATTTCTACAAGCATGTTTTATATTTGTAGTCCTATCATCAGTATACAAAGAATAGCACATGCAAAAGGAGTGTGTTGTTAAGGGGCTTGTACTGACTAAAGTAAAAAAAATGCTGACTGTAAAAAGTAAAGAATATTGGATTTGAGAAATTCTGCTGAATATTTTGATTAGAAAACCTGATATTAAAGCTGTGAAGAATCCTCATCTCTGTTTCAGAGATGTAGTCCTGGTTACTTATATACAAAACATTTGCCGGTCTTGATTATTTAGGATATATTTCTTAAATTAATTTCTTTTAGAACATTCCTGTGTTTTTTACTTCAAGGCAAAACTCCCACATTTGGCCTAAATGAAAATGACTTGGCTTGATTTAGCTTTTATTTATTTTCTATGGGACATGTTGTGGTATTAATTTAGGCAGGACTCTCCTCATTGTTTTCACTGGGGAGTCCTGCTTAAAACATGGAACCATGTTACACTATCCTACTGATGAACTTGGAATGTGTAATCAGATCTGAAGGAAGATACAACCTAATTTTGGAAATCTGTTACTTTTTATGCATGCTGGACTAAAAAAAAAAGAACAGAGACAAAGTTCAGTTTGAATTCTGCCACACAAACGCAGCAGTCCTTCCTATTCTCCAAGAAGGGAGCTTCATTTAAAAAAAAAAAAAAAGGAAAAAAAAAGGAAAAAAAAAAGGAAAAAACCCCTGAATTGCATCCTCCCACGAGGACATTTAATTTAATAAAGCAGCCTCCTCAGGATTGCTCCACTGTTGCTTAGGCGCCTCGGGGGGAGGATTCTTCCTCATGAGGGGGAGGATCTTGGCCAGGCATGAGGGAGACGCTAAGGCTGGGTGTTAGGGAGTGGATTTGTCCCTGAGGGCAACGTTCCCCTTTCCAAACAGCTGTATGGATTTCTAATGCAAATTCTGTCTTCATTATATGTGTGAGAGGATTCATTTTTAGGTAGGTCAACTGTTTAGCACTCCTTTCTGAATTCCCCTGGCTAGCATATTCGGTCTGGCAGTTTGCAAAACTGCCCACCCTCTGTCCTGGTTTATACCTGTCACCTCCCCCCCCCTCCCATCCTTGCCCCCAGGCGATGGGGTTGTTGGCAATTTACAGAAGGGTAGTCTGAGTTTTAGCTTTGGTCTGCCACTGTCCGTAATCCCAGGCAGAACAAGTTAGCCCTTCTGCCTTTCAAGGAGGACCAGCAGAGTTTCCTGCCCTGTCTGTAGCCAGAATCTGGAGTGGTTTAGTTGGCTGCTGCCCCAGCACCAGTTACCGACCAGGTCCCAGGGCCAGACCTGCTCCTCCTTGTCACACTGCTTTGGCAATTTCTTGTTTCAGTATCAAGGTCAGAAGCAAAAGACAAAATCTACTGTATGCTCCTAGAGAAGTGAAAGGGAACTTTCTCTGTCAGCCTCAACATGAACAAGACTGAAATTAAGTGCCCCCAGCCTTTACAGTAGTGCAAAAGTCTTTCAAAATGTGAAACACATGCCTGCTTTTGGGGAGCTCAGTGTATACCTGTTACACACTGCCTTCAACACAGCAATGGATGCTGTCCAGGAAATGGCAAAGCAGAATCCAGAGTTTTACATATACAAATAATACAATCTTCTATCTAGGAGGAATATAATATGGATATAAAATAAAATGTTATTTGTTACTAAAACATTTCAGGACAAACAAGCAAAGAATGGAGTCAGGAATAAGCAGGTTTACAACAGACTTCCACGGGGGTAAAAAGCCCTTGCTAGGTGGTTGGTGCTCTTGTGCAGCATCTTGAAGGATGAATAGGTACTCTGCTGACTTTGGGGAATATTGCAAAGAACCAGTCCTTTGCTGTTTCTCTTTTTTTTTTTTTTTGGGGGGGGGGGGCTGGTGGTGGTGTGTGGAGGTTGGAAGGCTATGTGGATGCGTGATTTTGTTCATTTGTTCTTTGTGCTCCTGCCTCCCATGGCAGTCTCTGGTTTGTCCTGCCTATTTCATTAAGTTTTCAGGAGGAGGCATGAAGAAGGATAAGCCAAAGAGCTATGAAGGAAAGGACATCGAAACACTCTTGCATCCAGCAGCAGAATTTCATGTGGCAGCACATGCATGCCTTTCTCTAAGTCAAACTTTCTCCAATTAAACGTTTGTGGCCGAAAGTCAGAATAGGTAAATACACTGCATACTGAACTCCTTTGCAAAAGTGTAATGAGAAAGGAGGGAAAATGCTATTCGGTTTAGAAAAACTCGATGGCGTTGTATTTTAATATCTAGTTATCTATACTTCGTGAAAAGTGTGGTTGGTTGCTCGTGACAGTCACATAACCGGACTTTTCAAGAAAAAGTCGGTAATACCACCAGATGGCGCTTAAAGCACAAAATATCCGTAAAAATGCCTACACCGCAGTGCTTCCAGTGCCATCTAGTGCCGTCACCTGCCTTCCTACTTCGGGCGAGTAACCTCTCACTCGAGGAGGGCTCCCAGGATGGCTGACTTCTGAAAGGAGCAGGTTATGCTGCCTATGTTCATCATGTGCAACATATGCAATGGTTTGAGATGGGAAGTGTGTCCGGAGGAAATATTAACATCTTGTAGTATTCTGACTGTTCTTGTACTCCTCCCAAAGCATCGCACCCTCACAGACAGGGGACTGGTTTAGGTGCCCTTTTGGCTATTCTTGTGGTAATTTTGACAGTGTTAAAAATCACTATGAAAAACAATCGGTTGCAAGTAAAAAGTTTAAGTAAAAAGATGTGGGCTGTGAGAAAATAAATATGTCTTCATCAGTATTCCTTTCAGAGCGATAATTTGCACACTTACAAGCCTCCAATAGAAGTTTTGCAAACATAAATGGGTTGTTGTTATCATAACTATTGCCATCATACTTATTTGCTTCCCTTTATGCCGTAACAGTGAAGCAAAGAGAATGACTGTAGACAGTCATTTTCAAGCATTCATTTTGAGCAACAAATCCTCAGTTCCTTCACCTTTGCTGCTGAGCTTGCAAATACTTACTGGCAATCTCTGTTGTTCATCACAGGGGAAAAATTTTAAAGCAAATGAACATCAAAGAAGCAGTAAGAGGAGGATTGGCAGTTTCCACATTAGACTATCCTATGTAAAAAGAAAAAAAAAGTTTTTTTATCTCTGAATGGATGGGACTTACTCATCTCTCCACAGCTGCCTGCTTTACAAAGTCCTCCAGCTTGCCTGAGCATGCATGTTTCCTGAGTGGGAAATGTCCTGTCCTGTTATGTCAGCTCCTTTTCTCCTAAAAAAGAAGAGCTAACAGCAACATTCTTCTCTTGCAGAGGTATGATTTTCTGAGCGATGATATTCTACATTTAGCTGCTTCATGGCACACTGTACACTTGCCATTTCTAATAGAATGAAATTCTTTCTAGGAGTTGAAACAGGTTAATTGCAATTAATAGAACAAATGCTTACAGGCATTGCCTATTAAGTCATTATTTTGCATAGCAACCTGTTGGTCTAATGATGTTGTTCCCCCATCCATGCCAGTTTTCTGTTCCTCCTATGGATCACAGTCATTTACCCAAAAGCAGTAGGCAAATACGGGTGTTGTTATGTTTTCAGGAGTTTTATTTCCCCTCCATCAGAGTGGTTGTGGTGTGCTTTGGCTATAAAGGACACCTGAGCCACCTAGAGGCCTGAGGGCAAGGAGTCTTCCTGTGGGGGGGAAGTCCGTGAAGTAGTAAGGAAGAGATTTTTCTGTCTGACATGAGTGCCCCAGGAGCTCACTGGTTCTCTCTGGTTCAGGGGACACACAGAGACCCAGAAGGAGTCTCACGAGCAAGCTTGACTAATGTCTTGCTCTGAGTTTTGAGTGTATAACAAAATGAGAAGGAAAATTCCTAATTAGCTCATCTTGAAAAAAGATGGGCAAAATAAGTCTTTCTTGTCACTATGCTTTCTATTTTTTTTTAAAGTTCTATTTGCTCTATAGTTAATATGCAGTTTTTGACTGTTGATGTTAAAGGTAAGTGCCATATGTGGATCTCAGGCCCCAGTTTAGGAGAAGGCAGTGACAAATGTTGCACTTCTGCTAGCTTCAGTGGAATGAGTTCTCAAAATCAAATGCATACTAGAGATTTGAGGTTTTAAGCACTGCTAGACAGTGAGGTCTCTGCTTAAGTATTTTGCTGAGTTGAGGCCTGGGACACATGTGGACCCGGACTTACATGTAAGGCAAGGACACCCAGTAGAGTACAAGCATGACTAAGAATGTATTCCCTCGAAGACACTTGGAACAGATACTTGTGCCTGCAGTGAAGATTGTCTGATGCTTCCCAGTGAGAAAATGGGGGCAGAGTAAGTGGGAACAGATGTGGGGATGGAGAGAGAAGCCAGGGAGAACAAGAACAGCAGAATTTTCCAAGAAGAAAATACATTTTTCTTCTGTGATTGAACTGTGCTTTCCCAACTTTCATCTTTCATTTGCTGTCTAACAAATAGCTTTGAAATATACTCAGTAAAAATCTGTCTCATCTCCCTCCCGTAGCTGGGCTTAGACAATAGTCTTCTACTGTGTCACCAAATGCTCAAGCAGATTAGGACAATCATAGGCTGTGCTGTGGATCCAAGTTTTTGGGACCTGATGACTACTCATGAAGTTTTCCAGCACTGTCTCCCTCATTTTTTTGCTTTAATGGAATTACATGTGAAAACTACAGTATTAGGTTGCAAGTCAAGAACTACAAAGTAATAAAATATCAGAAATAAGTTGTCTGTGTTACATTAATTTGTCTCTTCCTTCTGTGTCCATGACATTTACATGATTTTTTCCCACAGGGTCCTTAACTGTATAGGATGGGCTGTATTCTCAGAACAAATAAAGTTTCTGTCAGTCTCATCTATGGGAAAATGCAGAGGATGGACCCAAAGCTACATTCTGAGTCACTGAAAGGTTGCAGTTTGCTGTAGTAGTTCTGTTAAAATCCAGCTACAAGAGAAATTAATATATGCTAGAAGCAAAAGCAATCAAATGCTTACTGTTTTTCATCTTCCTTCTCTTTTTGAAACATATAAAAAAATGTGGTTTCACTTATGCTTTTTGGGCCAGGCAGGTGGTGAATTCCAAAGTGGATTGTGTGTTGCCTGAACCCTCTACTGTTTGATTTGGCTGGTAATTAAAATCTCGGGTAAATTACATGCAAAATTTGTGCTGACTGATTTCTCTCATGGCTTGGGTAGTCCAGGTGGATCAAGCAGGGGAGAAGAGGTAAGGGTGTCCAGTCAGATGAGAACCATCAAAGCCTATGGAGGTTGGCACTGGTACTTGCTGGTTCTTTGCAGACAGCACATGAAGACCAGAGCCCTTCGGGTGCTCATTTCCAACAACTGGTTTCAGAACCTCAGTGGAAACTATGTGAAAGGTTTAATTTTTATTCATGACCTTTCTGGGCCAGTGGAGCCAAGTAGGTTTAAGTAGGTGATATTTAAAAGATCCCATTTGGTCTTCCCTGTTGGAGATACCAGAAGTGGTTATCTCAGAAAGGATCAAATGCCATAACAGACGTTCTTTAGAGGTTCCTGAACAGAGACACAAGTGCCACCTGAGATTCCTTGGAGAGAGGATTTGCATGCCTAAATGCAAATGCTTCTCATACTCAGGAAGAGAGTCTGGCTCTGGGCCCCTGGGTTTCAAACTTGTTGTGGCAGACTTTCCTTAACTCATTTGATTCCTTCTCAAAGAAAGCTGGATGGAAAAGTGTTGTCAACAGAGCTGATGACTAGAACTTTTTGTTTCTGCTGGGCTACTTCTGCATCCCTGTGTAAGCTAATTCTGACTGAAGGATTCAACTTAAGGACTTTCAAATATATCCTTAGCTCCCAGCCAGATGCCATGAGCCAACAGTTCAAGTAGAAATGGTCTCCCTAGGAAAAAATTAAAAGAGGCACGTGAAGGATAATTTGGTTTACTGGCTGAGGTAAACCATAGTTGCAATATGCATGCACCTCTAGTGCTTTTTCTGGGGAACATAGCCAAAATCTGTTAGACTCAGTTAATTGTGGAAACTCTTTTGGCAAAGAGATATTCTTACAGGTTTGCTAATCCTTCCCCATTGTAAAAGTTTGTCTCACCAGATGAAATGTATCTTTAAATTAATCAGATGACTTTAATTTTTAAAGTATCCACTAAATTATTGTTTGAGTAGGCAAATAAGACCCTGATGTTGCTTTGTCTTGTCATGGAAGGTCTTTGAGGCCTCATCCACACTCAACAGTAAATTCATAGTCACCCTTGGGGTGATCTGGCAGAGAGGAGAGCAGGAGGGGCAATGCCTCTGCTGCCCTGCAATAGCAGAGGAGCTGCTGGCAAGGTTTGGCTGAACAGCCTTTATCCCTGCTGTAGAGATGTTTTATTAAAGCACTTTTAGAAGCAGATATAGCCATTTGTCTTTTTGCATGCTCTTCTCAATAGTGGATGTAACTACGTTTCAGGCAAAAGCTGAGCAAGGAGAAATTTTTTTCCAAGACAAATATGCTGAAGTGATGACCGTCTACTAGAATCTAGACATAAGGAAAGGTGGAAGCAGAAGATCTGTCCTCCTTTACCCTTTTGGGCATTGCTCTAGAAACCTTGTTCTCCACTTAAAGAAAGAGAGTTCACGTAAAGTGCGAGAGAGCCCCCAGAGAGTGTGGAATTAAGATTTATTTATTTGAGCCCTTGTTTTTGCTGATGTAGTTTATCCCAGAATATTCAGTGGATAGGAGGCTAGAAACTTGGTACAATGATGGTTGGCTCAAAGATAGGCCTCAGTGTTCATACAGGGAAAACAAAAGTTTTTCATATTGTGTTATAAACAGTCAACCCACTACGCCTCTACTCCTCTCAGAGCATTTTTTTCCTCCTGCCAGTAAAGCACATCAGTATATCCTATAAAAAATGTCTGCTTAACCTCATTACCAGCACTACCTGCACTGCGGAGCAGTTTCACAGATCTTTTTCTCTCCTCTCTTGACCTGCCTGTGCTGGATTCCTTTCCCCCACTACTACTACAGTTTTTCTTATAAAAAGAAGACACACCTTGTTGATGCACATCTCGTATGCAAATTAGCATATGAGGGAAAAATTGTTCTTTAGAGAGGGAAAACTTGGTCTGAGACAAAAGCAAGTGCGCCCAAGATACTTGCACTTTTAACCTGCTTTCATACAGAAATGCATGTTATCATCATGCTGCCTGTGTGTCTATCTTTCAGTCCTCTATAACTTTTGAATTTGCTGTCTAATTTTAGACTATTTGATGAAGGAAACCTGACATTCATTTCTTCTGTGTTTAGTAAAAATTAGTAGCTGAGCAGAATTGAGGGGCCTGACTTATTTTTCTGCTGAGGGAAAGACTTCATTGTGCGCAAAACATTATTACTGGACATCAGAAAATCCGCATGGGAGAGAAAAGGATCAGATAGATGCCTCAACCACAGGAAAAGTTTCAATCAGAGTTTGGAACTTATTAGACACAGGATAATTCAACCACAAGACACAAAGCCACAGGAAACTGGACTTCATTTTCTGTAGCTACTTGTTTTCTTAAATCAGAATGTTTGGGGGTTTCCTCTCTTCACTTCCAGAGAATTATTACTGCACTGTGATCCTGGGTTTTGAACCTACAGCATCTTTATTTTTTAACTGTAGTTCCCTTTCTATCAGTTTGTAATACCCCATCAATGTAAAATTTAACTGTGTAAAATGTGGATAGTAAGTCTGAGTATTAAAAATGTATTTATGTAGTCTGTCTGATGATTAACTGTAGAGTTTCACTACATTTAAAAATACTAAGTAAAAATACTTTTCCAAGGACTGGTTTCATTTTCCAAACAACAATAGTGTGTATAACTTTTTTATAGCAGATGCTATGGTTATGATTACATCAAGATTTCACTATAGCTCTCAGCTTCAATTCCTTGAGAAAAAAAATTACATTTTTGAGTTAAAATGTCTATATTTGTTTATAGCCCTGAGGATTAATTTACTTGGGGGTTATTGCTATTGTTTATTAAGTTATTTATTTGGTTATTAAATTATTTATTTAGTGGAATCTTTTTTCACTGTTGGCTTACATATGGCAGGAAAAGTGTCATTTTGACAGCAGAAACAAGTGAGATTAAATATTATTTTTATATATTTCTTCATTTAGGTTTCTGTGTTATTCCCTAAAAGAAGCAAGAAGAAAAAGGGTAAGACTTCTTTCCAAGCTACCACCTATGGCAATTACTCGATTTACGCTCTCTCTTCTTTTTTTAATTCCTTGTAGCCAGTACGTTGGTGCATGGTGTTTTTCTTTTTATGGTAAATCCAGTTCAGTCCAGTTCCAATCGCTATCCAGTTCAGTACTGCCATTTAACACTTAAATAACAAGTTCCTAGTTGTCCCCAGAGGAAGCAATGTAGTCAAATTAAGCTGTCGCCAGCCTGTAGAGTTATTGTGGAATAATGAATACTCTATAATCAGGAAACAGTGGAGTGGAGCAGGCAAATCTTTGAAGCCTCACGAAGTTTTGAAATTAGCATCTGTATCAAAATCTAATTAATGTTTCCTTTCTAAATTAATTTTCCATCTAATTGGCCAAGCTTTGATTGGGAACTGGAAGTGTCATCCAAAAATGTTTCCTCTTACAAGACTACTCTAAACAGTGTTTGTAGTCTGTCACTAGATTCCCTGTTTTGCGCTTTCCTCCTTCAAGGATTTCCAGCCATCATCACTGTATTGAAATAGCTTCATCTGGGCAAATTTTCAGTCCAAACTAAATTGTAAACTGGACTTTATTTCAGGTGGACTTAACTCAGATAAAATAAATGGCACCCTGTGCTCAGTGTCAGTGCTATGTGTCCAGGTGAAGAATTTAGACTGGTGGAGTTAAGCGCCCTGCCCACCGTGCAGACAAAGCCACGGTTCAACTCCCAGCTTCAGTGAACCATAAACCAGGGACAACCTTGTTTAACATATCACTGAATCTGATTGATATGTTAATATCATCCAAGTTCAAAGCAACACGTCCTGGCAAGATAAATGCTATTTTTTTTCTTGTAATTTACCATTTCCTTCTTCCGTAAATCCAGCAGACAAAATAACAATGGAGAGGGGGAAGGGGGCTGGGTTGGACCGATCATTTTAAAAACGAAGAATGCTTTGGCAAAGTCTCTCTAACCTGTTACTGTAAACATCAGCAGTCCTGTCACTGTCTCGGCCCGTATAAATACGTTCATGGCGCCCCACCTAAATCAGTGAAATATGTACATAGTTCAGACATACAAGTTAAATCCCAGGCAGCAACAATAAAGAGTAGGAACCCGAGGTCTTTTCCCAGGTTTTATCTTTTGCAGGCATCAGTGCTGAGAGCGTAGTAATGTGGTTACTAAATCCTTCTCAGCCCGAATCCTGCTTCCTCTGTTTGTGTGGCACTTCCTCCAAGTGTTGTGGCTGGGGCAGCAGAGCTGGGCCTAACACAATAGTCCTGGGCCCAGATTGTTGTCACCTGTCCTTTTTTGTCTCTTGGTTTTTGACCTACTACACCTAAGCTTGAATAGGAAAGCCTGTGGGCAACTGCTCCTTTTTTTTTTTTCTTTGTAAAAAAAGGATAAATTGCGTTTACTTGATGTTAAAAAAGTCGTGCTCCGTGCAGTCAGGCCTGTGCTCTTTCTCCCATTGAAATCAAACTTCTCCAAAGTTTGTGTTGCCTGAGACATGACCAGTGAACGCCGTGCTGCTCAAGAAACCCTGTGGTCATTCATTGCTTATTGTATCAGCAGCTATTTTAGAACTGTGGGAGAGAAGTGTTTAAAGTGAAGTCCTCTGTGACTTCAAAGGCACTGCTGGCGTGACTAAGGGTTAGCACGCATTTAAAGCCTCCTCCTTGAACTGCATTGGCAGTGTGAGGGATGAGAACTGGGATGAGAAACCAGGCTGAAGCCCAGTCCTCTTGGGCTGCTTGAGGGGGCTGGAAAATAGCTCTTAACTCAGCCAGAAGATATTTTGCACTGAGAGATTTCCAGCTGATTAGGCGACAGGAAAAGTTTAGCCAACACTCCGTCAGAGCGCCCACTTAGGTTTTGTTGTAAGGCATTACCAATAATTCAGGGGCTCCACAGTGCTACTTAAGTCTCTCACTGTCCAGGTTTCACCTGGATATTTTGAATGTAAGGAAAGAGCATTAGGTGATAGGGATGATGGATTGACAGGCCTGAATACATTGTAAAGCGGTGTGAGGTGCCAAAGTGGTACTTTGGACAATATTAAAGGCTGGACTTAATCACACACCAGTACATTCCCAGGTCCCACCTGTGGACAATTCTCACATGAAGTGGTGTCACTCACTCCTGGGCAGGGCTGCTCTGTTCTACACCAGGTGTGGTTCTCCTGGCCCCGGCCAGGACTGGACCCATCATGATAAGCTGTATTAATTGGTGTGGGAGGTCCCAAGGGTGTGGGATCGCTCTGCTTACATCGATGCTTGGGAAGGAGCGCAGGTGTCCCACAGTGTCGGCTGGCCGGCCCCACCATGTCACAGCTCTCACCCCAGCTCAGGCCAAGCGGCTGCATGGGGGATCTTCATTAGAAGGAGAGTGATGGAGGAGGCACGTTCCCTACAGCGCTTCCAGCATCATCTCTTACCCTGGCCTGGCACCAGGGAAACTGGGAAAAGGCTGCCCTTTGCGCTTGGTATGGGGATGCTGCTGACGCACTGCTGACAGCTGAGCTGGTGGCATCTCCTGAGCTTTCATGGGGCCTTCTTCCAGACATGGAAATGGGTGGAGGATTTAGATTTACCAGCGGTGTCCCAGGCTGAACCCAGAGTAGGCACCCAGAGTACTGAGTGATGCCTCATCTACTTGCTCAGGAGAAGGAGGTTCAGTGTGGGGGGAACAACTGGCAGTGCTGCTGACTGATCATCCTTATTAATGCTTTGATGATCATTTGTGTTCCTTACAGTGGGAGGGGGCACAGTCCCTTCTTGGAGAGAAATGCTGGCAATGTTTGCTGCTCAGAGAAAATGTAAATAATTACAAATTTCCATCCTACCATCCAAGAAAGACAGCATCATTTTATACATTTGTTTTCGTGCATTATAATTATAATCACTATCCTGGAACGTTATTGGAAAAGTTATTGTTCTTTCTAAAATGTTAAGTCAGTTTAATGACAAAAAAGTTAATAAGGGTCTTGTTGTTCTCATTATTCATTTATTATCCAATTACTTCACAAAATTGGATCTGAAAATGTAAAATGTATTTTTGTGGAATAACAAACACTACAATTAAGTTTTAAAGAGTAGATTGTTTTTAAATTCCTGTGGAGGTTATTAAAACTGAATTAAAAATATTAAAAATGGAATCTGAAAATGAACAACAGCATTAGAAGGGAATGAAAACAAAAAAAAAGGAATGAAAATAAGTTAATAAAATTGTTGATGGTACATGGGCAGGGAAACATTAACCCTTTCACCACTGCAGTTGAAAACCTTCATTGTCCCCACCTTCCCAAGGAGCTGACCTGGCCCCCATAGATGTCCAGCTTGCCTCTTGCTCACGGTTACCCGCTTAAGGACTGGATGACACTCTGCAGCATTAAACCAGACCAGGTCTGGTTCTGATCCTGCACGGCTGTAAAACTGAAGTAACTATTGTCATCAGTGGAGCTGCACTGGTGAAGATCTGGGTTTAGTGCCTGGAATCATTACTTTGAAATTTAATGCACTTTACAGTTACTTGCCTTTATTTGATGCATGCAATAAATTTCTAGTTAAATGGATCCAATTCTATATACAGACGAAATTTTGTTGAATTGCCAGCCTGTAAAAAATGAAATAAAATAAACATACTGATATTTCTATGATGAAGTATAGTCGGTTCCTTTTTCCTAAAGTGACTGGGAACCGGAGTCAAGATCCTGCTGTGAGAAGCTTGGTGTCACTTACATCTTGTACAACAAGGCTGTGTCCTGTTGGGCTCCATCAGCCACTATATCTTTTGTGGTTGAGAGCTCTGTCATCTTGATAATCAAAGCAGAAAAAGGCAATAAGAAACTTGATCTGGGAAGCATAGTACTCAGTTTTAATAATCTGAAATCTCCCCAATGTATCTGCACAAATCATTTGAAAAAACTCATTTGTTAAGATTGACATGTCCCTACTAGGAAATTTTTGTGAAGAGGTGGAGTATTTTTTTTTCCATGATTTGAAATTATTTGTTGAACTTTTTCATGAAACTGCCTGCTTAATAGGTAGTTTGCAAACAATGAATGGTCCATATTCGATAGTGAAACTCTGCATGCAATCAAAGTCAGTTAATTATGTAAGTTAGGTTGGTAGAAAGGATACAAAAACCACAAAAGAAAGCCTGGCTTTTGAGCTGTGAGTTTTAGCTGACAATCCATGCCCCTTGTTTGCTAGCAGCGTGTTCAAATTTAATACTCATTTTTCATAGTATTCAGAAAAGGGGAAAAAAGAAGGCAGTATTATTAGAAATAAAATGGAGTGCATAGCTGTGAAAATGAAATGAAATTTGACTTTGAATTCAAATATGAGCATTTTTCTGTGTCCATTCTCGTAATAGGATTTCTGAGACTTCACAAAATAGCTCAAATTAAGGGAGTTAAACTCACTGATGAGCCTTATCATGGTCTTATATTCTTTAAATATTTGTATTGAAGAGCAAGGTGATTCCTGTCTGCATATGATTATATTTATTAAATCTTTTAATGTTAATGGCAATTCATAGTCACAAAGGGGAGTACCCAGATTTTCATGTGTATAAATTTGCAAGTCCTTTTTATTCCAAATGCATTGCTTTTACAATTAAAATTCTTTTTAGTAACATTTTATTTTCTCTCAAATATTACTGGCACGTGAATGAATGCAAAACTGCTTCTAAGCTAAATTTTCATGTGGTTAAGTCCGTGTATGGCTAAATGCTGTTGTGCCATACATAACATATGAAAATTCTTTATTGTTTCATGCTCTGGTGGCGGCTGAGTAATTGTATGTCAAAAAATATGGCCCTATCTTCTGCAGAGGCCACGGGCACTATAACATTGTCCACATGAAAACCAACTTTCCGTTGGCAGGCTGGTATTTCATTCTCGCAGCGTATGGGCATATAAACCTAGACATTTCCTAATAGGACAGGAGATAAAGAGTCCCAAGGAAAAAAGGACAAGGAACTCAAGAGAAAATCTGGTTTTGTGTCTCATTATAACTTCTTTATTACAAGGATGCCTTGAACACTGAGTTATTAAAAACCATTGCCAGCTAATAAATTCGCAATAGCATACAATATTGTGACAGAACTAGCTATAAATAGGGTAGGTAGATTTTTTTGTTCAAAATTCTGAGCTCAATCCAAAGTTAAAACATAATTTATCCATTCTCTCTACAGCTGTTTTCACATACTTCTGGTAAACTACACGAAAAATGTGCCATTCTGTGACCTTTAGCTGCTTTTCCCTGGTATTTCCTCTTGTCTGTTGGTGAAAATGGAGGCTAATGTTTTGCAGTCTGTGCTCAGGAGGACAACTTGCTTCTAGTTCCTCTTATCCTACCCTCCCCTCTCCCTCATTTAAAATACTTGGTGAAATAATGATCTGAACGAGCCTGTATGTAAGGGATCACTGAAAGATTATAAAAACACCACAGAAAGGATGGATAGAACAAGAGAGGAATTAGTGAAGGATTTGAAACTCCTTTACTCCCCCTGTGTGAATCCAGAAATGTTACTGTATTACTCATCAAGGAATAACCTCAATTTCCAGTAGTGCCAAACACAAGTTGCTCTCCTTTACTCCTTAAACCATGCCTGGACCAGGGAGACCAGGTTACCCCCTCTCAGCTTATGATATTGAGTTTCCCATATGTCCTTGCTGAGCAGATGCCCACTATTCTCCTAGGTAATTCATTCTGTGGCTTCCTTTAAAAAATGATGCCACAAAACATCCCACAATCCCGCAGCATCACACAGGAAGCAATAGCTTCAAATTATTCAACTTGGTTTTCATTAGTGTTTCATCATCTGACTTTGCTGGTTGCTGCAACTCAATGAAATAGTTGTCAAATGCTAATAAATACCTGTACCTGTAAGAACCTCTTTCCTCAGCTCTTTATCCATCCCTCTAGAAGAACAGAAATCTGCAATACAGGTTGTGCTGCCTTGCACACCGATAATGGACGTGTATAGTATACAAACCTCGCTACCTGAAAATAGTCCGGCCTGGTGAACAAAAACAAACTTTCCATTGTTCTGACATCCCCAAGTGCCATCTCAAGGGCACAGAGCTGTTTCCCAGATTCCCGCTAGCCCTCGCTAGCACAGTTTTCCACCCACTGGCAGTGTTCGCTCAGGACAGTGGAATTCAACTTTATACAAACTTATGCAGACTTATGCAAACCCCTCTCAGGTACCATAGCTCAAGTATTTTCCTTAGAAACTTTCTTTCCCTTGGTGCTTTCAAAAAACACTGAATTTGGGCGTGTTAAAACCTTTCTTCAGCTGGAGTGTCTGCCTTATCCTCAGCCTGCCCTCCTGTGTCAGACCATCCTGCGTAACCTACTGGACTTCCCCATTACCCTTCTCCTTTTCGTCCTTTCCCACCTCCTAAATTGATCCCCCCAAAACATAACACCGCAGCACCATGACCTTCAAGGTTTTCTCTCCCGACCCATTTGTAACTCCGTACTCAGGAAGGATCTCTCTCCCATCCATGTTGCACAAAATACAATTGTCTGTTACTCGTTACAGCGTTCCTGATGTATGGAATTTCCTCATCTCACAGCTAACTCCGAAGTGTTCGGGAGGACCGTGGGCAAAATAACCGAGGTGCTCCGACTGTGAGGACAGGACATCCCTAAATACCGTTGCAGTAGGTACGCGGAAATTTTGAATGTTAACTTTAAATACATTGTGTACCTAATACTGTCATAAACTTTAACAACCAGCTGCGATAGCTAGTACAACCCCATCTAAAACGAAATGCAGGGAACATCCAGTTTGTTCCTGCCTTTCCTGCAGAGTCATAAGCTTCTAAAGTCTGAAGGAAAGAAATGGCTACAATATAGTCCTTCCTGTGGTTGGTTTCTTCACTCCAAACTGTTTTCAGAAAAAAACCCAAAACATTTCACAATAGAAATTGATCCTCAGCTAGAATTACCATTTTGGGACACTTTTCCATGTCCCCTGCCTGTAAACTTAACCCTGCCAATCTGTGAGGCTGTATTGCATTTTTTCATCTTGATAATTCATTGGGAAACCTGTAGCTGGAAACAAGCACCTCATGCTCTTCCATATCACAGTCCTTCAGATGCTCACCGCCTCAGGGGTCTCCACTCTCAGAATGGCAGAGGTTTTGTGTTCTCTTGCTGTGAACTGAAGGTTGAGTAGAAGTGCACATCAGAGACAAATACACATTTGCACAAGAACTGGGATTAAGTAAGCATAGTTTTTCCTCAGTTTCATCCTGAGATGATTGCACTGGTTGGTTGAAGGCCTGGGTTTGAGCTGAAACGGTAGGACAGGTGTAAGATGTTTTTGCTGGGCAGATCCTCTGGCTTCTAACAAGGCTGAGATCACGGTCTCATCTCAGTGGGAACCCTAATTTGGCTGTTTGCATTGCCCCTCCTTGTTCTCCTCCTTGCCATGAAGCTTCTGGGAACTGAAGGTGTTAGTCATCTCCAACCTTGCTGGTCAATGTATTCAAGATTTACATGGAAGGAATACAGGCTATTTACAAAGCATGTGTACTTCTCTTGGAAATGAGTCTAAACTGCTTGTTTTGGGCCATATTCCTCATGCACCTTGTATATCAGTTATCCTGTGTAGCATCTGTTAGGTTACATCCATGTTAGTAAACTTAACAGAGTCCAGGCAGAAGTGTGGCAATGGCACATCCCTGCCTGTAGTGTTCAGCTGGTATCATAGTCCCCGTGTGGTTTTGACCACAATGGTTGTGCAGACAACATGCAGGCCCCATTCAGGACGTGGGCCAAGACCATTCCCATCAGAGGACATGTGGGAAAGGCCACACTTTCCCTGAAATGGGGTGCGAGTGTGAGGAACAATGACACTTTGACTGAAAGCCTGGGCCAGATGACAGCTGTGGGCCTGCTTTACTGGCTAGTAAAGATGTAGCCTTAAGTCCTCGTGGTGCTGAAGATCCAATAAAACCCTCCTCCAATAAAAGTTGCAGTGGAAGGACAATCCACAAACTTGTAGCTAAGCTTCCTTTTAGCTTTGCATTCCTCTTGCACCTGCTAGGGGTAAAACTGTATTTCTGCCCCTCCTCAAGATCTGTGCAAAGTCCAATGTGAAGGACATACCTGCAAACCACTCCCCAAGCTGAAAGACTCAGTTCTACTGCATCCATAGTGCAAAATGCTTTCTGACACTGCAAGCTTAATCACAGGGCAGCACAGAACTTCATGTCAACTGCAGCTCCCTTCACCCCAAATCCTTTCCCAAGTTCTAGTGTCACCGCAAGCTCAGCTTCTTCATTCAAGCTGCTCTTTGGTCTGGGGGTTCAAACCAAGAGCAAATTTGTTGCAGCAGTCAATAAAGCAGCTGAGTGCTGTCAGAGGTCCCTTCATCTTTTCAGAAAAGCTTTTGAATCACAATTTAAATAAACTCCCTGGAGGAATTGGGTCTCCTCCAGTCTCACCATCAGCTTGACAGGAAATAGAAGAGACCGTTTTCTCTCACTCACACACTCTGTCTCATACACACATTTTTGTTTCTATAGTGTTACTCAGTCCCTGATGAAACCATTTTCCCATATTGTTTGGCAGATCTGTTTTCATCCAACAAACAAGAGGGAAGGGGTATAAACACACTCTATTAATCAAATGGCTGAAATTGAAGCAAAACATCACTTAGCTCCGAACAACACATATGATTCAAGAAATCTCCAGCCCAGACTTGACCAGGACTATGCTTTTAAAGCAAGCTGAAGGCAGCGTACGCTCTATTTTGGTATAAAACATACCCTGGTCAGGAAGGCACTGACTAAGCAAGATTTACTCTGTCTTACTCTGACATTGTCTCTCATTAATGCATTGAAGTCAGTTCTTGTTCAGACAAACCAGCGAACCTGGACAGAAATCATTCCCTTCATCTAGCATCCAAATTGTTTCACCCTTTGCCACTAAAAAATTAAAAAATCCAGTGCAGACCTCTTTTTGATCTGGGTAATATCTCTGAGAACTCTCAACAACAGTAATGGAGGCAAAAAACTTTGAGTTCATTGTTTGAATATCTCTTGTACACATGAATGAAATTTGCTGTAGGGAGTGACGTTTATTCTCCCCTGGGTATAGATTCAGAGGCAGTTTCAGTAGCAAAGAAGTCACACGGGACAGTAAATAAAGACCTACCAAGAGAGATTGATACACAGAGAAGGT
The DNA here is from genome assembly GCF_965231255.1 of Vanellus vanellus. Taxonomy (NCBI): domain Eukaryota; kingdom Metazoa; phylum Chordata; class Aves; order Charadriiformes; family Charadriidae; genus Vanellus; species Vanellus vanellus. Next base: position 118,628,178 of record NC_138906.1, on the reverse strand, counting down.
ACCCAAGGAACAAAACAAATCTTTGCTTCTGTCATGGTTCAACCCCAGCTGGCAACTAAGCCCCACACAGCCGCTCGCTCACTCCCCCCCAGTGGGTTGGGGGAGAGAATCAGGAGAGTAAAAGTGAGAAAACTCGTGGGTTGAGGTAAAACAAAAGCTGCGCATGCAAGCAAAGCAAAACAAGGAATTCATTCACCACTTCCCATGGGCAGGCCATGGGAAGTTCAGCCATCTCCATGAAAGCAGGCCTCCATCACACGTAATGGTGACTTGGAAAGACAAACGCCATAACCCCCCCCCCCCCGCCTTCTTCCCCCAGCTTTAAATGCTGAGCATCATGTCATATGGTATGGAATATCCCTTTGGTCAGTTGGGGTCAGCTGTCCCAGCTGTGTCTCTTTCCCAAATTTTTGTGTATCCTCAGCGTACTCGCTGCTGGGGTGGTGTGAGGAGCAGAAAGGCCTTGACGCTGTGTAAGCACTGCTCAGCAATAACGAAAACATCTCTGCATTATCATCACTGTTTTCAGCACAAATCCACACACTAGCTACTATGAAGATTATCTCTATCACAGCCAAAACCAGCACAGCCTCTTTTTAGACTTCTAGAAATACTGTCAACTAAAATAACATTTTACTTTTGTCTGTAGTATCATTATTAATTCTCAGAAACTGAGTCAGAGTCAAAGCATTTAGTTTTAAATAAACAAATATGAAGGACGTTGTAGTCTCAGTTCTGTAGAATTTGCAGAAAAATAATTACAAATACCCAGGCTTTCCTTGCAGAACAGTAGGTGTCTTTGAAACATGGTAGATTACTGGCCGCGTAGACTTAAGATGACTCTAGAGGTGCAGCTATTGAGCAGTTAAATACCCAACTTCATCTTTGTCATCCTCTGAGAATACTGCTTTGCGTCATCAACCATGCATTCAACATGCAGATTGTCTTGTTTGTGCTTCCAGGTTGTGTAAACTATGGTGGTGGTGCTATGATGATGGCAAACAGTAGGAAAAAGTCCACACTTTCATACTATCTGCTGAACAACGATAGGGCTGGGTGATAATTAGAAAGAGCTGCGCTGGAGAGAAGGTACCTCTTCTATACTTTCTGTGTTAAAGATAACACGAAATAAGCTGTTGATGCCCACTTTGCTAGGAGAGGACTTTGGATCTCTGGGAGATGACTTGAATACCCAGAAAAATATTGTGGGACTCGATTATTTTCCATTGTGACTCACCACTAGTAATTTCCATGATTTTACTATAGGTGTTTTTATGCCCTTTTATATTCTCAAGTAGAAGTTGGGTCTGCCTCAACTGCTGTTTGCTGACAGTAACTGTAGCTGGAGGTGGCCCTAATAATACACTTTACTGAATCAAAATCTGGGTGAGGGTCTTATAGAAATACAGACTGAAAGGCAGAGAAGCTCAACATGTGAAGAATATAAAGAACAGCCAGTAAACCTTCCAAAATGCATAGATATCAGTCAATGTATTGCCTTCTTTGTCCTGGAGGTTCTAGTTCTTCATATTTACCAGAGCAGACAGATGTCCGTTCTCAACAGAGATAGGACAAGCTGCTTTTAAGCGCTATTATTTTTGGCTATATTTTGTCTCAGTTAATTAATTGGCAGGTTTTTATGGTAATCCAGCTAGCAGTCTGTATTTCAATGACACAACCATCCTTGATGATTAACGAACAGCTGCTTTGTACTGAAGTAGAGAAGAGTTGGAATGAATCACCTTCTCCTTTCCTAACACGGTTAATGGATTTGAATGAATAATAGTGCTTTTTTTTTTTCCTCTGGAATATGCTATTACCCAACTTACTACCTTTTGATTATTTGGCATTTCCACAGTAAGAGAGGTTGGAGACATCACTAGTGCATTTCATATAATAATCCTCCCAGGTGGGAGTCAGTTATATGATGTTTTAAATTACTGATGCTCCTCAACTACATACATCTCCGTTTACACTAGCACTAAAATTGACCCTGTCTTCCTCAGCAGATAAGGGAAGGACAAGAAAGCTTCTTACCTCTGAGTCCTTAGGTGAATGCCTTGCTCTAAAGTACACTGATGTCATGGGTAAACTCCCATTGGCCTCAGCAGGTTTTTGGAACCTCTTGGATGGCTGAAATACAGAGGCTGCACATTAAATTGACTCGGGGACCGATTGACTTCAAGACCATATCTTTTGTCTCTACACATACATTTCCAAAATGGAACAATGTACATTTGCCTTGAACTTTCTCTTTGAAAAGACAGCTTTAGAGTCTAAAGTCCTGATCCTGTGAGGGGAATTACTACTGATGTCTTCTCCATCTGCAGAAATTCTTGATCTGGAAATCATATCGAAAGACAGACCGCGAGCAATCTTTTTCGTTCAGTCTGTGTCCTGCCAAAGAAGACAGGATGAGGCATCTCCAGAGCTTCTGAGGACAAGACTTGTCTCTCCAAGTTTTCTTATCTTGGGTGTGTTTCAGTTCAGGTGAGACTTATTTAAATATTAATAAAGAATAACACCTAGCTGCAAATTCTAAGGTTAAGATTTGCAAAATTGGGCTGCGGTAAGAAGGTATTTTACACGGAGTAGACTCCTAAATGCAAGGAGCTACCTCATATCTGGTGTTGTAGGGACAAAAAGTATATTTTGAATACATAGGCACTTTTCAATGTATCCAATGGAAAGAACACCTTCCTGTCTTCCCTTCTCCCTTAGATAGCTTGTTTTACATTATTAGACTGTGGACCCCCACCCCACCCCCTGAAGAAACATAACTTGTACTACTCAGGAATGACATTTCAGGAAACATTACATTAAATAGAGTAAAGCAGCATGGTTGTGCAATTCACTTGATTGATTGAATGCACAAGGGTAGGAAGCCAAGCCAACCCCCGCCTCGATCTGAAACCCGCAGAGCAGACAGAACTCCCTCTTCATGCAGTGTCTCCAGATTCCCAGGCCTGGTTGAAAGCTGCCTTCTGATTTATGAGTAATGAGCCTGTTGGTGATTTCTAAGAAGCGAGCTTCCAAACAGAAGTGGTGATGGGCACTGCACTGTATCATATAAGCTAGACAACACCTAGGCAGACTCTCAAAGGATGCTTTCACTGGGATGAGAAACTATATGGTGATTGAGTGCTCTCCTGTCACTGTCTTCTCTTGCTTTGCACAGTATTTAACCTTCAGATGCTGTTAAATTTAGATTTTTTTTGGTTTTGTTTTAAAGAACTTGTCTGCAATCCCAGCACAAAAATGTATGAAGCAGAGTGGTGAAGGTGCCAGTGAGACTGATTGATGCAAAAGTCTGGTTCTGAGGAGGGGAGGAGGGAGAGCGGATTCCTTTAGTTGCACTTAAAAGAAACAAACTCAAAAACAAGACAAGAAAGTTGAGTGGAAGCTGAGAGGTTGACTGCAAGCTGTGCCAAGATTTGAAAAGTTACAAGCTAATGCTGGTACTGCATGTTTTCTTAATGATTGAGGAGTCAATCAGTTTTGTACATGGAGCTCCCAGCACAGAGACAGTGCGAGTTAACGGAGTATTATAAAGTCAGAGAAGTGATTAAAAAAAATTATTTGCTATCAGTATTTCAACTGAAGAAGCAGAGGAAAAAAAAAGTCTTAAGGCATATCTTCACTGAAGCATTCTTTATCAAAAGAAGTTAATTGAACTCCAGAAGTTGTCTGGCCAACTCTGCCTGTTATTCTCTGATTTTTATTTCTGAGTGTAAGAGGTTTAGGTTGTGGCTCTACTACCTAGCTGCATCCTGCACTTGTACGTACATGTATGCATCTCCCGGCCATCTAACAAACCTGCCTGGACGCACACTCATAGAGCTTGCTCCTGTAAAGTCTGTTTGTCTCAATGGACTTTCATGCTTCTACCTGCTTGGATGTTAAAGTAGCTCTCACAAAATCTTGCCCATCTGAGAGGAAACAAGAGACTTAAGGTTAAATAATCACCAGTCTGACTCTTAATGTGAAGCAGGTTTAGGCCAAAACCTACTTTCTGAAAGCAGTTGTAACTTTGTCCTGATCTTGAGCAAGACCTGAAGTACAGTTTATCCCTATCTTTTAGAAGTAACAAATATAAAATGTAACAGGAAACTGCAAATGGGACTGATTATTATCCTTGTGAAAAAGGGGGGGGGGGTGGGGGTGGAAGAAAATAAACCCCTAGGATTTAGGAAGAAAGGAATATCTGTGAAGTAGGGAGATAAAAAGTCACTGCCAGAAAGACATCCAGAAACTGAGGTCTTCTTGGAGGTCTTCAGGGCTGTGCCTAGCCTCCCATGACCACTCTGGGAATCTCACTGTTGCTTTAACCCAAATTGCTGCGGCCGGTTTGGAGCAAGAGATGTTGGACTCATTTTTTCCCCCTTTATTCTGGTGGAGCTGTAGCTCTGTGGTCTGCACACTTTCTAAGTGTGAGCCGTTGCTCACTGAAGCCGTGACTTACATTTCCACGGGGTCACCAGAGGGTTCCTACTAGGTTGACTTAATGGTCATGGCTTCGGTTTTGGCCTTGGGAACGGAAAGATGGATAAAATTAAGGCAAAGAAAATTCTTTCGCTCTTCCCGTGGCCCAAGCAGCCAGTTGACAGGACCTCTGGGCATACATGCACCTCACAGGGTATCACGGCTCAGAGACAACCAGGTGGCTCTGGCAAAGCGGAGATGTCTCAGTTCGGAGGTGGGCCCCATGGAGATGCTAGCTGATGGCCAGGATTGCTAAGTTCTGGCAGCAGAAGCGTGATGTGGGCTGACGCCCTCTGCCTGCGCTGCAAGGCTCGGAGCAGCAGCAATTTCAGACACCTGTGCAGGGCACTCTATTTTTTGGTGCAGAGTAGTGTGCCATCCCGAACCACGCTTGTCCAAGCAGCACTAGAGCAGTTAACTTGAGATGTCAAAGCAGTTATACTTTTACGAAAAAGTAATTAATTTTTATGCCAGGCTCGGGGGACAGTTCCATTTTTGTGCTGCTAATGGAGTATCAGGGTTGCCTTTCGGTATAGTTTATTCAGAAGCTGGTCTGGAGACAATTTTTTTCTTCAAAGTATTTTTTTTTAAATGAATTGTTTGTAGTTCAGATGAAGTTGTTCCTCCTCCAGGCTATACATCAGTGTCTCACTATGCACCAGTTACTCCCTTAATTTACAAGCTGTTGTAGTCATTGTGTGTTACTATGTTTTTAATTTATTTATCTGGGAAAGATCCACTCAGAGTCAGTGTCTTTCCTCCCTCGCTTCTCCCTAAGATCCTGCTTTTTGTACAGATTACGACTGGAGTATAAAGCAGTCAAAGTGAGATGCCCACTTTTTCAAAGTACTTGCTTTCCACCAAAAATTCACCTAGAAGAGGGACCAAAGGAGTGATGTGAAACACCACGTTGCTGAACACACTTTTGCAGTTAGCACTTTTGCAGGAACACTCTGTATATAACTTCATGTTGGCTGATCCAAGTTAACCCTGTGATTTCCACAGTTTGATAGTCTCCATCTAACTTCTTTTGAATGTGTCTTATCTCCATTTACACTGCTCATATAGAGGTATTTTAATGTCATATTTAATATCGCTCCTCACAGCCTTGTTCTAAAATGGGTGTAATTTCTAATTAAGACCCACCACTGCCTGTTCTAAGATCAAACCCAGGTTTCAAACAGCGTTGTGAAATCTGCTGTGGTAGTTGTTAGTGCTGACCCAAACCCTGACTCCTTCTGAACCTTCCACTGGATGATTAATTCTTGCAGATATTTTTTTTTAAGTTGTTAGGGTTATTTTGTGCCCAAGAAAAGCAGCATTTCTGCGTAGAGGGGGTCACCCATGCCAGGACTCCTCATTCTCATTCCAGGAACACAATATGCCCTTTGATGTGCACTTACTCGGCAGCGCACGAGGTAAAGCTGACCGACCTCTTGTTTTGTGCATAGGTAATTTATGCACTGCCTCTGGGAGCACACAAATGACAGGACTTACATGTGTGAACCCTATTTGTGCATGAAATCAAGTGCAAATTTAGAGCAGATGGGGTTTTGACTCATAAGTGATAGAATTTATGGCCAAGATTAAAACAAAACCAAAAAAAAAAAAAGAGCCTGAAGTTAGTTTCCCAAATATATTCTTAGGTACCCAAGGACCTGATTTCCAAAAGTGAGGAGCAACCTACAGCTCCCCTGAAATTAAACAGGATATACACAGGTTGCATACATATATATTTGTACATATTGGATATATACAGGACATATATGAGGTGCTTAGTAGTCCTTGAAAAGCAGGCTGCTTGTTTGGATGCTACTTATGTGCCTAACTCAGTGGCTTTCTTTAAAAATGATGACTAAGCTGCCTCCAAATATAAGCCATTTGGTTTGATTATCTTCTCAGCGAGCTGATGCTGCTCATGTGAGAGGAGGGATCAGCTGTGGAGAGAGGTGAGCACAGACACTTACCCAAAGGGGACAGTGGGAAGCCCGGAGGGGCAAAGCGTGGAGGCAGCTGGAGGAAGGGACTGCCACAAGCACCATTCTCCACCTAAAAAGGCTGTTAGACCTGACGAGTCGGGCTCTGTGGTCCAGGGCTGCCAATTTCCACTGTAATTTTGGTCTGTACAGAGGCACAGCTCCTCTCTTCTTTTGAGATTTGTCTCTGCCGGGCTCCTCTTGGCTGAGTGCTTGTTGGCATGAGCAAAATCCTCTTCCCAGCCACAAAACAATTTGGGGCTTTTTATACACATATATGTGTACATATATATATAACCAGACCCTCTCTACTTCCAAAATCAGAGAAGCAGACTGTTCAGTCTTAAAAGTGGTAGTTGCCCCTGTCTAGATCAGTTCTCGTGTTGTACTCCCTTGTCAAGCCCTTGGCCATCCTTTGGCATGTGCCACTGCTGGCCCTTGGCCATCCTTTGGCATGTGCCACTGCTGATGGTGGGGTGCAATTACTAACGCAGCACAGCAGTGCTGATAAGACATGTTAACTGCCCTTAATTGGTGCAGCTCCCCAGCAAAGGCTCTGAAGGGCTGCAGGTTGGTTCTTTTTTTTTTGAAATTTCCTTCAACTTATTTGGTGACTGCCTCTGTAAGCTTTGGACACGAGTCTTGTTATATTGTAAGCAATATATGTACAAAGGGTGTATTCCCAAAGCCAATGTTTAGAGACCACGAGGATTTTTAACTTCTCCACTCTTCCCCTTCATCTTCTGATTCCTTTCTCTCTCACTTATCTGTTTGCAACTGGGCAAGGTTGTTCACAACTGGGCTGTTGCTGTCTCTCGCTGGTGGGCTCGTGCATTGTTAGCTGTCCGCCAGGACCTGCTCACAATCAACGATGCAGCTGGCCGGGAGAGCTTTTTGAATCCCATTCCTCCTAAGTAGTTTATGATTTCCCTCAAGCCTGTGGAAATGCTTCTCGGGAGAGACAACTTTATGGCGTGCTGGGATGTCCGTCCACTGAGGGAAGGAACCCTGTCATGGTTATTGATGAGTCTTTATTTAAAAAAATCCATCATAAGGGTGGAAAAAAGATCTACTGGAACAAGGCAGTCCCACTTGTGTTGCTGACTCAAGAACATTTGGTATGTATAAACTTAATTTGGTACATAATAAAGTCTTCATAACTGAACGCTGTGTGAACAAATATGTTTGGTATCCCTAAAGGCCATTTTTTTTCTTTGAGCTCCAATCCATCAGCCTTTTTGTTTGACTGTGGTCTCTCTCTATCAGCAACTCAGAAGATTTTATGCTATTTTGAAACTAAACCACACATCTTAAAAACAAGCAGGCTTCTTTTTGTAGGACATAACATGACTCCCTGTTGGAGTAAGCACTCATGGTTGTGAGTAAAGGGTTCAGATGGTTATGGATATTGTACAAACGCTAAGGGAAAAGCAGGGTAATACCTTCTCTTTTTAGTCCATCCTTTTGCAAGTCCAGCTACCCAAAGCTGTTTGCAAATCCTAGCCTGAAGGATTCACAGACACAAACTCAAGACATAACTAGCCAAAGTGTGATCCTGTTATCTCTGCTGCTCCCTCCCTTTGCGTGTAACACCAATTTGTTATATCTTGCATTAAATTACAGCAAGTGCTTTGGGCCAAGGCTGTGTCCTACTATGCACTGCTCTAAAAGATTTTTTTTGCTTCAACAAAAGCACTACTGGCATTTGTAACACTGCTGTGAGTATTTCGGAAAGAGACTGGTCACCAGAGAGGATGTCCTTCCCAGAACTGACATGTGGTTCGCACCTTTCTCCTGAGGACTTGGTTGACTCAGTGTTATAAACGATGCAATTCCTGGCTGTGGCTGCTAAGGCTCTCTACCTGCCTGCGGTGCTTAAATGTGCCCAACTGTACAGAGAGCAAATTTGTGGTTCGGTAGCATGCTGCACTCACCAGAAGCCCGTCAGTGTTTAAGAGGCATTTGGACAATGCCCTTCATAACGTGCTTTAACTTTGTCATCCCTGAATTGGTCAGGCAGTTGGACTCAATGACTGTTGTAGGTCCCTTCCAACTGGAATAGTCTATTCTATTCTATACACGTGCAGGGAAAGCACAGCCTGCCTACCCGGTGGGTGGCCTTGGGAGGAATACTCTGGAGTAGACCTGGGGCTTCAGCAAGGGCAAATCATGAGCCCTCCTGCTGTGCCTTGTCTCCTGCAGCATGGCCACTGCTCACAGTTCCCTACATCTGTCGCCGGGTGTCGGAAGCCAGAGGGTCTTTGGCGCCGGTGTGATTGACACCCAGCACGGTGCTGTCAGGGCAGACACAGAGATAAGGGTGAAAGCCCATGTGGTTCCAGGTACTGCCCTGGGGCTGCAGTACTCTTTGTGGCTTGGGTGGAGCCATCTGCATAAATCATTCAGGCTCTTCTTTTCCAAACCATGAAAAAATTGCTGCCTGAGTCCCAAGACTTGTTGTCACTTGGCTACGGCTTCTCTGGCAACCATGTGGGGAGAGGAGTCCTGTGTTATGCACTCCGGTGGGGACAGAGTAACAGGGTCTGCTGACACCTCCTTCTGTAGGCTGGCGGGGATTGAGTCTGAAGGGAAAAAATTCAGCCGAACTTCCTGACCTTCAGCTGGTGTGCTAAGGTGGCTGGAGGCTATAGCAAACAGAGGGACAAAGAGCTGTAAATGTCTTCTTGCCCCCCTCCCCTTTCTTCCAGATAACCATCCCCAACACCACTCAGAGATTCAGAAATCATAAGCCAAAGTCAGTGGTGTAAAAACATCCTGAAACTTAGACAAAAAGATCTAGCTTTTCTTTGCTGGTTGACAAGTGAGCGACATGGCTCAAGTTTTGTTGCTGTTTTTCACAATTGCGAGGGACAGGGTTATTTTTGGTTTCTTCATAAAGCTGAAGTCCTCAGGTAGCCAAATCAAGTGATTCCAAGAGCTGGAACTTTAAGAAAAGCATCAAATATTATGGAAGCTTAAAATTGCAAGACCTGGAAGTCTCACAGTGAGAGTCTCAGCCAAGGAGAGAGTTTAGCTTAAAAACTGAGTAAATGACAAAGGCCAACATTACCTAATGCATATGAAAAAGTGCAATAAAATTGTGAGCCATTTCTGTTCTTTTGTTAGTGACAGAGTCCCGTAGCAGTTTCCGGGACTGTGAAAACATCCTAATAAATTTCCAGTGTTTCCTCAAGTTGAATGAATCGCAGAAACGCTGCTAGCCTTGAATAGGTTTAGCATTCACATCAACCGCTCAATAGAAAAGTCAGCTGAATCATGGTGCAGCTCGAAACGGGTTGTAAATCACGGTTACAGACCATACGGTACAGAGAACTATTTAACAACGTCACCAACAATAAGTTTCCTTCAAGATGGAAGCGAAGCCTTCATCCATGACGGAAAATGAATGGGCCAACCAAAGGAAAAGCCGCACCCTCTCACTGGACATGGTGTGAGTGAGAGGGAAAGCCTCTGGCAGGTATTTCTGCTGCCCCTCGTCAAATTCAGAAGCAAAACTGCAGTATGCAATGCCATGCACAGGAGACATGTCATCACGCTGCCTGGTGATGGGAAGCTCTCCTGTAGGACTGACAATTTTCCTCAACCACCCATCGTCCAGTTCCTTGCTGGGAGCAGCTGATCTTGCTCAGGTTGGTACTAAAAATACTGCCTTGCAGCAGCCTTAACTGCTGTAATATAAGCCAGGGCTGTGTGGGACGGCAGGAAGAGAAAAAAAAATGGAGCAGTAAATTATCTAACGGTAATCAGTAAGATTATACTGGCATCACTGGGCTGCCCAGGAGGTCTAATTTGGATTGCAGTATTTGAGACCAACTTTGGAGGCTCCTCGGGAGAGTTGTCCTTTTTGTATAGATGCTAAGAAGAAGATAAATGCTTTTTGGCAAGAACGTTACGTCTTTTCAGCGTTTCCTTTCAAATGCTGTAATGACACAGGGTGGACCTTGGGAGAAGTGGTAGGTTGAGCCTTTTGCTGTTTCAGCTAAAATGGGACAATTGTGGGACATGAGATTCCTGAGGGTGATGGGAATTGGTGGAGGAAGTCCTTCGCTGGGTAAGAGGCAGCCCTTTCCTCCGAGGCCAAAGTAGGAGCACGAGCTACAAGGCAGGAAGCAACACCAGTGGTCACCCGCTTTCCTGAGAGACCTGTCAGGCTTGGGTCAAGGCAGGGGGACCCGGAGGAGGAAACGCGGATGAGTTGCTGCAGGGGGATCCGGCAGGAAAACACAGGAGGAGGGGATCACAGGTAGGGATGGCAGCTCCTACAGAGCGCGAGACCCAGAGGATGGGTGCACGGGCAAGGAGCAGAAGGCTTGGCGTGGCCAAGCAAGAGGGAGGTGGGCCATGGCGGGAGCTCCTGCCCGACTGAGGGGGAAGACGAGTACAAAGCCTGCTAAAACTGCACTAAATCGGAAGCGCTTTCAAAGAACCAGGGGAAGAAAAAAAAGTGGCTGAGATTTTTGGTGGGGTGAGCGTGTGTGTCTATGCAGGCTGCCTTCTTCATTTGCCCATCTCCCGCGCACTCCCCACTAGGTGCCACTATAGGAGCACGTCACTGTACGTACGCACCGAGGAGGGAGAAAACAGCCAGCACTTTTAAGACTTTGCAGATATATACATACATATATATATGTATAGTGTTCTCAGTTTACGCTTAATTCTGAATATACAATATACAGTACTCATGGGGTCACCAGTAGCGTCTAAAGGCACACCCATAGGCAATATTGCTATTAAATTGGTAGGTGCAGCAGGACACAGGGCACCAGGCTGCTGTAGCCTTCGGGGGGTCCCCACTGTCCCTGGGCACTGCAAGCCCCAAACAGCCTGGCAGGGACAAAGCCTGCCTGCACCCATCTGGCTGGAAAGAAACTGCATCGCCTGCCGGTACTTGCTGCTGGAAAAATATTTAATTGTCAAATTGTGAGTTTTATCAGAAAGCAACAAACAAGTTTGTGATTTTTTTTTTTTTTTTTATTAAATCCACCTGGCAACTGGCATAGGTAAACTCCTACTGAGTATAAATAATTTTATAAATTGCTTCTGCACTTTACTGTAGGTGCATTTACAGGATGACACTCGGGATGGAGGATGCCTGGTGGGTACCTGACAGAGCCTGAGAACTGAGTCTCAGGGTCACAAAATACCCACGTTGCAAGTCTCTCTGGAAGAAAACTGTCGCTGCATACCCTGCACACCACCTCTGTATGTACTCTGCACTGCAGATTTAGGTAAAAAATTAAGGGACTGAACAGTGAATAAAGTAAGTAATAAGCAGGACAATACTCTGTTACAGACCACCACGGGAACAAATAGTTTGACGAAGCTCTGATGCCTGTCAAGTCTTAAATCTTTCTGAAAAGAGGTTAAGTCTCTTGCTTTGGTTTCTCTATTACCTGTGCCAAAATAAATAGAATGTGCTCAACTGAAGAAAACAAATACTTGAAAATAAGGAAAAATCAATAGTTCCCTTGTTATTTGGTAGCAGGTATACAGATCTAATCTGACAGACCGTACTGAAAGTGTAAACGGAATGCTTGCACACATGTATTAGTAATGTCAAGATGAAATGTTAGCTTAAATCTTATCAATTCAGTTTATAGGACGGGGAGGAATTACCGAAGTACGTTTTACCTGCATCCTTCCCCCCTCCCCCCCATTTTGGAATGGGTGGCTCTCCATACAGTGCGTATTTGTGTGTGTTTAAAAACGTTTGGATTTCAGGTACCCTTCTTCATTACCGTGAAGGTTTTAGTATTGCCTCAACCTGTCAGCCTCTCTAGTCAGGAAGAAATACTAACAGCAAACCTATTTGCGTGGAGAAATTTAAAGGAGTCTTTCATTCTTGGCCTGATATCGTTATTCCCATGGGCAGAGGACAAAGAAATATACAGCTAAGGAACAATTTCACATAAAAAATACATCCCTTTGTCCAAAAGCCCTGCGATGTGTCATGCTGTTATGGAGCGCGTACAGGAACTGCCTCTGCCCTTTTGTACAGAGCTGGCCTTTAGGCTCCATGCAGTCTGCAGCCACTGGCCCCACTCATCTGAGGGAACTATGAATTTAAAGAGATTCCCAGCTTTCGTTTTCCAAATGTGTGTATTTCTAGCCCATTTCCACAGCAAATGGAAATATCTTAGGGAAGGCAATTTTTCTTCTTTGCTAGAACTAAAAGAAAAAAAAAAAAGAGTAAAATGCATTCCTCCATGGCTGCAACAGGGGTAAGGAAGGATGTAATGATAGAGGGATGGAGAGAAGTCTTGCCCCGGTAGGTCTGATCTGCCCTCCAGCAGCCCAGGAGGTCTCCAGCAGTGGTGAGCACAAGCTGCTTTGGGGGAAAGTACAAGATGAACACTTTTTTACTGCTCCACTGTTTAAACTGAGGGAATAGCTTGCAAGAATGCAAATATTAGAGGAGGAATCTGTCCCATTATTTTTGGAGCAGCATCCTCTCCGAAGTGCGTAAGTCATCAGAACAGAATGAATCCAGTGATGAGTAGTTTCAGCAATGAAAAAAATGAGTCACCAGGAGATTCAATTTGGGAGGAGTCTCAAGAAGGGACAGGACCTTATTTTTGAGCATCTAGTCTGAGTCTTGCACTGTCTTCTGGTCATGGCAGAGGCTGGGTTGTCACCTGGGAAGAGGGTGTGCAGTATGGTGTGCCAATGGAGAGAAAGCCAGAGAGACTCGAATGTGTCATCTGCATTGCAAAGATGATCCTCTGGGTTGTCCAAAATGACCCAGTGGAGCTCAGGTTTTCTCTGTGGGACACAGAGATGATGAGGGTCTGGGTGCAGCTCACGGTGGTGTTGGTGAGGAGCAGAGCTCTACCAGGTTCTCTCTGTAAGGAGAGATGGAAAGGAACATGGAAATGGCTGCACCATCCCTCGGTATTGCACAGGACAGCTCTTCTCCTGTGCCTCTTGGGGAAGGGTGGCCCAAGTCCATTATTGCTCTGATCATCCCAGAGCCAGCACTGGCAAAACTTCAAAGAGCCCTGGCTTACCTGGGGAGGTGCAGATGACAGGTATGCACATTGCTTAACTGCAGGCACTTAATTTGGGTGGCTAATTTAGGAGGATTGTTGTCCCTGATTAAGGAGGGCTTTTCTCCTAAGGCTCCCTATCTCATCATGCTGGGGATTTAAGTTATATGGGTGCTCCCCGTCTTGATACTCGGGGAGCATAAGGAGTGTCACCACCACAGTTATCTCTTCTTCCAGATCTCCACCACAGTGGAGGCTCACAGGGTGTACTTCCCACTTTATAAACAGTGCAGGAAAGTTTCAGAACTTTTTGTAACCAGGTTTATCTGATTTGGAGCCCTTTGTTTCGGTGAAGCTTAGCAATCCCCTAGTCTTACTTGTAGCAATTATTTCCCAAAGAAGAGCTGTTTTGAGTGCCAGGGAGTCATCCTTTTTGTGAAGAGGATGACTAGTTTATTGGAGGCTATTGGAGTCTCCAGCCTTGCTTAGTGGAAACAAAATGTCCCGAGGGAGCAGCTTCAGCTTAGCTCAAGGTGCCTATGACCAGCTGTTGATGCGTGGAGGCACCTGAGATGTGAATATTAATATTACTATATCCGTTGCTGTTTATAACAGACAGCACTGCCTACAGCACTGCCTTTGCCACTTTTTCCATCTCCTTTGGTGTTTCTTGTCCTCCTTGGGACCGCACTCTGCTCTTTGTGGCTGACTTGGTTCTGTACTTCTGTGGTGGGCTGGGCACAGGCCCTCCCTCTAATCCACTCTTGGGAAATGGCATTACCCTTTGTGTACACGTGTGCGTGAACACCCTACCCTGGAATTTTCATAGAATAGAAAATGGGCTAAATCAATTAGCGCAAAACAAACTGTGATTGGTTTTGCATGAATCTATTTGCAAGATAAGAATTATCTTCATTCCTCCCCCATGAACAATAACTGACAACATTACACTCCTTCTCAAATGCTTTTTGATAGGTTAATGGGCCCATTTTGAGAGCATATAATTGCAGCAGTTTTGGTTCAAGAGCTGATGTGATGGATTATGTCCCTCTTGATGCTCGGGGTTGGGATACAATACAGAGAGACTGCCTGGACCCTCTGGTGCCAGAGGGCTTAACACAGTATTGACAGGGCTGTGCATATTAAATCCAGATCAACCTTCTGAATGAACGCAGGCACATCTGAACTTATACGGCTGGAAATCTCCTTCCACAGTCTTAAAGGAGTTATTTTTAGTAAAGGTTGTCGAAAAAAAGAAAGAAAAAAGCTCATACCCCTACTTACTGCTGAGATATGAGCTGAAGGAAACTCTCCTGTCAGATCTGTTTCATATATGTTACAAGAGCAGCAAAACAGAAAAGTTCAGCAGGGCATTATTTTATTTTCCTTTTCTTTTTTTTAAAAAAATTTCTTTTAAATTTATGGGATCTGACAAACCAGTCTGGAGGGTGCCAAGTCCAAAGTAGTCTAGAGGTATCCCTTGACATCGGGTGATAGCTGCTGATTAGTTTGGCAGAAATGGTTTCCCGATGCTCTGCAAATGAAAATTAACAAACTCTGGGGCTGTCTTGAAAAAACCCAAACCCACAGCAGCATTTCTCGGTTTAGAGGTCCATGCCGGGCAGTGCCGCTCTCCCAGGCTCAGCCTGGGTAACTCTGCTGGGTAACTCTGTGCTTGCTGACTCTTCCCTTTGGAACGAGCCAGGCTCTTCCCAGAGCCAGGTACGAAGCAACGCAAGGTGGGGCAGGCAATACTTTCTCCTTCTTGCACCACTGCCGATTTCCAAAGGAATCAACTTTTTTTCTTTCCATTAGTTGTAAACTGTGATTTTAAAATGCACTGTAAAGTTAAAATTGAAAGCATATAAATGAGAAAGTAGCTAAGACAGTCTTTCACCTTGCAAGCCCGTATGGCATCGAGCATGTTTGTTATCGAGAGACCTCATATCACATCCTACTGCTCCTGGTACAAAGCTCCCCAAATCTGTCAGCAAACTTTTCATTCCTGCCTGACCCCTTCCTATGTGGCCCTTCATGAACACGCTGAAGAGTTTGATGGAAGTCCAACTTATGTTAAGGGAATTGTTTTAATGGTTTTCCAATAGGTGTTGAGTGATATTTTCCCATTTCATTAATTCTCCAGACAATTTGGTTTGCTTGTCTTTTTGTAGCAGATTCCCACTGGAACCAAGTTCATTTTCTAATGACACTCTTCCCTACTGAAAAACAAATCTTGATTTGGATATAGCACGAAGTATTTTGCAGACATGTGTCCATTTCAAGAACTTTTTCGACAAGAGTACAGCTCGAGTCTTCCTTAAAGCCCTCTCCTAGGAGTTGACAGAAACAGATTCAAGACCTCAAGAAACCTGGGCTTTAGAGGTTTTTGAAATAAGGGTCTCGCTCACATCCCAGTCCAGCTCCCTTGACTCTTTGCAGTTTTGGGGTAGGTGATTGTCTCTTGGCACATCTTCAAGGCTCTCCTTGTATTCCATGACAGAAGCCCAAATTTCAGAACTTCAGAATTATTAGCAAAATTAAATCAGTTGTTTTCAGTTATGTCTCATCAGTATGGAGATGGAAAATGTGCTGGGGCCTTGCAGTATGCTAGCCCAAACCGTGATGGTATTCATGATTCATGATTTTTTTATATTAAATATATGAAAGTCTTTTAGGAGAAAAGAAAGGTCAGTTTCAGGAAGGGGAAAACACTGAGGCCAGTTATTTCTGGGCTACAAAAACAAGATTATCAACAATTCCCCTGAAAATTTATTTTCAGAAGCTGTGAATCAGTTTTCCAGTAGAAACATACAAAATAGTGGAAGACAATCCACTCCCCCCTGCCCCCCTCAATTTCCTTTAATAGGAGTTATTTGAATCCCTGTTTGCCTAGTGGGACTTTCCAGCTTACAAAATCCTGGAGAGTACATACCAGAGGGAGCCATGCCACTGCTTGCTCTATAGTATTTCAAGGACTAGTCAAAAGTGGGAAATTCTAAAAATGTTTATGAAAACTCTTGTTTCAGTTGTGTATGGTCCTTTTCCATCCAGACCTTCTGGCATTAACACAGGAGTTTCACTTCTCTCTAACCTGTTCTGCTGCTGCTTGTGATCTCCAAAGTCACACTTGAAGAAATTAATCTTCCCGCAGATGCCAGCTGTGCGATTTGGGGTAGAGCAAAGGTTTGTTTGATTATTTGCACTGACATTAAGGGATGCAAGTCCTCTTTGGGGGACATGGGAAATGGTCCTCTGCAGTGGAGAGTCCTTGACCTTGCTCAGATGAAATAAGATAGTCTTATTTGCTGTTTGGTTTGAAGAAATAAAATACTCCTTTTTACCCACAGCCAGTAATAGGCAATAATGGCTCCTACTGTGGCTTAATGGTCCAGATCTGCAAGATACATATGCTTGAGTCTGATGTATTAAAACAACACTTTCCTTAACATGTCCCTGGATGACTCCTCACCTTGTGGGGTGGGACATGTGAGGCTATTCTCATGGGTGAAGTACTATATGGTAAATCAACTTTTGGGCAAAGGCTGCCTTGCTTTCTGTGTTGAGGTGGGACCAGTTGAGAGAATCTGCTGCTGTTACTTTGCTGCTCTCTGTGCCATCCCCTCCTCCTCTTGCAGTAGCTCTACCATGTGCTATTTTATTTTCATTGAAATCTAAGGTTGTGACCTGAAAGCTTGGCTGATGGTGCACTGCTTCTCTTTTTCAGAGTTGTGAAGTTTGCTACTTGTTGCCTAATTTGAGAAATCTCCAATGACTGAGACCTTACCGACTCTCCCAGCAGCCTATTCTCATTGTCACTATCCTACCTCATGTCTGTTTTGAATCTTCTTGGTGACAGTTTAAGCCTGTTACTTGTATATGATAAAGTAATGTAATATTCTGTCTCTCTTTGCAGCTTCTTTTTTAGGCATGTATTTGAAGATTGTTGCCCTTTTTTGTCTCCTCACGGATCGTCTTTTCCCCCCTCAGCTCACACAGCTTTCCTTCACCGATCCATGCTTTCAGGATCTCTGACCATTCTTGGTCCTGCACTCTCTGGAGTTGCTCCACTTTTTCCTTAAGTGTAACATCCAGAAGTCAGCATACTATTCCTGACAAGAACTTCCTATGTCTTTTAGGCTACAATTCTCTTTACAGATCATAGAGCGGTACTTGGACTTTGTTGTGATAGGTCTGCCCCTTAGTCCCCAAAGTTTGTTAGATGGTAATTCCTTTAAACATGTAGCATTTGTTTCCTAGCTTGAGGTGTACTAAATGCCTAGCACCCAGTTTCAGTTCTGCTAACCATAAGCTGACAGGACAGGCTTGCGAGCTCTTTGATTCCGTATCTAAAGAAAGCAGGGGTGATAAAGGGCCATTGCTCTGGAGATTTTAGTATTTGTTGAGTTAAACATTGCTGAGCAGTTCAGGTTCCCCACCCTCATCATGAATGAATCTGGAAGGAATGAGTTTGAAGTCTTGCTCGGGTTGACTATAAACCTTTATTATACGTGGGATGTTCCTTGTGGAGAGGGGGAGGCAGTTGCCTCCCAGACGAAATAAGCAGAATCCATCAGCTTACTCACTGCCCCAGCGAGCAGGGCGTGATGGGAGTAATTCAGGGTGCCTGGCACCTGCTGGAGCGGGGAGGCTGGCTGGCAACCATAAACCCACAATCAACCTTGATGACTGCCCTCAGTGCAGACTGTAAATAACAAAAGGCATTTATTTTATTTTTCCTGCGAGGAATGGGAAGAGCGGTGACAGTACACAGAAGGAATTAAAACCACCATCTTGCTGCAAACAGGCGGTGGCATGCCCTCCCCTGTCACCACTGCCGATCTGTTCCTGAGCTTTTCCTAAAAATTTGTACTCAAGCAGAGCTGGCTTATGTCTTCTTCCCTTACCTTGCCCTCACCGCAAGAAGCAATGGGTATATGAGCAAATCTTTACAGAAAAAAAAAAAAAAGAAGCAGAAAATTGCTGAGGCTGAGGATAAACACTTAAACGCTGTTGACTGTGTAAGACCACCGCCTGCTCCCCCCCCCTTCCCCTTTTTAGCCTCCTTTTACAGCTATGTCAAGGCATGCAACCATGGGTATCTTCACAACTTTATTGAAATTTTACTTTAATTTTAACTTTGTTTTTATGACATGTTCCTGTAACTGGTGCTTTGTTCCCGGTTCAACCCCTTAGCCAGGATCCATAGTGTCTTTTTTTTTTTTCAGCCATAAGGGGTGTGTACTTGAGCTATGGGCAAATAATCCTCAGTCAGGTTGTTAGTGACTACAAAGGGTATCATAAAATGCTCGTCGAAGAAGTCACCCATGCAACATCATCATCACAGTTGGAAATCCCTGGTCCTGACAGAAGTCACTGGAGTCCCACAGCTGCAAGAGAGAGGGTGAGAGGGGCTACGACTGTGTCGCTGAGACCTTGTGCTTTGTCTTGTGAGAGATTTGGTCACCTGGCCGTACTGGGCCATTTTTTCTAAACTTGGAAAGTAGGTTGAGTGGTCCTTTTCAGTCCTTGCATGGACAGTGATTAGAAATCCCAGCTGCTGTAGATGCAAGCTGAGGAGTAAAAGTCACCAACTCTGGAAATGCTGGACCACAGAAACCCAGGGGCTGCAGGCTCAGACTCCATTGGCTCTACGGATGGGTACTGAGGGTTTCAAACTGTTTGTGTGCTTTATTTTTCAAAGCTGATATTCTGGAACAATTCCAACACTGAGTTTAGTTCAGAGTCATTGGATGGACAAAGGAGGAGAGCCTTTAACTCTGAGGCTGTTAACTGTACATTTTTATATACGGTACATTGTTCCTCAGTGGACAGTCACAGAACCGTAAATTGCCACATACAACTGTCCAGGTCCTAACAGGAATATCTGACAGCTAAATGACATGTGAGATTGGGATAACAGTGCCCAAAGGCAGAAAATTAAGCCTTCAATTAACTGGAGTTGCTTTCCCTCGACTAGATTTTGAAGAGCTGTGATTTGTATCCCTCAGCTTACTTGCCTGGGTGTGACCAGCCCTGCACTGCAAACTCAGCTCTTCTGGTTAAATGCTTCTGCTCCTACAGTGTTTGGAGTTTGTACTGTAGAATGCAGTAAAACGCATGATTCATGTTACAATTAAAAAAAAAAAAAAACAACCAACAAACCAAACAACAAGGAAATGTATATAAAATGTGACTGTTTGTAATGGTAGAATTCATGTTTGCAAGTACTTTTATGGAGAAGTGTTTATCCTCCCATAAAAGAGAGGTGCTAGATGGGTGTACAATGAATTCTCAATTATCCACGAGCAGTTTATCCAGGTTGTGGATTAACTGTGCCGCAGAGGCCCTGACACTTTGCTGGCACTGTGTAGGGGGGTCCATCTGTACTCATGCGCTCAAGCACAGTGTTCCAGGATTGAGTCCAAAGCTTTAGCGAACTCTGTGTGGCAACACCTTAGCGTGCCCTGGCTCCAGCAAAATTTATCCTTGTGGTTGCAGTGTTGCAAACATACCGTGAGTTGCACATTAGCTAATACACCCTTTTGGAACAGAGTGGAGAAATACCTAAGGGATTGTGCAAATGGCAGGTTGTATCTGGCAAAGCCAGGGCTGAATTAGAGCTAATAAGTCTGGCTAAACTTTAGTTGACTCTATCTGGAGTCAATCACAAAGCTGACCGGTCTTCACTTTCAATATATGCAATGTGCTAAAAGATACGCAGGCTGTGTCTAAACTGTGTTTTTGGGAGTGACTCTGTGCTTCCAGCTCTGGATGACTCCCAGAGTTTGTCCCAAGCACCTATTGATTTGAAACCTGGAAATGTAGCAGTCCCTTTCTCCCTCTTTTGTCTTACTCTGGGCAGGAGAATGTCCCTGCTCCCCAGGTGAGATCCAGTACACAGCAATTAAAACTATGCTAGGTGCACAGTGGATGTGGTGGTGCATTTGAAGTGTGCTTGTCACACATAACATAGTTTTCTGGAAATGACCGTCCAGCACAAGTGTCATCCATTCTGCCAGCACAATCCAGCATGTACCACCATGAAGTCCATGACATTGGGGAAGTCCATGAGTGCGGGAGGATTTGACCCAGCAGTTTGCTAAAGCTAAAACCATTTATGTTTATGCTTTAACTTAGCACTTTTCCACCTTTTCGGCTTAAATTCTCCATCTTTATATGGTAATGAAGGAAGTGAATATGTCATAAAAACGTCAGAGGGGAAAAAGCCATAGATGAGTCACTGAAAATATTGATAAGATCACTGATATGGAGCTGATCCATAGCTTCCAGCCTTCCTGTTTTTCTATGCCCACTCCTCTTGCAGCTTCTCAGGCCCAGCTATGCCCCTCCTCGGTGTTCGGAGGGGGACCAGAGGGATTTCTTCACCTCCCTGTAGCGAGGACATATGCCAGAGTTGCAGAGTCCCTTCCTCACCGTGCCAGGATGTCACAAAGTCTCTAGCACCTACAACAACCCCTGACAATCCTCAGAGCTACTTATAGCAGCAACCAAAATGTCTTATCACACCCCTGCCTTGGTGACAAATTAAAACTGCAATTTGATTATTAACATCTTTCCAAATAAAGGGCTGGATCTCGCTTCCCCTGCTGCTGATTGCAAAACCGGACTTGACTTCAGTGGAAGCAAATCTGGCCTCAGGGTATATTCAGAGAAAGTAAGTAGCAGCTATTTTCCCAGTGTTTATTTTACATTTCAGGTTCAGGCATTTCTAAGTGTGGTTTCGGCTGGACTTTGTATAGCTGGGGTTGTGACTAACAATAATAACAGGCGAAGTTGTGACTTTGCCCCAGCCCCGGAACAAGAGGCCGCCCTGTCCCCAGAGTCATGCAGAAGGCACACGGTGACTCACACCCTCGTAATCCCTCTGCTGGGTTTCCCCTCAGTCCGCAGGAAAGGAACTTTTTTTTCCCCGTCTATACTTGGTGCTGCACATGGCCCCACACATGCTGAACCCATAGCCGTGAAATGTGCCGAGAGTGCGACTGCGCCGAAACCCACAGGTTAGAGGGTTTAGCGCCCGAGGGAAGGTAAGCACCGGTATTTAGTGGGAAACTTGGCACCGTTTTATTCTGCCTGCAGCACAAACCAAACATGCTTCATGGTGGAAGGCAGCACATTGGGGTAAGGACTCCATCCTGCCACATTCCCCAGCACAGGTCCACCACAAAACGCATAGCCTGAGCAGTGACTTCAAGGTGCACTGTGATTTCAATCCACTCCCTTAGTTTCCATGTTACGGTGCAAGTTCTGTATGTTGGCCAACTGAAACACAATGTGTCACTGGCCCTTTCTTCTCTAGCAATCTCACGCATCAGCCTTATTCGTTCTTTAATTAAGCTATCTCCTTCCTTGCAGAGGTACTGTCCTCAGGTGATGCTGTCCAACAGATCCTAACGCATGTTGGCTTCTTGTGAGATTATGGCTCTGGAGCATTCATGTAAGGGCAATCTGGAGTGTATCTGTGCGATTAGTGATGGTGAAAGACTCGGAAAACTTCTGGATATTTTGAAAGCTTCTGTCAAGGCAGCCTGGCTGTGTCATTCCTCCATGTCATGTTCAGAGCACCTGAACTTAATTATGGTAGCCTGGACATCAGGAGTTTCTTGGACACAGCTTTCTTCCAAGCAAGGACACGTTAGTGGAGCTTCCCCATCTTTCTTACCTTCCACTGCTCATCAGGTCCACTGTTGTCTCTGATGGACTCATATTTAGGGAACTGCCTTTGCAGTTGGATTGGATTCCTTCCACAGTTTGGGTATCTCTGTGTTAATGGATAGCTAGCTTTGGGGGGCACCTGTATTTTACTTACATTAAAGTTCCATGTTTTCTCACCAAAATCTACATGGGCTCATCAAGTGACAAAGTCTCAAAGGGCCACATGGAGGTCTTTTGCCAGGCACACCCGTGCTTCAAGATAGCACAGCACTTCCAGGATATCAGCTTCTCTCACGACTGAAGACCAATCGAGATTGGAGTCAAATCTAATCAAAGAAGATATGGCTTTTGGTAAAATATTCAGCTGTCGTCCCTTGAGATAAAAATTTTGATTCTGTTGACCCTTTTAGTTTGATTCTTAGAATTCTTACTTAGGCTAAACTCCCACCATCGCATAGTTCAGAAATTATGCTCTACTGTTGCTGGTCAGCTAGGAAACATAACCAGTCGGGCAGAGGATATCTCTGCCATACAATCACAGCCGTGACCACTGTGACACGTGTATACCTGAGATAGCTCCATAACCCCGAAACTGCATTTTGATACCTGCATGCAAGAGGCAAAAGTAGCCCTTACGTGGCTAGCAAACCCCTCACTGTCTACTTAAACTGCTCCCCGCATCCAAGCAAGCAAAACTACCTCGAGCAACCCTACTCCACCTCACTGACTAGTTACGTGCACGGTTCATGTGTTGGTGGTCTGTGCTGCAGCTCAGCAGTGGGTACGCAGTGATTATGGTTTCAGTACGAAAGGTTCACCCGCTAGCGCAGGCCATAGTCATCTTTTCTTAGCCATGCCACCAATGCACAAATGCATCATCCTTGTCCTTCACACCCGTTGCTGGTTTCCTACACAGCTTCAGCTCAGTCTCTGAAACAAAGCTTGCTGACTCCGCTCTTGGAGCAAGGGCATACTTCTTCAATCTTCTCTCCAAAAAAGGTAACAATGCACATATTTGGGGAAATACCTATAATCTAAATCCCTAGGACTAACTAATTCAGTGTAGTGGATCATACAGGGACACTTTGAAAGTCCTTGAACACTGCGTACGTGGGAATTGACTGAGGGATTGGTCTTGTGCCGGCACCCTGAGTAGGTGTAGGCTTTTTTTCCATCCAAAAAAGTTGACTATGTAGCCTGTCAGAACTGGGACTAGACTGCGGGTAAAAAACATTCCCAAGGTTTGTGGTTAACTCTCACAGGAAGCCAATGGTGCTATGTACTTAAATCAATTTAAACAAAAAAAAAAAAAAAAAGAAAGAAAGAAAGGTCCCAAATAAATGTCCCTGAAGTTCACAAACTTGAAGTGACTTTGCGTGAAACCGTTTCACGGCCCAGGCATTCTTGGCTGCCCGTTTCATGCTCAGACCACATCTTCCCCCATGCAAGAACGGCCCTGCGGTTCCCGCTGCCCGAGGGGAGCTGGGGGGACAGCGGGCTCCTGCGGGGGCAGCTGATGGAGGGGGCTGCAGCTCACTGGCAGCGCTGGAGCTGTGAGAGCCTCCCCGGCTCTGCTGCTGAGGGCACTGTTGGCTCACGGCGCACGTTATCTTCTTTCAGAGCTCCTTCTCCCAGTACATAAACAAATTTGTTTTTGTTTAAAGACTTTCCCACACGAGTGTCTGCCAAGTTCAGAGGACTGCTCTTTGAGATTGATCTTGAATTTTTTTGGAACGGGAGATGAGATTATATAATAAATTCAGTTAGTCTCAGCGAGGCAGTTGGGAGATGCTGTTTCAGACTGCAACGTAACAGCCAAAGGCATTAAGAGAAATAAAAGAATCCACAGAGTGTAAGTGGGGAAGGAACTCAATTTTCAATTTAGTAAGTCTAATTTGGAAAGAGATTCACAGAGGAATCATCTACACGCCAAAGAATGGATGAAGCATTCTCAAAACAGTAAACCTGAATGGATTAATTTCTCTTAGAATAACCAGCATGCCTTTTTTTACTACACAGCTTGTTGTACATCTTGTTGTGTATTTGATATTCACATAATAGTCAACTGGTGATTTAGAGAATTATCACTGTTTTATTGCTGTGACAATGTTGAAATTCCTGTTGTTTGCCAAGTAGCCAGGCATCCTGATACTTGTTGTCCAGTTCAAGTCTTGGTCTTCTAAATAATTAAATACCCCAAATGCAGCAGTTTAAAAGAGAAGTGCAAGGGAAAGAGATTCCTTTGTCCTGTTGAAAATTTTCTGTTTCCACACGGTGCAGAACCTTTTCAATTTTAGCTCAGCAATGCAAAATTTTCAGAGAAATTGAAGTTCAAAAGCACTGTGCGGCCAAGGATCCGGCCTGGCCTGGGACCGCATGGAGGCAGGCAGGCTGCATGCTGGTGGGGCTGGCTGCCCACCACGGATTGTCTCCGTGGTTTTGGTGGAATTGATGCAGTCGGCCAATGCAGTCAGCCGAACTAGTGTTTTCTCATGGGAATGCTGCTGGCAGTGAGACTGAAACAGGAGGGAGAGCTGTCAGAGCAGCATCCCTGAGAGAGAGGAAACTGCTCATGTACTCTCTAACCCTCCAACCCATCTCTAACCCATCTCTAACCCTCCTGAATAGTGTCTCTGATGGCCAGTGAGGGTAGGTATTGCTCTGCAGTGGGAGAAACTATGACAAAATGTACAGACAATGCCAAAACTGCATCATTTCTTGGGTATCGTCCTGCCTCCTTCGTGCTGCCGTAGTGTTTCACCCATAACCGGTTCATCCTCTCATCTGTAAAGCACACAGAGAATTAGTACAGCAGCAGTAGTGGCAGGAGGGGCGCTTGGTCTTAGGAAGTAGTCCTCTATAAATAAATACAATAAAAAAATATAGTAATCATTATGATACCATCTAAGAGGCCCACGGGAAAAGAAATTCATTTTATACTTTGAGAATTTAATAAACTGTATTTGTGTATTGAGCAGGGAACTACATCAGTTTTACAGTTGCCTCATAGTTAGTCATTTCTTAAAATAGCACTTGATTCTGACTACAGAAACTGTAGAGACTCTTGGGAGATAAAAGATCTTCCAAAAACAATTTATGGACCATATAACAAGTGGTCTTTGTCAAATGTGTAGCTCAAGTTTTGAGAGAGATAATTTCAAGTTTTCTCCGCTTCCCTACAAAACTAAGCTTGTTTTCATTTATGTAAGGTCTTTAATTCTTACTGTTGGTACAGGATAGAAAGTGTTCAGAGCTTGTGTCTTTAATTACTTAACTTTTTTTTCCATTGGATTTTGTTTTCCATGTAAAAAACAAGCAGCTGTATTCTGAAAGATAAAAATGAAGACATGTTCATTACATGAAGCTTCCATTTACTAAGGTTTCCCTTAGTGGGAGAAGTGGTTTGACATGAATGTGAGAGTGACACCTCCCCTTTTTATCTAAAAAAAAAAAAAAAGACATTTATTTTTCAAGATGGATGGAAAGGTGTTTGGTGTTTTCTGGCCACGAGTTATCCTAATAGTGATGCGATGACTGGAGAGGCAGGAAATGTGGAGGAAGGACAAGGAAGGCAATCCACCTGAGAAGAAGATGCCAACATCCCAGTATAGTGAATTATCTCTCCTTTAAACGGGGGAGGGGGAGTAAGTTCATTTGGGAGGAGCGTGCCCCTGTGCTATATAGTCCATAGTTTCCTCTCACGGGTGTTTTCAAGATTACTTAAATTAGCCAGCTTCCTTGAGACTCCTAGGTGAGGGCTCACACCAAACGAACGCAATGTGAAAACTAGGGTTAGTGTTAGGGAGAATGGGTCTGTGCTGTTCTATAAAAAGCTGGGGAACAACTTCTGCTCTGTCACTTTATAGAGGGGGAGAAAAACTTCTGCAGTTATTAGGTATTATTTACACCGAATGGCCAAGGCAAGTAGCCCTGCACTTCTTTTTGTAATGAGACACGTCTGCTTCCTTTAGATGCATTAATTTATCTGGAAACTGCTAACAAATACATAGAAAATCTGAAAAGCAAGACAGGCCATGAACTCCTTTCCACTTTTGCCCTTTTTAGTGTGGTTAGAGAAAAATATTTTAGAGCATCTGTTTCCCAAATTGCCAATCTGCCAATCTGCTCCAGTTGTAAAAACTTACTGTGTTATGCATCATCCCCTTGAATCAGAGCTAATGAAACTTGACACAATAATACAATCAGATACAGCCCCAATGAATAAAACTGTTGCCTTTCTCAGAATGGTTACTCCAAGAAAACAAAAACTAAAAGTTCATGCCCCAGTATTCTTCTGGACCCCATACAACAGGAATGTTCAGAAGATGCTTTTAACGATCGTTCCTGCTTCCTGAGCAGCACTCGTACTGCAGAGACCCACAGACAGGATCAGACAATACTGCAGTGTCATGAAAAGGCACTTCCAGAGCAATATACATCCTCATGCTTTTAACTGCCCCCAGAATTTATTAGTTAACGGATCATCACCTCCTGCTGTCGCTTTTGGAAGTCTCAGTCTTTTGATCATGCCATCATGTTCCTGAAATGCCTAAGAAAATGGAGGCTCTTCGTGCCTGCTTGGTTTGATGAGCACAACGGTCCTGAAGTGATCCAGTGCAAACCATCCATCATTTTTGGCCTGCTCACAGTGTAACAGGCTTGTTCAATTAAATTTTATCTGTACTGAATGTCAGGACACCAGGTCTAGCTCTCAGAGCCCTCAGAGATACCTCTGAGCAATAAATCTCAGAAATGACATGACGGAAGTCAATGGGGCTGACCCTCCTGCTCCACTGACATCCTGGTACCCAGGGTCCACTGAGTTACACGGAGTTACTACTGATCTGTAGGAATGAAAAAGGAGGGATGCATCTTTGCTTTGAGGCTATTACTTAAGCAAAACTGGAATGACACTTATGCTAGCAATGGTGCCACAGCTGGGTATCTCACACAAGAATTTAGTCCTGAAAAACACAGATTTAGGTAGCAGCAAATATTCATGGATTAAAATACTGATTGATTGATTGATTGATTGATTAAAAAAATGATGAGAGCAGCCCTGTGGAGAGGGACTTGAGGCTACTGGTGGATGAAAAACTGGACATGAGATGGCAATGTGCACTTGCAGCCCAGAAAGCCAACGGCATCCTGGGCTGCATCAAGTGTGGCCAGCATGTCAAAGGAGGTGATTCTGCCCCTCTACTCCGCTCTGGTGAGACCCCACCTGGAGTACTGCATCCAGCTCTGGAGGCCTCAGCACAAGAAGGACGTGGACCTGTTGGAGCAGGTCAAGAGGAGGGCCACAAAGATGATCAGAGGGCTGGAACACCTCTCCTATGAGGAAAAGCTGAGAGATTTGGGCTTCTTCAGCCTGGAGAAGATAAGATTCTAGGGAGAACTTATTGCAGCCTTTCAATACTTAAAGGGGGCTTATAAGAAAGATAGAGAAACACTTTCTACCAGGGCCTGTAGTGACAGGACAAGGGGCAACATTTTGAAACTGAAAGATGGTAGGTTTGGATTGGAGATAAGGAAGAAATTTTTTACAATGAGGGCTGTGAGACACTGGAAGAGGTTGCCCAGAGAAGCTGTAGGTGCCTCATCACTGGGTGTGTTCAGAGTCAGGTCAGATAGGGCTTTGAGCAACCTGGTCTTGTGAAAGATGTCCCTGCCCATGGCAGAGGAGTTGGACTAAATGATCTCTGAAAGTCCCTCCCAACCCAAACCATTTTGTGATTCCGTGATTCTACGTATCTTGCCTCCTCAGATCTGGCTTGCTCACTTGTTGGAGGTGCAGTCTGTGGCTCTATGGGCCAGAGAAGTGGGTGTTAAATGTATGGTTGCTGAAGAGCTCCCCTGATGAATTCCCGTGTCCTTGAAATATTGAGAAGAATCAAGACTGAAAAGAAAAAGTTGTTCCTCTTGAAGAGTTCTGAAGTGCTTGTGAATTGCCAAAAAAAGAGAGAAAATGTTGCCAATGCAATAAATGTCTTTCTAATATGTTGTGACCCGGCCAGAGCTCTTGCATCACAGTCCCTGTCAGAGCATATAAATCTGCAGTTCCTCCTAAAAACCCACCACTGCCACAGCGTCGTCAACCAGATTTCTCATCGGCACCAGGCTTAACATAAAGAATTACTAGGGGAACCTGAAGATGGAGTGAAAGGCAGGAAAGTTTTCTTCTTTTTTTTGAATCAGTATTGTATTTTGATAGTCGGAGTCTACCAGCTTTTTTTAGGAATAGAAAATACAATTTTGTATGTCAGTGTGTATTCCCAGTTTGTCCAGCAATACCCGGATACATTCAGTAATGTTTCCTAGACTTTTTCATATGCAGTGTAACTTTTGTATTTGCTTTTCTATCCTATTCCCACTGAATGGAAGTTTTTCACGTGCTGTTGCCCCTCCTCCACTCCACTCCTCCAGTTCACAAGCAAGTTTACTGAACTCCCCAGCAGCTCATGTTTATTTTCTTATCTTAAGTTAGAGTGTGAAATTAAAACACTTGATTTGTCCTTGGCAAGTTAAAATGCATATTATTTATGCAGCACAGTAGAGGTCTGTAGCTCTTCGTGAACAAAAAGAACCCGAAATACCATGGCATGGGGCAATGTGCCGCCAAGGACCAGATCTTACAGACACTAAGACCAGGCACGATGGAGCACACAGCGCTCTGCTCCTCGTACCTGGTCTGTCTAACCAGGACCTTTCACTGGAAAGACATCGGTACAATTGTCCTACTTGGGCACGGCCTCTGAGGAGACTTTGCAGAACACTTTGGTGCTGGATATGTTTCCGGCACCAGGTGACACCAGGTCACCAGCCAAGTTTTATGACACCTCATCTGGGCATTGCTAGCAGCCAGCTTACAGAGTCATTGACCTCCAGGTGGAAAATCTGCCTTTATTCACCTTTGCAAGTTAGTTTTTACAGTTCCCATGGAGCTCCAGGTAGCTCTACCCATTATTTGTAACTGAGGCAAATAATTTGTAACTGAGGCATTCCAGGGGGAATGGCTTTAAACTAGAAGAGGGCAGGTTCAGATTGAACATTAGGAAGAAGTTTTTCACTTTGAGGGTGGTGAGGCACTGGCACAGGTTGCCCAGAGAGGTTGTTGAGGCCCCATCCCTGGAGGTGTTCAAGGCCAGGCTGGAGGTGGTCCTGGGCAACCTGGTCTAGTGGGAGGTGTCCCTGCCCATGGCAGGGGGGTTGGAACTCGATGATCTTCAAGGTCCTTTCCAACCTAAACCATTCTATGATTCTATGATTCTATGAAATAACACCAAGGTAGTTCACTGCATCAATGTGATTATCATAAAGCTGCAATACGCTATTTAAAATGCTGTTACATATTTTAAAACATTTCCATATAGCTTAGTTATTAGTTAAAAACTAAATCAATTTTAAAAATTCTTTATGTATACAACTGTAATTAGTTTTAACTTTAAGTTCAGGCTAAAAGCACACATTCAACAGCCTTCTGCAGTCTTTCCTAGTTTGTTAACAGAGAAAAAAATTTCTTGCCACTGCTGAACTTGAGGAGGGAATGGGCATAATAGATTGTGTAAGTTTTAAGAAACTGAGAGAAGTAGTAAGTGAAAATAGAACATTACGCCATTTCTTTATGCAAAACTCTTAGTGTATGTACACACATACTTGTGAATGTCTCAATACAAAGCATTTCTTATAAAAATAATCTGTATCCAGCCTCCTGTCAAGCATTACCCCTTTATCAATGCCCGCAGTTTCCTGAAAAATCAGCACTATTTCCAAAGAATCCAGTCTAAATCAAGTTAGAGCAATTTTGTGAAGGTGGAGTGTAAAGTCAGGCGTTTTAAAGCTGAAGCACTACTGTGACTGAAATTCTTTCCCACTTTCCCTCCTTTGCTATGATACCAGATAAGAGTTATATTTATGAACAAGCAATTTGCCATTGATTGTTGTAACTTACCCTTTAGTTTTATGTCATAAACTGTCCACAATAAAATTGTTCCAGTTTTAAGCCTGTCATAGAAACATTAAGCATGTTTTGCAGGAGACACGGAAGAAGTATTCAGTCACTTAAACTTCTCTCCGTTCCCCCCAAACATAAAAAAGCACAAGTGGGAAATGCTCACCTAATATACAAAAGTAATGTCTAATAGCTGGAAAAGGTCTGAAGATCCTTTCAACTGCAGGTTATAGAGATGGTTATCTCTGGGAGGACATTCCTCATCTTTTCCATATGTTCAACATAAACTGTCTTCTGTGATTCTGGAGCGCCCTTGGCAGGAGAGGAAAAGTGTTGAAATACTGTGTTTCACAATTTTCCAGACCAAATGCTAGCTTATCTGAACGATACATCGCTGTATTATGCAGTACATAAGCTCACCAGTTCTCTGGAAGTGGATAATTGTTTTCATTTTTCATTACTTTATAGTCAGAGAGGTATCTCGCAGAGTTATCGTAAGCATTATCAGTGCAAACAGTGATATGGAGCCAAGGACCTGTGTGATTATAGCACGTTTTTTTGTTTATATGGAATATTTTAATGCTGTGCCTCATTGAAAGCAGTCCAGCAGATGACAGATTATTCCCCTCTCATCCGTTTAGCGAACAACAGCTATTTGAAACATTTTGATATTACAATGGCGGAGGAGTCATTTGCCACAAAGTAAAATCTGTTCTTCTTATCAAAGCTTTAATTTTTATATTATTTGAAAAAAGCGATATGATTGGAGGCATTTGACGTTGGCAACACACAGAAGCTTTTGTCCTAGCAAGATACGGGATTTTAGCTCTGAGTAAATCTTGGGAAATCACATGATCTAATATTCACCATTTCTTTGTGCACAAGTCTTACAATACGTACACAAATACTCATGAGTGTCTCAGGACAAAATATTCCCCCCCCAAATAAACTGTTCACAATCAATTCACCTCCCTAAATGATCATGGGTAGCATTTTGGTACAAATTTGGTGCTTTCCTAGCAGCCATCTTGTTGCTTTCTGCGGTTTCGTGTGTTTTAACAATGAAGGACATTTCAAGAGCTTTGTTCTTAGAAACCGTGTTAGATCTTTTTCGTGATTCAGGCCCTTTGCACGCTGCCTTATCATGAGCAATTCAGAAACTTCTGCATAAGTGACCATGAGCTGCCTGACACTTACTGCCTTCTTTACCGCTCCAAACCAGATAATTTCTACACTTATTTGGGAAAGCTGACAACCTCTTCTTTTTTCTTTTCTTTTTTTTTTTTTTTTCCTTTGAGGGAGGGGTTTTCTTGACATTTTAATGGAACAGTATCAGCTTAGTTGTTGTCACAGTCCTGATCCATGGAGGGGTGTAACTTGAGCAAATAAAAGTATGTGAGTAAAACATAAACTAGCCTTTAAATCACGATGATTTTGTCAGCTTTGAAAACCTTGTGTACTAGGCTGACTGATCCCACAGTCTGCACACAGTACAGACAGTATTTGGTCCATGACATATATACAAGATAAACTCCCTATACATACCAAAATTTTTTCCTATCTAGTTTCACTGTAGCAGCAGCTCTTTTGGTAGGTGGATGACTTTGGAAATTATTTTCACACACTTTCTTGCTTTTCATTCACAATGGAATTTATTATTGTGCGAATTTTCAAACAAAATTTAGGATCCTTTTTTGCTAAAAGTGTTGTATAACTGCAATTATCGTTTAAGATCAGGAAAGCGAGACTTCATCTGAAAAAGAAGGTGTGAAAAAGTCTGGGGAGGTTCCCACAATGGGATCTTAGTTTATGAGGGACTCACCAGAGGACCTGTCTCTAAGTGACGTGCCGGTGGAAGAGGTTATGGGCTCCATATGCACAATGAACAATGCCGAGTCATCAGGACCAGATGGTATTTACCCAACGACTGTAGTGGAATCCAAGGAAGAAATAACTTAACTGTCATGTTTAAACTCACGCTTAAAACTAGTGCGATAACTGCAGACCGGTAGTTGGCAAACTAACACCAATTTTTTATTGTGTTAGCCAAAAAAGGCCTTTGTTCAAGGGAATTTTGGGGGAACTACAGGCCAGTAATCCTGATGTCTACGCTTGGGCAAAGCAGTAGAAACAATAATGAGGAACATAATTAATAAACATCGATAAATATTCTGTACTGTGGAAAAGTCAACATGATGTTTGTAAAGGGAGGTTTAGCATTAAAATTCTATTAAAACCTTATTTATTAATTCCTATTTCTCTGAAGGAATCAGCCAATGCATAGGGATATTCCATTGATTCAGTCTACAGAATTCTTAATAGTCTTTTCACAAGACCACAAAAACCACTCTTAGAGAAACTGAAAAACAATGGGATAGAAGATCCTTGTATGCGTAAATAATTGCTTAGAAGATGGGAAGCAGACAGTAGAAAACATGGTCTATTTTCATGGTGGATTGTCATCAGTGGAGTTCCAGAAGGTCTGTGCTAAAACCCTCGATCAAGATATTTATATGGGATCTGGAAAGGGGCTTAATAGTGAGATAACACTGGGGATGTTATTAGATTATTCAGGACAGTAAGATGATGGCTGGCTGTGAATAATTGCAGAGGGTTTTGCAAGACTGAGTGACCAGATGGTAAAACGGCAGATGAAATTTCATGTAAATAAACATAAGGCGATGCGCGTGGGAGAAAATTATCTGGAAATTAAATGCAAAATGCTAAAGACCAGGTTGCGATCACTTGTGAACAAGATCTCGGGGCTATAATAGTTGCATAAAAAAGTCAGTCCTGTGCTCAGCAGCGATCAAAAAACAAATCAGATTTTAGGGAGTATTAAGAAAAACATACAGAACGAGACAGTGTCCGTCATGGTGCCACCACCGTACAGATCCATAGTTTCCTTGTGCCTGGAGTAGTGTGCAGGTCTGCATCCTCCCTCCATCTCTGTAGCAGAAGAGAAGCATGTCCCAAGAAGGGTGGCAAAGGTTAATGAATGGATGCAAGGGGCTTCCACATATGCAGTGAGTATGTGAGCAAGGTTTGGAAAGGTTTGGAAAGGAAACCACCAGGGGAGGGCTGGAGCTGGAGTCTCTGCAGTCCTGGGTGAGTGGGCAAGGGGGAACAGAGACAGACTGATCATTGCCCCTCACAGCTTGAGACCTAGCACCCAACCAATCTAGAAAGTCCTAGCTTCAAACAAAACTGGCGTTTTTCAATACACTGTTTTCAGATCATTTTTTTTCGTAGCCCCAGTCATTGGTCTGAAACCCTGTTACCCTGAAACCCAAGGGCAGCATCTCAGAGGACAGCAGTGGCAGGGTACAGGGATGCCTCCCAGGTCTTGGCTCCTCCTCTAACAACAGGCTGTTGAGCCTGGATGAAAATTCCCAGCATGAGATTTCCACTTAAAAACTTCTAAGCTTTGCCAGAAAGATATGGCTTGATACAATGCTTCAAAGCAGTATTGCTCACAAAACGCCTACTGAACCTCTTCCAAAAACATATTACGGCCTATATGTAGGAAGCTTTTGCTGTTTACACAACCGCTAGTTAACATTTTCTGATCGTTTCATATTTTTTTTACCAGGGTTACAAACGCAAAAAAACAGAGGCGTAGAAGTAATTTCATGTTTAATAGATAAAGTCTCAAGCACAAAGACATGGCCATGTCTTTTTTTTTTTTTTTATTTCATATGTGTGAAACCTTTTCTTCCTGACATCGGATTCAGTATTTACTTAAAGATAAGGATGAATCCTATAAGGAAAAACAGGTGATTGCCTGATTAACAGACTTATTCACTGAGTCTTCTGCTCCCTCATGTGACCAGTGAATGAAATAAGGCATAGTTGGGGCACTCTAAGCCAACAAGCAAAGGAAAGGTGGCTGAGGGTGCAGAGAGGACAAAGAGGAGATAGTACTCCTGGAGAGAAAGGCAAGAAGTAGCTCATGGGAAGAAAAACCCGCTAAGGGAACCAAAGCAGGAGAGCATGGCGGTAGTTGTATTTCAACACAATATGCCCATCTGGGTCTCAGGTATGATTTATACCGGCACACTGGACTTTAATGTTGCACTAGTTCTAGTTTCTCTCCTTTTTTTTTTTTTTTTTTTTCATTTTTATTCCCCTACCCAAACCAGACATTGCAAACTCTCTGGAGCAAAGACTTTATGCTACGCGGTTTAAGCAGAGCCTAGCACAGACTGTCCCTGACCCCATCACCAGGATGTGCTTTTGCAAATAAAAACGAATGGGAGAGGGTAGTTGCAGATGAAACCCTGAAATCAGGCCTTGATGCTCAGAAAAGATGCTTCTTTGGTATTTGTTTCTGTTATTATTATTATTCATTTAAGTAAACAAAAGCATTAGTTCACCTCATTAAAATCAAAGAGAAAAATCTGAGAAATGTAGTTCAGCAGCCAAAGTCTCAAAATCCACCTTGAAATCTTATTGGCTATCTTCTCAAGGGAGGTGTAAATCTTCCTTTCGTTGGCTTTTATTTCTGAATTTGGCTCTGCTCCTGGAAATCTTCCCTGAGAGGCCTCCACTTGCTATAAATGTTGCAAAAGAAGCCTTGCTATTTGCAATGCCGTTCTAATTATTTTTTTGACGGGCCAAGAGTTGCCTTGTGTCCATCTCGAGAGAGCCTCGGTTCTGTATTCCTAATTCATCATTTGGATTCATTCTGGACATCAGACTGGCTGCCAATCAAAACAACTGTGTATCTCAGGGTCAGGCCTTTAGTCTGTCCGTGTCCCCACAAACTGAACTGAAGATTTCCATCTGATGGCTGTGATGCAACGCAGCAGATTCCTTGCTGGAAAGGCAACAGGAAAGAGAGACTCAAAAAAAAAAAGAGACATGGAGATGAAGGGAGGCTCGGCCATAGGAACCGAGGTAGGGTGATCTTTCCCTTGTGTTTTTCTTCTGGGACACTACTTTTGGAAGAAGACCCACATGTCCACAGCACTCTTTTCCAAACAGCAACAGGAGGATTCTGGAGGAAACGCAGTGACTTTTTAATGGGTATCTAGCTTTGCCTGGGTAAGTGGATGGCCTGGGGGTGCTTTTGAGAAAGACATGCTGTCAGGAAAACACACTGAGGGCTCAGTGTCTCACAGTAGATCAGATCGTTTTGCAGTAACAAGGCAGGAAGTTCAAGCTAGAGGGCTGGAAGAAGTCATCCAGAAAAAAAAAAAAAAAAGAAAAAAGAAAAGAAACCCCATGGAGCTCAAATGCAATTGTTTGTTTTGCTCTGAGGTTTGTGCTGAGCACAATCCAGCTTGCAGGCACCGCAGAGGTGCTCAAAGTGAGGAGGCTGATAAATGAATGAATTTCAGGGAGCAGGAAACGTTGATGCCAACTTTACTGGGTGCAGCTCTAAAACTCCACCGTAACCTTTGAGCTCTGACTGCAAAGAACCGTTGTGCAGCCCTGTGCAATGCTATCACAAGGTTTACCAGCTGGGGGCAAAGAGAAGGGAAGGGAAGAGAAAGGGGGCAAATAACATCATGACTTACTTGGGTTTTAGTTCAACATTTATCTTTAAATATTTTTTTTTCCCTCTGAATTAGTTTCAATAAAACGTGCATCGCTCGTGGAGCTCCTTCAATAAAAAAGTCACTGTTTGTTATACGATAACACTGAACAGACTCCAGGCTCTCCATTTTCTTATCTTAGATATACAGTGGAGCATAACTCAAGCAAAGGGGAGAAGTTAATGCATCTGTAACACTAGGTAACAGAAGCAACAGTAGCATGTTAGTGTAGTAATAACTCTCACATGTGGAATATCTGAAGATGGGTTTTATTGAATTCAGTTTATTTAACCAGGATAAACCCTTGAGATATGGATCTCATTTACAAGACGGTGTTGGCAAGAAGGCAGATTATTACAAGCACATGTGGAAGATAAGTATAAAACAAAAAGTGAAAGACCTGTTTATATTTTTAATTAGAAACCTTTTATCACCAGAAATGTTAAGTGAAAAGGAAGGCGTTAGATATAACTATTGCTTGTTGATATTAGTAGCAATAGTCCTTCCTACTTACATAGCACATTTCTTTCCTGGGTGTCTTAATGACGAGCAAAATAAAGGCAACAAGTCCTCCCTCCGTGCCCGTCAGGCCCAACTAAGCCCATTTCGTCCAGGGACTTTTCACCGGTCCCCGTGAAATGGTCCACAAGGACCCAGTAATTGTGTCAGAAGAGGGAAAAGGAGCAGTACAGAGCCCCGTGGCGCGGGGAGGGATAGGGTGGAGAGCCCCGCCATTGAATGTGCTACTGAAATGTGGTCATACCCAGGTAACGCTGACACGTTAGGGCAAAAGCCAAGGAGAACGCAATGTACAGTTGAAATTTCAGGAGCATTGAAGTAGGCAGAGTCTAAGTATTCAAAGTGGAATTTGACCAGGATTAACCCCTTTAATCTTGCTAAAAATACTACATGATCTTTCACAAGCGCAGGCATTCAAGATTCAACTTTTGCATTTCACACAAAAGGCATTAAAACTTATGTTTATATGAATGCATTTTTTTAAAATAGTTACCTTTTAAGTGACCTCTAAACAGATACCGACCACATTAAAGTTATATGTGGTATGCTGGCACTCGAGGCTGCGAGGTGATGGAGTGCTTTTCTTTTCACAAGGCAATTTTGCTTGATAATCAAATGTCTCTGGTAGGTAAATAAAAAACCTCTCTCCTCTATTAGAGAGTTATTATGTTGTGTTTACAATGTATTCTTTTGGTCTGTAGTTAACATACTTTAAATACTCTTAAAGGTAAACGGCCGCCTTCCAGCCAATGACATTTTCAGACTATCAAGTTGCATATTTTGCTCAGAAGTGAGGTGCTGAGTCTGCTTCTCTGCTTTCCCTCTGCACTGCAGGTTTCCCCCCTCCCTGTGCAGAGAGCTCCAAGCAGCAAAGTCCGACGCCTTTTTCATCTCTGGGACGGAAAGACGACCAGGCTTGTCCAGCCATGCTGGGTATGGCAACTGCTGGGATAAATATAACAGGACGTGACACTACTATGAAAGAATGTGGGCCAATGAAAAATAAAAAAAAAGCCTTTTCTGAATGGGAGCCTCCAAGATTTGCTGATGAATATTCACCTAAACAGTAGGATGCTCAGCTGGGGCCTCCGTAGCAAAACTGTGCCTTTTACTTTAGTAGGACGTCCACAATGGAAACTGCCCATTGGGTTACCACTGCAGAAGTGTCTACAGGCTACAAGGGGTTCACAGGCCATACTTTGCTAATTTATTTTATGCAGCTGCAGTAGAAGCTCAGCCTCCCCCTACTTGTCTGTTGGGATTTGCCCCTGGTTTTCTGTTGGTGGCCCAGCTACAGAAACAAGGATGTCTAAGGTGCCCTCTACCTACCTACCTACCTACCATTCACCCATAAGCAAGACCCTCCCATGTCCAGGAGCTATTTAACTGTGGGTGGCAAATGTCAAGGGCGTGCTAGTTGCCTCTACAGGTGTCCCCCATAGCCTTCCATTTATTTGAGTTTTTCTGGGTGCTCGAACCCCTGAGAGGCCAAGTCTCGTGTCTTGCTGGTGGTGGAATGGCTGTGAAGAGCTCCCCAGGGCTCCCGGGGCTCCCGGCTCTGCAGCTCTTAGAAATTTTCTTGCCATTTAACTTGCACAGCGGGCTCCCTCCCAGTCACTGCCTGCAGCCATTTGGTGGCAGAGCAAAATGTTGCCTGGGGGTATCTGCTTGAATTAATTTGCTTTGGCTGTATTTGCACCTTTGTGTATTTGTTTCCCATTTGAGCGGTGACATTTATTGGCACAAATGTGCTATGGAAAGCCAATTTGGGAAGAAAGGTCAATATTTGCTCTGAAGAACAACCAGACCCCAATTCAAAAACATACTTACTGACTTTAAGTACATGGATGCGTCTCATTGACTTTGTTGAATGAAACCCGATGCTGGGAACAGAAGCAATGCCATGAGCTTTCACTGACTAATTAAGACAAACTGATCATTGCCCAGCCCGAGTTAAGATTGTTCAGGATCTATCCTCAATGTACTGAAGTTGAAGAGATAAAACACATGCTGGGGATTTGCACGCATTTGGGGAAAACAGCTCTGTCGTGGCTGCACAGAAAAAGAAAGAGGCGATGTGGTTGGTATGAGTAATTGTTGCAGCATTAAGTCTCTACAAAGACTACAGTGAAAAGAGAGTCCGAGCAGAACATGACTGTGGAAAAGGTGCTAAAAATCATCCTGAAAAGTCATGTTTGCAGAGTCGCATTCCCTACTAGGTCTTCACAAGTGTGTAGGTAAAACAGATGAGGACTGTCAGGACAAACCTGTGGCTTTTATATAATCTGTAGTTTTCTAAACATATCTGCTCCAGTGAATTTTGGCTGCAGAAGTGATAGGGGTCTTGTGGTCCTTGCTATAAGTAGACAGTGATTTTTTTCTGATACTTACTATGTGAATTATAACATCTGTGGGGACGTATGCTTGCTTGAGGCTCCTGTCCTATAAGAACAGCTCCAAGGAAATAGTATGAGGCTCAAGGCTGTTATTATAGCGTCAAATTAAGCCACAACAATAAAGAGTTAATAAAGGAGCCCCCGAAGTTCCTATAGTAAAGTTGCCTAACGATTCCCATTATAAAAAAAATTCCAATCATTTTTCTTTTGCAGAGCTTTAACATAGCTTGCAGCAAGCAAATTATGAAATTTGGCGAGGGGCAGATTTGCAGTTAGGAAGGAGCTCCTTGCTGTCTGAAAAAAAAAATGTTCAGAGATGCCTGGACCCTGTAATGTAAAATAACAAACCCATCCTTTGCATTTTATTATAACCTATAGAACTTGTCTGAAATTTCTGAGCGTGCGATGCCGGCTGAGCACACACCAGCCCCTTCAAGGACTCTGCCCAAGGGAATGGGCTGCCCGGGTCTCTTTACTACGGACAAATCCCAGAGAAATGGGATAAGGGAGACTGATATGTCTGCCCCCAGAAAACCCCTGTGAGATTTCCAAAGTGTGATGAACCAGGGCTCAGGTGGTAGTTTAAGTTATTCATGGAGACTGAGAAGTTCCTGATCCAGCCCACTGACATCCCTTGGCAAGTTCAGCCTCAGCTGCAGATGATCCCTAAACTCTGCCTCTGGCAAGATTTTACAGCCATGTTGCTGGCAGCAAGCGCTGCATCTCAAAAGGGCGCATTTAGGTGGCTGCAGTGACTTCACACCCTGATTTGGTTGTGTGGAGCCCCACTCCTGCAGAGGCTGCTCCAAGGAGGACAACCTGAGCAAACGCAGTTCACCTCTTGTTTTGGGCATGGCTGAATCATACCCTCCATCTTGATTTTCAGCTGAAATGTGACTTCCTCGCTCTTTCATGAAATACGACATCCTCCTTCTCCTCTTCTCCCCCTACTCCTGAGCACGTAGAATTGAATATCACGCAGTCCAAATTTACCCCTATGGCCAAGTTCAACAAATTAGCGGCCAGAAATTTTAATCAGATATTTAATCTTTCAACCATGTAAGTGAGATTTTGTGTTTACAGTGGCAGTAGGCCAGCTTAACCTCAGAGAAGAAAGACTGTTAGTAGTGTCCTTGAAGCTGGGGAGCCAGAGAGCAGTGACTCCGCTGAGCAGGTCCGTCTGACCGGCGGCTCAAAGGCAGCTGCAATCATCACATCAGTAGCTACAGCTTTGTGTGCTTTTTGAGCATTGGAAAGCCAATGAAGATATTATCGAATATTGCTAGTAACTGCTCTGTGCATTCAAAATTATTCGGAATAGTAAAGAAAAGAACAAAGCTTTGGTGACAGGAGGCCACTGCAGATAAACTTGTAACACGCCCGGCTCCTGAATTTGCCAAATGCTGGAGCAACAGGCAGCATATCCCAGATCAGACAAACGCCAGTAGCGAAGTTGATGAATCTTCCTGTTTCAGTAGTGGTTTGCACGGATGATTCATTCCCCGTGCCTTGTTTGTATGGATCTCACCTGTTGCCCAAAGCAGTTCGTGAACAAGCTGGTTCTCATAGTGTTATCCCTGGAAACCGCGTTGCAAAGTAGAATGCATGAAGCACTTTTCAGTCATACTTGGTGATCACTTTTATGACTGGAAGCTAGAGGTCCAGTATTTTGACAATGATTTTGCTGTGCATAATCACTGAAGGTTTACATTCAAAATGCTCTTATGTTAGAGCCAAGGGCTGAACACTTGAGAAGGGAGCATTTGGTTATCATCAGGGTCTAGGTGGGGTGGCCTAGTATCATTTTCTGATTCGCTCTAAGTACAAACCTGAGCTCTCTGGAGCTCCTAAGCAACCTCAGATTAGGACAGGAATCTTGACTTCACCATTCAGACTTCTCATGTAGAAATACAAAACCCTTTAGGGGGAAAAAAGCCTATTTCCTCAGTGCAAATGTGTTTACAATCAGTGATTCATGTCAACCCATCAGTATTCCCAGTGGTGAAATAGCAGTTTGGGAGGCATTATAATTCTGTACAGGGAGTCTAAAAATTATTTAACTTGGC
This sequence comes from Vanellus vanellus, assembly GCF_965231255.1. Lineage (NCBI taxonomy): Eukaryota > Metazoa > Chordata > Aves > Charadriiformes > Charadriidae > Vanellus > Vanellus vanellus. The sequence goes on along the minus strand of NC_138906.1, from coordinate 118,587,565 downwards.
TATTTGGTGGGGATTTTTCTGGTAGCCATATGAGAAGTGGATGCTAGGAGATACTTTTGGACTGTTTATACTTCGATAGTCTGGAGAGGGTATACTACTGTGTACCAGGGTCAAGTTTTTAGTACCTTGTGAACTCTCTGACTCTTCATTGGAGAGGCAGACAAATTCTGCCTGAGATAGGGCTACTTTTTAGGAAGGATGTGTATATAGTTCCTGTCTTCCAGATTGACACAACCTTTGTGATTCCTAAGCAAAACATACCACTTTATGGTCTTCCAAAATGTAAATGCTTCTTATGTCTTTGATTGCTACAGTTTAATTGCGGTTGTTGTTCACATGCCTTGTTTAATATGATTAATGTCATAACAAGTCTGTGGACATTCCTCAGTTCTTTACCTTGACAGTGGAACAACACTGGTGACAAAGTGCAGGTTAGGGCATAATGGATCTCTCTTTTTTTAAGGAATTACCTAAGAGTGCTTACAAAGATTTCAGCCTTGGCATCCACTTATTGGACAATTTTATTTCCAAATAATTTATTTCCAAAAGGGTATTTCAATTTCATTCTAGAACTGTGAGAAATGTTGGTTCTGAATTAAGCTCTGTTAGCACATCTGCTGCTTGTGCCATCCAAAAAGAGAAAGAAGTAGAGCGTATATATTGACTGTAGCCATACTGAAGATCAGAAGAGATGTGCTTTTCCTCAAGCCAGTATCTGATGGGAAGGTGAAATATGGCCTGTACATTTATATGTAGTAGGGATATTAATTATCAGGAGAGATGGTGCAATTTGGATTGAGGCCAGTACACTGAACTGAAGCCACTTTAGTGGCATTGATGGATGATCTCTCCTTGTCAATAGATAGAAAACAGCCATCCATTTTCATCGTCCTGGATCTTTCTTCAACATTTTACACTCTTGACCTGAAGATACTCCTATTTCACTTGCGAGTGTTAACAGGGGGCCAGGGTAATGTACTAAATGACCAGGTCCCTCTTGGAGGGATGCCAGTGACTACTAGAGTTAGAAAGCTATGTTTCTGCTGTTGGACCTTGCATTTATCGAGTCCCTCAAGGATCAATTCTCTGTCCTCTGCTATTCGGTATCTTCCTGCCAGTCTGATGATGTGCACTCTTGGCAGATAGTTCTGATCAACCTTCTTGCTGTAAGGTCCTACTGCTTGGCTAATGTGACCAAGTTGACTGTATCTGGATGAGAACAATGCATAGATTAAAGCTATTTGCTGAAAGAAAGGTAAAGCCAGTGATGGTGCAGGAGATACTAACAAAAGAAAGGATTTTTGAAGGGTTGGCATCAGATGTGCTCCCCTCACTGGGAGGCATGCACCAGAGTTGGTCAGTCGGTTCCATGGATTAAGGGTACTCTTGTGTTCCTCGCTCTTTGCAGAACCATGGGGACCACTGAACTCAACGGTATCAACTTTGTAATTTGCCTGCAAGAGAGCAACACCCAAATTAATCTTGACCATCAATAGTCCACAGTAGTTTTAGCAGTCTGTGCCAGCATTTAACTGTCCTTGCCACTAGAAAATTTTCATTTTATGTTTGAAAGAAATATCCCACGCTGCAATTTCAGCTCACATCTTCTTGTTCTATCTACAATGGACAAAAAGAACTTTCTTTTTCACTCTTTTTTTTTGCAGCTGCATTTCATATATTTGAAAAATATTATCACATCTCCCCTCTGGACCAAAAAACCCTGTTTTTTTCATTCTTTGACTATAAGTCACGTGGTCTAAACCTCTGGTTATTCCTGACTTTCCTCAGTTAGTCCAAATCTTTTATGAAATGTCTGTTCAATATAGACAGAGTTCTTTGACAGATGCCTTCTAGGTGCTGAGCAGAGTGGAGAGGTTTCTTTGAGTCTTAAATAAAACGTTCCCTTTAGAAATCCATGTAATTTAGAAGATTTTTTTTTTCATTAGTATCATAAAATTGACTCACCCTCAATGAGTGGTCCCCCACATTCTCTAGTTAATTTTTGGAAGAACTGTTGCCTATTCAGTTCTCCCCCCCACTTGCATTTTGACAGCTGGGAATTTCTTTCTAGCTATAGTACTTTAGTCGTTACTGATAATATTATTTTTAATACTGTTTCTTCAATGTGTAAAGATCTTTTGAATTCTAATCTAGCCTCTCAAAATGTTTCCAGCCTCTTCCAAGAAGTGAGAAATCCCTTCTGACGTTTTTCAAGTTTTTAATAAAGATGTTGACCCAAGACGGACCCCTGTGGAACTGCAGTCAAAGAAACTTTCCAGTCTGGCAATGACCTGTTTCCAGCTACTTTCTGAGTGGAGTTTTCCAAGTGTCTGAGTACCTGCCTTATAATAGTTTTGACTAGATCATGCTTTCTTATAATTTCCTTAGGAAACTGTCACACAAGACAGTGTCAAAAGCTTTGCTAGCATCCAGATACGTGACGTCAAGTCACAATAACCCATACCCTTCTAGACAGGAAAATTAAGTTGGGCTTAACAGAGCCAGTGTTTGTTTGACAAAGCCATGTTTCTCTGCAGCTGTTATCTCCTGAGTAGTTTGATTGTCATCTGATGGTCTAGCTACAGTATTTTGTTCTATTATTTTTCTGGAAATAAAACCCAAGAAGACAGGCTATGGTTCATGGACTTCTCCTTATAGAAAAAAAAAAAGTACCATATTTGCTCTTTTCTGCTACTGTATATCTTCTTCCATCTATCAGGAGTTTTCAGACCACTGAGATGACTCTAAATTTGTTGGCGTGAATTTCATCAGGTGAAACCCCTTTGACAATATCTAACTGCATAGCAAGTAACAAGCTGCCATTTTCTACTTTAACCCTGACTAAGGGTGTGCTAAAGACTTTTCACCAATGAGCTTTTCACCAGCAGTGTTAACTCCGTTCGACATTTGATCACAGTCGATTCTTTTAGTGAAGACTGAAATAAAAAAAAAAAAAGTTTGGATCAATATACTTGCAGAAGAATGTTTCATTATTATTTTACATCCCTTGGAAGCTGTGTTATGCTTTAACATTTCTGATTTTTTCTCTACAGAATGTGATGCTCCTTATAGTTATCCTCAGTCACGTGCCTTGTTTTTCACTTTCTTTTTTAATCTTGGATTTAGGGTTATTGAAGAGGTTTAGCAAGAGTAATGCCCACTTCTTTCTGAAGCTGGTCAAGGTATTTTCTCCCACTCTGACCGTCAGTGGTCTGACTCCAGTTATTCATGCCTGTGCCATTTCCTGGCCAGGCTACAGAAATGCAATATGTAGAAAGTCTTCAGAGAATCAACATGTGCAGAAAGTGGTCCTGTGTTTTCTCAATGGCTGAGGCTATTCTAGATTTATCATATTGGTCCTCTACTCCTTTGAATGTCCTCCCACCAGGATTTGAATCAAGTTTACAGTTTTGTTAACAATCTCCACGTTCTCCTGACCTGGGTGGAGAATCTAAAAATTTTGCATTTAAGCTCTGGGGTGAAAGCTGTGGTCAAAGGTCCTCTACTCTAACAGGACTCTTGATAAGAAAGGGAAACCTGTCTGCACAGAAAGCAGGGACTTTTCAGGCCTTGACCAGTGGCGGAGAATGAAATGACCTCTCCAAGAGCTGCGTTTTCTACTTTCCACGGTTGGTACTGGTGAGACTTTCTGCATTGCGTCTGCGGTTGTGTCTAATTCTAGATTACCTTGCCCTGCACACTTTCTGCTGCTGGAAAAGGAAGACATTTCTTAATGCATCACTGCAAGAAGCTCAGATACTCCCCTGACAAATGTAATTTTGGAGTGCACACAGAATCAAATTGGATAAATAAACCATAACCCGAGCATTTTAGCATGAGTATGACTTTGTTTTGTTACATACGGCAATTGTCACATTGTGAATAATTTGAGGAAAGTGGAAAAATTCTCAGATTATTAGTTTGATCTTGGTACTTTGCCACAAGTCTGCTGGGAATCTGGGGGTTTTGTTCTGGGAACGGGAATGGTGGGCAGGCGTAGGAGGGTATTATGAGGAACTGAGGACGTACTGGGTGAAAAGACAGAGATTCAGATTAGAAGTTTATGACACATGATGATTCTCAGACACACTTCAATTTCTCTTTTTTTCCTTTTGTCACTTTCAAAACGGCAAGAACACCAACAGCTTCATTATGTTACTGTCAAAATCCTCAGACCCCTGCAACAGGGCTTGTGCAGAGGGCTACTAGAGACCCTTACTGGCTTCTGTGCCTGCATGGATCCAGCTGCCTGAGATGCTGGGCAAAAGCATATAGCGTCGCTGCCATTCCTGAATGTGCATTAGCAGCTACAAAGCCCAGCCAGAAGCCTGGTCAGTCAGGTCCATGTGGGTGACAGCCATGAGGACCACCGACACCTTGGGGAGTGCACTGAACTCGCAGTGTCAGACCAAGACAAACTGCACACTACGTTGTGTAGATGTTGTGTAGTGTCCACCAAGCTGGCACTTCTATCTGAAGACCTCTCCAGGAAAAAGAAAGGACAAATTGTACTGAGGACAAGAAAACATCATAGGGAACTTTTCCCTAGCACAATGCTTGTCCTTTGATTCAGTTGCTCCGCGACCAGTAACATCTCCCTTGTTTTCATTGCTGACAGACAAAAGAGCAGCAGCTCTAAAGATTTTCAAGGCATTTTTTTTTTGAGAATAAGCCGGACACAGGACCCAAGTAATCATCCTTAGAGGTTTACGTCATCCTCTGGTGCTTTGCCCATCAAAATAGAGCCTGCTTCAAAGAAATGACATAGCCCCCTCCATGGCAAAGTGCACGCACTGGGAGAGAGCTCTTGGATTTCTGACTGCTTCACAGCACAAGTCCTTGCCTCAGAGAAATTCAAGTTTACCAGAAGCCCTGCAATTATTTTTTTGTTTCGTTTCCCCAATGCCCACCAGATTAGAACACAGCTTGGCAATGTCACTAGAAGAAAGAGAGAGAGAAAAGAAAACAACAAAACCCAGCTGCCAGCGTTTTTGACTACAAATGCGATTGGAAGGGTTTGTGAAACTTGCCATAAAAGTACTTCAGACAGAAATGTTCTTTTCTTTGTATGACTTTTGGAAAGTTTCAAATTTCGGCTGGTACTGTGCACAAAATCAACAGGTCTATGCAAATACATCTGGGTAAGAGTGACAGGTGGGGAAAGCTGACAAGCCCCGGTCAGAGCCAAAGAGATCTCTGCTGCGTGTGTGCCAATGGAAGAACTCCTGCTCTTGCTTGACAAAGATAAGGGTCTTTTATAATAAAATGAAAACAAGGAATCAAAGGGTGAGAATCAGTCTTCTAGTATCTCATCCTGTGTGTGACTTGATCAAGGGATATTCATGACTCCCAGCATCATAGACAGGATGGGAAGGGAACGTGTGGGTTGCTTAGTTTATTCCCTTGCAGCTGCCTGAAAGCATAAGGAGATGAACTTTCATGGACATTTAACAGAAAATGGTGCTAGGTACCATGATATTTCTAACCTCAAATTGTGATATTCTTTTAAACACCAAGAGATTTTTAAGTATTGTTAGAATGGGTCTGTTCCCCTGCATCCTGGTGTAGTGGTCCACGAGCACATATATTCAAGATTCCCATTGCAAACACAAGATGGAAAAGTTGAGATTGTCATATAATTACATGATTCTGGGAGACACAGATGTAAGAACTAAAACCAGAGCCTAATTGGAGTTTTGATTTAACTGGAAGAATAGATAGCTTTGACACCGTATGTTTTCAGTAACGTTTATACTTGTTCTATCTTGAACACACAGATATTGCGACATATACATTTCTGTATTTTAACAATGCCACTGACCCTACTAGCTATTTTTCTAAAGCTCATTGTAAAACTTAAACACATGGAAACAGTTATGTAAACCAGGCAAGGTTGTTAGGTCTTTGCTGCTGCTCTTTCTTAACGATAGTTATTTGCATCAAGTGGTTGTAGTTATGTCCAATGCCTAACATTGTGCCTAGGATTGTGATGGCAGTGATATTTGGCTTAAGAAAGACTGGCAGAAGGACTGTGTGATGTTCAGTGAGAAAACAAAGAGCTATTCTGAAATCTTTTGTGGAGTTTCAGGAGAGGAGTACATGAGTGACACTTGTTCAAACTCAGTTGTATGTGATTAAATCTGTTCTTTGGTGCATTCTAGTGGTTTCCAGAGAAGAATGTGTATCCGCGTCTGCTTAGGCTCCAAGTTGATCATTTCCTTTTATTTCTGTTCTGGCTCTGGGTGTCCGTCGCCCTCCACCCCCTGTTCCTGCCCATCTGTGAAACTCATAAAGCCAGGTTTAAACACAGTAACGTACACAGGCAAATGATGACTTGGAAGTGCTTGAAGGAAGGGATGTGCTTCATGACTCAAGTGTTTGTGTTGTCCTCAGCAGAAAACACTGACAATGAGAGTCCTTCACATGGAAAAAAGTTGTCAGCTTTTCCACAGAAAATCCCAAACTCTTTTGTTATCACCTTTAGAACAAAATGCAGAAAAACCTGGGGAGGTTTCACCTCATGTGTTGACTGAGCCATATTTAAAAATGAAAGTCTATAAGCAAAGCCTGAATTTGTAAGAAATTAGCAAGTTTTCAGTCAAAATGGGGCAAACAGCACAGCCTGCAGCAGAGTGAACTTCAGAAATACCACATGAAGCCTTAGGATCTTCACTAAGCATGAAGTAGTTCTGGAGAACAGAAGTCTTCCTGCGATGATCCAGCTCCGCCCCCCCCCCCCCCCCCCCCCGGGAATTCCATGAAGTTACAGAAACAAATGGTGAGGGATATCCTTGGCGAGTGCTTGTTCTCCTGTGCAAGTACCTATCTGAAAGCTGAGCGCCTAGGATAGGTGCTACCATACACTGCAAATGAAAGCACAGGGCTACGCAAGTCATGTAGTCTTCTAATTCAGATTTCTTCACGCTTATACTGAGGAAGATCAGAGATGGATGGATTCCACCTTAATTTATTCCTCTATACTTATGGTATTTATTATCAATGTGAAAGCTGAGGGATAATGCAGCTTTTCTGGGAATATCCAAAGGAATTCTTCCCTGTCTATGGAAATGACTGAGTTACTTGTTCACTCCAGCAAAACTGAGACCAAATCATGATGGGAAGCAAAAGAAAAATATTACCAGGAGAGAAAAGACAGTACCTGGAGAAATGGAAACATGAGAAACTTTCATTTGATATTTAATGAAACATCTATTGGTGAATGTTTGATAATTTTTTATTTGTATAACTAGTGACGGACTTAAATGAGGGGGAAAATTGAGCTACTTGCACAGTATAGAGGTGAGGAGAGAGAGAGTGCCTGTCCAGTGGTTATGGAGCTGGCCTAAGGGAGTAAAACCAGGGTCCAGTGCTTGATATAAGAAATACTCAACATCAAAATGCCTAAATATCCGGAGTGAAGGCTCTGAAAATGGTTCTCCAGCTGTTTTCACTGCCAGCATGTTTTCTAAAAAAAGGCTATCTTCAGAAAACACCTCTCATCTTTCAGATGAATGTAGGATCTTCCCTCCAACCATGGCTTAAAGTCTCTAGGTCCTTAATGTGTAGAGCTTAAGTAAAAGTCCTTTCCTGGACATTTTTCCAAACTAGCTGAGGTAGCTCCATAACTGAGGTGCTTAACTCTCTACATGCCTTGTATGGATGCTGTAGGTACTTAACTTTGTGCTACAGATCCTCCTGGGAAGCAGGATGCCTAAAAAGTCAGTGGGTCTTAGCCACCAGCTAAGCCATCAGAGCTCTTGTTGGTGTCTCCCAACAAGGGTGGAGTCTCCTTTAAAATGAAATTAGTATTTCCAGATAGAACATGCAAGAGAGCTTGAAAATGTGTCCCTGATGTTTCTTGGTGCATAAAGTCTACCTTCACCTGCAGACAGACATAAGCATTAGCTCTAAAATGAAATCCCCATGTTCCTCTTACACGTGAAATCTGCTGCCATCCTGTTAGCTGGAAGCCACTGTTGGGGCCCAGGTGTGGATGTAAGGAAGAGAGTTCACTGGTGGGATCTCCTGGGGCCAACAGTTTGGCCCTGAACACCAAGGAAAGATGTGTGAACGTGTTTCCTAAATTCTCTATTAACAACCATAGCAATATCCCTTGCTGCACAGTCCGTATGCTTCACTGGCAGGCAGCTTAAACCACCAAAAACTGAACTTGCAAGGATAGGCCAGCAAGACATTTTCCTTTCCCACGTGCAGATAGGCACAGTGACCCATCGTATCTGCAAGGTAACCATGCAACATGACAGCACCGAATTGCTCAGTCTGGTGGTGATGGCTATAGAAACAGCCTGTGCAAGCTCTCTGTGGAGACGGGCACTCGAGGCGTCACAGAACTGCTGCTGCAGGCAGCAGGCTGCGGTTAGAGCAGACAGCTCTGCTGCTGCTCTTCTGTCTTGCCGAAGGACACAAAATTTCCCATGTACCCTGCTCCTATCTGTATCTTCTATCAAGCACAGTGAAAGACATGGAGTCTTGAATTAAAGACCCATTAGCATGGCAAGGGTGGAAACACAGAGTTCGATGTTAACTTGCAAGCCCTGTGGCATGCTCAGAGAGGGTGTGTGCTGGCCTCTCTCCTCAGTCTTCACTCCATGGCATTTGACTCTTCAGCACGAAATACAGGTCTTGTATTTCATGGTTACTGCTGTGAGTCCTGTCCATTGATTCGGGGTTGTTCATCTTGTCACAGTTGGTAAAGGGTGACCAGCAGCTTCTGGGGAGAACAAAAGCAGGGATATATGGCCTGTAACCACAATCCAGATCCTTTTTTTTTTAAATTTTGAGTATCTTAATTCTCACTAAGAGCTATGGGAGCATAACAAAATTACCCATAATTTGTCTCACATTTAGTATCATACCTACTAGCTACACCAGGCATTACTAGGCTGAGATGTATGTGTAAAGCATATGGGGAGGACGGATCAAGCCAATAGCTACTAAGAAGACACAGTTTTCAATCCTTGTGAAGATGAAAGGTAATTTGTGGTTGTTAGCATTCCTGTGACAGTTTGAAAGTTTGTAGATGGCTTTCTGATACAACCTGATATAACAGCGGCTCTTCACAGGTACCATCTAATGGGGGTCATTCAGAAAACCTTGACAGACTCTGTGAGGGGGCACATCTTCTGATATTGTTACAAATATCAACTCTTTTTTCCCCTCTTTCCTAAAGCAATTTGGTTGGCAGATCAACTCTTTCTGGGCAAAATGGCGTGGGTTCAAGCTGCTGGAGCACAAGGGCTTTACCACCGCTGCTTTCTGCTTTCAATATTTTTGTGGGCTTCATAATGGTAATGGGAAACCTTGCCTAACCTGGTTGAAGACAAGTAGGGTGTAGCAGCGAATTTGAAAAAGATTATAGTGGGCAGAGTTTGCTTCATCTTTTCTGATTTCTGATAAGGACTTGGTGAATTACAAGGGGATAATCATATAAAAAGTGAGTCTGAATGCAATGGCCCCAAAAATTCAAAATCAGGGAAACCTGCTTAGAGTTGCTGGATGTTTAAATATGCCTGACAAATTTGGTGGCCTTCTACAAAGGGGTTACAGCGGCGGTGGACAAGGGAAGATCAACTGATGTCATCTACCTAGACTTGTACAAAGCGTTTGACACCGTCCCACATGATATCCCTCTAAATTGAAGAGACATGGATTCGACAAATGGACCACTCGGTGGATAAAGAACTGGTTGGATGGTCACACTCAAAAAATTGCAGTCAACAGCTCAATGTCCAAGTGGAGAGCAGTGACGAGTGGTGTTCCTCAGGGGTTGGTACTGGGACCTGTGATGTTCAACAACTTTGTCAGCGACATGGACAGTGGGGTCGAGTGCACCCTCAGAAAGTTTGCCAATGATACCAAGCTGTTTGGCAACGTAGACATGCTGGAGGGGAGGGATGCCATCCAGAGGGACCTGGACAGGCTGCAGAGGTCGGCCCAAGCCAACCTTATGCAATTCAACAAGGCCAAGTGCAAGGTCCTACAATCTGGGTTGGGGCAATCCCAAGCACAAATACAGGCTCGGCAGGGAACAGCTGGAGAGCAGCCCTGAGGAGAAGGATCTGGGTGTGCTGATTGACGAGAAGCTCAACATGAGCCAGCAATGTGCAATCTCAGCCCAGAAGGCCAACCATATCCTGGGCTACATCAGAAGAAGTGTGGCCAGCAGGTCAAAGGAGGTGATTCTGTCCCTCTACTCCACTCTTGTGAGACCCCACCTGGAGTACTGCATCCAGCTCTGGAGTCCCCAACATAAGAAGGACACGGACCTGCTGGAGCACATCCAGAGGAGGGCCACGAGGATGATCTGAGGGCTGGAGCACCTCTCCTATGAGGAGAGGCTGAGAGAGTTGGGGCTGTTCAGCCTGGAGAAGAGAAGGCTCTGGGGAGATCTTATTGCGGCCTTTCAGTACCTAAAGGGGGCCTACAGGAGAGCTGGGGAAGGACTTTTTACTCGGGCATGTAGTGATAGGACGAGGGGGAATGGCTTTAAACTGGAAGAGGACAGGTTTAGATTAAAGATTAGGGAGAAATTTTTTACTTTGAGCGTTGTAAGGCACTGGAACAGGTTGCCCAGAGAGGTTGTTGAGGCCCCATCCCTGGAGGTGTTCAAGGCCAGGCTGGACGTGGCCTTGGGCAACCTGGTCTAGTGGGAAGTGTCCCTGTCTATGGCAGGGGGGTTGGAACTCGATGATCTTCAAGCTCCTTTCCAACATAAACCATTCTATGATTCTATGATTCTATATGTTCAGTTGTGCATGCTGGGATGATAGAGAAATGCATTACCTGGATGTGAGAAGAATACCCTGCTTTATGGGAAAAAGTGTTGCTCTGAGGAAGACTCAGGCGATGCCTGCATGTCTGCCTGTCACCACCAGTGGATACTTGTCTCCTCAGGCTAAGAATGAATTTGACATTGATAACAGTGTACCTGTACATTAACATTAACATTAACATCCCTCCAAGCCACCACGTAAGAATAATCACCCCAGCCAGGCCATCAAAATTTTCAGCCCAGTGGGAAGTATCTGCCTCCTGCCTGAGAAGGCTGCTCCCTTCCATGGGGGCAGGGGAGGAGGGATGGGACAAGAGCCCCGGCGGAGCTGCAAATAATAAATAACCATTTGAGCTGTTGCAGTAACAGCAGAATAAAGCCGGGGAGGAGAGTTGGGGTGGGGGGCTTACAACCAAGCGCCTGGTTTCCAGCGGCCGCCCAGCTCCCGTCTCCCCAGGGTGTGCGGTGCCGCAGGGGACATGGGGTCCATGGGGTCCGCGGGGGCGCGGGCGATGCCGGCGGGGCTGGGCGACCGGCCACCGGCTCCGTGGCGCTGCTTGTTGTTGTTGGTCCAGAGCAGGAACTTGGCAGGGGCGTGCAGCCGGTCCCCGCTCCGAGTCCCACAGGCAGGAAAAGTCTCCCAGCCTGCGAAGGAGACAGCCTGGCTGAAAGAGCCCCGCCAGCTCCGCTGCAGATAAGTTAATGTACACAGAAGGGACGTAAATTACCACGACCCTCAGCAGCAGGACATTGGCCAGGGCCTGTCAGGAGGAGGACAAGCGTCGGCAGGCTCCGCGCCTCGCTGACATGTACCTCCAGATAGAGCCGCCGCTGCCTGGCGAGGAAGGACCTGGTGGAGCCACAGCTTCCTTGAAAACAGCTGCCTGTCCCCAACACCTACAAACTAATGCGGTTTTAATCAGGGGAATTAACGGAGGGCGGTGCACTGTTTTCCTGAACGATTTGCATGGGGACGGCAGCCTTTTTCCCCCTCTCCCCCCACCGCCTCCGCCATGGCTCCACTGCCATTTCCCTTATGTTTCTTTATCTGCACTGATTTTTTTTTCCTGCTCCCCCCTCTGGGGAGCCAGACGTGCCTTCACCTCCACCCCCTGCGCCCTGACGACACTCACCTCCCTGTTTACACACTGACATCACGCTGCAGCCTCCCTCCAGCCCAGAAATAGCCCCTGGGAATAAAGCAAACAGGAAAAGACCCGTGACGCAGGCATCACTGTTGCCTCCTTCGCAGCTACAGTCGCATCACCCCCTCTTCAGGGCTGTACCCGCATAGAGCGATGCACGGGCAGGGGGATCCTGGGGGATTCTCTCCAGCCCCATGTCGCCAGGGCTGTGCACGTTGTGACGTGAAGTCGCACGGGATGCCCGACTCACAGGCTCCAGTTGGCAGATGGATGGAGCCGAGATGGGACAACTGCATCCGGATAACAGAAGGAAGTCAGTGGGAGAACCAAGGCTGGAGTCCAAGTCTTCCAGGCTTATACTTCAGCCATTACACCATGATTCCCCATATAAATACCTTTCCCTCTCTCTATCTTACTCCCCATGTTTCATTTCCTTCATGGAGAGGCACAGTTAAACTTAAAGCCAGGTATACTGAACGGACAGTGGGAACAACAATGGGAAAATGTCTGTGAGGTCATGCTCAGTTATTCCAAATAGCGTCTTGTAATCCACACACAGCCCATTAATTTCAGCAGGACTCCTTGTGTGGTAAGCTCCTACCCGAGATGTGTGTGGGAGGCACGTTTGGGCCCATGGAGATTTCATTATTATTGTAAGCTTCAGTGTTAGAAGGCTCCAGGGGACAGCACTTTGCTCGCCCTCTTAGGGAAAAGCCAGGCTTAGTCAAGCTAACTTCTGTGTTTTAACATACTGCTCGCCCTTGCTTTCATGAGATCTGCTCTCTTGCGTTTGTAATATACTCTGTCTGAATACCTGGCAGCAGACCACTACCATGGCTGTGCTCACTAGAATTACGCTGGATTGTTTAGGTTGCATAAGCGTCCCTAAATGCGTAGGTTATTTTCTTTGGCTTTGGAAAGGCAATTGCAGTTCAGCAAGGAAAGGGTAACTTCATGGAAGCCAGAGAGCGGGTGCTGTGCCCAGAAGGGCCTTTTTGTTTGTCAGTTTTCCCCTGGAGATGCTGGGTACAGCATGGTGCTCTGGGACTAGACCTGTCTGAATCCATAGAATCATAGAAACATAGAATCGTCTAGGTTGGAAGGGACCTTTAAGATCATCGAGTCCAACCATTAACCTAACACTGCCCAAACCACAGCTAAACCATGTCCCTAAGCACCACGACTACCCATTTTCTAAATACCTCCAGGGATGGCGATTCCACCGCTTCCCTGGGCAGCCTGTTCCTGTTCCAGCGTGTTCCATGATGGTTTTATGCAGTTGACTTCACAGGCCTGTCTGGATATGGAGGAGAGGGCAAGCACAGAGGGCTCTTGCTCAGGGCCTTTATGACTTCTGTTATAGACAACAAGTATGTACAAAGGTCACACAAAACCATGGTTATTCGTTATTCTGATACTAAGATTTTTTAAAAAAATAGATTTACCGTGGCCAGGATTTCCAGTGGCTTCCCAAAAGTACCACCATACCACCATTCCCATCCACTTTTTGAAAGGCAGAGACTGTGTGTGATCATGGCTTTCCTGTCAACAAGGCCGTGTCCTAAAGGGAGACCCAGGAACATTGCTGGGACATCTGTTTCCCCAGAGCAAGAGAAGGTGCTGTCTCTCCCATTCTGCCACCCCAGCTCTGCTAACACCCCACAACCTCCCAATGACACGGTGTGGGACACCGACTCTTCAAGCCAAGGCAATACTCTTTGTTGTGTCCCCTCTGCCATTGCCTTTTCCCTTCTAGCAAGGGACAATAGGAGAGGTGCAGCCCTCTGTGTGCCTTCTGCTTACCTCCCAAAAGAACTAAGAGGAGAGTTAGAGAATAAAAGCTGTCTGAGGAAAGCTAATGGCACACAAAATATATGGACAGTGGAACACAGATTGCTAGCACTTTACTATATGAGTAGCTTTGGGATATTCTGGGATGAAAGCAGCTCTGTAAGTAGCGTTGTTAGTAAAAGATGCAGGTGATGTGCCTACCATTCTGACTCAAAACACCCTGTAAAATGGTAACTTACTGCCTTGTGTGTCTTCATGGACTAGAAAAAATCTACTTTTTAAGTAGGGAACTGGTCTCAGGAGATGATATTTCCTGGAGAAGAGTCCTCCAGTAACAAAGTGGATATATACTTCCAATTGTTTTTTTGTTTTGCATTGTAAGAAAGAGGAAAACTAGCAACAAGACAAAGAAGTAGGTTGATAACCAGGTATACATTTAACAGAGAGCAATGACCTCTCTTCCCTTTAAACTTACCCGTGCTGGGCAAGGGATAGAAATATCCTTGGCCTTGGTGGAATTATTCCAGCATCACATGTTATAATGGCTTTTCTAGGGACACACAGTCAGCCCATGGGATTGATAGATGCCCTTTTCCTTGAGGGCTTTCATGTTGTTGTAGGGTCAAAGAGTTTCCAACGTGTAAGGGTTTGGTTGTGGCAACACCTGTTCTGCTCAGGAAAGGATGAGGGTAGGTCCCCATGGGAGTCCTGGAGTGCAACCTGGTCAGATGGCCAAATCCTCTCCTGACCCCAGGAACTGTTCAACATCCATCCCTGCAAAAGAGATGGTGCTGGGGTCTGTCTTCTGATGCGTTCCTTCAGCTCCTAGAGGACAGAGCAATACATCTCGCTTTGTTGGGAGACAAAGAAATGAATTGTAGCAGCAGCCATTCTCTGCGTGTGTGTGCCGAGGACAGGACCCTCCAGTGCGTCCTTGTCTCCATCTGAAGACGTGGCTTCCCCAGAGAGCCAGCACGCATGTGCTGCGGCACTGGCAGGCTCCGCAGGCTGACGTATGTTTTCATCTCTTCCCGCACAGAATGCCCCCTGTGTTTTCTTCCAAACTACATTCACGTTCCTGGCACTGGAAATCTTTATCTTTATGTGTTGTTTTGAGCACACCCACTGCTTCCTGACTTAAAGCAGTTATAGCATAGACAGAGATTTACTGACATCAGATAATGGTTTTCTTAAAGCTGCTTAAAGCCAGATTGTTCTTTTGGTGGACAGTACACAACTGGGCTTCATTTGGATGGAAAATAAAGATCAGTTTTCCCAAAGCTAATATGTTTGGAGCAGGAAACTAAACTATGAATGAACATATCTTGAATGCTGAGGGGCTAATGGGAAGGACTGGAGTAATTGTGGTTCGAGCAAATGTTGGTTTTGGTTCCAGAGGGGCTGAAATCTGCTTCTAATTCGGGTGCAACTGAAATGTGAAAATGCCTAGTTTCACGGCAGGTGCCAGAGACTTCAAACTGGAACCAGAACCACCCAAAACACGTGCAGAAGTAGCTTCAAATGGTGCTTTCTCAGTCCATCTGTAACATCAGAAGCAAGGAGGAGAACGGATGGCACAGAGGAGGTTTCCTTCTGGGCCCAGCTCCTACAGCTGCTTCACCCTTCCCTTGTTCCCAGAGTCAGGACTGGCCACAGCAGAGGACCCCCACACCCAGGCTGGTGCCCAGCAGGACTCTCATGGGCTGGAGAATCCAGCCTCACATTTTTTTGTGATCTGTTGCTGTGTTCACACCTCTTCAGTGCATTTCATTTCAAAACTATGATCTTGGTTTCAAATGAGACTTCTGTAGTGAGTCACCCCTAAAACACCCAGTGGTATGTAAACATACCCGAGCTCTCCTGAAAGAAGGAATCCCAGTTTTTAATTCCGCAGTGGACACCCTGATGAGATGCTGGTCCATCTGTATGTCTAAATGTCCAGGCACGTTGGTTCAGGATATGCAGACCGGGGTTTTCCTTTTTACTAACATAAATGCAGATTTTGACACACAGGTGCTGAGGGATTTGGGGAGTTATCTCGGATTCAGGAAAAAAAAAAAAGTTTTTTTTGACTGTACATAGATGGCCTCTGGCTTCCTTCAGGGATGTTCCCCCTTTCCCCCAGCCTCGTGCTTTGAATAAGCATCCAGAGACTTGGAAGCTTATCCAGACTTACCCAAATCTCTTTGAAGGGATGGATTAAGGCAGGAACCCTGGGACCCAGGCCAAGAAACCTCAACAGCACAAGTCAGTGAGAAACCAAGAGTCTGTCCAGGGGAGCTGGCTAAGGAAAAATGAAGAAGTCCATCCCAGGGAGGCGACAGGAAGGGATCGTCTGTCTGGGGAAGGAGGATTCCATGGGGAGCTGAGCGAGGGGGATGAGAGAGGGGGGAGAGCGTGGGCCAGAGTGGGAGGGCTGGGAGAAGGCACGCTGTGGTAGGCTCAGGCCACAGTTGCCTTAAGCCAAACCTGCTTTATGGGTCTGTGACCCTGGCTGCAAATTTTCTGCAAAGAAATTACGATGGGAAGCTTCTGGTGCTCTCTGGCACTGGCTGCATCAGCAACACGGGTGGAGCAGTCTGTTATCCCAGCACAGTTACCTTGTGGGAGACATAAATAAGGGGAGACATGAGGAAATTGGAGCAGATAATAAATGGTCCCAAGCAGGAAGACCAGGAGGTTTCTATTCACCTTGTTCCGTGGCAAAGGACAAGAGGACATTTAATAAAATACTAAAATATGGCAAAATAAGAACTGATGAAAGGAAATCCCTGTTCATACAGCATAGTCTAACCTGATGTCTTTCTTTGGTATGAGACATCACTTAGTCTACAAGTCTTGAGAGACTGAACAGAGAGTGAGATAAACGAATAAGTAGCAGAGTTTTATCAGTCCATGGTATTAAAGATCAGTAAAGGTGCTGGGATTGTCTGTGGGTTTGTTATAGTTTTTGTGCTTGTTTGGTTTGGGGTTTTTTTCTGGGTAGATCAAAATATTGCCAGTAGAGCAATGTTTGCGTTGGGAAGGGCAGGCTGAACAACCCTGAGATGTGGCGGGAGGTGTCAGTCTTGCAGGAAGGGCAGAAGGGAGGCAGCAGGAAAGGTGGTCACATCTGCTGCCCTGTGGTCCAGCAGCCCTGCGTCCCAGGACCCCCGTCCTGCTGTGGGCTGAGATGGAGCCTCGACCACCCAGAATGACTCCTGGAGCAGGAGTTACTCTTTTCCAGCCACCTAGTTTGTTGTTGTCAATGTTTGTTTGGCTTTGGTTTTATCTTAGCTGTTTCATTCATCTTTACTTTTGGTGGTTTATTTTTGCTGCCCAAATTAACCAAACAACAGGCAATTAGGCTGTTTTACCGAATAAAATATACACATCCCGTGTTCTGGGCTTCCAAAAATGGGTGGGAGCAGAAGTAACATCATTGTTTTACAGATTTTGTTTAAGGATTGATGTTGTTGTGACTGAGGCTGGAGACTGCCTTAAAGCAGAAAAGCTGAAGTGATTTCAGAGTGGAGTTGGAGCTCAACAAGCATGTCTCCACATAAAAAAAGATACAGGGATTTTGAAGCTCAGACAATCCTTCGCCCCGTTGCCCAGTTCACATATTATTTTTTTTCTTTCTTCACTCCCCACATGCAACAAGGAGTGAAAGAAGGAGCACAGCGCTGAGCCCTTGTCTCAGAGCATGGTGATGGGGGCTCTTCTCTCAGGTGTGCTTCCTGGGAGGCGAGAAAGCCCAGAAATTGTTAACAAAAAGCTAATCAGGCAAGAGCTTGCATCCAGCTCCAAGACCCATCTGATTCATAGTAGGCGGAGAGGAATCCATCATGTGGTGGTACAAGTGCTTACTGCATCTACCAAGTATCAGGAACAGCAGCACAGTAACATGGGGGGAGTGAGGGTGGTAAGAGGGGAAGTGACAAGTTACTTCCAAATATGAAGGAAAAAACCATTCAAAATGTTTGTCTTAGAACCATTTTTCTGGTTAATGTTTAACCTTTCACTTTTCCAAAGTAATGTTCTTGTTATCAGCTCCATTGCTGAAGGTCACATATAGAATAAAAGTCATATCTTAAACGTGAATAAATAACACAAGCAGAAATTAATTGAGTGCAAGTGACTCATGCGACATTTAAGGTTTTCTTTACCTACCAATGTAAGCAAATGGTGTAAGCATGTCTCTTTTTGTCCCATGAGCTGAAAAGAAAGCAAGTGAGCCAGAAATGACCTATTGTGCCGCAAATGCACTCGAGCTCCATTAGGAAGGCTCTCGTCCTCAAATCTAGCTATTCTAGGAAGCAAACAACTGTAGGACGAGGGGATATCTGTGCTCTGGCAGGGGACATGGCAGGGGGGTAGGGGAAGGCTCCCCGCTAACGGGGAGCACCAGGAAAGCCTTTGAGTTGCACTGTGCTATAGTGAACAACAGCTGTGATTTTGACTGATGTTGGGAGCTCTCTGATAAGAACTCAGGGGATAAAAACAAAGGTTTTTGAGGAATTTGTGGCCAATAAATCAATCGTTTTATTAAAGCAAACAAATGCAGTGCATGTGGTTTACCTTCTGTGTTTGGGGGTCTCAACAGCTTTAGATGCATGGCTATTCATCCACAAGGGGATGTGCTCATGCGAAGGGGAAGTTAACTGGAATAAGCAAAGACGGTCATTCAGATTTTCTTTATGGTAAATCCCTAACTGTGTTTATTTATGATTTAAAATAGACATACTGTTTCATAAGGGAGAAACAGGGACAGAAAAGCAAATGTTGCTACATAAGGATTTACAACAAAGACACCTGGCTCATCGATGCGGTTCATAACTATACCTTTGTATTGCACAGTCCAAAAATATCAAATATTGAGCAACTTTTCTTTCATTGCAAAGATACTAATTTTTCATCCTAGATCCAGACACTAGGAAGAAAAGGCCCTGCTTTATAATGCCTAAAATGTAATTCCTCTGTATCAATTATTTGTAATTCCAGGGCAAAAAATTGAGTGAGTCCTCTGTTGCTGAGCAGACAGTTGTTTTCTGTAGAAGACACGGAAGGAGTGACTGCTTGTCTTCAGATTTAAGTGGATCCGAACCATTTCTAAGATTACTGGTGAGACAATTCTTACGATAGTTGTCAATAGTTAGAGAGGATTTATTTATCCAGGTCCTCTGGTAGTCTTTATTGTGCCCCACTCAGCTGATAAATCCAGGCAGTTTTAAGGAAAAAGGAAAGCAGAAAGCACTATTGTCCAAGCAATCTGCTTTCTAGATAATTTATGAACTACTGCCCTCACAATTAAGTTTTGATGGTCCCACTCTATGCTTTCTACTTACGGTGGCTTGCAGGGGATCGATGGCTGATACAGCTTTTGCCTGAATCTGATGAAAAACTTTGCGTGTTGGGGGTCCTGGCTTGTGGACAGCCAGCAGAGGAAAATGTCAGTGGATGGAAGGTGGGTTGTTCTGCGCGGTGCTCTGATTTTAGGGCCCACTGTCGCAACACCTGGGAAGTAGGAGCATAACTTGCTTTGCTGCTGGGAGGAAGACTGCTCTCACCTGCATATTGCAGTTATGGCCCAGTCTGCACATCTCTCAAAGGGTACAAGTGCCTGAGCTTTAACAGTTTCTAAAAGCCTTCCTAAGGGGCTTGGAAATAAAGTGTCAGAGCATTCAAATGGTCCATATGCTTCTTAATAGCGATTATAATTTTTCTAAAGGAGTCTCATTTTACTTGACCTTTCGCTCTGTGTGTTGCAAAGTTAAGTCAATAAATTAAAATCCAGCTTTGATGTTGAAGAGTCATGGTATACTCCTGGAAATGAAAGCAGCTGTCACAAACAGCATCTTTTTTTTTTTTTTTTTTTTTTAGGAAATAAACACTGGCAAATAGACAAATGAGTTGCTCCATTTCTCCTAATCTATGTCAAGTTTAGTTTTTAAACTGATAATAGCAGTACTGGTGCAAAGTCTTAGAAACATAAACTCCAAAGAAACAAGAGCCCTTTCTTCAATGATAGTTCTTACTATGTCATGACCAACATTTGGACCCCGCAAGAAGCTTGTAAGTTGGAGGAGTGGAGGGTTGGGCTCCTTTACATTTCCAAGACCACTACCAAGCCTGTGCTAATGCACACCACAGAGAATCACCCTCACCAGAATAGCAGTATTTCTCTTTCTGAATAGGAAATTCAGTATTTTTTTGCCTACCCCGGCTCTCAGACAAGTTTTATTTCCTCCTTCTTCCAAGAAGTTTGACTCTCTTTTCTAGACCAGGATCTAGCAACACAATTTCTTCTGGCATAGCCTCTGATTTCTGAAGCGAAAGGGGCTGTTCAGAGCTGATGCTGTGGTCCAAGTCACTGTCTATCACACTTCCCCGCTCTATTTTCACTTTTCTCATGTAACATCACATCATCTCACTTAATACATTTGTTTCTGATTACAGGCTGTGTATAATGGCCCAGCACAATGCCTTACAGTACGCTATGGCTTCATGCCATGGGAAAACATATTCGTAATTTTTATGACCCCAGTGCAGCAATGATGCATTTTTTAAAAAACAGAAGAACATATAAAGGAATTATTTTGTAGCAGGATTAAGCATCATTACTCACAGCAGACATACACATTGGAACTCATTAAGCCTTTGCTTTGTTATTCTTGGTATTTCAGAACATGTGCTGTAAGTGTCTCTTGGTTCTTTCCAATTCTGCTATATAAAATCCCTTAAAATTAGGCAGGACTAGGCCATAAAGCTCTTGATCTCTGATGTTGGGGCCAGATTTTTCCCTCCTTGTCAATCTGGAGTGAATCTGCAGGAAAGGGATGTTTTATTTTTTTTCCAGCTTTAGATGGTCCAAAAAATGCTGAAGGAATGATAAGAAAGGTGGGAAGGAGCTGCAGAATGGGTGGGTTACAGCAAATGAGTACACACAGCCTACAGTTCCCTTTTGCCATGCCATACTATTAAAAAAAATAAAAATTTAAACTGAGAAGAGTCTGGGTGGACAGATGGATGGGGTGGGGAAGAAAATGTCAGAGCAAGCCCCTGGCTATTTCTCATTTCATTTCACTCAGTGGCAATATGTCAAAAACAAGGAGAGGAGAAGAAAAGGGAACATTGAAATTTGAGGGAGGGGGAGGATGTGTGTGAAAAATTCCATAAAATGTGGTTCCATTTTAAACTCTTCTGTGCAGAAACAACTGCAACATTTTCATGGGTTCTTCCCCTTATTTTTTAATCCTTTCTGCAGGACAGTGCTCTCAGAGAAAACAGGCTGAGACCAAAACAGTGCAACCGCTTCTCAGAGTTGTGCTACACAAGGTCTAACTCCAGAAAACCTGCTGGCAATGAGACATGGGGATCAACCTCAGCCTTGGTGTAACTCCATTGACATCACCGGGGCTGTGCTATGGCAGAAGTTATTCCCCGAGAGGAAGTTCTCTATTATAAGATGAAAGGGATACACAAGTAAAACGGGAAGCAGAATCCAGTGAATGGCTCCATTCATGAGGATGGAAAGTTTTGGTAGGGTGGACTGAACCCTGAACTGTCACTGCTGCTTTTTCTCCTTGGTGTCTGCCTTGGAGAGGTTTTGGAAGAAGAGGTCATTCCACACACACAACTAATTCCCCACTCAACATACCAGTGGCATTACCCGCCTCTGGCCTCCCACACGCTGTCATACCCTTATCAGGTCACTCACACACATGCTAGCACCAGGACCCTTTGGTAGCTTCATAAAAAAGCAAAGCCAGTCTTATGAGTCAGGATCTGGTAATGCTCAGTGCTGGAGAAAATGTGCACAGACAGATAAGCGCCAGTGCCTGCCTTCTGGGACTGCCTCTGCTTTAATGTCATCCAAAAGACAAGTTGAGAACATGAAGATCTCTGTGGGCTACTTTTACTCAGCTGGAAGTCCCTAGGGCTTTATAGGATGACTGGGATGGAAGCTTTGAACCCAATCTGTCCAGCAGATCTCCCACATATTTCTGAAAACACCTCCATATTAAGAGTTTCATAGCTCTTTGCATATGAGTTGACTTTGGGTTGCTCAAAAAGCCATTCAGTGAAAGCCATGTTTCCCATGTGGCGAGGGGAAATCTGATGTGCTCAACGACATTTCTGCTCCATCAGCCTTCTCTTGAGGTTCACCTTACCTTTTTCACCACTTCATACATGTGACTCAGCTGTTGGAGCACTCAGCTTTTTCACATATCCCAGATGCAATCTGTTCTGTATGTAGGGGTTTTCAGGTAAAAACTATAAATGTAAATTTGAAAGTTGGCTCTGGAAACTTAGCCTAGGAAATGGGATTCTGTCCCAACTGAACTGGCTTAACCAGGATAAGAAGGAGTGTTTCTTCTGCACTCTGTCTGACAGAACAGGTTTTCCCGAGAATGGAAGTCCTCTGCAGAGATTCACACAGTGAATGTGATTTGGGCAGACAAATAATATTCTGATACAATCATTGCCTCTTGCGGGCTAAAAAATGAAAATACTGGATAAGATCCCACCTCCTGGCTTTGAGCTTGTCAAGAAAAGGATCTATTAGTCTTTAAAAGAAATAATAATAATACATAGTAGCCAAGGAGAGCTGTGTGAACTGGCATCTAATCAATGTTTCATGGAGGGTGGTTTTTTTTTTTTCCACTTCATTTTTTTTCAAATTCTCAGAACTGTCATTAGCAAACAAGATTTTCCTGTTCCAAGCTTTCTTCGCCTTCTCGTGCAGGGACGAGATCCATCCTCTGGATGGATTTGATTTCTTCCTTTTAGGATAATGATCTGTGTCCTACTGAAGACGGACTCCCAGAGCGGCAGTGTGCAAGAGCTGGGAAGTCTTCTTGCCACTGCTAGCAAGCTGGGACAGTCAGATCTCCTCTGATTTTTTGTCTTTAAAATCATGTCTCTGCATCCTTGAACTACTTTTACAAATGTGAGACCAACTCCACCTTCAGCAGCACCAACACATACTACCCTTCAGTTGCCTCACAGCTGGTGCAGTCATTTTACAACACTGTCAGGTGTTTTACATCTGGTTTCCCCCTGTTTGCAGCAGTGTATAAACTTCTACATGAGGTGATGAGCAAGCTCTGACTTCCATGATTTTCAGTGATGGCATGAACACTTTTAGAATATTCCTGATCTTTATAACTCAGGCCTTGGAAAATCACGTCCTTGGGTTCATTTATTTTCAGGCCAAATTTTGCGTACGAGGCACACCTGCATGGCACACCTGGAACAGTGCTTAAATCATTTGCATTTTTTGTTTAACTAGTGTAATGTAACAGCAAAGATTCTTCCAGAGTGTCCCGGGGAGGTACCAGCCATATACACAGTGTTGCTGTCATGGCCTGGCCCTAATAACCTGGTCAACTACATGGTGCTGTGGGAGCAGGCATGGCTGGTACCTCACCCCGCTCTCTGGGTCCCCCGGCAATTCCTACGTGGGGACAGGAGGTTTGCTACGAGTGCAGCCTGTTGTACCAGGGCTGGACCAATATCCTTCCAACCCAACATACCTGCAGCCAAACCCTGAAGACCTATCGTAGTTCGGAAAGCCACTTAGGGCGGGGGTTGTTTTATCACATGTGAACTGACAGCATCGCTGTCTGTGCATAACTCCTAAAAGAAGCAGAAATCAGTTGTCGCCTGGGTAAGAGCCAGGTTTCTGACTGTTTTCGTTTGCATGTGCCTAATTTCCTTGCTGTTGCTGATGGTCATGTTTAGGTTTTTGATAGATAATACTTCACCTTGGCTCCAAGAAAAAGTATATTCCTTCAAGAGCCTGGAATGCCACCTATTCTTATGGCACAACATATATTCCAAGGAAAACATTACATTACAGCCACAAGAGTCTATTTTGTCTGTCCAGAAGCAGCTGGCGTAGCTATTTCCCCTCCATATGATCTAGGGGCATCTGCTGGATTATTTGAAATGAAAGCATATAAAACTACAGCAGAGAAGCAGACTGCCCCTTCAAGTCTTCACACACATTGGAACTGGAAAAGAGCAGGAGGTTTCATTCGTGTGTCTATATACGTGTATAATACACATATATATATATGAGTGTTCTAGATATGTGTGTTACAGATATATATCTATATATCTCTATGTAACACACATATATAGGCATGTTAATGCGTGTATGTGCAAAGTGAAAAGGAAGAGGAAAGAACAGAGGAGCTCCAGTGTTTGTCCTCTACTAACCAGGTCATCTTTCAGACAAGAAAAAATGCTGTGACCAAGCCAAGGCTCCTGCTCAATGAGTTAATGCAAAGCCAGAAAATTATGGCAGTAACTGCTGTCTGAGCATGACCAGAATTTGAACTGCTTAGTGTATGTGCATTGCTATATACTCTATTTCCAAATAAGCTGCATTTATAGTTGTAGGTATTGCTGTGGGGAAGGGGGCTGCTTGAAGTCCTGAGCCATCAAATTACCCCTCTCTTCCTCCCCTCCTAAACCAGTGATAAGTATCTGGAGGATAAAAACAGCAACCCAGAGATGCCTTCATATTTTTTCGGTGCAGAAAACTATCACGTGACATCAGAACGTAGTTCACATTATGGTGAAGGGTAATAAGAGAGAAAGCAAGCAGTAAGAAGATGGTAAAATGTTACACTTACTTAAGCAATCATTTTAAAAGCTTAGACCACAAATGGGTAAATCCTAAGCAGAGAGTCCTTTCATTAGTTGCTCGGAGGCAGCAGTTACTTCTGGAAACAACAGACTGAGATGAGACTGAATCCTTGCATGTCCAATGGCTGAACTGATATCTGGTCTCAGTGCGAGAAGATCCCTTTGCTAATAATAAGCAGGTCCTCCACAGTGGGTGACTGAAGTCTTGTACATCTGGCTTTCCCATCTCACTCCCCAAAGGCCTGTATCTCCTTCAGCAGCAACAGATGTGGCACGGCCTTTTTCCTGCTCCATGATCCCTGAGCTAGATCTTCTGCTGAGGTTGTGCCTGATGTGTCCTCCCCAAAGTGCCATCCAAAGGGTCTTTCTCGATGCTCAGAGAAGTTAGATGGCTCAAACCTGGATGTGGCATGTTTATATGGCCTAGCTGTGTCCTTCCCAACTAGCAAGACTTGTTTCATGGGGTCTTCCACATTAGGAAACCAGGACATCAAAGAAATTGATGGTGTGGAAACAAAGATACATTTTTTTCACTGATGTGCCTCCACACCTCTCAGACTCTTCCTGAGGTGTTTCCCAGCTTCTTGTTGATCATTAATCTTTGATCTTCAACACTCGTCAATGAACTTGCTTTCCTTTGATGCATCGCATCTAGCACCTACATGACTCCTTGGATTTGATCTTCAATAATCTTCAATATACATACTGAAAATATAATTCGCAATTTGATATCCTTCTTCCAGTCCTTCACCTCTTTGCCTGGCTGTTTATCTCATCTGTCAGCTAGTTAGTACTGGTGGCATTGTTAGTTAGCTGCCCAAGTTAAGTACTGTAACATTTAAATATTTGCAACTGGACTGGTCGGAAAATAACTACAGTGTCTGGTGTTGATTATTAAATGGTTAAATATATTGTCCCAAACAAGGAAGACCGAGATGGAAACTCCATCAGAGGACTTCTGAAAGAGCTGTCATGCCATGCCATGTCAAACTCTTTGCTCAGATTCTGGGGTAATAAAGGGATGGACAGTGCTTTTGAGAGAAGATCTCTGGGTTACAGCATTGAAGATACCACTCAAGCATTGAACAGACCCCTGGAAGAAAACAGGAACATTGGGCAGCGAAGGGACAACTGCAGGGACTGAAATCTCAGGCATTTGTGTTTTGCCAATGGAAAACAGAAACTGTTCCCTCACACACTTTATGACGAATATCTTTTCCTGTTAGCTGAAAACCAACTTTTCTTCGGAGCAGTTTAAATGGAAAAATCTTTACCAGCCCTACAAAAAAATGACGCTCCTCTCCAAAATGTTTTTAAGAAAGCAGATATGTGTAAACTCAAGTATGAAGTATAATAGAAAGCAATAAATGGTCTGTAAGAGGTCCAGGACATTTGGTTGAGTTTGCAGACATGAGGTACATGCAGTAGAGTTTGGAAAGGATGAAGAAAAGGCAGAAAAGAGAGGCACAGATATGAAAGTATTTTTTTAAACCACTGGGTCAAACCGAGAATGGGGAGATCTCGAGGCCAAATTCTTGATCGATATAAAAGCAGTGTAAGCTACAAGTCAGGCTTGAGTAGATCAGAGAGTTGGCCTGACTCTACTTTCCTTGCACTGATATGAAGCAGGAATAGCTACACTGAAGCCAGTAAATAGGTTTTAGAAGAGTGTCAGAACAGCTCCTGTAGATATAAGATTGTTTAAGGGCTAATGGGCCTCGGCGCAATTTCGGCTCTGGTAGCTGTGGAGCGCGGTGGTAGCTTACGTGTCAAAAGGACAAAAGTAAGGGTGTATCAAGAAAGCAATTAACAGCAGGGAATAAAATAAAGTAATGGGAGGACTGGCTTCATTCTGTACTCTCCTTTTGTCCACGTTCTGGATAAATTACACTTGCTTTTCTTTTCCAGTGACTGCTGTGTTAATGTACGTAACATCAGCAGTGCTACATGAACTTGTAACATCAGTAGTGGCGTAAGCACTGTTTAGTTTGGCCCAAATTACAGGACATTGAAAAGCAAAGTGAAAAGGAAGGACTGATCTTTTTTTTTTTTTTTAATGCAGTATTAATTGCTTTCCCCCCCAGTATGTTCTAGAGAGTCCCTCTTGCAAAGCCCAGGATTAAATTTCGTGTTCACAGTTGTCCTAAACCAAGATACTACCCTTCGACTTTTATATTTTTTATTCTTGCTGGACATATCAAAGCATTTTGATCAGGCCAAGTCACTGAACAGAGGAGCGCCAAAGTAAATAGAAAAGTTTAAATTACTACAGCAAAGGGACCAAAATTTCAGCCAGGACCCGACTTATGGGGATTTCCAAGCTATTCTATAGGGCTCCAGTACATAAATTTTCTAGATTTGACTTACCCATCAATTTTGATTATCCTGCTGATTTATTTCTGATTACCAAGGTCATCTCCACATTTAAAATGCAATTTATCTTGTCAGAAATGTTACTGATGGGGTTTTTCAGAGACTCAGGCCAGCCTCCAGCTCTCGCCGTTCCGGAGCTGCTGGCAGGGAGCCCGCCGGCCCCTGCTGCACCAGGCAAATCCCCAGGGGTCCACCAGGACCCACGGACGCACACCCACAAACCCTGCTCTCTCAACCCGCCCCACAGGCTGGGGGCTGCTAGAAATCAGCAGCGGGGGTCAGCTGCAGCCCCTGCTTTGTACCCCGTAACTCCCCCCAAATAAGCCCAGGGGTGATGGCAAAGCTGCAATTGAACAGGCGCACGTGGAGCTGTGTGACAGACTTACACATTATTGCCTCCTCACTGGTCAAGAGGTTTTGGTTTTGCACCGAAACATTCATTACATGATGTAAAATAGACAAGGTTTAGCTTATTTGTTGCCTTACACTTGGGGCAACAGGCTTTTTATCTGAGTGTGTTCATTACCCGAGCTAATAAATATTTTTAACATAAAGTATTACCTCCTTCAGATTTTTGGAAACCAACCAAAAAATAAACACATCCGTTTCCTATTGTTGGTTTGGAGATATTTTAGGGCCCCATCTTTATTTTTAACCCTGACTTTTTCCCCTTATCCAGCAGTGGAAAAAAATTACGAGTCAACAAGAAAGCACAGGCAACAGCATGGAACCTCTGGTTTTTGGAACTGTGTATCTAACACAGTTTCTCTATGTGGAAAATTGTAAATAAAAAAATAAACAAAAGAAAACCCCAGGCCAAAGCTGAAAAACCTAACATTTACTTGTTTTAAAAAAATAATCTGCAACTAGCAAAGAAAAAAGATCATGTGGACATTTCAAAATCAAAGCGTTTTCTAGAAAATGTCAGTAGGAAAGATGACTGAAAATCTTGGGGGCAGAAAGGTTTAGGAAAAAGGATGCCCCCATAATCAGAAAAAAAAAGTCTCATTTTGGAGGTATTTACTGCCTGCTTATGAGCAACCAGATTTTACCAGCACATGGAGACCCTTCCTCAACCAGATGAACTAGCACAACATCTCCAATTTGTACCTGTACCTACAGGTACAGGTGTAGAGGAGGAGCTGTGCTCTCCACAAAACCCAGTCACTCAGTGAAGAGCTGAGATCATTCCCATGGGAGAAAAGAAGGATGTCCAAAATGGGCAAACCAGGATGTTGTCGCCTGTGGTGACAGGGAAAGCTCCTGCATGAAATGTCCACCCAAGTCTTACAAGACGTGTTAGCAACAAGTTGACATGCAGGTGGGCATGAACAGGAGCAGGCGCTTGCTGAGTAAGTGGTGGTTACTGGCCAGGCCTGGAGGAAAAACTGACCTGGTAGAAGAGCATCAAATGAGAGCCATAGTCACTTACTTGTGACACTGTCCTTATCTCTTGCACTGGGAGTGCAGCAGCGCCAGCAAACCCTGATCCTAACACTACCCTTTGTGGGCAAATGAGGGGGGGACTTCATAGCCCTCTCTTACTTCTCAGGGGCAATACCCAGAGAAAGGCCAAACCCCTGCTTGGCTGCAGAGATGGCTCACGACGTACTTAAAAACGCCCTTAGGAATTGCAGGGGAAGGAAGGGACAGAATAAGGGTTATTTGTTCTGATAATTGGTTCTGTCCCCATTTGCTCAGTTGCAGCCCAATTTGTGGGTTTGCAAGATCGTCGTAGGGCTGGCTTTTCACTCTGCCTGACTAAAAATGATTTTCCCAGCTTTTAGGAAGAAGACTTGGACTTTAAAACTATTTGAATAGCTAATACTTTAGAACTGCAATTATTTTTTTTTTTTTTAATGGGGTATGTGTTTCTTCCTTCCCCACTTTCTATTCTTTGAATGCCTGTGGAATAAGTGAGAGGAGGTTACTGGCAAACATACCCAGTAAAGGGTTAAGGGAACTGGTCCTGTAGTTTGCACAATTTCGAACTTTGTCTATAGAAGGGAGGGACTGACCTCTGAGCTCAGCTTCCTCCCCAGGATTTCCAATAGCCTTTCAGGACCTTCACCCCCACAGTTGCTAAAGGTTTCAAGACCTTTTCCCAGTTCACTTTCCTTTCCTGGAGGAAAGTCCTATTTTCTAGTCCCTGAATGCTTTGGCCCTTGAGTGGGATCATGAAATAGCCCATCTTTGGTTCACAAGGTACAAAGAACATGGAGGCTGATGGGGAACTGAAATGACAAACTTGACTTTATTTCATCGAGAAATTAGGGTGCAATGCCCGTATCAATACAAGGCAATACTTCTTCATGCCTCTATTTACAGTGCCAAAGAGCAAGAGAGAACAAGTGAGTAAGCAAGTGAGAGGGAGATTAACGAATACAATATACAGGAGCCTAAATTGAAACATCATTTTTCACAGGAAGAAGGCTTTGGCAGGGCTCATGCTGTTTCTGATGTAGTGTCTCCAGTCGGCCCCAGGAAAAGTTGGCTGCAGTTTCTCAGAACCTGCCTTTTGAGACTCAGCGACTGCTTTTCTTCCCACAGATCTGATTAAGCTAATTGCACATTTTCTTTAATTAGAAGAACGGAGGTCATTTATCTGCAAATGGCCTGAAAAAAATGGATGTTGTTTTAATGTGGACTTTTTTTTTTTTATCCTTGCTTTTACTAAGGTGTTTGTCTTCTTTTCACTCTGCTGCTTTCAGCTACCCCATTTTGCGAGGGCTAGGCACGCTGGACCTGGCATCCTGACAAATTCTTAGGGAGCTTATGAGACTGTTTTATGGGATCCAGTCACAGGGATTTATACCATGAGGAAAAGCTAGAGCTGAAGAGATCCTCCTCCAGCCGCGGTCTGAACTGAAGCATAAATGAACTGAGTCTCTGGGTATTTGAGCTTTTTTTTTAATTCTCCGTTAAGCCTGGCCTGCCGAAGAAAGCACATGGTGCCACACCAGAGAGGGTCTGTATGATAAACATAGGGGTGGTGGGGACCAAGATTATGGGTGGCCTCCAAGCAGCAGGGACTTTGAGGTGAAGTGTGAACAACTGAGGCTATCTTACTACCACAATTTGGCATGGAAAAGCCTCCTTGAAACAAGGTAGATGACAGTACCTTTAAACCCTTGCAAATGCCTCATGCCAAAGATAGAATTGTGTATGCTCTCAAATTTCCCTTAAAGACAAGCTGCTGGACTTGGATATTTTGCACAGTTGGTGGATGTGACAATCGCAGAGCTATGGGTGAGCCAGCACCAGGGGTACGGAAAAAGAAAGCCAGTTTCAGTGATTCGTCAACTCCTGCACTGCCAAAATATCAGTCTCAAGAAGGCTGTCAAGAGCAGATCCTCCATCACATTATCCCTATTTGTTCCGTAAACCAAATAAAAAGGGCACACTGGACATTCAGGGCAAAAAGTCCCTCCCGTCACTCAAGTCAGTGAAAAATGCTCAAAAAAGGCAAGGAATTAATGTGTGGGGGGTGAGATGGGTGAGGAGAAGGGAAGCTGCTAGAGCTGTGGTTTAGGGGATTTCCTTGAGCAGTGGACAACTCATCCAACCTCTGCAATGTCTGGTATGTACTCCATCTACTGCAAATTGCAGTGACTTTGAAGACATGAGCATGGGGGGGGTGATCAGTACCACCATGCGCTAGTACCACCATGGCACTGTACCTGCTGCTAATGAACACCACAGAGTACTTATTTAGTGTTCAAACCATCGTATTATCCTGGGTTCGTTGGCTCTCCATCCCAGTGAGGTGTCAATGTGGTAAGAGCAAGCGCAACAAAGACTTTCCTTTTTGTCTTGGTAGGCACCGATGACCTTTTTGTTAGTTGTTCCTTCCTCCTTGCCAGGAGATGGGCTGTTCAGGGTTATTGCTGGCAATTGCCCAGCCAGTGACCAAGGTGAAGACCCCAGCAGGCTCAGGGATGGGGAAGCTGATCTGGATTGTCACAGCAGCAGCAGCACACCCAGCTTCCCTCCCCTTCCCGCTCACTGCTGGGGACCCCTGGGCCTCTGTACAACTGTCCCCTCTTTCCTCGTGGGCTTGCTCTTACGCTGCGCTCCTGCCTCCATTTCTGTATTGGTGCCTTCAGCAAACACCAAAGATGATGTTAGTTTTTTATTATTCCAAAGTGGTGTCAAGCAGCTAAAGAAATGGGCTCTATCATACAGGGTTTGCCAAAACGTAAAGCAGTGACATCTGTCAGTAGTCACTGACCACTGCTGCATCTGGCTGCCTCCCAGTGCGACTGGAGCAGCCATCCGGGAGCAAGCAGCTATGCTCAGCTGGACCTGGGAAGCCCTAGTGTTGGCTGCTGGGATTAACCCATAGGGCTTCATCCACCCCTTGGTGAGGCCTCATCTGGTTGT
The DNA here is from genome assembly GCF_965231255.1 of Vanellus vanellus. Taxonomy (NCBI): domain Eukaryota; kingdom Metazoa; phylum Chordata; class Aves; order Charadriiformes; family Charadriidae; genus Vanellus; species Vanellus vanellus. The sequence continues at coordinate 118,556,443 of NC_138906.1, read as the reverse complement.
GTGTGCATATGCTGTAAGGAGTTATGGTATGGACATGGCCACAGCCTGGCTGTGTCCACCCTGTGCGTTGTCAGAGGTTGCTCCCACGTGGACAGAGCATCACTCACCACCTTTGTACCATCCACAGCCTATCCAAAACCTCTGTACCCCTGGTGCCTCATGCCAGCTGTTAGGCTGGCTGAGATATACTGTGTGCTTGTCTCTACAATCCCATTTTCATACATATCTTGCCTGGGTGCTGGTGGCAGTCTAAGCACACACATCTGCACCCACATCTGTTCATGATGTCCCCCCATCTCCCTTTTTCCTCTCTGTCTCCCACAGAGACACGCCATGTGCTTTTCCGACTGACCTTTGGAAAGGCGCTCAGCAAAAATAAATGAAGATCTCCTTCCTCAATGGGAAGGCAGAGTCAGGATCCCACAGCAGCCGAGTTTTCCAGGCAAGGCAAGTTTTTGCAAGCAGGCAGGGAGGTCAGGTGAAGCTGTGCCGGCATTTGCCCTTTGTGCCCGGGGTATGTGATGGGCTCTGAGCCCCTCTGGACACATCCCATCGGGAAGGCAGACGTGGCAGTGGAAGCTGGCGGGGGCTCCCCACCGGGCAGCGAAGAGGTTAACCGCAGAGCTGGGCAGAAGAGGCCACTGGGCAGAAGACGTTCCTGTCTCACGTCTGAATGTTTTAGCGTAGAGCTGTCGTGAAGCCTCGCAGAGCTGAGGGGTCCCTCAGTGGTTCCTATAGCTTTAAAGTGCCCGGGATGATTTAGTGGAGGGGAGGGATTCCTGATCAGAGAAGTGCCTTTTACTTTTTTTTTTTTTTTTAAACATGTCGCTGATCAAAGCGGTGCCAGGGAGGCTAGGAAGAGCAGGATCCTAATGGATCAGCTGTGTAAAACATGTCAGCAGACAAGCCCCAGTTCTCAATGTGTCTCTCAGGGAACAGCTCGCAGATTAGAAAGAAAACACACACACACACACACACACATGCACAAACCCTCCTGCTGACCTTGTGTCAAGGAGTTAAGTGTTATTTGGAAGTGATCGCAATCAGCTTTTTTTTTCTTTTTTCATTTATAAAACTCAAAAAATATTTTTCCCAAATATCCAACAATAATTCAAGAAGCGATGGAAGGATTTATACAAGTTAGACAATGACTTATTTGAGGCAAACTAAAACCATTTGGTAGAAAAGCGCAGTGGACTCTATTGTTATCCAAATGAATCATACCCCCCACTTACAGACAGGATTCTCTCCCCACTACCCTTACAACCATGACATATCTGGATGTACATGACCCTGCCACTGTTTCATTTTGGACATCTTTTGGCAAGGTGTGGAAAAAATATTTCATATTTTCTTTAGTTGGTAACCCATTAAAAAGACAACCTCTTGTTTGAGAGAGGGAAAAGAAAATGGGAAATTTATGTTAACTGGAGACAGAAAGAAGTACTTTTTAACGAGTGGGGCAATAAGAAAAGTGGCAATTAGATATATGAATACACATGAAAGGTGGTTTTACGTAAACGTTGATAAAAATGGTGTAAGATTGCCCTGATAATGCTTGCTAATCCCTTGTTTAAAATAGGCTGCAGACTTCTGCAGGAGTTGTACTTGTTGCGTGGAAGACTTAGGGTCTAATTCTGTAAGACTTTCCCCTGTAATCTGAATGGAAAGGATGTGTGTGTTAGCTAGGTAGGCAGCATGAACCCGAAATGCCCACTGCACTCAGAACATCTCTTCTGTTGGTTTGACCCGTTGCACTCACCCCATTGTTAATTATGGGTCCATGTTGGGCTGAATCCAGTGTGGCACAACAACCTGTGTAGGGGGTAAGCTCAGGAGGATGGACAGAGTTTCAGATCACCTTCAGCAACGCAGGTGGTTTACTTGTGCTCACAGGTCCTCCCTTCTGATGCCTAAGCGACATAGTGGCAATGAAAAGCAAACTATCCTCCTTGGCCACTGTAAAGGTATGAAAGCAAAAGCTCTTCTCCTGCTTCAGGAGGTCATGTTGCACTACACCACAAGGCAGGGATAGGAGGTGAATAGAATAGAATAGTTCAGTTGGAAGGGACCTACAACCATCCTCCAGCCCAACTGCCTTACCTCTTCAGAGCTGACCAAAAATTACAGCATATTATTAAGGGCATTGTCTTTTCAGAGAGAAAGCATTGTACAAATGAGAGTCTTTAACCACAACCTTCCCTCTTTCTCCTTTGCAGGAGATTTTTTCCCACAGACCAACATCACAAAATTTGCTACCTTTATAGGTAGAAACCCTCCCAGGCCATTTTAGCTGCTTTAAAATCCCCTTAACCACATGCCTGTTGTATCACCCTGACCGTAACTAGAGCTGTGGAACAAAGCTACGGTTTTCTGCCAGCCAGCAAATACGAAGAGGTAGTTATTTGATAAAGTAGCTGAAAACCCGGGGTTACATAAACAAAGAAAGAGTTCACTTCACACAAACATCAGCATTTCCACTAGAATAAATCTGTAATGCTAGCTTTCATCTCAGGCTGAGAGAAAAAAAAAAAACCAAACCAAAACAGCCTGTAGAAATATACAGTGATATGTAATTATTTGCTTCATATTTTGTACACATTAACTATAGCAAGATTTCTTATGAGGTGTATATTGATTTATGGTTATGTCTTTCAGTGTATCTTGTATCTGAATACAGTTTATAGGTTTCTTTTTTTACAGCTTTCCTGTAATTTAGTATATTTTAATGAGTTATGAACCCAGTTTTATCTGAAGAATGTTCTCCCAGGAGCACGGGAGGCAAATAACCTCTTATGCCTGGCCAGTCTGGGTGCAGTGGCTGGGGATGGCCGTGCCAGGCAGCCACATGGCGCACATCAGCTTTGGGAACAGAGCGGATGGCCACCGGGGATGCTCAGGTGCCGGGCTGTCCCGGACTGGGCTTTCTCTCCACGGTGTGTTATTTCATGGCGGCTGCAGGTTCAGACCAGGGTCCCATGCCTCTGTGGTGCCCTGTGGTGAAACATCCCACCTGTCCTGCTCTCAGGAGTGTGGGGACAGCGAGGGCAAGTGGTCTCTTCCCTACGGTCACTCCTCTTCATGGGTGTGCTTCGGTTGCCTGCCACAAAGGTGAAGTGGTGTTGGAGGGTTTTCAGCTTCGGGGTGGGACTGCGGTGCATTGAGGAAGGCCCAGAGGAGATAAGAGGTGGGAAGGCAGAGCTCTGTGGAGGAGAAATATCTCTTCTGGAGCTTCAGTTTTAAGCAGTGAGGCCTCAGCTGCAATGTAAGAGTCTGCATCCTAGACCAAATGCCGGAGATGGTGATGGCCAACATGTCTCTGTGTGCTGGTGCCTCTTTGGGGGACAGGTCTGGCCCCACTTCAAGGAGGGACAGCGGGGCAGTGGTGAGCCAGTCACCAGGTGCCCAGGCCACCCTCCAAGAGGGACTTGACTGGACAGGTTGGCAAAGTCCTGGGAAACTTGAGCAGCAGTGACGGGGGGAAGAGGCAGCTTGGCCAACAGGCTCATGCTTTGATCTTTTGGATCTGTTGGAAAGTTTGATCTTTTGGAAAGTCTGAATGTGGAGCTGGGCAACGGGGACTACCTGGGGTTCAAGGCAGTGATATATCAGATCTCTTCTGCCTCTGCCTGTCTGCTCCACTGTTGCGTATTTGGACCTCTTGCTGAAGAGGAGATTCAATCCTATAAAATCGGTACTTTTTTGCAATGGAAGAGATTTTCCCATCATTTGGATAATCTATTTTCGGTGCGATGATTGATACTGTATGCTATGTGTGAACAACATTGTACTCTAACTGGAGACCAATTCACCATTCATTTCTATTTAAAATCCAGCTTTATCACCGTAGCAAAAGTATAGACTATAAGTGATCACCATGAACAAATAAGGAGAAGACAGATGCACCCTCTTTCATCTCACTTCAGTCCTGTTTACACTTCAACCGTTTTGCCACTTGATCTTCAACCTCTGAATAACAACTCTAACCTCAGTATTTCCTACTTAGCTAAAAATAAAGCTACACGCCTTTCTAGTTCATATGATATTAAAGACCACTTTATGCATTCAGATAAAGCATTTGCTTGCTCAAAGCCTGTTTGCCAAATATCTCTTCCATTTATCAAGAAGCTGGCTGGATCCATCGCTCCAAAAATAGGTAAAAAGGTGGCCCTTCTTCCAGGTAGGAACTAGCAATGGGTAAGTCTCTGAAGGTCTGTGAGTTCAGTTTGGTTATGACGATGAAGGGAAAGTTTGGATGAGGAGTTGGGTTTCACTTTGGCCTCCAGAGAAGGTGCAATTAGCTTGGGAGGCTCAGTCCATGGTGAAGAAGACACTGCTTCTGGTAGGGGTTGGCAGGAGTCTCCTGCCTCTGGGAACTGGACTTTCCTCTCTGAGGCGACTGCATTGATTGCAGCAGAGGCAGCAGAGATTTACAGCAGCCTGTGTGAGAAGAGAACAAGGATACGCATCTGCAAATAAACGCTAATGAGATGTTAAGATTAAGAAAAGGCAGGAAATTCCAGAAGTTGGGGCTGCTACTACAGCATCATTAGTTCTCCTGCAGTGTGGTGTGTATCCAGCAGGGAGGGGGCCTGGGGGTGCTCCTGGCCAGCTTAGTGCCACTGCCAGAGACTGCGTATGTGATCTATTGCTTCCCTGCTAGTGAAGGACTTACCCCTGCACTGGGCAAGACGGCAGCAGAGGGCGTGCATCACCCCAGAGGCAGTGCCAAGAAGTCGTATGACTGGTGGTGACAGGGGGATGTGGTAAACAGCAGCCTTTGGCTCATCTTCAAAAGGCCGTAATCAAAGTCTCGTTGGTTGTGACCCCTATCATTGCAGACCTGCATCAAGCAATCAAATTAGCAGTGCTTTCAGCATGTGATTCCTTGGGGTTGGGGGTAAGGGGAAGGAGGAAGGTCCATCAGCCATCACAGTGATCACAGTCAAGAAAGAAAGTACTTGCTGTGTGCCACGGTGGCCAGGGGCGGACAGGGCACATGCCACGCTCAGTGGCAGAGGTTTGGTGCAAGTGTGGTGAAAGTGTGATTGCGGTGGGAATAATCAGCCTGTTGGGATGGGGGATGGAGATGAGTAGTGGTGACAGACTCGGACAAGAGCTCCTTCATTCCTGGTCCCACGCACATAACAGCAGGGGGTCCTGGATGTGCGTGGCTGTCAGGGTTTGCAGTCTGTCACTTTTTGTGACCTGTGCAAACCTGGCAAGCCAGCCTTTGGTTTCAGATCCCACCCAAATGCTGAATGGCAACAGCCTTGGTGAGGAGGCTGATGTTCAGCCTAGGCCAATGGTCTCCCTGATAGATGGTGAGACTCGTGCAAAGATGCAGCCTCAGGACGTAACCTCCTTCTCTTCTGGTTCCACATAGTCTCTTAGAGAAGAAATATTGTATCCTACAAGACCTTCCCCTGACTTTCTGTTAACCTGTTACCCAGGCTTGGTTGAAGACCAACTTTGTGTCCAAGAAGAGAAATAGCTCAGCAGCCAGAAGGGTGTCTGTTCCCCTCCTCTGAAAAACACTGCATGGAAATGTTTGACTTAACCTGACCTACAAATTGGAAGAGCATCCTGAAAACAAAAGCTGGAACTAAAAATATACAATCCCATTGATGCTCTATTTTTCTCCCTGTACAGGAGAAATTGTTTGCATCCTGAGCTGTTGTTGGGATAGTTTATTCATATAGGTAGGGGCAGGAGTATGCACATGTAATAAAATTTCCCCCCCTTTCTTTTTTTGTGGATGAACTTAAATGGCAGCTGAAGGACTGAAGGACATGCGTAAGAATATTTCTATTGGCAGAGGTTACTGACACATGACACATTGCAGAGCTGGATATTTTACAATGTCTGTTCAAACCAGTTCAGCCCCTAGTGTGAACTGACTTCACTCCACCAACTAGGACAGGACTGCACCCCAGCTGGGGAATCACGGATCACGGAATCACGGAGTTTCAGAGTTGGAAGGGACTTCTAGAGATCATCTAGTCCAACTCCCCTGCTAAAGCAGGATTGCCCAGAGCACATTACTCAGGACTGCATCCAGGCGGGTCTTGGAAATCTCCAGAGAAGGAGACTCCACAACCTCCCTGGGCAGCCTGTGCCAGTGCTCTGTCACCCTCACCGTAAAGAAGTGTTTCTGTGTATTTGAACGGAACTTCCTATGTTCTAACTTGTGCCCATTACTCCTTGTCCTGTCACCAGGAACCATTGAAAAGAGCCTGGCTCCATCCTCCTTCAACCCACCCTTTAGATACTTGTAAGTATTAATAAGGTCTCTGCTCAGCCTTCTCTTCTCCAGGCAAAAGAGTCCCAGCTCTCTCAGCCTTTCCTCATAAGGCAGATGCTCCAATCACTTAATCATCTTAGTTGCCCTTCGCTGGACTTGCTCCAGCAGTTCCCTGTCCCTCTTGAACTGGGGAGCCCAAAACTGGACACAGTATTCCAGTTGTGGCCTCACCAGTGCAGAGTAGAGGGAGAGAATGACCTCCCTCGACCTACTGGCCACACTCTTCCCTATGCAGCCCAGGATTCCATTGGGCTTTTTGGCAACAAGGGCACATTGCTAAGTCATGGATAATTTACTGTCTACTAGGACCCCCAGATCCTTCTCCTCAGAACTGCTTCCCAGCAGGTCCGCCCCTAACCTATACTGGTGCTTTGTATTCTTCCTCCCCAGGTGCAAGACCTTGCACTTGCTTTTTGTTGAAGCGTTACCTCCACTCAGGTTCACAGCACCAAGGACAACTCTCAAAAAGACCACAGAAATACCTGCTCTAAACTGCCAAACACAATTCTCTGGGATATGTAGGCACCGTTCCTTCCTAAGAAGGTGCAGCACGCTGGAGAGTAAACCGCCCATGAAAACATCAGGGATATTGGGTCCAGGGGGCAAGGGGCATCTCAAAGGGTTTTTGTTAATAGCAGCACAACTCCTGTAGAGCTAAAATGATACCGATGCCGTTTTATTGATGTGGGAGTAAGCACAGCGCATGGGTTTAGGATGATCTGGCTTCCCAGTCCTAATGAATGTTGTGGCAGCGCAGCAGAAGGCATAGAGACAGTGAGAGACTGAAAGTATGTTAAAATACCATTTAGACAGAGGTAATGGGATCATAAAAGCTAGCAAGGGTGCCCAAAGAAACAAGATCCAAACAGAGGCTAATTAAATATTGTAGCAAAAACCTGACAAGGTGTTTCTCTTACGATATTAATAACTGAATATTAACTAAGAAGAAATATCTTAATACTCAAAGGAGATTTAAGCCAGTACAAATTATTTAAGCATTCACGATGAAATGTTGTTAGGAACAGGAAAGTTAAATTAGCAGAGGCTGCAGTGAGTATTTGTAGGGGAGACAAGGCTTCCAAACCTCTTTTCTCTGGGATTTTGGGCTGGGTAGGGGCCCCCACTCCGTACATGAAGGACCAGGGCAAGCACATGCTTACCAATGTCAATGTTCAGCTAAGTCTCCTGCAAAGCAAAAGGCTCAGGTACAATGGCGATGGGTCTACCAGGTCCAGCTGGAGTACAGGGGAAGGGAACTTCATATGTCTAGAAATGCTGAGGAACAAGATGTCAGACGGACCTTCACCCATCCGTCCCCCATCCCCCGCCCCCCATCTGTCCCTGAGTTATTCACGTCCAACAATGCGAAAAGGCTCTGTTTGGCTGTGGCTCAGCAGATTACCACTACATTTAATAGCTGTCTTTGGTATGACGCCGTTCGCCTTATCTCCTTTCTCCTTTGACTCGGCCTTTGAACACTAATCCACCTTCTAGCGCAGCCTGCACCCCGCTTCTGCTTGATCTTTGTTTGCCATAAATGTGTAGAGCTCCAAGGATTTTAGGAGCAGTGTCTTTGCTGCTTGGGCCCACGCCACTGCAGCACTGAAGAGACATGTGGATCTACTAGCTCCTGTAGCTTACTTCTGGGTTTACCCACGAAATGAGTCAGAGTTTTCCTTCCAAGAACCAAGTACTGGTCTTAAGCTTTGATTCAGACCCTTTTCCTTTTTTTTTTAATTTTTCTTTTTATGTATGTGTATTTATTTGCAAGGCAGTGCAGCACCTGAAAGGAATAGATGGTGTGAAAGTCTTCCCATGCCTACCCCTGACACATATGTATTTACTCTCCCTTCCTTTGCACATGCACACACACACACACATGGGAGCAGAGTTCAATAGCCCTGTCCCACCAGTGTTTAAAGCCACTTGGCCTCTTTTAAGCCTTTAAATAAAATTTGTTGTGTGCATGTGTGTGGTAGTGATTTGTTTTGTTTTTTTTTTTTACCCCTTTCTGGCACACCACTGCCGGATTGCTTGCATATTTGCTTGAGGAAAAAAAATGATAAAAGATGTTTGGCATAGTTTTCATTTAAAAAGGCATCCAGTGCCAGATCCAAGCATTGAAAACAAATGTGTGGCTTAACTGTCATTTACTCCAGGATCATGGGAACTGCCGCCTGATTTTCCCAATGTGCGACCGCTAGCGTGCTCTCCCGTGGTACATGAAGCGCATGGATTTGACCAGCTCGGTGCAGCTTGAACATCACGGCTGCGCCTCCGGGTGACAGCCTGGGCGCTGATGTCAGTAGAGCCACACCTCCACCACCGTCCCCGCCACCGAGCTGTCACGCACGTCTCCTGCTGCTGAGAAATCCTCCCCTCGCCTTTCGCTGTGTTGTGACCAGACAATGTGTATTTGTCCTAATAATGTGAAGTTTCAATGTGAAGAGCTCCCCTGGCCGGTGGCACTGACGGAGTGTCATCCTGGGGCTGCAGGCATTTGACCAGAAAGTGATTTTCGGGGCATAACGCGGTAACGTGGTAGAGGGGGGAGCTTGCCCCAACCTGCACCAGAGGGGCAATGAAAGACAATTTTAGGACATCTGCAACTGGCATGACGTGGCACCTTTTCTGTCTTTACCTACAAGCTGTGGCCAGGATCAGCTCAAAACTCAGATCCTTGGGGCTGGCCGCATTGGGGGCATCATGCCCTGGCCCCGCGTTCCCGCAGCAGCATCGGTCCCTGGGGTACAGTCACAGAGGGAGCTCCCTGGGAGCACCCTGCAGCTCAGCGTCTGTCTGCTGCACTCGAATCAAAGAGATCTGCTCTGGATTTCACTGTAATTTTTGCAGAAGGAAAATTCAGTCTGTAAGAAGTGCATGTAGTCCTCTGGCAGCCGTCAGCTCTGCTGTAATGCCCGGCTTTTATTGACTTATGTGCAACGGTCAGCTAGGACCTGAGCTTCCATCCGAGGGCAGGGAAGCAGGAGCTAGCTTTAGAGACGTGGTGATAAAATAGAAAATTATGTACAAAGTAAAAGGGTCAAACCCCTAATCTGAAGTGTTCTAGTCAGCTTGCCATGCTGGGTGTTCCTCCCGGACAGGAGATAACCCCATCCAAAGAGTTTGGGAGACAAAATTCAGCAGAAAGGGAAAAAAAAAAAAAAAAAAAAGAAACAACCCACAAAAACAAAAACAGAGTCAGAGACTCCAGAAAGCAGCTCTTAGTCTGTCTGTTCCAGTCTGAAATAAAGTCATCCTTCTTAATTCCCAGCGCATATTGTTCCTACCAAAGAGCAAAACCTTAGGAGGAAATCACATCAGTGAAGGGAACGCCAGCTCCTTTGTACTATTTTTCAACCCTGCCTTGGGAGCCAATAATCTGTCATCCCTTGAATAAACAAGCACCTTATCATATCACAAACATTTATTTAACCCTTTTCTCCTGAGCTTTTACCAGCCAAGCAAAGTGGCTGGGGGGGGGGAGGGGGGTAGCCCCATCCCTAGACTGCTCTGGCAGAAAGGACAAATTTCCTGTATATTACACCCAATCTGTAAAGTGTCAGGCTGCCCTTCTTCAGCCTCCATGAAAAGCAGCAGCTTGAATCCCTGCATTTCACATAGCACAATCAAATTTTCCTGTCCCCCCCCTTCCATCCCTCCCCCGGTACATTAACGCCTCCCTCCCTGGAGATGTACCCTCGATTCCATCTGAGGGTCCATCCAAATGGAGCCAGATTTAATTTCTTGGAGGTTGGGGGGAGTGGGGGGGTGGCAAGGGAGATTGTTTACATTTCTTCTTTTAACAAGAGACTGTGATGAACAGAGCTTTTGATTCCAAGTTGCTGAGGGTTTTTTTTTTAAGAGATATTCTTTGACTCTGACATCATCAGAAAATGGAATCAGCAAAGTATGTGCATTTCCTCAGCTCCCACAATATCCATTTTCTCTCAGTGGATGTTTCTTGTTTTTCTTTTCCAGTGTTGCTCCCACACAATGGGGCCAATTTTTGTTCAGGACAAAGAAAATATAAACAGAGCATGGATTTGGAATATGAGCAAGGCCTCCAAGCTTACAGAAATCTTCAGTCATGGGGAAGGGCTACGTTATGTTAACCGTCTGCCAATAAAGCTTGGCTAACAGAGTGCCGGCCAGTATCTCCAGTTGCTTTGCTGGTGCATCCAGAAGGCTGCAAATGCCAATGGCCAAGACTGGCTCTGCGAATTAAATTCTTGATTTAAACTTGATGGAGTCCCTGAGCATTTGATGTTCACATGTTGCAGGTGAGGCCAGCTGACCTGAGCATAGCTTTTTCTCCTCACCGTAGTAGGGTATTATAAATACTGAGCTCACCAGCCAAAGTCCAGCTGTCAGAGGAGAACATCCCCACGTAGGAGAGAGTCAATTACTAAAGAGTCAAACCGGCTGTCCTGTGGGGCTTGGCATGTACCCTCCTAGAAGCTTGTGAATTAGTATGTGGCATTAAAAATAATAATACTCCCCTCACCGACTCATCTTGTAGCTCAAAACAAGGATAAAAATCTAGTGTTCAGTCACGGAGTCCAACCTCCTCTTCCAAACAGCTTGGGAAGCCCGTGCTTTGAAAGGCAATTCTTATTTTAGGCAAATTAGCTATGTTTGCTGCTTGTGGGTAGACCACAGCATGTGAAAGTGTCCCCTCCTGCAGCTCCACGAGTGACTTGCTCACGCTGGCCTTGGACATCAGCCAGCCTGGGATGGCCAGTCCCTGGAAGAGAGAGGCGGCTCACTGGGGGCTGCCAGAGCCGAGCTCTGCTGCATGCCCCTCTGAGACAGGGGCAGGAGCAGGTCCCCCCAGGCACCCAGGGCATCCACATTTTCATGGGAGAGTCTTCATGACAGCGAGTGACCCGGGTCTGCATACAAGACAGCACTAAGCTGCGACAAGCTGATTTACGCTAGAAGAGTTGATTTACGATGGATGATATAAACCAACTGCAGTAAGGGCCTCATATCTCCGGGCTCACCGACTGCAGCTCAGAAGCTGCTGGGAAATGCCCTGTGAAACATTTATCTAGATAAAATAATGTTCAGCCGTCAGCAGATGAACTTCATTGACATCCTCTGAATCCACGGGCTGACAGACCTTGTACTGAGCAGCACGGACACAAGTTGGCTTATTAAAAGGCTGAAGTCTACAGACAAACCCTGCCCCCATGGAAACGACTAGGACTTTGGTTCCGTTGGTCTACTCCAGGTCTTCTCTTTGGTCTAACACCCTTGCCTGCTGAGATGAACAGGCTGGGATGAGAACTGACCCAAGGGAAAAGGAATAAATATAAGTAAACAACAAGTCAACTTCCAAAAGCTGTTTACATTAAAAATATTAAAATGGAGTCTTTTAGCTCTTTCCCATTGCTTAATGACTAGCATGAGAATGAACTATTTGCAAGTTTTCAATTTGCCTGAAGATTTTTTTATTCGGTATTTCCACCCCTTAGCAAAATGAATAACACTGTAGTCAACCAAGACTCAGAGGAGCCGTCAGTGAAGAACTGGGCAAACGAAAGCCTCACTTGGATGAGGCTGGGTGACTGCCCATGGGATGGATCCAGAGGCTCCGGGTCTGTGGTCCATGATTTTAGCATCATGGCAGCATTTACATCCATCATCGCTTTTGAGTCTGAGTATGTGACTGGCTAATGCAAACATGGAAAGGAATTCTGAAAAAATATCCTGTGAGGTCACCAGATGACACCAAAAAGCAGTCCTAAGGAGGAGAAAGAAAGCAAGCTGAGGATGAAGTGAGGGTTTGGGCCTGGAGAAGAAATGGCAGACGGAAGTTGCAGAAAGGCTGGGTGGAATCTGTGAAAGCTGGGTTCTCCTCGCGAAATACTGTCAATTTAAAGGAGAAAAGTACTTTTTTTCATAGGAAGCTGCTCAGCTCTGAAAACTCCAGGGTGGCTCACGATCACTAAACTCTGCAGCTGAAACAGTCCCAGAGCCAAATTCATCCCCAGCAAAAACGCAAGTTAACTTAACCTTATACTCTTGGAAATAAAATCAGCACTTATCCAAGGCTGAAGAGACACATTGGCTTCTCGAAGTGCTTCCCCCACCTGCAGCAGGGAAAAGGTTTCCATGTGAAATGGAAGGCACAGGGGAGCGCCTGGCTGGCGGGCTGCTGTTTCGCTTCAACGCTCGCAGCCGTGCCTGCAGAGCCCCGGCGTACACAGCGCGGAGCTGGCTCCTTGTAACCATGGGGAGAAAGGATAAATGGATTATTTTGGAGTGATATGCGTGTAGAACTCATGCCGCTGGAGAATGCAGCCAGGCTATTTTTAATGTACTGCTTCATTTTGCACCTGCTACCATTACAGAGTTGTTTTTGTTTCCATTAGAGCCACTTGTCTTGAGGAGTTTATAACTCCTATGAAACGTGTAGTTCTGGGCTACATCTTCGTCCTTAGTTCAGGAGCTCAGTTTTTAATCATTTAAAAACAGAAGCAGGTTAGCGTGGTGGCATTAAGAGCACATGAAGGGGCGTTTTGAATAATTTTACGGGGTTTTCATAATTGTAATTCCTGAAGGGCAGTTTAACATAGCCTCCTTTATTCATTCTGAAATGGAGCAACACAGGCTACAAGGACCTCTCCCTAAGGAGCTTGCAAAACCAAAATTGCATGAAGAGTCATTCTCAACTACTTAATCAGCCACAATATTGCAATAAAATGATGAAATAAGAGATAAGAAACCTCGGCCCTTTTTCCCACTCCCTCTGTGCGGAGGGCCAAGTGGAGCTTAGCATCTCTTTGAGAGGTCGGAGGCTGGTGCCTGGCGCAGAGTTGTGTTGCCTCAGATCACACACTCCCAAATACCATCCCGGTGCAGTGCTGGGGATGAAACTCACTTCAGCAGCCTGCTAGAGCCCACGAGGGAAGCCAATGTAGAAACAGCATGCTGTTTGCTGCTTGCCTCCTGCCACCTTCTCCAGCAAACACCAAAACTATTTGGGTTAAATTGTGATCATGTTGCAGTGTGATCCCACTGAGAATTACTGTGGGCACACTGAAGTCCCCAACACCTGGATGTCTACAGCCTTTCGTGGTCTCTCCCCCGGTCATGCCAAGGCCAGGGCTCAGCAAATGCTCCCTGTGGCCTGATGCCATGCCGCGAGTGCTCCCATGTTTGGACAACAGCACTCTGAGCAGAGTTTCTGCTCTCCACGAAGCAGAGACAACAGTAAGAGGATTATTTTCAGGTGTTTTCTTCCTGCCACAGAAAGCCGGTGACCTGGTGGCCTGTTAAATGGCTTTGAGGCATGGTGTGCTTGGCTATGCCAGCAATGATCGGTCCGGGGGCAATTGCCAGCACCCACAAGGCATCTGCAGCACTGCAGAGCACCCACCAAGCCTGTTGGACATCTGTGCTTTTGAGGCTGGGCTCCCTGGAGGCCCTCTCAGTCTGACCCCTGGCAACGCCGTCTTGCTCAAGACCGTTTGCCTGTTTCCCTTTTCATGTTCGAGCTCTTGTCTGGGCTCTTCTGCAGTCAGGATAGTGATGGGGGAGGTCTTATATATCACCTCCATTATTAATAGTCCTTATGAAGTCTCACCATCCCACACATTCATATTTAAAACCAGGAACCAGGGCAGGCATGGCACAGGGTAGCTATTTGGAGTGGCTGCTCACCTGCACCAGTACCAGTCGCCTTTGGGGCAGAATCACACCCAGGGTTCCCATGAAAACAAGGTCTGGGGGTGATTTTTGCCCTGTGCATCCCAGGAGAAGTCAGGAATAATGGTGCAAAACCTCAGTGCCAAATATATTTAAGCAGACTAGCCCCACGTCTTCATGAATTAAGCCAAATCCCTAAATCCAAAGCATTCTGAATTCAAGCCATGGGTTTGGGTCCTTTATCTAGATTCATTTGGACAATAAAAAGGCATTATTTCTCCCCAAATATTAATTCAATTAATTCAGGCTCCTAGACCAAACGTATTTCAACAGCCCTTCCACACTCTCTCCTTGGCTTTCTGCAAATTCCTGTCCAGAGACTTTGCCGGCAGTCATCCTGCCTAGACCAGAAGCGCGAGTGCTTAACCATCTAATTGCAACCATTCCTGTCAGGAAATCACAATTAATTACGCAGGCGATTGCAAGTTTGCACACATTTGGAGTTTGCAAACATTTCATCCAAAATGTGTTAACCTAATGAGATGCCACGGACACCAGCCAAGGGGGGCTGCAGGCTCTGCTCCCGCTGTATCCTAGTAAGGGAATCCTCACACTGCAGCAGTCCCACTGGGAGGATCAGACTCGGGCCACTGAGTCCTTCTTATCACGGCTGCCTGCCAAATTCTTCTTAGGAATAAGTGTCACTTTGTGGTACCTCTATTTTCCTTCCCAATAAAATAATAATTTGGCAGTGCCTGCGATGATGATAGTAAATCAGTGTAAGACAGCAGAGGTTACCGATAAATTCAACCTATTTATCAAGCCACGTCACTTAGCTATGTTAGCTGCAAGCGGACGTAGGCTACTGTACTTTTAGTTTGCTTCAGAAAATGAAGTAGGTAAAGTTCTCAGGAAAAACAGGGAAACATGACCTCTCTTTATGCCAGGAGGGAATTACTGGTGGCTGACCTGCCTCTGTTGCGTTAGCAACCACAGCCACCATGCCTTGTGTACCAGTGTGACCATCGCCTGGACCAGCTACGGCCCATGAGACAAAAAGCAGGCGTCCTCCCCGCTCTTTCTAGTACAACATGTTTTGCACCCCCCTGACATGATCTGTTGCCCAGCACCCCAAGACATTTCGAGCCTTTCAGAGTTTCAGGGACAAGTCAGTATGGAGGCTGGACAGTCCTGCCCATGGGCTGGCCCAGAAGCATCCCGCAGGTTCACACTAGCAGCTGGTTTCTCTGCTGTGCTGCTGAAGGATTGCAAGGAGGAGTGTCCCCAAAGGTCTTGACCACCATCTCCTTTTGTTCCTGCAGTGACATCCATCTGATTGCTGCTGAACCTCTTTCCCCACCATGGGATCAGGGCACCGTGATAAAGATCCTATTAGAAGTAAAACCTGCAGTCTAAATTCTATGAGTGAATCACCCCCTCTCTATGGGTTTTACAGTGTAGGACAGCAAGATTTACTTTGAACTTGGTATTACAATTTTAATATGTCCCCCTCTTCTGCTTATATCTTTCTTTCACTTCTCCTTGCATTTTCCTGCTGTATTGTAGTTCTTTTCAAAGAGGGAACAAACAGGTTATCTTAAGAACAGACCACAGACTTGAAATCTGCCGTCTGTTTTCATAAAAAAGAAAAGTTTTTCAGGAGGATAATCATATTCGGAAATGATGTGACTAAGTGTTATCAGGTTGTCATGGTGATTGCAGTCTTTTAAAAAATGTCTGTATTGTGGTTCACTAATGAGCAATATATTAACTAAACCAAACACTATTTGTCTTTTCAAGTATTATTCATATGCACTACTGAATTAAATCTCTTTTCTTTTTTTTTTCTGCTATTGGAATACTGTTCTTTGTCTTATAAACACTGGAACTGAATTCAGGCAATAAACAAGAGCAGAGATAACTTTGTCACCTTTGCTATATTTCACACCACTGTGTCAAGCTGAGCCTCACATTAACCAGCCTGCAGTAGCAGATACTGTGCATCACTTTACCAGCAAAATTACTTACATAAGGTAGAACTTCAGACCTGCACTTTCTGGCACTTGAAATTTTGTTGGTCTCAATTCCAGTGTAATTCCCGCCATATATCTCACTGGTGTTAGGGTTTACATTTGCATAACATGCAGATGACAAGCTGGAATGCTGAAGCAATGCATGATATGGGCAGGTTCTAACTTTGAGCCACCCATACTACCTCAAACCTTTAAAATTCACCTTCCAAGTCCCCTACGCCCCATATGGTCCCTGAGGGAGCTTTCCTTCTTCTAAATGGGCATGGAAATGGTAGAGACGAAAGTACCTTTCAGTACTCATGGACACGTCAAAGCATGGTCTGCCTTCAGAAACCCTTTGGACTTTGGAGCTCTTCCCAGCAGGTTCCCTAAAACATCTCCCAGAACGAATCTACCAGAAGCGAAGAAGACACTGGGGTTTGGGAGGGCCAGTGAGGTCACACCAGAGTGGAGAATATGAAGACATCCTCAGAGGTTTCTGAACATGAAACTGTGCCATCCCAGGCTCAGGCTTGATCAGGACCTTCACTACACTCAGAGAACTCTCCTAACACTGCACTGAGAGTGGAAGTAGCTCCAAATGCTGCAGAGGATAAGACAGAATTAGGACATCAGCCATAAATCACACTTTTGCAAAATAGTTTTAGGTGGTACTCTCTTATCTTTCTGAAATGAAAACTGTGCTTATGTTCGTGACTCTTTTGACACAAGCTAAGATGAAAATCCCAACTCCTTCAGTCTTCCCTGGAGCCTGGTCCTGCCTGAGATCTGCAGGAAATTCATGATTTTGCCTATGTCTCCTTGCAAAGCAAGTTTGCTGGTAGGGAATGAGAGAACTGAAAATACACTGTTCAGATGTTTCATGTTCTGTGGGGAAGAGGTGACATTACTGCACACACTTAGCCCTTATATTACACGTTCTTCCTTTGCAGTTCACACTAACCTCCCAATTGCCATCCCATTAGTTTTTCAAGCCTGCTGGAGGAAGACCACGTTGACTGGAACATAATGACTAGCAATTGGATTAGTTAAGTCTTCCCAGGCATTTTGCAACTTTTGTTTATAGAGTTGTTTAATATCATGACTCATTCGCTTTATTTTTACCCAGTGAGTAATATTTGGTACTCAGACGTGTTTTCTTTTTGTAACATGCACGGCTTTGTAACGTGTCTTTTGAACACAGAATCTCCCTTGCTTCAACTTTGCTCTACATAGATAGAATTTAAAGACATAAACCTTGCTATTAAAAACTCATCATTAATTAATTATGCCTAACTACTCTCAACAAAGTTTTTGTGTGTCAAAAGAGTAGTCCTGGCTCTCCTCCTCCCCCCTATATTTCCCCTCCTTCTCCCTACCACTACAAGACTATGTTTGGTTGGAGATTTAGGTTGATCTGCAATTCCCGCTGCAAATTCCTTTCCATCAGCAACTACAGCCAGAAGGTCTGAATAAGGGAAAGGTTTGCACTTCAAGAGGCTTCCTCTTTCCCTGGATTTTCAGGTTTGCTACTGTTTGTAGAGCAAGGCTGGTACTAGACTCTGCAGACGAAGTGGCTGCTAACTCATCCCTGTTCTGGCACTGGCATCAGACTCGGGTGCAAAACATTGTCTGGTTGATGGCCCTTCCAGAAATATAGGCAGCGAAAGCAAGGAAAGTATGTCTGATCCTGAAATATTTCCAGAGCAAAGTGTCAGAGAGGATAATGCTGACAGGACTAGCGATTTCTCTGAGAAGGAGAATGAAGTAGAGGAGAGCAGTCTATAAATCACTGCCGAGCAAAGCGCAGCATGGGGAGAGCTCTGTGTGTAGAGGACTGAAACACTCGGCCTGCTTCAGATGCAGGCGGGGAAAATAGAAAGAAAAAAAAAAAGATTATAGACTCGTGATAGGTTTTCTCTAAGCTTTACAATAGTCCTCCTTCCATAATGCTTGCCCTCCTGGCTGTGGTGGTGCCCTATCCTGCAAGCTCCCTTTCCTTTGGCTTTAACCTAAAGTAAAAAGTGTCAGTGAGACGCAGCCTTCGCTTCTTCAAGGACCCACAATGCAGAGCCTATGTGCCGCCTCTTCCCAAAAAGCAGCCCAGTTTGGGATGAGAGCCTTGCTTGCAGGATTCAGAGACCAGGGTTCAACCACCTCCTAACCACAAATGTCCTGGGCAGAGCCTGTCCCCGGTAAAATACAGGCCTTTTACTCACCTACCTCCTAGGCATGTTGAGAGGATAAATAGTTTAAAGCCCATGAGATGTTCAAGTATTATGGTCCTGGGAAGGATGTGGTACTGGAGATTTACTCATTGCTACCTCATTACTCTCTAGGCTCTAAGATTTCCATTTTGTGAACTATTCCACTACAATTCACGTTCATGTTTTTACCCACTGTCAGAAAATAACCAGTCTGGATACTTACAGTTTCAGCTGCATTTTAACACTTTAATATTTCTTAAAATGAAGCCAAACACTTGCCTACCTAGTTTGGATTATGTCAGTGGACGTGTAAAATGAACATGATAAACGGTGTAGTATAGAGTATATCCAATAGCTGACTTTTTTGTCAACCAAGAGAAACAAGGTGACTGTATAACAAAGTTACCCCTAGAAGAAGAATCAAGGCTGACAGGCAGCAAAAAGATTAGCTGCACTTGTTCGCCTGCAAAAGCTTGCTTTGTGGTATTACATTCTCATCAGTAATTGTAATAATGACTCTAAGCCTGAACAAAAGCCAGATGATGTTGATGAAGTCTTTCATGGAATTCAGTAGGCTCAGGAACGAGCTCTACATTTATAATTTTTTTTTCCCTTGCTTAACATTCGCAGGCTTGAGGCCAAACTTCTCCGGTGTTGTCCTGGTTTGAGGTAAAACAGAACCAATTTTCTGTTCCGTAATTTTACTTTGCAGCTAAGCCTCTTCTAACTAACCGAACTCTCTGAAATTAACAGCATATTGTTGAGTCACTGTTCACTCTCAGAGTGATAAGACCTGTGTTTATAGTTGATGCCAAGGAATGGTATGCAGAGAGGTTCCTGCTTATACGTATTGCTATAACAGCCAAGGGCAGCCAACTTTATTTGCCCTGTTGGTGGGTCACAAGCCGAAAAGCATAGGCGGGACGGACCTGTGGGGAGAGGTGGACAGGACAGGTGACCAACAGGGTATTCCACCCATCTGCATCACGCTCAGTATAAAAGCTGAAGGATCAAAGAGTCAGCTCTCTCTTCCTTCAGTGGCCTTTGTTGGAGAACTCTGTCTGTCTGTCTGCCTTTGATCCCGATCCGTGCATTCCAGAATCCAGATCTGGAATTCAGTTCCTGTTCATTGCTGAGTCCAGTCTGGGACTTTCCCGGTGCCTGCTGGTGATGTGATTGTCATCCTGGGAGATTGATACAGTTTTGTATATATTGTATATATTGCATTATTTTCTTTTTATTATTTAATTAATAATTTCATGAAAGTAGTTTAGTTTCTTCTAAACTCGTAAGCCATTTTCTCTGTCTCCACTGTCTCCTTGGAGAGAGAAGTGGGGGAAAGCATCTGCCATTTGTTCCAGTGGCCAGTCCAGCCCAAACCATGACAGGTATTCATGACAAGAAGCCAAATTTTCTATAAACGTCCCCAAGGAATATCCGCATTGTTGACCCAAAGGGCTCACTTTCCATAGGCCCAAGCGTGAAGGGCCCTTTGCAATGATGACTCCAAGTGTCAGACCTATCTTTTACTTCCACAGCGTGTGCTGACTAAACAGGGCTGCCACTGGCTTCCATATCTCTCCATATTTTCTGCTTTCTATTTCAGCCCTTCTGTCATCTCATATCATTTTCCCACCTTGGGTCACCTGAAGTTGTATAATCTGTACCTCAGTGATGTGGAGTGGTGTTGCCACAGATATCTATATACACACAGAACATGCTTTTGCTGCCACATTCATTATACTAAACAAACAGTTTTGATAGAGATCTTCTGTTTGTAATTATATACTTCCAAATATCAAACAATATTTTGTCAATGTCTCGTAATTGCAGCAAGTATAGCTAATTGCCTTTGCTCTTGTTCTTGGCCCAAACTTCCTGCATTAGAATGTATTTACAGTGGCTACAAAATAAGTACACAGTGCTGATTGAAATGTTGGATGTGTTTCAGTTATTGTTTATGCTTTACTATTTCTTCTTTCTTTATAAATTAGAGAGTCTGGAAAGCGTTGGGGATTCAGCCTTTATCTGCTGTTCAGGTTAAAAGACCTAGTAGCAGTGACAGGCCCTTTCCAAAACCATGGAGCCAAACACTTTCAGATCATGGAGAAATTTGGTCCAGATTCAAACTTCACAGCTTGGACTTATCTCCGTAATGAACTGAACCAACACCCAAGATACGAACAGCCTTGAACTCAGATCCCAGATAAGGATGTTGTGTGCAAATCCTTCCCTTAAAGCTCAGACTCACGATCTTTTCAGAAAGGGGCTTTCCTAATTTTAGTTGTTACTGCCTGTCTCCTCTTTGCCAGTGCCTTTGGGTGGGAGATTAGCATGTCCTCAGCTGAGCCAAGTGGATGGACTAATCCGCTTCAGTGCAAAGGCA
This sequence comes from Vanellus vanellus, assembly GCF_965231255.1. NCBI lineage: Eukaryota > Metazoa > Chordata > Aves > Charadriiformes > Charadriidae > Vanellus > Vanellus vanellus. The sequence continues at coordinate 118,535,878 of NC_138906.1, read as the reverse complement.
GCAAAATCACTTTGAGCTGCCGCAGAAGGTGCTGCCAAGCTGTTGGCTTTACCTGGACGTGGTTTCCATTTGTGTGATGGGACCTCGCTGGGAAGTGGTAACCTCCAGTGAAGGGGCAGCAGCTAATGGCTTGTTTCTTTAACTGCTTCAGCCAGACCTGCAGGAATACCTCTGCCTCCATCCTGCCATGGTACTCAAAACTATGCCATTGACTTACACCAAAGCAGAATTTTGTCCCGTCTGTAACTGACAGGGGACCGATTGACAAAGCCCAGTCTATTTGTATCCCTAAGTCTATTTGCATGATTCCTTTGCAGATGCTTTTTACATGAGTCAGCTTCTGTGAAAGGAATAACACTGGTTTCACCAAGAAAATACAAAGGTTTGTTTTCAATACCATAAAATGTCTCTCCACTTAATTATTTCTGAAGAGATCAGACTTATGAATAAAGAGCCTAATAAGGAGCTGCCGTAGCTGGAGTGTCCCTGGGACTGCTCTTTATTTACAATAAAGCAAGTCGGATCAGGATTGGACCTGATGGCATGACTGCTAGCATTCCTGTAAATTCCAGTTGCAATTCCTCTTTCACATGTAACTTCACTTTTCCCAAAGAAGCCTGTCTGGCGTTTTATTTTTGTGTTTGGGCAGACTGGCGTGTTGTCTCTGGCTTTGTGAGGAATGCCGAGGTGGAACAGACAGAACACCAGCTCTAGGGGAAAAAGAAACGGCCATTGCTGCGGCATAAGGCTCCTGCCTTTCGTCAGCTAATGTCCTACCTCTGGTAGAGAGGCAGTTTTTCCCACCCACTTCGGCCTTGATGGAAACTAAAGGAAAACAAAATAGATTGGTATATACCTGGTCTGTAGATCATCGTGTCCTTCCCCTACTTAGTAAATGTTTCTTTAATTGGCTTAGTTAGCCCCCCTCACCTTTCAGCACTTCAGGAATGACTCTTTGAAGAGAGCCATGTACAGAGATTTAGTTGACATTTAGTGACACTAGGCTCTGCAGTCTCCAAAATATGACTGATGTCACTTGTTATGTTCCCTTGGGTCTCTGGGGACAAAGTCACTCTTACCCTGAAGCATGCATTGACAATCTCAATATAACACTTCTTTGACAAGAGTCAGGGGCCCTGTTCCAGGGTCTAATGTAATCTCTAGAAAGTTTCTAATCTGGGCATTGTTTGTTATTTATATTTCATATCTGGGCTTTGTGTTTGCCTTGCTGTGATTTTAGTATGAAAGTTGCTAATAGGAACAAAAATTCATACCTTTTTCTGCTGGAGGGATCTGCTGGGATGCCTATGCTCAGATGGGAGAAACCTTGTTCAAGGTGAACAAATTCAAACGAACCTAGGACAATAATCACGACCTGTATTTTTATTCTGCAAACAACGCCACCGGCACTGAGAAGACTGGGGCTGAGGTGCAAATGAAAATGAATTTTTCCCTAACTAAATTAATCTATTAAACCCACCCTTATCATGCAGCTACCTTTCACAGCACCACGAGAGGAGTTCATAAGCAGAGCGAGATACTCTTTGGTTTATTCCTTAGCCCCACAGAGACGGCTGTCATTATTAATGCTTTATTTTTGCCTTTATCCACTAGTTCATTTTATTTTCTTCGCCCGGACACAGATCAACAGAGCGGCCGATAACGCCGGCTCACGGCGAAGAGGGCTTTGATGCCAACCTTCTCCCGTCGGGAGCCCTGTCAAGCGTCCTTTCGGGGGTACACCCAAAAAAGCCGAGGCGCGGGGGCGTTGGGGGGCTCTGGGGGGTGCGGGAGGGTGCCCACGCGGGGCGCGGAGCGGTGCGGTGCGGTGTGATGCTGTGCGGTGCGAAGTGGTGCGGAGAGATGCGGTGCGGCGCGGTGGGCACACGAGGGCGCTCGCCGCAGCGCTCAACGCCGGCTGCGGCGGCATCGCCCGGCACCGCTCCCGCCCGGCGTCCTCCTCCTCCTCCTCCTCTTCCTCCTCCCTCCCCGCCCGTTTCTTCCGAACGAGGACTGGAGTATTATTTCTTAAAGAGGAGTGAAATAATAGCTTGTCTCTCGCAGACCAAAGGCTAAACCAACTGATAAAATTCAGCTGCTATCTGGGATAAATGCCGCTGAAACTGCCAAAACAAGGCTGACCTCCCTTTCCTGCGTGTGCGCACCGAAGGGTTCCACCAGGAGCTGGGCCATCGGAGAAGCAGGGCTGGCACCGAGGGGGGAAAGGAGGGGATGTGCAATGAGGAAACGAGACTTCAACAACTAGCCCATCTTTACTGCTTTAGTGCACTCTTTTTAATACTACTTTGATCATTGAGGTTAATAATTTATTGGTGGCAGCGAGAACTTGAAGAGGGAATGCTAGAGCAGGTTTTTTTATTCTTTTTTTTTTTTTCCCTGTTCTACCTTTGCTGAAACTGCAGGTTTGTAACAGCCCTCCTCTGTCGCTCTCTCCCCAGGGCAGTATCACAGCTTGAGTGCTCCCCGGTGGAAGTAAGGCATTGGGCTCTGGTTCAGAAGGATCAATTAGTGCATTATAACCACCGACCTCTCACCAAAACACCAGAGAGTTCCTGGAGGTCACTGAGAGTCCACCGAGCAGAAACCTGAAATCCCTTCACTCCATCCGAACTTTTTCAGACAAAGAAACTAATGGAGCAGCCTGGGATGGAGGGAGGGGTTCACATGGAAAAGCAAGACATTGAACGAAGTGTCTCCCTGCCTCTGTCAGAAGACACAGTTAGGTTAAAATTGGTTCTGTGATGTAAGAGTTGAAATTACCCTATTTTCTGTCTGTTGTACAAGATCTGCCTAAATCAGGCTCTCTGGGTGATCTGAAGTAGCAATGACAGCTGAGGGCAAAGGCAGTGTTAAAAATGGTTCTTGTTCATGCTGCCCGAGGTGTTACAGTGGGATACTGTAAGGGAGGGTATTTGGGTCATTGCTGTGAAGGGACCACAACTTCATCTTATCAGGCATCCCGCCAGGTGAGTATCGGTCATACCTGGGCATGATAATAAAGGCTTCCTATGTGAACATGGACTGTTAACTCTCCTCGCTCAGCCCCCGGGAGATTTTGGGAAAGACAGGAGCAGCTTGTTCCTTCCACCTTTCTTTCCTTGGGTGCTCCTCCAATCCAGGCAGTAACTTGGGCTGCAGGCAAGAAGGAGATGCCTGTGCACTACCATGTGTACAGGGTAAGGTCAATGTTTCCACAATGTTTACAGCACATGGGCAGGCTATTGTACTGTTCATGGGATGGAGGTCTGGGCAGGTAACCATGGAGGATCTCAGCCCTCCCCTGCCACTGGATATGGAGAAGTTGATCGCCACTGATTTAAAGTGTCACATCAGGTGTGAAAAGTAGAATCAAAGAATTATAGAACTGTCTAGCTTGGAAGGGACCTTTAAGATCATCTAGTCCAACCATCAACCTAACACTGCCAATACCACTACTAAACCATGTCCCTAAGCACCATGTCTACCCATCTTTTAAACACCTCCAGGGATGGCGATTCCACCACTTCTCTGGGCAGCCTGTTCCAATGCTTGATAACCCTTTCTCTGATGAAATTTTTCCTAATATCCAACTAAACCTCCCCTGGCGCAACTTGAGGCCGTTTCCTCTTGTCCTATCGCTTGTTGCTTGGGAGAAGACATCTACCCCCACCTCTCTACAACCTTCTTTCAGGTAGTTGTAGAGAGTGATAAGGTCTTCCTGAAGTAAGGTGTGTGCATTGGATGACATGAGAACAAAGGGAATTGGTGCAGATTCATGGGCACTACAGTATTTGTCCTGTTTACCCTTGAGTCATGAATCAGTGCCCAGTGTCCCTGTGCCCCAGTGCCAGGGGCCACACAAGCATGCAATAAAGAATTTTCAGAATGGACTTGAGTGTGGGCCTAAACAAAGTGAAATCAAGCAAGAAGCAGGACTTGAGTGTGCGATGTGGTTTACTTGGTCAGAGATGGCCACCTCCCCCATCTTGAATTCCTGAGGCAGAAATCCTCCGGTAGACTAAGCCCGGTCAGCTGCTTGCATAGGACATCTCTGGTTTTCACCCTGCGAACCAGAACTGGAGGGGGGAAGATGGCTACTGTGACTGGATGCACAGAAATCACCAGCAGTTTCCTAGAGGTTTTTGCAGGATGCCTTGTGCATGAAGGTGCCTTTGTGTCACCTGAAATGGAGCAACACAGGGGACATAAGGGACATCAAGGCATCTAAGGGATCCCGACATCTTTGGGGTTTGGCAGCAGCTGGGATGCCGCAGAGAGTCTGTCGGGGCACCAAGGTATTGCCCATAAGTACTGAAGAGGCAGGTAGGTGTCTCAGTTAGGTGTCTCAGAGTTAAGGTCTCAGGTTAGGTGTCTCAGAGTTAAGGTAACTTCCCAAGTAAGGACTCCAATAATAATTCTGTCACAGAGGCAGCTCGTATCCACTTATGAAAAGTGTGTGTGCCCAGTATGACTTGCTTTTTGTGATTGTCCTGACTGTCCATTCCCTGGCAGTTCACAAGCGCTAGGTCTGCATCTCCTTTCCTCCCAAAGCACCCAGGATCAGCATCTAGACCTGATATTGCACATGCATATAAACGGCCATGGGTAGGTGAAAGTCCCTCTGTTCTCTGTGTATGTTAGACCTTTGGGTGCATTAGATGGTCAGAAAATCCAGGCAAATAAAATTTAATAGTGGTTTGGAGAAAAAGGATTTCCCACTGCTAAATAGACTTTTTTTCAGAAGGAATTCAGGGTTGCCTCTCCCAGAGATGAATGCATAAACTGTGAACATTCTTTCACTTGCCTATTGCCACATCAAAGAGGCAGCGGGAATGAATTCCCAGTCTAGTTCAAGTTAAATTAAAATACATTCCAGTAAGGTGTCTCTGTGTGTATTTTTTATTTTAAAGTTGTAGTGTTCCCACTGTTACTGGAAAGACACTTCACTTGTAAATAAACAGATTCCCAGCCTTGCTCCATTGCTTTCTATGGGCACAACTGCCAGAGGTTGCATTTCTGTCAGAAACACTCCTCTTGTTACACTCTGGTTGTTTCCTAAGAAATCTATTACTCATAGCATGTTGATCTGAGAAGGATTCTTCACATTTTCTGGTAAACACAGCACATCGCTCTTGTGTGATTCTGAAATTAGTGTTTGTAAATTGTTTGGGAGATAAACCAAGCTGTCATTTTTAGGTGTTGTCACAATGACAATCCATAATGTCCAAACACTCTCAATCTCTCATCATGTAAATAAGGAAACTATGCAATGGTATTGATGTGATGCTGTTTGCTGCTTAGACCACCACCTACCTTGATAGTTCCTGAAGAGATGCTCGGAAAATGCCTATTAACGCTGGGTTTTAATGATGTGGGATGTGCCAGGAGGATTTATACTTAGGGCTGAAGCAACAGAGTGATCAGTTGTCCCCAGTGCCACATCTAGAACAAGACTTAGGGAACAATCATAGGTGACAGCAGGCTGTATCGGTTAATCTGGAAGCCATATATTTATTCAGGATATTAACTTTTAGTGAGGTCATGATCAGTCACCATCACGTATACTGAAGGGAAGAAATGGGATGCTGAAGGGGCAGAAGTCAGGAGCAGAGAGCTGTTGGTTGCTGCTGATGGGCTTTCTGTGTGCAAAGTTTACCATACACCAAGATGGATGGGCAGGATGGGAAGTGAGGAGAGGCGGGACTCACTTCATACCTGGAGGTTCAGCTGAGATCTGAGCAGTCAGCTCATCAGATGTCTTAACAATGACTGAAGTTGAGCCCATCATGTTGGCCTAGACTGAGATACTCAAGATCTGAGCAAAAAGTTGGAATTAGATGATCTCTAGCTCCTTGACAACCCAAAATTTACTATATAATTCTGTGAAAAGAAAGGAAAGTAGATGCAAGGCCTTGCTCAATTGGACATGGTGTTGAGACAAGAGCTCTGTCTGCACATACTTCCTACTTCAACATTTGACAGCACCGGTCCAGAAACTCCCATAAACGGTCCGACAGGTGAAACTGAAATAAGGAAAGGAAAAATAACCCCCACCCTTCACAAGGGACTCCGCTTATTGATCTTCTATGCCATTTGTGCACAAAGCATCTTGTGATGAGAGGCAACACTAGATGATGGCTGCACAGTGAGTCAGTAGGCAGAGGTGGCTTCGCAAAGCTTGCAGTGCAAAGACAGATTAAGGCAGAGAGAACAGTGACAAAACTAAATAAACTGCCCTGAGGCATCAGCTGCAAAAGAAGAAATAACAGCGAAACAGGCCTTGGAAAAGGTGCAGCTGTCACCTTGTTCATGAGGGACTGGAAACAGACCCATTGGAGAGCACTAAGAGACTTGGGGGTTAGGCTACCTGTCTCATAAACAATCTTATCCGTATTAGACCTCTGTGTTTGTAAAACTGAGCATTGATAAGACTGCTGCAAGGATGCTGCAGTTGGAGGGAACATCTTAGCTGTACACATGCAAATTGACTTCCAGGGTGGGGAAGTGAAGTCCTCCGGGGCAAGGTAAGCAGGTATGTCATCACCTGTTCACACTCCATCTTCAAACTACTCAGATGCCTTAATATCTTCTCCAGAACCTCTGTCCTTTGAGTGCTACAAGTCATTTACTTTCCAGCTTGAAGTTATTTCTGCTTAGCCGAAACCCATGTGGTTTTCTGCCAGTGTTTCCCTTTATTCTAAAAAGATTTTCTCCTTTCACAGTGCTTACCTCATGCATTTATATTCAAATGTCTCCTCTCTCAGACTTTCTCCTGCTGGGCTAAGTAAGCTCTTTAAGTCTTCCCACAGAAGTGTTCTCTATTCCCTAATCACCCTCCTTACCTTTTCTTGCCTTCCTTATTCTGAGTTCATCTTTCTGGCCCAGGAGAGGCAAAAAAATGTAGAAGGGATTTTTCATTGAAGTCTTACAAATACCTTGTTCAATAATATTAACACTTAACTATCTTGATTTGAAATATCTGCCCAGCTACAATCTAGAGGGACAGTTGGTATTTTCGCACCTCTACCACAATCTGAATGCACAGTCAGCCCAGAAAAATCTACCGGTATGGCCACTACCGCTGCTCACATACTCTTTGTCCTGATGCATAAAGTTTATGCAGATCTGAGCCTTTTCAGGAATTCAGTTTTATCCTGGATGCAGCTCAGCGTGTATCAAAATTAGTAGATGACAGGTGAATTTGGATCATTTTCCACCTTGGGAGAGATGAAAATAAGTAGAGTCGTGATGCCTGGCAGGGAGTCTGATACGAATTCCAGACCCTTCTGAAACATCATCTTTGTCAATAACTCTGTGAGTAGCATTTCTTCCCCTCACAGAAGTACCTGACCAGGCCACCAGACCCTTCAAACAGCAAATTTTAACATCCAGTATCAAAGTATTGGTGTATCACCCTGGAAAAGCTGCTGAGGTGGATTCCATGTCAGGATGCACCCATTTACTGTGGAGTTTTTAAGGGCACATGGTGGAGATACTGTGTACAGACTGACTGAAAATTACTCAGGGCTTCAGCATCCACCAGTACTGAAAGGTGAGGAAAGGTGTGAAAGAACATCTTAAACTGATTTAGGTTCTGTGAAGCAAAACCTTGGAAGTGTTGACTACCTAGTGAAAAATTGCTTACACAAGTTGTTAGCAGCTGAAACCACACTGAGGGTCCGTAATCTGATGTCCAAAAGACTCTGTGGGATAAGAAGCATCATGCTACTGAACTTCTGAACACATAAAGCAGGATCTTTAATAGACTGAAAAACCAAAGACGATGCAGTGAGATTGATGGAAGATAGAGACTGGTCATTTCTGATTTCTGCAAGAGTAAGTCCCAGGAGCTGATTTCTGGAGCATATGCACACTTTGTTTTCTCACATCCATTAATTTTTAACCCATCATTTTCACTCTTGAAAACTCTGAAGTAGAACTCATGAGACATCACTAAAACAGTCCCTTAGATGATGCATCTAAAAGGCAGCCCTTACACACACTTTGGGGATAATCATCAGTTCAGTGGACATCTGGTGCTGAAGATGCAGAAGTCCCACTTCCCTTTCTGTCCTCTCAGAGGAGGAGAGGAGGAGCATGAAAGCATTGGAGGAAAGAAGAGAGGTGAGCAGAAGACCAAGAAGGCTTCAGTAAAGTTCTGAAACTCCCAGTCTTAGTGCAGGAAACTCCCTGTTCATGAAAACATCAAAAATGTTGCAAGTTTCTTCTCTATTACCTCACCTGTCTGCTTTATCCTCCATGTTGTGGAATTACATATGAACTTGGAGCCGTGAGTCCAGCTAACCAGTGTATGGCAAGAGAAAAAGGTGGTGAGTACTTCTGGGTTCTATCCCCTGCAGCAAGCAAATCCTTTCAGGTGTTAACTCTATACTGAATGGAGGACTGACCTGGATTTGTCCCACAGCCACTTTCTAAATATACAGTGTTGACAAGACTTTATTTTCAGTGTCTTATCTATGAGTAATTCATTTTCTGTGTCTTGGAAAAAGCATATTATTAATAGGCAACAATAGTGTGGGAGTGAATCATAGGGCACCAGACTAGAGCCAAGTTTGGTCTATCAACAGACTGGTTTCTGCTCTAAGTTTCTGCTCTACCCCAACATAGTCATGTCGGCAGGGGTATCGCCAAAAGAGCAATGCTGACAGCTGGCTAAGGGACACTGAACGGTGCCAGCTGTAGAAATGGTGAGGGTAGACTTCAGCAGGAGCCGGAGCTTGTGACACCCGCTTGCTCTTCATTCTTGTTGCTGTCTGTAGCCTGGGTCCACTCCATGTCACTGCATTTTTGCTGGGCTTAGCAGCAGTCGGGATCAGGCCATGGGCTGGAGGATTAGGCTGCGAAGCCTGGTGGAGCCGGGCTGTTTGAGGAAGGGGTAAGTCCAGCCCGAACACATCAAGCAGACTTGGGCTCTCTCTGTTGCAGACTTTGGAAGTTGGTGGTTTCTTAGCATAATCTTGAAGACCCAGAGTGCTGAGGATGGTTGAATCCGCTGTTGAGAATGGGCTTAGAAACACACCAAGGTAACGCAACAGACATGTTCTGGCAGTTTATTTTGTCACAAACCAGAATTATAGCTGGTGTGAAGCCATAAAACTCTGTACTCTCCAGATAGGGAGGAGTTTCAATACGATATGAGGATATTTAGTTCTTCGAATGCATTTTTAATCATTAGACATTAAAGTCTTGGCAAATGGAAGTCTGACTGCCTGACAAACTACCAGGTCTGTGACATCAGCAGGACCGAGGATATTGAATGAACTGGTCTATTAAAACACATTTATGCAGTTATGAATAACATGCTATATATTACTTGGCAGACTGAGAAGCAGAGTACAAAACCACGGGGGAGTGTCAGCTCTTGAGGAAAAGAAACCAATGAGCAGGAGCCAGTAGAGACCTCTATATGTGAGATAAGATAAATTCAGTCTCGGGAGCAAGAAGCAGAGCCAATTGGGAACCCAAGCAAAAGTTTAGGACTCAGTGGGGAATAACTCCATTAGGAATGATGCATAAGAAATTTTACATCCAGAAAACTTTGGAAGACCCCTAGCAAAGCAAGAGGGAGTCATCACATTCAGGATTCAAGATGGGAGCCTGAATCATGATGTAGTTTTAAGTTTGAAGGGGAAGCAGTTGAACCAAGGAGGAATTTCAAATTTCCTGTTAACCGAATACTAAGCTCCAGGAGTCCTGAGAATTTTTCAAAATCTCTGATTTCTTTGGTTTGGGGTTTGTTTGTTTTTTTAAGGACCTGGAAGCATAACTCCAGTTCATTCTAAGGCTCCAAAACCAAAAGACTAAATGAAAAACTCATTATATTCTTCAAGTACACATTATACATTTAGAGCTGGCAGTCGTGACACTGAGAAAGGAGTTGCAGGTGAATGAAAACCATCAAAGATTTTCAAATGCAGGCTACGAAAAAAATAAAAAAAAGAAAAAGACTGGGTGCATTTTGAGTCATCAGGGACCTAAACTTTTAGGTCAGAAAAAATAAGAGCTTGAGGTTCAAATTTGGGGTCAGAGTTGCGTGAACCGTGGTGTGTTGTTGGGAATTTCTAGCTCAGCAAATTGGCTGGAGCCTGGAGGGAGTATCGGGGCCAGCAGCAGAGAGGGCGTGAGGAGAGCGTGAGTCATCTGGGACTGCAGACAGGAGAGGGCAGCTGCCAAGTGAGTGGGTGCCCTTGGGGAGGTTTGCATTTTGCAGGTCTCCCACAGCTGAAGTCGGCGGTGCTTGGTACAAGCAAGAGCACTTCCCTCTGCCTGAATGTTAATATTTCCCAGACACACAATGGGAACTGCACAGAAAAGCTCCCCACCTTGCCAGCTATTAGGACCTCATCCTGCAAACATTTATATGGAGGGCACTATTTACTAAGGCCACTGGGATTAATAAAATTACCCCCTTGTCCATAGGAAGTGAGGTCTCCCAGCAAACCACATTTATTCTTGGTGGACTCTACTGGCTTCATGGCTGTTTAAATCAGAGATAAATGTTCTCCCTCTCTCTTGTGCTCAAAGATGCCTGTGATCATCCCGAACAATTGCGTCCATTAAAGATGGTATAAGAAGCCTCAGCTTTGAATATTTTTCCCTTGATTTCTATTTTAATACTTGATTATCTTTGCCTGGTCAGCAGCGTGATAACAGTATACCAGTTTATTCAGTAAATATCTTTTCATCTTCCCAAAGAGCACTTACTATTTATGACCAGCAAGAAAACCTTTGCCTCCAATGGCAGAAGGAGAATGTCTCTTTGTTTAATTGCCATGTATAGTTAGCTGCATGGTGATTGGGATAAAATAATTCACTTTCTATTCCCAGAAGAGTCTTCCTAAGTGCCTTGGGAGGCAAGGGGGAGGCTGGCAGATGAGTGTAATCTCAAGAAGCACACTGTAGTGGAATCCAGCACTAGAAGCCAGATGGCAAGTTTGCACTGAATAGCACATTTTTTTTAATAGCTGTGAAAGTTCTCTGTCTGCACATGGCTTTGCTGAATGACAGCAGAGAGCACTTTTAATTTATCTGGTGTTACACTTAGGTTATTCCTTCAGAAGGTTTCCCTTCTTTTTCACATAAGATCAGGACCCAATTTCAGTACCAAAGCCAATGTTTAAATATCTGTGAGAGTTCAGAAAGCAAAGAGGGCAAAGGTGTGGGAGGAGAGATACTAAAAAAAAAGAAAAGAGAAAAATGGATTTGGGAGAGTGCTAACAGCAAGCTGCACCCTGGCCTTGCTCTGTACACGCCTCTGAAAAGTGGCTCCGTTGTGTAGCTCTCGTGCAACATCCATTGAGTGTGTTGGGAACTGCACGCACATTTCCAAGAATGGGGATGAGAACGTGAGGTAGTTAAGCAATTCCCATTTTGCTTTCGAATATAGTTGCAGCCGTAAATGCTGTGTAAAGAAGGCTGCCATAGCAGTGCATACACATGGGCTTTATGTTAGGTTGGTTCTGAGAGCTTCATTACAGTAATAGCTTCTACTTGAGATCTAAAATGTATTTTCCATCCATGGAAGGATGATTGGACCCCAGATTTTGAGTTTTCTGACTCCACGCAGGCATACAAAGTCTCAAAAACCCCATGAATGAACACGGTCTGTGAAATTCCAGTTCATCCACAAATGCCTTTTGAGAATGTAGAATCACCTGAGGCAATAAATGAAAGACGAGACAAACCCTACCCCTGTCTTCAGGCACCCACCCAAGGGGTAATGCTCCTCTGGGCAGAGGTGCTGGCAGAATTTGCAAAGACCATGGAGAAGACACACAATTTGAGAATCATGGGCACTCCTGTGGTCTTTCACAATATGCTGTAAAGCGGTGAAAAAGGACTAGACTGAGACCTTCTAAGAATCAAAAGATACATTAAATCTCCCCTGGAGTGGACGTACGTGCCATGCGCCCCCGGAAATTTGGCCTGCTGTGGTAGTTGTGTATTGCACTGAATGCTTCTAGTGCATATGGTGAGTTTGTCTGCCTGAAGTCAGACAGCCCATGCAGCTCCTCTGCTTTTGGCCACAAAAGTCTGGGCCACTTCTTTCAGTGGAGCAGAGCCCTAGATTCTATCCTGCTCGTGTAACCTGAACTTGTCCTACAGGGATCCAGTTATTTACCATTCTGCATTTTACCCAGCCATTTCTGTCATTACAAAGCAAGTACAAAGTTGGTGGAAGACCTACCGTACCCCAGTGGGAGCCTAAAGCACGTTCTGGTTCAAATGGCTGCACATGGGAAATGAAGAAATGAGTCCGCCTTTGATAGTTGATGTGCTTGGTAACAGACACATCACCTACCATGTGCCAGGCACATTTGTCAGCATGAACCACTAAGTCTGGGAGAATTCAGAAGCTTCTCAAACACAGTTTTGGAGTTATAGCAGCTAAAACAAAATCCATGTGTCGCCTATTGTCTAACTCTGTGGCTTTTTGTTCTGTCATTCTGTCATTGAATACCGACTGCCCTGCTCTTACAGAAAATGACACAAAAAACAGATCTCCTTCTTCCATACTTTCCACATATATAAAACTTTTCCACTTTATAAGCATAAGGGCCATTAAAAACCTGCAAGCAAAGCTTTGTTTGGTTGGTATGGTTTGCGCTATACCTAGCACAATGGGCCCCAAATCAAACCTGTGATAAGCGCCCAAAAATAGGAAAAAGCATCTTGAGCCATAGCATTGCTGCTAGGACAGCACTACAGTGTCTGTCTCATCTTAGATAGGGCTGCCTGCATCTATTTAAATGGTGGAATCCATCCTTTGCAAAAGGCTGCCTTCAAAAGAGGACTTGTGTCTTATCTGAGCCACAGAGTTTGCTTTGGCTTTCTGCGTGGGGGTCAATCCTACAAAGCCATCACTAGAACAGGCTGAAATGTTTTTGTATTGTTTTTGCAGAATAGTGCCTGAGGAGACTGGGAAGTAAAATATTTGTTTCGTCCAACATTTCAGGGTATTCTTCGAAGACACGCATCACTTCTCATTTTGCTTTTCACTTTTTTCAGTTTCTGTATTTTGTGCATATTTTTGCTTCTCATCTTTTGCGCATTTCCCATGGGAATGTGGAGGAAAGGGTTAAATAAAAGGCAGAATTTACTTTCTGTGATGTCTCCAGCAGTCCTTTTCCTTATCTGAGTCAACGTTCTCTTTTCCAGGATGATATTTAATTCTTCTAAGATGGGAGTAATTTTCCTTAAAAAAACCCGAACTTGAACAACAACAGAAGAGATAATTGGATCAGCTCGGTGCAGCTACACATGGTGATAGCCAGACCGATGATGATGTAAAATTGTCTTTTTCCTCTTCTAACTGTTTGAAGACTGCATATTCAAGTCATACTTCATTGACAATCAATAAACAAGTTTTTTACTGCTGTCAGCGCTACGGAGCCAGTGCAGCGCTGAGAGAGGGAGTTGATAGCTGTACTGACTCAGCCACTCTTCAGGCAACACTCAATTCATTTCTGAGCCCAGAATCACTCTATTACACTGAGAGATGAAATAAGGAACCCACTAACCTGCTTTCACAGATTTTCATCACGTTTTCAGGTTCCTTGTCAGCCATTTCCACTTCTCATGTACAAATAATCACAAGCTGAGCTCAATAACTTCTCTCGTCTGACACACAACCTTCCTGAAAGATGTCCAGCCTCGATTTGATGACATCAAGCTTTGGAGCGTTCACCATTTCCCAGAGTAAAGCGTTCCAGCGGCTAATCACCCATGCTCTCGATAATTTGTTTCCCTAACTCAGGATGATTTTTAAAGCACTTTTTTTTTTTCTTTTTGATTCCCCAGCCTAGCACAAAACCAAGACAAATAGCCCAGCTCTATCTGAAGGTGTATTTCTGATGATCCTGACTTGAAAGGATCTTCTCTCGCACATCTGAAATTTTGCATTTGAGGCAGAATTTATCATTTATAAATTGTCAGCTGCTTAGCTAGCTCCTTACACCTACCGCTCAGGTCTAATTGCTTCTATTCTTGCTCAGAGGCACAAAAAATTGCATCAAGATAAGTATCCTAGGAAATGTTTAAATGATCCTAATGCATACGGTCAGAACTGCCCCACTTGCAGACAGAGATAATCTAGCTGTCATGGACTAATGAACTGTAACCTGGAATTCTGCTTGATCCTGTCACCCTTGGCCAAAATAATCCAAGGAGGGACGTGACGCATGTTGAAATCTTGTTTTGAGAACTGGACATTCGGATATCTTCCAGGACTGCTCTCAAGGTTGTATTGTACTCGCAAGAAAATTGTTTGGGCGTATTTAGAAAAACGTAACGATGGAGGACTGTTTGCTGGGCTCTGCTGTGAACCAAAAAAACCCATCCTAACTGCAGAGACAATTCATACCCCTTGCGAAGAATCCACTTAAATTCACTGCTACATTGTGAGATACCCTGTTGTTTTATACTTTACAGCCCTTCTATAGAGCTACTTTTTTTTTTCTTTTCTTAAAATTAAACATATGCTTTTGCTTCATTTACTTTGCCATTGTCTTTGTAATCAAACGTGGCAGATTTTAGTGTTTGTTTGCCTGAAAGGGTTGTTTGTTTTTTTAAAGAAGCGCTTTCCATTTATTTTAGTATTTCTTCCCCCGGGAAGCAACATTTGGAACCATCCAGGAAATAATATTTTAACAAGCATTAAGTTGCCATCTTTGCGAGCACAGAGAGAAGCTGATGCAGGAGCGAGAAACAGTGGCTGCAATGCACCGTCCTCTAGTTCAGTTTGTAACAACACCCATCCTGTTCCCCCTGAAAGAGTACTTCTCGTGCTCCTCTAAATGAAAACCCAGGGAACGATGAGTTCAAATCAAACAAAGTTATTAAAAGCACTAGAAGTCACTGAAAATGAGTGAAAACTGAGTTTAAGTCTAAACCTGTCAGTTCTGGCACATCACGTGGGGAAGCAGCGGTGTGCCGCGCTTCTGTCAGACGTCACTTTTTGCCACCTTGCCCTATGCCATGAAGCAGCGAGATGAGCTTTCAGTTTGGTAGAAAACAGCCCCAGAGACAATGCTGGGGCATTTCCCTGCCTCTTGGGGCTGTACGTTTGTTCTGCTGCTCGGACTACCTGCCATGTCAGGGAAGTTCGATGGGAGGAGACATCAGGTCTGAGTGATGTGGGCATATGATGTCTACCTGCTTTCCATGATAGGGAGAAAACCGTTTAGCTAGTTAAAATGCTAAACCAGGTTTAGATGCGAGGGAAATAATTTTACACAGCAAAAAAAGGAGTTTGACGAGTTTGGGAAAGGAAGGGCGACCACCGAGCGGTGCTCCACGTGCTGGCTATAACATCTGGGAAGGGAGGGGAGGAGCAGTTTCAGTGAGTGATTTACCACCTCTGGCAGTGCAGCTAAATCAGAAGTCACACCTCTCCACGCAGGGCTGTCTTTCAGATTGGAGCGGCGCCGGGTGCAGCGCTGCCTGGGGCTGTCGCAGGCACATGCATCCCCCGCACGCTGAGGGAATCAGCCAGGAGCTGTTTTTCTAGGTGCTTAAGAGCTACCTGCCCCCAAAAGTACCAATTATGACCGTATAACGGGGAAATCTGGGGTGTCTAACAACTGTTGCACCACTGATTAGATCTTGCAAGATATTTTGAAGTAGAAGACCCAGACCCAGGCCCAAAGGACTGACTGCAGACAACATTGTCACCAGTCTCAAATAATGATTGCCCTGCCAGCTGATGCTAATGAAAAGAAAAGTAACCTGTTTGCCACCTCCAAAGCTCACAGGAATTTTGCCAGCACCAACAATGACAACTCCACCTCGGGTTTCCTTTCTGAGCCTGATGAGTCTGACACCAAAGCAGAGAGTCATTTAGGGGAAAGACAAAGTGTGAATGGTAGGAAGAAAACTGTATTTAGCAGTTGCACCAAAGTGGTGAATTCGGCAATTCACCAAAAAGTCAAACCAAAGTTAATGCCCGAGCATGCTTCTTGGCATAGTATTTTGAAAGTAGGAGCAAGTAAGCAGGTCTGTCTTTGAGGGAAACACCCCCATCACTGGGATATGCTCTCTGCAGGGAGCCCCTTAGCAAGGAACAGCCGTCACTTCAACGGATCCGCTTGCAACAGAGAGCTCTCCCACTTGCAGTTGAGTACTCAGACTGGCTCTATATCTGCAGGTAAACACGAAGAAAGTTTGTCATCCAGATCTGCAAAGCACACACTGGTATTACAGATGCTGCACTGCTTCCTCCTGCTCAAAGCAGAACATACTTGATATCAGATGCTCCCCTGAGATGTTGGTAGGCAGATATGAAAAAGTGCCTTTTTTCTCTCCCTATTGGAATCACAGAATCATAGACTCATAGAATGGTTTAGGTTGGAAAGGATCTTGAAGATCATCGAGTTCCAACCCCCCTGACATAGGCAGGGACACCTCCCACTAGACCAGGTTGCCCAAGGCCACATCCAGCCTGGCCTTGAACACCTCCAGGGATGGGGCTTCAACAGCCTCTCTGGGCAACCTGTTCCAGTGCCTTACAACCCTCAAAGTAAAAAATTTCTTCCTAATGTTTAATCTGAACCTGCCCTCTTCCAGTTTAAAGCCTTTCCCCCTCATCCTATCACTACATGCCTGAGTAAAAAGTCCTTCCCCTGCTCTCCTTTAGGTACTGGAAGGCTGCAATAAGATCTCCCCGGAGCCTTCTCTTCTCCAGGCTGAACAGCCCCAACTCTCTCAGCCTGTGCTCACAGGGTACGTGCTCCAGCCCTCGGATCATCCTTGTTGCCCTCCTCTGGATGTGCTCCAGCAGGTCCATGTCCTTCTTATGTTGGGGACTCCAGAGCTGGATGCAGTACTCCAGCTGGAGTCTCACAAGAGTGGAGTAGAGGGGCAATTGTACCCCTATTGTTTGAGGGTATATTACCTATAAATGAAATATGCCGCACCATATTCCTAGGGTTTGCATTTGACACCTGCTGAGTAAACACAATGCAATGATGCTATTTCAGTGACATAAAAGGCCATTATCGCAGGTGCTGATTGCAGCCGATGCTGTTATATATTAAATAACCTAGCAATATATATAGCCTAGCAATGCCTTGCTATGTGGTTTCTTCTGACCTTAAATTCTATACATAGTTTGAACTGTTTTGTCCCCTTCCCTGTTAGGAAGGCATTGCAACTTGGAGTCTTCAAAGTGCACATCTCCGAACCACTTTTGGCTGCTCCTCGAGAGCAGCTGCTGAGTCAGACTTTCAGTCCTTTTTTCTTAGTGGCATCTGTACCTCCCACAGCACCTATACATCTGTGATGCTGCTGTGGCACTGAGCTCGGTGCTGTCCTGGCCTCCCTCTGCCGACTGCACAGCTGTGGGATCACCTACATATGGCTGCCAGGCTGTGACAACACGCGAGGAGACACAAAGGTGTCAAAGGTGTCAAAGCCAATGGCATCCTGGCTTGTATTAGAAATAGTGTGGTCAGCAGAAGTAGGGAGGTGATTGTGCCCCTGTACTCAGCACTGGTGAGGCCACACCTCGAGTATTGGGTCCAGTTTTGGGCACCTCAATACAAGAGAATATCGAGGTGCTGGAGCGAGTGCAGAGGAGGGCAACGAAGCTGGTGAAGGGCCTAGCAAACAAATCATATGAAGAGCGGTTGAAGGAGCTGGGACTGTTTAGTTGGAGGAGGAGGAGGCTGAGAGGAGACCTCATCACTCTCTACAACTATTTGAAAGGACACTGTAGAGAGGTTGGTGCTGGTCTCTCTCACAGGTAATTAATGACAGAACAAGAGGGAATGGCTTCAAGCTCCAACAGGGTAGATTTAGACTGAACATTAGGAAAGAATTTTTCATGGAAAGAGTGGTCGGGCATTGGAATAGACTGCCCAGGGAGGTGGTTGAGTCACCATCCCTGGATGTGTTTAAGAGACGTTTAGATGTGGTGTTGGGGGATATGGTGTAGGGGAGAACTTTGTAGAGTAGGGTAGATGGTTGGACTCGATGATCCCAAGGGTCTCTTCCAGCCTAGACAATTCTATGATTCTATGATTCTAGGTTTGGACATCCTGAGGGAGCATGATGTTGGAGCAACCAGGACCACGGGAAAGGCAGAGGTTTTCTGGCCGTAATTGAATATTCTCACTGATCTTGCCATGCCAAGCAACCTGATAAACAGCGGATGATTTGGCTTTCCAAGCTACAGCACACGTGCTCGTAGGATTGGGGCTACGCAGGGGCAGCCTCCACTTGAAGCAACACAAAGGAAGAAGAGGGAGGTGGGATAGACGGTGATTTTGCAATTACCAAAGATTTGCAAAGAATACAAAGGAAAAATGGTACTATAGCCCCTCTGCAGATGACATTGGTGTGAAAGAATGTGTCACTGGAAGGCAACTCTCTAAATGAGTTTGTAGTTTTTCATATATCCATAGAAAAATGTATCACATTTGACATATATTAATATAATTTAAAAAATCACATTTAAATTGTTCCATTTTAGTTTTTGAATGTTACATAATTTTTGTGTTCCTTAAGCTATGTGCTGGTAGCTAGCCTTGGGAAAAGCCTTCTTAGTTCTTTACAATTTGCTTTGTGGACAGCACAATAAGTCTGCCCACAAGACTTTCCACTGCCTGAAGAGTTCAGAGCCAGTGGTTCCCAATTTAGGGACAGAAGAGATAGATGCTCTGCCTGATGAGCCCCGTTCAATCACAATTTAGAGCAGGCATGTTCATGTGATATTGGAATTCACATTAATGTACAAAATTAAGGGACAAAAAAAGCACGCATATTTGTCAAGGCTTTTTCTTCCAAATCTCTGGAGCTGAAAATCCAAGCAATCCATGACTGTTCACTTTAAAAATACTGCTTGAGGAGGAGGAGGAGGAGAAATAGATCCAAGCAAAGAATTCATTGCAAATAATTTATCTAGAGGGCCTGGCTTATTCCGTTTGTGAGCTGTCAGCAAAAAAGTTATGATATTTTTAAGAGCCGTTATTCAAAATTATTTTCTGTATGATTTTCAGAAACTTTAGTAAGATGTTAACAAACGGTTGCTATATGTGATTCTACTGCAGATCTGAGATGAGCTCTCATTAGTTCTGGCTAGAGATTTACAGCTCATTTCACTGAGTCCAGGTTAGGAAAAACTAACTATTATTGCCTTATTTTTATGGGATTGTCAGCATACATGAATTAAAAATTGTCTTTCCATCAATACTATCTTAAAAAAATTGCTGTTTCAGTATATACTTCAACTAATTAACTACTTGTTAAACTATTAACATTGAATAAATGCAGAAGCCATAAAAAAAGGGTGAACACAGGTAATCCCCCTTTTTATTTACTCAAGATAATTTTTAGGTACTCAGGCAGCTCCGGTGATAAAAATGAGGGCACATTGTTTCTGTACAATGTCATTCACGGATGCCCGGCACTGAAAAACTGACATCTTATCGTTGCTGCAAGAGCGTTCAGCCTGTGGGATCACTCAGTGGGTTGAACGATCTGACGCCAAGATGGGACGTGCAATACCCAGATTAGTAAAGTCACTCTGCATGCCCTAGCAGGGAAGGAAATAATCCTGTCTAATAAACCAGATGTTTTAAAATAATACAGTCTAGTAATTTCAGCATTATCTATATAATTAATATATTAGCAATGCTGGAATTACTACATTTGTCCTTCCGGAAAATCTTACCCCCCAGGAATCAGAAGTTTGGCTGCATGAGGACAGATCCTCTAAACTTGGAAAGGGGCATTTCCTCCTCTGCAGTTAGAGAACAACATTTTGAGATCTCCATTTTTACTTATTTGGATGAAAGGAATGATATGAATTCAACAAAGACCTTTGGATTCATAATGTAATCTTTTCTGCCTAATTGATGAATTTTTTTCTTCATTTTTTTTTTTCTGAGAGGAGTGAAAGGCTCCAGTTTTTCACCTCTAGCTGAGAAATGTGGATTCCTAACTCCTTCACTATTTAGTCATGATTTGGGCTCCAGGCCTATCATTCCTTCGACTGCAATCACATGGCATATAAATGTATTCAAAGAATGAAGGCTAGATTCTCAGACACTGGAAAAATGATAACTCCATTTGCCCTCTGACTTTTGACACCTATTAAGCAAAATGCTGTCCTTAGTTACCCAGCTGTCTCTCCAAAATGGAGAGCTTGAAGGCCATGAAATAACTCCAGATACATAGGTAGAGTCGAAAGCGAAACTCCTTCGCAGTAGTAGCCTGCTATCTCGCAGCCATGGATTTTCCACTTCACACAACCATGTATGTGTGGAGACCTGTTAAAAACCCCTCCGGACTTGCTCTTGATGCAAATGACTTCAGTTTGCCTGGGAAAAGACAGTATCGCAGATGAACAAAGCTCCCTGATTGAGCCCTTGGTGATTAATCACGGTAAGGGTGAGTGGGAGGAAGGAGCTGAATGCTCTGACACAACCTTACCCGGCTACTGAGCCGATGAACTGGGGGAACTGGCCGGGGAGCGAGGGGGTTTCTGCCCACACCCTCGTCCCGGAGATTTATGGAACGGAGGATTGAGGTACAAAAAGCAAACACCAAAGGACGGAAAGGAAAGATTACCCAACGCAGTCTGACTAATGGGTTTGCACTGCAGCACACGCCATGCATCCTCTTGGAAGGGGCTGAGCCTCGCGGAGGGGAAGAGGCTGACGTTTGGTGTTTGCCAGCTTTGTGTTAGCAGCTGAACCGGCACCTCTCAGTGCAGTGGCCCTGCGGCTGGGCTGCCTGCTCACGCAAGGGGGGATGGCTGGGAACAAAAGGGTCTGGACCAGCATCTGCCACTTCGAACGGCCTTAATTGCATGGACACCGGTTGTTCGCATAACTCGGTTCACAGACACCACTAGAAAGATACAAAACCAAACACTACTGAAAGCAAAAAGAGAAAGCCTGGGACCTGGGCGGGTCCCTGGACCAAAACTGCCTTTGGGACGTAGGGCTTATCAAAATTGGCTGAAGTCTTGCCACAAAGGTTTGTGAGGACTCCCACAATCCATGCGGAGATTGCTGCCTTCTCTTGGTGAACTGGGCAAAGCACGAGCTGGAGAAAGCACAGCACAACAGAGAGTCTTGTTTTGAAAGACCTGCCTCTCTAGGACTCGTTTGCCCTTAATATTATCAAATTTTTATGTTTTATTAAAAAAAAAAAAAAGGACTACCTCCAAACCTGTAACGCTGAAACCAGTTGCAGGGACCTCACTGGTTTTATTGTCACTACACTGAGAATACCCCACCAAGCTTCCTCCTCCCCCCAAAAAACGACTGAGGAGACGGAAGCAAGCTATACCTACCAAGGCATCAAGGTAACCAAAATGAAGAGGGCTTTGGAAGAAGAAGGGTGTGGACATCTGCTGGTTACTAAAGTGCTGTCTTGCTGCCAGGGCAAACAGACAGAAGGGGGAAGTGGATGAGGGAAGTTTCTGTGCCGGAGCTCCCTGCTTGCCATGACTGCTCCCGGAGATAAGGAGCGGATCAAGGGAGATAGCATGCTTGGCTCGGCTCTGCTGGGCTCTACTGGGCTCTGCAGGGCTCTACTCTGCTCTGCGGAGCCCGGCCAAGCCAAGCACGTGCAGAGCTCCCTGCGTGGAGTAACCCCACTGGCAGCCAGACACCCCAGAGACTGGAGAATTTTTATTTTTTAAAAAAATTATAGCGATTTTTCCCAAGTGTGCTGTGGAGATGAGTTTTTTTCACAAACAGCCTTGTCTCACTCAGACCATCTGGGCTCATCTGCAGAGCACTGATGAAGGCCAGGGCATCTCCGCTGGCCTGGCCAGGAGTGTGGGATGGTGCCCTGGGGCAGCGCTGCCACCTCACACCTCTGGCTCATCCCATCGTGCCCACAGCGAGGCCACCGGACCTGCGCCCGCACGGCAGCCCACAGGCGTGCCCAGCCACCCTCAGGGAGACCCTCGCCCTCTCCTGTCTCCAGTGGTATTCTTCTGCCCAGACCGTTTTTTGCTTTGCGAGAGATCAAAGGCAGCGAGAATAAACATCTCCATCTTCCCTCCGAACGTATCCAGCCTAATATGCGTGGTATTTTTATTGTGGAAGGGAGCGATTTGTAAGAAGAAATGAAAATCTCCAGCGTGTCAGCTCATAGGAGCTAATGATGTTTACACAGACATACCACACTGATGGAATAGTCCCAACATCCCCTTCTCTGGGAGGGACGGGGGGGGGGGGGGGCGAGGGGAAAAAAAAAAAAAAGGGTGGGGGGTGGAGGGGAAAAATAAAAAAAACTGAGGAAAAAAGAGAAAGGGAGAGACAGGGGAGAGAGGAGTGACCCAGGCTCCCCTCCCCCGGCTCTTTCCTGCGCAGCAACCTGTACTTGACCCTCCCGAGCCTGGCTCTGCTCAGCCTCCATCCCGCCCCGCCGGAGCCGCCGCGCTGATACCAGGCAGCTGATGCGCTGCCTCATCCAAAACACACACTTGGGGGAGGCGCACGCCCACGCCGCGCTTCGGGGGGAGGATGGGGAGGGGGGGGGGGGGGGTGTCGGCCGGGGCCGAGGTTGGGGGTGGAGGGTGGGGGGTGCCGGCACCCACCTTCTCCCACCCCCTCCAGCTCTGCCCGCCCGCCCGCCCGGGACGGGACGGGACGGGACGGGATGTGCCGGGCCACCGCTGCCGCCGCTGTTTGCCAAGCACTACAAGTGGCGGGGAGAAACTGGTCCACTTCAGGGTGGAAATATTTCAAATGCTTCGCGGGATGAGAGTTGGGGGGGGGCGGGGGGGGGGGGGGGGGGGTGGAGGCGGGGGGGGAAGCCGCCCGGCCAAAATTTGCGGGAGGGGCCCCCGCAGCCCCTCCCGGCCTGTCCCCCAATCCCGTCCCCCCGCACCCTTTTTGAAGGTCACATTTGGCGGGGGGGCACAGCCGGCGCAGCCTGGGGACTGGGAGCCCTCGGTGCCACCGGCTCCTTTGCTTTCCCATCCCTTCACCCTTCCGTGCACCCTAAAGGGCGCATTAGACCACCTCCGGGGGGAGACACAGCCCTCCGGGGGGCGCCAGCTGCCCAGGGGGCGAGGAGCACTGGAAGGGGTCCCCAGAAGACCATACACGTTTATAAAAGGCAAAGGAAACAGAAGGTGAAAGGTCTCAGAGCTTAAAAAAAAAAAAAGTCCTTTATGAGTCAAATTTTCGGAGTCTTTCGGCCTCGCTAGTTCCAAGTTGTTGCAATGTTGTCTAATCCCTGCTACCCGTGTTTCTGCTGCTGCCGCTCAAGGGTGTTAGGAGCTGAAGTGGCTGAGTTCAGCGACAGCCACTCTCTACCTGCCCCAACTGCATGTTTTCCTCCGTCTTTGTGCTGGGGAGGAACTGTTAAAATGCGTTTCCATGAGTCACAAATTCCACTGTTAAATATTTCTTTTAAAATGCCTGCGAAGTACACAATTTCCTTGAGTTTTGCCACAGATTTCACAGAAAAGCCTAGAGCAAAGCCTTTTTTTTCCCTCTTTCTTTCTTTCTTTCTTTCTTTCTTTCTTTCTTTCTTTCTTTCTTTCTTTCTTTTTTCAGTCGGGTTGTTTCCTGAAGTACAGGCTTGCTTTTAGCAACAGACCAGGTTGCTCTGGACTGACCTATTTCCTACGGAGCTGATTCAAAGCCTCTGGCTGGGTCAGGGCACCAATGGAAATTTCAGACTGTGCTCAAAACAGAAAGGCTGCAGGGAAGCCAAAGTGACAATTGGTTTATTTTTAAAATAACGCTATGGGTAAAACTGCATGTAGTAGTTCCTCTGCTGTGGAACTGCTGAGCCCTTATACAACGAAGGTAGCGTGGCTGTTCCGAGCAGCGCAGTGTCCCATCGCTGTTCCCAGGCCCACCTTTTGAATGGCGCTGCTGGCAGAGAAATTGATCCCAGACCAGTTGGGGATCAGAGGGAACGTGTTTATACACAAACCTGTGATGATTTCACCCAGAAAGCCCCTTTTATCTGAGCTTGCTTGCAGGACGCATTGTAAGAGCATTGACTGTGTGGGTGGGTGATCGCTGCTTTTCCACGCTGAGGCCCGCGATGGTTGACAGTCTCCCGAGCTTTGGAGCTGGGCCTTATTTAATTTTTTTTGTTCTCTCTCAGCTTCTATAGAAAACGCAGATTTTAAACCCACTGTCTGTCTTGAGTTACTATTGTCTCAGTGCAACCCTTGAGACAGCACAAGTGAAATGCGATGGAACAAACGGCTGCAGAGACTTGCCATGGTGTATCCCATCCGTCCTCTTGCACGGCCACATGCACGTGGCTGTGAAAACAGATATTGAGGGAAATAAGTATTGCCCAATCCACCTAGTTTTCAGCATAAGGATGGATGATTTTATTTTCTCCCAAATCAAGAAGCTGTCTTCAGAATTCAAGCATGGGTTACGTGATTAAAATGGCATTGCTGAAGGCTGGTACCACAGAGCAAACTCATCTTGCGCTGCAGAAGAATGGCACTATTATTTTTCTGCTTAGGAAGCATAAGCAAATTTGTGCAAAATACCCAGTTCTTCAATTGTAACCATTATGCTCATGAATGCTCTCACAGAACTAATGTGGTTATTGGTGTCCAGACTTCTGCCTGTGATTTAACATCCCATAGCTGGGCTTTGCACCTCTCTACAGTTCCCCTTATCCATAAGCCTTCCAGTTTTTCGGATTTCTAAGCAAATACACTCCAGAGTAAAAAAATGTCAAGTAGCCCTATTTTGGAGGCAGCCCCTCAGTAAAACCCACTCAACATCAGCTATATTGAAGTGCTCTAATTAAAATCAATTCCCAAGGCTCCTGATTCTCCCATCCTTAGGCACACTGTAGGGCATCTACTCGTGTGCGGTGTCCCACACGGTGCTGTTCACCTCACTGGTGAATAGTCTTGATTTTCTGCTCCAGCTGGAAGCAGGTGAAATCACTACATCTCTTCTCATGTAAGACAACATCATCCTGAAAAAGATATAAGGAAACAGACAGACAAAAAGCTCCTTATTAAATACTCATATATCTAGTTTCTCTCCCGTTTAAGACCTTGTTCTCGGTGCGTAACCTGACGCTGGATGCCGCGTGGATTATGGTAAAGGCTGCATACACAGGTTGTGGAATACCTTGTTTCTGCCCTCCCTCTTCCCCGATTTTTCCTCATTTTTACCTTTGTCTTCTATTCCTTTTGCTGCACGTTCAGAAGCTCAGTTGTAACTTACGCTGTTGACATTACATGTTTGCCAAGTTTTGGTATTTCAGCCTTAGTGCAGCTCCAGTTTCATTCAGTTTCCCCAATGTGCTTTATCCCTTTTATCTTTGGCCGTATTAATGTGATTGCCCTGTGACAACAGTTGCTGGAAGACGTACAGGAGGGCTGGAGGAACCCGTGTTTCCCGGTGGCTGCTGAACGCCGCTTTCGCAACGCTACCATACCCCAGCAGGAGAGAGCAGGAGAGCCCATGCTGCTGTCCTGCCCTCTCCCTCCGCAGTTATCCAGCTCAGCTCCGCTCCTGGCAGGGACATGGGTGTCTTCCCTGGGGAACTCTGCCAGGGATTACCCCAAAGCAGCCCAGCAAAACAGATTTTTGCAGTTCATTAAACACAAAACGAGCGGGTTTGTCTTCTATTTATTTCTCCTTTTATCCTGCTAGCAAGGGATCATCAATATGCAGACAGTATCTAACACTCCCAGATAAACTGCATCTGTACAGACTCATTCAGACACAGGCTATAAATACCCGCCGCCTGAGCACAGGCTGCCGCCACGCTCCCTGGGTGCCTCTTCCAGGGCAGACTTTGCAAAAGCCTTTCGGAAAGATCCTTGTGCCGCACTGGGACAAGACCTGAGATCTGCGATTAGCAGCGTGTGAATGCTGCTACGGCGGAGGCACCAACCACTTACCTTCTCCATTTCATACCTATACGGTTTCAGTGCCGTGATTTAAGTAGGTTGCCCGTCAACCGGGACATAAATTACAGCCAGCAATCTGGCACGGGACTCTGGGAGCCAGTCAGGGCATTTCCCTTTCCAGAGATTTGTTTCCTCCAGAGCAACTTGCTAAAGTAATGCCTTCCTCCTTCCCGCTGCCCTCGGCTTCATGTTAAAGACACTGTTAACCTGGTGCTGCCCTTCTCTTAATCCTGACATAGAAAAACAGAGCACCACATGAAGGAAGAGTTAAATAATTAATTTAGAAGTATCTAATTTTCAGAATCTTGCTAATCCGGCTTTCCAGCTCAGCATTCATTTTCCCCACCCTTTGTATATACCAGTTTTAGTCCTTTATCTCTCCCACTTCTAAATATTTTACTGGGGTTTTGTTTTATACAGCTGAGAGGAATGCTGTTCTGATAAAATGGGGCTATAATCTCCTCAGGCTGCATTTCCTTAGTTCCCACTCTTCATCTGTAGCTTTTAAACAAAAAATCTTTACTAGATGAAAATAAAGACGGTGAATTTCAGTGGTACATTTAATAATTCATAAATCAAATGAAGTTCAAACAGGTTCAAAGTTTAAAAGTTTAAAAGTTTTGCTGAAGCTTTAAAGTTTAAACTGTCAGAGACTTTGACAAAAAACTTTTCCTGTCTGGAATATTTAAGATTGTTAAACTATATTACATGCATGGCTATTGCTACATCTTTTAAACCCAAAAGTTGTCTTCTAAAAGAATATTGATTTTATGTTTTCTTTAAACGACTATTACATATGCAGTATAAAGAAGCATATTATTAGAGTAAAGAAGATCACAGCTATATAACCTGCGTATTATACAAAGTTTTTTCAGGCCAACTTGCTTTGGCCTGCAAGAAATCACTTGATTTATTAATGCTGCTACATGCTAGAGGGGTAGAAAAGGTCTCCTTTTAATGGCTTGGCCATTATAAAAGAAGAATTCAGATGAGTGTACGCAAGTACAAAGTCTGAAAAGCATTAAGTTTTATGCATGATGTCCTTCCAAACTTTAGAAAACACTGAGGACCTGATTCTGGTCTTGCTTATACCAGTATCAGTATCAAAGCCAGAAATAATGCCATCGAAACTAGTGAATTTCTATCTGATCTTGTTTATGCCAACTTAATTTCATTAATGTATTCAAGGATCTCTTTAT
Source organism: Vanellus vanellus (assembly GCF_965231255.1). Taxonomy (NCBI): domain Eukaryota; kingdom Metazoa; phylum Chordata; class Aves; order Charadriiformes; family Charadriidae; genus Vanellus; species Vanellus vanellus. The sequence continues at coordinate 118,508,785 of NC_138906.1, read as the reverse complement.
TCATATTTTTATTATTCCCAAAGCATTTAAAGTATTTTCAGAAATATATCCATTTTATTCATTGCATTTCGGAATGCCATTATAGCTCTAAATGAGATTCTGTGAAATAAAGATGTTATAAATAGCACATTAGGCAGATGCTCGTACCTAAAAAAAAAAAAAAAGGACAAATTTCCCTTGGGGAAAAACTGGAATGGCATCAGGGGAACCTCACCAGCATCCAGTGGCTGTGGTCCAGGCGCAGCTTGGATGTAAGTACCACCAGTAAACCTAGAATTAGACATCTTTCCTTCAGTAAAAATAACATGCGTTGTATCTGTCACTGTTAGCCTCTAAAATTAATTTCGTTTTCATGAATGGGCTCATGAAGTAAGCTGTTTGTTATGGTAAAAGCAGAAGCATTAATGGCTTTAAATGGCTTTAACTGATAATAGTCTGATAGATGGGGTAAATGGAAATAGGTATTAGATATGCCTTAGTTTCTCAGGGAGATCGGGATTGGAGAGAACGAAGCGATGGAGAAAGGCAATCTACGGTTTGTGATGTAGCATAAGGTGGCAGTAAGAAATGTATGTCTCGGACCACTTCTGAAACAGTTATTTTTGACTCTCAAATGCAGACCAGTTGCAATGCTAAGAGTTCAGTGGAACCAGAGTCATGTTCTTCCATTGGTAAGGAATCCCTTACTCCTTCTAAGTGCAGATTTTTTCCAGTGAGCAGCAGGGAATGTTATGTACATGTCACAAGACTTTTCTCCAGCCTCTTGGACTGCCTCACCCTCGCTGAAGTTAACAGTGAATAAAGGACAGTTTCCCAGCATCCTACTCTGGTGGATTTTTTTTCCCCCTAGGGCCCATTGGAATAGCGTGTGAATTGTGGTGTGAATAATCTGCAATATATGCTTACAATGTGTTGTTTTGCCTGCCAGGGGATCATTTGCAAAAAAGTCAATAAAGGAGACATGCAAAACTGGCCAAGTTATTTAAAAACATGTATTTGTGGGATAGTGTTCACTCAATGCCTTAGGATACATCCAGCAAAGGACTAGGTGCCCACAAGGTAAGTACATGTAATGGGTCATAGTGGCAGAACCGAGAATGAAGCATTAAGGGCAAAGGCTGAACCTATCGTGAGGGAAGAGGGCCAGTCCAAAAATATCTCCCTGCTGAGCTGGAAATTGCCTGTGAGCTGAAAGCACTCGCACAAGGTGGATCTAAACCCTAATTCACCACCTGACCTCCACCCAGGGACTTTAGATACCCGAATTAAGGTCAGTAATATGGTGCCACTACCCCCACAGGGACCTGTTGAAGTTGAGTGCCTGCAGATTTTCTGTTATGGGTCTCCAGGATTAGGCAGCTGAATATGTGTTTTCCATGTCACAGTTTTGGGCTTAAAAGCTTGAGGTCCCTTTACGTTATGGCCTCAAGTTGCACCAGGGGAGGTTTAGATCGGATTTTAGGAAAAAATTTCTTCACTGAAAAGGTTATCAAGCATTGGAACAGGCTGCCCAGGGAAGTGGTTGAGTCACCATCCCTGGAGGTATTTAAAAGACATGTAGATGTAGTGCTGAGGGACATGGTTGAGTGGTAACTTGGCAGTGCTAGGTTAATGGTTGGACTTGATGATCTTAAAGGTCTCTTCCAACCAAAATGATTCTATGTTCATTTTGGAGCTGTCACTTAAGCATAATAACATGACCTGGAAGTGTCTTGGCCATAATACAGTTTTATCTCATTTCCATGATAGTTTAACATCATCAGCTTAGAACTGACTTACTTCGCTATCCTAAATGCCAACGAATTGCTGAATGACTCTTTTATAACTTGCCGCCTGGGAAGAGGCAGTGGTCATCTTATGACAAGAGTATAAATAAATCACAGTTCAAAATTTCTGTCAGCTAAAGCAGTCAATGTAAATAGGTTGTATGGAGCTTTTCATTTCAGGATCTGCTAACTCATATGGCCACCGCCCCAGCTGCTCCTTGCCAGTTGTGCTGAATGAAAAGCCTCCACAAACCCCGTGGCGAAAGGAAATCCAGAAGCTATACAAAACAAACAATGCTACAAGAGATCTTCTGCCTAATTTCCAGGCCACAGCTCTTCAGGGACCACTCTGCATTCTTCTGGTGGCTTGCCTCTTCAGTACCCTCCCTGCTCTGCCCATCCGGGGAGAAAAAGGGATCGTTCCTACACAAAAAAGTGGGTAGGGCCACACCAAAAGGGGCATTTTCACCAAGGAGCTCTACAGACATCTTTCCTTGGTGGAAGAGGGAACCTTTATATTCCTTTCCCAGAGTATAGTTTATTTGATTCCTGTGTTTAGAAATTGTAGGCAACTTGTGTCCAAGGCTGAACCAGGAAAGGGGCCAGTTGGTCCTGTGACAGGTCCAGCGCCAGAAAGCACAGAAACCATGAAAATAGCTCTAATCGTGGAGAAGTTCCGGTGACATCATTTGCAATGTCTAGGCCTCTTCCTTGTGTGCTTGTTACCAGACCAGACGGGGCTCTCAGACAGGTCGGGATACAGACACAGTGTGGTCTGGGTTAACAATTTAGGGCTGACCCCAAGAACTGTTGCACAAATGGCTTTCTTTCAGCATGTTAGATGAGAAGACTAATCTGGTCAAGCATGGAAGAACAAATAAGAAAAATAGCTTCTCGTGTGCTAACCAGCATCGTGGTACCAGGCTGCAGGGAAGAGAAAGCTGTCCTGGTTTGAGAGACACAGGACTAATTTCTCTTCTAATGCTTGGGAAAACTGCACTTTCAGAAGACTCCAATGTCTGAATTTGTGAAAATATTTACTTTACAGCCAGCTATGGTGTGTGGGTCTCAAGGTCTCAGTGTTTTTGAGCTAGCCAGGTGCAGGGATGAGGAGGAGCGAGACCCAAGCTGGCCAACAGGATTATTTCATACCATCAACGTCACACTCATTATAAATTAGAAAGTTTGCTGCGAAGTCGCTCTCTCCCTTGATGGCTGCCATCCTGAGAACTTCGTGCCCTGGTGCCGGAGCCCTGAGGCCTTCCCTTCCTCCTGAAGCCGTAGCGCTGGCAGTGTCCGACATTTGCTGTCCACTGCTGGGAGTGCACAGCTTCCTACTGATATAATTGGCTGAGTATAATCTTTGCATATTCCGTATTGGTGTCGGGATCAATATCAGTTCTTTAGTGCTGTTAATGTTAATTATCTAATTTTATTTTATTAAATCTGTTTATACTTCAGCTCTCGGGTTTTCTTGTTTTTCCCGATTTCCCTTTCCCAGGTGGGGAGGGGTCATCGGGTGATAGAATGATTGCCTAAATGACAACAAATTGTTATGGGTCTCTCAAACCATAACAAAAGCAAACACCTGTCTGCTAGCCCTCAGAAGCACTTAGTTTCCTCTGGGATGTGTTCTTCAAGAAGCCTGAAAGCTCCTTAATCACATACTCCCTGCTTTTAACGCTGGTAGAATCCATCTAACGGAGCATGACGCTGCAGGGCGCGCAGGAGGACATGACCTAGCAATCCTTCTAGGCTACTGTTCCCTGCCTATCCGCAAGGCAACCTCCAAACCCGACAGCTTCTAGCAGATCCTTTGCCTACATGCAGCAATGGTTTTGTACTGTTCCCCAGTCACAGCCGTAGCAGGAGCGCCGCAGCAGACAGAGACTGAGGAACCAAAGTGGCCCTTGAGTGGGTTTTTTTGAGGAATTCTCCTCAGTGCTGCTCTACTCTCAGTCACTGCCACTGGAGTGAGTCTGGGAATGTTCCCTGTGCCCAGGGAAGGAGCAGGTGGAGCTCAGCTTCGCACTCGCTGCCGGAAAACTTCACAATGCTCAACTTTTAGCTGACTCCTGGCTTTTAAAAGAGTTTAGGGACAGTACCATTCAAAAATAATGAGCCTGTTTTGGATGTCCCACGAATGGGTCCCTTTACTCCAATGCGCTAGCTCACATTAACTAACTGGTTTGGGCGATGTGGGCTTTGGAGAGTTATTGTCATTTTTGCACTGTGTATTGAGATAGAGTTGTGCCCTCTGACTACTTTTAATGAAGCAATTATCTGAGGTCCTGTTTTGAAAATGATTAGCCTATTTTAATATATCTCAGTAACATAGTTGAAGCCTCTGGGGTGTGAAGTCAAAAAGATAGGTTTTCCAGGAAGAGTTTGGATTTTACTGAAAGGAAATAAATTCTGCCTTTTGTAACAACCATCACCACTATAGTTAGGTGACAAAACAAAAACAAAACCTGAAAATATTCATAAAAATCCATCAAATCTGAGACAAAGAAGGGTGCAGTGACCACGAGTTTTCTGGACCTGGCCCTCAATCACAATAAATCACTAAGTGCCATATTATACCAGGTGACACCACTGTATTTTACCAAGGGAATTGTACCATAACGGCGTTAGATTAGGGGTTTTTTTTACACTGTATGACTTTTGCATTGAAACTCTATACTTACCCAAAGACCCCTATTTCATAAGACATAGGATGAAGCTGAATTAAGGAGGAGAACACTACAGAAAACGGATTTATTCTTCTGATACAGTGAATTTCTGTACATGCTTTACTGGTCTGAGCCATCAGAGTGACAAAGGAGAAAGTGCCAATGAGCACAGCAGTGCCTGAGCTGTTCCACCAGCAGTCCCCCAGCTTGTCACCAAAGGGACTGGGAGGTGAAGGAAAGAGTAGATCTTGTATGAAACTCTCCTTTCCCAGCACTTCTCAGGTTTCAGAAGTCGGCTGGCGGATACGTCCTCCCTGAGTTTCTCTAAACCCTCCCTAGACCTGTGTAGACTTCATGCCTCCATTACATGCTGGGGGGAACAAGTGCCACCGTTTCATTCTGTATTTCCGCAGGTGAAAAGGATCTCCTTTTATTTGTTCGATGCTGGGCTTTACCCCAGGTTTGTTTGAGAAGGGGTTTGCACCATTGGCTGCCAGGAGTTTCACTGCCTGCTGTGGAAGGGTGGGCAGGTCCCACCAGAGTTAAGGGAGGAGGCACCGGTGCTGCGGCACCCTGCCCTTCTGTCTGGCCCTGGCCTCAGCCGCATGCAAGCTCTGGAGATGTTCATCCAGCTCCGCATTATGCTGCTTCATGGTACTAGACCATCAGGATGCTATTAACTTGATTCGATTTCCAGCCTAGTGCGAGAAGACAGGATGGCCAAGGCCTGTCTTAGGTCAGTTTAGGCTGTTTGGAAATGTAACTTTCATTCTAAAAGTGTGATAGTCGTTCCCTATTCACTTTTTTGACACCAGTGATTTTTCTGTAGACTCATACCATCTCTTTCTCACTTGCCTGTGTTCCCACTGGATGCAAATAGATTTCCAAGTAAAATTCTTCTGAAGGGACATTGCTGGTTTAACCTCAGTGCCGCGCTGCCAATTTTAATGACCTTTGGTCCCACACACTGAAAATAGCCTCCTGAAATCAATGGGATTCCCTGCAGAGTCGCGCTCTCTCCAGTGTTAACCAAGATCTTGCTTGCAAGTGCCACGAGCAACCCCAGACATCCGGCTGCGTGACCTCGCTGAGGCCAGTGACGCAAAACCAGGGGTGAGCCCTGGAGCTTGCTGCAACCTTTTCTGCCATCATTGGTGCTGTGCTGGAGGCTGCACCGCTGCTGCTCCAGGTAAAACGTGAAGACCATGGGGTGGCACACGTGTGCATAAGAAGCCTTTGGGCAGCAGACTCTCCATCTCCAGATGCAGTAGATAGAAAGAGGCTGGATGGTTCTCAGTCTCATTTTGAGCCTGCAACAACTTTCTGACCCTCCCCTCCATCTTTTAAATTAAGAAAAGAGAAAATCTGCCATGGAGGTAACCCCTTTTCAGAATCACGGAGAGATCTCCCAGATCTCCCAGTCTTTCTCTGCAGTAACTTTGTGCCCCAGTGCTCAGGGCAACTGGATGGAGAGGAACTTCATGAGTCACAGGTACCAGAGATCCCCCCAAAGCCTGTGTATCCCCATAGTCAATCCCCTGTTTTTTTTCAGGAGAGTTTTGCCAGATCTTCTGGGCCAGGGCCTGTGGTTTTGGAAGAGGAAACATTATTTGTCTCATAATACAGACATCAAATACAAACAAGGGAGCTGCAGTTCCTGGCATGAAAGCTTTTCGTAGCAATTTACTATCCAACGTCCTTATAATTAATGAGGGCTATAACCGCTATTTTTAGTACAGCTAAAATGAGCTGTAAGTTATTAGGGAAAGACATGTTGTGTAATATGTGACTAATGTATCATTTTACCAAGAATTTGTATTAGATTGCTGAAAATTGCAGGGAAATTATTTCCAGAGTATTCCAACTGCTCTGAATGCTCTTTTAACATACAGTAGAAAGCAATCTACAGCTTAGCTGGCCTGACCGACTAATTATGTCAAAGCCTTCAGAAAACTAAATTACTATAATGTAAATCCACTCTACGTATTGCAAGAAAGACGTGGCCAAATGTACTTCAAGTGTGACAAGATTGAAGTCATTGAAATGAATTGGGGCAAGAGGTGGAAAATGGAAATGGGAGAAGATTGCCAATGGCAGAATTGATGAAATAAGATGTTTCCTTCAATGGGGGGATTAGCCTAGCTGTTAAAGCCTGTGTAGGACATGGTGGGACCAGGCAGGGCTCGGTGGTGTGGGCAGGAGCTGTTCGGGTGCCTGGCGGGGCACACTGGCAGCTTCTGGCCTTTCTCTGGGCATCTCAGGGCCTGCGAGGAAAGTGTAGAAGGGAACGGAGATGCCGGGAGAGGGGAGGCATCTGAAATCTAGGTAGGTACCAGGAGAAACCCACTGTCTCAGCGTACATTTGATTTGTTCAGTGTAGGGTTTCATCTCTCTGCCACTGCTGAGGTAGCCGAGTATCTTGCAGGATTTGCCTCTTACCTACCTTTGCTCAACTGCACTGTCACACGTTATTCAGCATCAGGTACCCATCCTGGAAAATGGAGAGCCAGGATCCAGCTCTCCAGGTGTCTGACCCATCGTTTCAGCACCAGCTACAAGCCAAAAAAAAAAAAAGCCCAACAAAAACCACCCAACCCCACCACCACCAAGTAACACCCTTCTTTTGAAAGAAGTAATGTAAAACTTTTTTGCTCTTTTCTTGAGATGGGGCACGTTCTTCCCTGCATAATGATGTTGTTTTCTTGTCTGGCAATGTTGTACACACTGTCACAGCTATTTGCTATGCAATTCAATTCATAGAAGTCAGCAACCTGTTGAAGTGATTAGCCATATTTGCTTAAGAGACGCCCAGTACTGGAATTGCTGGGAGAGTGCATTACAGGTCAGAGTTACAATATTGACCAGGATACGGGGGGAAGCTTGTACAACCACATTAGCCATTCCTATTTATGACTCCTAACCTAGTTAACCTAAATACAGCTACGAAGTTTATGTTCAGCCAAGTAGAAGATGGAAAGATGGGGGAGTGGATCCTTGAGATGCAGATTACTTCAGCTGCTAGGCAAAAACGCTGGCGCTGGGTGGAGCATCAAGTGTACCAGCCCAGACATCGACGTGTTCTTGAGGCAGTGCTCCAGCAAGGAGTATAAGGTCACCAGCGCTGGCTTGGTGCCTCGCTGTCCGGAGGATTTCCGTCTGTGCCTGGAGAATTTTCATCTGCATCTTCCGTGTGCTTCCCAGCCAGGTGGCATAATGTGAGGCCAGTTCACATTGGGCACAGGTATAAGAGGCAAAACATGCAGGGAATCTGTGTGACTCCCCACCTTCACCAGAAAGTAAGGCAAAGGTAAAAAGAGCAGGTATTCATTATGGGAGAAAAATAAAATCTCTGTGACGGAGCACAGCCCTCAGAACACAAACTGGACAATGGAAACAGCCATGGGATTTTTCAAAGCACGAAAGTAGCTTAGCAACATGTATTTATTTCCTGGTTTAGAAAAGGTGCTATGAAGGCATGAATTCCTAGGAGATGAATCACATATAAAAGACATGCATTGTTTAGCTTTGAAATTGCACGCAGGATACCAGTGAGATAATTCAGCATATACTCTCCTCCATTCATAAAGCCCTGGCATGTTGATGACCTAGCACGCATGCATCCAAACACCATATGAAGCTGGAAAGTCCTTGTGGAATGGCATTTAATGTCTTTCCCCTCGCATTTCTGTTAGGGGCACAAAAAGTAGCATAGGTATAGATGCATCTTACAGAAAAGTGAATTCCGTCTGAGAGATTATATTGGTACACGAGAAAACTAGTGCTTTCCTACTTTAGTAAGTAATCATCTAATAACTTATTTCCAGGAGTCCAAAATCTAAAGATGCTTGTTACAGTGTTGTTTCTGTTTGGGAAAGTGCAAAGCTCAATGAATCAGGAATTATGTTGCAGTGAAATCAAAAGAAAACCAAACTTTACTAAGACAATTGCCAGTTTTTTTCTTTACATGAAAATATTTCCGCTTTCATGCTGCCCTTCAATTTTCAAAGCTTGCAGTGCTGTTTCTGAAAAGATCAAGTCTGAGACGGCATAGTTTTATGGGTTGCGTTGATGATATTTATTGTTCCGCTATAAGCATGAGATCTTTAATGGTCTTGAGCAAGTTAAACTCTGTCCATACAGCTTTGTCCTTAACCATACAAATATTGTGCCACCTGTGTTGAAAGATATTTATTGATGCTTAGCAATTTATATGAGGTCATTGACCTTTCAAACAGGTCTCTTGTTGAAAATTTTATTGCCATGTTACATTGCTTGACTAAAAATAATTAACTTTCTACAACATTATTTAATGACACTTCCAAACTACCAATAATGTGAAACAGAAATGTGAGACTTTAGAAAACTCTGCCTCCTGCTCACTGAGCTTTTTTTGAAAAAGAAAAGCAATTTTTTCAAAATCCATGAAGGTATAAAAATGTTCTGGTTCTATTCCTCAGGGATTTGTATGGTCCAGTAACTGCAGTATTCACACTGACTCCTAAGCTTTAATATACTTGTCCTTACAACACCTTTGTGAGACAGTGAAAGGACTTTTTTTCTTTCAATAGATGGATAGCTGAGAGAGGGAATGAATAGGAATGGACACGGCGCGGGCATGGTCTGAGTCTTGAGATGCTGCAGGTGGGATTAGTATAGATAAGGAGGAAAATGTTCTAGAAAACAGCTCTCGCAGCAAAACGCCCGGGTATGTGACTCGTTTACCTCCCCACAGGCAATACTCAAAGCAACTCTTGGTAATTACTCATAGCTAAGTGGCTTGCTTTCCCTGTCGTGGTGATTATTTAAAAAATGCATCTGCCCCTGCAGCTGTCTATGCCTGGGTCTATCTGGGCACACCTTTAGTTGCCTCGCGATTTGCTGTCTGTGGCATCACGATGGGAAACTCCCTGTGACAAGTACTTGCTGGAGCTTTGCTGGAAGAACCAAATGCTGTTTATGGATAAATTACGAAGGAAGAAGGCATGGCCAGCAATAAGGCTACACTCAGGAATTTCAGCAATTGTTAAAGAATAAATATGGTACCTTACAGCTGAGTGAGAGTGTGGAATAATGCTCTTTTCATGATCTCCCAGATGACTCAGCCTCAATAGCTATCTTGAAACACATGAGAAAACGAGCTATTTTCATGTTCTTCCATTCCTTATAGTTTTCTTTGATAAACCTGTACTTAAAAGGAAAATAGCAATTTAGCCCATCTTTTATATTTACCTTCTCACTTGCAGAATTAATAGCCTGGTCTTAAGTAACAAAGATTCATCCCTCTTCAACACCTTCAGTCTCCCTGTGCCCCGCGGAAGGTGAGAGACAGTTCAGTCCAGGGCAGAGCCTCAAGTGAGGGCTCGGGAAAGAGGACAGACCGTTTCTCTTGTGTCTTTCCTTCCCCCAGGGGCAGCGCCAGCCATGTGTGTCGGTGGCTCTGTATGCCGTATGAGAGCTCAGCAGCCATTTAGGAAATCAATTCCCAGGGTTTCTGGCTTGCTCAGTTCTCTGCAAGTTAATGTGCACACAATTTCACAGCCAATTTCAACCCAAGCCACTAATGATGGTAATAAATGTCTTCCAATTTTATTAAGTCAGATGTAATTGGGTATTTCAAAGAAAGCAGATGAACGGGACAGATTAGATCTATGAAAATATGAGATTAAATTCCACTTTCACTATTTGAGTATCAGAATTGGTGTCTGTTTACTACTGATTTACATATATCTGTATTTGCCAATAAATCCAACATCTGTGCATGAATATAATAGACCTCGTTATTTTTAAAAGCAGAGTTTGCTTTGTTCTTGAAGGAAATGGGAATTCTTCGCTCTGTTCACACACGTCCCAGAGGCAGCGGCAAGCACTTGTTAGGGAGGTGTTCCTCACTCTGCCTGTGCCCATCACCTGGAGAGCACTTGCAAAGTGAAAATTGCTCTTTTTGACTGAGTTTACGGGGAAGGAAATCCAACCGCAGGCTTCGTACATGTTCACAGGAGATGGACAGCATTGCTGTGCCTGTAAAGCATGCTCTGAATGAAGGAGAAGGCAGCATGTGTGTGTTGGGGTGGGTATTAACACTGACTTTTGGGTATTCTGGAGACACTGTGTGCCTCCTTACCCCGCCTGCCTATGCCAGGAGCCCCTTCCCAGTGACTAGGCACTATCACCTACTGAATAAGAACCGCAGAGATCCCAAAGCATGCATGTCTCCCAAGGAGTAAATCATTACATTACAAATGACATGAGAAATGGAAACAAGAACAAATGTGTGTTAACTTCAGGACTAGCTGGGTTTTGCCTGAATGTTACAGAGGCAGAAGTCACTGAAGTAAAAGCAGGAAACATATATAATCTGTTAATGGAAGTATTTCTCCACATGAGCCAAGTCAGGTGATGGAGTTGCATTTTGAAGGGGATGGGTAATTTGACAGTTTTCAAAAATATTGATAGCTGTGCTGACGGAGATAAGGACATACTTTGTAATTCCACTCAGGTGCCAGGAAAGCCCTGCATAGTGCCTAATGCCTATGTACGTTGCAAGAGTCACATCGTAGACTCACAGAGCCATCCTGGCTGGAAGGAACCCTGGAGGCTACCTGCCCCAGCCTCCTGCCCAAAGCAGGGCCACCGAAGCATGGAGCTGTAGGTAGGAATGAAGATTTGACCAACCAATACCTTATTCCATTGAAGGTCCTAGAAAAATTAATATAAATGGCAACTACAGCATGATCATAAATTATATGATTTATTAGAATCATTTAAATTATTCTAAATCAATGAAAGTTGGGAATTACTGAGCTTTATCAGGCTGAAAACTAAATGGGGCAGTAAGCCTAGCTGTTGCTTGAACAGGGATGCTGTACAGCAGGGCTGCAGATATCATATGTTTCTCTACATCAGCATCCTGCCCAGGTCTGAGGCTCCATTGCCTCTGAAAAAAAAAAACATGAAAGATGAAAATGCCCAAGCAAATTCCCAGTGCAACTGCTGCAGCAGTCTGCATGACAGCAAGTCGGAGCAATTGCTTTCAGATGAACTGGCTGTCTCATCTAAAGGTAAGTCATAGCATCATCAAGCTTCTTTAATGGTCATGACTGAATTATTTGGAAGAGTGCCACAGAAGAAAGTGAGGCTCCTGTAATGGAGTCTGGATCATCCCCCGTCAAATCCGTTTTAGCATCCCAAGTGGGAAGGAGTTACCATCACCTACATTTTCCTTCAAAGACACAGGGGAGGACTCCAGGTAGAGCTCAACAAAAAATCTGAATGCCTCTAAAGGAAACTTGTCCCAGGGAGTCTGGTAGCCAGTTAATATCATATTCTGAATATCTGCCCAGCCCCTTGTAAGATTTTATTAATTCAAATGTATTGAACTTATAGGAAGAAAAGCTAGAAATAGTACAACTATCTTTTTTTTCCTTGCTTCATTTTGACCACTGATTTGATATGGCATATGCACAGATTTGTATTACTGAAGTCCAAGAATGCATCAATTCATTTGTGCCCAGGATATGAATCCTGCAAGGTCCTATGCTGAATGCAGACTAGGTAAAATTTTTGCAATGCAAGAAAAAAAACAACCGTAAGGCTGATTGCTTAAAAGACTGAATGTTTTGTTCCTCTTCCTTCAGCACAAGCTGCTCTAGCCAAGAATATTAACCCGAGTAACAAAAGGGATGGCTGAAGGGGAAGTGCAAGATGAGGCTTAACATCCTCCAGGCCTGAACCTAAAGTGCTTTCTGCAGCCCGAGCTGCTATTGTTGCTAAAGAGCCTGTTGTCAGTTCAGGGACACAGGAGCAAGCCTGCCTATATTGCTTGGAATTCAAGGAGAGTAAATTACTGGAGTTACAGTGTGAAAAGAGTGTCTTATCACCTGGGTAGACCCAGAAGATGGTCTCATATGCATCTTTATGAAGGTCCCTATTTTCCTAGATGCTGAGGATTCATTCCTTAACAGCGAGTGTCCTTTGAAAGAGCTGAAAATGTCTGAAGTTCACCCAGTCAGGCCATCAGACAGCTGTGCTGTCCGGAGGAGTGGGACAGAGCGGAGCGGCCAACCTCACTGGGTTGCAGAGCCTGGGTCAGCTGGGTCTCAGGAGACTGCAGAGCAGAGAAAGTGTCTCAGCTTGCACACCCCTCCATCTCCACAGGAGAAGTGCATCCTTCCATTTCCCATGGGTAAACTCCAAGCCTTTGCTCAGGCCCAGTTACAGCTTCATCGGCGTCAGACGAAGTACCAAGCCAGCGGCTGGCTGAAGACCTGCCTGGTGTGATTACTCTGGCATTGGACCATGCAGGCGTTTGTCCCAGGATGAGCCCATGGTGGGCAGGCAGGGACTGGCTGACACCCTGGCTGTGATGCTGAGCGTTCCTGGGGCTGCTCACGGACCTGCTGAAATGGGAAAAATGGTGACTCATACAAATCATAGCTGGCCCTCCAGTCAGAAAAGCACAGTGGTTACCAAGCATGAGTAGGCAACCTAATGTGTGCACTTTTTTTTTTTTTTTCTACTCCCCTCCATGCACCAAAGAAAAGATTTAAGGCTTAGAGAGCTTTTCCCATGAAGGCAGAGGGCGGTGGGTTAGTGGCTTCCTTCCTTGCCAGGCCACAGGCTGCGGGGCTCCCTCAGCCATGCCGTGGCAGGGGGTGATGAAGGAAGGAAGCGGATAACACACGGCCGTCCTGCACACACCAGGGGGGTGCAGAGGAAGAGTCGGTGGTTGTGAGCTGTGAATATCCGGGTTGGAGAATAAAAGCCAGGTGATACCGATCTCCAGATGTGGCCTGAGCTCCCCCAGCACAGCTTCTGGGTCTGTGAGAACCGCACCGGAGCTGAGACCCTCCTGCGCCTCTCAGGCAGCGCCTGCGTCCTGCTGTCCTGCTGTCCTGCTGTCCTGCTGTCCTGCCATCCTGCCTCTGACCCGACCCACAGGGCCAAGCCATTTGGGCTGGGGAAAACAGGATGGCGAGTCCAGCCCAGGCTTCAGCAGATCCCTGGAGGCAGCAGAGTGGTTGCTTCATTCAGTATTGTGATGGGAAAAACCCGAGCAGGACACATAGGAAGAAACTTCAAAAATAAGTTAATTAGCCAAAAGATGCTCTGTCCCACCCCCCCAAAAAAACCCCAAACAATCACCCAAGACAATAGTTGTATCCACACTGTCAGTCCATCTATGGTTATATACCTATTATCTACCTTAAAATAAGTAGTATTGACAGGCTAATGTGTCATTTATTATATTCTATACACAACCTTATTTCTGTGTTCAGTCTTACTATTAAACGAGCAGGGAAGCAACAGCCACTGGTTTAGGGGAAGCGTATATATTCCCAATATTACAGTTTGTCTTATGTATTAAATAATACAGAAAATAGGAAAAACACAGTGCCTGCAAAAATTGCAGTGAAAACTACAACTGAAGTATTAACTCCAGATTTATTTTTTCATTTTTTCATTTTAATTTTCATTTCATTTCATTTTCATTCAATTACATTGAAATCTGAAGGTAATGAGGTAACATCTAGGTCAGGTGAATTCATCAATAAAACTCTCATTCACTCTTGCCCATGTCTTTCCCAAAAAATATACCAGACTAACTAAAGGATTAAAAGCAAGGATGAAGAAGAAAAGAATGTGGGTAAAAGTGGCAGCAAATGAACAAAAAAAGGAAAGACAGTAAGGTCTTGTGCTTAAACAAAGCCTTCCACCAGGCCACAGTTTGGTGTGAGAGAGAGTGAGAATACTTTTTTTTTGTTATTCATGTGGCTCATGGTTCAAAGATGAAACACTGGAAACATCTGTGCTCCGCTCTGCCCTATTTAAATCAGTCCAGGACAAATCCAGCCCTGTTGTAAGTGGGTGTAACTCTGTTCAAGTCGGTGGAGTTGCACCTGCTTACACTAAGGCGAAATTTGGCTCAGTTTGGATCCAAATTAACTCAACATTTGGAAATAAAAATGAGAAGCTTGGCATATTCCAGCATTTCATCTGGAATCTCGTAATGCCTGAGATTAGTTTATCTAATAGATTTACAGCTTGAAAAATATTTTATTCTGCTATCGACCCAGTCCAAAAATCTCCCTCTCCCTGCTCCCTTCATCCTTCCTTCCTCTCCCTAGGCGAGAGGATCGGTCCTGCCTTGGGCCGCGTTGGCCTGCTGCAGCTGGTGGAGAGCTCAGCTCATAACAGCACATCCTTTTTGATCTCCAAAGCGCTCCACAGGAGACAGATAGATTGTTCCTGTTGGTAAGGCTGGCCCTGCTGCACTCATCTGCCAGCTTCTTCTCAGACCATAAGGATGTGAGCGTCTGAGGATGAGGGACGCTTCCTGCAGCGGCACTGCCAAGGACCAGGCCGGCAACGTCTGGCATCACTGGGAAGGAGGAAGTCTGGTTTCCTCCCTTAATTACTAAAGAACTGGTACAGAGGATTGTGTGGGGAGGAGGGTAATTTCTCTTTTTCTTTTTTTTTTTTATTGTTTTTGCAGCTTTGTACATCTACCACATTTCTTTAGGAGGCATGAGGGACAAGTAGTTAAGCCTGGAAGCTGGTAAGCATTTAAATGGGTATGTCTCAAAGAAATGAAAGCACAAGGAAACGTCGAAGATCCTCCACACCAAACCCACCCACTTAGAAAAAGCCTGAGTAAATAGATAGCCTGTGCAATGTGTTGGGAAAGTCAACAAACTCGGGCTCTCTCACACGAAGAGGGAAATGAATTCCTGAATCAAGGATTCTCTCCTGAGGAGACCCTGCCCACAGCCCTGGGAAGTACAGAGTTACGGCCGTTAATGCGATTTCTTGCTTAGCCCTCCAGAAAGAGTAGTCCAAGAAAACACCCTGGAGCCTAAGAGAATCTGGCTCAACAGAGCAGTCACTTGCGTTACGCTTGGAAATGTGCTGCAAGACATTAGTCTTTGCATTACACATTTGTTATGTTTGAACATTGTTATATGTGCCTAGCTATGCATGTGATACCCCAGCCTTTCAGGGATAACCAAGTGAGCACACGGTCACAATCCAGGAAGGGCTGTAAAACCACCGGTAACATTTGCAAAATTGGCACATGATAGGAAATGACACTTGGAGAAGGGGAAAAACACATATGGTTGGGAAGGTAGTGGTCTCTTGGATTAAGTACTTGCAGAATCACAGAGTGGCTGAGGTTGGAAGAGACCTCTGGAGGTCACCTGGTCCAAGCTCCCTGCTCAAGCAGGGACACCTGTAGAGCAGGCTGCCCAGGACCATGCCCAGACAGCTTTTGATACCTCCAAGGTGGGAGACTCCACAACCTCTCTGGGCAACCTGTGCCGGTGCTCAGTCAATACTGCCCTGGTAGAACATCACAGCCCAGCATCCCTCCATCTTTCAATCACAGGATTGTCATGTCAGCCCTGTCTCAGCCTGGCAAGGGAACTGAGCTGTTGCCCTGCCTGTGTGAGATAGCAGGTGAGACCTGAAGGGTCAGCAAGGTGCTGATGCCACCACAGGGCACATTGTTCCATTGCTTCCCTTTTCAGCTTCATATTCACATGAATATCCAGGTTATATGCATCCAGAACACAGCACAAACTGCACAAGTGGAAAATTAATAATCCAGATTTTCTCCAAGTGGAAAGAAAAGCAACTCGAATAGAGCTTTATCTGGCTTTTATCAATAGGCATGGTCCTGTCACCGCAGGCTTCAGAACAATGATGTTTGAGAATCAGCATTCCCACCACATCTTCATCTCATACAGGAGAGAAAACAAACACATGCTACAGCAACAATCCTCATCTACCCCAAATCTCCAGACAAAGACAAGTTGGTCAAATTATCTACTTTGTCTTATCTTGCATGCTGCTTTTGTCACTATATGTTTTTACAAAGACTGTTTTGTTAAGCCTTTTTTATTGAGATGAAGACAGAAGATGGTTGATAGTATTGTCCATGTCAGGATAAGACTGAACCCATTATTTGTAAAATGATGAGGCTTGGCTTTTCTGATGGAAACAGGTGCCATGAAAGCTGTTTGAAAGAAACAGCTATTTGCCTATAATAATTTCATCGGCAATGAAGAACCTAACTTCAAACCACAAATAGCAATCAACTCACCTTCCGGTTCCTTCATGAGTTTTCCTATTTAACGTACACTGGATTATTTTCTAGCAGCATGAGCTGCAAGAGCTAGAGCTTGAAATCAGCAACAAGCTAAAAAGAAGAGCACAAGGAAGCAGAGGGCTGCACCACCCAGACAAGGGCAGCAAGAGCCAAGAAGCCCTTTAATAAAGCAGACATAAATTCCTGGTTGGTGAAAATCAGTGGGAATTTTGGCATTCACTTCAAACTGCTACAATCTGATCCATAAGAATTTGAATCTAAACACAAAAAACATAAGCACTGACACTTTGGACACCAAGGAGAACAAGATAAATTAGTTTGTCAGCAGAAATGAGCTATTACTTCTTTTTTGGCTCTGTTTGGGACCTTTTCAAGGTGAGAATTTTTATAAGTATACTAAGTCATATTTTACTTTATGCAGGAAGCAAATTAGTTTTTCATTTCTCCTTCAAATGTTCAAAAGTGATATTTACACTCAGTAAGTCTGAATTAAGAAGGGATGAAAAGTCAAGTCCGTGGTGGTGTACTTTGGATGGAAGATTAGCAAGGATCAGCAAAAAAATTTTGGGGAACATCATCAGATTGTTAATTTTATGATAATTCATAACTGGGAGCTAACTCCTGCCGTCAAGAAGTACCTCTTATTATCAATGATTGTAGTAGCTCTGATTTTTCTCCCTGTCACGTGAACTGGTGGCAAGATCCAGCCAGCATAACTCTGTAACAGTGACGACTTGTGTCACACTTCTTTACTGATATGTAAAATCTAGAACAGATTTTGTTCACCTTGGCTTCTGATGACACTTGTGTCAGTCATGTCATCTAACTTGAGTTCAGCAATGTGAAAGATGTGAAATAGAGCCACCAAGTTTCTCCTCTCATTGGAGTCCACGTTCCACTGAAACCACATATTTCCAAGTCTGGAATTTACCCAGAAAGCAGGAGTATTTTTGTCTTTCCTGCAGATGTCTGTGAGACAAGCCTATCAATCTAGGCAGTTGTTTGTGATTCCACACACTTGTAAAAACGAGCAATTCTCATAGTTGCCTGTGGTAGTTACTTGCTTTGTTTTGACTTGCTCTATTACTTATTTTATTTTGTCTTCCAGTCAGAGAAAAATAAAATTGCTGATAAACAATACTACTGTGTGATATAAAGTATTTGAAATTGTGAATGAAAGAAGCTGGCAGAGAGGGGGAAATAACAGAGGGTAATTTTATCATATCTC
Source organism: Vanellus vanellus (assembly GCF_965231255.1). NCBI lineage: Eukaryota > Metazoa > Chordata > Aves > Charadriiformes > Charadriidae > Vanellus > Vanellus vanellus. The sequence goes on along the minus strand of NC_138906.1, from coordinate 118,491,013 downwards.
TTCGACCTGAAGCAATAATAAATGTGAAATCTGTATGATCATGGGTGATGTTTTTATATACGTATCATATTTTAGATTGGTTTGGGAGAGAAACACATAAAATTGATTGACTGGTGATGTGGCAGTAATTATGCAAATAGAGCAACTTGACCATAAAACACTTTAAAGGGGAGAAGGTAGCTCGGTAACAAGTAAGCTTAAAAAATGTGGTTACTGGATCTGTCCTAATGCCCTGACATCTCTCCTGCCAAAGCATGAAAGGAATGGATGTTGTGTAACAAAATTAAAATTTTATAAAATGTCAGAGGAAGGTCATAAATAACTTGTCCGTATAAAAAGCATGCCTTTAATTGTCGACTGTGTCTTTCATACAATTTTGCTCAGTCTTGGGCAAAGTTCAGTTTTATGAGACCAACCTTGTGCAGCAAACACACCTTTGCTCTGCTGCTTTACTGCAGCGTTAATGGTTCGTTTGCCTTTGGGGGTAGGGGAAGGTAAGCGCTGCTGTTCTGGCCTTTACCTTATGCTGTTCAAATGACAACCGTGAGGTAATATTAGTTCATTGAATCATTCCATGAATTATTCTCAGTTGCTGTGATAGCAAGTAACAGCAGAGTGTCCCCCCACTGCCGACTCCACAGTCCCCGTATTTTTTGCAGCTGCATGAATCATAAGTGATGCAAAACGGTGGATGCTTGAGTAGGGGGAAAGAAAAGTAATGATGCACATTTTCATCTTGATCCCAAATAAAGCCTGAATAAAAGTACTGCCCATTCATTTTTTTTCTTGCTTGCCACTTGCTTTCTTGCGCCCAAGATGTTTTGACCCTATCCCAAGCCATATGTGTCTCCATATGTCAGCTGGACTCTAAACAAACTCAACCCTGGTCTGCAGTGCATGCGCCAAATCCCCACAGCCCTTCCAGCCTTCCTCAGCATCAGCCATGCGCTAGTGGCATTCTCACTGGGGAGAAAGGTTTAGCCAACAGCCACCTCTCCAGCAAGTCCCTGGCTGATCCATAATGATACCTGCAGTCAAACGGGTACACCATTTCTGTACGCTGACTATATTTGTATTTGCCCTAGTCCTCCAGGTCAGGCAGCTGGTCAGAGCCTGAGGCACCTCCACCCTTTAGCCAAGAGCCTGGGACATCTTTCAGAGGAAACTGAGGGGCAGGGATGGAAGAACACTGGTCTGAGCACAGATTTGGCTTTAGTTTGGCCTAGATTTGGGATGTGGGTGAAAAACTCTTCAATACTTGAGAAATCAGAGATGTTTGTCTGGAGGCAGCCGTGGCATTAATTTTAGCAAAGCAGGAATTGTCCTAAAGGACAGACTGGTGAGTGGAAAGCCAAGAAGGAGACCTACAAGCATAAGACACAGCAGAGAGAGTAGCAAACATCTTCCCACACACACTTGTACCTAACCAGAGCTATCAGGATTTCCTGGAACAATCCTCTTTTTCCAGCTGACACTTGGTCCAGGCAGAGTTTGAACTTCTCTCACACCAGGTATGGCATGCCCTTGGTCAACTGTTCTCCTCGACAGCAAGTCTGGTGCTTTCAGGCAAGCTCAGTGTGTGGGACAGTCACTGTGCTTGTGCTCTTGGCCTGATGCTTCTGGATGTCCCTGAGAGACCTGTCATGCACTAGTCCACCAGTTCTGCAGCACAGGCTTCCATCTGGAGAAAACCGCTTCTCTCCATTTTCTAGCAACTAACTCTCCCAAGCTGAAGATGGCCTTTGTGTGTACCTCTCTGAGGATGAAATAACACTGCATAAAGGGAAACATAGTACTCTTAAATACCAATAAGCAGTTGTCAACATGATATGGACAGCATGATCTTGGGGTACCTAGGTTTTGCTATATCAGAGACAGTAGTTTATCAGAAAAGGCCTGGCAGGGATCCACTGTCCACAGTATCTTCAAAAGATGACCTAGGGACCATGATATGAAGCTAATAGGATCTGGGTTTATGACAAGACAAAGGAGGTGGTTCTTCTTGCAGCAGGTGCTAGATCTGTGCAGTTCCTTGTCAAAGGATCCTGTGGATGCACACAGTTTACATGGGCTCAGAGAGCAACAGGACAAGCCTTGGACAAGAGATCCATTGCAAGCTACTATGTAAATAAACTGCAGTGGCTAGGAAAGTCCAAAAGGTTCTGAGCTGAAAACGGTCAGAGAGTGGGAGGGAATTAAAGGAAAATATTACACATACTTGCCCTGTTCTCACGGTCCCCAAGCATGTAGTCAGTTTTTTGTAGCCAGTTTTAGAGATAGAGTAATGGCCTAGCAGGATCCTTGGTCTGAAGTAGTACATTCGCACAAATGTGTTCCCTACAGACAATTAGACTGCTGAATGTTTTCTTTCCATCCAGGTAGGGCATAATAAAAAAAAAAAAATTAAAAAGAAACTAAAAAGGATTAAATCTTGAATCTTTTACTCCTTGAGCAGCAAGTCACTCCCACCTCCATTATTTCACAACAACTAATTATGAAAACTAGCTGAAACTGAGACTGAAAAGGTGAGGGTGAGGAATCTCTCAGCTGCTCTCTCAGCAGTATTATAAGGCAAGACCGTAATCATGCTAGGAATGGTCATGATCATATAGTCCAACAGCCAACATGAAATCAACAGATGTTGATTTCTCCCTTGTGTAGAAACAGTGATTCCCTACTGTATAACAAGATCAACAGGTCATCAAGCAGCAAACACCATGTCATGACATGTGAAGGTCAATCTGCTCTGGGAAACCAGGTGCTCCTGCCGTGTACAGCTTTCATGGTGACTATGCACATTTTTATCTTTTTTTCTTATTTGGTTATTGTGCAGGTTTCTGGAGCCTTTGTCAGGCATGAAGTCTCACAGACAGATAGACAGCCACAGTGGTAACAACTTACATGGCTACAGTAAAAACAGTAGCTTAGTGTTACTAGGTGAGATGAGCAGGACTTGGTAAGACCATGCTTTTTAGCTTTAGCGTTGTCATCTGCATTTAGTTCAGTGTCCAGCTGGACCAGCACAGCATTAGCTAGAGATAGGAAAGATGTATTTATTCTCTAACACCAACAGCCAATATACCCAGGAGACAGTCCTTCAACACAGGACACATCAGACATGAAAGAAAAGGCAACATTTAGCCCATGTCCTGCAGCTAGTCCAAACACAGAAGCATAACTCCTGCTGGGGTCATTTAGCACTTAAAGGTAACCAGTAGGCAAGTGAGAAAAAAAAGATCAGTCTCTGATTTAAAAGCAATGCTTGAACCTGGCACAGCAGAAACAATAGGCTGTTTCCCAAGTGGAGATCAGGTATGTTTATTTTACTGAAATATATGGGTTTGTGACAATCAAAAGCAGATGTTCATTAACAAGCAGAGAGGTAGGTAGGTTTCCAAGGCATAAAACATGAGGAGGGCAAAGAGGCAAATCATTCAATCTCCTGCCTTACACCTGAATCTGCCCGGCCCCTTAAATCAGTTTTCAGCAATGCTTTTTAATTTTCATGCTTTTAAGTAACAGCTATGGAGATGCTGTTCCTGCTAGCCTTGCAGAACAAGTACTTTGGAGATAATTTTGATTGCTATTTCACGATATTTCCCTTTTATTTGCCTTTAACTTGACTGGAACTAGATGGAAACCTGATGTCTGAAGACGTGCAAAGCTGAGAGACTTCTTTTATAAACCCACTGCAACCTTCCGTCTGGATCTGAGTTCCTTCAGAGAAGGAAGTGTGTGCTCAGATCCTATGTTCCGTACAGAAGGATCCATGTGGACGTGTTACTCCTTATTTAGCTCTTACGTGTCTCTTAACAGTCTGAAACTCCCTCGCTGGAGGTGAGTGATGTTGCACCAGACCAGGGCAACCTTATTTCAAGCAGGAACTGTCAGCAGAATCAGTGCAAGGTCAGCCGCTCTGGTTGTTCCTTTCAGGAAACTACTCCTCCTACAGACACCCTTACACTAAACAAACCCCCTGAAATACATGTGCTGCAGCATTCCTCCATTCGCTGGCGTCATGAAGGCTGGCAAAAAATGCCAGGGCAGCAAATGTTAGCAGGCTGCCAGACCAAATCAAGCCCCATTTTCCCTTGTACAAGGACAACTCCAAGATAACTTAGCAGTTGGCTGAGTTTCTCTTTCCAAACAGTGCGGCGGAGTATCAGCAAAAGAAAGTCTCGGGAGTGTTTCTGCCAGGGAAATTGAGCGATGGGACCAGTAACTGGATTCAACACACCCGCAAAGGAATTATTTTTATCAGCTGACCCTGAGCATACCTATAAGATCATGGGGTTTAATTTTTGTCAACAAGTGCATCTGAACCGCAGTTTCAAACCAAGCTGGGGTCTACACATTGCAGATAAGTCACTTGACTGCTCTAAAAGTGAAAAACAGACAAAAGACACAGGGTGGATTTTGACCCATGAAAATTCCCCAAATGACACTCTGCATTCACTTTCCTTCGTCAAATAGCCTGAGACACCCACCCACCCATGTCGTTTATGTTCCCAAAACACATGTGCTCCCAGACTAAGATGGTTGGTTGCCCGCTAGCCTATGTGGCCTATGAGTTATCCTCAGTGGAAAGGCTCATGAACCCACCTTGTGAAACAGCTCTGAAGGGGAGGGGACCCAGCTCCTCAGCTGCTGCATTTCGGGGCTAACAGAATCCTAGTAACAGATCACCACTACATCAACAGAATCCTAGTCCTAACTCCTGCAAAAACCTTCCAGCTATGCAATTATACAGCCTATGATACCTCTGGCATAAAAGGTAACAATACTGGCTATCTGAAGCGGTAATGACTAATTAGAGGTCCAAGGCTGAGTCCTGGTTCTCATCAGCAGCGGGTCATGGGTCCCTGCTACCCTGAGAGGGAGGTGGCAGGAAGGAGCTTGAGGGCAGCCTGGAGAAGGACTTCAGGGACTCCAGTGGGCCAAGGAGCTCCTCAGTGTCCCCCTACATATGGTGCAGAGAAGCATGTTGGCAAGGTCAGGGAGGAATGGGCATGTAGGTTGTTTGTCCATACCTGGCACAGACCTCAAGGCCATATGAGTGGTATGTAGGTCTGTCGACCACATCCACAAGGGATGCAGGAGCTGGAGTCTAAGCCATAGAGAGGTCTCTGCATCCCCAGCTCTGCTCTGCTTCCATTGCCCAGTCCTTGCGCTGCAGACTGTGGGATGGGGATAACAAAGTTAAAACAGGTATTTGACACCACAAACCTTATTTCACCGCGCTATGAAAAGTCACACAGGGCAGTCTTTATTCCCCAGGCTCAGCATTCAGAGCAAACACGCTGCTGTAATCTTTAGCAAATACATTTTTGCTTGCACAATAAATCTGTTCAGAAATCACACATTTCCATTCAAACTAGTCACTAAAGAGTCACGTGTTGGGGCCTATCTCTGCTTTGTGCTGACACTGCATAGACAGAGAATCACGTGCCTTCATGAAAAAATATCCCCAGTCTTAATGCAGGACTTGGCTCAGGGTCACATAAAACTCATCCACTTTTCATATTGTGTTTCCTCTTCTTTCTTCACCAGCCAGTCTTGAAATATGTCACTTCTGTGCAAGCAGACCGACGCACACCATGAATACACACCAAGTTGCTGTATCTATAATGGGAAATAAAATGGGTCAGGGAACAGTCAAAAGAGGAGTACTGGAAAGCACAGCCTATGTCCCTCCAGCTAAACTCTCTTACCCTCCAAAGCAGGGGGGCAGCAACCCAAACCGGGACCAGTCCCTGGCCCAGCTGCTATTCCCTAACCATGGGCAGCTGGGAAAGTGCTAGGTGGTCCTGACCAAAACCGTGCCAAGAAATCACCAGTATGAGGTGTCACACACCATTGCCTGTGTCCTGGCACTGATGAGGTACTGCTAGAGTCCACCAGCTGGGACACTGCCTGGGACCTGGGAGATACTTAGTAAATGTGTTCTCTATGGATGACTTCTGTGAGATTTTAGGAAAACTATAGATGCTTTCTCATCCCTGTTGATCCATAAAATGGGGATAATAAGTCCCACCGTATAGCTCAGCAGTGGAGGGAGGACAGAGCATTTTCCAGCTTGGACAGTAACGGGAAAGCATGTGAGTACCCTGACTGCACAACTGGGTTTATCCCATTGTGTTTGATAACTTTCATTTGAACAGAGAGTAAATACTGATTTAAGTGGGTCTAATTCATAATCAGAACAGAATTTTGGCCACTGCTTTCAATTACAAATGTAGCCAGTCATCTGCATCAAAACAGGCATATTTGAGATAAACAGGAATATATATCTTTAAAATATATAGTTAAAAATACTTTGCCATATTCTGAAATGAAGTGTTTTGCATATTATTTCCTATTGGTATGTATCTTTTTTATTCTTTCATTTTTGTGAGTGAAAGATGATTATTCATTCTATTTTTATGACCTACTTATTGCTGTTATCTGGAATCATACCACTACCTGAACTACAGTAAAGAGAGGCTACCACTTCCTTATATTGAGGAACCTAATAAATGGGGTGGAAAAAGAATCAGGAAGTGGTTTTATTCCGTGCTGTGGATTTAAAGATTTTTCCAGTTCCTCAATTGTCCAGAAATATATGGGAGAGAGCCCTGTAGCTGGGAAGAAAAAAACCCAAAATGCACAGGATGAAACAGAGGGAGAGAGGGAGAAAAAGAGGGAAGGAGAGGAAGAAGGAAGGAGGGAAAGCAAGCAAGAAGAAGGAACCACCCAGGCAGAAGTTCCTTTGCTCACTTATGCACCCATATGCCACTATGGCATTTACAAGCCTGCAGCTCCGCTGGATGCAAAGCACCCCTGAATTTCAGACTTCAGTGCTGAAGAGCCTCCAAATTTTACAGCCCTTATGTAGAGCTACATAGAGATAGTATGCTTGAAATGCGTTGTTTAGCTACAGTTCTTCCAACCTACCTGGCCTTCCTCTTAGACATACAGTAGATCTCCATTTAAAACCTGAAAGGTATATACCATCTATGTTGCCCAGCCAGGGGCTGTATTTCCACCTTCAGGGAAGGTGTAAGCGTGCGGGAAGCATGGTCGAAAGCTGTTATTTTCTGAAGAGTTCACCACCCCCAGCAGGGCTTTACCACGGGGTAATGTACGTTACATAGGTGTAGGCTGTCCTTTGAAACTCATGCACAAGACCGTTCTGTGAAAAAGCTTCTGTGCAGCAGCAAGGTTTTTGCAAAGCCTTGAAAGACTTTAAAATGCATATACTTCATGGTTGTGGGAAGCCATAAATGCAAGAGTACGTCTTCCACTGCCGTGGGTTCACAAAACTGCTGGGAGATGGAGAACACTCGACACCAGGTGAGGGTCAGCTGCAAAATATCTGTTTTTCCACGTGGAAGAGTTAACTGGAAAGACGGTTAAAGAACAATATTCCATGACGTCAGTGGTGTTTATGACATGCCCTTTAATTACCCTTACCAGTAAATCAGCGTGTGCACTTTAGTACCTGAGAGTAGGGCATACTTCAAAGAAAATAATAGCTCTGTTGATTAGCTAATGAATATGCTATCAGAGAACTCAAGGAGCCTTTTCACTATTACTCACTTTAAATAATAATGCTTATTAAAAGCATACTACATGCCTCAGGTCCACTGCTCAACTTTCAAAACAAGGGATCTGTTCTGTACTTATTAAGGATGCCGTCCTGTCCCCTGGCTACATATTTAATTCATAGAAGCACAATAGTACACACAGAACAGAGAAGTGAATTTAATCATATCTGTGGTTGGAAAATACCCTCCCCTTCTCCGTAGGGCCAGGGAAGCCCTCTCTGCACTCGCTCTGTCCAAGCCTGTTGGCTGAGACTCAGCCTTGGCATTCACATATCGGGTGCCATCTTGCAGCTGAAGGTGACACCCCAGAAACACAGTGTCAGTGGCCTCTTCTTTTCCCCATTCAGCTGCTGATGAGGCTGAAGACAGCATGGCTAAAGAGTTCAGGTGATTAAGAGAGCTCAGATCATCACTGCTGTCTCTCACCAGTGCTTTTACCTTGTCTGCTTCCATAGCGAAGTCCCCTCTCTTCTCAGAGTGATTTTACCTAAAAGATACATTTAATCTGGGCACCTTTTTCTCTATACATCTCTAAACTCATATAGACTTTAAGGGCCAGGTTCTGTCCTTCTGGAGGACTTTCTTTTGGGGGCAGCTCTCTTCAGGACAGTATGCAGCTGCAGTGTCTGTGGGTGTCTATAAGTATTCTCTGATGCAAGCAAGGCAAGCGCAGACCATGCCAAAATTACTGCAAAATTACTGCAAAAAGAAGTTGGGCAAATAATAAATTTCCCTTATTTCCTCGAAGAAGTTTGCCATCAGAAAAGGTACAATGCAAGATATAACCAAAAATTCTAGAGCATTTTCTCAACCAAAGAGGTTCTGCAAAATGTTTGTATTCCTGTCAAAGGAACGTGGCTGTGATGAAAAAGAATTTTTTCTGAAAACCAGATACTTTCAACTCATGAGATGAGAACAACAAGTGGAATCTCTTCAAAAACCTTTGCTGAAAAGATTTGATCCGCTGATCACACTACAGCTTCTGGTTCATCCTCCTTTTCTCCTGTGCTGCAGCTGTCCTTAATCTTAAGTCTTCTCCCTAAAAAGATATATTCCCACTGCCTTCTGTTGCAATGCCTTTTATTAGAAGAGCTCCGTCTGACAGTTACTACCTTGCTTCCCTCCCACCCATGCTGAGTAGGTAGCACACACTCATTTCTTTTAATCACAGGGGGGATTCGTTCTCCTTTAAACAGGCCAGTTTTGCTCAAGACAGATATTCTGGGCCCAAAGTGCAAGCTCTCTCAGCAGCATCCCAGGTGGACACTGCTCTCCTGCACCACCACTTAGACGGTGGAGGTGGGAGCTGACGCCTGATGCCCCAACGGCAAGGAGTTGACATGCCCTCCCCCAGGTACAGGTGGTAACCTGGGCTTTTGATGGCCAAGATTGCCTGATAGCTCTGGCACCTGGCAAGGCCCTGAACCACAGACTGCCCTGCTGAAACTGTCTGGGAAAGCTAGCTAAGGCCTGTCCTGAATTCCTCTGCCTTTTACAAGGCTCCTCCCCATGGCTGGGGCTTGATCTAGGTGGCTGCCTTAGGTAGTCTCATTAATTACAAAGGTGTCAAACACATACTCCTTGTCTTTGTAGCTAACACAGCTTTTACATTGAACCAGACAGCTTGCCTGTGCGTTTGCCTGCTGTAGCGGGCCATAATTTAGGGCTGGGTTCATCTCTTTAAAAGGTCCTTATAAATCAGAGCTCACCTCTGCCACTGAGCTGTGAGTTTCGCTCCTGATTGCAAGGGGAGCAAGAGCAGGCCTGGGCCTGGGGCTGGGAGAGATATGGAACATCTCAGGGTAAATCTGCAGGGATAGAGATGCCGGGTTAAGATTTCTCAGAACCGTATGTATGGCTGAAGCCTCAGACTTAACGTTTCACTCCCATAGGTTTCCTCATCCATGGAGTACATTGAATCATGAGTGAAGCATCCTGACCACCTTTTAGGTTGCCTGAAACAGGGAAAGCAGAGTGTACATCAATAGCATAGTTCCTCAGTACATAAGAGTTGTGAAATATGAGTTTCTTTCAGCTTTTCCCCAAGATTTTGATATGTGGTTCATTTCAGAAGTGCTAATCCTTTGCACTAGATAAGAAGGGGTTCTGCAGCGTGACAGATTTGACCCTGTCACACAATCCTTAATCAAGTGGTCCAGCTCACACCCCTAGCTACTTACACAAGGGAAAACTGCATGCACCATTAAATGCAGTGGGATCAGGACTGGTTTACACTGGAGAAGGGGTACAGCACGTGGCTGTCAGTGCCTATCCATGTCTTCCCTCATGAACTCCACCACAGAGAAATGATATCAGTGACATTTTTACAAAGCCCAAGTCTGCTGGGATCTGTGCTTGAAGTTTCTTACTTTTGCTGAAAACTGATCATGGAGACCTAGAAAGACAAGCTGGTTTTCCCGAATTTCCTGCTCATACAAAGCTTTCATTTAGTCCCAGGAATTTTATTACTACTCTGAACAAAGCATAAGACTGGGTGATAAAACTGGGTGTTTAAAGACACCACTGGCCTACTTCTGCCTAATGCACAGTTAATCCTAACAATACTTTGGGAGAAGTTGCCTTTTTTCATTTTCTGAGGGTCACTAAATCGTACAGAGTATAATTTCTCCATGTCTATTCTGAGCGTATCCACAGTGCTTTTAAAAACATTGAAGGAATCACTCGGTGCTTGCAATGAAGAACAGATATTTTGCTGGCCAAATTTTTAAACAACGTCTTTTTTTCCCCATTACATAAAATAGTAATGGTATCTCCAGGTTCTCACCTTGATCTGGAAAAAAAAAAAAGGCAAGTCAAAGTTACTGGAAACTACAGGACATCATCTTGTTATAAGGAAAAGAGTATTGCTGTCTTTGGGAGCCTGTTCCAGGATAAAACATTCCTAATAGTTTAAAATAAAATAAAATTAAATGAACCTTGTGACATGCTGAATTTATTCTGTGAAGAACAGAGGGTATGGCTCATTTCTTGTCCAAGCTATGAGAACCCCAAGAGGTCCCTCTGCCCTGATGTGCATGGTGCTGGGGCAGGTGGGTCTGCCCAGACCTCACAGGCAGTGCTCCTCACCTCTGTCACTGATCCAGAGATGGCCCGTGATCCCAGTGCTTCTTTTTTTAATAAACTTCGGTTCAGGCAAAATGGAACAACTAGAGGCTAGTATGGGTTATGGTAGAAGAAGGACAGAAGAGTAAAAGATCTCATTTTAAGAAAATGAAGGCATGTGCGCACACACACATGGAGAAGATAGGTGCCCCCAGCCTGCTAGAGATCCTTGCAGGCTCGTTGAAGACCCATTTCAACTTCTTAATCCTCAGGCACCTTGAGTGAAAGCGAGCAGAGGCTGCCCACAAGAAGGTCCTCATGCTGCTGCTGGTGTGGCCCCATCACTGACGTTGAGGCACAGCAGATCTTCCCTCCAGCAGGCCTCCTTCCCTCTCATCTCCCCAGGCCCCTGGACAAATACACACACCCTCTCCTGTCAGCAAGACCACTCCTGCCCCTGGTGCAGGAGGCAGGGGAGGCATGTCTGCCAAGCTTATGCAAAACCCCTTCAGAGTGTGAGCGCTCACCAGGATCTGCCTGGCTGGTTTGGGGTCCTATGTACCGTAAAGGGATCAGAGAACTGACCAGCCAAATAGACAAGGCACATCCTCTCCCTCTGCCTCTCTTGCCACAAGACTGGGTTCTCTGTAAGAAAGTCACAAAAAGCAGCATTAATTTTGTTTAAATGTCATTTATTCCCATGAGCAAAATAAGTAGGATTTGGATCACAGTTGGGGTCCGGTGCACTACAGAAACCTACCATTGCCCTCCCTTTTTTAAAATGGCCACATTTGAAAGATGCTCCACATGCCTCTCTTCATTATTCAGGCTGTGGTCTTCACAGCATCAAAAGGTCACAGACCGAAGGCCTGCAGACCGTGGTTTTCAGAGGTTTCCTTCCTGCTTCTCCAAGAAGCTGCTTAGCAGACCCTGCCTGTCTGCCATGCCATAAGAGGTGACAGATTTTCAGGTTTTGTTTGTTTAACTTTGAAACACGGCCTTTTCTTCTGTGGAACTCAGGATGTATTTAACAGGAAACAATAAAGATACAGGACAGTTTTGGAGAGGAAGTAGAACATTTTAGGTAGGCAAAAATAATTACTTATGCTGAAATTGGGTCAAGACACCACAGTGTTTACCACGGCCCTCAGGTAGAGTGCCATGGGGTTTTTAATAATGACAAAAATTCAAGACCTCAGCATTGGGTCTCATCCCAAGAAGGAATAGTTTCAGGCCAAATGGAAACTAATCCGGCCTATAAATCACAATGCAGCAGACGTAACCCACTCAGTCCTGAGCCCAGTCACTTTTGGTCAGCTAAAGCTGGTCTTCCAGCCAGCTTTGTTGCAAAGGCATCAAGAGATTGAGCACTCGTCTTCTTCCCTTGCCGTCGCTCCCATCGCTAGTTATGTTCATTGTTTTGGCTGAGGCTAATTTCTCATTTGAATTAATCCAGCTTCACCTTCTGGCCACTAGATCTTGTTATGTCTTTCTCTGCAAGATTAAAGGCCGGTTAACACTTACCATTTTCTCCCCGTGAAGGAAGTCACTATACCAGTCACCTTTTACTCTTCCTTTGGATACTCTAAGTGGACTGTGGTCTTTAAATTTGTCAAGGCCAGACGTTTTCTCCAGTCTTTAAATAATTTCTGTGGTTCTTTTCCCTACCCTAGCCAATTTTTCAACATCCTTTTCAAATGTGGATGCCAGGCCTGGATGTAGCATCCTAAAGTAAAATTACCTCTTCACTCATACCTGGTATTTTCCTGGTTATTTGTTGAAGAAGTACATCATCACTTTTGGTTACTACATTGGGCTGGCAAGTCTTATTTGACTGCATGTCTACCTGGGCACCTAAATCCTTCTCCTCTCTGCTATATTTTATACCAACTTTCATGAGATATCTTTAAGTAATTCCAAAACACACGTATCGAAGACCTCAAGCCTTTTGCAACATGTGGAGCAGAGGCCACTTGAAACTGCTCCTCAAGCCCTCGGTTTCCTTCTGCCTGGCCCACTGCAATAACCCTTGCCCTATATTTTAATACTGAATTTAGTGTGTTTGACACAACCCTGGAATGTCCAGTGTATACAGATTTAGGAACTGGAGGATCTGTGAGGAATGAAGTTCAGGACAGCTGGATAAGGAAGATCTGGAGTTGTGAGCACACAGGAACTGTTGAAGTCCATTTTGGGTTTCTGCAGCCTGTGCTCAGCTAAGGCTCATGGTAACAGGGACAGGGTGTAACTCCTAAATCCCTTCTTCTCTTGGAAAGAAGCAGAAGTGATACTATTTTTATGCAGGAACACACAATAAATTACCCAAGTTCTACATGGCAAATGTTACAGGGCTGGTGCGTGGCTCTGTCTAGATTTGCAGTAAGAAAACCAAAACAAATCAGCCACTCTGGCTCCTCACTTCACACCCAGGTACTTGCCCTCTGATCGTCCACATGTAACGAAGCCCACCCGCAGTTCTGGAAATAGCCAGGCACCTCTTACTCCCTTTGGGCAACCTATCCAAGGCTGTTTCTCTCCATTTTACCCGGAACACCAACCCAAGCCCAGCAGCTGGTGCACCCTCATGTACCTCCACAGCACTCATACCACACCAGTATACGCCTTCAATACCAAGCTGAAAAACACCACTCTGGACCACAGTAGGGATCTCAACTTATTTCAAGCACTTTGAACAGAAAAAAAAATGATTATGGGTGAAGGTGACAGGAACACTTCTAAAACAAAACCTGGTACCTAGGGAAGACTGGAGCCTTGGGTGACACACGTGGCCAGGAGCAGTCTACTCTTGAGAGGCCACCCAAGCAAATGTAAGCCTTCTATATTGCTTGGTGAGGAAGCCTGAAGCAGATGCCTTGAGTCATTGGCTATTTAATTTTGGCTGTTTGCAGAGAAAAGGTGCTAAAGCGACAAGTAACTGTATATGGCTTTCCTCCCCACAAATTTCAACTCTGAAGCTTTGTTCTGGTACTAGAGAGCCGCGCTGGGGTCAGTCTGGCTCGTTCAGCCTCACCAGTAACTGAGATCCATGGTCCAACTCTTTCTTTGTTCTTTCTCAGCCCATCCCAGGGGCTGTCACTGAAAAGAAACAGGGATAAGTGAGGAAAGCATCTGGCCAGGCCGTCCATCAGTATCAGTGCTATTGATGATGTATGAGCCAGAGCAAAGTCCAGCTCACACACCCAGAGCTGTGCTGGCTCAGCAGGACTAAAAGGCAAAATTAAAAAAAAAAAAGAAAAAAGAGAGAGAGAAATCTTTATTTTGTCAGCCGCTCTGGCAATTAGTAGACTTGGAGAGCAGTTTTGGTGAGTAGGGAGATACGTACCTCTAAGACTGGCTTTTTCTACGTAAAATCATAACTCAGATCCTGCCTTTGAGCTCCTCGGCATCTATACAGTAAGGCAACATGGTACTGCACCCCCCCTGCCTCTTGCAGAGGGATAAAGACCTGATTTAGCCCTGCTTCTGGTCTAAGGACGCAAAGTATTTCATTCTTGATGTTTTTACTGATAACAAATAATGGGAAACACCTTCGCTATTAAGTGTTTTTTTTCTTTTTTTTTTTCCCCTGATGTCACAAAAAAGCCTCAGATCCAAGAGGAATCTTTTCACATAGGGCATCTTTTTATGCCCCCTGCCAGACTTCTTATCTGCAGGAACCACCCTAAGCCAGACCCTGGTGAGGTTGGTGCTGAGAAAGGAGCAGGACCTCCCAGGACCCCTCTAATATTGTGCCGCAGAATTCCAAAGCAATGTGGCCTTCCACAGGCTGCCGCCAAGAGCATCAGCAGCCAGCTGACTTTTCTGCTGAGTCAGCAGCCCAAAACTGGGACATACTGGTCTAAACCTTCTGTTTTACGATAACTCTGAGCAACACAGCTCCGACATACCCAGCAGTGAGTTTTACGCTAAGCTTTTCAGAAGTGGCACACCAAACTTCACCCCTGGCAAGAAAAAGGGAAAAAAAAGGATGCTGACTGTGGCTAAGGCTGAACACACCTCAACACCAGTTAGCAACAGCTTTTTTAGCCATTTAAGTGTAAACACTGGAATATCACTGAAAAGGGCATTTTAGCCAACAAATGCTTCAAAAGGAAATATATTTGCCCTCTTCTGCACACCTTTTGCTTTTTAAACACAATGTTTCTCTACGTGACTCACTTTGCACTTAGATAGGGATTTATTTTTGTAAATCATGTCATCCAAGCCCACATGGCCCCAAGACTAGCAGGGCTGGGGTACCCGGCCGCATCAATCCGTAGGGAGAAATGATGTGATGTGGCACAGCACCAAGGCTGGTGTGATGGTCCCACCAGGAAAGGTGAGCAGGTCCCCACTCCTGGCCAGCTGGTGAAGCCCAAACCCCAGGTGATACTTGGCCTGACCCCTTTTTTCTAGAAGCTGATCCCTTTTGAGGGCTGTGTTGCAAGTGTTCATCCCGCGGTCCTCATGACAACCCCAGGGTAAGGAGATGGCCTCAACTGTCTGGGCTGGAAAACAAAGGGGCAGGTTCTCAGCTGGTGCAAATCAGCATAGCTTCACTGGCGGCCAAGGAGCAATCCCAATTCACCCCAAATGAAATTCTGGCTCAGAAAGGCCAAGAGATGTGTCACAGCTACTCCACTGGTCGCTGGGTATATGGAGGCTGGGCATCCTGGCTTCCTGGTCCAACACTACTGCTGACATAGCTGGAAATCACATGCAGCGCTGTCTTGCTCCAGTCAGCCGAGCAATGCAGAGAACCGGTCCCTCAGAGCCAGTGAAAGGTTTTCCATTCCCCTCAGTAGCTAAAATTCGATGTCTTCTCTTTTCAGCAGCAGCACATTCAGTTTTTGCTGCCCTTTACCTTTGGCCACCAGAGGATGCCAGCAGGCACGTGGTGGCTCTGCCACCCAGTTGGCCTTACGCAATTAAGTCTGCGGTGGGTGCCAGGCAGATATTTGCACACACAGGGGACCAGGGTAAGACCCTTTAGGTATGGTGCAAAGGCCAAGCAAAACCACGACAGTCCTCACAAGGCATGGGACCAGTTCCCCAGACTTTCATCAGAAAAACCTGCCGTGTGCCCGTGAGGGGCTTGTGTTGGTAGGTGGAGGCCCTAGTTTTACATATCATCAGAAGACGTAGAGAGGGGAGCTGCAGGAAAGCCACACGCAATGCCGACGTAGCTGGCTAGAGCAGGCACTTCAGCTGGAGACCTTCCTCGCAGCCATCAGACACGCCGCCCGTATCAAGTACATTTCCATAGCCTTTAACGTAGCTTAACAATTGTGTTGGAGACAAAGGAGAAGGCACAGTCTACAGGAAAAAAATATCCCAAAATGATACCCTTTTATTGGTAAAGCTCTGATGAAACAACTTTCCAAATGACATCCCACTTAAAAACCAATGGAAACCAACCTAACTATGCATCAGTCACACTATACAGATTGCATCCTACATTTTCAAGATGCCTAAATATCTTATGGAGTATTTACATATGTATCAGTTAGGTAGTAAAGTTTCATTGTGATTTGTTTCTTTCCAGCACATACTTATTCAATGGCAAAAAAAATCCTGGGGATGCATTTGCCTTTTTGTACAATACTTCTGAGCAAACAGTTAGGGCAATTTTCCTGAGAGAAGGCTTGTTCTTTGAAACTCTTGCTTTAACAACTAGAAATACAGAAGGTGGATGGGGTTTTGTTGCACTAAAAAGCCTAAGGATGCCTAGTTAAGTTTTTCTTTTAAATTATTTACGTACCATTAAGTTAAAATGTTTACATTCATTCATTCGTATAAAAACCATTGTTAAATCTTATGCAAATGATTTAACACTGATTGCTGCAACGCAAATTGCACTTCTTTAAAAAAATTATTGTATATATGGAAGAAAAATATCTGATTGCTACCCTGTTTACAAATTTCGACTGACTCTATACAGTTCAGCCAGAAAATATGAACTTTCATAAACCTCAGTCACAGTGTACTTTAAAAGTTATATCGCAGTCTTGCAAAGTGAGTAAATATTTTAAACGAAAAAAAAACAACACCACCAAAATCTCCTTAACAAGCTGGACCTTGTGAGACTTGTACCAAATGTTGTGATTTCTTCCAGGGGCATAGCTGGGCTCTGAAGAGCAGAGCAAGGCACGCTGGAGACGGAGGGCGCAGGAGGAGACAACCAACAGGGCGAAGACATCAAATGTTCGGTGTGAGGTGTCTGCGCCGACTCAAGCAGTACGTACTTCTGATGCTCGTTACAAAGTATCTCACTATCTTTAGTAATTAAAGCCTTTGGTACTCGCTCCCCAACACTGATGAGGTCCACCAATTTCTTGGGGGAGGAGGCGATGAGAGTGAAAACAACTATACAATCGGAAAGGCAGCGCTGCTGGGTAAGTCAAGGATGTATTTCTGGAATCTATCAATAGGTCTAGGTTTATCTATTTTTTTTTTTTTTTTTTTTTTTATTTTGGAGAGTGTAAGCTGCATTAGCTATCCCCAGTGGACGTTTGCTTTCCCTATATTTTTCTTGCATAGATGAGGAACTGGATGCTTCGTCAGAGCCTCTTTTGGAGGCTGAAAAACACCTCTGTCACCAAGGCACAGAAACAATTTCAGAGGAATGGTCTTTGCCAGCACTCTTGCTGCCACCGCAACCT
This sequence comes from Vanellus vanellus, assembly GCF_965231255.1. NCBI lineage: Eukaryota > Metazoa > Chordata > Aves > Charadriiformes > Charadriidae > Vanellus > Vanellus vanellus. The sequence continues at coordinate 118,473,702 of NC_138906.1, read as the reverse complement.
CTCTGCAGAAGAAACCGTGCACGGACGTCTGGGGGATGCCGCAGAGCGCCAGGATCCAGCTTCCCTCATGCCAGGTCACGCCAGAGCCAGGGCACACCAGGGATCTTGTCTCACAGATGCTGTCACTTCAGCCGTAGAGGTCAGGCTGACTCCTGTGTACAGCCCGTCTTGACCTGAATACTTAAGGTTGCTGCTTTCGGGACTGGTGCTCTCTCCTGGGCCAGACATCACCGATGAGCTCGCCTGGAGGTGGGGGAAGAGCAAAGAGACATTTCATTGAGCAGGTGAGCTTTGCACGCACCGGGGTGTGGGTCGGAGCACAGCAGGCTTGGGGTTTGCCCGCTGCTCATCCCGTGCCCTAAAATACTGAAACTGAAAAAATCTGTCAGGGTCAGCCCGCTCATTCTCCCGTTTGTGAAGCAGTGACTTTACTATGCTGGCAATGTCTGACCTGGGTGATAGCTGCGTTTGGAGAGCAGCACGTGGGTATCTTCACAGCAAGGTGGGAAAGAAAGCGTGGGAGGTGCAGAAAAATCTGGAAATCATACCATGATGAAGAAGGTAATGTGCGTGTGTCCCGCTGCCCCCTACTGAAGGGACACAGATACCAACACCAGAAATGTGACCCCGGAGTGGTGATAGTTTTGCTTCCCTGGTGGGAGAAACCAAATACATTCCAATTCTCCAGCAGTGGGTGCAGAGCACCTCCTAGAAATCAGCCTTCTTTGGCTCCCTTAAACCTTGAAGTGCCTAAAATCATTCCTCACCCTTCAAAACGCTAGCCACAACCACTTCATCCCTAAGACCGGCCACTAAAGGAGATGTTCCTTTCATCTCAAGTGGAGAAACAGTATGCCTTTGAACCAGGAGTCTTTTTGTTCCGCCATCTACATGCACAAGACAACACAGAGAGGGAGCCCTGGTAGGCACAAAGATGAACCTCTGAACAGCATTGGACCCAGTCCATTTATCTTAACAGAGAAATGGAGAGTTACAAAGACAAGGAAACAATCATTTTTTCCATGAGGCTGAGCAGATCCGCTAAAGAGGAAAAATTCACAGTGCCAGACAGAGAAGGGGCAATATTTTCACCTGATAAAGGAAATGTTTAAGAGCTGACTTCATGCAAAATTAACGCTTGGATATGTCAACTTTAAAACCTTAATTTACTTGTTAATGGATAGTCTTCAGATGAAATTCCTTAAAAAGAAAAAAAAAAAAAAGACTATCCTCAACTGTGACTGCAGGAGCTTCCTGCCCGCTGTTTAAGTGAAAAGTATACATATTTAATCATTTTACAAGAGTAGAGCTCTTGGCTCTCCTGGAGCCGTGCCAAGCTAGCAGTCCTGACACAGGAAAAGCAAAGCTTCATTTATTCAAAGGTAATTTCCAAACAGTGCTGTGCGGGGTTCTTGTTGCCATGCTTAACCCAGGGAAAACCTCACCTTCTGAAAGAGATACTCATTGCCAGTGGCCACTTTTGTCTGAAATAACACGGACTCCAATAATTTCTTTAGCTTTCATTAAAATGGTTGATCGCCACTATTCTTCCACCTAGTCATCAACCAAGGCCCTGCTCTGTCAGTCGCTACCCAGAAATGGTAGGAACAACTGCTTGCTCCCCAAAAACAGTGAAAATAGCTCTAATCCTAAGAAATATGTTTTATCACTCTCTCAAATACACAATTGCCAAGCAGTGAAAGCAAATCTCCATATCTTCTTTCCCTGTGACTATGCTCAAAGGATTCAGTAAGGCAGGTTTCACGCTAACCTTTGTGTCCGGTTTTGGTCTTGCATCAGCCTGGTTTTTCAAAAAGGCTTTTTTTATTTGTAATACATCAGATTGGCTCCCGTTAACACAAAAGGCATCGTTTTAACAGCTTGAGTCTCCCTGCAGTGGAAGAGGGGTTTAAATTAGAGTTGAGCAGTGTTTGCTCAACCTGAGCTAAAAATAGTGGGAGCTCTTTTGAAAGGTTCCCATTTGCCCATATTTGCCGCTGTTGTTCCGGTAGGCAAATATCTTATCACTACCTGTTTTTTCCGGGCTTGGAAAGTGTAATTCACCCTTTTCCTGATTCAGCCCTACCTACAAAGGTGGGGCGCGGGGACCCGCAGTTTCCATGTGGGGTTATCAGCTACCCCTCCCTCGGGCACCCCAGAAGGGAGGACGCGGAGGCACGTCCTGTTTGAAGACTGCCCATCCCTGCCCAACCAAGGCCAGATCCTGGCTCCATTGAGCCAGGGCGGGTAGGACCTGGGCAGGACCGCCGGGCCTGGAAACCCCACCCCGGTAATGTCATGACAAATCCAGGCAGCTCGGGCAGCTCCCAAAGTGAGACATGGAAAACAAATTTTAGCTCATGAAAAGGCTGCGGCTGAGTCACGGCTCTGCTCCTGAGCCTGCCTACCTCTGCTCCTACTTCTTCAGCTTTAAGGGACGAAAGATGACAGAAGATACACTTAGTTATTAGAGGACATTTGTCAGCTGGAATAAATAAGTTGAACAATGCTGCTGAAGTCAATGAGCTCTTCTAATTCACACCGGCTGGCTCTATCAATAAAAAGGTAATGGATTTATTTTTATTGCTGAAATCTGATAATAGGATAGATAATCAACTGAAGCTCAGCTTCCTGAGGAAAAAAATAATGAAGCCCGTTGGGAAGAGCTTGCCTCCCAAATAGAAGGAGGTCATGTTTGTATCTGCAAAGGTTCTTTTTACCCAAACCAGCAGGAGCTGGTCATGGGGCAACCTCCAGGGAGGTTGTCTGGATTGGAGGTGGCCTTTCTGTAGAGAACCCACCCACCATGCTCACAGGGAGACCTCAGCCAGAGCCACAAAGGGACTTAGACACCTACATCATACCCAAACCTGCCGTCAGCACCCTGAAGCCAAATTCACTCACACTAAAGCCGGCCCAGATCAAACCCAGGCTGCTCAGCCTGTGCTGGCCAGCACTTGGGGAACAGCACTGGCATCTCTGGCTGCAGGACTCCTGCTTTCTTCCACCCACTCCTTCCTGCACTGTCTGCCCACCACGGAGAGCGGGGAGAGGGGAGGGACAGCCCCCCTCAGCCTCCCCCTGCGCCTCCACAGCCGAGAGGCAAAAACTCTGGGCAAGGAGTTGTGCTAACAGCCAGAGGGGGTGGCGAGTGGCCTTGATGTAGACCTTTACTCTATCAGATAGACCTTTGCTCCAACCACTTCACAGGTTCAAAATGTTGCACGAATTTTGGACATTACACTAGGTCTGTAGCAAGCTGAGTCTCAGCCAACACTCTCTTCCTCTTCACTTAGCATAGTTTAGTTTCGCTACACTTAAATGATAACCGTAGTCAGCTGAAACACACTTGCAAAAACTTCTTTTGCATATAATGTGTTGTGGCAAATTGCAGTGGAGTCCTTAATTTCCCCACCTCAGCCTCCCTGCAATAACTCCCATCCCCACCAAAAGCGCTTTCTCCGGATACAGTCATTCCCTGGTTTCTAAAGAACAAGTCTCTGAAGTTTGCTGAAGAGCAAACTGCAAAACCACAGGGGGTTTTTTTGCTGATTTAGTGACCCTCTTACTACGCAAAGTTGTCATTTCTTGCTAGTCCAATTGATCCTTTTGTTTATATTGCAGATGTGTAAGTTTACGTATCGTCTAATCTCTCCTTTGTATTATAGTAACATAAATCTATGGTTAATACTTCATTAATTTCCTAAGGGAGGCAACTTCCAGTGTGGCTTGGGAAAGCTGATGACCCCTCTGCTGTCGAGGGCTGTATGAGTAATTGGCTTTATTGCTTTGGCAATAAAACAAAACCAAGCAAAATATATGTATCCATAGGCATATAGAAGTTTTGTGTAGAACCAAAAATACTCTTTTTTCTTGGTTTTCCCCGCTGCAACAAAAAAGCTGGATTGTCTTGCTCTGTTTGATACAGAACGAAACACTTTCTTTTGGATATACATACACGGAGCAAAGAAAATGAATGACTGAATTTATGAAGTTGAGTGGGGAGAAGAAAGCAGCGTCCTGTTTTGTCCAGGAGTGAGGACTAACTCAGAAGAGGTAGGAGACCAAGAGAAGATTTAAACTGGAATATCAGATCTCCCAGCATAATGCCCTGACTACCAAACTATTTGGTATTTTAGGTTTCCATGTTCCTCATGCCTCCTGTTGATCTTATTCCACCTGATTTAGATAAATATTTACTCATACCAGGACTGAGGCACCGTGTTCCTATTTTCCAGGTGAAAGTCCTACCAACAGTGCTGGTGAGTCTTTCTCGTGGAAACTCTGTCCCGACGGCTACAGAATTATTCTATACCAACTAAAATCTTATCATCGGATAGTCTGAAGGACCCTCGGCCATTCAACTTTCCAACATCCAGGCGGTTAGGAGATTTTTTTTTTAAGAGGTTGAGTCTCTGGGTTCATTCAGACTCTGGGCGATACTGCACAGAGGCCGATTCCCTGTTGCCTGCATGAATGTCCTACCGATCTGCTGCCTAAAAAGGAGTGAAGAACACCACCTCTAACCATCTCACGAGCCCTCTTCTGAAAACAAAACAAAGCAAATGCAGGAGAAGCTATTCAGCGAATTCAGCGCAGGTTGTCAGGCATTTTGGGGACAGTTAGAACTGCATTCTCCTGCTAGCTCACCACTTTCCAAGACCGTTTCAGTCAGCTCTCCCACTTTCCAGCCTACAACCCTGAAGAGCCAGTCCTGAACCACTTCTCAAGGTAAATCTCCAAGGGCAGTATGCGCTAGTTTTACCTGCAAGACAAATGTCCTAAGTTATTCTATGGTGTGTGATTACTGTCCTTTTGAGAAAGCTCCAAACTGGAAGCAAAGGGCACAGTACTGTCTTCTGAAAGAAAAGCGCCCCTGGTGCTGCTGAGCCTTTACTGACATCAGCCCTGGCTCATGGAGCCTCCATGTCCTGCCATAAAAAGCAGATTTTACAGCAGTTTTCATACTGCCTTTTATCCTAATAAGGGAATAAAGTCCTTCTGGTAATCACACCCGTTGGAGCCCCTGCGTGGAAATGGCTGGGTGTGCACTACAGACTGTGCCCTTCGTTTAGCAAATTATTCCGCGAAGCTTTTCTCTGTACAGTTTCAGCAGCATCAAAGGGAGAGCAGGTATAGATGCAGATGCAGGCTGTCTGAAACCTTCAAATCTTCTTTTTATGGGGATGTAAGGCAACTTCATATATCATGCAGCTGGACCTCTTCCATATTAGTAACACAGGACACCCAGTACTTATACTGCTTAGGAAAACAGAAATAGGCCTAAATCCTAGATCCAGATGTGAATTTGGCAAATAGCCCCTTTACAATAGGACAGCGAAATATCTTCCATCCAAACACTTCTACATTTTGCGTTGCTTGAAATCAACTTTGCACCCACAGCAATTCATTAATCATATCTTTTAAATGTTTAAGCTTCAGCTAGAACATAAAATCAACATTTAAGGTTCTTGCTAATTTGTCTCAAAATTGGCATCATGTAAGATTCCCTTCATGAAATGGATGGCCTCAAAGACATTTCCAAGAGTAATTGCCGCCCTTCCCTTTTTCTGCCCTCCCCTCTTTATTTTACTTTAAAAGAGATAAGAAAGGTAGGGCAAAAAGTGAATATTACTGACACAAATGTATTCTGCTGAATTTCATTTCCATTAGATTTCTACATAACTGGGAACTCTTTTGGCAACCTCCCATAAAAGGCATAATAAATTGCTTTTGTACCGGTAGAGGAATTCATTTTCTCTGTTTCATTTAGCAACAATATTGCTGTGAATTTCAGACAACAGTTTCTAAAATGTCATCAGATTTCTCTGCCTAATGTCAATTTGGCATTTTTTCCCTCTTCACAGAATAAGAGCTGGAGAAGTAAAAACAGAGCAAAACAAAAACAATTTGCCTTGCTGGTTGTGTAACGTGCGGGGAATGAGCCAGGTTCGCTCTTCCAGCAGGTGCCCCTGTTTCGGCAACGTCACCAGCGCCACTGGCAGGAATCGACGCCGTTCTTGTTAAAGTGACCAAAGACTACAGAGCCTGGATTCATCCTTCTGAGGGTTTTCTCCCTCCTGACATGGCCTGGAGAAGTTTATTCTCCTTGTGCAAAGCCACTGCCTGTTCTAAGAATAAATACAAACCTTCGGGCTATCGATGGGCCAACTCAAATGAAAAAAAAGTCATGGAAAATAGAAGTCTAGTAGAGTATCTTTGCTTCGGCATGTGATCAGATTACAGGCTGCCTTACTCTGAAATCCTAACATCTCTCCACTCCCGACAACTTCAATGGCCCTTATGAGCGCTCAGCCCCTCCCAATGGATTTGGGCCCACAAACAATGATTTCACTTCTTTCGTAAGCTGGTGATCGTGTTCCCAAATGATGTCTGGGGCAACAGGAGCAAATCTTAACAGCCACTGCTTTCTACTTTCAGCCTCCAGTCTCCCTGGTTTTCATCCCATTGAATTGCTGATGCTTGGGCAAAAGCAGGAGCCCAATGGAAGGATGTGGCCATACCCATAACATGTCCTGACAGCAGCTCCCCTGCAAATCCCATCCTCGTTTACGTACATTTGGGGCTGGGGTGCAGGGGTGGGAGATCACTAGCCCTTCACGTAGGGTGCGGGAGAGCCAGGGGGATGCTCATATGTCTGGTGGCTGCTGCAGCCTCCCTGCTTCAGCACATTTCACAGCCTCCCTCCATTGCTTCCTTTCATTGAAATTTTTCACGAGGGGCAATTTGCAAGTCCGTATGCAGTGCACATCTGGTCGAATCATGGTGGGGAAAAGGCTGTGGAGATGTTACTGCGCTGCCTGCTGGATACAAGGGGATAGATTTCCCCGGTCCTCACGCACATGTCCTCTCCCAGCCTGATCTACTACAGAAAAATCAGGGAGAACTGAAGTCCTGGCACTGGGGGATGCCATCATGTAGTTAAGAGCAGCCTCAGGGTCCCTGGCAGTTGCCCTTTGCTGCTAACAGCTCTCACCTAGCCTTTTGGCTCTCAAACTGTGCCCCCACCCTGCTCTCCTCTGGTACCCACACAACTCCACCTTGCAAAGTTATATTACAAATGGTACTATTAAAATCATAACACAAAGGTTATTAACAACAGGTTTGATATGCTCTCCTAGGGAGAAGGGCTACAGAGAGGAAGGCAGGCTTTAGCCAGCCAAGAAGGCAACAGCACAGGGGAAACGGGATCTCGTCTATATGGCCTCTCCTTCCCCGAGCAGCACACGGCTCCGCTGCCTACAACCTCCACCGCTGCCTCGGCCTCGGCTGGGATCGTGCTTCTAATTCTGTCCGTTATATAAATCTCATGACATTCCTCAGGATCAGTAGTGCTGCTTAAGGCAACGTAAGGAAAATTTAAGGAAAATTTGGCTGCATTTTTCCCGTTGCAAATATTAGGGGGAGCCTAAAACAGTGCATAGCAGTTTACTGGGGGGAGTCTGAAACCCAGTAACAGTTCACTTTTTGGTTAGTGTTTCTCTTTTTTTGATGTGATCTGTTTCTTTTATTGGACTGACAGGATCCTCTCATGTCAAAGACAAGCCCTTTTAGTAATATCCTTGTCTGGCAGCATCCGAACCCAAAACCCAGTGCCTCTGAAACTGGGTGGCCCTGTCAGTCCACAAACAATCACATTTGCTAAAAATGTTTTTTTTCCTCCCCTTGTACAATGAAACTTTGTACATCGGGAATTAAACTATTGTCAGGAATTTGGATGTGGGAACACTGAGACATATTGAAAAATAGTTATTATAAACAATGTCTTCTTTTTATTAATAAAAGAGTAGAGAAAGCCACATTAAGAAAGCTTTTCAAAGAAATTATGTGGCAGATTAAAGGATACAGAAGGCCCGAGGAGTGAGTGTGGATATGGATATGTGTAGCCAAGGAGTTAGAAATTAATCCACATTAAGCTTCACAACTTTAGCGGTAGTATTTGTTATCACACATGCTAACTGAGTGAAGAAAGGAAGTTTGAGATGGTCTGAGTACATGACGTAAAATAAGGATCAAAACTAAGGCAGGATGATCAGCGCTCCTCTGGTGCTCCTCTGGAACTTGGTGCTGCCAGATGCTGAGCATCTGTCCCCTGAAGAGCCCTCTGTGAGGACAGGGATGATCCCCTACGGACTGCAATCAGCAGGGCACCCCAGCCTGGTTTCAGCTGGGTCTGGATCAGGGTTTAAGTGCACATCTGAGTTTAAAGCAAAAGCCTTTATGTTTCCCTTCATACAGCAGGATAATATTTTGCTGTAGTTACCAGTCATTTGGGATTATGCATAAAAATGCATATATAGATATTAAAGAGCTTTTGGAAAATGTGAGAGCAGCCGTGCTCGAATTATAAAGTCTTATCAGATCATTTCAGAAAAAAAAAGGGGTACATGCACAATTGTTTCTTGAAAGGATCAATTGGGCATGATTTATTGTCTTTGCTCCAAAAGCAAACCTTTGAAATGGAAGAACCTGAACATTTCAAAACAAAATGTCTGGGGTTAAGCTGTGGTTAACTTAATCATAAAAATTATATAGATCTTAATTAAGAGGTTTGTAAAGTACTTCAGCTTGTCGTTCTGTTTACAGCTATATGTAATATCCTCCGAAAATCTTGTTCTAGTATCAGCTAACAAAACTGGAAAGTTTGTTTAGATTATTGTTCTGCTAGATAAGATAAAAGCTGTGATAACATTGCACAGTGATCAGCCTGCTTACAGATATGGACACCGGCTTATGGCTTACCCCGGAGGCTGCAGTCTGTGTGCTGGGAGAAGCGGTTTTTCTACAGTCATCTGAGTTAGTAGAGGACGTGGATGTTGGAGTCATAGGAACCGCAGTAGTGCTGTTACCTGAAAGATCGGGAACTGGTATTAAAACCAAATATTTTCCAGCCGGGGAAAAAAAATCTCTTGCAGCTCAACTGTCTTATCTTGTTATATTTACCAGAGCATGCCTTTGACTTATTTATGTTCTTAGGTTTTCGCTTCCTGGTCTGAATTCCTTCTTTTTTCATAGCAAGAGGCCGGGGAACCTGGAAAAATTAAATTTCCACACCAATCACAGAGTTGTGTATGTACTCTAACATCAAACATTAAAATACGGTACAAGATCAAACGGTGATGTTGAAGATGCCTGTAGAACAAGTCAATTTTTCCTGTGTCACAGCAACAATTCCAAAAACCCCTTTGCATTTTATTTGGACAAAGCAATGGGCTGTTTCAAGGGGAGTTTTAGCTGAATAAAGAAAGCAGGGAAACTTTGTTCTTGAAGTGAACTAAACAGTTTTTGCAACACCTCAGTCAGTCCACAGATAAACAGCACACTTTTAGGGAAAAAGAGCATCATATGGCCATGGGTCACATGAAATTAAATTGGACAGGGTATATCTGATCCCTGATTCCTTATTCCAGTCAGTTAGGAATTATGTCCAGTGGCTGATTCTGGAAAGCAGGAATGCATATGAAGGGAAAAAATCTCTTCCTGTGGACCAGCTATGCAAACCAGATCATCGCGAGTAAGCGACTTAGGACAGAAGTTTTAGGCCATAACTGACTTAGTATTTGTTCTTATAAGCAGTCTACCCATGATACAGCTTTATAGTATCTACATTTATATTTAAAGGGAAAATGTGCTCAGAAACCAGCCTTGTGTTCTGTGTCATCACAACGGTAATCATTATACGGAAAACATTGGCTTAAAATATATTTTAACTTAATGATAACATGAGTTTGGGGAAAGACAATTCAAGCACATGCTTACTACCATTATAATGTTTACACCTGTGATATAATTTACTTTTTTCTTGAGAACTAGACCAAGTCCTAATCACTCCGAATGCCCTCGCTCTTCACACGCTTGCGCTTGACTGTAACTTAATCTGCAGGGGAATAACAGGCTCCAGGTCTCATCCAAAACATACTCCATCACATTCAGGATAGAGCTATTTTCTTCCTCTATTATTGCCTACCAAAGGCTGAAATGACATTTAAAGTTTTGCTGGCATAGCTATGTCTGTCCATGAAAAACTTCCCAGGTTTTTTTTCCCCCACTGAAAAAAGCTGGTTTAAATCCTGGTGGCAAAAAAGATGTCTGCCACTCATCCAGAGGTGGTTTCTTTGTACAAATCTGTCAGGAAAGCGACAACAGCAAACACATAACTTGTCAAAACCATAACTTGCTAAAACGGTACAACCATTTTCTAATGCCAGGCATTTTTTTTGGTCATTTTGTCCGTTTTTTAAGCGTTCATCCTTTTTTTAACTCCGTGGTCCAAACCATGAGCCAATACCATTAGCGTCAACAAAAACATTGCCCCGACTTGAGGAAACCCAACGCCACCCCTGGAAGCTGCCAGGCACCCGCTGGTGGGAGGACCACCATTTTCCCCAAGGCACATCAGAGCCCTCAGCAAAGCAGCCGCTTACCCCATGGAGCTTCATGTAGAGGCCGCAGGCGTTGCAGACGGGCTCACCCTCCGCATTCCTGCGCCACAGGGTGGTGGTCGTGGTGTGGCAGTTGGCACAGGACAAGCCCAGCCGCCGGGACGAGGGCTAGAGGCAAGTGTAGGCAAACACAGGCGTAAACAGGCAGGCAGGAGCAAATGATTTATGTCTTTACAGTTTATAAAAAGCATTTAAACCCGCAGCAGTGACAGTAGGAGGTTTTTTATAGCATTTACTGGTGATGTCCCAGACTTAAACCAAAGATTATCATGGTTTCAGAGACCGGAAAGCTGACATGAAGAGGCACTGCGAGTCTGTAACTCCAGGCAGTCACGGCAGAGGCAAAATTTACATTTACCCGGGGACCTCTGTGAAGATCAGCAGGCACTGGCTCTTCCTCCAACAGTACATCTAGAAAACATCTTTCCACTACAGCTCCATCCAGCTGAGAAGGCACATCACTCCTGTGCCACCTCTCCAGCTGGTTCAACGCCCTCTTCCCTGTGCGGTGGGCAAAGAGGTGGCTCTGAACCTGCCACCGATACTCCAGACTCATCGGAAAAATCAGCCACTTTAATCACCATCCCTCCGTGGCACAACAGCTGTGGAAAACAAACTTTCCTGGGAGCCAGAGGGTAACACAGCGGCATCTTTGTAAAAACATCTTTTTATCATCACCCATTTTATCCTTGCACGAAAAACAATGTGCCTCGGGAGCATGTTTTACAGAACAGAGCTTCCCCTCGGCCAGCAGAAAAGCTGGTGGGTGACAACAAGGTTCCCACTGCAAACAAGCCATTTATGACACTCTTCCGTGGAGTTTGGAGCCAAGGTGAAGCAACCTTGTATCAGAAATAACCGTATAACCCAGAGCTTTATGACTGCAGGCTGTATATCATAAGTGAAGGCAGTCCTCATAAACATGTGAAATGAAGGTGAATGGGTTATAAAAGTCCCTGTAACAAGTGATCTCTTACGTTCATCACAAGCAAAGAATTCCAGCTACATCATAAATCTAGTCTTTTTCAAAGTATCGCATTGTCAAAAAAAAATATAAAAAAATCTGTGCCTAGCTCTGTGTCTGGCAGCTGAACAAGTTTACACGGAGAAGTCAGTTTTAGAGGATTGCATTAATCTTATTCTGACTATAAAGGGCCCATAACTGAAATTACTAACTTAAGGGTACAATGCCCTTCCTCTTGAATCATTTACTGCTGGGTTGTTAGACGTAACTCGGTCACCTTTGATACCGCAGAGCTGCCTGCCACTTGGGAAACCAATAAAAATGTTTTGAGAATGAAGAATATTCCAGAGTAATAACTGAGTTTCTTGAATTTTATCTGTTTGAGTTTCTTTAGCAGTAAGCTGTTGTCTTACACCACAGCTCAGAAAGAACTCCAGATCAAATACAAATTTTGTAACTTTGAATCAGTAATCCATTATTAATTGCACAGAAAAAAAAAATCCAGTAAAGTATAATATAGGCTGAAGTACATGCATATACTTTTTAATCTTAAAAATCGAGATCTCATGAAAACGGAATATTTGACCTTGTTATTAAATTAAATAAGTGTGCACACAGCGTCCAAACTGCGTTCCTCGATTCAATACGAGTTTTACGTGGATTGGGTAAAAAAAACCTGGTCTTATACGCTTCGTTTTCTTTCTTTGCAAGTGAAATGCTGTCAGACATTTCACTCGGTTAAATCTTTCTTTTGTATGCAGTCTGGTATAAATCATATATTTTATTTCGATAGCTTTTACTCATTCCTGTATCTAAACAAACGGGGGTGGGGGGTTGGCATGTTTTGAAGCTAAAACGACTTTTCTGCCACAGGAATTTTTTTATCAGAAACTTTGGGGCAATCTAAACACGTTTAGCATTTTCAAAACATTTTCCCTTCTCACCTACATATTTCCAACTGTACGAACACACAGTCATGGTTGATTTATAGCTATGGCCAGGGTACTCGGTAGGGGTTGTTACGCAGAGCTATTTCAGAGTTATTTCGCCAAGGTGTCGGGCTGAAATCAGGCTGCAGTTTGACTCTGTTTTAGTCTCCTCACCCCCACCCCTCTTTCAAAAAAAAAAAAAAGAAGAAAAGAAAAGAAAAGAAACACAGAAATGCCAGAGACGGGTATCAGCTACTCAAAATCTGCTTTGGGCCAGGGTGTCACGGCCAGTTGAGCTCTGATACACGAGACAAGGGGCAGATCTGCCCTGTCTGCTGCATTTGTCCCCGGTAATGAGATAACACCCTGTGTCATGAAATTTAGTGGACGAAAAAAAAATGGGCACCCAGCAGTAATTAACCTCTGGCTTAACGTTAAATTAATTCTTTGGCTTAAAAAAAGGTCTTTAAGCAGAGGTGGGGTTGGTTGGTGAGTGCTTACTGTCTGCTCTGATCATTGCACGTTCGGTTTTTGTTCCCCCTCCCTGTAAGGGCATTAAATTCAGATGGTTGTGAAATAAAGAACGGGATGTGTTTTAGCGCTAGGAAAACAGGCGTGGAGTGAAGCAACTGGCGTGATTGAAAGGGGCTTGAAAGGCTGATGGGTTTGATACGCTGTCTCCATACACAAGGGTCCAAACATCAGCTTGGATTATGCCGGTGTGATTTATTGCAGCTCGCTCAGTAACAGCCATTACTGAAGAGCGTATTCTTTCTCTCTGCTGACCTCCACCCAGATTTGCTAAACATAATGTGCAGTTCCCGCTTGTTAAATTTTCTCCTTGCCTATTCAGTGCCAGCCTGAGTTATAAACAGGGGTTCTGGTTTGTACTATTTATTTCCCCCCCCTAGTTTTAGGAGTATATTTTTAGAAAAATTGCCGCTCATTTCTTAGGAGTAAAACAAAACAAAGGCTATTATCATTGTTTAAACAATTGGTTTTCTTTGAATTATATACAAAACTTGCTTACATTCCCAAGGATCGAGCTCTCAGCAAACAAAGCAGGTCTGGAGAAATTCCTAGCCCTCTGAACAAACACTTTCCAACCTTGATTTTTATATTTTTTTAATTTTTTTTTTTCTGTTGGAAACGTCCAACTTCAGCAGCAAAAACGTCTCCCAAGCTGCCGATGCCCCCTCGCCAATGGGGTCCATCAACTCAAAAAGGTGTGTGGCTCACTAGGGGGGAAGAGGGCGATTTCGCCAGCCTAGGGCCCGGACGTGGGTGCTGACGCGGCACCCAGAGGGCTGCCAGCCCTGTCACCCCTCATCCTGACCGCTTTGGCCTTCAAACCTGGTCAGGAGCCCCGCTTCGGTTCTGCAGCTGGGGGTGGGAAGGCGAATCACCGGGATAACACGCTCCGAGTGGGCTCCCCCATCCTTGCCCGTGCTTTCCCCCTGGATAGCGCTGACTTGGGGGTCCCACGGGTCGCAGCTCTTCTCCCCACCCCCCCTCCCCTCCATCCCCACTCACCACTCTCTTCTGGGGCTTGATGAGGGGCCGGCTGAGGCCGTTCATTTTGGTGTAGAGCCCACAGGCGTTGCACAGGTAGTTGCCGGTGCCGTCCCTCCTCCACAGCGGGGTCTGGATGGAGCCGCAGTTCACGCACTCCCGGCTCTCGGAGAGGTCCTCCAGCAGCTCTGGTGGGGGGGCAGGAGCAGAGGAGAGAGGCGGTGGGGCACGGCCGCCGGTGGGCGCGGAGCCCCGCGGAGCGCTGCCCCGGTCCCGCCACGCCGCGACACGGGCCCCGGGCGAGCAAATAACCGGCGCTGTTCAGCCCTCGGAAAAGCAATTCCCCGGTAGTGACCGCGGCCATGCGGTGATTTTTAACAAAATCCTCTCTTTGGGGGTTTGTTTGTTGTTTTTTTGGTTGGTATTTTGGTTGTTGGTTTGTTTTTTGGGGTTTTTTTTCGGTTTTTTTTTGTAATTTATTTAAACGTACCATGTACCAGACTCGCTGCCGGCCCCGGCGCAACCTTTTGCTTTGCGAACCGAAGAGGAGCCGGTGCTCCCCGGGACGGGTTGGGGGAGCGGCCAGGCGGAGCGGCGACCCCCGGCAGCCCCGCACTCACGTCGGGATTTGGCCCTTCGGAAATCTGCTTGGAGCGGCGCGGGGTCCGCTCGAGGGGTGAAAACCCCGTCGTTGTGCCCAGCGGGTGGAGGCGGGGGGCGGGGGGGGGAAGAACTTGGCTTTTTAGGGGAAGAGGGGGAGTTAGGTGCGTGCCAGAATAGCCTGCTTCCAAAGCCCACCCTGGGAGCCGGACCGCAGGGATGGGATATAAGGAGCAGTGTTTTTTGCCCAGTCTTCCCCCGGGTCGAGTCTGGGAAAGGAGTTTTTAGCCCGACTCTCGATTTGAATGCCTCGCAACTGGTAAAAACTTCAAATTTAAGAAACGGAGTTTGGGACTGTGGTGTCCCCAAGCAGTGGCGGAGAGCGACCACTTCGACTCGGCTATTTGGACAAATTCGAGTTGGTTGGTAGGAAACGGAGGAAATGGGAAAATATGCGCTATTCTGCCTCCTGCTCCCATAGCTACTGCACACTGGGGGGGCAAAGGGTCTAAATGCACGGAAAAAAAAATAAAGAGAAACCACCTATAAAAGCAAACACCTTCACCCCTGCGAATCCTTACATCCTTGCTCTGACTCACCTCTCCGTATTTCGGGGGGGGGGGGCAGGGGGTGGGGGAAATAAATACGGATTTTACATATAGCGCGCCACGTTGTGAAGAAATAATTTCCAGGGGGTGTTTGGATTTCTGCAGCAGCTTTCGAGGCGAGGCTGGGAAAGTCTGTTTCAGACTCATAGCTCCGTCACTGACTTTTTTTGCCTCCCTCCAATCCCTCCGCTACCTGCCTTAATTCATCATTGAGTTATTCTTTTACGTTTTGCTTAGCAGCTTTGCGCTGTAAGGCGCAAGAGAGCTTGTAAACGTCAGGCAGCTTCGGAGACAGGGCTGCGATGACACGGCGGGCACTGAGCTGAGGAAGAAACGGCTTTTGGGCCCGCATCCACCGAAAGACATTTCTCTTCTCCCTTCGTTTGCAAATTATTAGGCGCTAAACGGGCACGGGCACACGGCGGGGTCCAGAGAGCACAGTTCAACTTACGTTGTCAGCTCGCAGCTCTTAGCACATCGCTAAGATTTATTAATCTTTGCACCAAAAGCGCCACTGGAGACTGTAATCAGGAAAATGCTTAAAGCTTCAAGGACGCTGGAAGTTAAACAGTTATTTGTCTCAGCTATTTACTTTATAACATTACCTTCGCGCCTGCAGAAAGAAATTCTGCCGTGATAGTATTTCTCAGGCATTTTAAATTATTTGTTCCCTTACTGCGTGAGAAATATATTTATCTCCGAGGAAAGTGAAATAAAGTTTTCATTTTAGATATCGCTTTAGTAACTCTACGAGTAACGTTAAGAAAGCTGTATCAAAATGCCTAATATTTTGCTGCGAAAATACATTGCGGCAACAATTTGCAGTTCCTGACCGCTGACACGATTATTTTGAAACGGGAGCACGCGTGTCTTCGGTTTTACTGCCGCATTTTGGAGCGGAAAACTCGCGTGGCCCAGGACCTCCGGGCTGCATCGCCCCACGTTACCGGCTCCCCCAGCACCCATCCTTTCCTCTCACCGAGAGACTAACCCCTGCCTGCCCCTCCGGTTCCCGGCGCTGGGCACCGGAGGCACCGAGCAGGGAAACGCGAGAAAGGAGCCCCAACGCCCTGGCTGCCCGCGCTGCCTGCGCTGCCCGCGCTGCCTGCGCCTTCCCGGCCGGGCCGGGGCCCAGCGGGAGCGGCTCCAGAGACCCAAGGGCGGGCAAGAGACCCCCCGGGAGCAGGGGAAGCCGCCGCACCCCTCTCCGCCCGCCTTGGTACTCCTGCCCCAGCCTCCTCCAGCGCCCTCCTGCTCCTTCCCTCCTCTGCCCCTTCTCCACCCCTCTCCTCTCCCTTCCCTGAGATTCTCCAACCCCACCTCTCTCCCGGGAAAAAAAAAAAAAAAAAAAAAAAAACAACACAGGAATTTTTTCCCTACATCACCTAATTTTACACTATAACTTTTGGAAATTGGGTTTACAACTTTAACTTTCATGTCGCCCTGAGACGCAGCTTCTCGGCTTTGCTCTGCCCTTCTCCTACCACCACTACAACTGAGTTTTCTTCCCTCTGTCATGTTAGTAAGCGCCAAGTGGGAGGCTTAAAATGCCTAAATCTACCGGGCACCATCGAGAGACAGGAGCATCGTGTACACCCCTACAGAAAGATGAAAAGCCATCGAGTAATTTTCTGCAACACTGCACTGAAAGAGAAAATCACAGTGTATATAAAATATACCTACGCGGTGGGTAGTTTATGATTAAAGCAAATGCTGATCAAATGCCTGTGTGCGCGTGTGTATACATATACATATATACATAAATATATATTAATATACATAAATATATATACATATATATACAGACATAGCCACACACACACCCCTCTATACATCTGTATTTATATATACATACATATATTCTAAAGCTGAAGAGACTGCAATAATCGTTAATCTTTCTACCTCTGAGTAAATCATCGCAGCTCAGCCTCCACTTCTACAATAATTAATTCAATGACACCGAGAATTCCCTAAACTAAAAAAGAAGAAAAAAAAAAAAAAAAAAAGACGGGACATCTCGGAAGCGAAAGTAAAATCCCATCAGGAGGTGCCGTATTTTAACAGCAGTTTATAAACGGGGTTTCTCGTTCCTAGCAGAGGTTTTGCTTAGCTGTTTTTCTCGTTTAACGAAGCAGCGAAGTGGTTTGTAGTCGAAATAATCTAAACTGGGTTAAGCGAGCCCCACCAATCTCCTCTGCGCTTCAAGAAAACTTAATTCGCAGTGAATTTGTCACCATTTCGTGGCCAGTTTATCGCATTTGGGGGAGGCAGAAATGTACGGAGTCGGGAATCTTAAAAGTGAGGCTTATACCGGGCGATTCGTTTTGGCAACGGCGCGTTTGCAGCCCCGTGTGCCACAATCCAAACAACGCCGCTTTTTGGGGGGTGTGTTCCCACCCTCTCCACAGCCCAACGCAAACCACGAGAGCCACCTCCACTCCAGAAAAGCCACCTTCCCGGGACCGCCGTCCTGCCACCGGCACGGAGCCGCACCGCGCCGCCAGCGAACCCCGCAGCCCGGGGCAGCCCCGCCGCCGCCTTCCCGCGTCGCCCCCGGTCCCTGTCCCCCCCTGCCCTGTCCCCCCCCTCCCCGTCCCCCTCTCCCCGGCGGTCGGTCCTACCTGCGCTGGGTGCCCGGACGGGGATGGGGGCGGCCCGGCCCTGGAGGCAGTGCAGCATGGAGTTCTCGAAGGGCGCCGTGGGCCAGGCGGGGGTGAGCTGCGGCCCCACGTAGGACGTGTAGGGCCCCGGGTAGGAGCCGTTGAGCGGCCGGGCCAGGGGGCTGTACTGGTCCCTGGCCCCCAGGCTGTTGCTGTAGGTGCCGGGCTCCCGGGAGGCCCCGTTGGCCACCGGCGGGCTGGGGGAGTAGGGGAAGCGGCCCGAGGGGTGGGAGCCGCCGCCGGTGCTGTACGAGGGGCTCTCCGCGGCCGGCTGGGACCAGACGGCGTGGCCGCCGCCCGGGTGGCTGGGCTGGGCCGCCCCGCTGCCCTGCAGGTAGGGCAGCGTGGGCAGCATGGAGCCCACGCGGGTCGTGGGCACGTAGACGGGCGAGCTAGGCGTGGAGTGCATGAAGCCGCCCGGAGATCCGTCGTAAGGCGTGGGGCCCTGGGCGGCCGAGATGGCCAGGGTCTGGTACATCTCCTCGGGCTGCTCGGCGCCGAGGGCGCTCAGCTTGGAGCCGCGGCTGGACCAGATCAGCTTGTTGGTTTGGTCTAAATCCGCGAAAAGCAGGATGTCCTCCCAGCTGGGCAGGCCGGAGGGGTGGGGGGCCCCGAAGTGCACGTAGGGGGCGAGCAGCGACCTGCCCTCGGCGGCGGCGGCGGGGGGGGGCGGCGGCGGGACCGGCCGGTGGCTGCCGTCGGGCCCCGGCTGAGGAGTCTTGGAGGAGCCGCGCTCACCCTGGGAGCCGCCGGAGGAGGAGGAAGAGGAGGAGGAGGAGGGCGAAGGAGACGGGCCCGGCTCCCTGGTGGCGAAAGGGCAGGAGGAACCGCCGGCGTCCGCAGCGCACCGCTTCACCGCGCACCAGCCGCCTTCAGCCACGGCCATCCAGGTCCCCTTCTAGGCTCTGGGTGTGGATGGGGAAGGGGGAGGAGGGGAGGAGGAGGAGGAGGAGGAGGAGGAGTGGAGGGGGGGTCCGCAGGGCAGGGCGGGGAAGGAGGACACAAAAGAGCAGGGGAGGTGGGGGGGGAGAGAAATAATAATAACAAAGTTAGCAAACAGGACAGCCCGTCTCCCTCGCTTAATGAGATTCATCAGGGCTTATCTGGACCCTCTGAGCGCTTAATCAGTCATGTCGCCTCGGCGCTGTTGTCCCTCGCCCCGGCGGAACGGGATCAGGCAGCCCAGGTCAACACGGGCCGGGGGCGGCCGGCCGCGGAGCGCGGTCCCGCGGGGACAGGGCTGCGGGCTCCGGCCCCGCTCCCCGCGCCGCCCCCGGGCTGCTCCCCTCTCCCTCCGCATCTTGCGCTGCGGATCCGAACGGAAAGCACGCCGGGGGGGAAGGTGGGCGGGAGGGAGTGGGGAGAGAGGGCAGACGAGAGGGGAAGAGGGGCATTTTTCCCGGCCTGTGCCAAAGCCCCTTCCTTGGCTTCTGCTGTTGTTGTTATTATTATGATTATTTCAATGAATGAGTCATTTGACTCAGTTCCACGGAGAAAACAATTAGTAAGGCGATCCCTTTAAGGTTACTTCTCCGGAGAGCGATGTTAGCTTTTCCGCGCATCGCCTCACTTGTTTGCTTGTTTCCAGCCCAAGGTCACGGAAAGGAGGAAGAGGAGGAGGAGGAGGAGGAGGAGGAGGAGGAGGAGGAGGAGGAGGAGGAGGAGGAGGAGGAGGAGGAGGGAAAGGCACCCAGGAGCCGTGAGATGCGCACTGGCCGGGTCCCGACGTGTGCGCGGCGGCACCGGGACAAGGGACCGGCCCCGGGCCCCGGGGCCGGGCGGACTGTGCCTGCCGCAGGGGCCGGTGCCAGCCGGCAGCCCTGGCTGGGAGCCTGCCCCCAGCCCGAGCACACCTTTTGGGGGGTGGCACCCATCCCGCAGCCAGTGGCGGCGCCGGGGACCCCGCCGAGACCGGTCGCAATCCAGAGCCGCCAGCACGAGAGAGGCTGGACAGACAGACAGACAGACACAGAACCCCCCGGTGCCCAGCCTCTGGGAGAAGGGGCAGAAAGCGAAAGGGGACTCAGAGAAGTGACAGCAAGAGAAGCGGGCGGCGAGGCTCTCCCCTCTCAGCCCACCTCGGGGCTCGACAGATAACCATAGGCACATGAATACAGGACACACACACACACGCGCGCAGAGCCCCTTCGCAGATAGGCACCAAATACGTCTCTCCCTCCTGCGAGATAACCGGGAGATAAGGCTCCGGCAGATAAGGGCTCCAGGCATCGGATGTTTGCCCACAAAGTCTCCCTCGGGCTCCCCCAGCCAGGCGCGGCCGCCGCCGCGCCGCTCGCCTCCCGGAGCGGCGGAGAGGCAGGAGCAGAAGAGCGGGGAAGAAAAAAGGGAAACCGGGGCAGCGGGGGGGGGGCGGGGGGGGGAAGGCAAAGAGAAGCGAGAGGGGCCAAACCTGCTGCCGGTGCCCCGCATGGGGCCGGGGCGCGGGGCCGCGGCGGGCGGTAAATCCAGTGCGGCGGGGGCCAGCGGCGGCGGCGAGTCCGGCGGCTGCAGCCGGCGGCTGATGTATAAAAAGGAGAGAGGAGGCGCCTCTCGCAGCCCTGCCGGAAAACTGCAGGCAGCCGGCCCTGATTGGGCTCGGCGAGCCCTAAACAAACAGGCAGCTCCGCAGGGGTGCCAGTCCCGGCGGCCAGCCGGCCCGCAGAGCGGCCGCGGCGGGGGCGGGAGCGGGCGCAGCCAAGGGAGGGAGGGGGGAACGAAAGCGGGGGGGACGGGACACGGACACCTCCGGGTGCCGGCAGAGGACCCCCTGCTCGGGGAGCTGGGAAAAGCGGAGGGGGACTCGCCCTCCCATATGCCCGTGTCGGTTTTCTTCTTTTTATTTTCTAACCCAGAAATAATACATACCCTCCCCCCAAAAAAAACACCCAAAACTTATTTATGTTGAATATTCACCTTTTAGAAGTTTTTTTCCCCGCAGCCGAGAGGATGTGTGCCTGGCTCTCGCCCTAAGCAACCAGGTGAACGCCTCCTCCCCTCCCCCCTCAATTTTCCGTATTTTTTCTCGTTAAAATCAGAACTATCCGAGGGGAAAAAATGTGGCTCCTCCTTGAGTTGCCCCAACCGTCAGGTGAAGCCAAAGCAAGCTGTGAGATGTGTCCACCCCAGCAGCAGGCGGTAGGCATTTTTCCTCTGTTTCTTTCTTATTCTGCCCCCCCCAACACTCTTATCTCAGCTGTGTACAAACTGATATGGTACTTAGCAGGAAAGTGACTGGAAATTAAAATAACTTCGTTCACCAGAGGTTATCAGCTGGATATCTGTCATCATCAGTTTGTACAGAAAGTCATCTGCGGCAAAGGGCTGGACTAGAGCAGAGCCCGGCTCTCGGCAGCCGGCAGACATGAGCCCTCCCTGGCAGAAACCGAGCCCAAACCTGCTGATGATGCGCGATGCTTTTTCGCTTCTGGGGTAGGCACGGCTTTTCTTTCGGTCTTTCCAGGCAAGGTGATAAGGAGGTGAAGAATTTGCAATAGTGGGGGTACGGTAAAATTCAGGCTATAGGCATCCGCTCTGCCGGCGTGGGGGGACAGATTGCGACCTCAAAGTTTTCTTGTGCTCGTTAATTTTCGTGGTGTGGCGCGGCATATCGGAAAATAACCCCTTTCCCGAGAAACCGTTTCTCTATTAAACGGTATAATTAAAGGCGATATTTCTTTCTTCTCAGCTCTCTCCAAGTAATATTTTTCTTTTGGTCACCCTACCAGGTTGAAGTGATTTTTTTTCTTTTTACTTTTAGATGTATTTTAGTGGGTGTAATATTAAATAGAAAACAAGCTTTTGCAAACGAGGGCAGCGATTAGTTGTCCGTAAACGCACCGGCGTGCCTTCCTCCCTGAACTTGCAACTTGCAACGTAAAATATTTTCCCGTGATTTTTACCTGCAAGAGCGCGACAAGAGCAGGGGAAGCCACGGGAAACAATGCCCACGTCGCTTCTTCCCAGTTTGGGTGCTGCCACTGAAAATTCCTGCGCCGAAAAGAGCCGAGCTCTCGGCTTTAAACCTCGCATTTCGTTTAAGTCTTTTGGATGCCCCTTCTCGAGTTAGACCTGAGGGTATTTCAAACACGTCTAAGGGGAGAGCTGAGTCGATATAACGCGAGAAATGCCGTGTTTTGTTTTGTTTTGTTTTGTTTTGTTTTGTTTTGTTTTGTTTTTCAAGGGACAGGCATTTTAAGGCAGGCTTTGCTCGCCGGGAGGGGAGTGTGGGTGCCCATGTATCCCCAGGGTGGGCGGCAGAGTCCCTGCCCGAGAGGTGAAGATGGCTGGGAGGAAGAACGGCCGCGCTGGCCTGGCGGGCGCCTCTTTCCCTGGCTCCAAAGTGACCTGTGTTTTACACTTCAGGCGCCTCGGGTTTTTTCACCGCTGATTAGCCTGTTTACGTTATAGCCGGGCTACGAGTTTCATTTTATTTCCTCCGATAGACCCGATAAGAAAACCCGACTTGAACTGGGACCGGCGTGAGAAACCATTCCCGATCACCCCTTTCCTCTCCGCTCCCTTTCGTTGCAGGTTTGCGCCCCAACCGCTCGGATCATATAGCCGGCGGTTCCTAACTCTTCATGACGTCACTCCCTTCCCAAATCCCACTCTTCTGACGTAACTTTCACCCCGGGGCTCCGGGGACCTCTCGGGTATGTCCTGCCCCGGGGCTGGAGTAGGCACCCGGTGGGAGTATCTGCGGGGAGAGGGCAGAGGAATTTTTGCAGAGAAAAGCCGGGGCGGGGGGGATGCTCGGTGGGAAAAGGCACTGCTGGGGAGGAAGGTGGTGCCGGCGAGGTAACCATAGCTCCTGCTGGCTGTGGCCAGAGAGGGAAGGAGGCAGAACGGGGAAAAAGAAAAAAAGAAAAAAATTTTTTTTTTTTTTTTATCCAATTAAGGCAAATTCCCTCGTGGGCACTTCAAGCTCCCAAAAAAGGGTTGGGGGAAAGCCATGTGCAGGCGCAGTGCGGTTGCTCCTTCCCCCACTCCTGGGTCTCTGCAAATCTGATCCCTTACCAGGGGTGCATTAGGGAGAGGGGGAAGGCTCCGGGCCGGCATCGCCCGCCGGGCCGGGCCCCGGTGCCCCCGGGGAACTGCGGCCGTGGGGGCTCGGCGGGCTCGGGTGCGAGGCAGTACGAGAGGTCACTTTGGTGACTATCGCAGGATGGAGTGTATTCTTTTCCGAGCCGTGTTTATGTAACTTAATGTACTTTAGAAACTGCTGGGGAGTTTAGGCCAGGCTGATAAGCGTAGCGGTTATTACAGGCGACGTGCCGGCAGCTCTCCCCCTCTCTTCTCCCGTTCGCTTATCCGCGCTACTTAAAATATACTTTTATCAAGGCCACCCCATGATATGAAGTGTTTCCATTCCCCAGCGGCTGTGACATTGAAGCGGACTTATCGATCGCGGCATCGGCAGCGTTCGGGCGCGCCCAGCCCCAGAGGGGAGCTGCCAGCCGGGCGGCTCCGCGCTCCCCCGCCGCTTCCCCGCCGCTTCCCCGCCGCTGCCCCGCCGCGCAGGGCTCAAGCCCCCGCCGCAGGCACCGCGGCCCAACCCGGCGGGGCAATCCGTACCAGCCGGGGAAAGGGGGATTTCAGCGGCAGCCGAGGGAGAGGGGGGCTTTGCCGCCGCCCATCACCTCCCTCTCGGGCCGGGCGGGACAGCCTCGGGAGCTGGGGCAGCGCTTCGTGAAACTCGACCCCCAAAGCAGCAGGGTCCTGTATACACCGAAGCGAGGGGAAAGTGGGGGCGAGTGGTGGGGGGTGCCCTTTGCCAGCCATCAGATGTGTCCCATGGCGGAGCGGGGGGAGCCCCCAATTCACAAAAATGAGGAGGATTTTTTTTTTTATTGCCTTTCCCCAAAACTCTTAGAAAAGGGCTGCCGGGTGCTCAGAGGCCGGGCTTGAGCTCCAGCCTTTCTTGCTGGTTGCAGACAGCCCACTCCGGCACCCTCATCTGCCCCCGCCCGGGCAGGACACCCTGCCCCGGCTCCGGGGAGCCTTCCCCGCTCCCGCCCGGTGACTCGGCTCTCCCCCGGGTTGAAGCCGTGCCCGGCGGCGCGGAGAGGGGCAGAAAGTTATTCCTCCCCTGCAGTAAGCGGCCTCCCTGTCACTGGTGACCTGCTGCCGCCGTGCTTTTGGGTGATTTCTACGGTGACTTTCAACCCTCGACGCTCAAACAAGCAGCAGGCGGCAGATAGCCCGCACGGACTTTTATGCAATAGGTGCCTAAGAGTGTTGGGGTTTGTGTTGGGTTCTTTTCTAAAAAATAATGATCTGCAGCTTCTTTTTATTTGCCCTCCCTTCAGTCTCCGAGGTCCCTCTGGTTAATGATTTCAGCCTTAAAAAAAAAAAAAAAAAAGGATTAAAATCAACAAAACGCGCGGAGGAGAGGTTCCTGTTGCCGCGTAACCTGACTCCCGGAGCCGGCGCTCCGCGGTACCCGCACGGCGAGCACCGGCGGGGCGGGCAGGGTGAGGGCGATGCCCTCCAGCTCTCGGGGCGACCGGGGGGCAGCCGGCACCCACGCAGCACCCTAAGAAACACGAATACGAAAAAAAAAAAAAAAAAAACAAACCCAGAAATTGTCTCTGTCTTCAACAAATGCCCGGAGGCTTTGAAAATGAGGAGCTAAGGTTTGGTTCTATTGCTACTCTGTGCTTTTAAGTGACCATAATGGCCTAATTCTGATGCTTTTATCTAAGGGTACCTTAATGCCCTTGCTACGAAGAGGTGGGGCTGTGTTTCACGTATTCCTTGCGGTGACGAATATTATATTATATCATATATTATTTTTAATTGTAGGGTGAGCCCAAAAGGAAAGTCTGTGTCCCTCCTCCCAGGCCCCGCCGTCTCGCCGCGGGGGACAGGGCCGCGGGGCGGGTGGGAGTCGCCGCCGCCCGGGGCCGTAGGGGACCCCCCGGGGTCCTTGCCCGCTCCTGCCTGGGTGCTTTCAGGAGTCGCTTCTGTTGGGTCGGACATGGAAAGCCCGGGGGAAATTTCCTCTCGGGCTTCTTGCAGCGAGAGCTCGTTGCGGGAGAGAGCTGGAAACGGGGTGACATGGGGCACGGCGGAGCCGCGCTTCTCCTCCCCACCGCTCCAGAGCAGGGCTTCTCCTCATCCTCCCCCCGTGCCTCATCAGGCAGCATCAAATCCGAGCTGCAATTAGCTATTCTGCCTCCACCCCCATCCCCACAGCAGGGGTTGCGGAGACTTTATTCTTTTTCGCTTAATATAAAACACGACACACAAGGAAGATCCTCCGTCACCAAGTCTTCCCTGGGCCGGTTGAAGCCACTATCGCGCATCGCTAAGAAAATATCGTTTTCTGCATCGAAACCTGCCGGCCAACCCATCCCACGCATCGTTGCCTTCTTATTTCTCTGCCCAGGAAATAAAAGAAACCATCAGAGCTGGTGAAAACCTTCCAGCGAAATGTTTTCCACAGGACCAAATGAATCCGTCCTCCCGGAGGCATTTTGCGGGAGTAGCTCCGTTTCACGCGTGTCCGTGCTGACCTCCGGCGGAGCCGTTCCGTGTCTGTTGGCATCGTGGCGATCTTCGTGGAGTGCTTTCCTTTCCGAAGCCGTTTCCCCTGCCATTTACCTGCCTTACCAAAACGTCTCAGACCAAGTGCCAGATAAAATAAATAAATAAATAAATAAAAACAACGAAATTCGCAATATTAGCTAAGCAAAACGGTTCTCTTGACCCAAACTAATACTGTTTTCAGTTGCTGCTTTCGTGAGAAATGTCGAAATTTGGGGGCTTTGTTCCTGCTTGGAATGAAAGCTGATTTTAAAACTTTAAAATAATATCTTCCAGAGCAAGTCTGACCAGTTCTGTAAATGCGAGTCCTACTGGGTTGGAAAAAACAAATCAAAACAACCACATCACAGAATTAGAGACTTCAGAGTTAACAGCTCGGAGTAATTAGATAGCCTATTAATAGCCTTGCTCCTCGCTGCTATAAAAAGTAGGTGGATGGCTCCTGCCTCGGAAGGTATGCACAAGCATACCACGGGAGGTAGGATAGAGACCGAGGAGATGGGGGAGGTTTCCGACGAGACGTGTGGGGCCCCACCGACAGGCAAAATGTGCGATCCCCCCCTTTGCTTTGCCTTCCCTCCCGCCCCCCCCCGCCCCCGCAGACGCCGGGTTTTCCCTTCATTTGATTTACCGGGTCACATCCCCACCAGCGCACAGATAAGAGATGCTGCTAATTCACCTCCCAGGAGGAGACGCCTTCCTTCCCTTTTTGCTTTTCTTATCCTTTTTTTTTGTTGGGTCTTCCCCCCCCTCGGTGTTAATGGCTTCGCGGACACAGCCCTCTATTTTCAGTTCAAACTATAAATATATACGTTCGCCGTGTGAATACCGCAATTTCCATTTCGTTCATGTCATCACTGGCAGTGTTTATCCATTTCGCTTAAGCCTCCTGGACCAAAGAGGCTGTGCAAATAATTCGCACTTTTCGATTACTTCAGGAAAAATGTTGATTTTATGCAGCCGTTATTGCTGCTCACGTTGAATTTACAATTCATTATTCAAAGGACATCAGTATTTTCAAAAAAATAAAAAGAACAATTAAAAAGCCGATTGTCCCAAAAGATGCTTATAACTAGGTGGCTATAATGTGTCATTCCACTGCTGTTATTGATTTATTTTAAAAGGTCACAGATGACGGAATTTTAAGGAATCAAAAGACTTTATTTTAATTACAAATGGGTGAGTAGGAACAAGAAGTAGTGCAGTCTGATATACATAAGGATTTTAGGATTTTTTTTTCATGCTGTAATGATTTCTTACTTTTTTTTTACATGCATACAGTTTATGTACACAATTTCTTAATTTATCATCCTCGATGGGCATAATAGTTTTAGTATTTAAAGATGTAACACAGTAGTAGCAAAGTAGATGGGAGTAATCCCAATGTTACTGGGGTTTTCTTCGGTATTCAAAATATGGACAGAATTAGTAGCCTTTTCCTGAAGTAACCAATTCTCAGAGCAAATCAATGTGATGGCACACCATACAGTGACTACTATATCCAAGAAAAAAAAAAAAAAAGGACCTAGGCGTTTTCAATAAACTCTGAACATAATACCATGCAACAGTATTCCAGGATAACTTCAGGGATTTGCTGCTAGCACCCATCAGTAACCAGGATGGTATCTGGATCATGCATTTTGCATTTACTGATGACTATCAAATATAAGTTTAGCTGTACACAACTGTAATATTCACCTGTGAAAGAATGCAAAAAAAAAAAAAAGTTTTACTATAGATTTACATATATTTGCTTTGCTTCAGCCTCGCAGCAGTGCATTTTCACTGTTGTGATGTTTCTGTGGGTTGGTTTCTCTGATAGTGAATCATACACTGGTTCAGGCATTTGTGAATAAGTGCTTAAAATGAAGCCCTGTTTCTGTGTCTCTGCTCATTTATCCAGATCCTGAAGCAGTCCAAGGCTACTCATTCAGCTGGAATTCGTCTTCGTTCACGATGACCAAAGCATGAAGAGCCGGTTCCACAAACCTCCACGGAAATACCTGTTGGAAGCAATAAACCTTGCTAATGGATCAATTCTGAGGTTAGCAATAAGAACTGCCACTTGGCCCTTAAAATCACAGTTGCAGCTTAACCAGCCTGGCTTTAAGCAGACTCTGTCCCAAAACCCAAATGAATATTTGGATAGCTAAGGCAGAGCTTTCTGCTGTCACAGCTTGGAAACTGTTGGCCCCAAACAAACCCAACCAGCGCTAACTCAGCAACTACCATCGTTCCTGTAATGAACTCGACAACAATAAAGGTAACGTAGATGCTCCCCGTGTTTTATGTCTGGCTCTGTCAGGTTTAACAGGATCTGATGCCATGCCGTTGCATGGACACTAAGGATGGTAGATACCAGCTCCATGGCCAGTACAGCCCTACAAACTTACATTGTACTTATTTGACCCCATTTGACCAGTACTTATTTGTACTTATCCTGACCCCAGCAGGAAGGCAGACAAGAGCAGTTACAGCCGTAGCACCTCATGATGTCACAGCTAAATCCAACAGAGATGGGTTATCAGAGCCCTGGGAGTGCTGGGAGAAGAAAACTCATGAGGGCTCAACTGGCTTGAGAGCTTTTCTCTAGCTATTCTCAGCTTTCCCCCAACTGCCCCTAACGTGACACCCGACACAGTACCATTCCCCACACACCACCAGCCCATCTGTAGTGGTCACAGCTTTAGGTTACATTACATAAATCAAAGTGTTTCAGCTTCTACACTAAGCCAAATGCCTTCCCTCCAAAAAAGCTCACACCAGTCGAAACATTTCCTTTTATCTAAAATAAAGTTTTTCATGCTGTTTTTGAATTATTTAACCCTTTAAAGAAAAAAATCAACTTGGACACAAATTACCAACAAGGTTCATCTTGAGAAGGAAGACAAAGTGTTTCGCATTTTCCTCTCTTTTGCTTTGGTAACGGGGTTACACCTGGGGTGGTAGGAAAGGTCTGTCACGTCTGGACCAAAAGCTGAGGTCTCAGCATCTCCTCCCTGCTCAGCCACCAGAAACTGCAGCAAAACCTCTTGTTTTCTGCCTGGTCACCACGTTACAGAGAAAGCAAAAGCCCCTGAGCTGGCTTAAACCGCTGTCTGTACTTTGGGTTTAAAGTTTTAAACATTTTTTTACTGGAAAACGTAAGGGCTAATGTGAATATGCTCCAGGATATTTCACTCATGGAACTGGAAGGGGATGTAATTCAGCCTAAAACCAGAATTTAAGCTGTACTCTAGTTCCAGTTCTTACTACCTATAAGAATAGTTACTAACTCATCTCACAAACAGTGTGTGTGACCTGTGCTAAGTTTTCAAATCTGTTTGGTTTTGCTTGTAATAGCTTCAACAGAATTGCTGAATGACATTTCCTTTAGCAGGAGTTTTCCAAACAAATTAACTTCATTTCTGCTTGCAAGAAATGGAAAAAACATATTTTGCTTGTGCCTGCCTGGAACTACGTGTGCCTCTGAGGTCCAGAAGGTGACACATCTTCCACAAGTGTTTCCGCCAATAAGCATAGAGAGGAGAAGCTAATGGTTATGAGCTGTAGGTACAAGAAATGTGTAGCTGTACAGAAATATGCTAGCCACAGCTCAGCATTTGGACTTATGGAGCATATAGCTGGCTAGGAAGAATCTACGGAGAGAACTGGAAAGCAAACAATTAAACCTCAGCTGGAAAAGGAGCCCCCCGAATTTAATGGGATTGGACCAAATGAGCAGGACCCACCCTATAAGAGCTTGGCTGAATTTTAAATGTGAGTATTTTGGCCGAATTCTTCATGTCGTCCAGGCATTTTGGATACGGGCAGTGTTATTTCAGTGAAAGCAGAATATATTGGCCATTTTGTTATGATTGAGGGTAGAACTGGAAAGAAATGCTAAGTGGATGGGAAGGGGGGGGGCTGATGGGGACAATCTCATTCAGGCTCCACGACTGTTTTTAAGGAAACAGAAACGATACAAGTTTGGAGTCGGCGAGTTGGGGCGGCAGGCCAGAGCGGCGCTAGCAAAGGGGCTGCCATTGCCCAGGTGCAGCGCAAGGGGAGAAGGACCTACCCACCTCCTGGCTGCTTGGAAAACGAGGTCTGCACGCCAGCCCCTGCACCCCAGGGTGCCAGCAAGACCCAGGAGGGCCCCCAAATGTGTTCCTCCTCCACACAAGGAATAAGCACTGCCCTGGGTCCGTACCCCCAAAGCAGGCACGGAGCTATGGCCAGCCGCCCCATGGGGTTTCAGGGGCTGGGGCTAGCTCACGGGCTGCCTTGAACTCACCCAACCATTTGCGTAAAAGCACAATCCAGCACACCTAGAATTACACGTTACTAAAAGGATTAACGATGCATACCCTTTATGCTATTCAGCATTACGCTGCTTCCCAGTATCTGTCAGTCTGAACGTCAAAAATACACCATTTAATGGATCCAATTCCTTTATCAGTCCTCTATTTGGAATGCAGAAACCTGCTGTGTAAAGCCCAAGAAATAAATAAAGCCCAGTGATGAAGGACCGAACTCCAGTGGGAGTTTTGCTGGAGAAAGGCCTGCACAGGTTGACCTATTTAATTAAAATGCAATAAAATGCAATTTCCTTTACATCATTACACTCTAGTGTCAACCTTAGAATCACAAATTTGCTAAAAGCTGAGCAAAGTGTTTCATCTGTGGTTACCTTTTGGTAAAAAGAAAAAAAGGCAAAAAGATGCTTTTAAGGAAATGTGTTAATAATTAAAAATAAATTTAATGGTCTAAATGAAGAGTACTGACAATACTAAAAAGGGTAATGACTTAATTATTTTTGTTGATGTCAGTTATTCATTTGTGGGCCATCAAGCTATAAACCAGGGTAATCTATTGACTGCAATATAAACTGGATATGTGCCATATTATTCAAGAAAAACAATACACTGCAAAAACAATACAGAGAAGAGGTAATTTGTACAGAGTTCATGAGACAATTATATCATCTAATTATGAAACTGACTCACTATGCCCTTGGCTCTATTTATCAGATGAGAATTGAAGGACATAATAAACATACCGAGAGTCTAGTAATTTAAATTTAAATCCTGCCTGTACACCCAAGCATCCAGGAACTGGTGTGATCCAGCACATGGATCAGGAGTCCCGAAGGAGGACGCCTTGATTTGGGACTCAGGATACTACTTAATTTTTCTGTGTGCTAGAAATGAAACTACTGCCTCATTTTGCTGAAAAGTGCCTTCAAACTCAGTCAATATCACAGAAAACATTTAATAAGGTTAGTAACACACACACACAAAATAATTAATTACTTATTTCAAGACTTGACAGCAGTTTCAAAACTGTCTGTACTTTACGGGCATCACTGATGCAGCACCTCTCTGGAGTAATCCAGCAGAAACTTTTGGATAGAAGTGGATGTGTTTCATGTTCAAACAGAAGCAAAGCACTGAGGTGCCTGAACCGTAAGGCATAACTGAAGCTCTGCACATAGAATGCACTCGCTCACAGCAAAGCTCATCAAAACGCAGAAATGACCAAGACCAAACCAAAACCAAGTTGCTGAATTATGCTCCGAATTGCCAAATCGTAGCTGCACTGCAACCTTTTGAACTCTTTTCAGATGTTTTTCCTTGAACTTTTTATGCTATTTAAGGCACGTACAAATATTTTCTTTGTCAATCATGTAACAAACTTCATTAAATAAACCCGTTTGTTTTTGCATCTCTTCTGATGTTTTTTATTCACAGCTTACTGTGCATTTTGTATTTGAATAGATTTTAATAGGTGACGTTTAGCCATACTATAGCAAATTGTGGAGGAGGCTAATATTCAGAATGATTATAAGGAGTTTATAAAACAGGAAAAGACCTCAGTGTCTCTTTATTTGTTTTTATTAATAATAATGCTGGCTTGCATACAGTACTTTTTAAAATGAATGTTACGAGTATCTAGGAGACAGAATAGCAAACGGAGAGCCTGGGAGACCTGGGTCTGGGTTTGACCCAGGTAGGGAAGGCATAACTCTGTGTGTTGGAAGGTGCAATTCTACAGCACATTGACTTTGGAGCAATCCTGGCTTAAGAAATTCTCTCCCTCTGCCAAGAGGGACTCTTCTGCCTGGAGGAGTCACCTTTGTGCCAGCGCAGCAATCCTGCTTTCTCCCAGTTGTGTTAATGAAATTCCTTGTGGCACCACACTGGAAGAAAGACCATTGAAACAATTGAAATTAAAAATAGCTCTCCCTCTTCTCCTCCCCCAAACGGTTTATTTTTAACTTCCATCACTTCAGTGCTCTGACTTAAGCTCTGTTCTACACGCAGTTGGTTTGGCACAGCTGAGGAGGTGACAAACTGCAGGCCAGAGGTGGGAACAAACATACGGGGCAAGAGCTGGCTGCAGCAGCTTAGCTGCCAAAGGCAGCGTATCATGGGACTACGGTGTGATAGTTCATTGTATGAACTTAAACTTTGCATTTCCTGACTGTTTTTGTAGCCATGTAACACCTCTGCTGCAAATCCTTAGTACAGAAATGCTGGACCAGCGTTGCTTTCCTACCCCAACCTTGTTCATTTACATTAGAGATTTGCAGTCATGTGGGTTTTATTATGGAGAAACACCATGTAGGCAAAACCTCAGCAGAATCACAAGTCCTATATCCTTAAAGACATTTATTTAGATGGCTAACTTCCAGTCAGTGGAAGGCTTAAATGGACAGGGTTAGGAGCAGGCGTATACTCAGGGACAAAACCTTGGTCATAGGGCAACAGCCACCTACACACCTCAGCTGTGTTCTCTTGCGGGTCTCTGATCACAGCCTTACATGTTTTACTTACGTGCTGAGGATCAAGATGTATATGTGATTCAGGACTGAGTAAGAACTTCTGCCAGGTCGTTTTGGCCAGGATTTGGGGTTCTTCCATCTTTTCTTAAAGCACAGGCCATGAGTCACTTGCTGAAATCTCCTTTCTTATCTCTCCGACTTCCTGCCACTTCATGGACCTCAGGCAATGGTGGCCCTTTGATTTCTTCTGTCCTCTGCCCATGATTTTTGTCTCTTGAGGACTCAAAAACTACAATCTAATTTGAATTTTTGGATATGACTATGTAAGCACTTGGGCGAACTTGCATAGCCTTTAGCATATAGGAAGTCAGATAATACCTAATCTTCTCCCCATTAGGGTAAAAGTGTGTCCCTACCACATTAGTAACCAATGCATTCTAGAGCAGACAACACAGTACATCATATAACCCATCCTACAGTTCCCTATATTAAAAGCAATCACCTGACTTGTTCACATGTGACAGCATCACAGCATGACATCACCCAGAACTCACTGAAGTCAACGGAAGAAATGCCAGTTCAGGTGGATTTGGACCTCTCCTTCAGCACCTCAGGTAACTCACCTTACACATCATTGTCTGGGTTTTGCGCCCCCACAGTGTTCATCAGCCATTATTTTTCCTTCCAGTCTTGACCTAGACTAGGGACCTAGAACAATTTGTTACTGATGACCGGTGCTTTTGGCAGATGTAAGACTTCAGCATCAGACTTTTCAATAAGAAGACCTTGTTTGCCTGTGTAAGTATATTGCTTTTCTTCTGTTCCACATGCACTGTTCCAGTCCTGCCTGAGGTTAGTAGGCCTTCTTGTAATGCAAATAAAGTTAAAATAAAATAACGGCACAATGGCTCTAAAGGAGCTCTTCCATGATGCTCTACTGTATCTTGATGGCATAAACGAAATATCCAATGAAAAGTCACCCTTGAAAATCATCTGGCTCACAAAAGGGTGATTTTGTGATGTTATGGGGTGGCCCGAGCTTGGCTGGACCAGGTTGGACCATGACGACCTGCAACCCTTCAAGAGGTCTGTGGAGCCTTAGTCCTTCATTGTGTATAGAATTAGCCCTGGAACCATTTCTTCAAACTATGGTGAAATATAAACTTCCTTCTGTGTTCTGCTACTTCATGTTTATCTGCCATTTCTAAACGCCTTCCCATCACACAGGGACGATAAGCTCTCACTGATTTCAGTGACTTTACCTGCACTGGAATATTTTTCTGTTTGTGAACCTCATTTGTGCCTTTTCTGTCCTCACTTCCCAGAGGTGAAGCATCAAATAACCCATACAGAGTATACAGAATCTATACACTCACTCTGGAAACCATAATATATGGTATGTAAACATTTTTTTAAAAATTGTATTTTCCTAGTAACCCTTACATATCCATCAAGCTGGCAGTTATTTCAGAGAAGACTCATGCTACTCATAAAAACCCTTACCAAAGTCAGCCAAAATTCCAAGAGAAAAAAATAGAAAGGCAGGCAGGCAACAAATCCTTTTTGGAGCTGTCAGATTGTGACCTGAGGCATGCTTTCAGAGGACAGGCAAAAATCAGATTCTTTCCCAAGATGAGGAACAATAGGATGATTTAACTATGGAAAGCTAAATGGTGAGCGTACAGTTTCTGCCTGTACAGAAAACATTCCCAAGAAGAGGACTGAGCTGACATAGTCTTAGTGAATGGTTACAAACTGCCAGATGGGCAGTACTGACTCAGAGTTCCCACTCCTGCAATCCCTTTCCCGGCGGTAGCTTATGTGAAAGAGTAGAAAGAAGGAAAACCCATGGAGTAATGAAGATGAATGCAATAAATATACCTGAGCCTGTCTACTTGTTTTAGTGGTAAATGCCACTAGAGAACCTCTGCAGAGCTTTAAGCAATTCTTAGTGATGAAGATTTATGAAGCCCTTTTAAAAACTTCATTAAGGGGTCAGAGAGATTTAAGTGGCCTCGCAAGATCTGCACGGAGCCAAGAGATTCACTTTGCACAAACTCAGCAGAGAGGCAGCAAGGGGAGAGCTGGCTTGCAAGGACTTTTCATGTGCTCTGCCCTGGGAGGAATGATGCCCTATGGATCTGGGCATCTGTGCTGCTGAAGTCCCAAGCAGGCTTGTAGCGTGTAAGACAGTTAAAGGAAGATGCTTAGCACAAGTAATCACGACAAATAGGCTTGAGGTCAGTGTGCTATGATAAGGAAGCCAAGTCTGCATACACTGCTCACATCTCTCTCTTCTTCCAGCTTCCCTCAGTTTGTCCAAAATGTGGTAAAGTATTTTTGTAGTTCAGATGAGAAGTGTTCTCCTCCTTCTGATGACAAGTGCTGCCTGAATCCCTTCAAATCATAGCCCAGAATCTTACCTTCCATGCTGATGCCTCCAAGCAGTTGTTTAGAACCGTGATTATTTAGATATAAATAGCAGTGCTCATTAATCTAGCAATCACTTACTCCCAGCTATGAAAATGCAAATTGGGTTGGCTTGTTTGTGTTTTCGAGAGAGAGAGAAGGTGGTGGCGGTAGGTGGGAAGGGGAATGTTCCCTGGGTGCTGCTGTTATCACCCTTTCGTCTCACCGTGAGCCAGGGAATGTTTCATCTGCACCCTCCAGAGCTTTGCTGGGCTCTCTTCCACCGCCGCTGAGGTGGGTGTGCATCATGCGCATCTTGTAAAGGTGGTTCATGTACTGACGGATTGGGTCAACCCCATAAGAAAACAACTCCTGAACTTTTTTTTAATAGGTGTGCAGCACAATAAGCTCTGGTAGCTGGAAAAGGCAGCAAATCTTGACAGAGTGAGAAATGAAGGCTGCTCTTGTAGTGTCACAGGTAAAACTACCATTGCCTTTGGCTTGCTGAAACTGTCCGGCCACCAGAAAGCAGCCATGAGGCCAGGCTGGACGTGGCCTTGGGCAACCTGGTCTAGTGGGAGGTGTCCCTGCCCATGGCAGGGGGGTTGGAACTCGATGATCTTCAAGGTCCTTTCCAACCTAAACCATTCTATGATTCTATGATTCTATGATGGAGCAGATGTGATGTCATGAGCAGTTATAAAATTCAGTGTAAACCAAAGCAACAGATCTCCTCCAGAAGCTGTGTTTCAGCTTGACTGCTCACCTGAAGCAAACACCCTTCACTAGATGACTTAGAACCCAATACCTGGTGCTTCAGATGAAGTGCAGGAGGCATTACACAGCCTCAGTGCCCAGCAAGCAGGCAAGGGCCTCCCCTGGAGCTAGAAGGAAGGAAGGTGAAAAGAGAAAGACAGTACAGGATGGAGAATGGGGGAGACCTGAGAAATCTGTGGTAAGAGAACCACTGGACTGAGCCATTAAAGACCTCCCTTACCTCATGTCCCATTCCAACAGCTGCCAGCAGCAGGCACTTACAGAAACTTTGCCAAAACAGGCTGTATGAGGCAGTCCTCCTTTTTTTTTTTTTTTCTCCCGTCCCCAGCATGTTAAATACTTTCAAACCTAAATGCCTTCAGCATGTATTGAAGTGGGCTACTGAGTTTTAGTGGTGTGTTATTGGAAGGAGAATCTCATAATGGAGTCAGTTTAACAATTAATTTTCGTGCTTTTAAGGGAGCTTGTTCATACCAGCCCTCACTCAGGAACACACTTTTTACATTCGCAGCGCTTAAAGCACCTGCTTTACACTAATCAAGAGGGATGGAGGGAACCACATGCTTGTAAATGGGGTTTCTCAATCAGGTTTCATGGCAGAATGGCTCGAGCTTGGGGTAGGCTCCAGTAAAGGTTAAATTTATGAATGATGCAACAGACGACGCTCAGTCACTTCTCTGGGTGACAGCACTGTCTGGCACTACTTTAGCTTCTATTAGAAATGCAGCATTGGCTATAGAGTCTCCAAATCAAGCCATAGCAACACTTCCGAAACAGTTATTTGATAAACAACTCAATATTAATGAATAGCATAAGGAAGTTTATCTACAACTACCTTCATCCTGCAGAGTTTTTTAAAGGAGAAAAGGGCCTTACCTTGCTACCTTCATTTGAATACAATCATTTCTGATGCATTCCTAAAGCCAGCAACGAGGACAGGAGGTGTCTTCCCATCTGCAGCAGCAAGCAGAGATTCAGTAGCGAGCCAATTACCATTACGGCTGGCAGGAAGGAGAAGCCTCCCTCATGACAGTGAGTCATGAGATCTCAACGTTGACAAGGAGAACTACTATAGAAGAGCCAATTGCGTAATATCCCAAAGAAGAGCAATTAAGTGGCTTCATTGATACAAGTTTTGCATGAGCTACACACTACAAATAGCAACTTCATTCAGGCCGTTTCAATGACACATGCTAGAGATAGGAAGAGTCAAGATAATAATGTTTTGCCATGGCATTTTGGGAAACTGGGGATCAGGAATTTTTCCAGAGCGGGAAGCTCATTTTTTTTGCCGAAGACTTTTTATTTTGATTTCAAGCACTGCTGACTGTGCACTGTTGCCACATTTTTTAGAGACTTTTTTTATTGCTCCCTTGGATTGTAGGGTACAGGGAGACTTCTGCAGTAGACAAATACTCTTCTGAAACATATGCTACAAGAGTGGAAGGAACTTGCTCCAGATCTGCCATAAAAAGGGGTCAGCTCAATTTATATAACTACCTCTACAGCAGGAGAGTTGCTGTTCCATACCCTATGGAGACTGGGGATATAGGGTGACAAAGAGAAGCAGTGGGTGGCTCGGGCACCTGGTGTCCGAGTTCCTGGATGCTGGTGTCAGCCCTGATGCTGGTGCTGGTGCCAATAGTTCCCTCCACAGCCCTGTGTTGTAGCATGTCGCATCTCTGACTGCCACTGCTTGTGAGATGTTGCACTGTCTCAGCAAGGAGAGCAAAGCTGTCCTAGGGGCTGGTAGGGACATAAGCCCATGTCACTCCAGCAGGCAAAATCCTGACCTGTATGGTTTTGGGTAATAGCAACTGCAGACAGTAAAAGCACTTGGAGAGCTTAATAACAGCTCCAGAATATAAATTCACAGTGAAGCGTACCCTGATCCTTCATCTGGAGCCATATTCATAGGCTGCCAAAGTAGGAAATATCTGAGGTGACAGGAATCCATGAATCAGGGGCCAATTTGCCATTGTTGTTGTGTTTTGTTTTTTTTTTTTTTCATTTTCCACTTGCAAAACAATACAAGTGGTCATAAAATTATTTAGGGACTGATCCCCAATTAGCACTCCTAAAACTTCTATTCACTTCAGGTTTGTGAGTGAAACAAAAGATAAACTGAAGCAGAACACAGCCCTGTTTTCCCTTGAGCCAGCAGGAACCATGCCAGCATTTGATTTTTTAAATCTGGTTTCCTCAGCTAATTTAGTCATGCAGAATTAGCAGCCTCAAGAAGGAAAGTGTAAGTGTGAGCATGTTACGCCTGCTATAGCCGAAAGTGGGTTATGTTTCCCACCAGTTCCCTCAAGCAAAACCTGTACGCCTGTGGAGCACCATAT
The DNA here is from genome assembly GCF_965231255.1 of Vanellus vanellus. Classification (NCBI taxonomy): domain Eukaryota; kingdom Metazoa; phylum Chordata; class Aves; order Charadriiformes; family Charadriidae; genus Vanellus; species Vanellus vanellus. Next base: position 118,436,121 of record NC_138906.1, on the reverse strand, counting down.
ATTTTCTTTTCTCTCTCTGTGATGAGGCTTTAGCAACAAGTAAGTAGCAAAGTTTGTTGCAAACCTTCTTCTTTTGGGCTTTGGGTGCTGTCATGGCTCTTACCTGGGGGCTGTCAGCCCAGACACCACAACCTCTTTCTGCAGAGAGGGAGGAGAACATTACTCTTTCCTTTTCCCTCCATGTGGTAAGAAGTCACAGGGAACCACAGAGCTGCGTCATCCTGAATTGTTGTGACCAGATTTACCGGGGAGCTTTTCCTACCAGACAGCAAAAGTGCCGTGACCGCCCATCTGCCCGTGCACATACCCCAGGCTGCGTGTAGGAAATGGGGTGGGCAGAACGGCTCCTGCCCAGCACAATGCTGTGTGTGGCCCCCCCGTACCATCTTGGCTCCGGGAGAGCATGGAGCACAAGCAGGAGTGAGAGCATCTGGCATTGGCAGCCACCACGAAACTGCTGCGTGGGCTCAAATCCCACCTGCTGCATCATCCGGAATGAAATTGAGTATTTGGGGGGTGCCCAGTCTGAAGAAGGAAAAATTAAGTGGGTCTTCAGGTAATGGGCTTCAAATATATAAATTAGGCTGCTGCAAAGAGAAAAGGAATGTTGCTTTTTTTTCCTCTGGTGGCAGACAGAAGTGATGGGCTGCCCGTTTAGCAAACGTACAGCCAACGTTAAATGTCTGCCAGTGAAGAGCGGAGAATCCCCATCGCCTGTGCTTTTAAGAGCAGGTTAAACACCTTAGGAGAAAAGAAGACATAGGAAAAAAAAAAAGAACTGGGTAGCCCTCTGAGATCCCTCCCACCAGAATACCTCTCTGGATCTGCAAATGAGCGACGATCCACGTCTGCTGGTAGACAATGCAGTTGCAGGGGAGAAAAGTTACATTCCTCAAATAAATGATTCATTGAATACCAGTGACCAGCTCCAGGAACAATTCACTATCAATGTTTTGCCTCAAAATTAGTCATGAAACCATAAGGAGTTAAAAAAGGAAATGGCTGTGGCTCAGCAATGAAACTCCTTCAGCAATTAAACCCCACCAATAAATACCAGTGAGTGCTGAAACGAACCTTTATTTCTAGAAATTATTTTAGCTGTGGAAAATATAAACTGTGTCTTCCCTGCAGACACAGCCAAAACTAATCAAAATACTCCTCGTAACACAAAGGAAATACCTCTGGGCTGCGATAAGGAATATGAATGTAGTTCTTTTACGTCTCCACTAGCTAATAACAATAAGATGGACTGGTGGCACTGTTTTCAGCACGGAGATTAATAGTCAGGGAGAAACTGAGAAGGAGAAAGTACACTTTCAGTTTTCTTTCCGATGGCTAATTAAAAAGCCCATATCTGAGAGGAAACGTTGTGGAAATGAGAGCTATTTGGTTGTGCCTTCCCCCCGTATACTATCATTCTGCTTTGTGAGGAATGCTTTATTAACACTAATCTCATCCCTGTGCTTTGACAGAAGTTACGGTTTCCTTCCTTTGCAACCGCTAAGGCTCAATTCTATTATGGGGTTTGTTTAATGGCAGCTTTATTATTTTACTAAATTACCTCATCTTCTGGGAACAAACTTAACCTTGAACTACGAAGCTAAATGGGTTTTTAATGACGCAAGTCTGTTTGGAAATTGTGCTTTGATGCCTCTAAATTTTCTTCATTCTGCATGTTTAATATACACAAAAAAGTGACTAATTTCTGCAGACTTTCTTGATTCACTATTTTAAAATCAATTTTCTGCAATTATTAGTCTTAAGACAAGTGGGAACAAATGTTCTTAATGGTATTCAGGCACCAGTGAGGAGCCCCTCGCGTCACTGAGGAACCCATCTTCACTAAGTTGGGAAATCATACAACGTTGATGTTTAAATATTCAATTTTGACATGTTTAAATTCTTAGATTATTTAAATATGACTCCTAGGTGCATTCTGGGAAGGAGCCTTCTTGTGCTGCCATGACACTAAACGAGAAAAAATGAGAAACTGCCATTAACTCAAATGAGACGGTGATTGGATCCAGAGTTTGTAGTCAGACCAAATGAATGTGATTTTCTAGGATGACCTATGGCATGGTGGATCTCTCTGATCCCAGAGAAACTAGACTTTTTTTCACAGGGCAGTTGTCTGAGCGCAGAGAGTGAAGCACAGTAGCACAGTATGGGGCTATTTTGTTAAGATCTGATGTATACTAGAGGAATTACTGTCTTGGTTCCTGTTTGATTCCCTCCCAAATGCCTGTAAGTCGTTGCAAACCCACACAAAAGACTTTTTGACTCTAGAAAAATGTGTGTCTATGTTTAGTGTTTAGGGTGTGTGCAGTTTGGGTATTTCTGAGCCTGTATTGCCCAGAGGTCATCTTTGGGCTTAGCTGGGGGCAGTGTTTTTTGTTTGTGTCAGACTTGAGTGGGAAGAAATACATGAAAATGAAACAGAAATATGCTGTTTGCTAATGGGGTAACTACACTGTGAAGACCTATCTATTAAGGAATATTGTTAAAGCTTGTGAGCTTCTTTCCATGTCTTCATTCAGAAGAGCCCCACATCTTCCTGAAGCAGGAGCAGAGGGCTGGGCACTGCCTCCCCTTCCTCATCAAACCACCAGACCCATGCAACCAGGCACAGCCCATCACGTGCTTCCCGGAGACACGGGGATGCTCCAGACCTGCTGCGTGTGTGCACACACGCATCCCTTGCCTGTTGCCTGGGAAAGACTGTGCAGCCATCTGGGATGGTTAGGGAACCAGCATCAGGAGGGCTGAGCCCATTATGGTGGCAGCAACTTCTTCCCAGGCACTCTCTCTTCAAAGGAAAGGAGCCCTTCTCTGGCCCTAGATGGATGTGTGGCTTCACATGATGAGGAAAAAGGTCCCCGAAAAAAATGGCCACTGTGGGCAGGTTGCAACACCAGAATAGCTCATCCAGGCTGCCAACAGGTTCCCAGGAGAAAAAGCTTCCGGGGCTGGTGGACAGGCTGGATAAATTGTCCCAAGATCTCCAGGCAGCCCTTGCCCACATCAGGCTTCAGGTTTTACCCCATGCTGCTGAGGAATTAAAAGCAGGGTTGACATAAGCAGGTCATTTAGTACATTTCTCATTCTGCCTTTCTCACCCTGCAAAACAATCCTGGCATATTGTGTGAAAACAGGTATCTCTAATGACAGCCTCAGACTAGCACTAGTTATTTCATCTGTTGTTAGACACCCAAAATCAGCTAAAAATTTTTCAGAAGAGAAATGAACAGTTCTGGTATCTGGTTTTGCAGTCCACAGAAGTTACTAAGCTGTTGTCTGAGCTTTGCACTCAAATTAAGAGCAGAGCCTCTTTCCCTCGATGTTCTCATCAGATGACCCACTTCTAACATAATGCATCCAAGGCACTCCAGGGCAAACTCTTCGTCCTTTTTTTGATGCCATCCCAGTAAGATCACCTCTCATTCTCTTATTGCAGGTTTTTATAGAGAGACCTCTGCACTTGCTGCAAGGAATGGCAGTTGGTTTGCCTAAAGAGACCACAAACAGCCAAGTGCCCCCCACCCACAAGCTTCTATTCCCTCTAGCATCCCCATTCCCGTAGTAGTCCTGAGCTCCCACATTATTATGAGTCTCTGAAAACTCCTGCCCTACAATGCAGCATGGCCAACTTTCCCCCAGGCAAACCTTCATAGCTCTGTGTCAAAATGTTTTCCAGGCGAGAGCTGTGGGACGACACAATGCTGTTGGCATCAAGAAAGCTGAGGGAGGAGTTCTGGCAGAAGTTCATTATTTGGGGATAGCAGCGTTTCCCCACTGCTTTCCTATGGGGTGGGGATGATCTGGGTGTGGACTGGGTTACAAAGTGATTTAGCCATGTTAGTCCCAGTATACTCTGCCAGTTTGCTTCCCCCACCACCTGGGTTTGCCCACGACCCCTGTGCCAGTGCAGCTCCAGTGTCTCTCCAATGAGACAACCAAACATGGACAGAGGACCTGCCTTGCACAAGGGTTCCTGGTGCCTTAAAAACTGCAGCTTGACCACCTCTGCTTTATTCCATCTTTACTGCCTGTAACCTGAAGACCAAATACCCTGTAAGAAGCCACTGAAATGGAAAAGTATATATTTCCTACAGAACCTCTACATGCAAAAGAATATCTTTTCATATTTCCTTCACCCTGGCCCTCTGGTTAGGTGCAAGTTCTACCACCATAAATTTATGGCGTTGCTTGGAAAGTCAGTTGACAGACAAGGTCCTGCTGTGCTGCTAAACATAAACATTTCACCTTCTTGTTGTGTTAAGCCTTGGCTGGATTTTTTTTTTTTTCACCGATAGTTTTTTTTTTCCGAATGGGAATGCAAGCAGCTGAAGCCCAGCGAGAAAACGTGAAAATAGATTTCTAGGAAAGTAACCAAAAGAGCTTTAGCAGCAGGACAAGTTGCTTATCGAGAACTATTTTAGGAACGTGAGGAAATGAAACTTTGAAGAGAGAGTTCCAAGAGGGAAGATTTACTGAGGAGCTGAGGGTTCAAAGCTGGATGACAACACGGCTATCAGGAAACCTTCTCTGCACCTGTTTCTCCACCAGCTGCTTAACCGTACTCCCCCTCCTTTCTGCTGGCAGCTGAACGGCCGAGATCTGCATCCTCTTTTGTACTAATCCGCTCCACCGTCTGTCTGGAAATGTTTGCCAGTCACCTCATCCCCTCCTCCTCCTGCACAGAGACATAAGACACAGTTTCTGGTTTTAATGCCCAGCTGTGCTCCAGAGATCTTGTACAAATCCAGGTCACACTCAGAAAACAGGGTCGCAGCATGCCTCAGTTTCCCATTTGTACAAGGGAAATACGTTACAGCTTTTCTTCCTTCTTGTGCACATTATCTAGTGAGGCTTCGGACTCCTTAGGTTGGGAGCTGCTTCTTTCAGAGGCTGTGCCCAGCATTTAATGCCAAAGGAGACACCTCTGTTTCGGGTTATAAGTGCTGTTGTGCTTTAGTGGTGCCTGAAGCATTTTTATCATGGCTCATTGGTGCAAATTTACTGTAAATCAAAGCCCTTTTATGCATGGAGATGAAGTGTAGTCTTCCCCTGTGCCACTGCTTTGCACATGGGCACTTTGCGCAGGTCTCCTTCAGGCTGTATGAATGAACTCCTGGTTTCACAAGCAGGAGTGTCACCTTCCTCCTGCATGATCCTCCCCTGGAGAAGTGCCCCGAAACTCTCGCTTGCTGGGCCAGATCCCAAGATCCCAGAACATCACACTTCTGCCCCTGTGCAGCAATGACACAGCAGGAATGCATGGCTTTGCTGAAGTCAGCAAGGCATCATACAATGTCCTGGTTTTAGATGTGATTTTAGAGTCAATTTAGGTTGATGAATCATAAAATAGTTAGAGTTGGAAGGGACCTTAAAGATCATCTAGTTCCAACACCCCTGCCATGGGCAGGGACATCTCCCATTAGACCAGGCTGCTCAAAGCCTGGTCTTGAGCACTTCCAGGGATGGGGCCTCAACAACTTCTCTGGACAACATGTTCCAGTGCCTCACCACCCTCAGAGTGAAAAATTTTTTCCTAATATCTATTTTAAATCTACCCTCTTTCAGTTTGAAGCCATTACCCCTTGCCCTATCACTACATGCCCTTGTAAAAAGTCCCTCCCCAGATTTCCTGTATTCCTTCTTTAAGTACTGGAAGGCTGCTATAAGGTCTCCCTGGAGCCTTCTCTTCTCCAGGCTGAACAACCCCAACTCTTTCAGCCTGTCTTCGGCACACAGGCATAAAAATAGACTTCCTACACCTCCTTTTTGTGTCAACAAGTGATGCTACATCTAGATAAGAGAAACTGGGAGCACTTCCCATCTCAGCCAAATCACAGCTCTACTCCAGACTGAACCATGGGCTTGCACCGGCCACAGTACTGGCCAGCCTTCTCCTCTTCTCAGCTTTCCAGGGAGAGGGTGAGAGGTGTTTTGGAGAAAACATGGCCCAACAGTCTTCTTCCCTGCAAGGCCAGGGCGGGATGACAGCCTGGTGGTCCCTGTCAGGCAGGTCCAGGAACATCCTCAGATGCTCTCCCCACAGCTGCGCAGCAGTGGCCCACGCTGCAGAGTGGGGAGGATGTGGTCGGCAAAGCCTCGGTCAGTAAAACCTGCTGAGCAAGCACGGCCACAGATCCTGCCTGCGTCCCTTGCAGGGAAGCCACCTCTCTGATCTCTCACCACCCGCACACACAAGGCGTGCACCAGGATGATGGCAGGCATCAGGCAACGTAAATAACCCACTGCAGCCTGGAAGCTGGCAGCCATCTTGTCATGACGGGCAGTGCGTGGGGGATATGAATAGGTCTTCAGGCACCCACTCCCACAAAGACTGGGCTAGCTGTTTGAACGCTCTTGTTTGAGCGTTGCTCTTGCTTGCTCCTGATGCACGCATCCACATTTGAGAAGGCTGCCAGGCCCCAGGCAGCATCAGAGAGGCTGAGCTTGGGACACGGCACATGGGAAGACGCAAACTGCCCCAAACAGTGGTGAGGAAGAGTCATGGGCAGCTTGTGGAGGAAGGAAGACCATCCTGGAGACCCTGACAGGGTGTCTGCTCCTCAGCTGCAAGGCAGTGGTGCCAGCACATCTCCAGTTTGGGTGAGGAGGACCTTGAGGAGACCTTTCTTTGTGGCACAGGCCCATTGTTTTGATGCCGTGTGTCGCAGTGGGTGAAGAGGGCAGATTCGTCTCCTGGCTGAGCGTGGGCCTGGGGAGTCAAGGGAAAGGCTGAGGAGACTTCTCTCAGAAAAGTGTTATCCTCCCTGAACTTGAGCTGTATCCCATAATGATGGATTTAAAATAAAGGACAGCCCATTTACCATGTAGCTGAGGAGCCTGTATCAAATTCCCAAGCTTCTCCTCCGCCTTGACAATGAAAAAATCTGTTTTAATATATCTTATATATCAAGTTCATGACCTCCTTAAAGAAAATTATTCTCATTTCAACATCCGTGGCTGAAATGTCTTTATCTGAGTATGAGCAGTATTGAGAACCGAGCTGTCTCCATCCCATTAAACTCCACTTTACAGCGTTTCTTTTGCTCTTTTCCACCCATGTCCTCCCTTTGCTCGCAGGTCCTTACCTGGTTCTGGGCTACTGTAGGGATAGCATAGGTAGGAGGAGCAGCTGGTTGCAGAAGAATGGCAAGACACAAGCTATGGACTTGGAAACTTTGATCAGGTGTGTATTTTTTGATATACGAATACCACTGCGGTTTGTAGTAAACTGATGGGATTGTTGCTCCAGTCACTGTTATTGTTGTTATCTCAGGAACACCTGGAGGATTCATCCCAAGTCCCAGGTCTTTTGAACTGGGGAGAGGTACAGGGAGTGTGCTACAAGACCTTCTAGTATGAGTTATATGCCTAGTGCTCAGAAATTTGTACCAATTGGATGTATATAGACATACATATAGCATATACATTTTTTTATGCATATGTATTTTATGTATGAGTATATATATACACGTATGGATGTTTCCTACCACTGTACAGCCCTCTAGGAAGCAGCACTGTGTTCTCAGTGCCTGGCCACACTGAGCATGTTTTCAGTGTCCCCATTGCATTTACAGGCAGAAATGGGCCTCCCGTGGACTCCCTAAACTTTGGGGGTCTCACAACCAGTGCCCCCATATCTGACTGCACAGCCAAAGGCTGGCATTGGCTGATCTCTGCCTTGGGCCTCTTTTCTGCCTGGGCAGGGAGCTTGGCCTGGGCTACAGGCTGCCCCAGGCACCACAGTGATGTATTTGACGACAGTGATGTCTTCAAGAAGTAACGAGGCCGTGTTTCAAGCTGAAGAGGCAGGCAGCACAAAGTAGATGTTATCACATCCTCTGGAGAAAACTCCTGGGAGAGTGAGACCAAGCCTTGAAGCTTTCACCCACGAAGCTTTGACCGCTTTGGAAAAGGCGGCCTTTTCCCTCTTTCCTTCCACCTCTCTCAGCAAAACGGCTCAGCCAACACCAGTCCTGTGGCATCAGGGCACTGTGCCACCCCGCCACAGTCGCCCTGTGATTGCTTGGTGGGGTCGGTAGGCGTTTGGGGTCGAGAGGAAACCCAGCACCTTTGCACATTGGAGCCGTTTACAATGACTTTTGTTGCTGATGGCGCATGTTTGGTTGTACTTGTTAAATCTTGTTAAACAGGAAACAGGTTTCAGGGCGAGAGGGTCTCTTAGAGTTCAAGCTCCTGCTTTCAAATGTTCTTACAAGATGCACAATTGGCACCGGCTTACAGGAAATATTTAATTGGAGTCGGAAGGCACTGGCTCCACCGACCTTGTATTACATTCCTCTGCGTGCTCCTTTCACAATGATTTTCACCTATAGCTTAAATCAGTGATTTATTTATACCAGCCAATGGTGAATTCAGCAGCATCAAGGGGAAGAGCGGACCACGGAGATGCAGCACGCAAAAGGGAGGAGCGAGCAACAAGGAACAGTCTTACGAAGCAGAAGGGGCTGCCGCAAACCTGAGAGTGACATATTTATGAGTCCAGTATCGGTTGCCTGCACTGATAAGCCACGGTCATTAAAGGAAGGAAAAGTCACCTTTGTGTATATAAAATATACAAGATTCATAGTTTGAAAAGACTCGACAGGAAAGCATTAGGTAAATAAAGGATATCCCATAAAGCATAATGTGAAAATTAAATTACCTCATAAGGGAGGAAGGCTGTCTGTCCCAGCAGTGAAAGGGAAGAAAAATGAAATTCCTCTATTCCATCCCAAAGCTGATTTGGCTTTGGATTTTTGGGTGGATCCAGACACATTGTTACTGATGCCTATAAAAAAAGTGTTAAAGTCCATTATATTGGACTGGAAATGCTGTAGCTTCCCATAAATTTTCACTGTACATTCACAAGGTGGTGAGAAGCATCCTATGCATTGCTGCTCATGGTGGCCAAACAACAGAAGTGCCTTTTCAGGGGTGAGCTGGATTTTCAACCTTATTTCCAGTTTTCAGGTCTCACCAGACTTATTTTTCAACTGATTTGGGGAGCTGTACTTGTGAAACACTTGGAAAAGTTTTCTTCCCTGGACTTTTCTTTTCTGGTGAGTATATGCAGGATCCACTTATTTTTGCTTTAACTGGTCAGTGCACCTCCAAAGCTGAGGAAATGTTGAAACATCGGGGAGAGGCAAATAGAAGGAAATTGAGAGTTCACTCATTGCTCTATCCAGCAAAAGAGACAATGGGAAGAAAAGACAAGAGATGGGGGGGGGGGGGAAGATAATCCACTATTTCAGTTTTATCATGAAAAAAAAAAATAAAAAAAAATCTTAAAAAACAACAACAACAACAACAAAACCCAGAATTAACAATTTCATAAGTAAGTGGTCTGCTAGTGGTTGTCCCTGTGGAAGGCATACACAGCCCCTGCCTTGCATGCACAGCCCCTGCCTTGCATACAGGTGACTAACTGGTGAGCAATGTATAGCTTTGCTCTGCCTCAGCAGCAAGTGCCTGTGGATACAGCCCTCAGACCCACCAAAGGTGTTCATTGAAAGCTTCACTGATGCCCAGGGTCTTCACACAGTGTTTTTGTTGGAGAGAAGATGATTTGACCTGAATCAAACCAATCTCCTTTTTTATTGCAAAATTTGGTCCTGGAGACATGATCCCCACAGAGGTTAGGTACATCCAAATAGCAGCTTTTAGCCACTATTGAGGTTAATTTTTTTTTTTTCCCAGCAGAAACATCCATTTGAAAATGTGACTATCTACTTTGGTGCTTTTTCTACATGCAAAAAGCCTGGGGGAAGCCATTTCCCCAATGTGTTGCCAGATTTTGGAATGATAACTTAAGCAAAGAGCTCATCACCAGTTCCTTGGATTTCCGTTCCCAGGGACATGTGCCGCAGTTGCTGATCCAACTGAAAAACACGTTTGACTTCTCTGGTGCACCACACAAGCAAATTAAGCTGCCCTGGTGCCCAGGCAGAGGCCCAGGAAAGAGACAGGCGCTTATTCATTGTAGACTGCTTTTGCTCTGGGGTTGGCATCAACACCTCTTCCCACCCACTCTTCTGTTCCAGATCTTTACAAGTCTGAGTCACGTTGCTGCTACATCTCATTCAGCCATGTGAAGCCTTTTGCTCCTCAGGAGCCGGCAGTTTCCTCTCCAGAGTGTCTCCAGCCCTTCAGGCCTCTGCATCAGTCAAATGTACTGTGCAGCAATGTAGGTCACCACTAAGCCATGGAAGGGAAGAAAGCAAGCAAGCAAGAAACCTATTCTGGGTAAAGTGAGTTGAATCAGAGGGTGAAACTTAGTGATCTTTGCAGATCAGTAATCTAATGGCATCACTTTTGCATGTCAATACAACCATTAAAGGGTCACCACAAGCAGCTCTTCTCCCATTTTTGAAACCTCCACATGGTTTTAAACTTAGAAGTTTCCTTTTCTCAAGCCAAACCAAACACAGGGACTGGCTTTCTGCTCATGGCAATCAACATTGCTCCAGTGGCCTCCATTGACCTAGCTTTTACCAGACAGGGCCCTCACTCTTCTGGAGCTGCCTTCTCCTTTCAAGTGCATCCCTTATTTTTATCACACTTCTTCAAATTGAAAGGTGCCTCTGAGCAAAGCAATCACAATCAATATCGGAGTCACGTTTATGCCTAGGAAATTATGACTAAAGGAACAATAAAACACTGATTTGCCACCTCTGGAAACGCAGTTTAGTCCAACCCTGTCATCTTTATCCACAGCCCTTGGGGACATCTCTTTACATGTAAGGGGTTTACTTACAAAACGCTGCATGTGGTCCCCCATTAGATAAATAAGGTGTGATCCAGAAGCAAGAAATGGAGATCAGTTTTGCGAGAAGCGTGCTAGATGAGGCAGTTTCATTTCATTTGATTTGGGATTTTTCTTGTATTCCCTCTTTCGCCCTTTACTGGTGTCTTAGCTCCCTCTCTAATAAATAACCAGTCCACATCACTAAACCGTTGCACATAACTCAGAGCAATTTGTTACTGTTGGCAATGTCTGTGCAGTGGGGGCCCAGGAACAGGCCAGCATAGAAGCAGTAATACCTCCCACTCTTCAGGAGCATGATTTCTGCCTGATTACAGAAGGGGTCATTGGTAGGACAATGCAGAGAAGGTCATATACAATTGCCTGCACACAAATTGCATGTCCTGCATGATCCTCGCATGAGCTACTTTACCCAGGAGGATCTGTCAGGAGAAACTGGTGGTGTGATATCAACACCGCAGATGTGGCAGGACATTAAAAAAATTAATACATATTCATAATCACCAGAATACAATGAAAGTGTTTGAGCATTTTATACAGCCCTGGGCCCAGAGGATAGTTTAAAATACAGAAATTCCTCCAGAAACAATGATATAATAAATCCACTAAGCCTAAGGTCCTTCCAAAAGTAAGACTACAAACATAGTCTCCAAATACTTGGTGAGGTTGTAACATTAACAGTCGTGTATGGTTTTCAAAAGAAATGAGAAAGGACTAGACACGCTTTTTCCCTTGACCCCCATCTGTCTGTCTTTCATGACCACTGAGCGGTACAAAGAGGGCGCCTTCCCACAGCATGGTTATTTTGCTGGTGCCCACCGTAAAATAATTAGCCAGGAGTCAAACTGAAGGCAAAGAGGGATTTTCAAGTTCCTGCCTGGAATGGGAGAGGTCAGCTGTCCTCTGCCTGCAAAAAGCTTCAAGGGTTAGCTAAGGGCAGGTGGCACCACATAGATGGAGCACCTGCTTTTCTTCTTCCCAGAAAGCTCATGAGGGCTGAGGGAGGAGGAACAGCAGCTCCTGGGAAAAAAAAAAAAAAAACCCTCAGTCTTTGGGAAAAAAAACCCTAATCCTAGTACATGCCACTTTCTCCAGTTCAGTGGGGTTTTTCTCAGCTTCCCTTTGTTTATGCACTTATGAGCATATGGTCTCTAATATGCCTTTCTCATTGCAGCCGCCTTCCTTGAGAGCCCTGGCCCAATTTAACACCTTCTGGATACCAAGACATGGAGGAAGGAAACAGAAGGAACATGATTTCTGTACATGCTCTGGTCTCTCATTGCCAATTAGCTGGTCTTTGTGGATGTCGGTACTTGAGCCTGGAATCCTTGGGGCTCAATGGAAAAGCATCAAATGAAAGGTAAAAAATAAGTCAGCAGAGCAACTGGAGGGCAACTGTGGTTTACCTGGGCTGTAACATCTGGGCTCAGCAGCACCGTGTGCCAGCGCTTTCCAATTTCAAAGTCATCTTATTTGTTTCTGTAGGGATTTGGGGGAAGTTTGTTTATTCTCTGTTGGTTTTGTGTTTTTGTTTTGCTTTTTAACAAAGCACCTTTAGAAAGAGTACACTTTCCAAAAAGGCATTGTTTAAGGTAATAATACAAGAGGGAAAATGGGGGATGTGGGGGAAGGCAAGGGAGAAGCAAAGCAGAAAGAAAACCTCCTCAGTTGTTCTCAGAAGAAAAACACTGGATTTATAGGGCGTGATGAGTTAAAAAAGAGAGGATGTTCTGGAATTTTTCACATACATTTCATGGAAGACCATTTATTCAGGGGAAAAAAGAAACCCTCCGTTTTTTCCTGAAATGTTGTTTTGTCATTTAAGACAATGAGAGAGCCAAGTGAGGCAGAATACCAAACTCCCAGAGCTCTCACACACGAAGCAGAAAGAGTTATGGCAAATTTGATTTTGACTATGACCACACTAAAGACCAAAATAAAGGCCACAATGATCGTTTTCCCGAGGGAGTTACAGGAGCCTTGAATAAAAGCCCCAGATTGCCCAGGACCCTCACTTGCTCTTTGATAGAACTGGGTTGCCCATTTCTGAGGAGGCAAAGTCAACTGGAAGAGGAAAGCGATATAAGTCGGACATGGGGAAAGGAAGGTGATTTCAGCTGCTCGGCTCCAAACGTGACAGAAGACAGAAAAGTGAAGATGATGGAGCTAGAAGAAAGATCGGGGTGCAGAAGAGCCTGGTGTCCCACAGCATCCCTCTGCAGGCCCAAGAGCAGATTTCCTGCCCTGTTCGCCGCCACCACTTCCGCAGATTTCAGGAAGGGCAAGATCCTAAACGGTGGCCATACTGGTGATGGGCACTGCTTACATCGGTCATCTGTCAGGGAGAACAACAGAACGCAAGTCTGCTATCTTCGGCATTAAGCAGAAAGTTAAGCTTAATAGCCGAAGGGACAGCCAGATTATCTCTTTCCCCATCCCTTTTAAGATTTGCCTTGGCCAGTCGATGATTATTGCTACCATGTGCATGCCTCAAATAATGTGTAAGGTTCAAATAGCTCTGCTAGTTACCAATTAATTGTTTAAAGGCAACAACAAGCTATTCACAAGAGATGCATATTAAACTAAAATGACTAGTTTTACTTGCATAATTCACACTAGCAGCATCTTCTTGTGCAAAAAAGGAGGCAGGTTGTGGTGATGACAAACTTCACAAGATGGTAGTATTCACCTTGTTTTGGACTTTTCACAAAAGCCTGGGCACCTAATAAGATCATTTGAAGGGAGGATTTTGTGGGGTACCTCTCTACCTGTGTAATACTTGCTGTAACACTGAGCCTCTATGTAGTCCCACAAAAATAAAGGAACCACTCACATGCTTAAAAGTCAGACACAGCTACTTGTTTTGCTGGATCAAGACCAAATCTCTTGTGTCTCCAAAATGGAGCTAACAATCCACCACAAATTCTCATGTGATTTCCAGTATTTCCCGTTTCAAGGCAGGCTACAAATCTTGCCCGAACACTTCACGGTGCTACACCTCGCGAGCCAGTTCTGGTCAGACCCAGCAATGACAGCTGTTCCTTAAAATGGAAAATAGTTCACATAAGATAACCATGCACATTCAAACTTTAAGCTTCAGTGTCAGGTTGGTTCAAGTTTGGCCTTATAGAGTAACTCTGCTTGCTTACTTATTTTTAAGCTATATTCATTTGCCTCCTCTTAACATGCTTTCTGTCATGCTTGTCCTTCACTGCTTTTGCCCAGCATTTCCAGATCTACTAAATCTGCACCTTTTACCTTACTTATTTCTCTGGAAAGAATGAGTCCCTCCTCCTGCCTCCCCCTTATCCCCGTGTAACATCCATCACTGTATCACCACCTGTCTGAGCAGCACTAGGGAAGGGTCAAGGTATTATTTCCTACCCTTGACAGGTGTTATAACAACACTGAACAACCCCAACTTATAAAAGTTTCCATTCTGCAAACTGCTGCATGTACTTTTCTTCCTGCTATTCCATCCTCCCTGGAGGCTTCTCGGCTCTGCTCGTGCCAAAGCAAAAAGCCACTCGCGCTTCCATGAATGCGAAAGTGAAAGACAGACTTTCCCCATGTTGCACAGCGTCAAGAAGAGCCAACACACTTAACCACAGCCTCAGGGGTCTTCTGTGATGACCAAGGCTAGCGTTGCATCTCCTGGGTCAGTCTCTGAGGCATAGTGCTGGGAAACCTCCCACCAGGCAGGATCATCCTTGGGCTGAAATAGGAAACCCAGAGGAGCAAAATAACCACATAGAAGCACATAAATGCATCTCAGACACCAAATAGTTAGTCCTTGTCCATGGAGGGGATCAACCCATGTATGCACTTACACAGCTTACCTACACAAGCAACATTATAACGAGAACTAGGAAACCAGGACAAGGATCTGGCCCTGAGTGCAGTAGACACCAAGCAGATAACACAGAATTTGAACTCCTGGGATGCCAATTTGGTTGCAGCAGGTCAAGAAGCGGGAGGAGATGACAAAAACACCAGTGCTGAGTAGAAGCAGTAGTGCAGGCACACACAGCACAAGCGCTCTGGAGTGCTCTTCAGAGACATGCTGGATCCTCCTCGCTGCATTCCTCACTCTCCATTTCTGCCCCCTGTGGAAGAGCTCACACATGCACAGTCGTACCCGCCGTACGTGCATAAACCCTCTGCACTCTCCCTCCTGTAACATCCAGAGACTGGGAACAGTTTAAGGAACAAATGATCTGTTAAAGCCATGCAATCTGTGAGAAATGTGAAATATTTGGAGGTTAGGTTCTCGGCCATGCAGAAGTTACACATCTGGGCAAGTTAGCTGTCTTTTTTTATGGGGAAACAGGCATCCCTATAAGGTGACCTGTTTCATCTTAGCATAAGTGTCCAGACTAAGCTAGATTAAATCTATCCCATTAAATCTCTCTGTCCATCAATTACCCTGGGCAGTTAGGTGAAATTAAACACCTAACTCTCACTTAAGTGGGATGAATCCCCTTTGAGTCCCAGCAGTTTAGATGCGGTTCAGAATTTCTCATTTCCTACAAGACAAATTTCCTGTGTGCCTGAAGTTCAGAAAGACAATGTGGCAGGCCATTGGCCCAAGGAAAAGGTGAGCTCCTTGGAGAGGCTGCTTTTTGGGACCGCTCACTCCACTCCATATACACCCTTCCCTTTAGCAATGACATATTCCATCTTCATGCAAATCAAGCAATTACTGCTGAGCGCACTAGTGTCCGGTACAAACATTATGCCTGGTCTTCTCTGAATCACTCCAGGAAATGTGAGGAAATTTGTATATCTAGGTAACAGTGCGGGGAGAGAGTATAAAAGGCTACAGGGGAGGGGAGAAACTATATTTTTATTAAAACAGTTATTATTATTATTATTATTATTATTATTATTATTACTGTTGTTGTTGTTGTTATTGTTATTATGTATTAGTCTATATCTTCCATTTTGCATTGGTTTGGTTGGTTTGGTTTGGTTTTCTTTCCCCACAAAGAAGCAATGTACTTAAGGAGTAACTACATGTTCTTGCCTTCAGTTGCTGCTAACCATTGTGGAAAAGCTGCAGACTTCCAGCCTCAGAAGCACCTGAAAAGCTAACGATTGACTGGACCTGTTCAGAGGTAGACTGACAATATTTCTGGCATCCTGAGGCT
The DNA here is from genome assembly GCF_965231255.1 of Vanellus vanellus. NCBI lineage: Eukaryota > Metazoa > Chordata > Aves > Charadriiformes > Charadriidae > Vanellus > Vanellus vanellus. The sequence goes on along the minus strand of NC_138906.1, from coordinate 118,420,188 downwards.
GGCAAGCCAGTCGAGAGGACCACAGCACCAAACATCAGTAATTTCTACTCTCCAGTTGGACTTCTGCATAGTGAGAGATGGAATGAGACATTACTGCAGCCTTTTTTCCATCAGAGGCATCCCCCAACCAGAGGAATCCTTGCAAAGACTACCTTTTTTTTCAATCATGTTATTCATTCCTTAATTATCATTAATTGTTTAACTTAGTTTGGCTACAAATCATAAAGCAAGCTCAGGGATTTATCCGGCAGAGACACGCACAGGTTCTTTGACACACCACTGGCACCGAATCTCCTGATTCACTGGCAAAAGTGCTTTCAGTAAAACCCAGAAAAAGAAACTGCAAAAACAAACAAGAGCAATAAAATAATACCCTATGCAGAGGATAAAGAAAAGGCTAAAGTCAGCATTTTATCTGATAGTCTGTCTTCAGGAAATGCCTGTGAAAACAGTTTTGGAAAGTAATAGCTGATCTGGCTGCAGATATTCCTTGAAATGAGAAAGGTGTAAAATCCTGGTGTCTTTTTTTTTTTTTAATAGTTCTCACCAGAAGAAAAGCATTTTGCCACCCCGTGAAAGGCAGAATGCCTTATTATGGGTAAAGTATTATAAGTAATAAAGCTGCCAGAAGAAGGATTCATATACTTGTAAGAGCAAAAGGAAATAGCTCTGCATTAAAAATGAGTGAATGGAAAGGGATAGACAAACACAGAGGAGGCCACTACGGTGATGAAGTGTTTACCAAGCTAGGCTCTCTCTGAATCTCTGAGTGCCATCATCACGGTTTTCCTCATTCTCGGAATTTTTTATGTTTTTTTTTTTTTCTTATTTTTTTAATTGACAGGCAATTATACCCATGAAAATCTGAAGCCTGGTCTGCTTTGCTGCATACCTTCTCTCCTTCACTCACACAATGGCATATATTCTGCGGGAGAGACAAACAGACGGAGACTTGGCAGGTGTCATGCTCCTGTTAAACACAAGAAGTGTAGCCGCAAAAGTCTTCTTACTGTCATAACTTTCTGACCAATGACTCCAGTTAAGCAAGGCACTGTAAATGTTGCTCCTGAAAGCGAGCTCTCCTTCTTTCCTCGCAGTCACACTTATTCAGAACATACAGGCCCTCTTGCAACAGCAGAGGAATTAATCACACTGTGTCAATACCTTTTCCCAGGGACAGAATTTGAGGGCAGGGCAGTGGAGCCTCGTATCTGCAATGCAAATGATATCCTAAACATGTCACCAGAAAATGAATGCACAGCACATGCGAGGCCTGGCAGATGTACTGTCCTGAAGCCTGGTAGCAGCACAAATAACATTAACTTCACTGTCATCACCCCAAATCCTGGGGCAACACTATTGTGGGGGCACATTTAATTGAGGGGGATGCTTCCCAGACTGACCCACAAGTGGGCAGGCATTGACTTCAGTGTATGGTTTATTCTCCATTTTTTTAAAGACAGCGGGAGGCTGCCGAGGACGCAGAGAGGTGTCCTAGCGTCTGGAGCTGGAGGAGCAGTTAGTAAGGAGGTGGCTGGAGGACGCTGCACGTCCTGCCCTACTTGGCTGAAATGGCAGCTCAAAACCCTGTGCTTCCCTCAGTTGTGGTTTATGGTTTCTTGGGAGAAGTGGGTCTCGAGGGGGAAAGACATAAGAAGGACATGGACCAGCTGGAGCACATCCAGAGGAGGGCCATGAGGATGATCCAAGGGCTGGAGCACCTCTCCTATGAGGACAGGCTGAGAGAGTTGGGGCTGTTCAGCCTGGAGAAGAGAAGGCTCTGGGGAGATCTTACTGCGGCCTTTCAGTACCTAAAGGGGGCCTACAGGAGAGCTGGGGAAGGACATTTTACTAGGGTATGTAGTGATAGGACGAGGGGGAATGGCTTTAAAATGGAAGAGGGCAGGTTCAGATTAAACATTAGGAAGAAGTTTTTCACTTTGTGTGTGGTAAGGCACTGGAAGAGGTTGCCCAGAGAGGCTGTTGAGGCCCCATCCCTGGAGGTGTTCAAGGCCAGGCTGGACGTGGCCTTGGGCAACGTGGTCTAGTGGGAGGTGTCCCTGCCTATGGCAAGGGGGTTGGAACTTGATGATCTTCAAGGTCCCTTCCAACCTAAACCATTCTATGATTCTATGATTCTATGAAAGGGGGAGCTGATGTTAGAAAACAGGCTATCTGTCAAATGTTGGCTTTTCTGGCCAACGTGAGTATTCGTAGAAGCAGTTTCCAGGCTGCCCGGGCTGTTGGGCAGTAGGACAGCTCTTACTGAGCTGGGCAATATTGGGATTGGGCAAGAGCATTGGGAAGGCTGGAGATCACAGACACGACGGACAATACTGGGGTTGGGATCAGAGGTGGCAGACTAAGGTGGGTGTTTTGGGGGCTGTAGAAGTATGTGCATTTTAGCCAGCTGTGGCCAGTCTCCAGTTGTAACTCCTGGGTTGCAGGCAAGGGAACCTGGAGCAGTGCTCAATAGCCTTGGGAAAAAAAAGACAATCAATAGGATCCTTATACCGGGGAGAGTCCTTCCAAGAGGCCCTGAAAGTGTCTGGTATATTAAAAAATTGTAAGCTCAGGTGTTGGATACAGCATGCCTGGAACTTGTATGACAGAAACAAAGTGGCAGCCTGCCATCCAAGCTAGCCACTCCAGCATCCGTGTCTTCCTCATATCTAGTGCCAGAATCAATCACCCGATCCAGATCCTGATCTGATATGGCTGTTACTGGCATGGAAATGGGAAAGGAACCATTCTAAACAGTAACAGCAAAATGAACATCTCTTCAGAAATTGCCTAAGCAAACAGACACAATAAGCTAATCCAACCAAAAATAAAAAATGATGCCTCTGAACAGCAGCAAGTGGAAGATAAGAGCTAGTCTTTTATCAAGTCCAGAGGCCTCCTGGACAGAAGGAAAAACAAGTGGAAGATCAAATGGATTGTGGGTCAAGTAAAGCACTAGGCAAAGAGATTTGAAGCCAAACCACAGGACACATTTGTCAAGCTCTTAAAAAAATAGAAATGCAGGATCAAAGCAGAAGCACTTTGCAAATATTAACATTTGTCACCTACTTTTACTTTTGATGTACTTCATTTTGAAGACATTTCTCCCTTTTCTCTTTTTTTTTTAAACAGGATAATCTAATCTTTCAGTACACACACTTGCCTCCTTCAAAAGAAACACAATGACAATGTTACTGAAACATGGAAGACTAATAAGAACAGATTAAAAGAACCAACATATGGAAAAGAAATAATAAAAATATATTAAGCAGCAGTGCAGGGAAATGTTGTTGACACTGTTGTCAAATGTTCTATTATAAAGGTTTTGGTAGTTTTCCCAACAAAATATAAGTGAAACAATAACTCTTTGTATTGCCTCACATTCGAGTGGAGGAAGAGCATTCCTGCAGCACTTGAGTCAGCAACAACATAATTAAAGAAAATCACATTAGCACCAAATGGATCACATTCATTACTAATATGTACGTATTGTTTTGGAGATGCTACCCCATTGATTAACAGGACAAAAATATGGAAAAGACAAATATAAAAAAGCTTGAAAACTTCTTCTGGAGCATTTTCAGCTGTGTGTTTGTCCCTGCTACATCAGCTCTGCAACTCATGTCCTTCAGACAAAGACAGTGACATGAATCCCAACTCAGTGGTAGGCTGATATTCCTGCAAGACTGGGTGACGGTTTTGTTTTCTTCCTCCATTCAGTCAGAAGGTTTCCGTGTCCCTGCTGACACCCCAAGCCGTGGGACTGCAGAGGGAAGTAGCATTTGAGGACCTTCAGCATGCGTCGAGACAGACCTTCTGCACGCTGGGAGTTTTACAGCTCTGCAGCTGAGGTATTGCTTTGCCCGGCGCAAGATACATAACAACAACAATACCTCAGGCTGAATTTAGGAAATTCGGTAATTGTGAAGTGTGGTAAATCGTCTTTAAAGCAAACACTCTTAAAAGCAGAGAGATAAAGTTCATTCCCCCATGATGAGGTGGTAGCGAGGCATACGGTGAGGCAGTGGGCAGGGTTTCAAAGCAGCTTGGTCACGTTGGGCGAGATACTGCCGCCTGCTCCCGACGGGATTTCTGAGACTGCTGGCACCAGGGTGACAGGCAAGTAATCGTTAACAGGGGAAGTCTGTCTGGTGCCTGCTCTTTGTTCCAGCCCCACTTTCATATTTGAGAACCCTTATGGTATACTTTCTATTCACAGCAATGTTTTAGCCTGTCGCAAGTGTGGCCCCAGTGATTATAGTTAGGCAAATACAGCAAGAACCCACACATGCTTGAGCCCTTCAAAGTATCTTTTTTTCCCCCCCCTCAGTTTCCACTTGTTAATATTTGACTGAGTCTGTAGTTTGAACAAGTACTTCCCAAATATATTTCAGCTTTCAAAAAAAAAAAAAAAGCCACCGAACATTTAGGGTTCTCAGAGCATTTATGGCTGAAACTCGTTTTGCAGGTTCAGCCATCTGTCCTGCCCGTCCTTGTGTCCTTATACTCTTGTAAAATGCAGTCGGTCATCTTATTGGGGAACTCACAACGCCGCTGGCACCGCATTTGGTTCCTGGATATCTCACCAGGATGACTTCTTGGAAACACTAAAAGCAAGGAAGATGCTAGGAAGATGTGGCTCAAAACACTTACAGCTGCAAGGGGGAAGTAGGCTTCAAAATGCAGATAAAAATCTCTCAAAGGATCCACCTGAAGGAAGGACATACCCAGAATGAGGCATTGTGATCAGCTCCATAGAAAAACGATGATAGGACACATGCTTCTGACTAGGTTAAAGTGAATTGCAGTACTAGTAGGAACACCACAGCACGGCCAACATGATTACCAAGATTACCAAGTGGGGTGATTATCGTTACTAATCACTATCCACATAAAAGAGTTTGTCAAGGGGATCCATTCTTGCTATTTGCCATTGGAGACATGTACCTGAAATTTCACAGAAGTTGGAATAAATGAGGTCCCATCAACTCCAGAAGCTGCTCTTCCAAACACTTTGTGAAGGTCTATGCAGTCTTAGCACAGGTGACTGGATGCGAATCTACACAAAGGCTTCTTCATTCTGCTTTTGGCAACATAAACCATTTTAAAAAGGATATCAAATGATACCATTCTGGTGGAAGTTATAACAATTGTTCTTATGTGAACCTGTTCATCTATTTTAAATCTCCTTAATCCTATGCCAGGACAAATGTGAAATTGGAGAATTTTACATGCCCAGCTTCTTTTTTCAGCCATGCACATATATCAGACCTGGATTTTGTATTTCTGTACACAAGACTATTCCCTGTGTGGTGATATTGTTTGTACACCAAGATGGGGAAACGAGGATATTGCAATAATAATAACAAGGAAGCCCATTTTCCCTTTGAAGAAAAGCTCTTTGTTTTTTTAAAGCTTTGTGATAGATGTAAACAATTGTGTGTTCTTAGAAATGATAGGTATTTTTTAACAGGAAAATATGGTATTATTGTAATAACCTTCAGCAAGCCTGAAAGGTTTTCACATGAGCAAAGAAGGTGGTTGTGGGGTTCATCTCAAAGCTTGTCTAATTACACAGACACAGGAATTGCAAAAATAGGGTGGAAACTGCACTGCATGACTGCAATTCCTCTTTCATACTGCCTTGCTTGTGACTGGAACAAAGTTACCTTAGGTGAAGCACCGGTGTGCTAGGACAATTAAAAATTCCTGATCTCACCCAGTCGTGTGTGTGTGTGGGGGAAGTGTTGGGAAGACTAAAAAAGGGATAAAAACTTTATCTAACAGGTTGACTTCTAGTAAATACATAATTAAGGTCAATAACATTTATTAATGGTGCAGGATAAGTGTTTGAATCAAGTAATTATTTACCAGATCTGTCTCACTTTGCCATTAGAAACCTCAGAACCAAAGAAACCCCTGAACCCAAGAACAAAACCTAAAACCCGTTGCTGTCATCCCTGATGCTGTTTCAGTGCTGGTGAATTCAAACCATTTCACACTGCCCCTTGCAGACATCCTGGGTGAAGGCCCAGTTTTGTTGAGCTGGGTTTTGCATAGCCACTTAAATAACTAGGTAATTTTCCATTGATTTCTTCCCATTCCTATCCCAGGCCCTGGATGCTGCCTCTCCACCCTTGCCATTCTCTAGACTGTAGATGTTATTGCCACATCTCTACTGCCTCTCCTTAGTTATCCCTTTTCCCAGGTGTCGTTCGCCTTCATAGATGCTTATTCCACTGCACCTTCTTATCTTCTTCTAATTTCCCACTGGGAAATCACAGTTGGAGCTATCTTGTCGTTTTCTTCCTCGAAGACACCACTTTTGCTGCAGCACATGGAAAGATCAGGGTTTTCTTTTCAATAACACCTCACCAGCTCAAGTAGGTAAGCAGAGGCAACCTGCAAGCCCTTGTCTACAGGGTCTATGGTTGCTGCTGAACAACCCCTCTTTGTAGCGCTTCTTCATCCTGGAAATGCAGCCACAGAGCAGTTCACATTTTCAAAGAGTAAATCAGGCTCATATCTTGGATGCAACTGGTACAGTTAGAGCACGGTCTGTTTAAATCAGCTCGGAAACTGAAAACCAAATAATGAATGAGCACAGAAAATTAGCTTGGCAAAACTCCACCGCGATGATTTGTTTTCCAAAGTGCAGCTGATTTACAGATTTGAGGCCTCCATTGGTGCTCTCTAGGTTTAAAGCAAGATATTTCAACAAAAATTATAGCTGAAGAGCAGTTCTGCTGATCCAGGAAATGTTCTGAGGGTGACAGTAAACGCTCGAGGTATGTGCGAGAGGGCTATATCCCAGCTGGTGCTGTTACATCTCTGCACAAAGCGGCCAAGCAAGCAGACTTCCTGAATTTTTTGGCTTGCCAGATCCCTGTCCTGCCCACAGCACCACGGCCGCCCCACTGCCCCAATGGACCAAGAGCGGGTTTAGCCAGATTCCTGCGGATTCTCACCAAAAAGACACCCTCCATCCATAGTGGGCACACAGAGGCTCAGCTGCCTCTGCATAGCTCCCAGATACCCACCACTGAAACCATCCCTTCCCAAGGGGCCAAGGTGATTCCCCAAATAGTTTGGGTGCTGGGGCTGCACTGTAGACGGTGAGGATCAGAGCATCCGATTTTAAAATGGCCTTTTTTTTACCCAGTAGCTTTGTTTGTCATCATTATTGCTTGCTGGTGGGGATGGCTGCAGTGTGGTGCAGGCCCTGCAATGGGTCCCTCACCTCTGCCACACTGTGGAGGGCAGAGAAGGTCTTCAGGAACCAAACCACACATAACAGCCCTTGAAGGAAACAAATGCTAAATAAGCCGCTTCCTTGGGCCTGCTGCAGTTTTTCTTACACTGATAATAAAGGGGAACAAGATCTCCGTGTGCTCGTTCCTATCTGCTTTCCACCATAAATGTTTAACGTGCATCAAACTCTTGAGCGAGGAACCAGCAGTTCTTGGAGAGATTGACCTACATGCTTCGTCAGTTGTAATGGAGGTTTTATCCCTTAATAAACTGGAAAGCGACTCTTTTTTTGATGACAGAGACACTGGTAGCTGACACCAAATGGAATACCTGGCTGCACGCCTGCCAGTGGTGGGAAGATGTACACAGGCATTTAGGAGCTCTGTAGGATCGAGCAGCTTTTCTTTACTGCAGCATGCAGTTAGACAATAGAAATTTAAGCCTTGACAGGTTGGGAACTCAGGACCTTGACAGGCTTGAGAGGTGGGCCCATGCAAACCTTATGAAGTTCAACAAGGCCAACTGCAAGGTACTGCACGTGGGTAGGGGCAATCACAAGCATAAGTACAGGTTGGGTGGAGAATGGCTTGAGATGTATGCTTGCAGCCCAGAAAGCCAACCGTATCCTGAGCTGCATCAGAAGCGTGACGAGCAGGCCAAGGGAGGTGATTCTGCCCTTCTAGTCTGCTCTCATGAGACCCTGCCTGGAGTACTACCTTTGGCTCTAGGACCCCCAACATAAGAAGGACGCTGACCTGTTTGAGTGAGTCCAGAGGAGGGCCACAGAGCTGTTCAGTGGGCTGGAGCCCCTCTCCTATGAAGACAGGCTGACAGTTGGGGTTATTCAGCCTGGAGAAGAGAAGGCTCCAGGGAAACCTTATAGCAGCCTTTCAGTCTCTGAAGGGGGCCTACAACAAAGCTGGAGAGGGACTTTTTACAAGGGCATGTAGGACAAGGGGGAATGGCTTCAAACTGGAAGAGGGTAGATTTAGATTAGATATCAGTAAGAAATTTTTCTCTCTGAGGGTGGTGATACACAGGCACCGGTTGCCCAGAGAAGCTGCGGATGCTCCATCCCTGGAAGTGTTCAAGGCCAGGCTGGATGGGGCTTTGAGCAACCTGGTCTAGTGGGAGGTGTCCCTGCCCATGGCACAGGGGTTAGAACTAGATGATATTTAAGGTCGTTTCCAAACTAAACCATTCTATGATTCTAAACTATCTTAAGGTACAAAGAAGTGCCCATTAGATATTATGTAAGCAGTAGAACCCTATTAATTTATTTATAAATTATTAATAGAATTCTATGATTCTATTCTAATTTCAGTGTCCTGAACATAATGGTTTATACCCACTGTGTCAATTTAAAAAGCAAAGCCAAAGGACGATGCAAACTCAAGAGGTTGGATTGTGCTCTTACTTCAACTCCTATACTGTAATTAAGTCATCTGGCTTATGGATGTGATTGAGGGTGACAATCTGCCTTTTAGATGATGAGACATATTGGCTAGGAAAGTAGTGTGGATGTTTACTAATAGCTTTCTCACAAATAAAAATGGAGAAAAGGGTTCATTAAACTTTTAAACTTTTAAAGTTAAGAAGACAGATGATGTGAGGAACGAAAAGAGAGAGATCCTTCCACCATGGTGAGAAAGACGGCGAGAAAGATGGCGAGAACGAAGTTTCTAGCACACCTGAACTCTAGAAGTTATGAAGCAACAGAATGGCAGGTGATATCTCAAACTATTAATTTACCTGGGTCTATAGAAAGAGAAGCTAAAAAGTTCTGCCACAATATTCCCATAACCAGAAATACCGACAGTTATCAAACCATCCTCAGGAAGCTGGGAAATACTTTAAGAAGACCTTTGACAGGACAGGAATTCGAACAAGACACCCTGAAATTACCCAGAAATTACTTGGCTGCAAGAGGGGCTAGTCAGACACGTAAATTCAGAGTTAAAGGCATAAGATTTTTCAAGTGGCATTGTGACATCTTGCACAACACCTCCTGGACCTCTGTGGCATGTAGATTTTAGTGGTGTAAAACCAGAAGTGTATGGGGCACCGTCTCCAATGAAGCGATACAGAGATGTGGGTGTTGCAGAAAGCCCTGTCCTGAGCCCAGGATGTCCCCGCTGAATGGATAGGGGACAGTAATGCTCAGAGGCAGCCGGGAAACACAACTCGCACCAGTCCAGTTGGGCAAACAGGACTGGACCGACACTCTCACCACCACCCGGTGCCTGTCCAGCAAGGCTTTCGGGGGTTAGGAGCATTTTTTCAGCTTTTTATTAGAAAAAATAAATTGTTCCACATTTTCAGGGTTTTTTCTTGCTTCACTTTATAGCCCTGGCTTCTTTCATGCTACAAGTTCTTCCTCTTTATGCCATCTCCATGGCTTTCTTTTCCTCCCAAACAGAAATGGAAAAAAATGGGATAATAATAGAAATTTCTCTGAAAAATTTCTTTTTCTGAAGATAAATTCTGAAATTTCTTCTCTTTACTTTCATTTACAAATTTTCACCTTGGGTGCTTCCTATATCTGTAAAGTAGCCTTGGAAAGACTTAATAGCTCCTAAGGGCATGTGAAACCAAACTCATTGCCCTGAGACTTAAAATCCTCCGAAGGACAGCACTCAGCAATGTAAAGCGGAAGACTATTATTTCTTATATTTGCACATCATCATTATCTAACTGAAATTGTAGCTGAAGGAGAGAGAGAGAAAACCACAGAGCTGGCTTCATGTGGCTACCAGAGAAAATTTTTAATTGCCTTTATGTGGATAATATTATTTTTTCATAAATGTTTCCAGGATACAGTAAGGGGACAGCTCAGCACTGTACATGCCATTCACACAGAGTGGCACGTTTGTGGCATGAGCAGAAGTTTGGGGGTGTTTTTTTGTTTTGTTTTGGTTTTTTTGTGCAAGTGCTTCACTTTTTTTTTTCCAATAGATGTGGGCAAAGTTTTGTGTAATTTTCCAGTGACCTTGATTATGCAATTCTGTGTGGCTGCTGCCCTAGACGACATCAAAGATGCCACTCTTGTTATCGGGTGGCGGGCAGCCCCAGCCAGGTGAGGGACATCCCGAGGGCACCTGGCAGTGCCAGGGGCAGATGGCCCTCCAGCCTGCATTGATTACCGAGCTCTTCCTGGGGAAGACTCTTATTGGTCCCACTCCACTTTTTTGAAGGGGGGAAGTTACAGGGCTGGCAGTCATAAAACATACAGAGGCATCATCAGGTAGATGATGATATACCACAAATAAGCTGAACCTATTTATTTCCAAATAGAAAGAGGATGGTCCCAACCCACCACTAGCACGTGCTTAATTCCAACCAGGGGCTCAAACCCCACTGAAAGGGTTAACTTCAGCCCCCTTTGAAGTCGGCATGGGCAAACCTTCATCTCAATAGGGCCAGTTCCTCCTCCCAGCGCTAAGTGCTTTGATGAATCAGCACTGTAACACGAAAACGAGGTGCAAAGCAAAATCATCTCTTCCCGGGTGCCTCCCTGACGCAGGCATAACCCTTTCCAGTGAGACTGGAGCTGGGGTGAGGCCATGGCCCTTCCACCCTTACTCCTATAGACCATCAGGAATATCAGCGGGAAACACCACTCACATTAAGTCCCTGCTCCTTTCCGCAGCCTGGACACACAGGCGGGCAGACAGTGAAGGGTCATGATCCTGCAGAGGCAATGGGGAGAAGGGAGCAGAACCAGCATTTCCCGAACGCCTCTTTGCTATGGGAGTCCCTGATCTTGCTCGATAAACATCCTCACCAACCTCACAGGTAGAGAGGAAACCAGCTACAAACCAGAACTGCAAAAATGTGGCTAACATTGCCCAAAAAACCTCCCATCATAGCCAGATTCTCTTTCAATGTTACCGTAATTTAACCCTCCCCCAGAAAAAGATGAAAGCCAGCTACACCCAGTGTTTCAGGTGGTTGAATGTTAGTTATTTTTGTGGTAGGACCTGGAAAACTAACCTATGAGAAGTTTCTACCTGCTTCTTGTTGAATACTCCTCTCTTTTTGGCCCCTTTTCCACAATTTCTTTTTCCTGCAAGCCTGGGATGGAGGTTTTAGCAACTAGGTGATCTGTCTCCCAAGTGCTCTTGACACAGAGAAGCAAAGAGGAATGAAAATTGCCCACTAATCCCTGGTTTTCAGAATTGTTTTGCATCATGTTTCCTGCTATACCAGGTAAGACTTTTCTGATCAAAGCAAGTCCTTTCCAAAGCATGTCTTCTTTTTTTTTTTTTTTTTTTTTTTTAAAAAAAAAAAAGAAGGCAGAAAATTGAGTGAAAAATAAGAAGGAAGAAAAAGAAAAGATAAGCTCTGGTCAATCAAGCCCCAGGTCTCTTGTCTCCAGTTTGTGATATGTTTTATGATCTCAGACACAACAGATTGTGAGCCTGCAATGTTTGGAAATAGTAGATGATTAAACCTTCTGGCCAGGTGTAAATGCAACCTTTGTCTTCTGATGACTGTGTGAGAATTACCTTCCTTCTCAAAGTCCCCGGCTGGCCCTGTTCTCTTCACTGTTAAAAACGTTCCCTGCTTGGAGCTGCAACCACAATGTGCTTCCACTTTATTTCTCATCTATCCAGGCACCAACGCAATCCATATCGCTCCAATCCATATTGTCCTGAGATACAGAAAAAAAATTGCTGAGCATGCTACTAAAAATTTGAAAGAATGTGGCCTGTGAGTTTTTCTACTTCTTTTCCCGGGGGGATTTTGTACCAGGTAAATAATAAAAAACGTGTAATGATTGACTAGGCTTTTAAACCTGAGCTGAAGGTAAGTTTGCCTTGCTGTTCCAGTTAAATATTCTCACTAGCCCCCTTCTCTTTCTCCGTTTATCATGCCACAAAGTCCCCTTCAGCCTGATTCATTCTTTATTCTTTAGAAATTTGGGCAACAGTCAAATCTGACCTTTAGAGTCATAAACAAATTAAATTGTTTCACAACCAAATAATATGAAACAATATTGAATAGCTGGGCTTCCGCTGAGTTTCCTCTTAAAGAGAAAGAAGCCCCAAAACAGCACAGACACGGGAGACAGAGGGAGAGAGATGGAAGACAAGACGTGCTGATACTCCACACAGCAACGAGGTGGTGAAGCACCAGGGTCTGGCTCTGGACTGACAGATACCAGCACTTTGGAAGATGGTGTGAGAGGTGTTTATTAATTATTTACTCTTCTGGGAGCAGAGTGCTCCCCAAGAGGCATGCCCTGCTGCAAGCTTGTTGCTGCAGGGCCACCAGGCGCTGGCAGCACCCCACACTCTGGCTACTGTTTAAGGTGAAACCCAAAGGTGGCCAAAGCAGCCTCGGTGCCACCAGCTCGGAAACCATTTCTCCTCTCCCCTCTGTTTGCCTGAACTTTGGCTGTGCGTGGTCCGGCCTCCCTGCACACGCGGAACCTGCTGCCACTGCTCACGGTCCTGCTGACCGGGGCGAGGGGCAGGGCTGTGTCACCTGCTGTTGGATCTGCGAGGACATCCTTGGGAGTGGGGCCGTTCCCTTCCCCTCAGCTTGGACGCGTGGCCGGAGGCTGCCAGCCCCGACATGGCGAGCAGCGAGCCCTCTTTGGGGAGATGCTGTAGGGTTCAGCACACTTGCGGAGCATCGCTGGAATGTGAAGCATCTGGGGCAGATGTGGAGATGTGATAAGGCTCCTTGCTGTCCTTAAAAACACTGTGAAGTGGCCAGGTAGGGATTCCCCTGGCAAAGGGGGATTCCCCACCTGGCACGGAGCTGATCCCAATTGCCATCGAGGCTCTAGGACCATTACAGGCAGCCCAGCCTTGGGCCCCCAGGGGTATCCCTCTCCTGTGGGTGGCAGGGTGGCACCCGGGCGCTGGCTCACCCCACCCCCTTTGCAAGGGGACACCTCAACCAGGGACAATCCACCCCTCCTCCTCCCTTACTTGAGCAGTTATGCAGTTTTTGCATAAAAGCACCAGACAGGGAAAGAAACAGAACAATAAACAGTGCCCTGGGCCGATGCCAGCAATGCGGCACAGCGGCTATATTGGGAAGGTGGGGCCCACCACCTCCTTGCTCCTATGCCATGGGCAGCACAGGCTTCTCCATGCCCCTGGCCATGCATCGGCATGATGTCGGCCCATCCATGGGGCACCGCTCCACATCTGCGCTGGCACCGTGACCCCCCCAGGGATGGAGCGTTTCTGTGCCATGTCAGCGCTGAGCCCAGAGGATCTCACTGTACTTGTCCCAGCAGCACTCTAAGAATGGTGCGCTCACATGCACCTAACATAATGAGATCCCAAACTGCCATTAGTTCTTCCCATACATGATGTCTGCACACAAGACACAAGCAACGATCTGTTTACAGGAGACGTACAACCAACATGCAGAGCTGCTGCTTTTCTCCTCGGCTGGACACCCAACTACAGATGTGCTGTGGACAACCATCAACGGCCAAAGCTGCTGTTACTGTTACTGATACGAAAAGCCTTTAATTGTCCACTGGTTTGTACCATTTACGTAGTGGAGGCAGACAGACGTGAAGCACATTTGGATGCCTTAATTAACCTGAAGAATTATGAAGCCATTCCTGTAACTGAAATATGGTTTTGCCTTTTGTAAACCATTTGACAGAAGAATTATGAGGCTAAGAATTAGATGTAGGAATACTTCTAAATATTTATACTATGTTCACTACACCAGCATCTGAACGTATGTTTATGTTGTAACCTCCACTTCTACATCCGTTAATTTTGCCTTGCTGTATTACTCCGTGTTATCTAATGCACGGTGCCACCGGTGCCCTCCTGCAGGGACTGCCTGGGTCTGGGACGATTCAGGTAAAAACCCTTTTTCTGGGCAATATATTTCCCATGTTCTTGGTGCAAGACTCGCTGAGGCTTCAAAACCAGGACACTGGATTGAGCAGACTCCTGACCTAAACCCGTCTGGCAACCCCTGTGCCTTGTATAGTCCTGACAAACTAAACCCCCTCACATCATATTTCAAAGTCCTCTGACACAGAGCTGCAGCCACCACATTTCATTACGGCAAGGAAATGCTGCGGCAGGGATCCAGTAGCTGCTGTCATCAAAATGCTAACAGAAACTGAGGTTAAGGGTACTAAACGTTTCACTGTTAACAAAGCCAATGCAATGATGCTTCACTATTAACAAAGCCAATGTAATGTGTCTTTTTAGAAGATTGGGGAAAAGAGGACACTGCCAACAACGATCCTGAGATTCACGTAAAGCTGTGAAAATAACTTTGAATAACATTTTAGAAGTCTTCTAACTAAATAAAATGTATATGTATTTCAATCAAATGGTTTGCTCTATCTTTCATGATTTTTTCGTTTAAAATATGCTAGCCAAAAAAGTGAAGAAAATAAATTTTGGGAAAAAAAGTCAACATGCTTGATTTTGAAAAGTTCAAAACAGAACTTGTGCCTTGGAATTTCACCCCTGAAATACATTTTCCAGTAAATAAATTGTTTATCCAGAATAATCCATCTAATTCTACATTTATTCCAGTGAAAAGCAAAAAGCAATACGTTAGTAATTACGCACACACACTCACACAGGAATTTACCTCTTCTTTTTTGCCAGTGGAACAGAATTGCAGGCGCTACAGATAGAAGTTTTGGCCAAAGGGTGTTTTGGAACTTTGTATTAGAAACCTAAACAATTTGACAGGGTATTTCTATTTTTTCCTACAATATCCCAAGACACTTGCTCCTTATCCCATTCCAGAAGATCTCTTTTGCAGTCAGGGTCTTCAAGGAGGTGTCCCAGGAAAGGCTTTCCCTCGGCATCCTCCGTTCTGCCTTACCAGCCCATCTCTTCTGCCGCCCTGAGCGCCAGACGTGGACATCAGAGGTGTCACTGTGGTCTCAATGTATGACAGTCCTTGAACTGGCCTGACACTAGTCATGTAACACCGTCCCTTTGTTTCTACTAAGCTAATTAAAAAAAAGGTTTTGTCATTTCCATGAACGCATTTCTTCCCCCCCCACACACTAATTTCACCCGTCAATGCCCTCAGCGTGGTGCTGGGCAGTAGCAGCTCCCTTGCCATCCTCCCTGAAGAATGAGTTTTGCTTCGCAAAAGACAACTAATTTTTGCCAGCAGGATGGAGAGGAGTGCCACCCCACCCTTGGCAGCTGCATCCTCTGGGAAGCAAGTGGGAGATGTCAGCTGCCAGCAGGAGCAGAGCCTGGTACAGCCAACTTAGGTGGGATGGGGACTTGCCCCCTGCACACACGTTGGCAGGCGGCTGCTGCGGAGCCTGGGCTCCTCGCTCAGGGCAGTCTCATGTTTGCACTGTAGGGACATCTCTTACCTCCATCCCTGTGTCTAAGAGCAATTCTGGTTACTGGGACTCAGCCCCAGACTGTTTCATGCTGTTCCTGTTTCATCCACCTGCTATTATCTTCTGCTGTTCTTCAGAAATTACTGCCAAATTATGCTGCCTTTTTTTTTTTTTTCCCCCTTCCATCATTAATTTCTTTTCTAGGGTGGAGAGCTTCCCAGATCACCCTCCACCCACTTACACACATGCATGCACACACACTTTATAGAAAGTGTTTACTTATGCGGGGGCAATAGTTTAAAAGGTAAATGAAATAGAGGACGCAGCCTGGATTGGCTTAGCAACACAAACAGTGCCAGCAGGTAAAGGGCCCAGGCCTGTTCTTTCCCACCTCAGAATTGTTTTAAAATGACACCGCTTCATAATTAATTGTACAGCACCTGATTAGTCACTATTGACAGACCTAGAGCCAATTGACTCTTTTTTTTTTTTTCTACTTCTTTTTTTTTTTTTTTTTATCTGACTGGAGAGAAAATATGAAGTGCCTGTAGCCACACATACAATATACCTCCTGGTGATTACATCAGGCAGCTGAGCAATTAGAGCCAGTAGTATCAGCTCAGGAGCTGGAGGCTACAGTAGCAGGATCACAGCCCAACCTTAGCCTTTAATATGAAAATGAAGAAGGGAAGCAACAAATCCAATAAACCTTAGAAGTCAAACAAAGCCAACTGGGAGTTCGTTTGTTGATAAGCCGAAGGAAGAAACGTGGCTGATAAAGGCAGGCGCTTCTGCTGCTGCTCCAGTCTCTCTCTTGGGTGAGGAGGATTAAATTACTCAGGAAGCAGCCCAAACCCACCCAAATGGGAAGGCAACCTCAGCGGCAGAAAACATGGAGTTGGGTCAGAAGGGGTGCGTTTTTACCCCTTTCCAATTTCAGGCATCTGTGAGTGCTTTGCAAAGCAAATGAGTTCGCTCCGGAACAGGGCAAGGACACATGACACCAGGTGAAGGGAACAGAAGCTTTTGCTCACCTTGATCTAAAATAGCATTATCTTGCTGGAAACTCTGAAAGAACGAAGTCAGTCTCCGTTACCAAGAACGCAGCTGAGGTCCTCGATCTCCAGATCTCCAGCAGCCCTCTTCTGCAGATACACCAACTTCATGCACCTCAGCGCTGTATCAGTTTAACTCAGTCATTGTACAACCCAGTGAAGCTGAGTCCTGCCACTGTGCAAACACTTTACTGTCAAAGAAGAGGAATCCCATACAAGACCTTAGCCAACTTCAGAGTACTTCTGAGTAAGGTATTAAGCCAGTATCAGTGCCTACATAGGCACTTGCTCCAGTGTGAGTTAATCAGTTTAAACCCATAGCTTTAGATAAATACTTGTGGGCAGGTAGACAATGACTTGGGATTTGACCAAGGCTCAGTGAATACAATGTGAACGAATGTGTGCTCTGAATAAATAAATAATTAATTAAAGAGCCAGTAAATTAACGCTCCTCTGTGGTCATTCTTCTTGCAGAGGAGGCACCATACCAGAAAACCCAAGGGTCAGCTCTAAAGCAGATTACACAAATTTGGCGAAGGATCTGCTGTTGGAAGCTGAGGAGCTCATCAAGAATACATTGCTCTGGAAAAGCTCGCCTGCGTGGAAAGACCTCCACACAGCCTGTATTTAGACTTCTTTAACGCAAGTGGTTTTACATCCCAGGCATAGTGACTTCCAAACTTAGGCACAGCAGCACATTAGACTGCAGAGCAGAGATCCCACAGCTGACTGATGTGAACCTTCTTTGATCCAGGAGGAGTCCAAACCACCTTGGGTCCAAGGTGACAAACCCTTCTAAGCATGCCGGGCCAAGGACTGGGTTGGTATGCATGGTCCAAACGTGCCCTGAGATATTTTCTCAGTTTAAACCAGTATAAAATGAAGCATATGGTTAACAGAAATGACACCAGTTAAGAAAGAACTGAATCCCAGCTATTTATAGTTGCACATTAGGGTCCAGTTGTCCTTGGAAGAATGTAAATAGGGCACTAGTTGATGTCCACACAGCCCATAGATGAACCCTGGGATCAGGACCATATGTGTCCTTCTGCACTTGTTCACAGCTACTCCATAGAGAATCAACATTTATTGCTCAAAAGAATGATGCAAGGACTTTGGAAAAAAGAAACTGGGCCACATTTCACTTTTAACTGGAATAAATTTTTTTTTATTTCTGTAAAACCATTATTAGCCTCAACCATCATTTGTTTACAGGAACCATGACACAGCCTCTGTCTGAAAATGCAGTTTTCTGAAGAAACACACTAGAAATGTGACTGAACTTGCGCCCCCAAATGTCTGCAGAACAAGGGCCTACACAGAGGTAAGGAATCACAAGAAGGATGAGAGAATAGTGAGCCTACAGGGTAAAACAGCATATTGGGATCACAGTGGCAAGACAGCACAGCTTCAGAGAAGAGCGCATGAATCTCACTTCAGCTGTAAAATTTTTCTTCTGGTTCATTTTTAAGCCATAAATCATCTTTCAGTCTTGCTTTCCCTCTTATTTTTCAGGGAGGGATCTTACACCAGTTCTTCCTTCCCCTTTTCTCATTCCCTTCTAGAGTTTCTGCAAGGAGCAGGTTTTCTGCATTTTCCATTCCAGAAATCTCTTACAGGATTTGGCCCTACAGTAGATGTTGCAACGAACAGTCACATCACATATTTTATCCTATGCCTGCTGAAACAAACCACAGAGGTCCCGCTCCAGTAAAGGGTACATGTACTTGGATGACAGCTCAAAAGATGAGCAACTGAAGCTGTGTATGGAAAGAATACCTGAACTGGTTTACCATGGAGGAGAGGTACACAATTCAAAATGCTCTTTTGGTAACACATACTTGTACTCACACTGAAATTCAGACTCTCAGAGTCAATTCACAATCCATTTAACACGGCACTATCTAAACATTGAGTCAGAAATTTACAACCAGTTTCCTCTGACCCACCACTGAGCTATGCAGCCGATGTCTAACTCACAGCCTATACCTCCAGAAGGAGCATTTATACTCTTTTGCCCAACCAAGACTTGCTCTCTAGGTCCTTGCTTAACTTCTGCAGATGACTCCCTCTGCTTTTCAAAAGTAGCTTATATCTTCACCAGTAAACCATGCTCACTGAACCCAGTAGCTACCTGGATTGCCTGGCCTTAGTGACAGATGGCTTTGGACAACAAAACAGAGTCTGTTCCAGTGGAAGAAGGGTAGGGTAGTCTTTGAGGGGTTTCAAGTCTCCAGGTTTTGTTAAGAAAGCCATGCTCTTGCCTATACATCTCTATACATCACCTCAAGGTTTCCCTCTTGCATGTCTTCAGAGACATGTAACTTGGCACATAGGCTTTGTCCTCCTGGTTTGAAATCATTTCCCTGTCCTATTACTCAGCCAGAGCCGATCTTCTTTCCCTCCTCCTCATCCACATGCAGAGACTTTCTGACTCCCACAGCTGCCTCTCTTTTGCAAGACCTGTCTCCATGCAGCTGTGCTAACAGGTCTCTGCAGGATCCTGCCCGGTCCCCAGGGTCCCCCGCTGGCTCTCCAACTGCCTGGTGTCAGGAGGTCCGTCTCAGCGCATGCAGGCAGGCAGGTCCCACATGACCTGTTAGGGCACCCCTCATCACCTCTCCCTCTGTCCCACTCTGTTTTGCTCCACTCTGATCTCAGCACTAAAGCCTGCACAAGGGTGACTTAGCAGGGATTCAGTTTGCTGGCTCTTGTCCTCCTGACCTTCCTGCAGGAGTCACCCACTGCCCAGCCTGCTCCATCAGGACCCCTGGTGTTCCCTGTTTCCAATCAAGATGTCTCTCTTCTCACTTCTTTCATCTTCCTTGTGAAAATGAAAACCATACCTCGTAGCTGCAGTTCCAGTCTCCAGCACTCTGTGGTTGCAGGAACGGGCAACATAAGCAAGGAAAAGTCATGTTCTTGCAACCTGAGACACCAGCTTGAGGCTTGAGAGTCCAAGAGTCTTCTATGCCTAGTACTTCTCCTTGCCTTAACCTTGAGGTCTCATTTCACCACCCTGTCAGCTAGGTTCTTGGTATAAAAATGTCTTTGGGATACTCAGTTCAGCTGAAACGTGCACCCTGCATGAATGGATCAGCTGTTACCCCCGAAAGAGTGCTCTGGGCTTCCCAATCTGAAAGGCATTGGCATAGACAAGGAGGGAAGGACAGGCACAAGGAGCTATGTGGGTGCTTTCAGATACAAACGTAGGACACAGGGTTGTCAGAAAATGGAAATCCCTACTAACCGTGGTGGTGTCTCTGCCTTCAGTAACGCTTGAAGAAAATAAAGAAGTCATTCATTCCTGGAAGATGTACTTGACTTTTTTGCAGAGTTTGCAGTGATCTCACTGACATCTCTTATAACCCATCAAAGCCACTCCACAACTCAGCCCTGAGCTCTCTTAAGATGAAACAACCCTTCTCCACGGTGCCCAGTTTAGATAGCAATACTATGCAGGGAAACACTGCAAATGGGCCATTGCATGAGGTTAGTCCTGCTCAGGCTGCAGGTTCCTGTAGCCCTGCGGTGACAGCCAGGTCCACATCACTACAGCTTCTGAACAAGGGGAAAAGCCTACCCAGAAGCAAGCTACAGACTGCAAATCCTTGTTAAGGGTTCACAGGTGAGGTATTCAGTAGTGAGTTATATGATGAATGTTATCTTCAGCAGGACAACTTTTTTGCTGCTTTGCTTTGCAGGAAGTACCTGGAGAAGGGCTGAAGTCGGAAGTGCACTCATGGTGGGGGGAGAGGGGTGGTGAGGGGACACTGAGGCAGAGGGTGAATGTGAAATCTGCAGGCACAGCAGTGTTTAATGCTACCTGAGAGGAGACTCTAATTACAGGTGTCTCAGATGATGCCCAGATGTGAAGATCTGAATGCCACTGTTGGAGGAAGCAACCAAGAAACAAGGTCTTCCAGGAGTGACGCCTGTTGTTCCAGACCACCTAGGTGCAATTGAAGATGGGTGTTGGGAAAGCACTTAGGATGGGAAAGCTGGGCCTGATGGCCCAGGCGCTGGCATGGGAGTCGGGAAACTCAGGTCCTGTTGCTCACCTCTACATCTGACCTGCCACAAGGACTTCACATGAGCTTGTTTGCCTTTACCCTATGGTATCTACTTAGGTAAAAAGCATCCTAGAGGTTGTGATGTTGTCTTTGTGTGTGACAGCGAGATCAATGGATCCCCAGATCTCAAGGTGTTGCAGCAACACAAATGATCCTAACAAGCTTCACCAGGTCCTGAGCAGCTGTAATCCATTACAGATGACATTGTAATAAATGCTGATCATTATTTGTTTGTGGGGGAGAAGTGTTTGGGGGGTGAGAGGGCAATGTGTTCAGGCTGAGCGCTTTGAGCCAGATGCTGAGGAAATGCTGGCAAACCTGGATGGTCTGAGCATGGGGGACACCTTTCAAATCTCCATGGGAGTCCCACCTTGCTCATCAGGAAAGACCTACCAGTGAGTTTGTACTCCTGGGGCTATTTATCCCTGACATTGTCATGCTTGCTGCGGTTGTATTTTTCCAGTTTTTGAGTTTGAAGGAATGTGAGGGAGAGAGAAGAGAGGGAGACTGAGTCCCCCACATCAGGGTGGCTTTGCCTCCACAAGTTTGAAGCTATACATATGTAAAGGAGATGTGCCTGTACCCATATCAGCAGATATGCATTAGCTATAGGTTTATCTAAGGGATATTCTGTGTGTAACAGCTCTGAGAGTTGAATTATTACGTCTTCTCATAAGTAGTGGCTAGAAATTATTGTTTCTATTCTGCAGATTATTTCACCATTACAAAATTTTGCACCATTTTGACAATAAAGTGTAAACCTGTATTGCTATTTAATTTTAAATTACAGAATGGATATTCTGGAGGGCTTTGTTGGGATAATTCTAGAAAACT
Organism: Vanellus vanellus; assembly: GCF_965231255.1. Taxonomy (NCBI): domain Eukaryota; kingdom Metazoa; phylum Chordata; class Aves; order Charadriiformes; family Charadriidae; genus Vanellus; species Vanellus vanellus. The sequence goes on along the minus strand of NC_138906.1, from coordinate 118,398,658 downwards.
TCACTTTGCCAGAGGTGATTCAGTAGTTGAATAGAACCTACAGCTACTTAGAGCAAAACGCTGAAATAACAGATTTCAACTTTATCCTCCACCTGAAATACAGAAGACTTAATGATTTGTTTCAATATATTCAGTGCCATCAGAACAGGATTTTTTTTTGCATGAAATGTTTAGAAATTTCAAAAGGAACAATTGTTCCACCCAGGCTTTATTATATCCTGCAGTTATACCAAGCATCACTGTTGCTAGTTTGCATATCTTTTATTCTTTTCTTTTCCCCTTGCGTGTGGGCGTTAGTCTACAGGTAGTAATATCCAAGAAGCAGGCTGAGAGAGAGATCATTTAAAAGGCTTAGTAATCTCTGAATAATATGCCTAAGAGAAGCCACAAGTTTTGCCACAGTGGTCTACCTCTGACTGGCGGGATGCCCCACAGTACTCCCACCAGTACATCGTTATTCCAGAGGACCATTTGGTTCTGCCAACTTTTGCTCATTTTTCAGTACGTATTTGACCAGGGTTTTGTTCAAACTAGGGAATGATACCAAGACCATACCTGCACATTAGCAGTATTTGCTGTTTACTGTTTGCAGTGTTATCTTCTATCGTCTTCAAGCAATTGAGTAAAGATACAGGAACTGCACTGTGGGACTGGGGCAACGCGCCACAAGTTGTCTCTGAGAACTGTTTTATCAGATAAGGAGCATGTTGCTCTAAGAACCTGTCGCAAAAAGAAAATTTGCTAGATAGATAGCTTATTTCCAAGGAAAACCTGATCAGCTTGAAACTTTGTCAATCTGCTTCCAGCAGCAGTCAAGGCTTGGTGTTTAAAGAAAAAAAAAATATTGAAAAAATAAAAATATAATGCACCCGGAGAATTGTGCATTCTTGTTGCAGGAAAGAGCACTACCTCTGTCCTTACTGCTTCTGATAGGGTGTGAAGGGTGTAATGAGGTCCCACCACGTAGGGGCAGGGAAGTGGAGAGAGCACTAGTAGGATACTGGCTCTTGATCTGGGTGTCCACACTTCCAAAAATACCAAAAGAAGTGGAGGATGTGCAGGAAGATACAGATCAAAGGCACCATCTCGCAGGTGTTCAGCTTTCTAAACGAAGGCTGAGTTGACTTGCTGATGCTTCAAATTCATTCGGAAGGGAATGGTGTCACGTAGCAAAAGCTTCTTCTTGGTAGAGAAAGACACGACATAAATAGCTGGAAGTTGAAAACAGATTTTAAAAAAAAATTTTAAAAAAAGCCATGTGAGAACTAAGAACGATATTTTTACCAGTGAGGATGAACAGCATGCCAGCAAAGGGTGGCAGCCTCGCTGGTGGATGTGTTTCAGGCAAAGGCAAGCTGCCGGGCTCACTACAGAGACAACATGTGGGGAGGAGCTGTGAAGCCGGCGTTAGGCGGGAGGCCCACAAAGCTGCCCTGCCGGCGCCTTCCAAACTTTCACAAATATCATAGCAAGGACTAAAACTACTAACACTTGTGTTTAGCTGCTGCTGTCAGTAGCCACCTGTTACACAATTTTTCCTGATTGTCATCTTTCACAATCATTTCTATTCCTGGAGGAAAAGCTTTGGAACCTTACGAGCATCTTTATCCACTTACTTCAGTGCACATATAATTTTTCACAGCCAAGACCACCCCCGTCCGCTTGCTATCCCCTTAGCTTTCCCAGGCTGTTGCATTTCCAGATGCTAAACACTAATCACCAAGCAGGGAGGCGTGTGCAACCACCAGGAATAGATCTTTTACATCCGATGTTATGTCATGACAAATGATTTGCCATTAATTAATTTCACCAGGACTAGTGGGGTGGTGGTTGCAGGTGTGCTTCTCAGAAGTCCCAGCAGCAGACGTCTGAGGTATGGCAGCCACAGTGCAATGGTCAGACCTGTCCAAAAGACAGAGACGTGACCAGATGCAAGAGCCAGAGGGGGCTGAGGTCAGCTAAGACTGGCATTGCTTGACCAAATCCAAGCTGTACGTGAGACTCGTTGATTTAGGGTACTTTTTCTTCTTTTTCTGCTTTCTTTTTCAATACATCCTTACCCATAATGTGCCTTAACCTTTGCTCTTCCACCATTCTCCCGGTCTGTAGTTCCCCATCCCATCCCTGGCCTATTATTTCGTCATTACTGACAAAGCAATCCTCAAACAGAGGCAGCACCGGTGGGCTCATTACAAATCAGTGCTCCACAAAGTCAGTTTGGAGCTGGCCCTGCATGTCCCAAGGGTGGGATGGGGTCACATCGCAGTGCTTTCAGTAGTACTGTCGATGGCACCATGCTCTCCTGGCTGGGTGTCCTGCAGCTTGTCAGCCCAAAGGACAGTGGCAGAGGCAAGGCTTCCCGTTGCGTTCACACAGAGCTGCTTATTTCTTCAGCCCCTTCACCCAGCCTCGCCAAGAAACATCTTCCCTGCCCAGACGTCCCATGTTATGACTAAGGCAGAAGGCCACAGGTTTAGTCAGTTTGTGTAGTTTGCAATTATTCAGCTGTTTTAATGAGAAGAAAGACCTTGAGGCCCGTGATGTCAGAGATAAGAAAGTGTGGAAAGCAGCAGATGTGTGACCTTGCTGCTCTCCTATTGCTTTCTCCTTTGTTCTGTGTGCTGCAGCTCTTCAAGGTTTTAATACTGGGAAAGGGTGAGGGGAAGGCGAGATGCAGGTTTTACAGTAACTCAAACTCCTGACTTGTGGAGCAACTCACTGGCTTTTAATACAGGCCACTAATGGCAACTGAAATGCAGCAGCTGCTTGAGAGTTGGGATCTTGCAGGCTGCAGCCCTTTCCAGTATCTGGATATTTGCTCTCATCAGTAAGTCAGGATAAACGTTCTCAGTATTCAGTATTTTCCTGGACAGACAAGTTTTCCAAAAGAAAAACTTCAGTTCATGGACACTGAAAGCCTTTTTCATACAGAACAGTATCTCCACACAGGTGAACACGGTTGACTGAAACATTTCAGTTTGCGTGCGTTTGTGCCCTTTGGCCTAACTGGGAGAGCCGAACCGCCAGAGCTGGAGCCAGCAAACAGGCATGGGTACCTAAATCAAACCTTAACGGTCCCAGAGGCACCTAAGTACAAAGGTTGAGTGCTCCACTTTTCTGCCCGGGTGCCACTGTGCCCTTCAGACACCTGGGATATACGTGGCTTCTTAAGGCATGGCCAAGCTGAGCTGCAAACACCTAAACCCTATGGGTGTCTGTGCCAAGGTGTCCCCCCAGCTGTCTTGCCAGCGGCATCTCCTCTGCTCAGCACAGTCTGGAGGTGGGGTTGGCGTTGTCTCACGTGCCTTCAAAGCAGCCTCACATATTTTCAAGCAAACCAGAAAAACACAGTTTTGATGCAAAACTGGTTGGATAACCCAGTCCAATGAGCAGCTGGTTTTGATCTTTTGTAAAAAAGGGGACAGTCACAGAGGGGGATATAGGGCTGGTGCCTGGCTCTACCTGGCATCATTTGTCACAGCACGAGGAAATATAGGCTGTGACCACAAACCTGGGCAGATACAGGTATTTGGGAGAGAGGAACAGAATTTTAAATTTAAAACAAGGGAAAAAAGGGAAAATAATACTTTGTTTTGACAATTTAGAGAAATGATGTGACAAAATTCAGTGGGGAAGAGCGCAAGGATCTACAGATAGGCAGGGCTAATCAGCTGAACAAATATCAAGAGGAAACGTCTGGTTAAGCACCAGTTCTGTAGGAAAAGACTCTAAATCACAGTTACCAAAACCAAAACCAATAAAGCAAACATCATGTTGGAAGGAATAATGAGCAGCATTGCCCGTACAAAGAAATTACCCTTTTGTTCAGTGCAGTCCTGGTACGCTGCTGCTGTTATAGTGTGGCCAGTTTTGGTCAATGCATTTGGGGAAAGATGTGGACCCTTTGGAGAGAGTCCAGGGACAGCAGAGGTCTGGGAAACGCGACCTGCACGGGACGACTGAAAGAACTGGATGGCTTAGGCAAAAAAAAAGATGACTGATGGGGATGTAGTAAGAATCCTCAGCTACATAAACCAGGTCATAGACAAAGAGGGGAACAAGTCTGCTCCGCTGTTCATAATGGACAGGGCAAAAAACCTTTCTTATGGTAAGAAGAGTCCTTAAAAGTAGTGTAAGAACATCTTTCACAACACAGGACAAGTATAGTTGGTCACTTCTTGAGCAGAGAGATGCTTTTGGAGACCTCTTCCAATCCCTCTGTCCGTTTCTGTGCTCCAGGCACAGGATCCCCCCTTGCATGCAGGCGGGCAAGCAGCCACCCTTATGAACCCGGCACCAAATGAATGTTCTCTCCACCAGCCTTCAGGCACCGCTCCTTTTGAAATTATCCCACTTTGCACAGAATGACGATGGTGCCGTTTGTCTGGAGACGGATATCACGCTTGCCTGGCCCAGTCCTTGTAGGTCTGGTTGGAGTGGTGTGGATTGGAGAAGGTCATCACAGCTGCCAGTCCCTGGTGTGGCCAACCAGCAACTCTTCCTGGGGTGTTGATAGGAAAGATAGGCCTATTTGAAGAGTATTTAGAGCATCTGTGTTACCCCTGAAAATACTTCCTGGGGGAGTTTCTCTCCCTTTCTTGACTATAGAGTGACTAGGTGATCAGGAGCTAGATAAAGAAACTAGGGGCATTAGCTTATATGATCTCCCCCTTCCCCAAAATGCTCTGCTTGGAAAAAGCGGCATTTTTGCATACATTGCCCGGGATGTTTAATTACATTGTCGCCATTTCTCTAAGTAAGATGAAGACCGTTGAACCGTGAGGGGGAAATTAGGTATTAAAAACCATTAGCCAGACATGATATTTATTTTTCAAATTAAAATCCCGCAACAGCGCCTTATTGATTGCAGCTGGAAATCACCATGGCAGGCCAGCCCCACTCGCAAATATTTTGCCTGACACATCAGCAGACAACAGCTCCAAGCAAACTGTGCCAGCCACAACACTGAGGCAAATGGTGCCATCTCCCAGTGCTTGACCCTTGCCAGTGAGGGGGCCACCACCTCACCCCTGGCCCCGCCACCACCAAAGGGACGAAGCAGAGAGAAAGTAGCCACCCTCAGGCTGTGATATTGGGAGCTGCGCTCATCTCCATCTTTATTTGGTTGCTACGCTCGTCAAGGAAACTTTTTGGGATGAGGTGCTGCGTTCACAACGCCTGCAGCACCGTTGCACCCAGCAAATCCCCCTGTTCCAGCCATGTGACGGCATTCTTCCACTTAACTCCCATGGTTTCCCCAGGAACCCCTCCTGCTATGCCTTCAAACATATACGAGAGGCCAGGGACTGGTGCATTAAGCTATCCTGCATGGCAGGGCTCAGGACAGGGGGAAAGCATGGGCTGGGGACAGTCCCGAGGCCACCTTCCCTCGCCCCGTGGAGCAGGTAGGTAGCCAGCAGGGCGCTCCCCGTTTGCGGCCCGAGTACCCTATTGTAATTCTTATCGGGCCGATGCACATTTTTCGCTCAAGGTGGCAAAACGCCCAGGGGCTGCCAGGCTGCCAAGCTTTCTGCTAAAAATACCCTTCAGACACATTTCAGCCTGGGTCCATTAAAGAAAAGAAAGAGGGAGCGTATTCTGGTTGCAATGGAAATGACGTGGACTAAGGCAGGGGAAGAGAGAAAGGGAGAGGGAGACGGAGGGAGGGAGGTGGGACGAAGGCTGGAGAGCTGCCCATGGCACGTCAAAGTCAGGCTGAGCCTGAGGGAGGTGTTTGCCGTCCTCGGGGGTGAGCTGCAATGCCGCTGATGTGCCATCCTGCTCCCCCTTCCCATGCTGTAGAACACGTGCGTTCTTGCCTTGATCTCTAATCTTGGTGCCATTGCCATGGCAGTGGCAGAAGGGACACCCACTGGGCTGTCCCCCAGCAGTGGCATGGACAGGCAGGGACTTGGTGTAAGAGAGAGGGGGACCGGGGTGAAGGCAGGAGAGAGCCAGAGAGACCAAAGGGAGCCTAGACAGGGTCAGGACAAAGGTGGTCTGGCACAGAAACTGAGGAGGGTCAATGAAAGAGGTCGGGAGAGGGCCTGAAGCCCATGCACAGCAGCGGGGACAGTGCATGGGAGAGGACTGAGAGCAAAGGGAAGGTGATGCTGAGCCGCTGGCAGGAGAATGGGAGAAGGAAAAGATAAACAAAAAAAGAAAAAGAGAGGGAAAAAAAGAACAAAGGATGGTATAACACTCTTGGTATGAAAATCTTCTGGCCTCATTCTCTGTCAAGCAGGATGCCATTAGCTTGGAGACCCCCCGGGAGATCCCCACTTAGACGGAGGTGTGTTTTGGGAGCCCTGCAACGTGGCAGGTTGTTCATTGACTTTCCTGGCCTTCATCAAAACTAACGGCCATTAAACGTAGCTGATTATGTTTTATCAATATTGCAACTGGAATGAGCAATTTTGGGAAGCAGGTTAGGAAGGGCTTTATGTTTGTCAGGACTCACTGAGGCATTTTGCTTTTCTTCTTATTTTTAACGCACTCCTCTGTGTTTAAACTGCACGAGAAGCAAAGAACCTTCACTAACACAGGCTGTACTTCTCTCTGACCTTGCAGATAACCATGAACCAAAACGTGCAGCTCTCTAATTGCTGTTCCTGATGGCGCTTTACAAGCTTGTGCTAAATTTAACGAGGAGGAGGAGGAGAATGGGGCTGAAAACTTTTCCAAACGTTTCCTTCCTGCGGCAGGGGAAAGGATTGGAGGTGCAGGAGGAGTCACTGTGTGCCTCCTGTGGAGGGCAACAAAAGCGCAAGAGAGACAGAAAATTCCAGAGGACCCGACTTTACTGTATGGAGCTAATCCAACCTGAGACTGGAGTCTGCACACACATATCTCAGCATTTATATGCCCATATGCCCATAGCAAACGTAATCTCAGGTTTCCACGTCGCCAGTCACGATCCCTACGCTTCAGGTCCTGCCACACGTATGCCCACGAGGTTGGTACGACAGGGGAGGACCCGAGGCATGAGGAGCCACTCCTTGGCCAGGGGTCCTCCTGCCCTGCCAGCCCTGGGGGGTTCCCGCACGGTGGCAAGGACATGAGGCAGCGAAGTGCCGGCCAGCACACAGCCTCGGTGCCGGGAGGTACTGCTGACGTGCTGTAGCTCCTGAAGGGTATTTTATTTTTTTTATATATTTTTTTTAATCTCAGAAGATATTGTCTTTTTCTCAATTCTGTCCCTTCTGGCCTGGTATGTTCTATCTTTGTGATACTTCAGAGGAAGCAGATGTTGCTCCGATCACAGCGATTGTCAGAGTGTTCAATTTTATTAGGCTCTTAGGCAAACGACTCTCAGCACCTTTCACGAGCTGCATACACCAGCCTGAGAGTCTCAGGCAACACTGACGCAAAGCCATCCGTCAGGTGGATCACAGCATGTTCAAAGAAAGACCTTACAACCAGGAGACATCAGATCAGCTTGAAATCACTTGCTTATTGAGTTGGTGCTGCAAAAAAAAAAAAAAAAAAAAAAACAAAACCCCAAACTTGCCAGAAATACACAGAATAAAATAAAAGCAGGAATGTCAGAATATTGTTTGAAACATTCACTGATCAAACAAAAGGGGCTATAAAAATCTATTTAGAGTCGATGCCTGCTTCAGCGGGCAACTTAGAGCCCTTCATGAGCAGGAACCTGGATTTAATTACTCCTCACTCCGGCCCCAATATCTGCGTTCCTCCCTGCCTCCATCTGTCTTGTCTGAAAGGACTGCAAGTTCCTCAGGCCAGGGACTGTTTCTCGCTTGAGTTTTACACATTCCCAGGGCAGTGAAGCTGTCTCGGCTCTTTCCCCAATCTGCGCAGTGGCAGCAGCAGCAGCAGCAGCAAACCAAACCTTTGGGCACACTCGATGTTGACAAGTACCACCACGGACTGGGTTGACGGAGCGGAGACTTTGTACTGCAAAGGAGCCCAGGCTGTTGTGTCCTTTCCAATTGTATTGTATTGTTTGGCTTGGGAAAAGAGGAGAAACACATGACTTACAAGGATATGGGAGATTCTCCCATGTCCCCACTGCATATTTCAGTCAACCAAAATTAACCTCTTCACAGGAAGTGAAGATTTAGTGTGGGCAGAATTACGGTGAGGGTAGTGGATGCACAAGGAGGAGCAGAGCAGAAAGAAATCATTTCACAAACAGAGGAAACATAAAAATCTGCTGGAGATAATTCAGTACAAAAAAAAACCCCATGCACCAGCTGCAGAGAACTACCTGAGCTGGAAAAAAGGCTAAATAGCCTGTGCAACATGTGACGGATGAAAATGAAGGATTAGAGAGCCACATACTTGCAGGTACGTACAGCCAGATGTGACCATGGTAGTGACAGAAGTCACTTCAGCCTCTCAGGGCATATTTAAAGGAGGCCAGTGTTTTCCAGAGGGTGGGGGACAAGGGCATGGAAGACATACCGAGGGAAAGAGCTATGGATGAGCTGCACGTGGGAGAGAGACATTTGATAATACCGGCTTGTGTTGCAAAGATCTTGTTATCCATTTATTTTTCCTGAAAGAGCACTCAACCTTAAAATAGTGTAGGAAGCAAACGCCCACACTCCTGCAATGCAAGGAAACGGGCTGTCAGTACTTGGAGTACCTGCGCTCCGCTTTCTCCCAAAGGCTGTTGTGTTAAACCATCCAGCTAAAAACCCAAAGCCTTGCCCAAGCGTGCTGGGCGTTTGCCCACCTTCCCTTCTTGCCTGAGCGTGCCCAGGTGCCCGGCTGCCGTCCGGGTGCCGCAGCACGGGGAGAGGAGATCGGCACACAGCCCAGGACAGCGATCCCAGGGAGCTGCTGTGACACACCAAGAATTCAGCAAAATATCTGAACTCATTGTCAGGACTTTAGGGAATAAGCAACACAAGGATCTAAAAGGTGCCATAGGTCTTTCCTGTCTCTAGCCATACGTGGATGCGCTGGGATGAAGTACCTGACAGAGCCTACGTGAACGTTTTGTTTCATTTCTGCTGGAATCGAGGTTGGAGCTGCAACCCCAGCCACCTTGGGTGGCAGGAAAACAGCAATATTGGCAGAGTTTGATGAAAATGATGGTCTAAGAGCCAAAAGTACAGCTCTTTACATTGGCTTGTATTCCCTCCCTTCCTTGCCAGCCCTGGCTCTGAAGTCAACTGCTGAAAAAACTCTAACTCTACTGCAAGCAGTGGTGGGAATTCGCACCCAGAATTAACCAGTTAATAATAATCTCTATATTTTTCCTAACTAACTGCCATGTTCCAGGGCACTTGAATTAACAATTCACCAAGCATGTTCGTTTTGAATGAGTGCATTGAAATCAGCACAAACTCAAACAGGAGCCCTATAAAAAGCCAAAGCTTTATCGTGTGCTCGGTGGTGGCACCAAGAAGGCCGGTGGGAAGGAAACAATACCCGTCTGAGCGGAGTGAGGGTTTATCTGCTTGCCATCAGAACAGGCCAGTCATGTTGTTTTTCCGTCCGTTCACCATGTGAGCGGGCTCCGGTGTACAGTACCAGGCTGTGCAAAAGCCCGCGGCCGGGTCCTTCTGTTTGTAGGGCTTGCTGACATAAGGTGGAGTTGAGGTTATTGTGGTGTGGGACGTTTCCTGCCCCGGCCGCTGATAACCGCAAATCCCAGCAGCCTTACAGGCTCCCTTTGTCCGCCGGTCCAGGACCCGAGCTATGTATAGCCTATACCAGCCCAGTCCGGGGCGGGAACGCTCTCATCCCTGTGCCTGAGGATGCTTCATTGCACACGGACCGTTTCCCCGGCGAGTTGGGGGATGCTGAAAACCTTTCTGCAGGCAGAGTCCCACTGAACTTCTTACCTCCAGGGGCGAAGGAGGAGGCTGAGGACGGGTCTGTGTGGGGCAGTCCCTGCCGGCGAGCACACATTCCTTCACACCAGAAGTAAAAGGATTAAACTGACCGCTAAAACCCGGCATCATTTATACCGGCTGAGGTGTAAATGAAGGCTCTGCCATGAAAACAGCATTAAACTCGCTTTACATTGTCCGGCTCAGTGTCGGTGTGGACAGCAGCGGGGGTGACACCTCCGTGTCCCCTGCCCGTCCCCCTGCCCAAGCAGTCAGTGCGGTGGTGCCAGCCGGCACACGTGGCGACGTGACTCTGTGTGTGGCTCTCATGAGCAGAAAAGCGGTGCAAGAGGATGTGTTTTCATAAAGAGGTGATAGAAGAGTAGGTGCGGACAGTCGGTCAGGAGAAGGATGAAGTGTGGGGATGAGGAAGAGGGGAAGACAGGCGCAGGAAGGTTTGAGCATCACCTCCCAGGAGGTGGGCAGCACAGAGGGGGTTGCAGCAGGCAGCCTGGAGGGAGAAGGACCGCTGTGGGATGACGATGGAGCAGCAAGGGGGTAATAACCAAGACGGGGTAAAACTGAAGGCTGCGGAGTTCCCCTGAGAGTTCCCCTGAAGCCACGGCTCTCTTCCAAGCCGTGCTGCACGCCTGCTGCAGGATCACCCCAGGGACCAAGCTCTGCCTGGAGCCGAGTGCGCACTGCAGCAGGGAAGTAAAGGATGGTTACATCTCTGTAAGTAAATAAAATGCCCCAGGGCTGGTCCCTGGCCCCGAAGCCTGCTAGCCCAGTGCAGTTCACAGCCGTGCGGCCAGTTCTCGTGCCTCTCAAAACAGACCGGCCACAAGCCACATGCTCAGTGGGCACAGCTTCGGCAAACACCTGAAACGCTCTCATCTCGGGAGGGCGATAACTGGCATGGGTCAAAAACCATGCAGGTACAGTGCTAACAGTTCAGTGATATAGAACAGCTACGTCCTGGCCTCGTTTAATTTATTGGTGTAGATATTGCCGATGACGTGGAAGCTGTACCTGCTAGCATGGAAAAATTTCCACTTTCCTTTTTTGATCCTTTGTGTGTGGGCGACAGCCCAGACTGGATGCTGCCTGAGCTGCCCTGTACTGATGCTTTCCATGTCCAGACCCATCAGCCAAAGCACACAGGCCACCACTCCCGCTCAGGTGGGCTCTGCTGCCCCGACCCCTCACGTCAGATGCATTGTATGAGCCATGAGAGCTGAGGCTGGTGCTAGACAGGTCCACCCAGTCTGCTTAACTGCTTTTGCGCAAGGCAGGGCGTGAGAGTCCCTCCCACCAGCTGGGCATGGGGACCATGCTGCGGGGACCTCCGGGCTTGGAGCCAGCAGAGGAGTAGCTTTGAGGACTGGCGACCCCCTGCTCTCAGGGTTGGTGCCGATACTTGGCAGGGGGGTGTTAACAAGCAGCAGTATTTCACCCAGACTTTTGTGAAGGCCTGACAGGCTGCGCCCCGAGGCTGTGCTGTGCTGCCAAAACAAATGGCAGTCTCCCCGAGCGCCCCGGGGGCTTAATGAGGTGTCCCTGGTGCCATCCCTTCTCCCAAACTGGAGAGCTTCTCCTCCCCACCCTGCTCAGTGAACAGACCCGCTCTGCACGAAGGATGAGGCTGTCCAGTGGCACCTGAGGAGAAGAAAACAGAGACACTGCTGAATCCCTGTCCCTCACCCCAGTGCTCCAGCTTTTTGCCGAAAATCTGGCTGTGCAATGGCTTTGGTGTGGTCTTGTGCATGGCAAAGCAGAGAGTGTGGTGGGGGCAATTAACTGGAACACAGCTTGAGGGTCTTGGTGTCTAGACCTCACTCTGCATGAGATACGACTCACTTCTTGCCTCCACAAGGAGCTCGGCCACTCCTGTTACTCCCAGTACAGAGCTACAAGCTGTGGGACGTTCCCTTGCTCCCCCAGCAAGCCAAACTGGTGTGCCCTCCAGGTAGGAAGCACTGAAGACTTTCGCTTTTATACAATCTTTGCTTTATCGTGTTCACACCAGCTTGGGAAAACAGCACTAATGGCATCAGCCACCAACGTCTGTCTCCCATAATCAAATATCCTGCTCCCCATGAAACTCAGACGCGGGGCACCGACACTGCTGCCCCCATGGGGCTGCAAGGCAGGAAGGTCCCCCATCTTCTGAGCAAATTCAAGTGAGAAAATAATCTGAATAAATCCTGCTCACCTCCATCTGCAGCCACAGCGCCTCACACTCACGAATTACCCAGCCACGGGAATCAGACCAGATCCTGTTTAATGCAAATGTTAATTTATCAGGTGTTTCATCTCTCTTAAACGTTCATTTCGCTGCCATTTGATCAGGCAACATCCACTTCTTCCATTTGGGTGAGTGTTTCCCCACCCTCTTGAATGCTCAGGGCTCTCATTCCTCTCTTTTCTCTTTGTTGGCCAAAGAGTTTGCCCGACGTGGGCACTGCCATCCTCTCCGAGCCCTCTCTTTACCCCCTGTGGGGACAGAGCCCTCTGCCCAAGGGTGCTGCTTCACACCTGGCAGCGAGCGTGGCAGCAGAGGCTGGAAAAGGCCTCGGGAAAAGGATGTGGCAAACACAGCTGAGGTGAAGCCGCTCTTGTCTGAAGTCTGTAACACTAATGGTGTTGTGAGTCAGACCTTGGAGACTCCTCTTACCTGTGTGACCATTCCCTGCATACACACAGCAATGGTGGTAGTGGACGAGTCGTGGCAGCGGGTTCTCTTCCCCCGTCCCCATGGTGGCCCTTCCATCAGCCTGGAGGTAGTGGTGGTGGGGGGTGTCTCAGTATGCATCTTGCATGGAACAGAGACCCTTTGATCCTCACCTTGAAGGCAGTTTTTTGGGTATTATCACAGGAGTGAGGGGATGCCCTCCAGCCACATTTCAGCTGGAGCTTCTGCCCCGGCTTAGCCAGAGCCCAAGCAAGCTCCTCTGACCAGCTGGCCATGCTGGCCTGCACACCCACGGCAGACGGTATAAACCAACCTGGTGCAGTTCCCGTAGAAAGGAGGGGGAAATAAACAGGCAGAACATACAGGGCTGGCAACGTACGGGCTGAGACCGGAGCAGATGCCTTGGCTGTGCCGCGGTTCGGCTACGCTGTGCCAGTAGGAGGGAGCACAGGTTCAACGCTGCAGAGGGAGGAAGGCTGGGAGGGAGGGAAGGAGAAGCCTCGCATTAAATGACATTGGAAGGCAGGGAGCCCGGGTACAATAAGCATACCCAGGGTGACAGCTCAATCAAGGCCAAACGCTCCATCCATCTCTCCGTGCCAGTCACTGCCGGCAAATTTTGCTCTCTGTGAATATTCCTCCCGGCTCTCCTGACTCACCCGGGATAATGGCATTTCTATTCAAGTTGTTTAAACTAACAGCACCACAATTCGCAGCCAGCGGCTTCCCCAGCTTTGTGTTCATTTGCTCAATCACTCAATCAACATTCACCCCCTGGTAAGCGACTTTCAGGGAAAACTGTTACTGGCGGACAATGGGCTGGCAGTTAACAGCAGCCGTTTTGCGTCTAAATGTTTGCAGACGCTGGGGTAAAATGTCTCAACCCAAATTTAAAAGGACAGTCGCCTCCCTCCGGTGCACGGGGCTGGAGAAGCAGCAGGGAGATAAGGGTGGCTTTCCTTCAGCCCCATCCCTGTGCCGGGAAGGCTGGAGGAAGGCGTCTCAGGGTGGTGAAGCTCGGTGCCACTGCTGATGGATGGCCTCCCACCTTCCCCGGGTGTCACCGACGGGGACATCCCTCTCCGAAGGACATGGCTCTGCTTGGAAATACTGCTGCGAACACCCGCGCTGCCCGGGCTCGACAGTCCCCTGCCACCGGCAGCTCCCTGGCACGGCCCCCAAACCTCAGAACTTCATGAGAATAATTTGCCTCCCTCTCTGCGGCTCACTTAAAACATTTATTTTGACAATGAAAGCGATCATTAATTCCACCCATTGATTTATTTTTCCTAAAAGCCCATTGTTACCCCTTAAATGTGCATGATAACTTGCTATTTGAGATACCAGAAAGTGGTTTATAGACTTGTCTACCAGAAAAAGCCCTGTCAGTTTATAAATGGGCTGGTTAATGTGGCTCCCTTGTGGCAGTGTCCTTATTTTGCTTTGAAAGTAAAGCTTGATATTGTTTAAACTTTAGACAAATCATTACTTACTTAAATTGATATGATTTTCTCTCATGTAGCTAAGTCCTAACACCTCCTGGATTTGATCATGCCATACATGTACTCTATATAAGCCGATCATCCAGAAGCTACTGTTGGACGATAGGCTCCTTCTCGTCCTTCTAATGAGGACAAAGTCTCAAAATATTGCCCTGTGACCACGATGGAGAATGGATCAAAAATTATGGAGCAAGAAATGCTTTCAGTGTAATTGTTTCAGACATTTATGTGTGTGTCTGTAGAAATTCCCCAACCCTTTCCCTCCAGGCTGTGACTCTACCAAAGCTGCAACACAGTTGTCCCTGTCCCCAGCACAGCTTTTTGTGTCCCTCAGTTCCCTCCCTCCTCTCATCTGAGCACCCATATTAAAGCTTTGAGGACTACTCGTTCTCTGTAGACATATGGGTAGTTCCTTCCTTTTTCATCTCTCCCTGCCAGCCTTCCTCTGCATCTGTCCAGGGAGCCACATGGGGTAGAGGAGGACCATCCCTGGTAAGTGCGTAAGCCAGGAGAACATGTTGAACATCTAGTCTTTCACAGGACATTCAACATATATGTCACGGGATATCCACCACATACGTATCTTTGCCGTAAAATAGTGATAATAACTGGAGAAAGTACTGGTTTGTTTGTAGGCAGCATGCCCCAACCTGAGCCCCAAGAAGAGCTGTTCCTGGAGTATTGGGGTGAGGGTCAGTGCAGCTGAGTTTCTGCAGTGTTGCCAGTTGTCAACCCTTAGTGGACACCAGTGTGGCTTCCCTACAGCTTTAATTAGAGTCTTTTCACCATATATATATCTACTTCCACATCTTAGGAAAAATGAGTGGGCATTTCTAGCCTTTCTGGCTGCACAGTAAAGCTTGAAAGCCTGATCTTCTAAAGATTCAAAAATCAGAAAGAGAAAAATGAGGAGTGTCTTAGATTTGTCTCTGTTTCTTCAGATTTTCAAGAGTCTCCAGCTCTTTAAGCCAGACCCGATTACTGCATGTGTGAGGCTCTGGCAGCCTGGGCTCCTGTCAGGTGATGAAGCTCCACGTTTCACATAGCTTGAGAAAACTGCATCTGTTTTTTGCCACCGGCGTTTCCCACACGGCACATGTTAAAACGAAAGCTAAGTGGGCACACCAACCTAAATCACCCTGTGCACCTTCTGCCTGCTCACATATGCACAGAGACCTTGCCCACCCCAAGAGCTATTGCCCTTCAGAGACGTCCTCTCCCTCCCTCTCCCAATCACGCCACCAAGACCCTGCTTCTCCCAGGGGTCTTTCCCTGGGGATGTCCCACGGATATTCCTCCCCCCCCGGGACCCGCTGGCAGATTGATTCTGGCTCTGCGACCCGGAGCAAGGAGCCTTCCAGTGCAGGGTACCTTTTGGGAAGGTAAATACACAACCAAACTATCCAAGCTGCAGGGCGGCTTGACCTTCGAGTGACCCTTAGCCTGACCTGACGCTGGTCACTCTCACCAGCGGGTTTGTTTATCTTGGGACCTCGAGGCTCCCAACCCCAAAGCACTGGGTTGTCTCCCAGCTCCGAGGCCTGCCGGCTCTGGCTGCTGGCCCCGTTAGGAACGTCCAACGAGATGCAAGTCTTATTTTTAGTCCCATCCACCTCACACTAGGCAAGCAGCCGCCATCCTGACAAGGAAAAAAAAAACCAAAAAACCAGTAAGTTAAATCGGGGCGTGAGCCCCTTCCCCAGCCTGTGCAGCATCTGTGTGCACGCACTCGGGAAACGGCTCCGAGAGGGGCTTTTCCTTTTTTCAAAGCTCAGAGGAAGTTTTTCCCAGGGGTTTCCCCTCTTTTGGCCAGAGAACTGCAGCACAGCCAGGGAAGCAGTTAGGGCAGCAGATGCAGAAATTGGGCGGGGGGGATTTTTCTTACCGTAAGAGAGCAGGACACAGGGGGAGGGCGGGGGGGCGGCAGCAGGATGCATCATTTTGGGAATGTCTGCTATCCCAGAAGTGAGTGGAAACAACCCATCTGAAATATGCAGAGCCATTATCAGGCCGGGGCTTAAATAAACTTTACTGTCCATTCAGTGATCAACCTCCCTGGGAGCCGCCGGCTCCATTCATCACTGTCACCTTTTCAAAGTGACTGTGATGACAGTTCATGATCATTAACTAGTAATGGTGTGCTTTGCATTAACAGGAGGGCACATCAAACGGGCAGGCTCGCAGCTCGAAAGTTAACTAAATTATATAATAAACATTCTCTGGCTAACCATGTACAGATGGTGACAAAAGGTGGGACAAAGCGGCAGGCAGGAGAAAGCGGGGACGGGGGCATCAGGAGAAGAAGCACTGTACTGTACCTATCATGCTGCTCGCCCGTGACTTGCTATTAATTAGGAATAAGGAAACGTGGTGCTCTAGCCAGGGGAACCAGAGCCGCTCGCTGGAGTTGCAGAACTTTTTACTGTCGGCAAAGTTGCCTTAAGATTTCACAGATCTGCAGTGGCTGGGGGCTTTTTGATGCATTTTGTCTTTTTTCCTCAAATGGCATTAATTGCGGGCAGAGCTGAGGCACTCTGGGCACAGTTTGGATGGGCAAGATTGAAAATTGAAAAGAAGAGGATGTGAGTAGGAAGATTTCAAACGCGTCCTTCATCTCGGAGGGCTGGGACGGCTCACCATCACTTTCTATTGGTGCAAAGCACCAGCTTCAGCCCCCGGGCATCCTCGGTGCGTGCCCAGAGCCAGAAGAGCCCATGCTCGAGCAGGTCCACCAGCTCAGCCGGCTCAGGGAAAACAGCCTTGTTTGGAGAAGAGCTTGGGAGGCAAGAGGTCCCAGCACAATTCCCAGTGCAATCCCTACTGCCTGAGAAACATTAAAAAAAAAATAATAATCTGATTTTTTCCGTCTATTCACTAGCAGAAAAGGCAAAAAAGCCATAAATCTTTTTAGTACAATTTATTATACTAAAAAATACAATTTATTATATTATACTTGTAACAAGATCTTTCACACAGACAAAAACGGTGCCTAGAGTCGGGTTCTTAAGTCCATAATTCAGCACTTTAGGGAAATGGAAAAATATTTTAACTGGGACTTCAGTGGGAGCTGCCAGACGCTCAGGGGTTTTGCAAAAGTCCAGCAAACCCACTGCAGCAAAGGGGTCTCCTGCCACAGATGTCAGCAGCCTCTCTACTTAGACGCTTAACTATACATTTAAGGGGTTTAGATTTAGGCACCCACTTTTAACTGGACATCTTAATGTTTTAAATTAGTGCATGGTCACAATCGGGCAGACTTTTGTGTTCCCCATGACTTAGAAATGAAGAAAAAATCATCAGTCACTGACAGTTTGTCTTCGTTCACTTCCCCACACCTCAGTCCCTTCAGCAATCTCTCAGATTACATACTTTTCAATCATTTACCCAGTTTTTGTATCGAAATCTTCACAGAAAAAAGTCCCAGAAAAGGTAACCTGGACTCAGCTTTTATCCTGACCTGAATGGTTGCTGAGGGGGAGAACAGGGAAAGAAGCTGGCCTGATTTTTACAGTTTCTCTCCCAACAGTGCTTCCTTCAATCTGCCCTTGAAGAGCTGACACCTCTGAATGATGCAGAAAACATTTCTGGACATGTATTTTCAAAGACCACCAGTTTTTAAATAGTAAAATTATCTGCGAGGGGCGTCGACTTTTCCTCCACGCACGTAACTACGTGCTTCCATGCGCCATGGAGCAGGGTGACTTTCCCACCAGTTCGCTTTAGCTTTTGGGAAGTTGTTAGAATTCAAGTTTTCAAAAGAATCTTTTTAATTCTGGTCATTCACTGTTTGAGTGCATAATATTGAAAACCTCTGGCTTGACTTTCTGAGTTGCCCAGAGCTCCCACTTGTGTCAGGCAGGAACAAAATATACCAGGTCTGTGGGAACACCATGGAGACTAGGTCACTCATGCTCACAGGGAGCCAGGCGACTCACGGGCAGAAGGTCCTATCGAAGCATTTGAGCAGACAGACATAAATTCAAAGCACTTGAGCAGACAGATGTCAATTCAAAGCACAATCATCTGCTGCTGCCACCTCCCCTGTCCCCTGCACTGGGGCGGCAGCAGGAGGACACGAGCTCTCCTATCTCAGCAACATCCCTGTCGGCTCCAGCTGCTGATAAAAGGGGGGCTGCTCCAATACCGCAAGCTGTGAACTGCTTTGACCGAGATACACCTCTGCCTCTGCTCCTGCATGATGAGGCACCTTGGGGAAACGGGTAGAGCAGATGCCATCAACCACTTTGGCCACCTGAGCTCTTTCCCTCCCAAGGCACAAGCCAGAGCCCTTTGTGCTCCCCTGCCGTGGTGGTCACTTCATCCCCAGCCTTCTTGGGTCTATCCCGTGCTTTAAGCCTGGATGAAAGACTGGGACTTTTATAGCACTGCCTATCTGAGCACCCATGTGCTCTATTCAAGGGGGACAGAAGAGCAAAATAAACAGCCGTCAGACACTAAGGTGAAACATCATGTGAAGTCAACCATTTAAATAAGGAGGCACAGGTATGGCAACACCAAGCTGAAGAAACGAGAGAGAGACTTCACTTCCCATACCACTGCCCTTGTCTCCTTTAAGCTGCAGGAAAAGAAGTGACAGTGTCCAAACGCTAGCAAGCCAGCTGGGACACCCACTGCCTTTCATCCCTCCTCTCGTGCCCTGCCAGGATCACAGCTGGGCTCCGCCGCCTGCCCAGCACAGCATTTCTCCTCGGGAACATGCTGGGACATCAAGCGTATACCATCCTATGAGGGACGAAAGCCTTTCAGGAATCAGATAGGATGAAGAAGCTGCATTATTTCCCCAGATTTATATTGCTCATGGGATGTTGCTTAACAGATCTTTCTGTCCCTCTTCCTTGGTCCAAAAACAATGCTTCTGACAGAACAGAAAGGCGGAAAACTGCAATTGGTTTATGATTTGTTCTTTTATACATGCAGATGTTTCACAAACATTTAAAATAACAATCCACCCTGGGAACGTAGTGGGTGAGAGAGAGGCAACACGGGCGAGGACTTCTGGGTCCTATTCCTGGCCCCATCAGTCGGTGGCTGTGTCATCTCATCCGAGTCATTGCGGGATTACTTCGTGCCTCTGCCTCCTGCCCCTTTCTTCTGCTGCATTTCTTTAGATGGTGAGCACGTCGCAGGGCAGGAACTGTTTCTTTTAAAATGCTTGCGCAGTGCCCGAAATAATGAGAACCCTATGTGCGACTGCCTTGCAAATGAGATGCTTTGTATTTTAGTATGGACGTAGTCTTTCAGGCAGCCCTAAAGCTGATATTGAATGGGAGCTGATGGACTCAGATGTACTTAAAGCGAAAACAAACAAACAAACAAAAAGGAGCTAAGCCATAGTGTAATATTAACCATATGCCCCATGTGGGATTGGCAGAGAGATTTTGCACTTATTCCTGAAGGTCTGTGCTGGGCTAAAGGTTACCATATGCTGTAGGAATGCTCTGCAAACACCAACGAGTGGCCATGAAAGTTGAAAACTTGAAGTTACTATACAGTCAAAGGTGGTTAATTGCAGCTTCTACAACCTGTTTGCCCAGGTATATAGAGCATTCAACTGCTTGGTTACAAGGGATGTTAGCTTTTCTCCTCACACATGACCGACTAATTTTCTACATACCATTTAAAAGAAAATGCAAATAAAAGTGGCTTTCAAACAGAACAGGAGTTCTTCTCCAGTGGGGCCTCTACAAACCTTTATGAGTTCTGCGATGACTGGTCAGGAAGAAAAGATCAAGAGCCATAGGCGAGTGGCTTAGAAAGGAAAGGGAATGGAGTTTTAAGCAGGAAAAGCAAACTCGGATATTGCCAGGAACTGTTTTCTGGTTACGCTGTAAGGTCTCCTTCTATTTTGCAAGCAGTTATCTCCTTCCACACACCTCATGCATCAGGCAACTTCCCTTGGCCTCTGACGTGGGCAAAGGCATGTGATAAAGACCGTATTTTCCAAAAGCGCTCAACCCTTTTAAGTGCTATGGACATTTCAACCTAAATAAAGAGCAAGAATACAGATGGACATCAAGAAACATGGATCCACTGAAGCTAGGTTTATACCGACAAATGGTGACTGTCATTCTTCAAGGACTGTGAAAGCAGGGCCAAGAAAAGTAGGGCAGGCAAGCACATCAGAAGCATGTACGAGACAGGGTTTATATCACCATATTGTGGGACCCAACTATAACTAACAGAAATGGAAAGAAAATATCTGTATTGGTCTGCCAATATCACTTGGATGGAGCTGTGTTCAATCTGAGTGATACGTTTCCTTCTCCCAGGCATGGCTGTAGCTGTGGGGGAAGATGTTCCTCTGTGGGAAAGTGCCTCCTCATTCACAGCAACTACATGAAGGAACATGCCGATATGAGGAATGCCAAGCTAAAACACAATAGGAAAGTGCCCTTGAGGCACATATGAGTCTTCCTCTGCCACTGCAAAGTGTAAACTTAAGAACACAAATTATAGAATATACGGAGGTGCAAAAACCACTGGAAATCAGTCTGGCACGGAGGTGGAAAGCAGAGTGGGAATTAGGACTTCTGACAGTATAATCCAGCCATTCTCCAGTGGTCTTGGTTCAAATGTTCAAAAGTGGGTGGTGATTTAGGTTCTTAATTGCACCAGAGTCCACAGAGGCACCTCTGTCCCCACCATCTAAGCAGCTGAATAATCTGTTGCAAAATGTCTGCTCTGATATCTCAGCAGAAAGCTACTCCAAGGCACTGGATTCTTTGGAAACATTTGTCCCCACCCACACTTTATTCCTTCTTCACAAACAAACAAACAAAAAAAAAAAGCCAAAACCCCAGGAAAACAAAAAATGGCAAAGCCATTCCCACCTGACAGAGGATGAGAGAGACATAGCTGGAAAAGTGACTTGAGGAGGAAAGCACGTCAAAAGTTATTTTATTAATCCAGACAGATAGGAGAAGACAGGGTGCAGGATTCTGATGCTAAGCTTTGTCCTAAAGGCATAGGAAGTATAGACTACAGCTGAGCAAAAGGGAAACCAGAAGAAAGCCTAAATACCGAAGGCTGGAAGGAAAGCATTGCCCACCGTGCTCAGTCGCAGACCTGACCCCTGCAGCTGGATTCCCATTTCCCACTTTCAGGAAAAATGCTCTGAAAAGACAAAATGGCAAGCTCAGCGCTGACTAGGAAGCAGGTCTGGTTAACATTATGAAAGGAACTTAATTTCCCTTCCCCCAGCCTCTTCAAGGGCTCGAGATTTGTGTGCAAAATAGCTCGACTTTTTCCCTGTGGTCAAAGACTGGTGGTTTTATTTATTTACGGTCAGTAATGTTGGACTTCTGTCATATTTTGCAGTGGTACTCTATTATTTAATAAAATCCTGTGGACACTGGCCAATGCTTTTGCTTGACAGGGACTACTTTCTGACATTGCACCTGGCCAACAGGATCTTTTTTTTTTTTTTTTTTTATTGAGGGAGGAGGGGAATTAAAGGTACAACAAGAAATTGGTTTATAGCCCAAAGGAAGGGGAGTTGTCAACCCTCTCAGCGTTTAGATGAATACAGCTGCTTATGCCACAGAGCACTCATATGTATATATCAAGCTGCTTTTAAATCCTTTTAAACAGTGCACACCTCGGCAATTTCCCCTTGTGACCAAAGCAATAACGTGCCCGGCCACTGCTCGAGAAAGCATTGGGTTTTATCCTTTCTAAAAGTCCAGAGCGAGACCCCTCGAACAGCTCCTTATTCTCCTGTCCCAGGAAGGCAACCCAGCTCTCGCGGTCCCCTGTGCTGATAGACGTCCGCTGTAGTCAGATTTTATAGCCTTTCCTCAAGGCAAGGACCCTTAACGCTGCTCATCGCCAGCCCAGAGCCCTCGTTCCCATCCTGCAGAACTGAATCTTGAACATTATTAGACTTTTTGGATGGAGGCAGAACGCAGCGACACCGTAACACCAGTCCTGCTATTGCAGGGATGAAGACTGTGAAAACAGGGACTTCCCTGCCTTCTTAGTGAGAACTTTTCAAGACAGCAGCTACTAGGCCTGGGAAAATAAACCAGGGGAATTAGACAAGAGAAAATTATAAACTGTTGAAGTTCTGGAGTACTTCCAGGTATTCAAACAGGTAATAGATTCGTTTAAATAAGTGGAAATAGTTTCAAAACGTCAACTTTGCCACATTGTCTAGCTTCTCCTTTCTGGTCCAGCTCCAGTCCAGGAGGTTTCTTCATGCATGAGCTCAGAGAAAAGCACCTACTGCAGAAACACAGCAAAACCCCACAGCATTTCAGCAGGGGATTTTCAGCTGGCACATGTCTAATGCTTCCATGATTTCCTGTTGGGCAGACAGCTTTGGGGAACCGCTTATACAGTGTACTGCCCAAACAGCATCAAGGAACTATCCACAGAACTAAATAAGCAAGAACTAAAAATGCGACACTTCTTACTCTCCTCTTTGCCAGAGTCCTTAAGGCTGTTGTGTTCTTGATAACCCAAACAGAATTTTGGCCAGAACTTTACAGCTAGTTTCAATTAAGTGGGTGGCACAAAAAAGCAGTGGCCCTACTGACTTTCAAAGCTCACCAACAGAAACCAATGGGTATGTCAGAAATAAAAAAAAAAAAAAAAAAAAATTGTGGTATTTCCTCTAGGACGCAGCACATAAGGATATTTGCTTCTCACAGGGATAAGAGCATTTTGAATCTACGTGGATAACCTATTAAACACCACACACAGTTTAAGATCTTTTTACCTTCTTGATATCCAGTATTAATTTGGGATAAAGACTACTATTTGAGTCTTTCAAAAGCTGTTATTTTTCTCTGCAGCCCTGGCTAGGACAATAATAATGTACCTATGAAGTACAACTGTCTACCTGTAAATATTTTATAAATATGAACGGACTATAACTTCAGCACCTCTGAGATTCTGTAGGTATTATCCCTGATCCAGAGGTATGGGAAAACAAGGCAGATAGTGATTATTGGTTACTCACAAGAACTGTTGCTGGTTAGGAGATGACACAGATCTCCCAATTCTCATCAATGTTCACAGACTTCAAGACAATCCCCCTTATTTATGTTAATGATCACAAATCGGCTGCAAGATTTACACCATTTCATATTTGCTCAGCATCCTATGGAACTGAAACTCAGGCAAACCAAATTTGACAAACTGAACTCAGAGTTACCAAGTTCAAAGAAGCTTGAGAAAAATATACAGCTGCATAAAAGGGGGAGAAGAGGGAGGAGAGCGAGAGACCAGGAGAGAGCAGCGTGGTTCACTCATGGAACAGCTGAAGCTCAGAGAATCCACTCCGGTGAAAGCTGATGAAAATCTGACTCAGTTCACTCCGTTGCTCAGAGAGTGACTTGTTCCTCCATATGCTCCATAACAAAAGCACTCCTGATGTCAGTAACATGTGGAGAGAAAAAATATTTCTCAATTGCAAATGATTCATTGACTCAATAAGCATCTGGCCTAAACATCTGATATATATTTAAAATTCCATCTATTTCCTAAAAAATATTCCTTATTTTTTGAGTGATCAAAAGCAACGGACAACAGTAAAAAAAGTTATCAGGATAGCCTTTTTTGATGCCATTTGTGATCAGAGGCAAAAGCTGTTTACCATTGGTGTGGACCAGATTGGGAGCAATTCTTTGCTAAAGCCCTTCAGCTGCTCCTTTCTCAAGCAGAAGAAACCGAAGACAGGCACATAACTCTGGGCTGGACCAGCGATGCTACTGGGGTCTTTGGGGGAAACAATTCAGCAGGGGAGGTGCTGATAACATTCCTGTGCAGAGGGTTATTCCCAAAGGCAATTAGTGACTCACACTGCCACCGCACACCCACCCAGGAGGACATGGCTCCAGCTCCAAGTCACACCCTTCACCACTGGTCTCTATCAGATGACTTTTGCCATGCACGGGAACCAGCGTAAGGTACAGATCAATTTATCACTTCGGAGCTGGATCAAACACCAGCCCTCCAGGTCACCGCGGCTCCAGCCACACATGAATCAACATTTAATATGGCATTAAAATTCTCTTGCGATTGCTTTTAACTTTTGCGCAGCATGTGCTTAGGGTTGCAGAGTGGGGGTTCTCCTGCGCAGCCAAAGAATGGCATGTTGTAGGCCAGCTTCAGCTGCGTGTCCAGAGTTACATTCCTCCTCTCCCGGATGATCCAGAGCAAGACACTTCAGCTCCCTGCGCCCATTTCCCCTCTTTTCTCTATCTAGACGCAAAGCAGCCTGGTCACAGGGATGGCTGCACACAGCATCCCTCTGTGCCATGCAGCACGGTCGGGATGTGAAGGAGCACGACACAAGGGTAAATTGTTATCGTGCACTCCTCCAGCATTTTAACTTATTTTCTTTTTCTTCCCCATTTTTGCTGGATTAAGCTTTTCTAACATAACAGGGCTGACTCTGGGTGTCTGGGCTACATTTAAAGTTCAATGAGGTTGGTTATTTTCCAGGAAACACTCTTCCTTCCTCTCCTTCCGTGATTGTTCCCACAGGTTTTAGAGTTTCTTGTTGTTGGGTTTGGTTTTTTTTTTTCTCCCTTTCTGGGTTTGACATTTGCTCAGTTGCTCTTTTAGCAAGAGTCTTGTGGGCCTCACAGAAGATTTCAACACGGTCGTGCTCCCCGTCCAAAAGGGGACTCAGCTGGTCAGACTGCAAGCCTCAGCTTCCAGCATGGGCTCAACCAGTGCCTGGTTCTCACCTTACTCCACATCGTGGTTTACGCCTCCCAACAGACTGCACAAGGGCTGTTGCTCTCATCAGTTCAAGAGTTCGTTCCTGCCCATGCCTACTGCAAGCAAGGATGGCTACAAGAAAGGCAAGGTGTTTTTTCGCCTTTGCTTTGCAAAATTTACGGCACCATTTCTGGGAACTGAAATCCCCTATTGAAGCAGGAATCCCTTCCTTGACCAGACACATCAAGGCTTTTCATGAAACCTATATATACGTACATGCGTGTGTGTGTGTACAAAATAATATAGAAAATAATACAGAACTAAAATCTGCCATCTTCCTCCATCACATCCCACAAGTGTCTCTTCTCCACTGCCAGGTAAGTAGTTACCATCTAGCAAATGACAATATTTATTTCGAGCTGCCTAATACCACTCTACTGGCAGAGAAGACAAGACCTCAGAGAAGTATTACCTGACCTAAAGCTTCCACATCTTTTCCATCCTTCTGGCACAGCTCATTTGGCTCATGACTGCTCCTGCCCTTCTTTCCCAAGGATCCCTCAAACATCAGCCAGCATCACAATGAATATTGCCTGCTGTCTTTGCCAATCTGGTAATCCATGTACTAAACACTTTAAACATTCATCAGGTTGTCTAAGCTGCTCATATTGGAAGGCTCATCCAGAACCTCACAGCTCAAATGGTGGGAATTTCCCTCTTAAAACTACAGCCTGTGCTCTTAAATCTACAGTTCATGGTGCTCTGTACTAATTTATACTAACATATACTTCTCATACTTACTTATACTAATTTTTTCTTATAATCCTGTCCTTCAGTTCCAGCTACTCTACTTTGCACCTTTCCGCTTCTGTAGTTACTGAGTGTGAGCGAAGCTGGTTTAGCCTCTCACAAGACAGGTTTTCCAGCCTCCTGGTTATTCTGCTGGCCCTACGCTGCACCTACTTTCAGGGTGGACTGCTTTTTTTTTTTTTTTTTTTTTTTTTTTTAATTCTTCTTGTGAAGGCAGCTGCCCAGAGCCGTACACAGCATTTCACACGAGGTCTCTCTCACCAGCACCTGGGCTCGGCACTATGACTACAATGCTCCCCTCTTTCCTGGAAAGGGTTGCACCAACACCGCATCCAACTCGAACTTCCTGTGACTCACTACAGCACCCCAGCTTTCACCTCCTCTGAACCCTTCGGCTTCAGTTTGTTGCCAAAACATTTATTATTTCTCCCTAAATGCTGCGAGATCTCATCTTCCGCAGTATTACATTTCACATCACTTCTGCTACTGTGATTATTTCGTTCTCCTTGTGGAGATCCAAATTCCGCTCTTTATGGATAATGTTTCCCAACTCCAGCTCATCAGCATGCTCCTACATTGACGCTTGGTGAAAATATTAGTGCAACTTGGTCGCCAGATTTATTTTTGTAAAACTCTGCCAAGAAAAGTCCCTCAAATCTATTATTTCTTTTTCTCACATAAGTCGCTGCTGTTCCCTTATTAGCCAGTTCCTTACCCATGTCAAATAATAATTTTAGCATAATTCAAACACGATGAGAATAGAAATTAAAATATTATAAATGCTTATTAAAGTTGTGAAAGATGAAAAAATGTGTATTTTCTATCTATAAATACAGTTACATTACAAAAGGAAACAACCCTGCTAGTCTGTCATAAGTAGTTTTTGCTTCCCCCCCCCCCCCCCCCTTGGTCATTTGCCTGTGTGTATTTGCGTGCATGTATTTAATAAGCCTTTCCTTCAGAATCGATACTGAATATTTTTTGGGTATTTGAGGCAGGATTGACAATGGAGTAGGTATTCAAATCCCATAACACTGCCTTCTTAAATATAGGTACTTACATTTGCTACTCATTAACCACACATCGAATTCTCAAATTCCATAGTTGGAATCAAAGTTGTAATAAAAATCATGATAAATAATTTCATGTGTGAGTTTTTCTTAGCTTTGTGAGACAGAAACAGCAACGAAACAGCTTCTTTCTGCACCTCTTCAACTGATGTTACATGTGCCAGCTCTGCCTTCATTAACCAAAGCAAAAGGAATAGGCACTCTTGATTTGAGCTAGCTGAGGTAAAAATCCACGTTCAAAAAATAATCAAACTCGTAGGTCTTTCTGAGCAGGTAGGTTTTGAGTTCTAATAACCCATTTCCCCCAGTCTTTAATTCAATCTGCTGACAGATACAAAAGCTACGGTGTCCTTTACTTGACTAGACTTTGAGTTGATGCTGCATTAACACTCCCCTTCTGGTAATGCAGAGAAAACGTCAGACTAGCAAAATTGAACCAAGGCCCTCCAAATCTTCTGCACAGTCTTTTTTGCACATTTGGCCCATGACTCCTACCTCTCTCTCCAAAGAATCCCTTAAATACAAGCTGCATGAATTGCTTTGCCAGATGCCAATTGCAATTTCTCCTGGGAAACACACTGGTTGATGTTAATCTCCCGTGACATCGGGAGATTACAAATATAATCCCTCCGGGGATGAAAAAAATAGAAAACATCCTGATTATCTTCTTCTATCCTCATATAAAACTGGTTACATGGAAGAGAGCACCCCATAGGTATGCTGCCTACTGAGATACGTCTGTTCAATCCACCTTCGGCACCAAATTGCCCTGAATTTGTGACTCTACAGCTATGGATCGTCCATGTTTCCTTCATTCCCAAACAGTCTCATGGGTTTGAAGACATCTTACTGACCAAACACAGGAAGAAAAATCTCATTTCCCTCTCTTTGGATCAGATCTAATGCTGGAGACTAAATTAAAAGGAAAAAAAAAACAACCAACAGGTGGGAAAGAAGGAGTAGCTGCAGCAGCTGAGGACAAAACTCCAAGCCAGGACTTACCCAATATTACACAAGCAATTCTGTTAAACTAATAAAATCTGCGTGAATGCTAGGCAAGCAAAGACTCATACAACCTATCCATCAAGTTGATGGCACCAATCCACCTTTCTGGTAAGCCACCACACAGCCTCTGTTTTCAAGCTCCCAGTCCCCTTGTCAGGGCATGGCGGTGGACAAAGCCACTTGGACCCTTCTCCATTCCTGCTGGTTTTCCACCATGGCCTCGTCACCCAAGAGCAGGCCGTTAAAGACACACGCTCTGCTGCCAATACTCATTAGCCAGGACTCAACAACGCTTGCAAAGCGAGGAAAACCGGGGTGGCTGAAAGTCATCGAGCTCAGCACCCTTTCTTGGGGGGTGCCCAGTGCCTTGTGAAGCTCAGGCCCTCGGGTACTTGCTACGTGAAGACATGAATAGCCCTTTCTGTCCGCCCTTCCCGGAGACACTGGCAGCATTGTTAAAGCACAAGCGCAACCGAGTCTAACGTGGCTGAAAATTTGGCAGCGCCGCGCTGGCCTTTTTTGCTCCAGTGTGATCAAATGGCAGCATTGCTCCCAGAGTGCGCAGGGCATGAAAGGATTAGCCGCCCTCCCCCACCAAGCAGGTGAGCCGAAACCCTTTCCAATTCACTACATGTCAGTTTACAAGTAAAACATAAGGTATAAATGCAGCTATTGTTAAGGTGAAGCAGCCATCCTGGCTGGTGAGTTAGATTAGCAATTTACCCTTTGTAAAAGGATTAGCCAAGCCCTATTGTTTCAGTGTTTATTTATCAATTTGCATTTTTAAAAGGGGGCTTATATCTGACAAGGGCCCACGTTCGCCATGTACCCTGGGCCACACTGTTTTCTTCCAACTCCCCCTTGCCAGAACCTACCAGAGCATTTTACAGACCAGAAATCGTGGAGAAACCAAATCTTTGGCACCGCCAGCGCTCACACAACAACATTGTGTTGGGCTGGCTGGCATTCATGAGTCTTTCAGCTGAGGGCAACTGCCAGGTTGGTTGCTGCTAGCCACGTAGATCAAAAATCAGAACTGAGCTGAATGCACAGACATTTACAGCCCGTTCACCGTAGTTTCTAACCACATGGGCTGCAGCACCCGGTGTGTGGCAGGTCGCTCGCTCCCTTACACGGATCACGGACACCAAAGCAATGAAGCCTTAGCATGAAGCATCTCCATAATTAGCACTGATTCCACACGTGCAGTCTTCAAAACCCCTCAAATAATTCATACAACTTTCACTGGGCTCACAAAAGCCTGTTTTTCTCACTGAGGAGGGCGGTGGTGAGGAAATTACTTGGCCCATTAAGCAGAGAGGTTAGCACCAACACAGCAGCTCTTGGCATCCCAACATCTCCACCGGGTCCTCAGCTTAGGTTGTGTTGGGTGCTTATGTGGTCTTTGAGCGCCTATGTGGTCTTTGGGCGCCTTGTAAACGAAGATTTTTTTTTGCCGCAAAGACTAGTTCAATCTCCACATGCCGCAGGGACTCCTCACTGGAGTTCAAGTTGAGGGAAGAGGTTTCACACAGAGCCGTTCGCAGCTCGGGAGAGGGGGAGCGCCCCTCGCCCCAGCGGACTCGGCCAGGAGCCCAGGCTGGCCATTTGGCAGACAACAGCTGCTCAGTCGGATTAGGTAAAAATTCTTTCGGTAGAGGGAACGGGGATGTTTTGGAAGGTAAGTGGGAGAGCAGATTTTTTAATTAAAGTGACGCTGGTGCATTTGCGCTCTGGTGCAGCCCCACACCCTGCTTTTTCATAAGACGGCGATTTAGGAAGCTATTCTTTTAAACCATAAAAACAGTTTAGAAAACGGACAAGCATCCAGCTGTGCTAAATTACTTTCCTGCTCCCCCAGGACCCAGCAGCAAAATATAGTGTGTATTTTGCAGGCGTATGATTTATTTACATGGCGTAACATACAGGTATTGGTTTTGACCCGTGAAACCCCTCTACGGCCGGGACCCTACACATCCAAAAGCTTTCTCCCAGCCCAGGCTCCATCACCACAGCTGCGCCGGAGCAGGACCTCCATTTGTGAGAGGGGGAGAAGCGACTACAGGGTGTTCTCTGGCTTTTTGTAACTCCCTCCACCCACCCATTTCTTTTTCCCAAACAATTCTAGTTTGTTGATCATCAGACTTCTCACACAGGCAATTCATTTCTCCTGGTCATGGGGGGAATGGGGAGGCTCTGGTGGGCCATGCTGTAAAGATCTTAAAATATGTTCTGTGCTGCTGGCTTATTGCAGCTACTCTGATTCATAGTCGAAAAGGCAGGTCACGAGTGGTCTCAATTAAGGACATGAATTTAGGAATCATCAAGGAGCACATAAAGCAAGTGATAGGCATTCTGATCCGAGGACCATGTGCAAACATTTAATAAAAAAAAACAAAACAAAACAAACCACACCACACCACACCAAAGGAAGGGAGAGTGGCGTTTCAAATGCAAGGGACAGACCCTGTCCCACAGAGATTACAATTTACATTTAGATTAGCACAAGTAGCAGTAACATTGCGGGAAAGGTAGATAAGGGTTACAACAACAAAACTTTGTGGCTGGCCTGCATTGTAATTTCACTAATCAGAAAAAATGAAATTTTTAGTTAATAAATCAGTGCAAATGACATTTATATAAATTTGAGGGAGGTACACAAATACCTGTGGGATAAACTCTTTGATGGATTTAGCCGTTCTACTCTCTAGAGTGATGGTTTTCAATCAGCAGTCTCTAGGTCTGCTTTAAAGATATGTGAAAAGTATCTTAAGAAGAAACAAGCCTGTTCCCTAAACTTATATTCGCTGTATATCCTTGAATGTTTCTGGTGGGCAGGAAAGAACAAATCATGTAATACTGTAAGCAATTCCTCTAGAATGACAGACAGGGAGAAGATTTCTTCCTCTTCTTTCTCAACCGAGAAAATCGATTACCACATCCTCATGGACAAGGGCTGGCAACCTCCCAGTGCCCAGAGCTACTAATCTCTCTATAGGAACTGGACCAACAAGGCTGGACATTGGCGAGCCTTCAAGTGCCTGTAAACACCAACCTACGGACAGATGCCACAAACTGGCGAGCAAGTCTTCTCAACAGATCTGCAGAGGCCTCAGTCATCTTTCAGACCGGACCAGCATGGCTGTAACCAATAAATATCTAATTGCACCTCAACATAGCAACAGCCCACACACATTCATCTATCACCAGGTGCCATGGCTACAACACAACACACTGCAGCAAAGCAATGGCACCACCAGCACCACCACCGCACTTTTATCAGTGTTATACGCACCTCCCTTCACGAGGCAGCAGCATGCTCTGGGCAGGCAGTGGTGTTGGCACATGCCATTATTCACAGCTTCTCCCATAACACGGCCCCTCTTCCTTCTGGTTTGCCAAGATTCCCCTCTTGATATGCGAGGGGAGAAGTGATTCCAACCTTCCGATACCTCTTAACACTCCTCCAAAGGATGGCGATAGCAGCCTAAAATCCCTCTGTGAAGACAACCACCAATGCCAAGAACTGCAATGGGGTGTAGTTTCCGTCCATAGTTTCCAGTGCAACATTCAAGGTTTGATACTGTAGGTGGGACGACTACCAGGCATGGCTAAAATGAGAGTTGTGTGAACATGACTGAATGTATTGCTTGATCCAAAGAAGAACAGAAGGAAAAAGTCAGTTATTCAGCACCGAGAATGCCTTCCCATTTCGCTAGTTTGGAAACAGACCAGGGATCTCTTTGTATTGTTAATATTTAAGTCAGTTTATTTTTCTATACTGGATTATAATCTAGTAAAAATTGCACTTTTTCCAGCCTAATCAATACTCTGCTCTCATAAACTTTGGGATTTACATGAGGAAATAGAAATCAATATACATTCAAAGCCAGGTGAGCTTTTGGA
Source organism: Vanellus vanellus (assembly GCF_965231255.1). Lineage (NCBI taxonomy): Eukaryota > Metazoa > Chordata > Aves > Charadriiformes > Charadriidae > Vanellus > Vanellus vanellus. Next base: position 118,367,169 of record NC_138906.1, on the reverse strand, counting down.
TGACAACCACATTCTGGCAATTTAGCAGAATTTGTGTAAGCGCATGTGTCTGGGATGGGACTTCTGCACAGAAACTGGAAACTGCTCCAAATCTGTTGCCATACTTCAGATTCCCTTTCCACGCTCTGCCAAAATCGCTCACTGAGTGAACAAGGCTTCCTGAAGTCAGCAGTTGGCTGGAATCAAGATGCTTTCTGCTTTAATTCCAAAAATACCAAAAGGCAAATCAATTATGGTTTTAGAATGGCCACAGTGGATGGATTGCTTTAAGAAAAACAAGAGGTTGAGAACCACTTCTTGTTTGTTTAGTTTTGAGGCAAGCAGAGAGAAGAGACATTGTTAGAAGAAAAAAAAAATCAGAAAAAACCCTACAGAAAATCTTAAATATTAATAAAGGTTTCATAGAGATATCCAAATCAGATGTCCAAATATGCTTCCTTCAGAAAAGCAGGCAGGTAGATGGCATTGCTGTGTACCACCTTCAGCAAAACCTATATTTTATTATTTGTCTGCACAATACATTAGTAACGGGGACTCCTAATCTCCTTCTGGAAACCAAAGATGTTCTACAGTGGCAATAAAGAATGGAACACAGAAAACACAGTGGTGTGTTCATGAAGCACTAAGACGCAAGACCTAAGGGAAACACTGGACTCCACCCTACTATATTCCAGGGATGCTATTAGCACAGAATAGCAATTCTGCTTCAAAAGATACTGTACTACTGGATAACCAGAGAGTATTTCATCGCCAAAGCTAAATGGACGCGAGTGCACCAGGTAAAATAGCTTCATCCCAGGAAAATATTCTAGAGAGTACCGTGACTACTGTTTAAAGGCAAACAGATAGAGTGAATTGATAAGACAGGGATCAACAATTCATTCCAATATAAAAGATTTCACAAAAAGCAGACCAGATCACGCTACAGTAACTTTTACTGCAGAGATCAGTAGGCCAGGGCAGCTATTCATAAGTATTGTATATACAAGTGCCTCATGCTTAAGCCAGCCAGCATAGAGCTAGAATGGAAGCATATAACAAATTAGCGTTAATAAGCAAACAATCATTAGAAGTGTTAACAAGTGATGGTGGAGAGGCTCTGGTTTTCATTTTATTACTGATCTCTAGTAAGTGTTATTATCCTCATAGAATAACATTTTATTATGAAATGCACATGCACAGCATTAAAGCCTTTGATAGTCCAAAGCTTGCCAGCAGCAGCAAAATTGTAAACAAAGTGAAAGAATAATTTCTGAAATGCCAACAGCCATCAGTATTCACGAAGTTTATAAGATGCAGATAGGGCCAATATGCTGCAGCGTAAATAACAGGAATTTACTATGACCCGGGGATCTAAGGAATCAATTGAATATTCAGTTTCTTCCCATTTTTCAAAAGAGTCTAAACATACATGCTTAATCTCAGTAGATCTGTGCCTGAACTAGGGTCTTGAGTCTGTTAGATATTTTCAATTCTTTTTAGCCAATAGATTCCTTCGACATTTCCTTCTTTTATAATACAGCAAACAGCTGCAACTAATCATTTTTCATTATGGTTTTGTATATCTGTTTTGGTTTACAACAAGTTTTACTTAAAACAACAAAAATGCAACCGAGCATCTTCTGCTTACTGTAGAAATGAGATTTTTCTGAAGATTGGCAGAACTGGACGTGGTATGAGATACAATTAGGACAATGTGTTTATTTTAAACTATAGCTACGAAAAGGACATGGGCCGAGAAAAAAAAACCCCAACCACTTTGAAATGAAGGAGCTTACAAGACAAGACAAAGAAAGACTTAATCTCTGCCTACTTTCTATTACTGTTTACCATAACCCGAAAATTATTGTCACATTTTTATGACTATCTATTTATCGCAATCATTCCTTCAGTTTTGACATACAATCAAAACAATAAGGCAACGGGGTTTACATTTCTGCATTGCAAATATGCGGTCTCCATCTATAGGGAAAAATGGCACCGGGAGCTCGACCTACAACTTCCTATATCATAACGGAGTAGCACCGAACCCCTCCTGAGCTCCCTTCAGCAGCAGCGCAACACGGCAAAGTGCACACAAGCCACTTTACTGCCATGTGCAAAGGAAAGTTTACTGAATTATTAAATAAGCAATTATGATAACATAAGATATTAAATCCAGATAGGGTTGTGTCAACCCAGCTATGAATTTTGGCTGTTTTTTTCTTTCCCATGGAAACACTAGAAACACTAAAGTAAGCACGACGCCTTCCCTTCCTACACGTATCTCTCTCTTCAGGAGATGGCTAAAAATCAGAGAAGAAAGGAAAAAATGCACATAATACAGCAAAGTCCTACTGGGGAATAGGGTTTTTATGAACACACAAAGCAACTAGGTGACATCTTTATCAGCCCTCATAAACCTTGATTGAATACACAGTGATAAGGCCTGTTTAAACTGTCATCCTCCCGATAACATAGGCAGAGACAACGCGGGCCTTAGCAACGACCTGTGTAAGAGAGGCCCTTCCAAAAGTGCAGGCACCGTTAGGTAATGTATATCATGTAAACAGTTCAAAGCTTGGGCGGCTGGTTTGTTTGTGCGACGGTGGGAGGCGGAGGGCTGGCCGAGAGGGTATATGCACATCTTCTCCCAGCACCGGCCTGGAAGGGCGCTTGCTTCAGAGCTAGTCTGGTTCTGGGGATGGCGAGCCAGCTGGGGAAGATGGGTGCATTGAGTCAGAGTGACCTTTAGCACTTAGATCTGCGAACGCCAAGAATTTCATATAAGTGGTTTTAAAGGATTTAAGGAAAGACTGCTCTGTGTCTTCTTTCTTTTTTTTTTTTTCTTTTTAACCCCAACATCATACTTGAGGTGCACATCCAGCACTAGGAAGCAAGTGGGCATTCGGGGCCAGCGTAACTATGAAAGCTGGCAGTAACATGACTTCTATCAGAGGATCTGGCCTTGGCCATCTGGGATACTTATTTAAATTTTTTTTTTTTTTTTAAGCATTTCAAACCCTTTTAAGCATCTCCAAGAAACATCTTGGCAACCACACAGTTAGTAAGCAAGGATTTAATTTATTTATTTCTAACTTAAAAAAAAAAAAAAACAAACCAAAAATTTACACTTGAACTTTTATTCTTTCTGCCCAAAATTGTTCTTCCCTCACTCCAATGGTTGCAGTGACACCCACTGGCTGTGGCAGGCCGAGTTTCAGAGAGTCATCACTAAAATGCTTCAGCACATAGACAAGATCACTAGGAGAGAAACCCAGAAAAATACTGCAATCCAAAAGCTGGCATTTTGTCAGCTCGCTTAGTATTATAGCTCAGTACCTGCATTCAATACAGCTTTCTTCCATTAATAGCTTTAATAAGTAATTAATGATCAACAATTACTTGATAAGTATAATAAAACATACATTTGTATAAAATTAGTAGTTAATTAATAATTCCCACTGCTTGGGCAGTGGAACATATTAGTCCATTCTATGCTTACGTGGTCTTTGGCAAGCCTGTGAAGTAGTACTAGTACTAGGTTTTAGTTTTTAATCTGAAAAAACACTAAACTGAGCTGGTACACCACTGCCTGCCTGGCTGGCAGAGGAGTCATTTTAGCTACTCCAGAACTCATTTATGCTTTTGTAGGCTTCTTTGTATACACCAGCATATTTCTTTTAGTACCCTCAAGCAGTATTTTTCTCATTTCACACATAGGAAAGAGGGGAAACACAGAACTAAGTGACTTAAGTAAAGACTCCCAGGAAACCCATGGAACCCAAATCTAACAAATCCCAATCTAATGGCCTCAATTAGAAGATGACTTGTTTCTTCAACTCTATTAGAGCAATCTCTCTATAACATATGTAAGTTCTTAATGTTTAAACAAAATTATCCAAGTTTAAGCTTGAACACAAACAAATAGCTCCTATTACACAAAGCGCTCACCAAAAGAAAAGGCTAAGTTTTAATTTAACTACAACCTGATGGCTTGGAAAGGATCAAGGGAAACTTCAGAAATACTTGGAATAAAAAATGAGGAAAAAAAAAAAAAAAGAGAACTACTTTTAGCGTGCTCTATGGCATGAGCCAAGAGCAAATGGCTCCTGGCTGTGAGCACGCAAGGTATGTTTGCTGACTTACTCAGATTAAAAGCATTTTAGTCAACTTTACGTTATTTCCCGCACCTCAGCCATAACGTTCTCTCCAGAGAAGGGTCAGAAGCAGAACTATTATATTCATGGAAAACACATTTATACAGGACTTCCCGCAGAGCTGAAAAAAAAAAAAAAAGTTATCCAATGCCTTCCCAGCCAAACTTCCTCCTGAAGTGAAAAATCCTTCCCTTTGATAAGAAAGTTGTGTCAGACCACATTTCTGTCCCTGACAAAAGAACCGCTCTCCCTTGGCTTGCTCCAGTTTTGGCAGCTGTGCTCAGCAGAACCACACTGCTCTTCCCAGCTAGTCACCACACTTAACAGAGCCACCAGCTTATCTTTGACCTCAACAATAAAATAAAAATGAACTACGCACAAGCACACAGTTACTGTGGGTAACACTACCCACCTCAGCTCCGAGGCAGTCAGTTCTCCTCTGGGTTAGAAATTCCATCAATAACCTAACACGTCGTTAAAGCCCTCTCTCTCCTCCCCCCTCTGACTCTTCCCCCCCCCCCCCCCCCTCCACTTCCAGACACAGCTATCTACAGAGGTCTTCAATGCTGCATATACATGGTTCACAGCAAAATAAGCTAAGCTTGTTGGCTTTCCTGCTTCTCTCAGATGCTCTTTCCATATCAGAAGAAAATAAAGTGTGGGGAGGGACACTTTCACTCAAACACTGAAAGCTGGTGTCTTTTAGATACCCTTGTTTCTAATCCTCTGACAACCAATCCAAGGATACACACAGCTGCTTAGCAACCCTGTTCCAGAGATTTGGGGTAAGTGTCCAGAGCACCATACGGTGGTCTATGTCCAGGTTCCCTGTGGAACTGACCTCCTCTCAGGCTAGCTACCCTTCAAGAAAAGCCAGATGTACCAGCTCATGAAGAATGTTATCTTATCATGGATGCACTGCACTTCTGCTCTCACTGCTAGCTACTACTGACAGGGTATTGAGCCACAAAGATGTCTTAAGCTATACCTACCCTTCAAGCAAAGGTGTAACATAGCATCACCCAAGTTAGCATCTGGCCATGACAGGGAAGAGCTTAACCTAGGATGTGCTGAGCCCTTACCTGTCTTCCCTAGAAAAACCTGCCAGCCGCAGCACACATCTATTAATATTCCTATGAGCATTCAAGCTGGCTAGCTTAATGGTTAAACACCTGTACCTGATAAAACAATCAGGCCTAATTGTGTAGGAAAGGATGGGCCAAATCCAAGAATTCCAGGAGTAGCAGTGATGCCCCCATTGATTTCCTCTCAGAACTACATGCTATCCGAAAAAAAGTAAGGCAGCCCTACATTTGAGAATTGAAGATGGACAGAAAAGAAAAAAACAGACCAAATCAACATGAGAGAATAAAGTCCTTTCTTTGTCCTGGAAAGTTACAGAGGATAACACTACATCTCCTATAACCCCACAAGCACATCCTCACACCCTGTGGAAGGATCTTCTTGGGAGAGATAGGGTGGTGGTGGGGAACAGATGGGACAGACACATGGGATATGTTTGATTTCAGCCAATCCAGACAGCAAGCAGCAATTATGGCAGCATTTTTGGCTAAATGAAAATTGGCAAAAGAAATGCAAACCAGTCGCAGTTCTCATCCAGAAAAGGGGGAGAAAAAAAAAAAAAAAGGTACTTCCCCTGCTAAATCCTCCTTTTTTTCTTAAGACTATTTGACTACCTCCTTAATGTTGAGAAACTCCTGCAAAAGCAAAGCTATGAAATCATCCAGTGACTAAATTTTCCTGGAGTGCTCAATAATGGCTTACCAAATCTTGGTGTCACCATTTGATTCAGCATAGCAGATACAGCCTAAAATTAAATGTCCGGTATCCCAACTTTGTTAATGAAGATATACTTTTCATATCTAATCCACTTCCATGCTACTTGTCCTGAGCTGACATTACTTCATGGGTAAGTAGATGCCCAGAGGGCTTGGCCCACTCAACTTTACTTGGCTGCAACACGGTGAAAGAATAAGTGGCCTTCAACTCCTGCCTGCTGCAGGGCAAGCACCTCACAGAGCTAATTACTGACCAGTTGATCTGTAGTAGCTTTTTACACTGCTGCCTGTTTGCAGGCACACACAGTTCACAGTAAATCCAAGTCAAGGTCACTTCCCCCTTTACATCCTTTTGCGCGTGTCCTGGGAAAAGAGTTGTATTAGGTGGAACAGCAGATTCATAACTTCTGCTACAGGGACTGGCTTGTAAATCCCACACCTTCCTTCTCCACCTGTGGAACAGTTCCAGTTTAACTCTAGGACATATTACTCCATGGAGATGTGGTGCGGAGGCACTTGTCTGCAGTGGCAAGACACAGGAGATGACAGGGTTACAGCAGGATTCAGTGTATCCATCACACAAGCTCTCAGGAGAGGGAACAGAAGAATTCAAAACTCTTCAAGAGACTACTCTGCTCACAGTCAAATTTGCCATCTGAGTTTGTCACCTCACAAAATTCTTAAGAATTAGGCCTATGACTGCACTTTAGTTTTAGGTTTCCCTGTGCCCTTATTTTAACACATTTTTCTGTCCCAACAAGGTCTGAAGTGCTTCCAGACTCTATGCTCTCCACACAAAGCAGTGAGAGTTTCAGAGGACAAGTTACATGAAGACTCCCTCAGCCTTAAATATAATCAGAATGACCTGACTGAAACCCAAGAATAGTATGAATTAGGTGCTTTAAGTGCCCTGTGCTATAGATCAGATAAATAGAGTAAAAAACCTTGGGCTTGATGCTTTGAATTGTAAGGGTATACTAGGAACAGCTTAACTAAGCCCTTTGTATTAGGACATGCAGCCTACATAGATCTGAAGTAGTCTCTATTTTACAGGTCTCATCACAAAGAAGGAAGAAGGATAGCATTGTCTTTCAAAGCCAACAAATGACATAACATGCTCATTGAAAAATAAACGCTGTATAAACGCTATTTATTTTATATCGCTTTCATACAGATTATCACAAGACACATTATGATCATATAAAGAGTGGAGATTACGCAATCTGGAAGAGTATTACTTGGAACGTGGTTTCAGATTTAGTTTATTCAAAGAGGTAGAACTTTTTCATAATTCTCTATGGAGGCAGCAAGAAGCCAAACAACAGAAACGTTCTCTATTCAAACCACCTATGCTCTTGCAAGCAATCCTACTGAACTGAACAGACTTCCTCCGGGCAACTCAAGTGGGCAAGATACACACGACTAGGAGACAGTAACCTCCATCCAGAGTGAGTTTCTCTGGGTAGTACCTTTTCAGCAAAAACAGAACATGAGATATGGTAAAATGGAAATTTCAGGCAGCCTATGGATATATAAAAAAAAAAAAAAACAACCCAAACCACAATTGAACCATACCACTCACCCTGAAACATTTACTTGTTCCTGATTTTCCTCATATGGTTGAAAACCGCTGCAACTAGACAAAAAGAAGCACCTCTACCCTACCACTGCCACCGAAGTGGTAGCCACAAACTTTTTTATACTGCCAATATAGAGAAATAAGGGTTGCTGATAAAGGGCTGCTAAGACTGACTTCAGGAACTCCCCCTTTCAGTACATGCAATTGAGAATGGAATCAGACACAAGGATAGGGCCCCACTCTGCTTACGTGAAGGCACTGTGCCAACTTCAGTGTAATGGAGATTAATTTTAATGAGTCAAGGAAAGCACTATATTGAGAAGGGACACATTGAGAAAGATGGGGGGGGGGGGGGGGCAGTTCTGCCATAAAAAAAACAAACAAAGAATTGAAAAGAGGAGTTGAGTAGTGAGGGACAGAAGCACTGGAGATATGAAACAAAAACTGTAACAGATGCAAAAGAGAGTGACAAGACTTGCAAACATGAAGGTAAGGAAGGCCCCTCGTTAATTCAGCACGTGTAAGTGAGAACCTGTGCCAACTTGAATGACATTGACCATATTTCAGATTCCTATTTGTGAAATATGACTTTGGTAGAAGGGTTGGAAATTTTTGTCTAGGGAATAGCTGTCTGGTCTGTTCAGCCTCTTGGTAGAAAGATAATGAGTTACTTCAAACTTCTGTCTCCAAGTAACTTGCATACTCAGGGAAGCCTTGAGAAGCTGGACATTCCTTCCACTGAGCAGACTGATAGGGTTCAAAGCATGTTTCACTATAAGCTGTGTTACTATAGGGTGGAAAATATTAATCAGCTCTAGCCATCTAGGGAGACTGTGGTTATCATTAAGAATATGCAGGACACTCATGCAAGAATTCTTTCCCCTGCCCACTGGACAAGCTCTCTCATAGTTTATCTGCTCCAATTGCATGCTTTTGAAAAAAAATCTAGACAAAATGAATACTTTCAACTAGAGCTAAAGGTAAACACTCCACTGGAACTTTGCCCTAATCAATAGTAGCAATGTTCATGTCACATGAGAGTCAGAGGATAGAATATGGTGCTTACTGAAGTCAGCAAATAAGCTAATTATACTTAGCCTGCTTGAAGAAGGGGACAAGTGAGGTCTGGTCCACCCACGTATTAATGCAATCATCATTATCCTTATCCCTTGTTTGCTTTGTGCTTATATTACAAAAAAACTTGTCACCAACGGAGGGTGATGCTGACCCCTTGTGGAAGAAATACTCGTGCGTTTTAGGATGCACAAGCGTCACTGGGGAAATCAGCTCAGACTTAAGTTTATCTAGCTACTTCCCTCAGATTTATTTTTAAAGAAAACTCAGTGAAACTGTGTTATAGTGTTGCGAGGGGTCAGTATATTCTCACAAGTGTATTTTCCTGATTTTAGGCAATTTGGCAGCAATTAAATTTTGTGTTATCATCTTTATGGCAGTCAAGTAAGCCCCAACAAATCCCAACTATAAGTAGTAGATTTTACACTAAATTTCCTACAACTTGAAAGTCTTGCATTGTAACAGGATAAAACTTTTACATTATCAGCTAGCATAGTTCTTGATTTCTAATGTAATTTAAACTCATTTCAATCCATTGTAGCATTACTAAAAACTTTTTTTTTTTTCCCAGTTATTTTCTGGATACCTGGGACGTACTACTGTCATCACTGCAAAAGAAACAAAGTATTTAAATCCCTAAAGTAACTTTCATCCAAAATCTTTTCAGAAGCATCAAGAACAGTGTTGATAGGCTTCATTCTTCAAAGTAAAAGCTTTCCTATGTATGCTACTTCTGTTGACTTGAATCTGGCTGCATAAAGCACAAGAACAAGATCTTCAATTATATTGGTTCTGACTAACTGAAATTACCTTTCCATCTTGTGGAATACCAAGCCTGAAAAGGAAGGCTTATCACTTTTATTCAACTACTGCTGCTAATTTTTCTTCCCTAAATAAAACAGGTTTCTCAGCCTTTCCTCATAACAGAGGTACTCCACTCCCTTGATCACCTTTGTAGCCCTTTGCTGGACTCTCTCCAGCAGTTCCCTGTCTTTCTTGAACTGGGGAGCCCAGAATTGGACACAGTACTCTAGATGTGACCTCACCAGGGCAGAGCAGAGGGGGAGGATAACCTCCCTCGACCTGCTGGCCACACTCTTTTTAATCCACCCCAGGAGACCATTTGACCTCTTGGCCACCAGGACACATTGCTGGCTCATAGTCGACTTCTTGGCCACCAGGACTCCCAGGTCCTTCTTTGCAGAGCTGCTTTCCAGCAGGTCAACCCCTACCCTGTACCTGTGTATGGGGTTATTCCTTCCTGGGTGCAGAACCCTACACTTGCCTTTGTTGAACTTCATTAGGTTCCTCTCCGCCCAACACTCCAGCCTGTCCAGGTCTTGCTGTATGGCAGCACAGCCTTCTGGGGTGTCAGCCACTCCTTCCAGTGGAGAATTGCCCTCTGCCTTTAACTAAATGTCAAATCTGAAGAAAGTCTCCACAGTTTCATCACCCTTGCTGCAAACAGATGGCTGCATTATTGGATACAACTAGAATTAGAACAGCAAAGTGCATTATACAGAGATTAATTATATTATACAGTATTTATATTATAAAGTATTAGATTATTATATTATACAGTATGAAGCAGCCTTCTCAAAATCTAAAAACATCAATATCAAACAAGCAAAGACAGCAGCTTCCGTTGTGACCAACATTAGAGGCTGAATCCCTAGAGACCAAGTCTTAAGCCTATGCCAATGCTGTTACCATCACTCTCAATGAATAGGTACAGAGAAGTATGTGAACTGCTTGTAAATCCCAAAGCAAAGAACAAGTGGCAATTAAAAATGTATTTTGACAATTTGGATCAATTGTTTTCAAATAGTAAGTTTAAAAAAAAAAAAGACATCTGAAAATACCATGTTTTCATACAGCTCTGTCATATAAACCAAGAAGAAATCTTGAAAAATGAAAAGAAACCAAGGAAGAGAGCAACAAACTTTATTCTGTCAATTCATTTTTCACCTGTACACTATGATAAATTAAAACACTAAGTCTGGTTGGTTTTGTTGCTTTTCATTACATTTTTTTTTTTTTTAATGCAAATGCATCCATTAAACTGAATCCTAAACGTATAAACTGTGATGCAGCAACTGTTGTCTCAGAATATGGGAGTTACCTTACCTGGCAGGAGATTTTTAAATGATCACATTCACATAGCCAGATCTGTAAAGGCCATTCAGTTATGAGTAAACCCAGAGTCCAATGTAAACTTAACAGCAGCTCTAATCAGTATTACGAACTGACTATTTACAGAAAAATTTGCACACATGCCACAGATAAAAATTTAAAATCCACCTTTTTGTTGTTACATAACCCACCCTTCATACTTCTTCTGTGCTGCTTAAACAATATTTGAGTATCTGGGAGATTCAAAGGCACATAACTTTTCCAATTTCGCTACAAACTCTTCAGGGATGCATTATGAAGAACCAGATTTTTTTTTTTTTTTTAAGTTTGGATTACAAGCTTTCTCAATAAATAAAGTCTGGTGCACTTTTAAACATTATATGTCAACAGCTAACAAAGTTACCAAGCATTTGTTCACATATACAATTTTCTAATTCCATGGTGAAATCTACAACTAAGGAGGAGGAAGTCAAATGAGCCACCAGTCCCTTCCCAATGACGTGTGCACAAAAATCAGTATTAGTTCAGTCCAATTACAGTTTTAAATCAAAGCTTTTGAGAAAGTCAGCATATATAATAAGTTTTATTAACCATACAGTACATTAGCATTTCCTTTGAAAAGCTTAGACCTTGCTAAGCAGTTTTAATGAAAGCAATTATATAATGCTAGCTGCATACAGAAATCCACTACATTGACAAAGGCAACCTTAAATTTCTCCAATAAACAGTCATGTCAAAATCTACAATTTACTGAAAATACAAAGTTGGTTTTAACAAAAGCAAAAATGTTCCTGTGGTTCAGTAAAATCTGTTTTCTAACATGAATAGTTTGCACTCATAAAGACACTAAGCTTGGGACAAATAAAGTATTTCCTAGAAGCTCAAAATGAGATTTAAATTTTTGTAACTATGAAATGGCATGCAAACATACAGATTTGTTGCCAAATATTTCTCTCTCTCTCTCTCTCTCTCATAAGAGACTTACTGGGCCAGAGTAAAGCAGGCATTTTTACATGTTTGTTTATACAATGGCCTCTCCCCTCACATTAAAAATGTCACATACAGAACATTTTATCAGCTGTCTTTGTCACAAATGCTGCTTCTGTAAATTTGAATACTATGCCCTTCAGACCTCCATGACTGGTGCAACAATCAAACAACTTTCAGAAGAAAGCTTAACAAAACCTAAGTTTGTCAATTTTCCTTTACAGAAAGTATATACAAGTTTATAAATCCATGGCAGGGCTGTTATAATTATATTAACATCAACCCATCAACTGGATTCAAAAGATACTTGCATTCTGTAAGGACTCTATGGCTGCTGCCCATTCAACAGTTCTATCAAGGCACTGTACAGTCATTAAATCTCTAATATTCTCCAAGATGTGATGAAGAATATTGTGAATGTGTTTAAGTTGTTAAAAAGCCCTGAGTCAGAACTTTTATGTTTACACAGGCTTAGCTATAAAAATGTCACATACTAAAACTTCTGCAGATAACAGTTTTGCTTTGTCAACACAAACAAGTTATGAAATGCATAAAAAGACAATATTACAAATCCTAGCAACTTATGCAAGAACGATATATAATGTACATTGTGGCAAATCACACGCTTCCATTGTACATAATTTATACAGTCAGTGAAAAACCTTTGCAATGTATTCAGACATCAAAACTGATGAAGCAAAACAAAACTGATGCGATCCCCATCCCTTCCCAAAGACAAAGAACAACTAGAGAGGAATTCAGTACTTTGACAGAAAGGAGGTAGGACTGCTAAAAGTTAGCCTGTAGTGTTGTTGTGTTTGGTTTGTTGTTTTGTTTTGGTTTTTTTTTGTTTTGTTTTGTTTTGTTTTGTTTTTTTTTTTTTTTAAGTGAAAACTTGACCCATACAGCACAAAGAACAGGACAGGCTCTTCGGTTCACCAGCTGCTACCAGAGGACTAAAATTAAGTTTCTGACATTTGATTTTGTAAAGGAGGCGTAGATGACTAGCTCAAATCAGCTTCTTCAAACAATTTAGTGTTTACACAAACTGCAATTCTGTGATTAATACTGCTAAAAATAATTAGGCGTACATAAAACTTCATCTCTAGAAAATATCTACGCGAGAAAGACTTAAATCAGATTATTGTTAAAGACCATTTCATGTCCTTAAAAGAAGCTAAAATACCGATCGTAAGACTATGCTAACAAGGCACAAGTACTTGTGCAAATCTGCTATATCCTCACCCAGTCCAAGTTAAGAACAACACAGCCTAATCAAACTTGCACATTTACAAAGTAACTTGTATATTCTCTTGCCAGTCTAATTTTCAGTGTTCACTTCAGCAAAATGGGATTCCTCCAAACCCCAACACATAAGTGCACAGTATTTCAATAAATGGGAAGTAGGTACTAATAACCCAAATTTTAAGAAGTGCCACGTAAGCTTAGCGTATAGTGAGTGACAGTATGGTTGGGGAAAAAAAGTCTTAGTTATACAAAAGTTAACAAGCTACAACTATTTAGCATACTCTGTTAGCCTCTTAGGTTGTCTTCATACTTTAAATCACTGTGTACTGATCATGTATGTGTTTTACTGAATCGGAAAAATGGAAAGTGTTGTACTTAAACATCTGAGCATACCTCATATCTGAACAATACGTATTATTAGGTGTCTTCTTGATTGTTCCAAGAAACAAACTGAGATATTTCATCCAATTTCATTTCAAAACTGCTATTAAATACTGGGGGATAATCGTAAGAAATGTAGCTTTCAAATCTTACATTTTACGATTTTATAGTATATTAAAGATAAATGCCTTACTGATTTTTCTCTCATTTTCACTTTGCTCCCTAATAATAGTTACAATAATGAGATTTACACTTTAATCTTTTGCTGAAGACAGAGGTACAATGACATATCCTCAATTCTCCCACTTATTATGATCCCCTTTGGCTTACAACCGAGCTTCTGTTTTTCACTCTTCGATTATTTGTTACCCAATTAAACATTTGCACTCTGTGCACATTGCACAGATGATACCAGACTAAATTGAGTGAGTGAACTTACTAACTTACTCAACAACACTAGTTCACCTTCTACATCAGAATCCAAAGACAGTGTGTGAATCTAAATATCTATTTCCGTAAGTGAGACTAGATTTGCAAACATTTTTCCTCAATAGGTTTTTTGAAAGACAAGGACTGTGTAGCCTTCCCAGTAAGATATAGCTCTTTCACAGGTTAATAAGAGGCCTATATCAATAATTTAAGCATGTTGGTTAGCTTGCCTACTTTCTCTAATTCAGCTGTTTCTCATGGCACCGTGATAGCATCAAGTTAAATCCCTGACATTGACATACTTCAATTTCAAGTGGCAGACAACATTGCCCAATGAGTCCAATCACAAACTTGAATGCAGTCACATACATCTGGTGTGACTACAGTATAGAAGACTACAGTTGCTCCCATAGCAATACCTTCAGTCATGGTCTCTATTCCCACAGGACCGTGATGGCATACAAGAATTACGAGTGTTAGAAAGTAACTTACTGCTTCTCTGTTGAAAAGTGTAAGACTAATAGAGCACTTGCTTATCTATGCTACAGTCTGTCTCCTGCACAGAAAGAGCACTTAACATTTTACTCCAGTTTCCCACCCAGGACACTTTCGATCTGTTCTTACTTAGCTGAATTATTCAACTGATGCAAAGTCGAAATACTTTCAAGTAATTCTGGCTTGTTCCAGTGAAAAAGAATTAGGAAAATGCCAACTGCTATATTGAGGTTTTGTTTTTGAGCTGCATTATCAAGAAGAAATCCACCCTGCCTTTGTGCTGACAACAGTTTACAGAAGTCACCTTGAAGAATAAATAGGACACAATATTCAAAATATGTCAGGGGAAACTGAGGTACAGATCTGACGCACTACAGGATAAAACTCAGAATGGATTGTCAAATGACATGTCCTGTTATAAAATTATTTTTAGAGGAAGACTGACAGGAAACTGAAGCCTACTGTAGAAAGTTCAACTGTCAGACATGCCACACACACAAAAAATAAATATTGGCCAAATGAAAATTGCAGCCAGCACTCAGGTGCACTCAGAGCTTAAGAGGAGATAGTGAAATGCCGAAATGGAATGGGAAAAAAAAAAAAAAAAAAAAAGCCTTGTATGAAAAACTTTCTAAAGCTCCTTGACATCTTGATATTCTAGAATAAGGACCCAAGAAGCAAGAAAAGGGAGGACTCTTTCATTTGGCCAAAAAGACAGATACACAGATTATCTGAGAGCAGTACTAGTATACAAAATGAAACAGACTAGTATACTGACTCCAGATTGAGATTGTGTCCAATGAAAAATTACCGAAAAGAATGATGAACATTTGCAATTCTGGATCAGGATTAAAGATGGCTATAGAAAGGCTGTGTATTACATCCCTTTGCTATGTTAAAAGCCACTCTACATACATTTTTCCAATATATCACTGTATTGTTTCCTGGAAAACTCTATATTCAGTGCTTAAAACTTACTGGTTAAAAGTTCACCTGTCTTTACAGTTTACTAGTAACATTCCTCTGAGACTTTTGCTAATGTTTGCACAATTCAGGCATACCAACATAACCTTCAAAAGACCAAGATTGATTCTCCGAAGAGACCACAATTTTGTGCCTGTACCCTTACATGGATCTTCCCCTGAACTATCCCTTTTGCCACATTTCTGACATATGCAATAAGAATTAAACGAGAAATTAATCTTAACTGCAAGTAAGGCACCTGAGTGACTCCAGTCTGGATTTCTTTATTGTTCTGCAAGAGCACATCCAAATGAAGTCTGCACAATAGCAAAGGACTGCATAAACTACGCACTCAGAAAACTGCCGAATCACTTAGGAGTAAGCACACATTCCTTTTAGCTACTAGAGATCCTTAAATCAGCATACTCTCTTCCATCCAAAAAGATGGAAGGATGTACTTGTTAACAAAATGTTAATAGTTTGCAGTTCCTGACAGTAGCACTTTCAGGGTCAGGAACACCTCTTTACAGCTACCTCCCTTCAGCCAAATTCAACTCACCTAGACACGGCTCACAAAATTCACTGCTCTGTCAGCAATATCTTCATTTGCAGTACTACCCATTGATGTTCACAGATAAGTCCTGGTGTTAACACCCAACTTAGACGAATAGGCAATATTAAATCTTCTCTTTTGCTGTGGACACTGTTTGCCTGGAGACAATAAAACTAATTTAAGACAGGAAATCTTGCCAAATCTCTAGTTTTTCCTAAATCATAGACCCAGAATTTTTAAATAGCCCACATATATATATGTTTCTCTACAACTGATAAAATTCACTCATCTGAAATGGATAACTGACCCATTGCTCCAATGTGTTCCTTTCCAGTCAAGTTAAAAACAATTCCATACAAAAGCATGTGGGTAGCAGAATTAAGAAGTTCACTATTTAAGTTAGCTTGAACCTGTTAGGCTAATGTGCAGTTTTGGGAACATAGTATTTCTAAACTAGATTTTTCTTTTCACTGTTTCCTTCCCACCCCATCGTCAGCAACAAAGGGCACGGTAAAGTTAGAATTACCTTATCATTGTATTTTGAGGCCTGATCTTACAGGAATAGTATAATATTTATTACTATTGTGTATACACCTTGTATTGATTTTACATTATTGTAATTTCAAGACAAAAATTACTGTGAGCCATAACTGTCACAGGAAATTTGAATATTCTCCAGAAAAGCATAAAACAAAAAATCCTGACTATCTGACATTAACTGATAATATAGAAAAACAACCCCTTACATCACTTGACACCTCATACATACATTAAAAAAAACATGAACGTAACCAAAATAAGATTGTCCCTTTACACTTTAAGGGGAATAAGACGACTAAGAAAATTAAAAGACTGCTTTAAATTAGCTTCAGGCTTAGATTTCTTTTTTTTTTTTTAAGAGTAATGCTAAAAGCTGACTGTTCAAATACTGTTCTCTTATTTGATGCGTTCACAGTCTTTAAACAATTACCATGCAATGAACATGTGCTACAGTATTAGAAATGTATTTGTTAGAACCCTTTACTGCCTTTCAAACTTACTAAGATTTAAATCATCAAAATGTCCTTACTATCTCATAAGCTAATAAAAGACACTGGTTCCACTACTTAATACAAAAGGATCCTTCGTTCAATTGCCTTGCGGCATATAGGGCATTCACTCATTCGGTCTCCACAAAGTTGACAAGTTCCATGGCCACAGAGAAAGATCATATTCTTCAGACGGTCCAAACAGACAGGACACATAGTCTGTAAAAGATTTTGACAAGTTACATAGTCAATGGCAGTAGTGATACAGTATTGAATATGCAATAAATAAATTCTTGATATTTAACAATAAATATGCCACCTTAAGCAGAGTAGATCATTGCCATAGCATAACCCAGCCACTAAACTGAAAACTAAGAATTTTCTTTTAAATCGCATTTATACTTCACGTTGACTTAAAATATATGGGCTTTTCCTACCCCATCATGACACAAAAACTATGTAGCTTCTTTCCAAATGTGATCCCTTTAAGTAAGGCTACCAAGTAGTAGGTTGACATCACATTTTCAATATCATTACTCAAGTTTGCAACATTAAAACATCTTTCAGCAACACTCCCCTTTATGTCATGTAATCTTCCAGTGAACACACAACACAAACAGCTTTATGTGTGCAATGCTCGGGTAATGATTTACCAATTTCGTATGCTTACCTTTAAACACCAAGCACTGAACATATGCAGAAGTAATAAAAATGCTGCTTAATCAATATTATACATAAAGATTCAATACTGGTAATTTTAGCCTTTGCTTGTGGAAGTTATCTGGATTTTTCAACCAAAAGAACACCTTGAGTTTCAAATTAAGCACAGTATGCGTGACCTTCAGTCATAACAGTAGCACAGCAAACTTTTAAAATCAGTTTTAATTGCTGAACGTTAAAGTGACAGCCAATGCCCAAAAATGATCTCCTAAAGTTCTTCAACAGTAAAGTTCATTTTGTACCAAGACACTACGGAACAATGTCCTTCACCTTTTGTCACATGCAGGAATTGAAGTTTTGGTAAGGCATGTTCCTTCACCATAAATATACTGTAGCCATATTAGGATTTCATTTATAACAGTTTATCAAAGGTTAGTAAATGAATGGATGTTATAACACAATAATTGTCAAGACCACTCTATAGTCCAACAAATCAAATCTAAGATGTCCTCAGATGTGAGACACACTACTGGTATCGAACACTTATAAAAGTTGATCTCATATATAATACGAAATACTGACAGGGCTCATATTTCAAACGCAAATTCATTTTATCACCACCTTGCACCTGTGACTTGTTTTCATACTCATCATTGGGGGGTTACGTCAGTTTGTTCATCTCATAAAACAGAACCCACAGCAGGAACCCCATTCAGTATAGCCTTAAAGCATACTTTCTATGGAATCAATAGGTATTACTTCCTCAGGTAGACGGCTTAGCTGAAGACCAAAAAAAATTCACCATCAGTCTGCTTATACAGTTTAAATTGGCATGGAATCCAGCCAAACGCCTATTTTAATCTCCAGGATACCAGTATAATGGGCTAGCAGGAATACAAAACTTCCAAATAAAACCTTATGTCAATTTATGTTTAAAAAAAACCCACCCTTCTTTTTTCTCAAAAATGCTGTGCTCCAGCTTTGTCAGAATTTCCACAGTACTACAACACACACTCAAACTAAAAATTTGCAAAAGACCAACTAACTATCTGTCAGTCAGTCCTGCTTATTTTTCCATTCACACCAAGTCATCATCTACACATCCCAATGGGGCAAAATTAAAGCATTCTTCCTCCAGTAACCTACAGTCTTCAAATATCAACAAAACAGCTATTTCCAATGAATATCTAGCTATCCTCTGACAAATGTCTATAACCTGATAGTATTGACATGATGTCCTTTGACAAAGGACTGACAAAGCAAACCCAAATCTTATCTTTGGAGAAAAAACTTGTAGCCTTTGTTCTACGTTTTTAGCATAATCGTTCGCTTTTGTGCCTAAATATAATGTCAGAATTACTGGTTAAAAGAGTCTGTTTCTCTCCAAATGTCACACCATCACTTGAAAATATATCCATCAAGAGACTGAAATAATAAAACCCAAAATCTGTTCAAATACCATTACTTTTGATTGTTTCATTCAGTGAAGCACAGAAATCCTCACATTTTCTTTTTATAGATTTCTGCAATTGCATGCAGTATTTCAAATTGCCCAATTTCTCCAGCTTAGTACAAATGCAGAGTATTTAAAATACATTAGCTGTTTAATTTCTTAATATAATATTATTTTAACATTTAGGTTACTTCATACAGTAGGAGAATTCAGCTGGCACGAACAACTAAGCTTCCTGTTTGCTACACAATTCTATTTTGACAAGGATTTTCTCGATTAGTTCAGCAGTTCCCCAGTGGCATACAAGTCCAAATAAGTGAGTTTTATCCAACTTTCAAGGAGCATTCATTACTTAACCACCAGCTTATATGCACTTTTACAGTGGAAGAAAGTTCATTGCATGCCTTATACCCAATCTGTGCCACAGCAGCAGGAAATGAGCAGTATCTGTTTCTATTGTACTATTAGTTTGTTAGAACATCCTCTGTGTGAAACCACACTCTACTTTTTTTTCTTTATCTGCATGAATCATTTGGCTTCCATCTTTTGAAATAAAACAAATGGTATAAAAAGGTACTATAGCTGTTCTATGTGAGAATTATTTCTTTGGGTAAGCTTTTCGTATAACTGGGTTTGAACTTCAAATCAACTTTTACCACTAACAAAGTGTTTTAAACTTCTGGAAATATCAATTCCTCATTATTATGATTAGTTTTTCCAACAATATACAGGTGCATAGTGACAAAATAAATTTATTTTTAAGGAGAAGGAAAGTGATGTAAGTATGGTGAAGGAACATACAGAAGATATTAGACAGATGAGGGTGATCATGTATGAAATGGAGTGAAGGTATTACAATTACAGTCAAAAGGGTTCACATTCAGGGAATCCCTGAAGAATGGTGTGGTCATCAGATGTGGGAGATTCTGTTGACATCAGCATCACTTCTGCTTGGCACCAGAAATGGTTTTAAAAGCTTGCTGCACTAACATATTAGATTATCATTGAAGGTATGAGTTGAAACATAGGATTATACCTGCTGAAAGAGAACAAATTAATTTTAAGTACAAAAATATCAATGTAACACGAAGATCGAACTGTTAAAGCACAAATCAAAAGAATACACAATTACAGTGGAATGCTGTGCATCATCTCAAGCACAAATTTAAAAGATAAGATGACTAATTTTAATCAAATCCAACTTGCTACTCATAAGTATGATACACAACTTGCCCTGACACAAGAATAAGCAAAAAAGACACTAAGGAAAACAAGAATGAGTCTCAAGCCAAGATGCACACAAGAACAACCAGAACCACTTCTTTCTAGTCAGAAGCATCAAACAATCTTCAGTTTTATACTGATTTAAAATAAATTATTGGACAAAAGGGCATTTCAAAGCACAGGAGTGCACTTAAATTCTCAAAGCATTCCAGTATTCGATCTTTCTTACTACTGCAAATACGAAAATCAGAAAATACAACTAGTATTTAGTTATTCTCTTCTCCCTAATACAGCATAACTTTCTGATATTAGAAAGCTTCTGGCTAGCAATTCCCAAAGACAAAGCTGTTAAAAATAAAAGAGTACCCTAGGAAAGCTGAAAAAAATTGAGATCACATCCAATCAAGAAGAAAAACTGTAAAATGAAGTAGTTTTCCTTTCATGTCCCTATACATAATAGCATACCAAAACCATACCCAAACAGAACTCCAACCTTTTATAAACACCTTAAATAAACTAACAAAAAAAGAAAAAAGATACCTCTGAAGAAAACAGCTTACTTGTATTTAAGCATTCATCTGCATGTTTTGCATACATGACTTTAAATGCCAAAGCAGTAACGTTATTCATCCAATGTTAAAAAGTAAACCAGAAGCTATACAGTAGATGTAAGAAGTCAGAGATATCTAGAAACTCCAGATGTTATCATCAAGATAGACATGCATTTTTCAAATGACAATTTTTAATCTGCATGTTCCTTTAAAGACAAAAACTACAAACGAATCTGTTTTGAATTGGATATTTGTATTTCCATTACTTGGGTGTTGGCCAAGTCTCCATATGACAGGAACAGCTCTTCACAGACATGCCACTGAGGTTAAAAGTTGACAGCATATAAGCTCTCAAATTTAAGGCATTTAGAGATACGGGCTCTAAAACTGACGATCTAAACACTTTAGTCTTAGCTTTCACGCACATAAACAGCTGAGAGCAACAGCTACCAGGACTAGATGTGATGCTGCCATCATTGAACTATCACTGACTGCTGTAAGCCTACAAGAGGAAAAGGCAAGTAATACCCTAAGAACACTTCCGTTTCCTGTATCCATGAAAAGTTTTTTTCCAATTGTTATACATAGGGAAGCCAAAAATCACATTATTAGGGTTCTAAGGGAGTAAGTTCTTACAATAGTCATATACCCTGGGTGCTTTACTGCTGAAAAGTCGCAAAATCAAGTTTTTCTTTGTTCAGATGGAAAAGCAAGGAAACCATTTAGTAATCTAACACAGGAAAGTTCTGCATGTAGACAACTACTTAAGCACTTCTAATGGAACTAGACTTACAGACATAACAAATTTAAATAGGTAACTGTCAGTTATCTGAAACATTAATTTTTGGTTTTCATTAGGTTACTAAATTGCATGTAACTTAACCAATGAATAATTAATACCATTTGTAGTCAATTTGTATAAATTTCCTCCTGCAAACACTATCCATAAATACAAAAGACAAACCTTATCATTCACAGTCCAAATACTCAAATTACATGTACAGTACTTTCAAAGGTTTTAATTTTGCAACCACAAATTTTTTTGAAGAGTAGATAAACTATAGCCTTCATACAACAGGTAACTGCCAGCCACTGTTCATGAACAGACAAGTAAAGATTCAGGTAGATACAGAATAGTGAAGAATATCTATTTTTATTACTGTTCTGTGAAAATGTCTTCTGCTGTACCTATACAGCTTGGTCAGCTAAACAGGCAGAGAACATACTGACTGGGCAAAGTATCCTTTTTGTTTTAGTCACACCAACACAGATGCTCTGATAGATGGATTACCAAAGATGACAACTTGACTTTTTTTTTTAACCTGTACATAGAAGATATAAAAGCCACAACACACGCAAAAAATATTGGTTATTTAACTAAAATCTAAGAACCGAAGCACTTCAACATGTAATTTTGTTTTAAATAAGAAAAGATACCTTGGCTTTTTCAATTATTTTAGTGGTCCATAAAATTTTTATCCAGCACTTTTACCTGTTCCTTGATGTCTTGTAACTGTTGCTGCAGCTTCTGTACATCTGCATTGACATTGGTGTTATCTTTGTCTTTCTGCAAAACTGGAATGTTTCCACTTGCTGTAATTTAGAGAAAATAAAGGTATGTGATTATGCATCATTCTAATGAAATAGGAATAATTATTTCCAGTGTACTAACTACAGTTTTTCAATTATCTGAAATAATGTTAGTCAAACATATCTGATAATCTAATTAAATTCACTATAACATCACTGCAGCTCAATTCATAATGAACTACTTTGAGTTTAATGGCAAAGCTTCTTTGACAAACATTTCCTCAATAATGATGCTCAGAATGCCTGTAGCCCCTTAATGTTCTGAGTGAACATTTGTTCTCATTTGCCAGTGAAGTTCCTGCAGTAATTTTTTTTGCATGTATAAAAATAAAGTCAAATCCTTGCACATTGAAAAGACTTTTTAATCTATACAGCCAATTCTATTCGGTGTTCAAAACTGCACAAGCATCTTGAAAGCTGCTTGTTCAAAAATTGAACAAGCTCAGATTAATATTCCTGTATTTGACTGATACAGGAAGCCATGTTACTATAAGAAACAGAAAAATTGAGAAGTATTTCAAATGAAAAATTTTACATTTCCAGTGTGAGCATTAAAAACCTGATTTTAAGGATTAGTCTTATCTATTTTGGAACAGTATGACTATAATGACCTGACACCTCCCCTGGAGGTGTTCAAGGCCAGGCTGGACGTGGCCTTGGGCAACCTGGTCTAGTGAGAGGTGCCCCTGCCTATGGCAGGGGGGTTGGAACTTGATGATCTTCAAGGTCCTTTCCAACCTAAACCATTCTATGATTCTATGATATTCCAATTCATGTAAACTCAATTCAAACACTGCATACTACACATACACACAAAGAGTAAATACAAAGAATTCATAGAAATTATTCAGAGAAGTCACAAGAAGTTTAAAATCTAGTCAAAGCAGGAGACGTAAAATTGAACAATCTGTCACGAAACTTGCTTGTACCTAGATGCAGAATATTTACCATTGCTTTATCAGTCAGAGAGTTCCAGAAGTAAAAAAAAAACCAAAAAAAAAAACCCAACCCAAAACATTTATTTGCTCATCTGCACAATTAGAGACTATCTTCAGCTTTTGCTTCCTAGGATATTAATAAGCGACCAAGTAGTCATATACATTTAAACTTCTACTCCGGATGCTGGAAGCAATCCTTCAGTGTAATGACTGGTGTTACCATTGCATCTGCTGCTACCAACATAGCGAGAAGTGCAAACAGATACCTGGCTCAATACTGTTTTCACTAAACTTTTCTTTAAAAAGGAGAGGAAAGATTTAGGTCATTTAAAAGAATGAGAATAAGAAGTCAGTGGGGGAATGTGAAAGAGTATGGTTTTGGAATCACTCACAAATATCATCAGTGGTATCTTCTGTACCTTTCCCTCCGCAGCACATTATGAAAGGCACTCTTCGCTCAACCACTGCCCGACACTGTACACATTTCTTCATCAAGCTTGCACAATCTGAGAGGACAGAAAAATAAATCAATTCTGAATCCTACTATTTCATTCTTCTTCTTTCCTATCTTGTTTATTCACAGTAACTATATAGCAATACCATAATAGTTGCTTACAATACAAATAACTACTTGTATTCATCTGCACATCATTTCCTGCAAATCACACCTATAAACAATGTCTCGGTTGGGATTCACAGTAAACCTATTCTATTTATGTTCTTTTAACTTATTTCAAGTAAGCAAGGTTCCTCTTTCTCCAAATGGATGTCTATTTCACAAGAATTACATAAGTTAAAAAAGTAAAATCACACACATTTGAGACCAGAACTTCCAAGAACGTCTTGACAACCTGCTTTTTCCCTTAGAACAAAGGATCTCACTGTCCTAATACTGCAGGGACAACCAGGTGTGGCTCCTCACCCTTAAAAGAGTAAACCTGTATCTTTTGATATAATCCTAGAAAGGAGGCTGTAATTCTACAAAAAGCAAATGTTTGTCTCGTAAATGCTGAAGGTTACTGTGAGTCAATAGAGCGGGTCCTATAAAACACACAAATTTGAAGACTCTCTCTCATCCTGCTTGAACAAGATTTCTTTCCAGATTTATCTTCTGGACATAAATCATCTACATCTGTTAAACCTTTTGCTGTCCTTGTTACAGCTTAGACTTGGTGATGTGTATTGTATTGCTGAAATGCTTCACCACAGCAATCAATCTTTTTGCTGTCCTCTTCCTGGGAAACTAATCAAAAACCTCCCCTCATCATCCTTCAACTGCAGACAGCAAAAGAGGCCAGATCAGGATAACTGTAAAGTCAGTGATTCAATGTCAGGTCTCTCGGCCAGAACAGAGGAAGAAACCAGACTACTTTAGCGAAACCAAGTAAGTAGTTATTTGGGAATGATTACCTTCCCTTTTACATAGATTGTCAGCAGCAAAGACTACTCTTCTCTCGCCAAATGACCCTTCAACAAAGCCCTGAAATGTCTGGTGACAAGGTGATGGCTGTATTCTTATCCACATATTCTCAAAAAAAAAAAAAAAAAAAAATCTGGAGATTTCCTATGTCTTTTTTTGCTACAGGAGATAAATCAAAGTGAATCGTAACTGTTGCTCTTTGCAAAGATTTATGATGTGTTTTTTAGGGAAAAATACAGTCCTTGTGCAAATCTGTAATTTATTAATGATGCATATTAAATATTTATTTACACTATTATTTTAAAACACTATTTGCACATCTGAATGCCCTCCAAAAGATGGAACAAAGCAACAGAATTAATTCTAATTACTTTAGAAGTTTTAACAATATACAGCAGGCTTCTATAATCTGAGTAAGCCTACTTACAATTAAATCATTCAGATGGAAGAGCACTTGCTTTCTGAATTTTTGAAAATCTCCAATTTGTCCTCCAATTATTTCATTACTAGCACGCCAAATAATGCCAAAATTCTGACTCTCACACCAGACTATCAAGTAAATTGGACCTGAAGTCAGATTACTAATGAGCTTTTAGCAACCTGATTAAAAGTGTTCCGTTTCAAGCTTACTTCAAAAAAACCCTTCTGTCGAGTTTACTTACTCTCACAGGCACACATATGACCACAAGGCTGGAAAAGCACCGCTGCCTTTTTGTCTGAACATACTACACATTCTTCAATCTGTAAAGAACAATAAACACACATATGAGAAAATTTTATCTCCTGCTTTCAACATTAATTTGCTTTCACACTCTCTTTGGCAAGGCATGTGGACTTTAAGAATCTCCATCCTGTGTTATTGTAACGAATCCAGCACCTCAAAATGCAACTTAAATGAGTTATCACACTGACTTCTAAGAATAGATATTTGCTGGCAATATTTATATGTTCAGTACACTGATAGGCACAGAGAAGCAGCTAAGACAGTATATGTTTCTTTTTCTTTATTCTTTTCTCCTTCTTTGTTTGACTATATATACTTAAATTAGGGTTGTTCAGCCTGGAGAAGAGAAGGCTCCAGGGAGACCTTATTGCAGCCTTTCAGTACTTAAAGAGGGCTTATAAAAAAGCTGGGGACAAACGTTTTAGCAGGGCCCATTGCAATAAGACAAGGGGTAATGGTTCTGAACTAAAAAGATGGTAGATTTAGGCTAGATATAAGGAAGAAATATTTTACAATGAGGGTGGTGAAACATTGGCACAGGTTGCCCAGAGAGGTGGTAGATGCCCCATTCCTGGAAACATTCAAGGTCAGGTTGCATGGGGCTCTGAGCAACCTGATCTAGTTGAAGATGTCTAGTGTGAAAATGTTGAAGATGCAGGGGGGTTGGACTAGACGACTTTCTATGATTCTATGAAATTAACTTATAAGAAACTTCTATAGTAATTTGTTTTAATATTCTGGGTTAGGGTTCCTCAGGCTCTTTAATGTGATGAACTGTATATAGAGCATGATCACAGACACCACATACCACTCCATTCATACTGGCCTGTACCAACCCTTCCAGTTCATAGAACTGTTGTACGGATTCGTTCATTTCTTAGCCTTGCAGATATTACCGTAAGTTTTTATACAGAAGCGTATAAGAGAATTATTGAACAGATATTCCACTCAATCTAATTTAGCAAAAGAAATCAAACCACAAAGGTTAGCTTTCACCTGAGAAAGCTGATTTCCATAGAATAGCTTGTTCAGATGGATGAGTGGAAGGAGAAGCCTTACTTTGCTGCTCTCAATCACCCAGTGAGTGGCAGAACTTTTTCACTAGCTATAAAGAAAGCCTAGAGAAAAGGAGGCCACACTTTGCTAACATTTGGCCTATGAAAATATGCATGGCAGAATACTGAACAGTGTAAGTAGTAAAAATAAGAGAGTGAACAGTAAAAACAGTAAAAATTCATATTTACAATTCCTATATTCACTCTGAGGCAGAGAAAAAAATACCACCAAAGCTGACTAGTCCAATCTGTTTGGAAAAAGATAAAAAGAATACAGTGCCTTTTTTACAGATCAGGAAACCTGTGTGTGGAACATGAGAATTTTTTGGTTTGTTTTTGTTTTCAAATAGCCAAAAAACAAGAGAAGGATAAAACTTGGTGATTATGGGGAATAAAAGAACACTCAAACAGAAAAGCAATGTGGTTGCATCTATATAGTCACAAATACTTGGGAGCAACCACTTGAGAAACCTGAGAATCTTACTGGGATTAGGTCCCCAAACTAGGGCACAACTGGTTGATACCTTAAAGGAGAAAGACAGCATAGTGAAATTCATGATTCCAAAGAGAAGGCGAAAACTTAAAGTAATTATTAACTTCAAAAACAAGCATGTATTAACTAACTCAGTTTACAGGCAAATCATCTTTCCAAGCAGCCCCAAGGAAAAGAACTCAGAAGAACTGAATATTACTGAAGGAAATTATACTTCAGGAAAAGCAGCAATTTATCTTAACATGGAAAAAAAAAATACCATGGCGGGGGAATAAATCTATTTAAATTAAGCATCCTCAGGTGACTTTATTAGGAACTCCAAGGATGTGAACAATAAAGACATTGCAAGGTAGGGAAAGAGTGAAGGGCAGGTAGGACATGATTACAGGCAAATAGAGAAGAGTAACATACAATGTTGGGACAAGACATCGTTATGATACAAAATTAATTCTATCCAGTGAGAGACACCTGTAAAACAAAATACCATTTAAAATATGCTACACTTCCTTGACCTGTTTTTTTACTTTTCCATTAAAAACAGAAAGAGAACCAATAAATTTTGGAAGTTTTTACCTTTGTCCTAGACTGAACTTGTTCTTTACAGATGAGGCATTTTTTCACCCGTGGTGAGCACAGAGAACATGTGGCAATGTGTCCACATGGGCCAAAGAGAGTATCTCTCTTCATGTCTGAACACACCATACATTCTTCTAAGGTTTCAGAATCATTGTTGATCATAGACGGACTTCGGGAGCCAACCTGACCACTATAAAGAAACCCCGCAGTCAAACTTAACTTTTAAGAATCTTTAAAATTATTAATTTAAAATACTCATCAATTGGCTGTTTATCTGTATACTCCTATGCACTCATGCATCAATGTATCATCACAAAGCAGTCCGAACTGCATTTTCCCAAAGGTACAGTTGACACCAGAATGCAACATCACATGCTCAGAGAAGACATTGGACAGAAACAGGCCACCCAAGTTAGAATAGCATCTTGTGAACGTAAAAAAACCCTTCCCTCCCATCCTAAGAGTTTTTTTTATTAATAGAGACATCCCTTGTAGATTCAGAACTGCAGAACTTCACACCTTAATCTTGAATACACTTCCAATACTTAGCAAATGACAGGTTTGTAAAAGAACCCCCAAACTCCCACGGTGAATTCACCTCGGATCTTTGTCCTGTGCTGCTGCTCACCCAGCAGAGGGAGCGCGTGTTGAACCAACCAGCTCATTCCTGAGGCCCTCACAAGCCCATAAGAGGTTGCGAAAGAGAACAGCCACAGGGATGAGGCTGAAGGACACACAGAAAACAGACTCTGAAGAAAATAAGTGCCTTACACACGAGAGCAGCATCAACAAAAACAGTCTCTCTTCGTGACATTTTGAAGGTACATTTTTGATTTCCATACCGGAATTAAGGATGAGAATCATGTAAGCCAACTATGGGCGCACAATTAGGATGAGTAGTGAGCTGAAACTTCTCATACTGCATGTACTCGATAACATGACATTTCACTGAAATCATAATTCCTACAGAAGTGCTTCTGAGACATCAGACCTACCTCCTCTTCCTCTTTTTACAGGATCATACATTCAGGTTGACAGGTACTCAGGAGGTCACCTGGTCAAAGCAGTGTCAACACTGAATTCACACCAAGTTATCCTGCGCTTTCTCCATTCCAGTCTTCAAAACTTGCATGGACAGAGATTTGACAGCCTCCCTGCGCAACCTATCGCAATGCTTAGTTATCCTTTCAGTAATTTCCGTCCCCCTTTTCTGGGATGGTTTGAAGTTCTACCAACCTCCACCTGCACGTTGCCACCTTCCCATTCTCCTCCCATATTAACACGTATGAAAGCCCCACGAGACTTGTGCAAGTTTCAACGAATGTACTTGTAAATAGCATTCAACATACCATATAAAATAAAGAATAAACTGAAAGTCAAGAAGAAGGTTGTATGTTTAAACACTACTGCTAATAACAGCACAATGTTTTAAATACATCAGTTAATCTATAGATAGCAGAGATGTGGAAACTGCGTATGTTATGAGTATACAAACCTGACTTTTTCTTTGTGACATTTAGCCAGTGCTTTGCAGAGACTGGGATCAGGGCAGAGATCGAGAGGAGACTGACCCTTCTTATTACGAATGCTGAGGTCAGCTCCGTTGGCTGCCAGGAAGCAGGCAATAGATGCTGCACTCTTCTTCTCTGCTCCCTGAGTGCCAAGTCCCATTATTAACTGAAAGAAAACAAATACGTAAGCAACTTGAGAGACTCTCTAAACAGTTTGGAGTAGTCTGGTTAAAAGAAAACTACTTGATATGCGCACATGCACATACGCACAAACATATGCATAAATCTGTAAGCCCAAGCAAGCATCTCTAGAACTAAAATCAAAACAATCATATGGTTGCTTAATTTTGAGTCAGCTATACTCAACTCCCCTTTAAGGAACTAAAATTCAGCAAGAAATAGTTCAGCTACTGAAGCATTCAATCTCCTGCACACCTACGCTCACTTGTGAAGTGGCTGCCCTTCTATATAAGCACTGTAAAGGGGAAAGTCCCAGTGGGTATATTCAGAATACACTCGAAGTATACTGAAATTGCTGAGTTCAGACAAAATGCTACCAACACCACCACCCTTGGACTGAAAACATAGTTGGGCAGCAAAATGAACGCACACTTACTTTTCATCTCCTGAGTAAAGCACCTGCCCCAGAAAGACCTGATTTCAATTGCCATCTCAGCCTGGAGGGATTTAAACTCACATACCTGTCCTGTCCTAATCATGTAATGCTCCTTTGCCCTTTTACAAGTATTACTGTATTTATGTATTAGTGTACCTATTATGTATGATTCACGGGGCCAGCTAGAAAAATTGAGAGAGAAGGCTCCCTACCACTACCCAGCAAGGAGAGGATTCACCTACTCTGGGCCTGTTCCCAACATCTTTTTATATTAAAGCTTGATCAGAAAAAATGCATAAGTATAATGCAGACTACCCATAATGTGAAACTGCTGGCACCATTAAGAATCCCTCAGCAAACTACACTAGACTATTCAAAGGAACAGCTTTGGTACAGCTGGGACAGCTCCAATTCAAAGAGTTGTAAGTGCTGAATTCCAGAATTACAACGGCTTCAACACTAGGATAGAGGCAGAATTTTGTTTGCACCTCTTTCCCATTAATTGATCCAAGTGCACAACTTGACTGATGTACATCTTTGTATGCCACTTTCAGTTTGTACAATCTACCCCTGCAGCTGGTCTTCCAAAAGCTAGGTGTCAAGAATCACCCCTAAAAATTAAGTAACTTTGGCTGGATTAACAACCATTTTATATTTGAAGAACTAAATGTGCTATTTCAGACACAACAGCATACAAGAATAAATTTGAAATACCAGATACCTGTCACTGCAGCCCTAAAGGCTGCATATCCTCAAGTCTGAACTATGAAGAAAACAGTTTTCAAAACCCATCTCTCTAGTTATTTCCCCCATCCCTCAGAGGTGACTTGTGAAGAAAAAGGCTTGGGTTGGGTCCATGTCTTGCAGCACATGAAGTACGTATTAGAAGTCTTTACCCTGCCTTGATAGCTGCAAGATTATCCTTCTCATCATATAGCCACCCAGTTTCATAGGGAAGCAAGTTTTTTAAACCTCAGTCTATACATTTTTTTTCCTAGTTAGGAGTTCTTATATCAGTAAGTATTACTGAGGTGCTATGAGACTCTTGAAGGTCATCTCATGAATTCAGATACTCCCAGTCCCACATTTTCCCTTATGATCAAGAACAGTATAGCTTGAAAGTCTTTATGCCAAGAAAACCAGCAAGTTATGGAGAAAAATTGTTTTGTGTTCAGATCACAGACCATTTTTGTTTATAAATTCAGACTGTTTTTCTGCACCTCAGTTACAGCTTTGGCTGAAGTGAAGCAGAGATTTTTATCTAGGTTCAGTCCCAGCACCTTGGACCATATCAGTAACCCAGCCAAGGTAGCACAACATCCAGTGAAAGTTGATTTGCTCCAAGACTGGCAGATTAGACATTTTTTGAAGGCATGCCTACACCAAACAATTTACTGTAGTCCTTTCTTATTTGCTGGGACAAGCTTATTTGCTTTTGCCATCCACACTTGCACCTTATGGGCTCCAAGCTGTTCCTGAAGGGAACTGCCATTGTGTCTCCATGAGGAAAATCAAACACAGGTTTGCTTCATTTGGTGCTGATATACACCACACCAACAACAGCTCCTCCACCTGAACAGTCATCAACATTATTAAAAAAATCCTGAGTCCTAAAATGCCTCTGTGTGCTGTATGCTTTAAAAACATCAAGACAGTATTGCGGCCCATGATACTTCTCTAGTAGTCTGCAACATTTCAGGCACACCTAACTGACTAACATTAGAGTTTCTTTAAAGTTCGGATTTAGGCAGCAGCATAATTTTGAATCTTAGAAGTGTTTTAAGGGTCTAAAAGATACCTATATTAAAATAAATTACACTAAATGAGCCTGGGGAATACTACATTTATTTAGAATAAGAAGCACTCTAGACCAAGGAACACTGTATCTGCAAAAAAGCAACTGAAATGACTTTTTTTGTGGTGGTAGGGACTGTACTCAGAGAATTTCTCCTCCTCCCAGCTGTACAATCATTGCAATGTGCTGGATGAAAAACTTCAAAATTACTTAAAGAAGTGGGATTCACCACTCATAGCACTTGAACACAGTAATGTTTTTCATATTGATACCTAAAATGTGTAAGGCTTTGTGTACTATTGAGATTGCTCACTACATTTGAAATAGTCTATCAAAAAACAGCTGAAGAAACCTGACAAAAATTATTTTAGTTATGACAACAGTTTAATATTGAAATTCGTAAGGAGCTACTAAAAATCAATGCTAAAGAATTCCTGCCATATCACTCCACTTATGAAATAAGTTCACAATATCAGTAAAAAGTTTCATACGTTAAGCCATGCTCAAAGCAAAAAGCAACAAATGGTAACATTTCAATGAAGTTGCTGTCCAACCAACTTCATCAAATATGAAAAATATCTCAAATCCTGCAAGTGAAAGTTTTGTTCTTTTTCAGTTTATTCAACTGAAAAAAAAATCATTACTTATTGAAGTACTATACTACAAAGATACACCCTATGGAGTTCAGTAGGTTGTTACCTTCAGGACAGTAGTCCAAAGTTAATTAAAATTTAGCCAAGCAAAAATGAGCTCTAAAATACTAAAGATTTATGTATCAGATTTGCTATCACATAGACTAAAGGAATCTAACATGTTTTCCCAATCTTTAAAGGAATTATAAAAATTAATCCAAAAAATACAGATTCCATCAATTTAACTTAAGTCATCATATTCACCAAAAGAAAGCCTTACTATTTCCCAGACTAAATTATTAATCCTATTTATCCACTACTATCCATCACCTGTATTTGCAATTCTACACAAGACAAATTACAAATGTGTCTTGGATAGCTTTAAAGGTCCAGATGCCTGCACATATGCTAGCAGCCTACATCCTGTCTTTTTTTGATAAAAGATTTTGGGCCAAAGGTGGCTCACTATTAAAGCTGTTTACTGGTAAAATTTGGTTTATAGTATTTTTACATTACCTTTATTTAAATAAAGGTATATAGGTACAAGTATTGTTATCACTGTTTTCCACAAAACAACAATTTCAAGACAGTTTGATTTACTGATCATCTCAAAGAGTTTTCAAGTATATTTTATAGCCAGGCTGTACTCCACCTTTTACATTTCAGCCACTTCTTGTTGCTGCCACATAAAATTAAAATAAGCATGTTTTCACCTCTTCTCTGAAGGCACATATCTTCTCCACACCACTTAAACATCCCAAATTTGTTTGTTAGGCAAAAATTTTCTCTGCAGCTAAACAAAGTGCAAAAAAATGACCAACAGTTTGATCCAGCTAATATATAGAAGGTACTGGTTGAGCGTGATTTATTTTTTTTTAACATTAGAATGTTTTTAGGTGATCAGAGATACAATCATGCAGGGATTTTATTGTTTGTTTGTTGTGGTGTCCTCCCCCCCTCCCTTTTTTTAAATTATAATTTTAATAGAAATAAACCGAAAGTTTAATTTTTTTTTAAACCAAGGATACATCTCAAATGAAACTCGAAGAAAAACTTAATTCTTTGAAACGTAAAATTCCTCCAAACTAAAATTTAAAAAGGCAGCAGAAGAAACCCCCACACTTCTTGTGTTAAAAAACTCACAACTCAGGTTTCTCTGTTGCCCATCTTATTAGTGGCATTCACAGTGAAACTAATTTTTGAAATGTTGAATCAGAGAAAAAGTATTTCTCTACTGTTCATTTGTTTCACAATTGAATACATGTACACGAAGTATTTTGGCCACCTCTCACAGAGTCCGTTTCAGAACATGGAAACAACTGAGCTGTAATTGCTTTCCTCTCCTCACTTAAGAGGACACAAGCATTTTCTTTCATATGCCAGTCATATTTTAAATCTCTTTTCAAAGCTTATTCCAGTGTATTTCAGTGAGATTAAGTAACCAGCCTGAAAAACTTTTTTTGTACAGTGAAATTACTGTTTTGAACAAAGGTTTTTTAATACAGTTGATGGGGTTTATTTTGAACGAAATGCAAAAAAACTTCCCAGCCACAGTAATAATCAGAAAAAATATGACACTGGTAACTAATGATTCAGCAAATCTGACTCACTGTTATGCTGTGCATCTTTATTAAAAAAAAAAAAGTAGTTTGTTTTTCTCAGTCCCAATCACTCCAGAATTTTATTTCTCCTTTGCTTATCAGCAAAATTATAAACTTCATCTTTGCAAATGGGGTTCACACAGCTTTTAGGGTGTGAGCGTTTCTTTTTCAATAAAAAATTTGATTTTTATTACCTGGAGTTTCTTTGACTATTTCCTTACTACAGCACAATTTCTGAAATTAACTCTGTTACGAAGATACATAACGAGAAACATACAAAGATTAAGAATGCCTTGTTCTAACAGAAAAACCTTTCAGAAGGTTATAGAAGCAGCTAAACAACTAGAGCTAAAAAGACATGCAAGACACAATCACAGAAAACAAACTTAGTCTTGTTCTGTACTGTAATACTGTTTATTTCTCTTTTTAAAAAAACTGCTTTTGATTTTTTGTGGCAGCCGTACATATTGACTATGGAAGACAGATTTGTAGAAACATTTTGAACTGAATAACCCTATTTTTCTTTAACAAAGGTAATG
The DNA here is from genome assembly GCF_965231255.1 of Vanellus vanellus. Taxonomy (NCBI): domain Eukaryota; kingdom Metazoa; phylum Chordata; class Aves; order Charadriiformes; family Charadriidae; genus Vanellus; species Vanellus vanellus. The sequence goes on along the minus strand of NC_138906.1, from coordinate 118,332,983 downwards.
ACTACATGTGGAAAGCCACATATAACAATATGATTTCTGCCTACACTGCAGTTTAATGCAGAATGTCTACGTAAACTTATGCTGCCAAAACCCAGTTCAACAGTACAGAACTAGACAAACTAGACAAATAAAGAGACAAATGTACAGGAAAAAAAAGGAATAAATAAATGCATTTTATTTACTGTGTTCTTTGATGGCTCCCAAGCAGTATCTACCTTGCCCACATCTTGCATGTCTTGGAGTTGGCGAAGCTGTGACAGGGTGTGGTGTCTCAGGGCTTCATGCAGGGGAGTATCCCCATCTTTATCCTGAATATCCAGCTTAGCACCTGCACGGACTAAAAGCTGAAAAGAGAGAGAATCCAATTTAAAACTCAAAAAAAAGCTATTTATTCCTTTTAAAACTAATTTCAGGAAAATATGGTTTAGGATGCTCTAGGAGGTCCAAAAGGGTTATTCTTTTATCTTGCTACAATTTACAGTTGAGTTTATTTAAATTTATTTTCCATACTTGGAGCTCAGCCCTCAACTGAAGCATTTATCTCTTTCAAATATCAAGCTCATTTCAGCAGAAGCCTAATGCTTGCCTGTGCTCTGAGGGAACACAAGAGATGCTATTTTAGAGGATTCTTTCTACTGTCCAAAACCTTTAATTCTTACAATATAGCCTACAAACGAACAATGTAACATATTACAGCAATATATCAGAAACAGAACAAGCAAGCAATACTTTATACATGTACATATTCTTTACTGTTAGGTTTCAGTGACCTCAAAAATCACCACCTTCATACCATGCTAAACTTTACAACATAATTTACAGTATCCTCCCATTAGCAAAGTAGTTAACCATGTAGTTAGGTTTATCCTTATTCAGCAGGAGGCATAAAACTCAATGACACTATTAAATACTATCTCAGAACACTTTGGAAAGTAATGAACTGTAAGACTCATCTTTAAGGCTAATTTTAGACACACACTTTCCAGGTCACATGACATGAAAGCAAGCATAAGGCTGCACAGACCCTCCTATTCATGTTGCCTTTGCACACAGCCCTCCCATAATTCGATGCACCAGTACTTTCTTAAATACACTGTTAAACAAAACAACACCTGCTGACAAATAACAATTGCCCCTAAAAATTAAACCCTGTCGCTGTTGCTATTCAGAAACCTATAGATAGCAGCTGAGGTTTTAACTTTAGTTTTGAGCTTCTGCTACTCTGCAAAATTCAGATTAGCAACCGAGACAAAACGCATAGGCTAGAAAAAGGAATACACGAAGGGGGATCTCCCTCTTCAGAACTTGCATGCTTGCAAGGATCTCAGCCTCTCCAAACCAAACAATCTCAGACTCTAGAAAAGGCTAAAAGGAAAACAGTTTAAAAGGAATTCAGAACTTAATTTTCAAGTAAATATCTGCCTATAATTGACTGCAGTTCACCATTTTCTCCATCTTTTCTTCCACAAGTGAAACCAAGAAAACCAGCTAATAGTTGCAACAGCCTCCCACCAACTTCTTATACTCTCTAAATGGACTTACTCTGGCCCTGTTTTTCTTTCTCATATTTGTATCTTGTGTCTGCCACTAGCTATTTACTGCTTAAGAGTTTCTCCTGGAAGAAAATCTATAAAAGAAATCTTTTCAGAAAAACCTGGAATCCTTGGCTACCATGCAAATTCAAAGCCTTTGCAGAAGTTAAAGAAAAGTTGTTTTTTTTCTTTTATTTTTTTTTTTTTTTAAAAAAAAAAGCAAACCACTACCCTTTGTCAGGGCAGTGGGGCTTTTAAAAGAACCCTGCTACCTTTGACCACTATTCCGCAGATGCCTGAGAGTACAACCCAGCCCTGGAAGGTACCCAACAGGAATTAATTTTGAAATACAGAGCCAACATGTTCTTTGCATGGCTGCATGAGTTATTTTAGGACTTCTCAAGGCTAATCCAACTCTGAAGTACGGATACTCTACAGGGTCATTCACTTAGACATTCTCAGATATAAGGACATCAGTCCAATACATGTACTAGTTCTTCTACATGCCTACCTTCCTGCTCATCTGCTACATTAGTATTGTATTCCCAGGTACTGTGTCAGTTCCAGAAGGGCACAAGAGCTCACCAGATATAGCTGCCAAATAGCTTGCAGGATGCAAGTGACACTGACTCTAGGAAACCATTCTTTTGGTAGCAAGCAGTTCCAGATATAGGGCCATATCACATGTTTCACTGTAATGGGATCACATCCATCAGCTCTTGGAGATGGAGAAACCTTACGTCGAAATAATGCTAAACAGAACCACAGATATAGGTCTGTGTAGGGTGAACAATTCACTATAGGCCTGAATAAGAGACAGGTTTTAATATGACTCTTACTCTGCAAAGACAAACTACAAAATTTTATGCAAAGGACCAAGGCCAGGTTGATGTAGTCACTTATAGGGAACATCTCCTACAGCACCAAGTGCTCGCTGAGCCTCAACAGGCCACACTAGCAATCCAAACACTAGGTCACAGGCCAGAACGGGCAAGCAGTGCCAGTAACAGAGTTTTGTTAAATTGAAATATCAGCTTTTGCAACCGTGCAAGCAAAAAACAGGAATAGCATTACTTTCACTGGTAACGTACTTCTGTTACTGCTTATAGCTCCCCCAAGCTAAAAACAGGGAAAATTACACACTCAGAAGACTGAAAAGTAGTTGAACTCGTAAAAAGATGTTTCACTTAACTACAGTTTGCAAATCTATGAGCAAGAATAATTACTCATACAGCAAGAGGCATAAAAATTGCTATTTGAAGGTCCCATTACAAGACCACAAGATTCAGACAAGTAACAGAGGAACACATTCTCCCTTATTCAACAAGGATGGATGCTGGAATTGGCAACCACATAGGGGAAACTATAATGTACATGTACAAAAACTGAGCACTCCTGAAACATCCTTCATATTACCTACTGACCTTCTGTGAAAGTTGGCAGGTTTCTGAATTTATCAAAATTAATCACACAAACATTCAATGGCTACATACTGTTAAACATTCACGAAGTACCTATGTCTTAACTGCTACAACCAGCTTGACTCAAGTACCATTAGGCATATGGCTTATTGCAAATAAGATACTCACCCTAACAATTTGTGTATGCTGTCGTTCAACGGCAAGGTGCAGAGCAGTTTGCTGGTTAACATTCTGGATATCCAGGTTAGCATTGCCCTGAAAGACATTCAAAGCATTAGAGCGTTATCATCCCAGCAATTCACCTACAGGCAAGGCAGTCAATTAGGGCACTGAATACTATTCCTAGTTTGGAGATTTGAGAGCAGAAGTTATTAAATGTTTTAATTATTCACCGTACAGATGCTGATCTGTGGAAACAAACTAGGTATCACATTTTTCAGTCCCCCTGCACCATTAGGCCATGGTAGTGATCTTAAAGGCAAGTTTGACCTTTAGAGCTCACCACATGTCCTTCCCTGCTCCATCGCTTCTGCATTGCGATTGCAGGCACCAAGCAGCGAACTATTTTCACATCAGATGGTTAAGTGAAGTGTGACATTTAAACCCTTCCGAGAAAAGAGTCCTACCTGATGCACCAAAAGTTCAGCCACTTCCACATGATTATTGAGAGCTGCCAGATGCAAGGCGGTGTAACCATCATCTTTTTTCTCGTCAACAATCCATGGTCGTGGTAACTTGGACAACAATACACGCATTGCACTGAAATAAATATGCAGAGATCGCATAAATGCATGTATAATGTATTTGTTGAGTAACAACAGGACAATAGTAAAACATTCATTCTCAGAACTACACAGTAGTAGTAGCTAAAACAACATTAGTAGTTTTTCAAAGAGAAAGTGGGTGAAAAGCTATACCAACAATTCCAAAGCATAACAATTTCATGTTCAGTTCCTTGTAGTTAAAGCACACAAACAAGCCATACAATACCCAAAACAGCATGGAAATTGTTTTTTCAGAGGAAATGTTATCTAACAGTCAAAATTACCTTTAAAAAGTATTCACACAAATTCTGAAACCTAAACAAAAGTTGTTCTCTCTGAAAATCCTTATAGCATTCTTTACTTAATTATTTAATAAGCAAGTTCCACTACATTAGATTTCTTTAAAATGGTCACTTTATAAACTGATGCCATTGGCTGTAATGGTTAAGACTCAATTTCTACGATAAAACTGGAGTAAGATCTCTTAGGCACAGACAAAACAAATGCTGAAACTGTAAAGTGAATACTAGTGGAATACAGGAATTTTCATAACAGATAGTGGCTGTGTATAACATACCATGGCAGTGTCTAGTACTCCACCCCACTTATGTATGCGCTTACCAAGATGCCTACCAAAGGAAGGGGATTTATTATCTTGCACCTCAAATTCAAGGGTGGGGAAAAGCAACCCCTATTATTAGAGTATTAAAGCAGACTAAAAGCCCTCAAGTCCAACGACTGCAATGTTAAGGGTATTAATAACACAACACTAGATAAACAAATTGGTCAGAAATATACTTTTCTCAAGCTCATGTGTCTCCACTTAGTTTCTGGAATAGGTAAATAACCAAACTAATTCCCTTATTCTCTTATCTTTATGAATAGCCCATACAGCTCCCTTTTGACAGTTCCTCAGAGACAAACAGAAAACCAGAAACTGCTATAGTATCATGCCAGGAAGCCTCTTCTATCATCTAATCTTTCCCTACCATTGAAGCAACGTATGATTTACAAGAAAAACAGAGCTTCACAAAATTCAAGCTTTAAAATCCAAGTAATACTAGCTAATGCAAGTGGAAACACTCAGTCACAGACTGCCTTGCAAGGGCAGCTACTATAATTGAATTAAACAGTTCTTCATTAGCCACCTGATATTCAAAACATGGGATCTCAATAAGCCTCAGAAATATCCTCACAAAATGAGTTCCTCAGCTTTTAATTAAAAATATTCTCAACAGATAGCAATAAGCTGACTGCGCTGTCAAGTAATAACTGAGCTCCTAATTCATGCCAATAACCTGTTACCTGGAACATCCACACCACCATTCACTCCTAAGCTAGTATGCCAACTAGTTTCCTATAAAAGAAACAAACAAAAAGTTGTGGTTCTGGGGATAGCTCACTCTAATAAGCCCTCCTGAAAAGCAGAATTAAGAGTCCACGAGGTAGACAACTCTACCAGTAAGAACATGCACTTCTTCCTACACACTGCTTGGACTATCCTAACTGACTCTGACTTCTTAAGCATCTCCTCATGTTCTCCTGCTACTGCACTGAGTACACGTAAATCCTCAGTTTCACACAATACACCATTCTGGCAGTTGCAGGATAAGTCACCTTTTTCCTCAGATTCAGTGTGTCTGAAGGAACTACAACCAAGCAACTGCGTCTGCAGGCCACAGGACTGTACAAGCCTACAGGAGACCCATGGCCAACTGCTATGTGGTGCATCCACAGCCAGGCTGCTCTGGAGGTTCATCCTCTGCAGAGCAGACACAAGCACTCGGCCAGGAATCGAATGCATTTTGTAGTCTGTGGGTTATCTCAGTCTTTTTAGACTCCATCATAATCACAGCTTTCTTGAGGCAAGCAAATAAAAAAGAAACCATTCTCAACCTCTTCAGATTTTTTGTTTTCCTGGCAGGACTGAGCTTCTCACTTCCTTGCAGTCTAAATCACTTACAACACAGCAGAATAAGGCACTTAACAGATTGTACATTGCTCACCTCCTATTCATAACACCTTCTACAGCTCTGTCACGTGCTAGGAAAGACGACTAGAATATTTGGAAAACAAACAAACAAACCCTAAAGCAAAAAACAACAAACCACCAACATCAATTTTTTGAGAGGTTGACTTATGCAGGAGTTTCCAAAATTTAAGGATATAATTTAGTAAAACACAAGTTACAAAAGCTTTATGGAACGGGGCAAAACAGACAAATAGTAGTTGCATTGATAAACATAATTTATTTTGTAATTAAATGATGTATTTTCAAATCTGGAGTATAAATATGTCTCTGGTTTGCAACATCAGAACTGTTTCTAGCTGCCTTAGAGAGGGAGCAAGTCCAGAGCACTATGGATTTGTTCACATCATATCTAGACTGTACCTGGCGACACCACCATCAGCTCTTTACAAAGCTGGGCTGATACAGAGCACACCTCAGGAGCAGCAACACAACAAGCTGGTCTACTTTGCACAGTGGCTTCCCACAGGCTATCATGTCATGTAAGCTCTTCATCTTCACCTAGGCTCAGTGCTTCTAAAGACCCCATAAAGCACCAGTGTCTACCGTAGATCATCTACAAAGCACAACAAAAACTACCTGAAAATTTCTTATGACTGACAGAAGCAATATGACCACTGTAAAGTGACCAGTAAAAGATGAGGCAACAATGACCTACAAAAAAAAAAAAACAACCAAGGTCAAGAAATGTTATTCACAACTGCAACTACAACTTGAGGAATGCTATGGGAAGGCACCAACACTCAAATGTGCATTTCTCTAAATATAGCTAACTTGTCTCCAGAGTAGCTCTAGTCGCTAAACAAGGAACCATCCTAACCAACTCAGATGACATTTTATATCCTTCTCTTCAGTAAGGAAATAAGGAAACTGCTAACTCCACAGATAAAAAATAAAATCATGTTGAAAGTACATTCACACACTATAATAGATGCACTGAGAAGTGAATATACTTCAGAAACATTACTGTTGCCATTTCTTTAACATTTCTCATCTTTGAGAGAAAAGAAATTAACTGACCTAATATTTTTTATGCTATGAAAAAATTCACTCATCCTAATACTTGCAAGACTGCTAGCCTTACCAGATCCTCATTCAAATCTTTTCCTATTTAGTTTGCCATCAAATACCAGGAAGATTTTCATCTGAAGCACAACTGTAAAATATTTGGGGGCTAAGACCACAGCTTGCTTTCATATAAATGAGATGCCTGCCACATTTTCAGATGCTTTTAAAATGCATCGGTCCTACTGAAAAAACAAACAGCTTCTATGTGTAATAGATTTTTATCTTTTCACAGTGAAGCATCAGAGGACCAGTAACTACTCCTCAGTTGCTTCTGGCTATGCAAGCTAGAGACCACATCTCTCTCTCCCAGACTGTGCTAAATTACTAAACAGCAGGATGGAAGGTCAGTTTTATGGACATGACACGTTAAAATTCTGCAAGATATTAATATGCTACAAATAGCAAATTCTTTTAAGATGTTCAGTGGCTGCATCCTCCTTCTCGTTAGCTGAAAGGTAGTTTCTTTCTGTGCATAAGATCCTGTTCCTTCACACTGCAGCTTTCTTTCCTACAAGCTATTCTATTTAGCAGGATTTTCTAGAGCTGCTGCCAAAATTTTGACAACTTAGCTAAGTGGCTACCATTCAGAACAGTACTCACTGGAACAGTCATGTTAATGAATTAATGTCACATGCCAATTACACAGTAATTCTTGATTCACTTTTCCACACAAAGTATCAAAGAAGCCAAGTTGTACTGCTCCATTTTTAGAACCACAACACATATGTGGTCCTGAAAACTTGCTCTTATCTTGTATACACTAAAACAGACCACAGACTACCTTCTCTTTTATTGTACTGAAAAGAATAAGAAATCAGCAAATCTAATGGTAACCATGACCATGAACTAAGCTGAAGAAAACTCTTCCGGCTGTCATCTTCGGTGTATTTAACTGTACAGATTACATGGCTAATTGAGTAGCTTCAAAGATTATTGATAAGATGCTTAAGAACATTATGAAAACACTGAAATTCTGTCATCGCTATGCTATTTAAAGATCATTACTAAAGCTTTACTAATAAAAAAAAAATTCTAACAGGAAAGCTTTAGCATTTGTTGGTCTGCAGTATTTTCAGATTAGCCGGAAGCTGATAAAGATTTTGGGCCTTTTTCAGTTGGATGATCTTTTGCAAGTTCTGAATTTTTCTAGATTGGACAGCAAATAAAAAACCTCAGTGAAAATTTTTGAGGAAGTTGTAAAGCTTTGAAGGAGGTGAGGAAAGTAGTTCTTTCATACGAGCTAAACACCTGCTCAGTGACAAAGGTAACGAGAAAGCACATGTGTGTACAGGGGGCTGAGACCAAGGTATCTGTTGCATTCCCAGGCTCAGCTGTTGGGGGTACAGCAAGTTATAAAGCCCACCATAATTCATCCCCATAAAACAGTCTAGGCTCTAGTAGTTGTGATATGGTAGAAGAAACACCCATTTATATTGTGTTACATTTAATTTGAGATGTAGAAGAATAACAGCAAGTGCTGTTCCTGAATGCACCTTTAATTTGACCAACCACATGAGGTTTTTGGTTTGGCTTTTTTGTTTGGTTGGATTTTTAATTCAGGTTTTTATAGAGTCTGGAAACATGGCTTAACTTATATATGATGTATTTAAGTTATAAATAATAGCAGAATGCAAATTCAACAGCATGAATTTCATATTTGCAACATAAAATGCATCACAGATCTGAACAATACACTAATTCATTTTTAGCCACAGAGCAGTTGTTTCAACACCACTTAGCAACAACAGACATACCAAAAACAACCCCAAAACACTGTTATAACCAAAAGTTTTAACATATGGTGTATTATTCATTATCAACCTACATATAAAATTTCTTTCCTTATGCAGTATTTTACTCAGTTTTTACAGATGCTCATCAGTGTTACCTGAGAATACCACATACAATAATGGATTTATTTGAAAAATTTACAAGATAAAAAGTACTTGTAGCACAATGAAACTTATAGAAAAGATTCCAGATTTAGCATTCTTAACTACAAAGGTATCCTTCCACCCTGTCTAAAAAAACGTATGAAGAAAAACTAGAGAAGATCCTCTGCTACCAACTGCAATTTGACTGCAGAATGATTTAAGTGGGGAAGATTGGGGGTTTGTGGGATGGTGTTGGGGTGGTTTTGTTTGTTTCACCTTTTGGGTTTGGTTTGGTTTAGTTTACAGAACAGATACCTAGGCTCAAAAAAAAAAAAAAAAAAAAAAAAAAAAAGAGAGGCTACTTCACAATCAGTATAAGCACATGTAACTTAAACGGCCACTGAAAGACACAATCTCACTTTTCCCTGCACTTCAATTCCTGCATTATGTTGGCTCTACAGACACATCACTGTCTAGCTAGTGAAGCAACCTGCCAGATTCTTGATTTGGCAAGTCTGCTTTCAGACAGATCAATGAGATAAGCCAACTTACCCTGTGACTTTACAATCACTAGAAGCGATAGGAATAAGGAAATGATGAAGCTACGGCTGCAGGGAGGGCAGACTGCCCTTTCCAGAAGCGAAGTCTTAGATCAGCATAAACTTATCAGGAACCATATCTCTACAGGTTGCAACAATTCAGTGCACTTTCTACGAAAAGTTTCTCTACTCTCCCGCTGTTCTCCTCCCTCAGGTCAGCATTCCACTGTCTCAGTGTAACATAGAAGATATTTTACAGCAATCCTGGCTGAAGTACTCTGCTCCAATACCCCTCCCCCCCCGCCTTGTCTGCTTATTCCCACCACGGCTCAGCTAAACGTGTTCACCTGTTTCCTGTGAAACAGGCCTCAAACAGTTGAAGGAACAGATCAGATTTAACGACAGTTTCCATTGCAAAGTTTTCTTTTAAGGCTATGGAGTCTGACATGCATTTTGCGACACAATAGAAGCAAGACTACTTTTTACTAATCCCATTCTTGTCCTCTGACTACCACCTCTGATCACCACCACCCCCACCCCCCCCATGTGGTTCCAACACAGCATCTAGAAGGTCACCCCTTTTTGTTGGATTATTTCTCATGCAGAATAGTACTCTGAGCCTGCCCACTGTGAAGCCAAAGAAATATTTGTACCAACATAGTGTAAGAAGTAACACAGGAGCAGGACAGTGCTATTTTTGGCAACAATATGATCTTAAGTGCACGTCAGCACACAACTTCCAGCCAAATCAGTTCCCTGATCTGGTTCACACCACACTCACTGTGCAGCACAGGGAGCTGCAATGGAAGAACGAAGGCGGCAGTATCTCTCAGGAACACGTAACAAAGAATAGATTAATACCTTAGACTGGTATTACTGAGCACGCTGTATATTGAAACTAGACTTTAATATTTCATAACTGACTGATGGCTCAGTTGGCAGAAGTCTGAGTAGGCAGGCTGTTTCCTTCATTTTGTCTCTCAGATTTTCAAGTATCTCTTGCTATTTGAAAAATCAATTTCAATATATATGAAACCGAGGTACATAAATTTACATGGAATTCACAAATATGTATTGTTTTAGCCTAGATCTTACAATGTCGTCTTCAGCATAAGATTATGAAATTGAAGAAAGAGAAATGAAAACACGTGATTTACACCAGAAAGCTAAACAGCAACAGTTATGGGGTAAGCAGCTGCCAAGCACAGGACAAAGTCAACACAAAAAGACGCAGCAAGGAAAGTATAAATCCAAGAGTGGTCCGTTCAGGACTTTGCAATTCACACTCCATCCTACAGTAATGAACTTTGAATATATTAGTAACTAGTAAATACATCAGTATTCACTGAGATGACATTTTCATTTGATAAGTTTGTTTAATTTTAGATTGAGAGATTTTTCAGCTTTTTCACTCTTCTTGCTTCTAAGCAACATAAAGAATTTTGTCTGAAAAATACAGAGAGTCTTGAAGTACTTGGGTTCCCGAGTGATGTATTTAAATGGCTAAATTTCAGTAACTTCATTCTTTTCTGAAGAAAACACTGCATATACTCCCTATGATTATGAAAATCCCCCTCTTCGTATTTTGAATGTGTAGTTATTGGTCTTGTTATAGGCCAATCTGACATGAAAGATTAATAACTGAGCTGTTCACTTGATTTTTTTATTCTTTTCTTCTAAAACATTTGAGTTTTTTCAAAGAACAGTAGCACCTAATTTACACATTCATCTATTTTTTGAAAGCAATTTTATAGCTAAGTATTATAAACAAGATACTATGGAATTATTAAACACCGTGGAGTTACATGAATTTATGAACAAAAGCAAATGTATCTGTTTTTCAAATAATTTCTAACTTGATTTGCATACCGAAATGTAAGGCCACAAATCAAAACTAACTTCTTATTTGCAAAATAACTGTATGATTTGCAGTTGAAAACTTAAAACTAGATGTAGAACAAGGCCGCTTAGACCTCAGGTTAAACAGTATGTCATGACTCATGGCATTTTTCACTGATCAAGAAACCAGGTTACACAACCTGCCATGGCAGCGCAGGATATTTATTGTTCTATATCTGCATGAAGTCCTTGCCTTGGTACTAGCAGGGCTGCCTTTTTTTTTTTTTTTTCCTTCCCCTCCCCTCTCTCTCTCTCTCTCCCCTCCTCCCCCCCTCAGTGTTTCTAAGTATAGTGACAACCTCATCAGGGTTTACTAGTAGCAGCGCAAGCTCAGTGAAAACCTGGGAAATCTAACTGGAAACACGAGAGAGCGCTTTATTTGGCAGTGCTAAAAAAACCTGGGGACAAATGGCTGAGCGCAGTGGAAGTGCAGGCTGCACAATCAATAGGCAGAGAGCCGGATAGCGGCTCCCACCGCTGCCGGATCGACAATCGACAGCTGAGAGACTATTTTTTGCAATGGTTGACTAAATATGGTCAGGGAAGAGAGAGGCACAAGAGAGCCCGTTTGCCTGGGAGTGCATGTTTCAAATGCTTAGCTGCCTATAAAGCCGTAACAGTTTTGCTCGTGCCCTCTGAGTGGGAAATACGGTTAGTGTCTTCTGTAGTGTGCGTGCGGGAGCCCTGACCTCGCGAGCAGACTTGACCTCTGAAGATGGAAAGTAGCTTCAACACAGACCTGCCTACAGTTAAGCCTGGAAACATAACCTCAAGCAAGAAAAGATGCAGTGCAATATCTAAGGAACTAGAAGAAACCAATATTTGCCGGGGGAGGGGGGAGACGATCGCGCTTTTTTTGGTGCCTTTTTTTTTTATTTTTGGAAGCGACTCCAACTTTTGGGGGCTTGGCTTTGGTTTTTTGTTGGGTTTTTATTTTTCTTTTTGCCTGTGATTATTTTCATCTGACAGTGGGCTAAGTTCACCTTCCCTTGGCTTCCTAGCATCTGTCCTTGGAGTCTTAACTCTCAGTCCAGCAGACATAAGGTATAATTTCTATACAACATCATCCATATTTTAGCATTCCAAGAAAGGCAGCAGGTGCCAATTAGGCACCCGTCTATGCCTTTTTTTTTTCTTTTAAGTTTTATCTATTTGAGGTGGTGAGGTACTGTATGCACCGACATTCACCCCCCCCCCCTTGCCTCCCCCTCCCATATAACGAAGAGCTGATTCAGCGAATAGAGTGAGAGAGCACTCAGGATGAGATGGCTGCTGCTGATGTGTCTCTAGGTCATTACCTCTCTTCCAACTGCAAATGCTGCATGATACTAAGCTTACAGGTAATAGAACATCAAGAGACCTGCATTATTCTGCACGTTTAAAGGATGCCTATGACTTTCTGCATGTATAACTTATTTACTAGAATGTTTTTTTTTATTGTTATATTAATCCCTCTACTCTGGGAACAGCTTAATTTTGAGCGTGTTAAAGTACCACGCATTTGTAGTGTAAAGAGCAGGTTGAAAGAAAACAACATTAGTCCAAATTTCATAGCAAAAAAACCCCAACTTGCTTGGTAGGCAAAATTCTTTTTAAAGAAGATAAACTCAAAAATTGCAATGCCATTAACTGATTGTTCATTTCAGTGAAATATATTCTTATCTTCCTGTGCACAACTGAAAAAAAATTACCAACTTTAAAAAGAATATCTAATAAACAGTGTGGTAGTGCAATGCTGAGTTCTCAAGTAGATCTAAGCAAAATTTTCAAGGTGCTTTATCTAAGATGTACATGAGAACAACCTACTTAAAAACTAGAATGTGACTGCTGTGATTCTAATGCTGCATTGCTGTTTCTCCTTGTAGTACCGAGCTAGCTACTGCTACACTCTGATTTGCTCTCTATCAGCTGCACTAGGTTTTTGTCATGAGCTGCAGAAATTCTTACTTCCTCTGCTCTCAGCCTTCCTTACCACTATTACGTTTACTAATTGTTAAGCTTATTTCAAATTTACCTTCTAATGCTGTAAAGACAAAGCTTTCTCTTTACTGTAACCCAAATCAAGTCCTGAAATGCAATTAAGCAACCATAAGCTATATCCGACAGCCCCTTAGAAGTCAAACCCATACTGTTCATCAAATATTTAACTACCATTCCAAACCACGGTGCACAGTGTCTCACGAAACAGGGTTAAACTTGGAGTTTCTTTCTTTGAGGTTGTTGGTTGTTTTTTTTTTAGTTGTCATAAATATTTCAACTGTGGACAAGATTTTGACTGAAGCAGGTGAGTGCCAATTTTACAAAATGAGAAAAGCTGCTTGCAGAAGTGTTGAATAGGTATTAGCTTTCACATGTGACCTTCGGCCTAACAATCCAAATCCTGTCACAGCAGTTAGAGGTTGTTTTCTTAATTCCATGTCATCACCTTTACGATAAGCGGGATCACTGATGGCATGTGCTGTTATTTTATTACTTTTTTTAAAACACTCTGAACTACAGTGTAAATAAGTATAAACTTGCAAACAGTTTGCAGGATACCAGATGGGATGCAAAAAGCATGGAAGTGGGATTGGGGAGGGCAGGAAAATGAGTTTATAACTGCTATATTAGACAAGTCTATACTTCCCTTCAGGACACTAGATGCAAACTGCACCCCAGCATGGACATCTGCTAGAAGACCTGGGAGGAAGCTGAAGTTTTTACAGTGGAATACAACTACTACTTCCAAGAAAACACGTTGCAAAGCTACCAGTGATTCAACTCTCCACTCAAACATGGTTACTCAGAATGCACAGCAAGAGGCTGCAAAAATCTGGAAATGCACTTCTAATGTCCATGCCATCCCAGAACAATGAATTATAACCGGCTTTAAGCCGCTGTGCAGGTAAACTGGATTGCAAAGTTCAGTTAGAATAATAAGTTTACTTTCTAACATCAGTTAATCATAACATTGTTCTTCTAAAGAATTGTCAGCCTGAGTTTTACCTAATGACAGCAACGGAAATGAAAGTAGCAATATACTTTTCAGGTTCATCTGACAGGTAGTCCAGCAACTCCATGTGTACCTGCTCAGAGTACATACTTCTTTATGTACCCATATGAACATACAATGCTATGGAATGTAAAGAAGTATGTATTTTTGGCAGGCACGGAACAACCAGTAAGAGGAAACTAAACAGCTGTTGGAAGAAACAGGTTTCCCTCTTGTTTGAATGACATTCATGTGACAAATTAACTTGCTAAGGGTCAGCTGGTATTGCCAAAATAACTCATACTTGTTAGTAACAAATCACAAAACATTAAATTAAGTGACTATAAAAGTGGGTAGGAAGAATTGCTAACAGCTGATAAGCAGAACATTAGTGGTAAACAAAGAATTCAAAACAAGGCTGGAAATGAACCCTTGAAATGCACCTATTAAGACTGCAGCATAGCTGCAAATTTTACCATTACTCGTCACTTAATCAGGCTTAAGATTAGTTTAGGATCTGTTATCAAAACTTATCTCATTAAAAACAAGTCATTGTTCTATTAATCACAGCCAGTTCTGTGTACTTCAGATGTCAGAATTTAAATTTACATCTACCATAGAATATTTAATCTGCAGGTTGCAACTAAGACACAGGTAGAAACAGCTAAGAAATTATGGCTGTGATTTAAAGAAAAGGATAGCCAAAATAACTGAGTATGATAACTTCTGTAATTTAATGAGACTTAAATTAGAATTTTCTCCATATCAGCACTGATTATGCTCACTGAGCTCTTCGATACAAAGTGCAGTGTCAGGTTTATGCACAGAAAGTGACAATACAGAGATTTCTAGGCCACAGTTACTAGTCAGCGGATTAAAGCTATTGACAGATTCCTAAATGAAAACACAAATGACAACTACAACCTAGAAGGTAAGTTATCTTAAATACTATTTTCAAATAAGCTGACTTTATTTTAAATCCAAATTTAAGAAAATTTGGCATGAAAATGCAACTTTGTAGCATCCAGAAAACTGTAAGAACTACATGAGAAATAGATCTGCAACAGTTTAAATGTCTAAAAGAGGTATTAATTAAAATAAACCAGCACATACCGTCCCTAACTAAAGACACTTAACATCTAATTCAAGAATAAGGAAAAATATGAGGAAAGACCTCTTGGATCATCAATCCAGCCATTCCCATTCATGACAGCAGCCTTCTAAAAGAGGTTATTAAATAGGATATGTCCATGATAAGTAGGCACATTTGGCCCAGATTAGAGATTCTAACTGTACCCCTGTGCTTACTAAAATGTCTGGGAGACAAAAAAATAAAAAAAAGGCAGTGCACCAATTTTAGATAGAGCATCTTATTTTTGAATACTCACATAATTCTCAAATAGCTAATGCTATATACATAGGCCGCTACTTTTATTACCCGAAACTAGAGTAACATATATACAAGAATAAACATTATCTTATCAGAGCCATTTTCTTAAGTAAAATATTAATATTTGTTTTAAAGCTATTTCTCTTATGAGCAGAAATTTAGGCATGAAGACTACAGTATCTTAACATCTTAATTAAAACCCGGTTTATAGTGGGAAACAAATCAAATTGTAGTAGCTTTTTTTAAATGGAGCAATGCCATTGAACTCAATCATACTCACAGAAGTAATTCAGTATTACCAACAGTTTTACAGAAGGGTTAATTGCTAAGCATTAACTTCTTTTCCTGAAGAGTTTCTGTCCCCACCACCAATTGATTTGGCTTCCACTATATCATGAGACCAACTCTTTTACAGTTAAAATTTATTTTGAGAGGGTTTTGGTAACAATTCACGGTGTTGTGTTCTTTCTTGTCTCCTTTGTATAACATTGCAATGCTATTCCGAAACAAAATGACAGTTCAGAGTGATACAAAAGTTAAAATTATACGTTGACATTGCTTCCTGCTAGTTCATGTTAGCATATCTCTAAGAATACATATCCAGTCACTCTAAAATGTCACATCCATCACTTAGATCAGCTGTTCAATTTTAACTGAGCACACGCTGAACTTTGGGCATCTGCTGACACAGTTGTAACTCAAACATTTCAACTGTGTGAGTGACAGGGATAACAGATGCTGACATTATCAAATGCTACACGGCTTTTTTTCCACGGCCGTTTTTTGTCCCGATATGGCCAGTACATGAAACTGTATTGCCATCCAAAAGCGCACTTGAGCAGCTGTATCTGTAAAAGAGTTCCTCTATAACTGGTAAAAATAGAAACTAATTTTATAGCCATCTTTAATGCTTAAGTCCAAGTGACACACCTGCTATGTTTCTATTAGGATACATGGTGTTGGGAATATATTTACATAAATCTTCTCACCAGCATCAGACTATGCAACAAACAGATGTAGACTATACTTGACATACTCATTACTAGTGAATGGCTTGAACAAAGGTTGCCCCCTACTTCCCACTGTAGACAAAGCTCAAAAAGAATTCAGCATACTATATATAAAGAAAGCTACATGAGCATGCCCAAATGTATTAAGGACACTAATTTAGAAGAAATCAGATGCAACCCCAGATAATTCTTTAAAAGCTGTATTTTTCTAGCATTAAACGCTTTACATATATTATCAGGATTAAAAAAAAAAAACAAAAAAAAAAACACTATCCTGCTGTATTATATAATCATTCCTAAAAAGTTAATGCTAACCAGAGATATAGTAATGGAATTGAAAGCACTTGACATTTATACATGTGCTAACCGACTACAGCATTAAAGCAGCTGCAAAAGGGAACCTGCCAGAAAGTGAATGGGGGGAGGGGAGGGACACGAGTGGTGGGGGGGAACCAGAACCTTCTTCCCCGATAACGTTTAACACGCAGTGACAAGGGAGCTCTATGCAAGTAGAAATTGTAAAACTACAGTTCCTTGTCACTAATCTAGAATTTCATTATTGCAGCCAGAAAAAAAAAAAAAAGTTAAAATTGTAACTATAATTTGATTTGAGACTCATCCAAAGAGCCTCAAGCAAATACTCGAGGAAGGAACAAATCCAAAATCCAGATCCTGTACATGCCTTTCTGGTACACAGCTTTCCATTTTACTGTCTCCAAATCAGAGGAGGAATTTAAGTTTGCAATGGCTAGAAAAAAACCACGTAATACACAAGCAAGCCACATGTTCTTTGTGAACTGTTCATGTACTTAAAAACGTGCTACTGAATTATAAACTTCCTGCACTCCAATGCTTTGCTAAAGCTGGTAAAATGGAACCAAATCACCTCTTCAATGGATTTGGTCCCCTTCAACCAGCTGTAGCTATGCATTGATCACTACAGGACTTCTCTTTTAAAACTGGACATTAGATCTACTCAAGACTAATTACGCAGTCCTCTCTGCAGCTGAGTTCAATTATTCTAGGCAGCTTGAAGATGGAAGGTAACACGGAGCGTAGCAAATTCTGTATTCCAAAATGTCAAGGTTTTATTTGTAAATAAACAGCTACTGGTGTTTAATATTCTGTCCACAATTCATTGAAAACTGATCTCTTACGACATTTATAAAGAAGATAGGCAAACAGTGAAATAAACGCATTTTCCAATGATTTACTGTCTCTTGTATCTTTCCTCAAGCCTGCTGCCCTTTGTAGCAGAACTGATCATAAAAAAAACGATCAAAAGGAAGCAATTGTGAATAGTACTGGTAACGTAGGACAGGTCTACTTTCTGGGCACCCTTCTTTTCCTTACACACATCCCTCCCTTTTTTTTTTTTTTTTCCCCCTCCTTAATTGCGCAAGGGAGGAAACTCCACAGGGTAGGAACTGTATTTGCTACCTTGTACATCCTGAAGACTTTATTTACTATTTCAGCATAATAAATTTGTCACTGACCTCAACAGCTACAGGCTAATCTGCCATCTAATTATAGGTTTGCTCATGGAGATTATATTCTTTCTCCAAACCAACCCGAACAAAAGTATTCTTTCAAAGTATTTTCTGACATAATACTTTAATAAAAGGTTTTAGGAGCATTCTTTTTTTGCCCTCAGCTTCAACTAAGCTTCAACCTTCACTTACTGTTGGAACTGCAAATATGAATGCAAAAAAAAAAAAATAATCACTTTTACTGGTTTAGAAAATAATTGTACAACTTTGATTACCTCAACTTGTCTCTGTGAGGACCTCCACGACAATACAAAAGACCCTGATACGCTTGTTAACACTAAGCACAGGTGAGAACCCCCACCTCTCAAATAAATCACTAAAAACAGTTAAAAATGTCACTGCCAACGAGTTCAAACCATCTGCAAGTCTGAAAACAAGGGGAAATCTACTAAATAAGACAAGCATGGGGAAAAAAGTATAATTCCATTTTAAATCACAATCTCCTACTTGTTAGCTTGTGAACATAAGGATGACATACTCCTTGCTGTTGGACAGCAATATATGAAATCTGCATCTTACCCCAATTTTTTGATTTAAAGTCCAGTAGAATTTATTGCTCTGAAGAACTGGCTGCATGCATGTGCAAAGCCAGGTCAGCTCTAAAAGCAGCCTTTATTTAAGGTGCTAGCTGCAGTGTGAATAAAGCTCTCTTCACAAGATACAATGCAAATCTAAAACTAACTGGGGCAACAGATACAAAATACGCCTACACTTCACAGTCATGTCTTCAGCTTAAAAATCTGAAGTCGCAGGTATGTGAATAGATCAAACATAACCAAGAGTTGATAACATGGCAAAAATAACCAATCTGTACAGTATTTTCAAATTTTACTCTCCTTTTTTCTGTCTGAAAAATCTCATTAACACTGAAGAGGCAAAGTCTGCCAAGCTTTGAGGTTCACAGTACTTTGAAAGAAGTTCAAAATAAATGCACTTTTAATATGACTGACTCAGTTAAAAGTTATGAGCAAGAAACCATGTATTAAATAAAATCTTAACTTCTCCACACTTCATTTAAAATTTCTTTTTAGCTCTATCTCCCATGCACAAGTTAAAAGTTGCTGTAAGCATGAACTGAATAACGTCCATTCTACTTTTCAATATTACACATTAGCCTGAAAAACAAAAGTTCTGTTTCTGTACCAATTCACAAGGTATGAAGAGAAGCAAATTACTAAAACGAGACATACTCCACTAACACTAGGATGCTTTCCAAAACACACTACACCTTGACTTCTGCAACACACTGCCAAACTGTCATGGGAGATAAAGTGCTGACAAAAATCTCAGCTATTTGACATGAATCACTATCTTTATTGTAATATTTATCTCATATTCAAAGTTAAAAATAGAATATATTTATTTTCATATGAAAAATTAAAAGCTTCCAAATGTTCTTCTCAGCATAGTTTGTGTGTGTTTTTTTCTTGGAGATTTATCTCCCTATTGTTAATAAAGGTCAGAACTCAAGCAAGAAGCAGAAGAGGGTTTGCACTGAAAGTAAAATTGGTTCTGAATAGCTATTTGATATCAACTGTAACAAATTCTATAGAAATCTAGTTCACTTTATTGTAGTATCCATGCACCTAACACATGCATTTATTTTACTATCATTAACAAGGAAGATGGACGTGGACTTCATTAATACTTACATACATAGCAAGTATTTTAGTTTTGTGAGTATAGATATACACACACACATCCACACTTATATGAATATATGTTTAATTTTTATAAAATAGCATTTATAAAGTAACATAATTATATATTTGACCTTAAGGAGAGTTTAGTGCACTGTATTCCATATAAGGCATGACAGCCTGAAGCCACAAAAACTCCAGTTTAGGTGAAACAGGAAAGCTTAGATTAGGAAAGATAAATCCTTAAGTAAGGTTTGTAAGGTTTCAAGCAGAATATATTATGTGCTGCTTGTGACCCATACCAGCTACAAGCTAAAGTTCAGGGGGTTATTTTTAACAGCGTTTTATATAGCTTGTGCTCGGTGCATTTAACAGATTAGTAATATCCATTGTTCCATATCAGATTAGAAAAACAAAGTGGTAATTATAAAACTTTGGTTTCATTCAGAAACAGACCAGTCATAGAACTACAGAATCAAAAATAAAATAAAAGACTATCACTGAAGTCTTAAAATAAAACTTAACTCCTCAATGAATCAAACTATTATAATGATTTTTTGACCAGGGAAAAAAAAAATCCTAAAAATTATTCAAAATAGATTTCTTTTGGTTTTATTTTCATTAATTTCTTCCCAGGGTGATGTGTAAAATATCTAATGTTGTGAACAAATGAAAATACTACTTCTGTGATGGAGACAACATTCTCTCTTTTTACATGCTTCAGAAGTGCTCAGATGTAACTGCAACCAAAGCAGCAGATATCTAACAGCTTTAGATATTTGTTTTAGATGCAAGTGAAAGCCCATGTATGGGAGAACCTACACAGGGTTCAAATCATTAATACTGGAAATATTTTCTTAATTCTTTCAACAAAAACTTTCATAAAGCAGAGAGGACTCCGGGAAAAATTGCACTATGCCTCACATTGTACCAACTGTCAAACTGACCCAGTGCGAACTACAATTTGGATCCCTCAAAAAAATAAAAAAAAGCCTGCCACTCCTAAAACATTCACCCTCAATAAATCTTCAGCATGCCTATGAAGAGCCTTTTTTCCCTTATACTTTCTGTGCATCTCATATTGAGGATCACACAAACCAGCTATCACAAGAGCCTAAGGAAAGCATCGCAGAACAAAAAACTAACAAAAAATACCCTGCCTAGATAAATGGAGACAGGAAACAGTACTCCTGGCTAATGGTGTTAAGTAAATATGGAGAATTCACATTAAGTGAAGAAGTTACCAAGTCAGACTTGAAAAAAATTGAATTGCAAAAATAAGCGCCCTTCACTACGTCCTTGACCTGTTCTCTTGCAGACCTTTTATGAGCACTGTACAAAACTGTAAACACATTTATTGTTCCTATCAGCACTTCCAACCACTTTTACTTTGTGAAATGTGATTCCATTCCATATACTATCAGTCTTGACAGCTATATTCTAAGAGACTAACCCAGATTTTATTCCTATATTAATATACAGCCTTATTTGTCCAACTTCACTCAACTGAAAAGTAGAATTTAGTAAACATGTAAACACATAAAATAAGAAATGTTTGTAAACTACACTTAATTCTCCACCATACAATAAAATATTATTGAAGTCTTGCTAGAATGACAGCTCTGAAGAACACTATTTATCCCCAAAGTAATAAGCAACCAGCAATGCACCAACTTTTCCATTAAGTTCTATCTATGCAATATAGTTTTTGAAAGCTATCTTAACTGAAGATTGAATGTAGATGTACAGTATGCAGCTAGAATAAAACAAATTATGCCTTAAAACTTTTTCAGATGAGCTGCTATATAAAAGCTGAAATAAGAAACTCCTTGTATACATACTTCTAAGAAAACATGATTAATTGTTTCTTATACTGACAAGTAAGTATTCCTTAAAAACTCAAGTCCCTTTCCCAATTCCAATATTCAAGAAGGGAAATATTTTTACAAATCCTATCTTAAGATCCCATCTTAAGAGCTTACTTAATAACTTTTCAAAACATTATTGGCAAAATTTACAGCCACCACAGGAAATTTCCCAGGGATTTTCTAATGAAGGTTTAAGGATCTTTTGAAATAATACTGTAATTCTACCCTCCCATGCACTTTTTTCCTTTTAGAAATGATAAAAATAATCTTTAAAAACAAATCTTTACCTAGGGTTTCCTCTTAGTGCAGCATGGTGAAGAGCATTAAACCCATTGTTGTTGGTGATAGTAACATCTGCTCCAGCTTCTAACAACACAGCAAGAATGTCATCACGCTTTTTACTTATTGCATCATGAAGTGGAGTGTCACCTTCAGAATCCTAAAAGCAGAAACAGCTTATATCAAATTTTGCACATATCCACATTAAAGAAAAAAGATGCTTAAATATCACTAAGAAAACCGACTACACAAACACAAAACAGCTCTTAAAACCTTAAAGTATTGCTATACTGCAGAATTCAGAGCAAGCTGCTTCTGATCTTGCTCTGGTTTTGCAAATGCTTCAGAGCGTAATCCTACCCACAGCTCCAGTATTCTACGATTACTCTACTACTGGAACTCAAACCCAGAGCCCGAGTATGCCTTGCATCTCATAGTACTGAAGACACTGGTGTAGACATTAACTCCTGTATGCCTCGTATCCAGATGGAGTTGATGCCCAAGTTAAAACTTATGAGTAACAGAAGAACAGCAACAAAAAACTAACATAACAGAGAGGAGACTAGTCAGGCAGGAGGAGGCGGGGAATTTTGAGTAATGAACACTAAGATTGAGCCAGCAATTAACGATGTAAAAGACAATTCCGTAAAGATAGTGTGAAATAAAAGCATAAGCAA
Source organism: Vanellus vanellus (assembly GCF_965231255.1). Classification (NCBI taxonomy): domain Eukaryota; kingdom Metazoa; phylum Chordata; class Aves; order Charadriiformes; family Charadriidae; genus Vanellus; species Vanellus vanellus. The sequence goes on along the minus strand of NC_138906.1, from coordinate 118,310,472 downwards.
ATCAAAATAAAATGCAGTCCAAGTAATAAACTTAGGCACATCTGTTTTAACTGAAGCAGATCATTTTCCATGAAGCAAAGGCTAATGTCATAAGCAACATTAAGCTTTTAAACTTGTTATGAATAATACCAGATTACATTACACAAAGTACATGAAAATATTTCAGTGCATAATTGAACAAGCAAAAAAATCTGTATTTTTAGCTTGACGTTTTATTTTTCAAATATCCCAAATAAGGGAAAAATACTTCTTATTCCTAGAAGCATTTTGTACATTACTTATTCAAGAACCCAAATGGTTGGACTGAAAAGGAATGCCCTAGACTAACAGTGAGAAAACACATCCATTTAAGCTTATTTGCTGTTATATAGGCAAACTCTTTAGATTTATGCTTCCAGTAAAATTCTAACACCATATAAGTCAGGAAGTCTTTTGTCACTGACTGACTCAACTGCAAACTGACTAACACAGGAACTGAACATTTTAACAATATGCCAATACAAAAACAAATATATACAATCTTTACAATGAGAATCAAAAACTGCCAAACAAAAAGTGCCAAAAAATGGAAACACTTGAACCAGTGTGAACCAGTTTGCCAAAACTAAATTATGCAGCTTTTATTTGGTTATAATTGATCATATTTCTTGAATTTACTGTTTACAGACCAACTTATGTTTCTGTTTACACAGTGAATTGGCTTGAGTAGAGTGCTGGCCAGTTAAATTCCAGTCATGCCTCAGTTTGACTCCCCTGTCCTCTCACCCACCAAATTAATCACCTGATCACATTTACACATCGGAGTTTCTCAGCACACACACAGAATCTGAATATTCATTGTTTCCAATGACAATTACATTTTCCAGATGGAGTTTCATAGCACCATTCTACTGAATTTTTCAATCCAAACAGAATTCTATAAAGTCAGACACATCTGCTTCGGCTACCCATATATCACACATCATTATGTGACATACAGTCACGCTTTACTGGGCTTAACACATCAGACTCCTTATTACATCTACTGTTCAACAAACACTAAATAGGGTTGGGATGGACTTTAGCTGGCTAAGAGCTCAACCTCAGCTGGCTGACAGCTCAACCTCAGCGAAAGCAAGACAACACCTATAAAGCCAAGTGGAAGCAGATAAATAAAAAAATCACTATATTCACTAATTTCAAGAAAGTTTGCACATTGTTTGTTAGATAGATATACAGCTTCAAAAAAAAAAAAAATCACTGATTATTGACATGGCAAAACAAGGAGGTAAATGTGTTATTACGCCATATCTTGATTTGCCCAGGACATTACAGCTTTTTCTTTCTGTTGCAAACCTCTTCAAACTTACCCATTCTGATTTGTTTTACTAATATGCTGCATGTGGCTGCATTCAGCTCATGCAGAATGTGGATACTTGCTTATTTGATAGCAGGTTTCCACTCTACCTTCTCAAAAGAAGGTTGCACTCATATGTCACGCCTTCCACCACATTCACTATTATTGAAAAATCCCCATGAAATTATGGTACTTGAGGCGCGATGCATGAGGACTTTTTAGATTAAAGGCTGAACATTTAAAAGAGAATCTGGCTAAATAGTTCTATCAATAATAGGTCAATTTGGAAAAAAGTCTTGGTTTGTTTTGCTTTTAAAAACGAAACACTCCACACTATCATCAGCCAAAAAATGCAGAGCTGTAGCTTGCACAAGGAGCAAACAGCTGTGGATTCAACAGAGGAGGAATTAATCTGGAAAGAAAGTTAACAATTACAGATAACTACAGTCTGTGAAAATACCAATTAACATCAACAGGCTAGGATAAATCAGGTGCCTATCTAGCTGTCAAGAAACCAAATAGATTTAAGAGCATCTTTATTACAGCTGATCACATTGGGGTAGAGGCTGGGACAGATACCTTAACAAGGTCTGTTCCTTTCAATCCCATTTTCCATAATTTCTTGTTTCACCTACACACAGCAAATTATAAAATTTGGTGGCTAAAAAGTGAATCTATGTTAATATTTACTTTACCTGGAGACTAGGATGGCAGCCAAAGTCCAGTAAAGTCTTCACAACTTGCAGATGGCCTTTGTTGACAGCAATATGAAGTGGAGTCTGCCTGCGTTTGTTGCGAGCATTCAAATCTGCACTGCCTCGGTGCAAAACCTCTATCACAGCACCCTCATCACCGAAGGCTGCATGATGGACAGCCCTGTCTCCATCTTTGTCCTAAAGTAGAAACATTAATTTTACCCAGTATATTCCACATTTCCTTCACATCTAAACACGAAGATTAATTTAAACTGAACAATTGTGCATATTTGATTTCTTTAAAGAGAAAGAAAAATCAGACAACAATACCATTCAAATACCTAATTAAAATAATTGCTTAAACCACAGCAATAGAGGATGAAGAGTCTGTTCATATATAAACATACATATTCTATGAGATACGATATTCTAGACCATATACAACTATTGCCCTAAATCTTTCTGTGATGTATTCATCAGAAACTCAAATGGATTCATTTGGGTTTCAACTACAAAACAACCACTGTCAAAAAAAACCAAAACAAAACAAACCCCACCCAAAAAACCCAACCCCAAACCAACAAAATCCAACCCCCAAACTCCGAAAAACATTACTCAGTAACCCAGGGTAATCCTTCCTGTAACTCAGGAAGTGTTACAGATTCCAATCATGGTATAAGACAAGAGAATTGCCTTGTTCATACAATTAAGCTAATATTTATTAGGGTTTACAGTGAAATTAGAAGTTCTGATACTATGATGGTGATTTACAGCATTAAAGCTCTGACTAAATTCAGTTTGTTTCAGTTTCACCCGAACTAAGAATTAAGGCATGAAAGTCATAAATTTGTCAGTTTTTGTTATTTTAACATCCATAAGAGTGGACTATACTACATGAAACATTTTCAAATATTAATCAAGTGATTTCAACATTAATGACAGGACACAAAAGCTAAAAGTAAAATGGAAGGTATATAAAAGATTTCAATTAAACAGTAACTTCCATAAGCTGATTTCTAACTAATTTTTTGTGCACAGTGGAATATTACTACGTATTTGTAGGATCTAATTTTGACACCAGAGAAATACTGAAAATTGTAAGGAGGAGATAAAACCATGACTGATCAAGGATGCACTGGATGTCTCTCTTGGGTAAACTTCGTTTCTCTTATCGACTTGCTTCTCCTTCAGCAATGTCTTTCGAAAGTAATTTTTTATTATGTGTAATGCATTTCTAATATATTTTACACCAATGTAAAAATTAATAGTTCTTAGCATAAACTGTATTTGCACAAGATAACAATGAAACTAGTTACAGCATTTAAAAAAATGGTGGAAGGAGACTTATCTGCTAACTATCAAATATATCTTTTTGGAAATACGAATACAGTTTTCAAGAAGGTCAGGGCACTAAACAGCAGCTTCAATAGCTTTTGAAGACTATATTTTTATGCCTTCGAAATCAATTCATGCTACAAAATTGTCTTGTAAGATAGCAGTATTCCTTCTCAGGATCATCTAACAAACAGTCAAAAGAAGCCAAAGCTTGCCCATTTGGAAGGGGGAAAGGATCAGAAGGGAACTTGTCTGTATTTCTCATCTGGTTACAAAAATCATTATGAGGTGAAACTTATCAAGAGCAGTTTAACACTACTGTCATGCTAAAACATTTACATTTACAGAGCACTTTGTTTTACATGTATGTGGTAATTTCTCTTTTCATATTAGCAGTCTGCAAAGAACAATGAGATACTTATTGATGAAACCCCATATAATTTATTAAACATTTTACAGTTTTAAGATATTCCAATTTTGAGACTCAAACCCCTGATTTTATAAAATCTTAAATGCATAGAATTCCTAATTTGATGACTAGAGGTCCAGAAAGCATGTGCTTTTTTTTTAGCTCAGCATCAAACCAAATAATCTCAGGAGCTAAATCCCACAGTGTGGCTTCTACACAATAACATACTAATATAAATAGAAAAAGCTAGCAACTAATCAAGCATCTGTCCTAAGACTTATATTTAGGTATAAATCTAAATATTAAAAGTACTATATTTCTATATATGCCAACAATATAATATTGACAGTATTGTCAATACAATAACTGATACCCATAAATTTCTGCAGACTAGAAGGCTACATAATTTTACTAGTAATATCTACATCAGGTTTTATGAGCTCTGTCAGTAGCAAATTGTTTTCTGACTGAACAGAGGCGACTTCTACTCTACATTAAGCTGAGACATAGGCACAGAGGAGACAATATGAGGGCATCCCCAGAAAACGTCATCATGAATGTACATACTTTGCAGCAGTGACTGTAAGTGTAAATATATCCAACCTAGCTATAAAGCAGAAGTAAGGATTTTTATCCATTGCTTCCACGCCACAGACCACAAGGGTGAAGTAAATGGACTAAATTTTTGCTCTCTGCTTAATCGGATGACTGCTGTGTTTTCACATCACTAATTTATAGACAGATGACATTTTTTAAAGCCTGAAACCATATCATCATTAATCTAACCATATTATATATATGAGTAATAGTATAATAATTAGTGCAATTGTATAATTAAGCAGGAATATCATCTTCACTTAACCCGGAGTTACATGAAAAAGGCTTGAAAAGTCAAATAAAATCCCTGAAAATATTCTTTAATGGAGCATTACGATACTTCTGAAGCCTGAGCAAACGTGAACTCTTAACAATTCTCCTGCTGATTACCAGGTGTATTACCTTGAAGCTGTGTAAGCTGTGCTTCTACTTCCCTCTCTAACGCTTCTTAACCATTCCTTACACCAGAGAAGTATCAGTCCACCACTTAACACGGCAGCTTTGATCCCATAGTGCAGACGAAAAGCAGCTTAGTCTAGTTTGTAACAATATATGCTGTGTACTGCAGTGAAAGCACTACTTCTAACATGAAGCTACTTCACAGAAATCAGACCACAGCAAGTATGTACTGCATCAAATCTAAGCCATCTTTACCATTTAGCAGAAAACCTTTATAAAGTAATGGTGTATCTGTGAATATAAAAATAATTTTAGTCCCAAGGATTACATCATCGCTTTATCAATGTATTAACATATTATAATTTCTGTATATCCAATACAATATAAAGCTAAATGCCCAAGCATATAGCTATTTCTCTGTTATGCAAACAATGAGCTATGCAAACACAGCTAACTTCTAAGCATTTTATTAGGCTTTAATTTATATTCTTAATAAGAGAAATTTGACAGATCCTTCTTGTTTATCACAAAATGAGCAAAGGCTGCAATATCAGTGCATTCTGTGTAAGTAAACAAGGCAAAAATCAACTCAAAATGCAAATATCACAGTATGCTGACAGATAATTTTCTCACAAACAATAATTCTAAAAAAAAAACTAAACAAAAGAAATCCTTCCATTTCAAGTGAAGTTAAAAAAAAAAAAAAGGCAAGCCAACCCTGAAAAACTGGAAGAAGAGTTGACAGTCCCTACTCAAAGATACTGTTATTACTTTCTGCTCAAACTTGCTTTAGTTAAGAATGGAAAAACTTTCTCCTAACTGAACAGTGTATAGAAGAAGCCCGGCGAGGATCCGAATTGGAGACGCAGCATCCAACAACATCTTTTTCTCTGAATGCCACAGGCAGTGTGCTAGCCCATTGCATTCTACTGTTGAAATGAAATAAAGGAAACAAAGGAGGGGCTTCATCCACTACAATCACATACTAGCTTACATAGCTCTAATATATTAGCATTATATTTCGCTTAATTAGAGGTGCTAAAGAACTGGATATGGATCCTTTGTAACATTGTTAGTAGGATGCTAATTTGGGAACATAAGAGTTCACAGTAAGAAAAGCATTTTTTCACTCTCTCTGACATTTAAAAAGAAGTCAACGCCAATAGAATTGTTACTTCTGTATGTAGCAAAGTATAAAACTTAAGGAGACACAAAGTATATTTTAAAATATTTAGGTTACCTCTGCTTCTACATCCACGTTCTGTTTCAGAAGCAACTTCAAAATGTCAACGTGGCCATTCTGACTAGCGGCTTGCATGGCTGTGTGTCCAGCACATTGTCCATTCACCTGCAAGCACATCAATACTTTCAGATAATTTGCAAGACACACATACCTGTGAGACACTTTAGCAGTACACATACAAATGTATTGGAAAATTTAAAGCAACATCACACATATGAAAGTACCAAATGAATAATTCTTAGACAGCTACCTTCCTGGCATGTATAGACAATCTCCTAGGGTCTTTTCTATTTCATTTCTATAGCATCAGCTAGATTGAAGGAAAGAATCAAGAAGTTGATTTATTTCCAACATTACTATCTTGAAAATAGTTGGATTAAAAACTTTCATCTTTGGGCTACTGTAAAGGCAAGATTTTGAGAACAGCGCTCAGAATTATACCAGTCCTCTGCTTTACAGTATATTTAACTTCATCTTCTAATTTATTGCAACAACAGGAGTCAGTCTGAACAAAATACCATGTTTTGTGTAACCTCGAGCACACCTTTTGTGTAAGCTCGTAACCAATCCTCAGAACTGATGAAGTTTAGTCTCTTATCTGCAAGAATTACTACTGCTGTAATGGGAAAAACATCTGATTGTGATTTTAAAACATGTTCCCTGAACCAAGTCCTATAATTCTTAATCATTTTCTTTCAGACTTTTCTCTACTAGGTGATTAGACAAGTTGGTAAAAGGAATCTGACAGACAGCAGATTAGATGATTTACCCTGTGAGTTAAAAAAAAAAACCAAACCAAAACCCACAACAGCAGCAACAAATCCCAAAAATCTACCCTCCTTCCTTCTACCCCTTCAAAACAAAAGAACTTGAAGACCCTTCACTAATTCTGAGTGTTTGGTTCTCTGCCCCAACTGGCAGACAGGTTGGAAGGTATCTTAATTCATGGCAGACAATAGAACACAAAATCTGTCCAGCGAAAAAGCGTGTAAAGCACTATTTTCAGACACACCCCATCACATTTCATAGGACAACAAATGGGAGAAGAAACACCGGAACCAGCTGTACTACTTCTATGCAGATGGTTTAGTGACTGGCAAGGAGTATGTAGGACAGCTTAACTTCCTTTAGTATTACAGGTCCTCAGAATGGGTCCTCCCAAACCAGAACACTCACATCTACATCTGGTCTCTTTAGCAGGTCTTCCACTTTAGCAACATCTCCATTGGCAGCAGCTTTAACCAATTCTTCATTGAGATCTCCAGATTCTTGGGTTTCAAATAATTTCTTCAATAGCTGGGATAATCTCTCTATAATTATTAAACAAAGGACAATTAAGATTCCAGTTCTAATCACACAAGAACAAAAAAATAACAGCTAAATATGCTATGTTTCTAAAGGCACATGCACAGTAATACACAAATCGCCATAAAATGGCAGCTCCAAGTTATTATTCAGTTCTGAGTAAGTGATGCACCTCAATACCCTTTAGATAGTCGAGACTGTCACATCAGGCACTTCAAAATAAAGTTGATTCAACCACAAAAGGCTTGTCTACCACAAAATACAGAAGGGTGGGGAGGAGGTAAAAACATGAACTTACATAATGATTCAACAGGCTTTTTAGTCTTCTAGCTTAACTTAGGGTATAGCCTGTCCTCTGTGATTTGAAACATTAATTCGTATTACTCTTCTAGCTAGTTTTATGGCCACTGTGGCTTTATCTTTATTGCAGAAAACTCACTTTATGTATGCCTCCCTAGTAAAAAGTCTAGAAAACTATGTAGAAAGGTTTCTTGGCATTAAAGCAAATATGTGAAGAGGAAAAAACAACTAGCTATGACCAAAAAGAGGAAAAACATTCTAGTTTAATTGATTTGTGAAACAGCCAACAGAACATAAAACACATTGGACAGTCTTTCTGCTTCATTACTAGATGAATGACAGCAGTTTCAACAGAACTGAAGTGTGATTACATAGACAAAAAAAATCCTACTGTAATTAGTCAAAGGGCATCTGACTAAATTTTAAGATGGCAGTATTAACGACCGAACATTATCCTGAGTAACTGCTTCCAAGAGATCCCTCACTTATGCTTGCTATACCACACCACCTATTAAACAAGAAGTCTGCTTGCTACAGCCAGTGACACTCTCTTCCTGCCGCAGTCCCTATTCCAATCTAACGTCCCTTCCAATCATTTAAAGTCCTTACAGCAGACCTCCAAAGACATACCTGCACTGTGGCCAAACAGAAACCCAAATTCCATTTGGAGTTTTTGCACCTTATCAAGATAACAATCACCAACATCTCCATACCAACTGCAAGCTTTTTCTTGTATCTTTGTATCTTGTATCTTTTTTCTTGTATCTTAGCCAAACCCCAAGTCTAAGTATTAACCTTGCATACAAACTATGTACTAGTACTTATAAATTTTTAATTAACACAAATACTCGCCATACATACATTACTGGTTATTCTTCAAACTTACCACCAGATGCATTACTTATGGCAGATCCCGCTGATGCCACCTTTGAGACAGCTGCTGGATTATACGTCCAAGATGTCCCACAAACTTCTACCTTTAAGTCACTGTCTGAATAGATTTGCTGGACCCGACCAACTTTACCTAAAGTCTGTATTAAAGAAAATGTCAAATGCAAATAATACTGAAAATAAAATACTTGGAAATCTGAATGTTGTAAGAAGTCACAAATTTTATGAAGTCAGTTGTACAGTCACTAATCTTTAGCTACTGTTCATCAGGCTAAGCAGATTACTACATCTGAGCAAGTATTATACCATGTTCAATGAAATATACTTTCTCTAACTTAAAAGAAAATCCATTTGACTCCTACAACCTCTAGGTATTATTAACAATCATAACTAGAAATATTATACAAGTTTTACCATTCTATGAATCCAAACATACAACTACTTACCGGAAGCATTGCTTCAGCCCACTCTCCATGACCTCTCTGAAGAAGCTTGATTCGCTCTAAGTCATAACATACTTGAACAAGGTCACCCACTTGAAATTGAGAGGTACCTCCTTCTGCACCTTGAGCAGCATCTCCACTTCGGACAACATTGGCTTTGGTGAGAACGGCTGGATTAAACGTCCACCTAAGTAATGAACCATTTAAAGTAGATTTTAAACATGCAAAGTGAAATAGATGTTTAAAAATTACCTGTTGGACAAGATTCTGTTGTATGCCTACAAGCTTTCCGCAATTGGATACTATGGCATTTTTGTTGCTAACCATTTTTTTTGCCCATAAACTTGTCTGTGGCTCGTTAGGGGAATATTTTCAGGGTAATCTTCAAAGATGTACATTTGTAAAGTAATGAAGAAATATCCTGCCTAAGGGGAAGCAAACCAACAACATAGTAGTCCTGAAAGTAGCTGTACACTTTGTTTATTTTTCCACTGAAAGGAGATGACTCTGGTTGAAAAGGGGAAGATGGAACCTGCTCACAAGGGCTTGGACTGCCAGGAAACAACATGGGAAGAACACAGGATTTTGCCCCCTCCCTCTTAAGTCAAAAGCTCCAACATTCAGTTATAAAAATACTCTTCAATCAAAGGGTTGTCGTAGATAAACCTCAATTTTTAACCGAACTATTCTAATTCGTACTATAAATTTTACTGTTTTAGAAGCATTTAGCTGTTTTTACGCTGAGTTATCTTCTAATATATAATACGGTGATCTCTCCTTTACATGCCATTTGGTCTGGGGTTGACTTTTATTCAGCTATCTAATCTAGTTGAGAAGAATCAGAGAAATTCTATAAAGCACAAAGTCTGGGAGGAAACCACAAGATAAAGCAGCTCCACTCACTGGCTCGCAGCTATGACTGTCAGAAGAAAAGCCACTTGCATCCCTTCAGCTTGTGTTAGCCAGGAAAACAGCTTTAATTTTGCATTACTTTGCAATATTAACAAACAATATCTTGAGGGAAAGCCTGAATGAACATGTTAATCCTTTGTGGACAAACTGAACAGGTCAGTCTCCAGATACAACTGAAATGGTATTACATTCATTAGCTGCTTTTTAAAGATAAGCCAAATACTTGAGAGCAAGACAACACAAAACCATGTGGACATAACAGCTCAGCTGTAGAACTGGGTTTGAATCCTGTTAGCACGGATGCTGCTCATCAAACTTCAAACCTTTCTGCTTGAAAGGAGTGGTTTTGGCAACAGCTTCCTCAACACTACCCATTCTCAGTCCATATTTACACGAACTAACATCCTTTTGAATAAGAAAATGCTAGATATAGATCATGCCAAGGTCACTTTATATTAGACAAGATCCCCAACATAAAAAGTGTTACCTGTCCTCTTAGCCCGTTTTCCTGAAAACCCACAATGCATTGCTACTACCATTCCCCGTGAAATCATGGGATACTTTGTAATGAAAAAAAGAAATTACTGCTTAAAACACTAAGTTTTGGAAATAAGAGTCCAGAACATCATTCATTATTTTGGACACAAATTTTCACCTAGTGAGAGAGGCAAAACCCTCCCTTTTCTCGCTAAAACATCTTTAAAGGTTAAGTCCTCATTGTAGAAGGAATATAAAATTTTCAAGGAAATCTTAACAGGCGCAAAAGGAGAACAGAAAGTTTCTGGCACCAAGCGATCACAACTGCTGAAGGCAAAGGAAATTTGTGAGAATCGGTGACGAAGGCTATATAACAAACCTGTTGCCACTTGGGTATTGTACTACAATGTCATGATCCTCATCAATGCCACAAACTGTTCCAGTTGTTGTTAAGGTTTCAAACATGCCATCGGTCCATCCTCCGTGACCATGCTGCAAAGACTGTACAATTTCCAAATCAAGGTCAATGTTTACGAGGTCACCAATTTGCAGCCCACCAGGGTTTCTGTTACCATTCTGCTCACCTGAAATGTAGTAAGAAGAAAATGTTCACACAATCACACTAATTTTCCAAGTAATCTCAAGAACAGAAATTAATTTCTGAGACATAACTCTTGATATCTCTGGCTACAGGATTCTGTGTTTCTTGTTGAGTTTTCAAGACAAATAACAATGACACTGGTAAATACTAAATGCTTGTGACAGGCTCCACTATGGCCTCTAACTGGGATGGTAACAGCTATCATATGGTGCTAGACGTCTAGAGATATATAAAAGCTCTGATAATTTTGAGCCATACACAGAGTGCCATCTTTCCACGCATAAGCTGAAAGATAAGCAGAATGCCCACAGAAAGTGGTTTTGAATTGGGTCAGTCCCTGAATGTGGAGAAAGCACTGGCAAAAGACTATCTCCAAAATGAGCAAAGACAAAAGTCTTTAACCTTGTAAGTGGGGAGATGACTATAAAAAAAAAAACAAACAAACACACCACCCCCAAAAAACCCTGCCGTTTTTTGTGCAAAAAAAACTTTTATCTGGACAATGCCTGCTTTCAAAAGATACCTCGTAGCAAAAAAATCTTAAGCTGGAGGGAAATGGCATACATCCACACACATCAAGTTGTGCTAACTGATGAGAGAAGACACTTGTGGACCTGCTTCCTGCCAGAACCAGAGGATGGTATCTGGTGCTGTCCACAGAACAGTGAAGAGAGCAACAACTGCAGAACTTGTTGTTGAACTCAGTCTACAACATCAGTGGCAAAGGACAGAGTGAGCAGAGTTCCTTTAGTAATATTGCTATCTCTAAGGCGGGGTGGGGTGTGGGGTCCTCTTCCAAGAGAGTCAACAATGGAGAAGGGGTCCTCACACTGTAACAATAAGAATAAAAATAGCCTGAAAACCAAAACACAAAAACATTCTTTGGAGAAAGTCTGATGACAGAATCCGAAATCCACACCGGCTGTTGGTTGGCAGCACTAGCTGCAGCACTAAAAGCCTTCAGAAGACCAAATGGCAAAGAAGATACTCTGATACTACTGAAGAAACACAGCCATGAATGGATGCTCATGTTCAATGCACTTTGACTTCTTCCCAGTTTTAGTTTAAAGGACCAATAGATGGAACACTATTTTCAGTCTGCACCCTTCACCTTTGCAACAAAACACACATAACATGGAAAACGGCCACTTCTGCAGAGGGCAAAAAGTTAAAGAATAATTCTTCAGAAAAGCTACTGATATGGAACTCACTAGATAGAAAACTTACAGACAGCAAACATCCGAGAGACAGCCCTGATGAGACTGGGAAGTCTAAGAAAGGAAGAGATATAAACCAGCAAAAAATTATAGAAGCATTAGTTGGTGGAAAATATCTCTGGAGGTCATCTGGTCTGATATTCCACACAAAGCTGAACTAATAGCCAGCTGTGGTCAGCTGTGGATTTGTCTGAGTCCTGAAAGCCCCCAAGGACTGAAGTCCCACAACCTCTCCAAGTGACTTTTTCCAGTGCTACAATATGGAGCTGTAGGTGTAACAGAAAGCTTCTTCGGTATCTGATCCGAACCTCATGAGTCACACCTTAAGGTCACTACCATTTGTTGTCATGCCATTTGTCACTACTGAAATTTTGGTGCCATCATTTTCAATCATCCTTCAAGTGGTTGTAGGTGGCTAGTAGTTTACCTCTTAATCTCCTTCTTGCCACACTAAACAAGTCAGTCTCTTAACTGCTTTAGCAGGCCACCAGTAGGCCCACTATGTTTTCTGAAAACTCGGGGGAGGGCAGGGGCAGGGAAGAGGAGATAGATGGGCAGTGACACAAACAGAACACAGTATTCTAGACACAACCTCATAACCATTGAGAAGAGGGGGATAATAACTTTTCCTATTCTGTTGCCCACCATCCTCCTAATAGAACCCACTATGAAATTTGCCTTATTTGCAATGATGGCACATTGCTGTCTCATACAATTAAGTATTCGCTGCAACACCCAGGTCTTCCTCAGCAAGGCTCCTCACCCAGGCATTCACAACTCCTAATCTAGGAATTCCTGGTACACAGGATTATTCCAACCAGAGTGTAAAACTGCATTTCTGGTTGAACTCCATGAGGCCTCCGTTCACCAAATTCTTCACTTTCTCAAGGCTCTTCTGAATATAGCTCTACTTTTACCCACACCTCTCTGCCAACTTGCTATCACCTGCAAATTGTCTGGAATTGTATTCTGTCTAATCATCAATGTGACATTGAACAAAATCAGTCCCAGTATTTTGCTCCGACGACATCCTATTCTGTATTAATTAGGCCCCTGCTGGAGTATTATTTGCACTCTACTTTAAATATTGCAAAGCTTCAAGAATAACTTTCTAGTTTTTAATGCAAACATACATTTAAATTCACAGCATGAACATATCTGTGAACTATGTTCAGAAGACAAAAGGGACAGATGTTCTAACAAAGAGTAAGACTAAGAAGATGGAGAATAATGTCGTAAGAATGATGAACTGAGTTCATCCTCATCTATTAAGAGCAAATTAATATAGTGGAAAGGGAAGAATTTAACAAAGAAGAGTCTCCTACTATCTTTGGTGATTAATATTAATGTATTCAAGTACATACAGCATCACTCTAAAAGTAAGATACATGCAGAAAACAGACTTGTACTTCTACAGCAAGAACCAAAACGAATAAGGGGCATGCATAACAACCTAAGTTTACCTATGTAATAAAGAACCAGTAAGATCCTATTACTACTTTTCTATTTTTATTCATGTCAGACTAAAATGACAAAATTAATTTTAAGTACAGAAGCAAGATACAAAGATCAGAGTGCCTTTGCTTTTTACTTTCAAACAACACATCTACTTGACAGTAAATATTTAAGTGACTTCTTGGACAACCCTTTTTGGCGGTTTTTGGTTTTTATGTTTGTGAGTTTTGGGTTGGTTTGGTTTTGTTTTTTTTTTTTTTTAAACAAAACAGACCTTTACTGTTTTCACCTTTTCACTAATGTTGTCAATAAAACAATAGTCCCTGCAGGTCATACTTCAAGTACTTGTGCAAGGTATTAGATTAAGACTAGTAAATAGAGAATTCTCATCACTTTAGGAAAGCCAGTATTATCAGCTAAGTATTTTATGCATATATAAGAAACTCAAGAAGAAAAGCAAAATTTTCTGTAGTGTCCAGTTTTAGGACCAGCTGTTTTGCCAAGGAAATACACAATTATTAATTAAGAAATGTGTGTCCAATAATCTATAAAATTTATCCAAACTTGCCCATATTTCAAAAACCAAAACACCCAGCAATTATTTTTTTTATAATACACTGCACGACTGCAGCCCTGCCAAGACACTAAAGGAGTAAGTCAGTGCAACAGCTGATATAGAAAACCTCAACCAAGATTTCACAACATATAGTAATATTAGTATAAAATAACAGCTTAAGTTATATGTTCAAATGACTCCTGTTTATGGCCATGTACATGCTACTTTGTTGAACATCTCTGAATATTTAAGACAATTTTACAAGAATGTACAGCTAAGCCTGACTCTTTAGAAATATAGTGCACAAGACATATGACTCCATTTATTACTTAGTCAACACTTGACAGGTCCCTTGCCATCCATTTGGCATGCTGATACCAAATACATCTAGAAAAGCATTACAATTTATTATTAATGCATAGAAAAGCTGCCATTTAAGTTTCACTAGTAAGGACAGTCCTTTTACATGATGTCTTAAAAGGAAAGAGAAATCTAGACTAAGTATAATTAACACATATCAACATAAATTTACTTTATCTTCAACTCACCTAACACAGGACAATGGTCCCTGTAGAAAGAGCCTCCTTTTGCATCTTGGACACATTTCAGGTCAGACTACGGAGAGAGATTGAAACAGCTTTAGCCTTCACTGACTGAGTCTCCAGGTTAACATAAGTCAGTGAAACTAGAACTTAAATATACTCAATTGAGAAAGACTGAAAATAATGTGTACAAAAATCATGCCCCATAAATTCGTTACTGATGCATATAATCTCAAATACTTTCCAATCTATCAGTGTTGACATTCTTAAAATTTTAATAACCTTTACCAATATAAAAGGCTATAAAGGATAGACATTTTTCACTCAAAGAAATGTATTAAAATAACACAAAGCTCCTTTGCATTGTTCTATAAAGCTATCTTTCCTTTAAAAGAAAGCGTGTGAACACAAGGAAGGAAAGGAAAAAAGAAATATCTTTAGACAGCGCTCAAAGCCACAGCCTTTCCTGTACCAATCACTTAATGTCTGCCAGTGCTGGCCCTTCTTCCCAACCCTTTTTAACAGATATATGTTTAACTTGGAGAAGAAAACCTGGCACACAAATTCTACAAAATGAAGAATTTCCAATTAAGAATATACAGAACACAAGGATATTACTTTAAAAAACAAAAAAAAAACAAACCCAAAAACCACTATGCTGAGATAAACATGATCTTTTTAAAGATAAAAGTTCTAAAGCTCACCCTCCAGAAAGACTCTGTTTCATATTGTCTGAGAAACAGAAGTTTCAAATGTGATAACCAACGCCTATTCATTCATAAGACCAGCAGAGTTCCTACAATTCTCCTCTCCTCCAGCTTTTTTCCCTGTGTAACCCTTAATGCCAAATGGCTACCATCTGCCATTGCTCCTTACAAACAAGTCTCACTAAACAAAGGGCATTTTGTGCACACGATGAGTTGGGAAGGTGATAGGAAACTGTTTGCAAAATGTGTCAGAATATTCTATGGGATGGGGGAGGAAACTGAGGACAGGCAGTGGTTATGATATAATCAACCAGAACTACACAAATACATCAATTATTTTTCCCACACCCGAGATTTATTGACAGACTGTGCTCCACAATACCACCCTCAGCGACCTCTAACTGCTAAGGCACCAGAAACAATCCAAAATTCAGCATATATCCTGATCTATAAAGAATGCATCACCACTTTTTCAATAAGTGATGAAAAAAGCCAGATGAAAATAATGAGATTTAGCCGCTCTGCAAATCCTCTGAGAAATCAGAGGAGGAATGTGCTCAGTCCAGCAGCAGCAGGGCTGCGACAGAGTGCTGCCACCCGGTGGGCAGGTGCTGGGCTTAACTCGGCCGATGACAAAGGGGCTGCGCTGACCATCCCAGATGGCAAAGCTGATTCATTCATTGCCCCAGACCAACAGAGATTTAATGTGCCCGGCAGCACTTGGGGCTCACCCACTGAATACAAACTCTTCATGTCGTGCAACAACCAGCTGTCTGTGCGGGAGTCACGAAGGGGTATACATGCAAGAGCTGTTTTCACATCCTTCAGAGAATTAAGAATAGAGCGCAGAAGAGTCCTGGTCGGTTCTCCTCACAGACAGGCAAAATCTGGGCAAAAGATCGCTTGTGTTTCAGCAGGTGTTAACATACAGAGCAGACCGATGGCTAAAAGCTAGCAGAAGAAATAAAATTTTCAGCAAAAGGCTAATTACTATCTTGCAGCAGAAATTATTAGGAAGCAGGTTAAGATACCTTAAATTTTACAGGGGAAAAAAAAGACCCAGAAATCTACAAGCCTGCTCTGGTTTTCTACCCTGCCTGTACCGTGCCCTACACACAGTTTATTTCTGGAGTATAATGATATACTTGGTTGTAAAACTAAGTGGTAGCTTGATGTTGAACCTCAGCTTCACATCTGTCTTCCTTTCACTTACATGGTGAAGTCAATGTTAGATCACTATGGAGTAAAACAAGAGTCTGATGCAAGCATCACAGAAAAGCAAGGTAATGTGCCTATTTTATTTACATAAGCCTTCACCAAAAAACTGAGGATTCAAAATGCAAAGAAAGATGAGGCACTGGACAGAAATTAAGGCAGTAAGAAACTAACTTGTACATACTGTATATACAGCAAAGCATTCCTTCAGCAATTTTGCAAACAGCATTACTAACAAAAGTAACATCAACATGATAAAGGCATGCAAATGTCTAAAAAACCATAATCAAATCCCAAAAGGATCCTGGAGCTTTAAGACAGGAAACTGTGCTTAGTTGTACTTCAGTACCATGGAAGCTGGGTAAGCAACTATAATACTACTTCTAGCACGCAGCTACTGTATTTATCAGAAAAGGAAAACAAGCTTTCTTCTGCCCAAGTAGTTCAAGTAAAAAAAAAAAAAAAAAAAAATCAGGGGTGGTGTTAAGCTCCTGGTCATCCTCCCCTGGGGACCACATGGCGAGAGGCCCCCCAAGTGAGGACGGAGCAGAAACACCCCTGAAGCCCGGCCACAGCAGACTGCCAGTGCATCCCTACTGCCAGCTCTGGTGTACCTCACTTCTGAGAACCCTGCCGGGCTTTTTACAAGTCTTAGGAGTCTCTGAGTCTTGTAAATGGATTGAAATAGCAGATTCTTTGGAGACAAGATGTACAAGTGCAAAAGGGAATGAACCAAAACACAAGGGATGTTAAAATGCAAGTTTTAGACTCACAGTAACACTGCGTGCAGAAAAAGTAGTGACAACAGTGAGGCTGGGTGTAAATTTGTGGTGGAGACAAACGTGCAAAGATGAAACAAAACAAACTTTTATACAGTAACTTGATGGAGAAACCATTCAATGAACCCTGAAGAGGATTCTTTCAAGAAAAAGAAAAAAAAAAAAAAAGCTATAGATTTTGTGGAATCTGTGTATAGTTAGAGAAGAGATGGAAGCCCCAGTTAAGCTGGAAATTGTTACTATGAAAATTCAAGGAAGCACACCAGCACAAAACATTGCATAGCAGGACTTTGAGACCAGTACTAACAGCTGATGCACATGAGCAGTGGGTAATAATGGTTTTTGCCTACAGTGGAGAACTTTGGTCTTCTAGCATCTACCCTCTGACTTGCTGAAAAACTCTTTGTATTCCAGCTGTATGTGACTGCATTACATAAAGATCATTATCTGCTGAGCCAAAAGGGAAATACAGAAAACGTAACAGTTTACTTTGACTTACCATCCAATTATATCATTGAAAAAACAGCAGCAATTTCATCATCATAAAAACTTCAGGGAATGAAAAAAATGTACATTACAGCAACGTCAGCAGTGCTGGCAGATGGTGTAAAAGCACCATCATCCCTGACCTTGAAGAGGAAAACAATGCTGAAGGAGCAGCTGCCTACTGGAATCACTATTAAGATATTCCAATCAACATGGAATGCCATCCATCAAAACCAGGGAGGAAAGTCTACAGACTTGATAAGGAAACTAGGTGTGCTGCTAAGAAAAAGAATGTTTGATCTAGAGATGCACTGAAATAGCATCTAATACCAGCAGTAAATACCAGGAGATAAATCAATACTGATCTTACAGATGTACCAGCAGGAATGGTGCCACAGCTGCAGGTGTTTGAGGTAACAATTAATACACCCTTTAAAGGTCATTTTAAGTCTTTAAACTCACAACAGCTTTTGGTAAGGAAACAAGCCCTTACAAGGCAAATAAAGGAAGCTCATCACATGCTGCTTTGTCAACTGATGAAATCAACAAGAGACTGGATAAATCCATAACTTTTAGCTAAAGGTTTATAGGAAATGCTGTATTTCAAATGTAATGAACTCGAATCATGCTCAGTTCCAAGAAGCTGAGAAAAGTGCAAACAATTACAGGAGAAAGTGGAAGACGGTAGAGAAATGACTAAAATGATAAAGAGGTGTGAGGTATAAAAACAATATCAACAGCTTCTTACAGAAGAAATCAGACTTCAGGCAAATCCTAAGTGAACTGTTTATGTAACCTTAATGTCTATTGATTATAGGCACTTATAAAAACTTTCCACATGTAACTTTTTATTTGAAAGGAGGATTAAGCCTTCCTTGTGGGTTAATACTGTAAATAAAACTGGAAAAGGATAAGTAAGCACATTTCTGATTAACAGAAATATGTTTCTAAGCAACTCAGTTACAGAGAGATGACAAAGTTGGCTTGGTTGAGACTACAGGAGGAATGTAGAGAAATACGACTACATAAACAAGAAGCGAAACAAAGTCTGCTGACAAATGCAATTAAACACACAAGGTATACATAAATATCTCCTTCCTCTCTGGGTTCCAAAACAACTAACCACCTAACTTGGGCTGTGCTGCGAGTAATGTAATAAAAACAACTGCTGCATGTATAAAGGTGGCCAAAATTCCTTTCTGTTTCTGTCTTTTAAATCAGTTTTGATCATCACCTAGAAGCAACAGAAGGACACTAAATGAACAAAATAATGAAAATTCTTGTTGCTCCTTCCTAAACCCTTCAGTTTGAACATACTGGGGACAAGACAAAGGACTAGAGAGCTGAAGATCTGACTTACGTTACAGATTAACAATTGTAACTGCACCAGAAAGCCCATTTCTATATATTTCATAACACTCGCCTGCAATGCCCAGTATGCTAAGATATTTACTTTGGTTTTATTTAAAAAAGTGTTAATAAGTAATTCTTAAAATCATTTAGAGTAATTTCAAGGATTACCTTTAAGGGTAACCCAAATAAATATTGAGGAACACACATTAGGTATCAATCAGGATAAGAAAGTTTAAAGTAACATCAAAAACACAAGGGTAAGGAATCCTCCCAATTTCCCTTATGCACTCAACTATTCAGAATTCGTGGAAAAAAGTACACAACCACAGATGGCTTACAGATTACTGAGACAATGACGGACGGTAACTACAGTTACTTCTTTCAGAGGCTACACAGATGAAAGGAAGATGTCCCATAATGAAAAACAAGAGGAGATTAATCACAGCAAAAAAGGCAAGAGCAAAGAAATTTGGTAGCACAAAAACAATTCCTAAATAATGAAACTGATTTAGGGAACTCCTGCTGACAGACCTATTTTCTTAAGTTTTTATAGCAAAGTAATTCTATTAATAAGTAGAAGAATGTAATGCTTACTGAAAGCCAATGGAAGTTACCAGCTTTACATCCTCAGCTGTGCGATGCAAAGAATTAAGAACTAGAAACAAGTTCAAAAAGCTAAGTCACATTCTTCTCATTAACTCTCTAATTCCACATAGTGTATCTTTTTATTGCAAAAGGCTGCGTTCACACATTTCTAAAGCAGGTAGTAAGGTTAACAGCTCACTCCGGCCCTAGAATCTGAAGACAGATACAAAATGCAAGCAGTGTCAATCATACTAGCCAACAGTACTTTATTCCTACTAGGGATGTAGGAAACATGTCATTCACCCTAACAGCGTCATAAAAACAGATTTCAGTTTGGGAATTTGAGGCAGCAGAAACTCCCAGATTTAAATGCCAGGCTTCACAAAGAAAGGCAAGGTGCACCTCGCTCAATAACTTTATATGTAAACACAGCAACAGCAAACCCAAATAAAAACTAAGGATCTGACCACAAATAAATGCAAGTTTTCAGCCAGCACCTGCTGCCCAACCAGCCAATCCTTGTCTCTCCCAAGGAAAAGCTGGCAGGCCGGATAGATTAATTTTGAGGACCAGATGCAGCCTGTCAGCTATCAAACAAGCAACCCTGACTTACAATAATAAGCTGTGTTTTTTTAATCAGCTCCATTTGCCTCCGAGTCAAGTGTTATTTATTTGCAAGTAGGGGTCTCTTCCCAGCTGTATTTACATGGGCACACACTCTGAGTATTGTTGATTCCACATTCTCTGGACATTCTTTGCCATTTTTTAAGTCCCAAGGCAAGTTTTCCCCAAATTTACATGAACTCTCTGACAGTCTATTAGCCAGCTTTACATAACAACACATAAATAGTAGTAAATAATCACAATGAATTTTACACTTAGCAAGCAATTAACCAGTTATAAAATCTAGCTTTGCATTCAAGTGACTATTTGTCACAGATATCCAAGAATCCATTCTGTCTGAAGTGAAAATTACATTTGACAAAGATAAAATTATTGTAGGAATGGATTACAATCAGGTAAGCACTACTTATGAAGCCACAAATTATCCTTTTTATACATATGTATGTACATATATTATTTATATATTATCCAATATATATAAAACCTATACATATATGTAGTTTCACAAACATTTTAACAGTTTTTTGTTGTTAACAGTTAGAACAGAATATAACTTATCTTAAATGTATTTTTTCTGAGGCCAGAAGGAATCTTTAATGATTCCACAGCACTCCTACTATGCAGTGCACAAATTTTAACACAGTAACTGAAATAGCAACACAAAAAAAAAAAAAAGTCAGTTGATCTGCATCTCTTTCTATCTAGATTTTGTAATTGTGCTCCTTTTCCATGCATCACAATCAAATATAAGGGGGAAGATACCAACCATTGGTTTAATAATATTATACTACATAAAACTACATATAATTTTCTCTCCCTTTTGCCAGTGTATAAAGAATTTTTTTTAGGACTGGGGGAAACCATGAAGGTACTGACACATTCAATACTGACACATTTTTTCCTTAGCACCTTCATGTATGAGAAAAACTGACCTGCACTAAAGATGTTTACTCTTTTTAAAGCTGACAGTAAAATATGTATTTACTGTAAAAGTGGTATTTAGTATTTATTTTTTATTATAAAAATAAACTTTAAAGTGAGGCTTCAAAAAGTAGACTAGGTATTGTTTAACATTTTATTACTGATATACTTCTGACGATGACACTACAATGTTAAGTTAACATGGATTTCCTCTGCAGTACCAAACAAAAAATCATGCAATGCAAATGCTAATTAAGACGTTATAAGCAGTTGATAATCAAAGTAACCTTTCCCTGACCCACATTAGGATAAGAAAACCTAGCAACAGAAGGCATTTAGGCTAGAGTCTGACCCATTTTCTCTCTAAAGCTGTAGAAGTAGCTGTAGAAGCTAAGAAGTGAAAAAGAAAAATATAGTGATAAAGCAAATTAAGGTTGTAACTTAATTCAACACTTTTCCATTGACATAAAATATGATCTCAAGAGGATTCTGAGTGTTGCCAGTAATTTAAAAACTGCAAATCTTGCAGTAATCACACCAAAATCTGAAGTTAACTGAAGAGTTCAGGAGTTAAAGAAACAGAGTCTTTAAAAAGTTCATTACTAAGCTTCTTTTTCTTTTCTGAATTTTAATTTAAGCACAATAGTAGCACAGTAAGATAATCATGTATGCGATGTAAATATTTACTATACTTGGGCAGGAACCAGCCCTTAACTTTAAGTTATTTATATGTTTTATAAATTCCCAGATCAGATTTTCTTACTAATACATATGCATGATCCATACAGCTGTATTCACAATGACCTGACTAACAGCATGCAAACTGATAAAGGATATTACAAAAGCAGGATAATAAAGCACAAGAAGTTATTCTTGCTACCCTCCCCCCATCACGCATTTTACCCTTTGTGTTCTTTTATACTTACCATGCCCTCAAAGCCAACTCTGTAAAGGTTTTTAGCACCATTGTCCCAAAGAACATATGCTGCGCTGTGTGGACTCGACGCACTCCAATCTTGGATTTCAGTTACCTATTCAGTTTTAAAAATAAGAAAGTTGTTTCTAAAACAAAGACTTAGAAGCATGATTTGAACTTAAAAGCTTATTCATCTCTTGAGAATAATTCAGGATATACCAGTTCTCCTGAATTTATTAAAATTTATTCTGAAGCTGTGTTCTGTTTGATACAAGTGTTCCCTAGGTGTCTTAAGATGGCAGCTTGAATATATACTTTGTAGGCCTATTTTTCTTTTATATATTTGGTTGGTCATCTAACTACATAAGTAGAAAACAAAATCTGAAATGTAAAAATTTATTTTATGATGCTTTGATATGTTCTTACTAGAAGCAGCAGTTAACTATGGAAAACAGGATGAAAACTATTTTAATTGCTTCAATTTGTCTTGTTTAACCTGCATTAGCTTGGTGGTACTGCACTATGTTAGGAGACAAAGTTTTATTTCCAGAGCCAATCTGTTTAACAACAGTACAAAAGAAGGAGAGTGCAAAGGACTTTCTGGAATCATGAGGCCATGCACCAAACTCTGAAAACACTTCCACTATTAAAAAAAAAAAAATAAATAATCAATTTCCAGAATTTGTCTTCATTCTTATTTGTATTTATTTCAAGGTTTTTCCTGCTATCTGCCATCTGCTCTTCCTTGTTAAAAACATCTACATGCATTTGTACATTTTTTCAGCTTGCAAATAATCCCACCAAGTTTAGTACACAAAGCAGACAATGCAGGATAAGACTCTTATTTGCAAAGTTTCAGAGATTTCAAAATATCTTGCCAAATTCACAGCAAGGGGTAAACAATCAAGATGAAAAAAGCTGCATCTGAATATCCCTTGTTTTAAGAGATTTAAATTTATTATTTTCTCTCAATAAAATCCAAAATGAAATCCCCAGATGTCCTAAAGCTTCCATAAATGTCTAGGATATAAAATAGGCTAAATATCTTATTCAGGAACTTCCCACTTTCTTCTAAATCCTTATTAAATGTACTAAAAATAAATGCAACAAAAAAACACCATTTCACCAAGATATAAGGGCATCCAATTCCCCTTCCATCTTATATTTGGTGATAAAAGTCATAGTATATTTTACACTCCCTGCTGTATGGTCATACTTATAACAAACCTTCATTAGTTCTCAAGCTAAATGTAAGTCATAGACCGAAAATTTGCAAAGGTGACGATTAGCAACATAACTTTCCATGCAATTTTCAATAAATCAAATTTTTTTTTTTATACAACTATATCAAAACCACTCATATAATGACCTAAGCCAGCAATATAATATCCACATCCAACACTTGCAAAGTTTTTAATTTTAAACTGGAAAAGCCCCTATAATTATTCGGGTGCAAGCACTGAAAACCAGGAGCAAGAGAAACACAAATGTGCTGACCCACAAGCAGTAAGACTAGAGAATGCAGGGATGACCAGAAAGAGCTATTCTTGAGAGCTCCGTTTTTATACCAGCTCTCTAGTAATGCTGAGATATGCCCAAGATCTTAATGTTGTTACAAGTCTGTCTTAAGCAGAACAGCCAAGACAAAAATTTAGTAGTTTTAAAAATTTTGCACTGGTATTGTAAAAATTTAAATTTAAAAGAACTGGTCATAGTATACATCCACTCCTCTTTCTAAATGCTTTAGCATTCTAGAGTAAGATTAAAAAATGTCCAGCAAATTAAAATAGTAACTTTCATGATGATATTTTTACTCTACAATTAGAAAAGCTACGGAGGCCATTACATGAGCATGCAGAAATGCATCTTCTCATTTAAACCAGTTTTATTTTTACCTTTCCTCTACGTCCGTTGCCACCATCTTGATCTTCCCATTGCCAGTCAACTCCTCTCACCACCCTGGCACCTGCAAAGATTCCTCTGGCTGTAATTTTCTTTGATTTACGGCGAGACTCCAACAACACCCTGAAGTTATTAAAAGAAGAACCCACAAATGTCAAGATAATATAGTCCATGAATCTTTGGGGACAGGAAGGAAGGAGAGCATCTTGAAACAAAAATAACCCCACAAATGCAGATTTCAGTGCATGAATCACATCCATTCAATTCTCAACTTGAACAGCAGCCCACAAAATAAAAAAACATGATCTTCCTAAATCTGATTTATTGTGTGTTTATAATTAGTCTTTAATTTCAATTAATTTTAATGATAATTTCTTCTCCAAACTTCCTACTACCAGCAATAATCTTGAAACTACTTACATATAGATCCGTACTCATAGTATTAAAATAATTAAAGAAACATACAGAGTCATATAAACAACACATTTCTGTTTCTCTTAGATGCACCTAGGCAAATATTACTGTCCCACAATTGCTCTGCCATTTTTATCCAGAATTATGCTATTAAGTAAGAGCTATATTTCTTTCTCCTCCATGTCTCAGTTTATTTTCTACATACTTCATATAGAATATCCTGGCAAATTTAATTCAATACATCAGCATCCATTTTTTCAGTCATATTATGTTATTTTTCCAAAGCAAACCTCTTCTTTCCCTCTGACTTCAACAGAGCTGAAGCAGATAAGCCTAAAAAGAACAGTTTGTGAGTATTTAACTTACAAACAGAAACAAATAGACAAACGTTTTCCTGCCTTTTCAGTCATCTCAAAAAGCCAACAGTTTGCATGCAACCAGATTTCTTACTTCATGCCAGGAAAATGTTGCCAGACAAAAGTATTTTTCAGCTGAAATTCTGAATGTTTCCTGACCTCTTCAGGAAATGTATCACCCTCCTGCTAAACTTTTAATATCCAGCAGATGGCAGACAAGGAAAAAGTTAAACTGTTAGAATTAATGCAAAGAGTACATGACAATATTAGCCATTTTTATCTAAGTAACATAAAAGAGTGTTAGAAAACACAAAGTTATGTTGTTTAGAGCAGCATTTTAGAAAGATCTCAACACCTACAAAACTGAGATAAAACCGAGCATACATTACTTTGGTACACTGCCCATATGATAACCCAGACTCAAGAATAAAATAGGTAGAGCTCAATGCTTTCCTTCATTCAAACATCCTTACGTGCCTCTTGTCATTTTTCCTATGAGATATCCCTCAAATTCAATAGGACTGCTTTGCCCTTTTTTCCTCCTTCAAACAGTTGACTTTAATCAATTTTTCTCAGCTAAGCTTAACGCAGTAGAAACAGCTCCTTGGCAGATGAAGCTGCCTTCTAGGTACCAGTTGCAAAACAGAGCTCAATGGGAGTAAACAAAGAGAGGGAGAAAGCAACAAGAGCAAAAGATTTCTTGAAATACATTGCATACAATCTATCTCCAAAATGAAAAATTATGCTTTTTATACCAGAACAGACCACTTGAAACTATACAGGAAACTTCAGCTTAAAAAACCAAAAAGAGTATGGCAAGCATTCTCAAAATCAATGATATTTTTATAAAGAAATAAATAGAAAACAGATTTGTATTTTGTTACCTATTTTCTATTAATTACACTAAGCCAGCACTTTCTGCTCTTGGATTCAACTTCTAAGCCTAGTTCTGCATTAGAACATTATAACTGAGACACTAAGCTTAAGATATCTGTTTGGTACCTAGATCTACTGGCATGAATCTCAAAAAAAAGCCAGAAGTTACTTTTTGATTAAGCCCCTGACCTGGCCTGAAGTTAAACTTCAAGGCAAATGTTTGAGAAAATAAACAGAGTCCCTAAAATCCACAACATGAGAACACAGTTTGTGTGCTCTAGCCACTTCTCTTAACTGTAAAAGCACCGATAAAAGCACATCAATGAACTACAACATATTTGTAAACCTTACTTCTCTAAGATGAGATAAATTTTCTTACACATGCCACATTTAATTGAGTATCATATCTATAACAAAAGCTTCCAATGATTTAATGAAAGAACATTCTGGAGAGTTAACACAGAGGGGATACAACAGCAGGTAGCCTTTACACAATGCTTTACTGTAACTCTCCAAGTATTTAGTAACAGTTAAATATCACTGTTCTTGTTTAACCGGTACATAAATCACGACAGAGAGGGGCTTTGGATTTAGCAAGTTATTTGAAGTCAAGAATACAAGAACAACTATGCAAGAGCACACTAAATGCCAATTTTGTTCAGAGTTCTTCAGAGGGAGACAATAATAGATGCTTAAGTAAAGAACGTAAAACCCAAGGCAAAGGCAGAACAACCTTTCACAGCATCTTTTCTCTGCTTTCTGCAGTGAACAATTTAAGCAGTTCAAGTCAGAGGTTTTGTCTCCGGATCATTCTGGTTTGGTTTTGGTTTTTTTTTTTTTTTTCCCCCCACAGCCCACAAAGAGGATATTTTCCCCTCAATCTGTCTACACCATTTTTGAACCTAATTAAATTTTCACATTCAGGAATTCATTGACAAATCATTTTGTGATTACACATTGTGTAAAGATAATTGCCTTTGTTTTAAAGCTGCTATATGATAACACAAGAACTAGGAAAATTGAAATGAGGCTAAAAAAATGAATAATCATATCCTAACTTTTTTCTCTACTCCATCCTTTTCCAAAATTTCCACGTTTTCCAAGCTCCAAAGATTTGTCCGAGCTACCCTCACTCACAAAGAGGCAGAGAACCAGTAACAGAATCTACATCTCAAGCCACTATCATACCTAATACAAGTTCCAGTAACCAAGTCTGCAGTTGAGAAGTTAACCACAATTAACTGTTCCTATTTGATTTCATGAGGAAAAAATTACATTTTTACCTTTCACTTCCTGGTGTAGTAATTCTGTAAAAACGATGCCTCAAGTGATGTTTGTCCCCGTGATAGCAAACTGTGCACAAGTCATAATTTGTGCATTCAGCGCACTTCCATCGGATGCCAATGATGGGTTGCTGTCGACAAGTATCACACATAGTCCCATCATGCTTGATACCTGTGGGCAGAAAGGAAAAAAGACTAACAACTTTGCTACATTACTGCACATATTTCTGTTACGCACCATTATAATTTGAAACCATGTACTAAAAAGTTAACAATAAAGAAAGGCTGCTAGTGATACCCTATCAGCCTATACAACTGAAGGAAAAGATAATGGACTTTGCCCCATATCTCCAGTCGTCAGTCTGTTCCCAAAATGTTCTACCTTTTCCTCAGCTCAAAAAGCTGAGAAAGCTGTGTTTGTTTTTTTCCATCTATACAAATCGGAGAAAGAAAATGAAAAATTCTATAACTACAAGTTAAAGGGTCAGAAATGCGTATATCAAAATGTATAGGCAATCTGGAATTTTATCTCTGGATTAAGACTATCAACACACCTTATACCACAAAGGGTACCGTGTTCAACTGTGCATGACAGTTTGAAAATCATTGGTTTGACTTGCACATTTTGTACAGTGGAAAAGAGTGCTTATCTCTATTCTTTTTCATATAGGAAAAAATTAATCTCTCTTGGATAGATGCCATTAGCTTCATGAAAATCTGTTACCATTTTTGAAGTGTTTTACTGCTTTGTATGCTGGTTTTTTTTTAAAATGAATATGCCAAAAACAGACCAGATGTAACCCACCAGCTCTGCCCAGCCTCACACAAAAACTGAGTTCAAGACTACTTACTCCTACAGCTTTCCCAAACTACAACAGAGTGAAAGTGATCAGTCACAGACAGCTTCCATCCATGCATTCTGAATACAATGAACAGCCACAAGTTTATTTAAAAAAAACAAAACAAACAACAACCCAATTCTGCTGCTGTTTGGAAAAAAATGAGCAATAGCGGAGAGAAGCACTGGCATTCAGTCTATAGCACAAGATAAAAATAAGCACTAAAAGGTTGGAGTAGCACAGAATTTTCCCAGTCATTCACGCTTAAAAAAAAAAAAAAAAAAGCCAAAAAACCAGATCACAAATTAGTGGGGAAAAAGAATGGGTTTTGTCCCTCCAAAAGGCATACTTTTGGAAATGATTGCCAAGTTCACTACAAACCTGTTAGTTACTAGTGTGCAACAGCTGAGCCACCTGCAGTGAAAAAAAAAATGTCAACAGTTGGAGAGGCAAAACTGAAGGAAATGCCTTCTTGTCAGATCGTTTCGCAGAACCACATAATAGCTGATGTTGGAAGCAACCTCTGGAAATTGTCTAGTCCAATCACCACTGCTCAAAGCAGGGTAAACTAGAGCCGGTTGCCAAGGTCCATATCCAATCAGCTATTGAGCACCTCCAAAAACACAGACTCCACAACCTCTGAGCAGCTTGTTCCAGTGTTCAATCATCCCTAGAGCAAAAATGTTTCTTCTTATGCTTAAGTGGAAATTCCTGTATTTCAATTTGTGCCCTCTGCCTCTTGTCCTGTCACTTTACACCACTGAGAAGAGTTGGGCCCCTTCCTCTTTACAACCCCCATGAGGTATTTATATACACTGGTAAGATCCCACCAAGCCTTCTCTTCTCCAGGATAAAGAACACCACATGCCTCAGCCTCTCCTCATACCAGATCAGATGCCTTAAGATCCCTTAAAATGCATCTGCAGCCCTTCGCTTGACACACTCAGTACTTTCATATCTCCTTTGCACTGGAGAGCCCAGAACTGGACACACAGCACTCCAGGTGTTGCCTCACCAGTGCTGAGTGGAGAGGAAGGATCACCCGCTTCGACCTGCTGGCAACACTCCTCCTAATGCAGCCCAGGCTACCATTGTTCTTCATCGCCACAAGGGCTTATGGTCGCTTGGTTGTCCACTGGGATATTCAGGTCCTTTCCTGCAAATCTGCTTTCCAGCCAGTCGTCCCCAGTTTGTACTGGTTACTCCTCCCCAGGTGCATGACTCAGCCCTTTCCTTTGTTGAATTACATGAGATCCCTCTTAACCCATTTCTCCAGCCTGTCAAGGTCCCTCTGAATGCCAGCAAAATCGTCTCGTGTACTGTTTCTCCTAACCAAGAAGGCTTCTCACTCCATCCTCTTCCGACCTTGATTATAAGCGTATTTAGGAAGATTTCTGGCCTCATGATTAAAAATTTTCCTGATGCACCAACATTGGAATAAATATTTAGTTAAGGCTGGAAAAGGCAACACATTTGGAGCAAAGACTGCACATAGCATCACAGAGATTTGAGCACCTCTTCAGGACAGCCAAAGATAGCCTTCAGTGACAACAAAAACCCTGAAACTGCTGATGTTATCCCAAATGATCACTGTAATTCCTGGAGCAGTTGATGACTAAGGCAGCATCCAGACCTTGACCACAGTCTGTGCTGACATTTTGAAGGTCTGGCACAGGAAGTCCTATAATCTGTAACATTATTGGCCAACTGCAACTGCACACACCTCGTATACCATAATCCTAACCTTCTACATTTAAAAAGTATTTGCTGCCTGGTAACAACAACTAAAAATGCTATTTTTCTACAAAACAAGAACTTGGAAATCACCCGTACATTTTCTCCCCCTACCAGCACTCCATCAACAACCTTGTTCCCCATGTGGAGGTTTAATATCAAGGAGCAAGCTATCTTTCTTGTTATGCACACTGAGACTTCAATGTCTGGTATCTGTTGATTAACTGTAACACTCAAAAAGATAGTATTAGCTATGATTTCATGGTGGCTGCCTCACTGCTATGAATTGTATTGAACCATTTCACTACTTTTCTGGCAGTCTTCAAGAGCAGGTGCATTAAAAGGACACAGATAACCTGTTACTATTTTGTTGCCTTGCTTAGAAAGTCTAACTAGTTACGGCGCTTGGGATTGAGGGGTGGTAGTTGTGGTTTTTTTGGTTGGTTTCTTTTTTTTAAATTGATTACTAAATTGGTATTTCACATTGAAACAGAGAAGTTACACATCTTTGGCATTTTTTAACAGTTGCTGAACTTCAGGGCAGACAGTTTGCCAAGGATGACATTTATTCTGGATGTAAAAGGACCAAGGAATTGGGTGCTGCAGGATTCTTCAACTTGTCCGAGAAGCAGGAAAGAGGGCAAAAGAGAGGTATAATCATGAGTCATCTAACATAGAACTAGGTCATCTCATAGTAAACCTAAATAAAAACTAAACATTTCTAGCCAGTGAGGCAAAAGCTGCTGTGGAAAAACTCAGAAAAACTTCCTTAGGAAAGATTAAGGAAAAAAAAAAAAAAAAACAACATACAAAGATGTTTGACTCAAAAGTCATTTTACTGAATATAGTGTCTGGAATTAAAAGAGAACAGCACATGTCTGTATCTGGAGTCTCTGGTCAAGAGAGTCACATCTCTCTCTCTCACAGATCCCTAAACACCACCTGATAGATATAGCCTTTCTTCTTCTATTCCCTGACACATGACTCCAGCAGCAACACCCACTTCAGTGCAAGCCTCACCTGACCATGCTGCTCCATTCTTTCCATTATGTCAGCAAAAGGTTTTTGCAGACTTGAGCTGTAAACTGGATCAAGAAACATACCCAGCTGAAAAAGAGGCAGGAGGAAAAATATTCAGCTGGATTGGTTTCCCAATCCCATTCTTTGTGGTGCTGCACAACACTGCTGGCTCAACAAAGCAAGCATTGCAGGGCAGGAGCAGGCAAGTAATCCCATTACAGAATGTTTAACCACTGCACTGGAGATCTGGAGGGAGAAGCAGGTCTGTATGCCTCTGGAGACAGTGGACTAAGAGAGAGTTTTAACTTCATCTGCTATAAAAAGATACTAAAACAAGATGCTACTACTGGATCATAAAATGTGATAGCTAAACTGTTATTCATGTTCATAATACAAACAGAATGAACTATTTAAATCAATAGTATGTTTAAAGGAGGTTGAAAGAATAATTTTTTTTTTTTTTTAAGTTGAACTAGATATTGTAGGCACACAAGTGTGGCAGGTTGACCTTATACAGCTGCCCACCCAGCCGCTCTCTCACTCCTGCTCCTCAACAGGACGGGGAGTGAAAATAAAATGAAAAGCTTGTAGTTGAGATAAAAGTAAAGTCACTTACCAATTACCATCACAGGCAAATCAGACTTGACTTGGGAAAAAATAAATTTATTGCCAATTAAAAAGAAAGAGGATGGTGAGAAAGACAAAAACTAAAACATTTTCTCCCTATACTCCCCCTTCTTCCCAGACTCAACTCCACTTCTTCATTCCCAACTCCTCTATCTCCCTGCTTCTCCCCAGGGGAGAATCATAGAATCATTTTGGTTGGAAAAAACCCTAAGATCATCACATCCAACCATTAACCTAACACTGCCAAGTCTACCACTAAACCATGTCTCTAAGCACCATGTCTACATGTCTTTTATATACCTGCAGGGATGGTGACTCAACCACTTCCCTGAGTAGCCTGTTCCAATGTTTGATAACCCTTTTGGTGAAGAAATTTCGGTGAAGATGGGAAATAGGGACTTATGGTCAGTCCACAACAGCTCCTCGCACTTCTCCCCTGCTCCAGTATGGGTCGTCTCCACAGGATGCAGACCAAGAAAACACTGCTCAAGTGTGGGCTCCCCATAAGCTGCAGCTTCCTCCAGGGCATGTCCAACTGCTTCAGCATGGGGTCCCCCACGGGCTGCAGTGTGGATACTTGCTCCACAGTGGCCCTCCATGGGCTGCAAGGGGACAACCTGCATCACTGTGGTCTCCATCTACTTATCACCCTCTACTCACCAAAATTCAGTACTGAGGACCTGATGTTGGCACTACACACATTTGGGGAGAGGGAAGGAGACATTATTTCTAACGTTTCAGACTAGCTCTGCTCTAGCCCTCTGGACTGAATGCTCACCAGTACTGAGATCATATCTTTCAATTTACTTTCACCAAAAAGTAAACCAGTTTGCATGCTCCAAAACCACCCTATGACATAAATCGAAGCACCGTCCACAGGAACAACCAGGGGACTGGGTCAACTGTAGGCTCTGCAGCCTAAGTGAAATCCTGACCCAAATACAACCTGTGGCTGTCACGTAAACCACTTCTGCTCTTTGAAAGGAAGGCTGTTTAAGAAATGTTGAGAAACACAAACTTTACAAAGTTTATATTAGGAAAGAATTCCTTAATTAAACTACTGGAATACTTTAAAGTGCCATAAAAACTTCAGAATTCAAACATCAGCCCTGCAGCTGGTCAGCTGTGAAACAGAAAAGAACTTTAGGTCTTTAAAAGAGAGATTAATGCAAAAACTGAACCTCTAAATATTCTTCAAAATTTCCCAGGAGCAGGTTATTTCAAAATGAAACAGGTTTTGTATCATCCTCCATACTGCACTGAAAAAAAAAAAAAAAAAAAAAAAAAAGAAACCAGACCAGGTAACGAGATGGGTACTTTCACCATTCTTTCACCATTCCTAATTACTTATGAATACCTGCCATTTCCTAATGTCCCTCCAACCTTAGTACACCATAAAATCCAGTATTCCTAATCTCCACTTGTCATTAATATTTTTTTTACTACTTGCATTTCGTACTAGTTTCCTTCCTTTATGTCCCTGACACAGTTATTTTCACTTTGTCATCTATTCCCAAATCTTCCCTGGATTACCTAGCACACTCTGTCACCACTGATTTAGACTTCAATTTTACAGCTTTTGCTTGCAAGTTTTTAAAACCCATGCTTGTTCTCTTAAAGCTATGAAATAGAAGCAGTGTTGCTCAAATTGCTATTTGAATTTGTTATGGATATTTCTTTGGTATTACAAATAATTTTCAAAGGTAACAATATATAACTGTCCAATAAAATAACATTTTAACAGTAAAGTAAGACGTAGAGGGGTATCCATACCACTCATTGTTAAGCACAGCAAAATTCAATAGTGATTTCAATTACTTCTCAGAACCAACAAAATCTGGTTTCCAGTGGCCTTGTTATTCTCTACTGAACTTTAATAAGCCAAAATCCTTTCATATCATAATAACAATACTACCACCAGACACGGGATACCATAGACTACTTAGAAAACCGATTAATTTACACCCCAATTTAAAAAGCAATAGCAGTGTTTTGTTCTTTCCATTCTTCCACTCAAGATAATTTTGACACTATGGCCACATTAACCAGATTCCAACAAATTGTGTGAAAACCCAGATCAGTGTCCCCACAAACATAACTCATCTATTAAATATCCTGTTTGGCAGCAGCCAGCTGACCAATTATTATTTCGAGAGATGCCAGACTTGCAGAAGTATGTATCCTATCTGGTAAGGGTATCACAAGATACATGAGGAGGGAGAGGATTATTGTGTAGGAGACATGGGGGAAGGGCAGGAAGAACAAAGGACATGTTTATATAAAAAAACCCAAACCAGGCTTCCTGCGTACCACTGCTTATGAAGGTATTAAGGTTTTTTCACCTGTGAGAGGTTTTGTAAGTATTTACAAATAGCCACTAAAAAAATCCTGACTAAGACAATTTTCCTTAAATTACACTCGATATACTAAAAGCGAGGACAGATAAACAAATACATAGGCTAAATCACCCAAGGTGGTCTACCTTTTAAAATTTTCTGACATGTGTGACTTAATGATGATTTATGCAACTCTTCAGGTTACAGAAATCTATTAATACAAGTACAAAAAGCCACTCAGATCTTCAACAGATAACAATATTAGCAAAATACAACACAGAGAGCTTTCCATGCTGTACAAATGCTTGCTCTAGCTGCGGGATAATTCCACTTTGAGATTCCATTTCCTGACCCCAGCCCCTCCACCACCTCCCCTTATTCAAACACAATTGAGTAAATATATTTTAAGCAGGAAAATAACATTGTGACTTTGAACCAACCATATAAAAGAGGAAACGGATGACAATTGAATTTTTGCCTAAGCTTTGTAGAAAGCAAATCTTCAGAAAGAGAATAAACACAGAAAGTTTCTGTAATCATCATGCGTATTATGTGAACATAGTCAGGAGTGCTCTCCACAAACATGCTACTGTACAGCCTTTACCTTTGGCAAAAGGCTGCCTTCCCTTCTAAATATAAAGCTTGGCTTTATACACTTTTAGCTTCTGTTCAGAAGCTCTGAAGACTACTAGTTTTTGTTTCTTTTCCACAACACTACCAGAAAAAGGGGACTCTCAAGACTCTTAGATCCTGGCAAAAGGCCACTTTATAGAAAGACCAGAATTTATTTGCAAATAATTGGGCAACCACAATGCACTGCTAATGCATCGCATCCCACCATTTACTCCATTTGGGAGCTCACTACACAGGACCTAATCAAAGTTTCCTTTCTCCTAAGTGAAATTTCCTTTCTTTTCAGATTCTTAGTTTACTAATTCCTCTGAATCGCTCTGTCTTGCTTAAAGAAACGCTAGTCAATGTAAGTATGATCACCAATGACATATATGAAAAATAAAACACATCAGAAATCATTCATTATCCAGTTGACTACACCTGGAGCAAATGACTTACAAGAAATACTCGACATAAATCACTGGTGACTTTTTATTTTAAAGACGACCATCCTAAAATCTTAGTACTAAGGCTACTTAAGTTTTATAAAAGTTAACATAGTCTTGCAATGCCAGTAATAGCCTACAACCATTAAAGTACAAGAACAGTACATCATTAAGTCTATGAAACATACATATGCACACATATATATGCACATACACACACATATGCACATACATGTATCACTCAGGTTTTTGTTTGCTTGGCTGTTGTTTGAGGGTTTTTTTTTTTTTAATAGAATGAGTTTCAAACTTTACTTCTATAACACAATGGGTTCCTGATGCATCACTACTGTTTCTGTCTGCACAGGCTTCAAACTCATCAAAGCAGCAACTCTGGCTGCAAGCATTGCTTTTAAGAACTTATAATTAAGTCTGGTTTTGAATACCTAATAAAAAGAACTCTCAGCAAAAAACAATTTAATTTTGCGTTCTACTTCTGTATTTTCATATTCATTCTCACTATAAACTTACAATCATGTTGTGAGTGTACATTTATGAACCAGAGATTTTTTTTTTTTTCATTTTTAACTAAAAGAGCCATGGTTTAACACTGTGGAAAGTACGATCAAACCAAAACCCACCCCATATTTTACAACATTTTCTTGCTCAACTGCATTATTATTAATACTACAGTTACAAATTCCTGCCACCTAATCCCACTTTTCCTGTAACTATATGAAAATTATCTAGATGCCCCTAGAGGTAGTATCAAACTATCATCCAAAGTCAGAGTCCCTTATTCTAAACAATGGATAGTCACTACCATGGAGAAAAATAAGTAACTACAAAAAGGTGAAAAACTGAAGAAGGGAAGTGATTTGCCCAAGAATACCAAGTGAATCAGTAGTAAAACCAGGATTTCACTCCAAACTGACAGCATCTTAATTCCATTAACTTTTCCCTTTTGCTGCTACTACTTTACAGATTTTTATTCCTCCTATGTTCTGGGAATTATGACCTCAAAAGTAACTCCCTCTAGCAAAAAGCAACCCTGGGTTGCTACGTGCAGCAGCTCCATGAGGATGATACACATGTTGGCAAAAAACTTCAGGAAGAGAAATACTATTTTGCAAAGCCTGAAAACAGCAATGTTTATGAGTTTTTCCCACAGCAATATACACAGTCCTACCTGAAGCAGAAATTAAAATTCTAATACAAAAGTATAAACATAACTGAAAATCAGAAGGAATAAAGCAGCAAAAAACCCAATAAAAACAAAAAAAACAGAGACCTAAAACTGAGTATTAAGTGTAGGCTTCCATATGCAGTTAACAGGATGCTGTCAGCTTGCAAATACATCAAGCAGAGCTAGAATAATATAATGAGCATTCAAGGCTCATATTCAACATTTATGCATACACTTCAGATTTAAGCAGAAGTGGTCCCACTGGTTTCTACAGGACATTAAATGCAAGTAAAGTTTCAAAGCATAAACATCTGCAAGACAAGGATCAACAACTTGAAATACTACTCTCAACTTCTTGTTCCAAGGTCCACCTCAAAAAGATTTTCAGCTCATTTCAATAGCATCTACCATCCAAAACAACAACAACAAAAAAATAATCAAACAACCATGAAGCCAGGGGAGAGGCAGGTACCCAGACATAGAAAAATTAAATCCATCTCAAAGGCTCACTGTGCAACATGTGGTCTGTTTTTTTTTTTTCTTAGCAACATTTTTGTGAGTAATTTGAATGAATTCCGTGATGCTGTCTCTTCAAAAGTCTGTTAGCATCACACACTGCTATAATTTTCTTTTCTGCAACACTACACATAACTGGCTCAAAGATGGTCTCTCCTCTCTATCATATTCTAAATGAAATACACATTACAAAACCAGTACATCTAAGTACCCCAACAAATCGTTCCAATCGCCTCATTGTTGAGGCGATCCTGCCCAGCCCACAATTCGCCTCACTATATTTCCGATTAAACAGAACAATATATTTTTCTTTGTGAGTTTTCACTGTAAAAACATGTGCTAAAATGAACATTTCTCTGCAGTGTTTGCAACACTAACGCTGCCGCATAATGTCAGTGCAGATCTAAATCCATTGTCCAAACTGACTAAATTTAAAGCATAAAAATCAATTAACCAAGTAATTAAAAGAATGAACGAATGCTTCCCCCCCCCCCCCCCCCAGTACTTCAGCTGTTTTACAAGTTTGGCAATACAGCTAAAAGGCAACATGCAGATTACAAGACAAAACAGTATTTCAATCACTTAATGTAATCTTCAGCAAAAAGGTGCTACACCTCTTTTTCTGCAATCCTCCCTACACTTCACTCAGAATGACTGTCACCATTTTACAAAACAGCTCTGAAATATAAATTCAAACGAAGGGGGGGGGGGGAATAAAAACAAAACCAAACCCTGAGGTACCATCCTCTCGGTTCCCTCCCTCCACTGACCCCCCCCCCACCACCAGCACATCGGGAGCCTGCTCTCTATGGCAGACCACTTTTGCTTTGTCTACCCCAATTTAAAAGTCCCAGGACAACTTCTCCTCTCCCCACGGCCGCGCTATGTATTTATTCTAAGTCAGCGTGTACATACATACACATATGCACGAACGCATACAGACACCCACGCGCAGCCACGCGAAAGGAATGAGGGAAAGCAGCCGACTTTCCCCCCCCAAAACCCAGAGGGAAAGGCGGGGAGCAATCCGCCCGCAGGATCGAGCCCCGACCCTCAGCCCGTTGCGGGGGACCCCCGGGTGCTGCCCCCCGCCCCCCCGAGGGGGTGGGGGGCTCGCCCCTTCCCTCTCGCCCCCGGCCGCCGCTCACCGGTGGGCGCGCTGTCGAGGATGCGGAGGTCGTAGGCCCCGGAGCAGCGGTAGTTGGCGGCGGTGCCGTTGTCCCACACCACGACCACCTCCTCCGGGCTCTCGAAGCTGCGGACGGTGCCCACATGGCCCTCGCCGCCATCCTGCTTCCCCCACTTCCAGTCCGGGCCCCGGACCACCCGCGCCCCGACTCCCTCCACCATCACTCGGTTATTCCGCGAGCTGCTCATCCCGGCGACGCCCCGCGGGCCCGGGCCCCGGGGCGGCAGGAGGGGCCGCGCAGCCCGCAGGCGGCGGAGGGGGACCCCGATGGGGACGGCTGCCTCGGGGGCAGGGAGGGAGGACACGGGCCGCGGGCGCCGGTGCGGCGAGGGAGGGAGAGGGGCGGGAGGAAGAGGGGCAATCCTGGCGCGACGGTGAGTGAGGGGAGGGACCCTTCCGACGGTCCGGGGCGGCGGGAGCCGACGGACGGGAGTCTCCGGCCGACTTTCCTCCTCGATTCTTCGCTTCCTTGCTTCCTTCCTACCTACGCACCCATCCCCAGCGCCGCAGCGGTGTCGTCCCCCTCCCCCGGCCCGCGGCGCCCGCCCACCACAGCGGCAAAGCCACCGCCGGCCCCGCGCGCCCGCCGCTACATCCGGGAACTGCGGCCGCGACGGCGGCAGCACCAGGGAGACCGGCGGCGGCAGCAGCAGCCGTCAGCGCCCGCCCTGCTCTGCGCATGCGCTCTCGCGCGGCGCCTCTGCGCAGCCGCAGCGCGGCGGGGCCCGGACGAGGCGGGGCGGCGCTCGAGTCCCGCCTGCGGAACTGGTGAGGGAGGGCACTGGCCGGTGTGGCTCGTGCTCCGGTGCCACCGCTCCCTCCTCACCTTCCATTCCCGAACCGGCCGCAGGCTGGTGAAACGGGAGGAAGCCGGAGAGGGAGCAGGGGTTTATTTATCGCTGCCGGCAGAGCTGCTCGGGGCTCCCTCGCATCGCCCGCTTTGGCGGTTTCCTCTGCGGGCGCCGGCAGCGGCCCCGCCCGGCGCTGAGGTGATTTGGGCGGCATCCAGGGTGCTCCTGCGGCCAGGCTACCCAAATCGCCCTCTTCCCTCTCCATCCAGGCTCCTGTCGCCTCTCCTTTAGTGACAGAGAGGTTTATCAAATAAATTGCGTCAACAAAGTCGGGCACCATCTGGGTTAGCTAAATCTGTACTGCATTTTCCTTGTTTTTCAGTTACTTCTGTGCCCTGAAATCCCATTTTCTTTTCGAACTGTGGACATGCTCCGGTGAGACCCCACCTGGAGTACTGCATCCAGCTCTGGAGCTGCCAACATAAGAAGGATATGGACCTGTTGGAGCAGGTCAAGAGGAAGGCAACGAAGATGATTCAAGGGCTGGAGCACCTCTCCTATGAGGAGAGGCTGAAAGAGTTGGGATTGTTCAGCCTGGAGAAGAGAAGGCTCGGGGAAGACGGCCTTCCAGTGTCTGAAGGGCATCTACGAGGATGTAAATGCTGTCCGGAAGCTGTTGGATGAAGGAAGAAACGTGGATGAACATACTGAAGAAGGGGAGAGTGTCCTTTGCTTGGCTTGTTCAGCAGGATATTACGAATTGGCACAAGTGCTACTAGCAATGCACGCAGACATTGAAGATCGAGGGAATAAAGGAGACATAATTCCCTTAATGGCAGCTGCCAGTGGAGGCTATGTAGACTTTTTACAAGGGCATGTAGTGATAGGATGAGGGGTAATGACTTCAAACAGGAAGAAGGTAGATTTAGATTAGATATCAGGAAGAAATTTTTCTCTCTGAGGGTGGTGAGACACAGGAACAGGCTTCCCAGTTGTGGATGCCCCATCCCTGGAATTGTTCAAGGCCAGGCTGGATGGGGCTTTGAGCAACCTGATCTAGTGAGAGGTGTCCCTGCCCATGGCAGGGAGGTTGGAATTAGGTGATCTTTAAGGTCCCTTCCAACTTAAATCATTCTATGAGTCTTGCATGCTATTGAGGTGAGTCTAATGGGGCTGTACTTCTGTAGACCAGGAGCTTTTCTAGCTGGTATTCAGGTGCCCCGGTCAGCAAAAGGGGGGTATCTGTACCTCTACCCACCCTTCCCACCTTAGGGCATCCCTCAAGGAGGATGGACCTACTCAAACTTTGAGCACATATCTGCAATGCAATTCTTCATAAACTACCCTCTTTGTTTGCACTATTATGACACTCAAGGCTTTCCTTTAACTCCACACATCCTGGCTAATCTTATCTAGAATATGATTCTTCATTTTAAAAATGGTCCTCCGGTTGTTTTTGTCTCTCTAATCATGCTCTGTGTCAACTTTTTGAAAACATCCATTCTAAAGGACAGACAAGTCTGAACCAGACAAAAGAATACCATTTCTTAGTCAACAGGGAAACAGATGATAAAAGGCAGCCCAGCTACCCTTGTGTCCTGGCCATTTTTACTGTTTCTGTGCTTCCTTCCACCTTTGTGGTTATTAATATGGCTAGAGGAGTTTATGAGATCATTTCCTGACTACTCTTGTGTAGTTTTCTCACAATATGTATAGCAGAGCAGAATAATATGAACATGTAACCACCAGACTACCACCACATTCTTCACATAATTCATTCCTTGCTAACCCATGCCAAGACTAAAGAATGCTGCCTTAAACGTGAAATTGTGTCCTGACAATAGGCACTCCCAAGCAGCGTCTGATTTCTACTTCTGCAGTAGAAACCTCAAAACGCTAACAGATACCACCCTAGGAAAGCATGCAATTGCCAGGCAGTTTGGGTTTTCTTACAGATGCTTCTCCCCATACAAAAGCTACCCGCAGCTTGTACTAGCTTATTACATTTGGTACATGTAATTGAAATTAAATGTATAACACATGGCAGAATTTCCCAGATATTCTGGAGAGTTCTTCATCTATTGAAGGATCTAGCTAGGGTCTATCTGTGGTTCATAATGTTCCCATCTGCCTCATTCTACTTTGTCATGCTTTGATAGTTATGGGCAAGTATAAGGTTCATGCATATCTAAGGATAACACAGAGCATGTTTTTCTATTGCTTTTTGATAGGCTTAGATAAAAAAGGCTTTTTGCAACCAGGGAATGTGTGCCAGAAAAATCAACAAAGTGAGATTGGAATTAGTTCTGGAAAGAATCAGAAAAGTTCATCCCTTACTTTTATTAAAAAAAAATATCTAAATCATAGACCTTCAGAGAATTTGCAGCAGTGCATGTGGGCAGATATAATCCTGGAGCTGCTTCTTACCTGATAATCCTTGTCCTGACCGCTCCTGCTCTGTATATGCCAATAGCCCCTCCCTCTCCTACTCACCTGCTTTTTCTATCAGACGATTTGCTTGCAAAAAACAGAATCTCTAAAGATGCCTGAATTATTTTAGAGGTGGCTTAGACACACAAGAATACAAGTAATAACTGGAAGCCAGCGTCTATGGGCTGAATGTGGATGCTCCCCTAACAGCTAAGAGGGATTTCTTCATAGCTCAAAATACAGAAGCTTGTACCATTTTATTGCTCTGGTAGAAAATAAAGAGTGGATAGACTATGCTAATGACTACATGACTGATCCTTGAACTCTGATCTCCTGTCACTTCCAGTCCTACGTGGCCACAGAGTTGTGGAAGTTGCAAAATTGTCATAGGCTACATGACGGGGTTTTCCAGAATCACAAATATTTTATGGTATTATCTTTTTGAATCATACACTATATTTATTCTGTGTGCCTGCTTCATGTTTAACCAATCAGTAAGGAAAAATGGTCTTTAGCTCCTGAACCTTTTATCTGAATTAGTCCTCAAAATAACCAATAAATACCAGTTTCAGATGCACATTTAAAAGGAAGCAACAGAGAACGAGGAAGGATATAGCTTTGGGGAAAGATGTATTTTTCAAGATATATTGGACATTAGTGGTCCTATCTGATGGTTTTTTGCTATCAGCAGCAGGAGCATGAAAATTAGTACTAGAATAATAAGCAAAAGAATCTAATTCTGAGTAAGGACCTGAAGACTCACAGAAGGATGGAGACAGAAGAATCAGAATGCAAGCAGCAAGAGGAAGAAGAGAGCTTTGAGTTTTGAAAATAAGCTGAATTAAAGTTAGAAATAAATGAAACATGCAAAGGTATAAACGATGGAGGTTCCATAGGATGCTGAATCCAATTAATGTACTGTGACAAGGAAAGAGACAGATACATCATTTTCAGGTATGTACCAGCATTTTATTTGCTGTGGGAAACTGGACACAATAATACCTTAAGGAAAGAGCTTGTATTCACTTTCCAACTGGAAAAGCTCTTGTTGTCTTAGGGCCTCTTGCAGGCAGAGGGGGTTCATTCATTGGCTGGTTGGTTTTACACAGAATAAATGCATGTGGCATTTTCAGTTGTCTCTAACAAGTCTTGATGGGACTGTTCTCCTCTCCTGATGGATGCTGAGAGTTTATCACATCTCCTAAAATTGCATTTGCCCCTCATCACACAGAATGGCTGTTTTACAGCCTTATTGCCAACATGTGCTCACACCCCAGCTAATTTAATCTATCAGGCCTCAAATTGTGGAGAAAAATGTCGCGTAAAACCTTGCTACTGGAGTTAGCAGAAGGTTTATTTCTTTGCTTTTTGGGTCTACAATCTAGAAATCAAACTCACTGGTAAGCATCCTGGGACCTATGTTCTTTTCTGCCACCCCTGTTATGGGAGGAGACCACCAGGGCAGACTGGCAGAACAGTACTGCCTTAAACTGCTGCAGCAGAAGCAACCGAAGCTCATCGGCCAAAGGCCTTATTTACCTGAACAGTGCTGCTGTAATTAACCACTGCTGCCTGCCTTGTGAGGCAGTGCTGGCTTTGAATACCTCAGGTAGTCATGACAGAGCAGTTAAACCACCGTCTGGAGGAAGGGAATCCACAGTCCTTTAGGCATCCTTGCCTGTAATTGCAAAGACTCGTTAATATGCATTCAGTGCAGGAATTTGGATGCACAAAAAGAACTACAGAACAAGTATCCTTCTGGCTACCCAAAATTACGTACATTGCTGAGTCACGCCGTCCTCCAGCTGGTGATTATGGTCTTCCTCACTACCTCCTACCACATTAGAGCAGTATAGCAAGGGGCCATGAGAGACCTCTGGTTTATGCAGAATTTAGCGCTGTGCATAACCTAATGACATCCCTTTAAACTCTTTGTTATTCTTGGAGAGCGTACTGGCTTTTTTTAAGAGCAGCTTCTACCCTAGAGGGTAGGGCAACCCTCAAGACAACCCTCATAAAGGCACAGGAGGTAGGACTTTGGAGATCATCCAGCCTATGCCCCTGTTCATCTAAGCCATTCCAGAGAGCTGCTTGCCTAAACTCTGCCTGGTTGCCTTTCAGTTCTGCAAAATGTCACGCTCCAGCAGGGAATCCTAATATAAGTATTTGCATGGACTGAAGACAGACTTAGATAGAAGTTTTTCTGGACTGTCTTGTTTGATTAAAGCCGAACGTGCAATGTAGGCTCTGGAACATGCAATGCAGAAAGGGGACTGTGCTTATTGCAGGAGAGAACCCTGTGAGAAAAGCCTGCATTTATATGGTTTAAAGAAAAAAAAAGTCCCAACTTCTTGGAAAGATAATTATTAACTCATGCTGTTTTGAGGTTTTGTTTACTGTCCTGCACAAATCCTGAGTTCTCAGAATTTGTCATATGAAGGATATATATAAATAGCATCCTAGGAGTTGAAAAAGAGCATCTAGCTTACATATAATGAGCAGATTGTAGTTTTCTTTTTAAAATACAAAGGTAGAGCTTATTAATTTATACCAATCTGAGTCCAAAAATTCTGCCTCCTCAGTTCAAGACAGTATTAGAACAAGCAATTTTCTCAGTCCTCCTCTTAAAAATTGAAGACGTTCTATATTTTATTTTTCTGGTTTTCCCCAAAAGGGGGTTTTATAATGCAGGTTTCTCCTGTGGACAAAAGTATTAGGAAAAGGAATTAGGAAAAAGTAACCAACTGCCTTGGTTTTATCAAAATATGCCTACTCTTCTGGGTGGAACTAACTCAACTAACTGAGGAAGAAAGATGGAAATATTGGCAAATGAGATGAAAACTACTGTTTTATTGAAAAAGAATTTGCCCCAAATGTAATTTAAAAAAAAATAATAAATAAAAGCATGTAATCACTCTCCACAGAAATTTCTGGTCTGATGAACACGCCACATATTTTTAAGAAAAAATATACATAATGTATATTTTCTAGAACCTGAAGAACCAGTTACAAACTTTAGGCCATATCCTGTTTATCCATAGTTCAATGTAGGCAAAACCCATTAATTCCTCAGGCTCTGCTGCCATCACGTGGCCATCTACCATCTCTCATTAATGCTAAAACACACCTATTCTGTTAACTGTTGCACTGTATTTCCACTGCTTTATTTATGAGATTCATTATCCATAACACAATCCAATTTCTTCCTCAATTTTCAGAAACGTCACGAATAATTGGCATTGATTTTTTTCCTAGGTTCTGCAGATTAAAATATTTTTTAATACCAGATAACGAGGAAGCTGTCATGCAACACAGCAAATTGCTTTGCTGGGTTTGGTTTTTACTATGTTCTATGAAACCGTTAATTAGAACACAAATATTAACCCACAGTGTCCATGCTGCTGTTTCTTCCCCTAAGGAGTTTTATCTGCTACTTCTTT
The DNA here is from genome assembly GCF_965231255.1 of Vanellus vanellus. Taxonomy (NCBI): domain Eukaryota; kingdom Metazoa; phylum Chordata; class Aves; order Charadriiformes; family Charadriidae; genus Vanellus; species Vanellus vanellus. Next base: position 118,266,179 of record NC_138906.1, on the reverse strand, counting down.
TCTAGGAAGGAAAAACAGCTGAGCAGAGAACAGATTATAAATACACCACTTCATTTTTCTGCTGTGAAACAAAACTAATCCAATGGAGATCTGCTAAAAAGAAGGAATGTTTTTCTGTATCTGGCTAAAAACCTCAACGTGCTGAACAAAGCATTTTAGGATAAAGAAGATGTTTTTTCCCTATCACGAGCATCCTGGGATCTTCTCCCTTGGTTAAGGTTTCAAGTTTTACTAGGCTATTTTGAGTGAAGAGAAAACAACATACCTGTGATGTTATGCTTGTGGTTTTAAATATTCAAAGACAAAATAAAATAAGTAAAAATCCCATAGCAATCTAGGGCATACACACTATAATACCATGTACTCACATTTGCACATCTATACAAGTTCTCCTACTTCAGCATACCTCAGAGGATTAAAGAGTGTATACTTACCTGATATTTCCAAATGTTTCGCCACATATTGATGTTTTATTCATAGATGCCTTTTAAATTAGATGAGGCATTGGAAGGAGGGATTAATTTATTCCTGGTATTAAACTTCCTGATTGTAAAGATTGTAAAGAAACTACTTACTTGAAATTCTCAGATGTAGTCAGAACTAGCTAGGTCATATTTTTAGACTGATAGGAAAATAAACTGTCTGCATGGCTCATCAAGATATTTTACGAATGTTCCTAATTTATGGGCATGATCATTTTTGTTGTGATCAATGGGACTAATTGTGTGCTTACAGTCAAGTAGAGGTCTTTCTTGTATTAAAGGCATTTGATATGCACTACATAAAGCCTGAAAGAAGACTTAAGCACTGAATAATACCTATGTTTCATTTTAATAACCTGCCAAAGTAATAACAAACATTGAATAGCTCCAGCAGAATCTAAACATTGTCTTTTTGTCATAGGAAAACAGTCCCAGTCACGGCATTATGTAATCTTAATTCTAAGTAAGATTTCCAGTACACTCTGATAGACTGGTTGAAATCTGTGTTTATTAAAAGCACAGATAGAAATTTTCAAAAAAACCCCAAAAGAATCTGTTGCTAAACTAGGCTATATGCTTTGCATAAAGTAAACTTTTTTAATATACATCTCACAAGATTATGTCTAATGCTCATAAATATTTTTCACTGTTAACATGCTAAAGAAAATCTAAGAAATTGACTAAACAAAAAAGACATATTTCTGACTCCACTGAATTCAGCTGGAGCCATACTGTTGAAGTAGGTAGAACAAGAGTTTACCGAACGCATATGGAAGTTGTTGGTTTGTTGAGTTTTTTTTAACTTTATTACAAAACATTCAAAAAATGCTTTGGTTTTGTGTTTGAAATACAAGATGGGAATTTTTATTCAAGATGCATATTTTTATGAAAACAGGTAAATGAAAATGTTTCATGTTAAGCTACAATAAAGATTCCTTGGAGCCAGAAGGAATTTTAACCAAGATTCGACATCCATCTCTACTGTACTTTTATGAAAATTCTTCAAGTTCTGTAGCAGCTTCTGATAACATTTTAAATGAAAAAAAAATAAAATTAAAAGAAGTGTCTTAAATGTATTTGCTGGCTTTCAATTTATTTTATACTGTACTGTCTCATCTTCTCAGTTTTCAGCATGCTGTGGATTGTAATCTTTGGTTTCTGAACAAAAAATCAATTTTAAATTAATTCACATGCCTGAGAATTATACTCAACTGTATATCACAGAATTCTAACCTTTATTTTAACTCTTCTGTGAACATTTTAAATGACACAAAACAAGGTTTCATTACCATTATTTAACATGATGATGAGTCAGATTTGTCTGATCCTCTACTAACCACAGTTTGATATTTAGCAGTTTGCCAGCTGTGTTCAAATGCAGTGAATTGGTATCACATAGACTAGATCCTGCAAGAGTCATTCCAAGGGAGATAAATGTTGGCCAGTCTTCATGCTGTTGAAGGAATCTTCAACCACCTAAACAGAGAGTGAAACAATACCAGATTATGTGGTTGCATTTGTGATCAGGATATCTGCTACATCTGCTGAACTGAAATACATTTTAATTGAAGGAAACAGTTAAAGCAAGTTAAATCAAATGATACAAAACATTCTGTGCAAATCCTATGTTCCTTCCAACTTTACCACTGGAAAGGGCTGAGAAATACTTCATGAGAGAGTGAAGAGAAGCAGCATGGAAGAAAAAGATATGGATGCATGGGAATATGGAGATAATAGTAAAGCTCAAGAATGGGACAGTGAGAAGCGGCTATTCCCAATGCCACATTCATTGATTGTTTCATAAGCACCAAGAGTACAAACATAACACACCCTGGCTTTTTTCCTCTGAGATTTTAAGATCCTCTGACACATAACATTTACGTTGACTTCATTAATTCCCTACTTCATTCACACTTTAAGGAAAGAAAAATCTATAATATGCATGGAAGGCTTGAGAAATGCTGACTTGAATTTTTCAGATGCACTTTTTTTTTCCCCATTCCCCTGATGATAATAAATATCAAGAACAGTGAGTGCCCTCTTCCCTGTGTTGACTGAAAACTTCTCAGGTGTTTTATACGTGGATATGGAACTTTTTAAGTATTCCCAAGATAGGTCAGGCTGACACAAATACATTTTTCCCATTTTGTTAGATGAATGCTAAGGTTAAACAAATGTTAAAAGAATATAAACAAACAGAATCTCAAACAAATTTAAAACACCAGGGTTAAAAGTCACTTTGCCCCTCCTTAGAGGTGCCGCAGTGCGTGTTGAAACCAATTCTGGGACCAGCTTCCAATTGTCCACCGCAAGGTCAGTCCCTCCCAAACCCCAGATAATTACAGAACCCCTCCCCTAACAAAAAAATAAAGACAACATAGCACTTGTGTAGCCTCCTACTTAAAAATGTAAATCAAGGCTGTGACTAACCAATTGCTTCTGTAAATTATTATCTATTGCTTAAGCAAAATAAATTGGGAGACAATATGAAAGAACAATCCTGTGACCTTTCATTTCTGCCTAATCTATAATCCATTAGAGCTGGGTTGATGCAATCACTTTATGAAGCACTTAAGAGCAGAGAGCATAGTGCAAATAGCAAGTCTCTCTGGGAATGCTGGACTGTCTTCCTCTAAAAAAATGCGGTAAGAGTTCAAAACACCATAGTGACCACCTTGTTTTCTTCCCACACACACAATTCGCAATGACTGAATCACTTGGAAGTGGTTGTAATGTGAGCAGAATACAGCTTTTCCTTTTACAGCTCTGCAAAATGTGTTGTAGGCCAAAGGATAACCTTTTAAAGACTTTTTAAAAAACAACACTGGAGCTGGAGGATCTGATGGGGATTGCTTAAAACAGAAGGAAGTTAGTATTGCTATTGACAGTGTAGCAACATGCTTACAGAGTAACAAAAACCCCTCAGCCCTTCTCAGTACATGTAATTTGTTTCAGTTTTCCTATGGCATGGCATGTCATATATGCCTGACATCATTAATACTCCCATGAGTAATCAACACAGGGTAGTGGTCAAAGACCAGATCAACCTCATCAACCTCTGTGTCTGGATCTTGTTTCTTGCATTCAATCTCTCTAGGTTGTTGATCAAGTCATTAAACTGCTGGGTTTGTATGCCTCAGAAGGGTTTCTCTAACTATCAACAGCCGTGCTTTCCGCTTTTTGGTCAAACGTGTATATGCGCTTATAAGCCTTCTAGCCCCATGGACACATGCTGTGTCATCTTCTTTCTCAGGCATTTGGGATTTTTCTTTTCTTTAGTTTTTGAGTGGTTCAAGGGCTCTTCACCTTAATGGGGATAGGACTTGAAGGTAGGAGGACAGTCTGCTGCAAGCAACAACCTGTTTCCTTCTTCAGAAGTAGCAGGTTCTTGTGCATCCTAAAGTCTAGTTCTCAGTTCAGCCAAATTAGTGTCTCCGAAGGTTCCTAAGTTCACGTTGTTGATGAAGCCTGCGCGTTCTCAGAACTAAGCTATCTACTCCAGCTGCTCACACTGGAGTGTTTCTCCATGATAAATCCTTTTATCTGGGGTTCCCAGCAAGTCGGCACCAAGACCTGGGTATGGTTGTTCTCCACAAGCAGAAGCAGAGGAAGTGCAGTATTGGTGACAATAGGTTTTCCACCCATTCAATTTCCTTTTTCTGTAACAGCTGCAGGGAAAAGAAACAAACCCCAGGACCTTCCCAGCCTCTGCTTACCAATTCCCAGACTCTTTTAAACAGCTGCAGTAGCTCTGCCCCCACGTCTCTGGAAACTTTGGACAGCTGACTGGATAGGAAGAACAGGTATTTTTAAATTTCTTCAGAACTTTGCAATACAGTCTTATTAGTTTACATTTCTTAATATCAATTAATTACTTTGCATATTGTTATCATTCTGATTCTTTAATGAAAAATTCTTAAAATTGTACAAACTGCTTTCACTTGAGAAGAAAAAGAAGGTGCTGAGTAGATTTCTGCTTGTCAGACTGAATGGTAAAACATGCTTTATGTTTCCAAATCCCAAATTAGCAATGCAATCAGAAACACCCATTTGATTGCAAAGTCTTTAGATTGTAGAACTGGTTTTCATGACAGTTGTCAAAGCAGGACTGGAATCCACTGTTGCTGCACCAAAGCAGAGTGTTTGATCACATGGTATGAACATGGTACCACTTGTCTCTACAGCAATGAAAGCTAAAGTCTCTTTCAGTATTTCTCTAAGTTAAGCTGTGGGTCAATATTCAAGAGCTTGCCACCACTATTTCATGGTGAACAGGAAAAAGCTGGGCCCAGATGTTTTATGTCAGAGCAGAATCTCTCTGGTAAGATCTGTCTGAGTAAGGAGAAGCAACAGAAATAGGTCACATCTCATTTTCTGCTTACAGTCTTTTTTTGTTGTTGTTATGGTTCCCAATTCAATTATATTTTAAAATTTGGATATAGCAAGAAAACATGGATAAGGTAAGAAGTGAAGAGTCTCACCCAGCAAAGTCTGCATTCTCTCGCCAGGTCATGGAGCTGAGAAATAAAATAAGGAAAGTACTTCTGTGTCCTGTGGTGCGTGCACGCATCTCAAATAGCAGATGCTCAGTTCCAAGATCTTTGTGTTATCAGCTGCGCCTGTAGGGCTTTGCCAAGGAAAAGACGCAGATACTGCACGTCTTTTTCTGAAGCTGAAGGGGGAAGCATCTGAGTTAGCAAACACGCGAGGGCCTCCATGCAACAACCCATACAGCTGCAAAGACAGAGGGCAGAATGTCTCCTGGGAGTTAGGGAATGCGTCTACTCTCTGATCCTCACTAACGCCCTGTAGCAGTCGTGAGAAGCGGAAAAGCAGTTGCGCACTTCAGTCTCACTTAAAATATTTAGACAGATACCGCCGATTAACCAATGCTGCACCTGGAAGCCCCGCTGTCCCCTCTCTTCCTCCTGTACGACACAGGACTTGTGTCCTGTACACATAATAGCGCCTGGGGAGGGGACACGCTGCCTCTCCAGGAGCGACTGAGTTTCCACTCGCCTGCATCAGCTGCTCCTTGCGGTTTTGGACGGGCCCCTCTCCTCCCTGACCCCACACGCCCCGCCTGAGGGAACCCGCAGGGGTAAGGCGACACCGAAAGCGCCCCAGGAAGGCACCTGCCATAAGGCGGGCGATGCCGGCGGCCCTGCCGCTCCGGCCGGCCGAGCCGCTCCATGCCTCCCCGGGCCGCGTCCCGCCGCTTCCCTCAGGATTTCCTCCCCTGCGGGCGAAGCTGTGGCCGCCGCGGCCCGGCCCGGCCCGGCCCGGCCCGGCTGGGCTCGACGGCCCGCTTGCGGGAGGAGACCGTCCCGCCCGCAGCCCGCCTCCCCACACCGAGCCGGCCCCGGCCTCGGGCCCCCACCCGCTCCCCGCAGGCCTCGGCGGCCGGGACGGAGGCGGGCCGGGGCGGTGCGTGGATGCCACCGGCGGCGCTGTAGCGCGGAGCGGTGCGCGGGCAGCGGCAGCCGGGCGGCAGCTCCACCTCCTTCTTCTCCTCTTCCTCCTCCCTCCGCGCCGGGGTGCGCTGCCCTGCCGCGCCGCGCCGCGCCGTGCCGCCCCGCCTGTGCGATGGACTGGCAGGTGCTGACCAGGGAGCTCTCCCTCTACCTGGAGAGCCAGGTCCGCGTAGGGCTCTTCGGCTCTGGCGTGGGCTTGTCCCTGGTGCTGGGCTTCGGCGTCGCCTACGCCTGCTACTACCTCAGCAGCATCGCCAAGGTGAGCGGGAGGGCGGCGGGGCGGGCGGGCTCCGCAGGTGTCCCGCCAAGGAGGGACACACACACACACACACACACACACACGACTGTCCTGGCGGGGACCGTCCCGCGAAGGTCACCTCCACCCACCCACCCATCCACTCCCCCCTCAGGGGAGGCAGCCGGCGCCCTTCTGGCCAGCGGAGCGGCGGCACCTGAAATGGCCGGGGCGGCGGGGGTGGGGGGAAGCAGGGCGCTGCGCCCGCCTCCTCCTCCTCACACCCGCTCCCCGTCCTTCCTCTGGAGGTGCCGCTCCGGGGTCCCGCCTGGCCGAAACCCCGCTCCTCCCTCTCCTCACAGGCCCGTCTCCGCGACCGGGCCGGGCCGCGCAGCCCCCCGCTCCGCCGGGGCCGTTGGGCCGCCGGTGAACCGCTGAGGCGTTTCCTCCGCCGGGGCCCGCCGGTCGCCCCCCGGGGGTCGGCCGGCCTGAGGGAGAGCCCTGCTGGTCGTGCCCGGCCTGGGAGGGGAAGGGGCCCCGGCATGAGGCGATCCCAAAATGCTGTGGTACCAGGGGGAGAGCTTGGCTGGGGACGGTGGTTTGGAAAGGGAGGTCAGCAGGAGCCCTCCCTCCGCGGCAAAACTCCGACCTCTTCGGTCACCTCACGGGGCAGGTGATAAAATAGTTTGCTTGCCCTTGTGTCTGCCTTCGGTACCATCGTAAATACCTCCGGAGCCTCTATTGCAGTGCTTTTTTGGGGGGGGGGGGCTGGGACACTCTTGTGCATCTTCTCATCAGTAGCGGTTTCACAGACAAATTAGGCATTTGCAAATTACTTGGATACAGCGACCCTGATCTGATCTAAAGTGGCCCCGTGGTGAGAGCGCCTCGTTGAATGCTTAATCAACTGAAAATACGCATATCAAAAGATCTATGGCTGTTGAAGACATGCGTGTTTGCCACAGTCCTTCAGAGAACCGCTGAGAACATAGCCTTCCTCTTCATCGAGAAGAGGGTACTTGATTTTGGTCAGAGGAGAAAAACAAAGGGTCAGGAGGACGTACCACTGCTGCTGTGTACGTGTAACAGTTTTCTTCAAAACGTCTATTATTGTCCTATTAATGCTTGAGTGTTGGAGAGTTGGTGTAAAAGAGAAGTTTAAGAAATGTGGTTGCTATAACGTGAGATGGTTGGTATACAGGGATTTGCACGTTAATTGGTATACAAATGGAAGCTGTAAGAAAAATCTCTGTATGCAGAGCATTATGAGAGATGAGTAACCAATGCGGTTGTGTACTGTACTATGAGATGGGAGGAGGAGTGTCCTACCAGGTTAAAATAGGTACTGCAGGTGCACAGTCAAGGTACACGGATTAAGCGTTATTACTGTGCAGTGCAAGCAAATTGATTCAGTAAAATCTTCCTCCCCTACTGTGAGGCAGTCTGGGTTTGATGCTGGTAAAAGCAGAGCTAGAATAGAATATTAGAAATAGGTAAGGAATCCATAATGTTTAGTGGGTTTCACTTTTCAGTGGGCATTTTGTTCGGTTTTGTTTTACCTATCTCTTTACGATGAAAGGAAAAAGCATTGCAAATGATTATATGAAAGAAATCAGTGTAATGGGAGAAGATTTAAACAAGCTTTTGTTTCTTTCTTTCTTTCTTTCTTTGTTATTTTGTTTTATACGAATGCCCACACCTGACTGTAGTCTCTCTCCCTAGAAACCCCAGCTGGTGGCCAGCAACGACCGCTTCTGCCGCTTTCTCGAGGAATATTGCCCTGTTGTGACAGAAACTTACTATCCCACGATTTGGTGCTGGGAAGGTCGCGTGCAGACACTCCTGCGTCCCTTTATCACCTCTAGACCCCAAGTACAGTACAGGAAGTAAGTGCCTTTCTTCTGGAAAGTGATTGACTCTGACTGTGTCACAGCTACTATCAAGCTTGTGCCCATTTTTTTTGCTTTATGCCCGCCTTTACAACTCCATCCTAGGCTTGGAACCATCTCTATCCTGGATTCAGTATACAGTAGGTTTAAAAGGTCAAGGTTCCCAAATGGCCCTATTTTAGCTCAGAGAGTTTTGGAGCATTGAAATATTGGTGACAATAAGGAACTGATGTGGTTATGTGTTCACAGGATCACACAATGGTTGAGGTCAGAAAGGACCTCTGCGGGTCACCTTGTCCAACCCCTCTGTTCAAGCAGGGCCACCAAGAGCCTGTTGCCCCAGGCTGTGTCCAGACAGCTTTTGAATATCCCTAAGGATAGTGATTCCACAACCTCCCTGGACAGCCTGTGCCAGTGCTTGGTCACCCTCACAGTGAAAAAGTGTTTCCTGATGTTCAGAGAGAAACTCCCATGCTTCAAGTTGTGCCCATTCCTTCTTGTCCTGTCACTGGGCACCACTGACAAAAGCCTGTCTCTGTCCTCTTTGTACCCTCCCTTCAGGTATTTAAGTGCATTGATAAGATCCCCCTGAGCCCTTTCTTCTCCAGGCTGAGCAGTCCCAGCTCTCTCAACCTTTCCTCATGGGAGAGATGCTCCAGTCTCCTCATTAGCTGCATGACCCTTTGCTAGACTCTCTCCAGTATGTCCATGTCTCCCTTGTACTGCGGAGCTCAGAGTGGGACATAGCACTCCAGGTGTGTCTTCACCAGTGCTGAGTGAAGGGGAAGGATCACCTTCCTCAACCTGCTAGCAATGTTCCTCCTAATGCAGCCCAGGAGGCTGTTGGCCTTCTCTCCTGTGAGGGTGCATTGCTGGCTTATGTTCAATGTGGTGTCTACCAGGAGTCCCACATCCTTTTCTGCCAAGCTGGTTTCCAGCTGGTCAGCCCCCAGCCTGTACTGGTGCATGGGGCTGTTCCTCCCCAGGTGCAGGACTTTGCACTTCCCCTTCTTGAACTTCATGAAGTTCCTGTCAACCCATTTCTCCAGCCTGTTGAGGTCCCTGTGGACGGCAGCACACCCATCTGGTGTATCAAATATTCTGGTGTTTGAATGCCATCATTTTGCAAAGGTCATGAAATCACTGTATCTGTCTGTTGAACCAACAAGTTCTACCTTAACTATAACACAGCCCCATTCAGCCTTGTTTCGAATATATAAAACTTCTGGGATTTTCAGAGTAACTTTTACCTGTGGGGTTTATGTTGTGTTCTTTGATGCCTAAATTCTAAGAGGGAAAAACCTTATATTTATTGTTTGTCCTCAGCTGATCTCTCTCACACAGAAATGAGACTTAGTCTGGCAAATGAGGCATTTGGCACAAGACCTAAGGAGAAGTACTTTTATGCGCCGGAACCTGGATGCAGCACAAGTTGTTTCAGCTCTGTTTGCATGGTAGAATAGATTTAGCATTTAGCAGCTTCCCTTAGTTTTAGTAACTAGGAAACATTTCAGTGGTATGGCCATGTCCACTTTTTCTAGCCTTTCTTGTATACTCTCTATTTCAAGGTTTGTGAGGGAAGAAACATAGTTCCATGGGGCAATGCTTATTTTGCACCATTTGAGATTGTGTTGGCAGTACACACCAGCATTGCATCTACTTCCCAGTACTGAAAAAGGGCAAAGCTGAGCTAATGAGTCCAACAAGGCTGATGAGCTTTAAAACATGGAGTAGGTGCTATCAAGACTTTCAAATGAAAAATCAAATGCAAGGTAGGCTTAAACTTTGGTAGTTCCTGTACCAACTCTCTTGTACAATGTCTTCATTGCCAGAGAAGAGGGAAGATGCTCTGTGTTTCTTAAAAAAGACTGAAACCTTCTTTTCATTGTTTAATGCATACTTAGCTTCTTGGGATATTATAACATTTGCTGCATTCTTAAGATGAATGGTTTAAGAGTGCATTCTAGCAAAGTTTGTGGGGATACAGGGTGAAAGATATAGTAGTGTGTGTCCATGTTCTGTGTGTTTAAAACATAACAAAGTGCCTTCAATTATACACACTGATTCTTTGGATGAAGAGCAAAAAAATGTGATAGATGTTTAACACATTGCCCGGTGCACTATCAAAAGATTCTCAGATGATCCAAAGGAAAACTACAGTACACAAGCCTGTATAAAATAGAAAGCAATGCCAAAAATCACATTAGTTACATGCTTCCAGTCCATCAGCAGCAATTTATGAAAGACCAGCTCTTCATTTACCGTAAACCGGAATTGCTCTGCAAACAGACTGCGCTAACTCATGTCAGCTGGAGGCATGGCTCTTTCCGAATGGTAAAAATGCAAACATACCTAGTTATGTGACACTTTAGGTATTAAAATGTAATTAAAAATGCAAAATTCATACCTGGTAATTTGTACTCTGTAAGCAGTCTTAACAGTAGGCATGTATTTTTCAATCTAATCAGTGTTGTCTTGAAATGTGCCTTTCAGTGAGCTCATTAAAACAGCAGATGGAGGACAGATTTCGTTGGATTGGTTTGATAATAATGACAGCTTATATTATCCGGATGCCAGCACAAGACCCACTGTCCTGTTATTGCCTGGCCTGACAGGAACGAGCAAGGAATCCTACATTCTTCATATGATCCATCAAAGTGAAACACTGGGATATAGGTGCTGTTGTATTTCATTGCTAGTATTTCGCTTCTCCTAATAAGATCAAATATGTGTATGTATATGAGTAAGATGCCTTCCTAAGGCAAATGGGATCTAAAGACATTAGTTTATGTAAGAAAGTATTATTAGTAATAATAATAATAGTAGAATTATATAACAGGCAGTACATTTGGAAGGGCAGTTTTAGTATCTACAGACATGCCCCAGAGATTGCAGTGAAAGCAAGGTAAGTCTGCATAGGCCTTTGCTGCTGCTGCTTCTTAAATTATCAGTATCTGTGTTACCTTTACACTTTCTAGAGAAAGGGTTTGTATTCAGCTCCAAGAAGACTCATGTGGATGGTTTGCTGGCAGCAGGCCTCAGAGGAGGTCAGCTTCTGAATGCCAAAATTGCTCGATTCAGCAGCCTCAAATTTGTGAGTGCAGAAGGGAGAGCTAGACTACTCTTACTGGTGGTGCTTAAGGAAGAGGCTTGTCACCTCTTAATTGTCACTGATTTAGTTTTGTTATTAGGGCTTCTGGTCGAAGTTGGGCAAAATAAGTGGATTAGTTGATGAGTAGATTCCTTTATGTAATCATACTGCTGCTGCTGTGCTTTAAAAGAAGTTGTCATTGTTCCAGGATCTGTATTTGGAATATTAAATTTTGTCTTTGCAGATTGGCTTCTGGTACTGACTATAATAAGTTCTTCAAATATGTATAAATGAGCTTTTATCTACATGTCTGGCTATCTCTTCTGTTTGGAGGTTTGGATAACTGCTTTACTAAATTATGAAAGTAAAGTAGTACTTCAACTGTTCAAAGTACTTTTTAAATCACTTTAAAACTTACTAATAAAAAATATCAGAGGAGGAAAGCCCTCAATCAACAATTTCTTACTATTCATTTTTTAAGTATTCCTGGAAGAAATATCTTCATTTGATCACCTAAGAAAAGAAGGTATAGCATTAAAAAGGAGAGCTTTAGGTCAGATTTCAACAGAATGCTGTAATTTTATTTTTAAACAGCAACATTTGAGTAATACCGAAATAAGTAATTTTTCATGCCTTTAACCCATCTAAAATATGTATACTTTATTTAACAAAATTATTACAGTGAGATGGTAAAAGAGTAATGAAAAGTAAGATTTATTAAGAAAGCATATATCCTTAAATCAAGGTAATACTGCTAGAAAATTCAGCGACCCCCACCAGCACAAGAGACAACAGAAACTTCTGCTATACCAGACCAAAAAAAATTCCCATCCCCAAGACCCTGCTCATCACTTAGATGCAGCCATCATTATAATTCTGATTTGGCTCATTTCTATTGGCTCTTTAATACAATTATGTAGCTTTTCAGGATGTCTACATATGGATCTCTGACGTTCTCTTTCAGAGCATTGCTTTAGGCTCAGCCCTGCATGGGCAGAGCTTATGGCTCGTATTTGGCCAGCTCAGAGTGCAGGCAGAAATAGATGCATGTACCATCTTCAGGTAACCCCTGTGGCTCTTATCCCGTAATCTGACCTCAACTGGCAAATCAGAGAGTTCATATAGAATCCCACTGACTTTAGTGAACTACAATTTGCTATCAATGTTGTTCCACACAGTTTAGACTTTAGGATCTCTAAGACTGTAAATATTTATGTGCTGAACTTATGCATAGAACTGGCTCATTTTTCTTTATGCATTTTCATTTTTTTGTGTGTGTTTAAGTTATCTTTTTTAGTTGAATGAATAATGTGTATAATTGAATTTACTTTCTCAATTTTTAGATGCGTGGTTTTTAACAATCGGGGAATTGCTGGTGAGGATCTTTTGGTAAGGATGACTTTTAAGATAAACATCTCTCACGTATAAGCAGTATATATGGGATCATTCTTGTCTATTTGTGCGTCTGGATTTAAATGAGAGAAACTCACAGAATGTGTTGAAAATGCAGAGGAGAGAATCTTATAGATCAATCATGTGCCAATCTTCATCTTTTATTTTAAAACTCAAAGAGGCCAACTGGTCAACACACAATTTTTGTGAACGTTTCATTTTAGGAAATAATTTAGTAATGTCCGTAACATTAAAATGATGAATCCTTATACTTTTCTTTCCAAAATCACTACAGTATCTAAAATGCACACATCCAAGAAATGCTGTTCAATCAATGCAATTTCCTCCCATTGTTTTAACATACAAATCCAAATATAAGGAATTGTAATTACTTTCCCAGTTGCCAATATGAGCTTAAAATAGATTTTGATATGGTTAAAAAGTTGTGCCATTAAAATTGATCCATATTATGTTATTGAATTAATGAACCAGATTTATAAGGATAGCCATATCCTAAAAGTTAAATGTGTATTTTTCTCAGGGATTATGACACAAGCTCAGCTACAAAAGGCATTTTTGTCTTTGGATAGACATATCATGTTCACTTAGAAATATATGGCAATTCCCCAAATGACAAAGTCTTGAAGCTAAACATTTTCTGCAACTAAGGACAAGGCATGATGAAATATTGCTGAATAAGCTTTGTTTCTTCATATGCGTTTTGTTGACGGTTCTGCAGCTGGAATGAATGTGCATAATACTTGGTATTGTTTTGCACTTTTTAATCCCCTGGTTTCAAACTTTAAAAAGCTCTGAATGTTTTCCCATAATCAGATAAAACATTTCAATGCAAATATTGCCATGTTAAGAGTAGTTCTCTGCATACTTTTGGAGATGGATCTACAAAGCAGTTTTGTGACACACAAAGTCCTTATTGATGAATTTCTGAATTGTTAAGAGAAAAGATCTCTTGTTTGAATGTATTGTGTGTATTTTACTGTAATCGGATTTACATCTTTAAGCTTTATAAGATCTTACTGTGAAGCAAACCAGCTGAAATTATCACATTTTCTGCAAAGGGGTTTCTACGTTTTAATGTAAAATCCCTAGTTAATGAGTTTGAAGCATAGTTGAGCACCACAGTAGAAATTAGTCATGCAAGTAGTTATTTTTCTGGTCTCTTTAAAGATAGATTCAAATTTACACCAAATAATACCTATTTAAAGAATCAGTTTTTAAATGCTGTTCTTGTTTGTTAATGGAAGTTACTGTGAATTATTGTTATGGAATAATCAAATATTAGATTGACCACAGCCAATGAGAGCTAAGATGGTGTTTTAAAATATCTTCATACAATGAGCAGATAGATAGACATTAAAGTGTCAGGAATTAACTGAAATGAAAATTTAACATATCTCTCTAGCTTTATAAACTTTTAATCAAATACACTTTCACTTAGAATACATTAGAGCCTCCTTACCAAGAATAATTTATTTTTCCTTGTAAACTCAACAATTTAATTAAAATAAAACACATTCACACTGTTTATCATTAATAGGGTGTTAAACAGTGAAGAGTGATTCATGGGGATGAGAACTGGAAATGCAACATGGAAATTAAAAATGTCTTCAGTTTTAATTATCCAGATTTAGCTTTTCTTTCCTGTTTTTTATCTTTGACTTCAACATTTCAATATGCTTGTTAAATGTATTTTAAGTAATTAGTTTCATCGAATTAAACTTGTTAAAATTGCCCACAAATATCCAGGCTGTTCAACTGAAAGCAATTGCAAAAAACCCCACCTTAAAATACATCGTTGCTTCAGGCAACAAATAAGTTCAATCAACTCATAATTAAGTATTTTTATATTTACCTTTAATGTTTATACTGGATGTTGGCAGGTCAGCCACTACCTAGAGTTAAGTCGAGTTCACTAACACATTAGTGACATATCGAGCAACTCTATAGTTAAAAGCTCTCTGTTGCTGCAGATGAAATCTAGACACTACCATTAGAAAAAATACTCTTTTGCTGTGATTCTTATTGTACCTAAAAGGACTTATCTCCCTTATACTGCTCCAGATAGTCCCTCAGATTGTGGCCTGCAGCAGTTGTCTGTGCAGGTGAGGCTCAAAAGCTGTGCTTATCCTTCAAAGCAGGGAAGGGGTTACCCAAATCTCAGTGATGCCAGTGGAAGTCGTTCTAAGTCTCAATTCAAGATGTGAAGAGATGCTGATGGTAGATAGAGAAGGGATAATATATGTGTTTCATTGCTTTAGTTAATAGAATATTTTATATTAGGTAAATGGCACTAGTGAATTTATTTATCTGTTTATTTGCTTGTATTGTGTGTAGAATGCAAGCACTGGCTATTTTTAAAATGCTAGCTGACAGAACTTGAAATCTACTATTTTCTTTTGCATTTGAACGTGGGTGAAGATGGTGAAATTGTCATTATGACTTTCTTTTCTGTAACTTGCAGCCTTTATGATGTTTCCATTTCCTCAGGGTATTTTAAAAATATCAATGCCTATCTAGTTCTCATCTAGTTCTTTCTAGTTTAGCTCGTTGGTCTGTGTTCAGATTTTATCTAATGACCCAGAGGATGCAGATACTGAAGATATTTGTCACCTGGTTTATTTTGTAATGATAACGAGTATAACTCCCTCCTCTACCTCCTAGTGAAATGCTCTGAGTTTATATTTGTCATTTAGCTCAGTTTCACGATAAATACTAAATTTATCTTGTTATATAAACAATCCACTGTTCAGTTTGCTTTGTCCTTAAAGGATGATACAAAAGCTTATGATGGCATTTTTCCCTCTGACTCCTTACAGACACCAAGGACTTACTGTGCAGCCAACACAGAGGATTTAGAGGCCGTTATTCATCATGTACACAGCCTGCACCCCTCAGCTCCGTTCATGGCAGCCGGTGTTTCGATGGGAGGGTAAGGTATTATGTAGCCCAAGTCTCAGCTTAACTAGGACCGTAAAATAAGACTGTTGTAGCCTGATGGCTAATTATTACTCTGCAATACTTGCATTGCTTAGTGAACAGCAATTAACTTGGGCCCGTCTCCAACAGTCAATATTCAGAAGACTTTCAGAAACTTTGTACCTTTGAGGCTTTTAGCTCTGTGTCAGGGAAGGTTGAAATTGGCCAACATTCAAAAGTTGAGGGGAGTGGAGCAAAACAGGAAACACTGACAGACAGATTGACAGCCAAACAGGTGGGCAACACAATCTTTGGAAACTATGGAGGCTGTCTTTGGAATAGAGGGATAAAAAAATAGGAACCAGAGCTGACATACCATGTTTCTTAGCAACGTCTGGAAATTACAAGATTTATCTTCACTCTATTTGGGTTCTGCAGCGTGTGGGTAGGTTAAGCTGGATGAGATGTGGGTATTTGCTCTGTCTGGCTCAGAAGCAAGAAGTAGTAGTGTCGTTGAAACCAGTATGGGTTGATATAGCATGTGGTATTAAGACTTGCTGTGTCCTGGCTTCTCTCCAGAAAGCACAGCTATAACAGACAATGATAGCACAGTTGCTTATAAAAGTCACTGCTAGAAGCAATGTTCAGACAGCCTCTTTAAGGAAAATTGTAGGAGAGGAGAACTTCCATTAGAAATACTGCAGGCACAGTGGTAACTTCCTGAGACTTACCTTTTTTCTGATAAATTTTATGGAGGGTGGGCAGATACAGCCCTGTATATTGATATTAATCTACTAACGACTTGTAGGAGTTTGGGGATAGATATAGATTTGTTCAAGCAATGTGGTTATTGATAATCAAATAAATAATTAACTTGGAAGCCTTTTAAATCAGGCCAGTCATTTTCCTTTCATGTTGCTGGGATTTTCCCTGTGTCTTCAGTGTGAAGACATGAATTTCTCCAGTATGTTAGTGTCTGTCTTGTTGGGAACCTCCAAATTGGGCACAGTACTCCAGATAAAATCTCATTAGTGCCAAATATAGGGAAATAATAATTTTCCTAGACCTGCTTGTTTTGCTCTTACTAACAAAGCACAGCATGTCATTATTTGTCTTCATTGCTGCAAGGGTGCATTGCTGAGTCATGTTCCATTTGCCCAGGTCTTTTTCAGCTGCTCTCTATCCAGTCATTTATCTGTCCCACACGCAGGACTTTGCGTTTGCCTTTGTTGAACTTCATGAGGTTTCTGCCAGCCCATTTCTCTTGTTGAGGTCCCCCAGAATGGCAGCCCTGTCTTCCATTTCACCAGCCACTCCCCACAGTTTGACCTGCAAGCTTACTGAGGGTGTGTTCCATCTCATCATCCAGTTAATGAAAACATTACACAGTATTGGCTGCAGTATTGACCCCTGAGGAACACTACTGGTACCCGGTCCAACCATTCCACCTGGACGTCAAGTTCCTGATCACAAGTCTCTGAACCTAGTGGTCTACGCTGACTCACATTGCACCTATTCAACACATGTCCCTCCAATTTGGCAGACCATGGAAGACTGTCAAAAGCCTTACTAAAGTCAAAATAAGCAATATCGACTCCTTTCCCTTAATCAACAAAGGCAGTCAGCTCGTCATAGAAGGCAATCAGGTTGCTCAGGAATGCTTTGTTCTTGGTAAATCCATGCTGGCTGTTATCAGTCACCTTCTTTACCTTTACATGCTTGGAAATGGCTTCCAGAGGATATTCCCAAAGTGCTGAGGTTAGGCTGACCAGGCGGTATTTCCTCTTCCTTCCATTCTTGTAGATGAGTGCCTTTTTTTCCAGGCATCAGGAATATCCCACAGTTGCTGCAATGTTTCAAAAGTCATAGAGAGCAGCCTCATACTGACATTGACTGCCTCCCTTCAGAGCTTTGGTGCACCTCAGCTGGTACCATTGATATGCCTATGTCGAGTTTGCATAACTGGGCCCTAACGCGATCTTCCTCTGCCGTGAGTAATACTTCTTTCTCCAATACTCTGCCACTAGGCACAAGGACCTAAAAGGCCTGAGAACAGACCTCAGCAGTAAAGACAGGGAAGCCTTTTACAAATCTTTTGTCACTAGATTCACTGCTCTGTTGAATACTGGTCCCAGGAGAGAATAATGGCTAGTCAGCCTAACCTCAGTTCTGTGGGAAGATCCTCTGGAAGCTGTTTCCAAGTATATGAAGGATAAGAAGATGACTGGATTCACCAAGGACAAAGCGATCTGATTGTGTTCAGTGATGAGGTGACTGGCTTCACTGATGAGGGGAAAGCAGTGGATGTTGTTTGTTCTGAGCCCTTCTTTGTACCAATGTACTTAGAGAAGCCTTTCTTGTTGCAGAAACCGTTTTCTTGTTGTCCTGCATATCCCTTGCTAGTTCCAACTCCAGCTGAACTTCAGTTTTCCTAACTGCATCCCTGCATGTTGGGGCAATGACTGTTTCTCCCAGGCAGCCCACTCCCCTTCCATCTTCAGGATACTTCCTTCTTGAACTCAGCCAGTTTTTTGCTCCTCCATGTGGTCTTCTGCCACTCTTGCTCAACTTTCTGCACATCAGAATGTACAATACTTGCACTTTATGTTCAGTTATCCTTAAGGTCCAACAGTTCTCCTAGACCGCTTTGCCCATCAGGGCCATCTCACATGGGATCCTGCCAACCAAATTAAAACCAGCTCTCTTCAAGTCCATTATTGTAATTCTGCTGCTTACCTTTCCCACTCACTTTTGATGTTAAAAGTCCACCATCGAATAATCTCAGCAGCCAAGACTGTTCTGCACCTTTCCGTACCTGACAGGTTCTTCCTTACATGTGAGTAGCAAATCCATAGAACGTTGCCCCTGTTTGGGTCACTGATCATGTATGAAAAGATTGTCCTCGATACTCTTCAGAAATCTCATCTGCTTCTGCCTTGCTGTGTTGTTGTTCCATCTGGTGTTGGGATGGTTACAGTTCCCTGTGCCTGGTGATTATGATGCTTCTTTTAGCTGTCTAAAGACTTGGAGTCTCTAATTCCTCCTCTTGATCAGGACTCCATAGCAGACACCCACCATGATATCCCCTTTGTTAGCCTCCTATCTGATTTTGACCTATTAACTCTGAATTGGCTTATAACCTGCACCAGGGAAAAGTTCTGTGCATTTAAATGGCATCTTTGTCTAAGGTACAAACCCTCTTTGCCTTCAAGGTCAATCCTTCATGAAGAGTCTGTTTGCATGTGTCATAGCATAGTCTTGTCTGCCTGTGAGTCCTCCAAGTCTCTGTGATCCAATAAACTTGTTCTGTGAATACACACAGATTTCTAATTCCTCCTCTTTTTTCCCATGCTGTATGTTTGCGCATGTGCTGGCACATGATATGGGCCACAGTCATAATGCTTTCTCAGGGAAGCGTGAGAGCCTCCCCCATTATGCTCTCCGTTGCGTGCCTCATCAGGGCCTGCCAGGTCTTCACTTCTCCTCAGGCTTTGTACTCCATCCCTTGACAAACCTAGTTTAGAAATCTTCTTCACAAGGTTAGCAAGCCAGTTGACTCTTATCTCACTTGGCATGCTCTCTCTCCCCAGCTCAGACATTTTTGCATGCAAAACATGAAATATCATGATGTGTTGCAAAAACATGTTTCACTGGAAATGGTGAAAGCCAAAGAAGAGGCTTGTTTCAATGATGAGATAAAGATGTAAAGCACAGGAGTTCTTTGTGGGTAACTTAACGTGCGGTGCACCATTACACTAGAACTAAGGGGGCTGGGATGTAGTAGGTGAAGAACCAGGTTTTCAGGGCTGAAGGTGCAGTAGAAGCCAGCTGTTCTGCAACTGATGCAAAAGACCAGTTCAGCCCTTAGTGTCATTTCTGTCTTTGGCTTAACCTAGTCATGGTATCCTAAATAGTGGCAAAGTCTGTTAGTGTGACGCATGGGATCTGTGTTGTGTTCCTGGCTGTTACCTCACCACCATCAGTGGGCGATTTTAGGGAGGATGTTCCACCTTCCACCTCCAATATGTTTTTGAAGTCCTGTTTTTAAAGAGAAAACATATGCTTTATTGTACAGAAAACCGGAAGAGTCTCTAATCATCCACATGGTGACTATTTCCATGCTTCAAAATTAATTGGAGCACTTGGATGTTTAAAGTTAAGCAGGAGCAGAGATGTCACCAGGGGCATATTGTGAAAGTCATCCACTTGTCTTAATCTTACAATAGTTTTTATTATCTACCCCTTTTCAAAATTTTCTGAAGATCCAGTTAATCTATATAGGACACATTTGCCCAATTAAGAAGAAAAATAAACATTCACTTCATAAAGGTTTAAATGTAAATGAAAGCCCACTTGTTCTACTGATCTTCAGTATATATTATTTTGGAAAGGAACTTTGTTTTCTAACATAAATATTCCTAAACCTTCTCTCTACCACACATATTCTGTGAATTCTGTTCGAGAAGTGGCTTATTCTACTACTGCTACTTTTTTTTTTTTAATTCGTTTATGGCTCAATGTTCTTACAGTATGTAGACTGGTGACTCACAGGTTCCTCCTCTTCTGTTGGTGAGAGGGAACACATGCTACCTAATTCCTATATGTGCCACAGGTGACATTCCTCATGGGGTGTAACTGTGTGAACTGATGGCAGGAGCCCACTCCTAAGTGCTGTTTGGTGTTCTTTTCCTGCTGGTTACCACCAACTGGCAAGTCTTTGGTAATACCAAAGACTGGTTTTGTTTTTGTAGTGCTGTCCTATGATCTGGTAGGTAGTGCGCAGGGGTAAAGTCTCTGTGATGGCAGGCTGGTTCATAATGTCTTTGCTAAAGGTTGCTAAAGGGAGCTATACTAAGTAGCAGAACTTGTAATGTTTTGAGTTAAAGGCTTGGTATTAAAATGCTGGTCTTAAAGTTTGAGGCCTCAGGCACTAAAATAAGACAGCTTTGCTGTTAGTTTTTTTTTTTTTTTTTACTCTCTTTCTGCAATTTTAATTTTTCTATATTTGAAGGGTCAGGTACTGATGAACTCTCCCGTTTTTTCAACTCAACTATACATTGGCAGTAGAGACTGTAAGTTGCAATTAGTTGGAAAGGCAAGACTTAAGCCATTTATTTGGCTCATAATTTTGTTTTGCTAGTTTTATTCATTATCCAACACTTCATTCTTTACATACTTTGTGTTAAAGAACAGCTGTGTTCTCTCATACATGTGAGGTGCGGTAAAGGCATTACCTTCAACTCAAAAGACAGCTTCATAGTGAGGCAGGCGTGCAAGGGGCAGCTTGCATTTGTCAGTCACACTGGTCAGATTTATCAGATCAAGAAGACCAAGAGCTTGTAAAACAGTAAAACGTACTAACAACTTGGGAATACCTGTTCCATGAGTAAGATACATTTATTTGACCTTTTTCTCCCTTTTAGTCATATAAATAAGACTAGTACATCTCTATTTCTAAATGTACTCCTACCCACATCCTACACAGTGCACTTGGTTCCTCTCTAACAGTAGAGAGAGAAAGCAAACTTTGTGAGTCATATGTTGATTACATTGACTGTCTTTTAGGAGTATTACGCACAACTGTAGGGCTGATACAAGAAACTACTGAAAAACAGACAAAAAGGTGGCTGATTGTTATATTTGCTTTACATTGAAGCAAACAATTTGATAGTATATATGTTTCTGTTTTTCATTTCTGTTTGTAGCATGCTTCTTTTAAATTACCTGGGCAAAACTGGCAGAGACACTCCTTTAATGGCAGCTGCAATTTTCTCTGCGGGTTGGAATGTTTTTGAATCTGTAGAATCTCTGGAGAAGCCACTAAACTGGCTTCTTTTCAACTATTACTTGACTACTTGTCTACAATCCTCTATCAGCAGGTGAGTTGCCTTCTGAAATATTAAGCAAGGTGGAAGGATGTTAGCATGAGATCTACAGCAGGTATAATAATATTGGCAAATTAATGCTGTAACAACACTTCACATAGCTGTTCTGTGTGCATTCTTCTGTAAGTTTTGAAATCAAAAGGATCTTTGCAAGACAAATTGTGATCAATGTGACTAAATTTCTCTGCTCCTCAAGGGACTCGGCGCAAGACCAATGTACTTCTATATTTATGGATGAAGTGAATGCATTTTTTTAAATTTTTTAGACATGCACATATTGACTTTGAGTATATATGTATGTATACTAATTCTTTTAAGTTGGTGTTGACTGCAAAAGCATGGAAAGGGACTAGTTTATCTTTTGCTTTATAAAATTAGGGTGTATTTTGTATTCCCAAATATTAAGTTCTCTTATCTTTGGCACCTTTCTCATGGTTTATGGAGATTTTTACTATGTTGCTGGATATGCCTTCATATGAATGAACTTATGCTCTTGGATTCCAGACAGATTTTTAATATGACAGAAAATTAAAACCAAGCATGTTCTTGTTAGGGAGTTATTTCTATAAATGTATTTGTAAAGCAGAGGACTTCTACATCTGTTTATATAAAAAAAACAAACCCTCCAATTTCTCTCTCTTTCTTTTTAGGCATCGACAAATGTTGGAGAAATTATTTGATATGGAGCTCGTGATGAAGGTATGTGAAAATGTTACTTCTGCTTTAGCTGGATGCTGTTTTCCAAATGCTGACATAGTTCCCTATTTGAATTCTGTACTTCAGGCTAGAACTGTTAGAGAATTTGATAAGCAGTTCACTTCAGTCATGTTTGGCTACCGTACAATTGATGATTACTATGAAGATGCTAGCCCATGTCGCAAGCTGAAGTCAGTAGGAATTCCAGTATTATGTCTAAACTCTGTGGATGATGTTTTCTCACCAGGTCATGGTAAGTTTAGGCTTTTTAAAATATATTTATTTGTATATGCAATCATTAAGACCAACTACATAGGTCTGAGCATGAACTCAGACCTATGTGTGGAGCTGTATTTAAATGTTACTTGTACATAGGATCAAAATGTCCAGGGATGGATCTGTCTTGCAATTTATTTGCAATGTAAGACACACAAAACAGTTGATGATGGAGAGACCTGATTAGTACAGAATGCAGAAATACATGGGGTGGCAATTAGCCATCAGTAGACTCTTACGGTCAAAAGAAAGAAAGACGCATATTTAGGATGTGAGCTGTCTCAGTGTAAGGAAGATATCAGATATGTTTCCCTCTCAGAAGCACCCATTTCTATTCACCAAGTATGAAGAGAGCCTATAATGAGGAACTCAGATTCAGATGTCTGGATTGCAGACATTGAGGGTTCAATGAAAGTGAGAACAACTATTTTTTTATTGCCATTTTTCAATCCAGTCGCTACAAAGAATATTTGGGAGTTGCTTATGTTTCAGATTATTTGAAATCCTCAGCTGTTGATCTCAGTGCTACCTCCAGTGCCTGAAAACTGAAAGTAAGAAAAAATGTAAGTTAGCATGTAGGCCAAAATCTAGGGTAAGAGAAGAGATATAGACAAGGTGAGTTCCTAGACGGAGGAATGTTGCAATTAATAAGAATCTAACCAGAAGATGAAGCAGCAATATCAGCTAGTAACAGATAGGCTGAAAACTCTGTTTTCCCTTTTCTTCCTATTTTCTGCCAAACACACGATCATTATAACCATTTTGCTTTTGATCTGAAGATCAAAACTCTGTTGCTAACTGTCTTAAAAAGATATGCTTGTTCTTGTGGTCTGTGTATTGGTTATGGTGTCTGAGAAGAGAGGGAGAACAAAAACTAATGTAGAGGAAAATGACTATAATGAACAGCTAGCTGACGAGACAATCTTCAGCAGTGAACACCCGACACTTTAAATATGAAGTTTATATACTTGATTTATTTCAGGGAAGTTTTCTTCTGCCACCACAAGTCAAGTGAGATTCTTGTAGAATAAGTTGTGAAACCAAAGTGAGTAGGCAAACAGATTAGAACAACAAACAGAAGTATTAAGGAATTGGAAGAGACTCTGTGTGTGTGTACTGTTTATCTGTGTGCAGATGTACAACACATACAGAAACATGCACACACATTATAGTTCGAAGACCTGTTAGAGGCAAATGTGACATGAAGAGAAAAGGGCCACTCCAGTAGAGTGCACTAGAAAAAGACAGTCTGAGTTCTTCCCCTCTTGAACAAAAGCATCCATGCTATGCATGAACAATATAAAAAGGTGACAGCCACCTAATACGAGGGAAAAAATGGTGACTCTGCATTAGCCGAACTACCTATCCCTTACATTGGCCAAAACAGAGGCTTAAAAAATAATAAGATCTGGTCAAACATAGCAATATTATTCTAGAATACTGCATCCACCTTTAACAATTTGCAGTTCAGGGACTTTCTGAGACAGAGTTAGTCCCTTTGTATTTACTAGCCTTTGTAGGAATTTTTTTTTTCCTTAAAATTGGCCAGTTGCTGTTTCTGTTATAAGCATATAATGCCCTGGAAATAAGAATGGATGGGGCTGTGACCCTAAAATCTGTGTCCAAATATAAAATCTAGCTAGTGATTCTGAAGGTAAATTTTTATGGGTCTTATGACCCTGGAGATGACTTTCCCCATAGTAGTGCAAGGGTGATCTGCTGTGCCATGTTTCTGCCATTAAGTATCTTAGAGAGGGAACAATGGCTTCACCTCTATGTTTAACTCTAGCTCAGTTTGTGGTTTCTGTTCTAAAGTGAAGTAGTAACTGTGGCAGGAGTAAGCTAGCTAGTTAGCACAAGTAACATCAGCAGCAAATCAGTGTGCATCTGTCCCTGGAGGATTCATTAACCTTTTCCAGCCTGTTATCACTGGGACCAGGACCTTTGTTAGCTAAATTAAAGCTAGCGCAGATACTCCCTCCCCTTGTCTTTTCATTTTAGAATATAACCTCCAGCTTTCAAGAGTCAACCATTGACCTGGACCCCACAAAACGCAAGAAAACGCTTTTTTACTGCAAGAGTGGTCAAACATTGGCATAGAGAGGTTTGTGGGTCTCCCTCTATGAAGATACTGAAAACCTGATTGGATGCAGTCCTGGGCAACCTGCTCTAGGTAACCCTGCTTGAGCAGCGGGGTTGGACTAGATGATCTCAAGAGGTCTCTTACAGCTCAACAGTTCTGTGATTTTGTAGTCGGACTAGCCAAAAGATTGAGGCCCCTAGAGTACAGCTGTAGCAGATCTCGCCTCCTTTGAAGCTGTTTTTTAAAAGAAACACAGTTCTTGCTGAACAGAGGGTTATAGGGATGGTCTCTTGTGTATGATTAAGTTATCAAACCTATTGTTAGAGTGTCTCAGAAGTCTGACGTTGTAGAGGAATGTGAGGCAGAGCAACAGCACTTCTGAAACAAGAAGTGTTAGAATCTGTTGTAATGACTGTCCATCCTCTCTTAAACTCTAACCTTAACCAGCTTTTCTCCATGAAAATGTTTGGGTGGTTAGGCATTCATAATAAATTCACTGTTAACAGAGTTAATGCTGTTGGTTGTAAACTGTTGTCCTTGCGGTGACAAGTTTACCTTAGAAAGGGCCACCAGGACAATGTTGATTTACAGCTGGTAGCACGACTCTGTTATGTGTGTCTATCCTTGGCTCCTTTTTTGTTTGTGCTATGCACTCTCAATGTGAACAGTTGCACTGGCAGGAGACACAGGGCACCCAGATTCGCAGACTAGAAATTATGGCTTCTGCCATCAGATAGTGGAGTTCATTCATCTTGACGCTTTTGCAGGCTGTTTTATGTTAGCAAACATAACGGGCTGGTGTTACTCTGGGAGGCGACTATTCTGGCAACTGGCTTGTTTTTTTCTGACTTAAAAGCGCGTGGACACATGTAAGCCTGTGGCAGGCAGAGGCAGTTTCCACTTACAACTGTTTAATGGATTCAAAGCCACAAAACTTCTTCTCATCCAGACCCCAGCCTTTTATTGACTTTGGGGACTGGTTATTTCATGCCTCATCACTCCCAGTAATACCTACCAGCCTTTAAGCTACCTTCCACCTCTGTTGTAGATAGCTGTAGTTTCCAACAGCTGGGAACAGGCCTGGAAAACTCATTAGGGAGAAAGCTGTGCCAGAATTCCTTTGTGTTTAAATATACTTTATAAAGCCAGCCACATCTATCATCTTCCTATAACAGAGCTTGGGGGATACAAACCAAGACTGCTTTGTCACTACACAACATGGACCTAAAGAGAGACTTCCCTTATAACCAGCAGATGCTGTCTCTGTTGCCTCTTACTACCTGATCATTTCTTCTCATGTAGCTTTTTGGTACACTTTGTACTTCACAGCAATTATTTTTTAATATATTGTGCAAATGCGCCCTTTGATCTTAGTCCAGTATTAGGAAGAAACAATTCATTTGCAGTCCTTCCTTAATGTTGCTGTTTAAAGTTCATAGAGCTTGGCAGCTGACGTATCTGTAGTTTAATTCTGGAACGCAGTTCTCATATTGCATAATAGTAACTAATGAAAACAAATGCTTTCTTCATTGCGTGACACTTCTCTCACCATAACTAATTTAAACAAGCCATTGCTTCAGGAAATATGTAATATAACCAAGACAAGCCTTTTTATTTTGTAAGTGTAAAAAATAAATCAAGACGACAGAATGATAGAATTCATTATCAGTGTCACATTTAACTTTTCGTCTGAAGTGGCCTTTTTCTCCTCAGAGACTTTAAGCAGCGTATTAGGCATCCGACTTAAATTTCACTGTACTAATGCTTAGCTAATTGCTGCTGGTGGTGTTGTGCCCTTGAAGCTACGTATCATGCCAGCTCCCTCCTGATCCACTGTGCCAAATAACTTCATGTCTGAAGCTCAGCTATACTTTTTATTGAACTCTGAACCTTTTCTGTCCTTCTAAATCCAAACGGAGTAATTGTTCTTAGATGTTACTTTGCATTCTATTATGTAAACAGCACAGTTGAATGAAGTTGTCTGGAGAGACCAAATGGCCAAGGAATGGCCAGATGGATAACAATTAGGGTAAGAGTTTAAGGAACTGGGAGAAATCAACCAAATGATGGAAAAGAAGATCTGACAGCAGTGACTTATTGAAGCCAATACTGCTTCACGTGTATTTTTTTCTATTGTTCTCTTTTAAAAAATACTTTTTGCAAAGAATTTACAACAAATTGATTTTGAACAAGGTTAATTCTGCACATACGTACTTACACTGTGGTTCTGTGATCACAAATGAGGTCTGTGCCTGCTGGATCAAACAGCAGTTCTGATCAGTAGAGACATAAGTACAAGGTTACATGTGGACAAAAATGAACAGCAGTATCTTTTGGTGTGCCATCCTATATCCTATAGTGCATCATATCCAGTGCTCCATTCATCTGCCCTTTACATTGCAGAATTTGCTCTTTTGCATTGTGGGTTTATTTGTGGATGGCTAACAGTCCCTAGAAACAGCCTTGAGAAAAGCACCACACCACTGCCAAGCATCATTTGCATTTTGGCACTGGAGAGCAACACAACATTTTCAGTTCTCTCCTGAGAAGCTGCAGAGCAAGAAACTCTGCTGGGGAGGAGTCATACAAATAGTGACCCAACTGTATCAAGACTGACTATGCCAAGGGCAGGCTCTTCTGTTCACCACAGGGGAGGTAAGAAAAGAGAGGTAGCAGCAGGTCAAACTTGGCACCTACTAAAAATCCTCACTGCAGGTGGAAGCAAATGAGTACATATTCAGCACAGTGCTTCAACTTGTGATAAAAGCAATGATCTGTGGCAGAATTCTGCTGTAAGCACATGTTAGTTAGAATAGGGAGAACTTCAGGATGGGGAAGATGACATTCTTGAAGTGTGTGGCTCGCATCTTACCTGGCACAGAAGATAACCAGCATCCTAGTGCTGGTAAGCTTCTAGGAGAGAGCTGCTGTAGCTGTTTGGAGGCAGGCAGCACACGGCACCCACTACAGTATCGCCAATCAGTTTGGGAATGAATAATTAACCACCAGCAAACTGATTTGGGAGGTTATCATTACGCTGGCAACCTTGGTATGACAGGTATGCAGAGACCACAGTGAGCTTTGCCTGTGCTTCCCCAGCTGAATTGGCACAGCAGAGGAGACATTTACCGGCATCTCCCTTTCACACCCGCAGCAAAAGGCTTTCTCAGCAAGAAAGGATATTTCTGTCTACCCTTTGACACTAGTCTGACAAAGCGAACGACCATCCTGTTTTTGCACCATCTTAGCTAGTCAAGAGGTTTGTTCAGGCCAGTATGCAGCTGATTCTGAATCCATTAGGATCAATGGAGTTCTCACGTTATCTCTGATTCTTGGATATCAAGTCTGTCTCTCCTCACATACTCCTCCCCGTACTCTTCCATATAAGCTTATGCATTAGTCCCCTCAGTGACCAGACAGACAGGTGCCGAATGGCTGTGGAAAGTGTGATTCATTGCCTGAAGCAGGAATGGGGGACTCAGGCTTGAGTCTGAGCCCTAGTTCAGTATTGGGATTCTGTTTAACATGGCCTGTGCACTGCTACAGGGAAGAGGAGCAGATGGCTTGGTACAGATAAGTGGGCAAATTCCCATGCAGCTGGGAGAAGCTGACATGAATTGTAGCCAGTGTACACAGTAATGTGTTCATCTGCAAAATCCAAGGGAGCCAGATCAGAGATTGCTGGGCAGATTAACTCGGGCAAAACTCCAGATGAGCGCTTGCTGAGTCTGGAGTCTGAAAATGATGCATGTGTTGGATTGCAAGAAATAACACGTTGTTTTCTGCATCTCCATTCTTCGGCCTGTGCTATTTCTTCATCAAGGCTGGCAGGCCCTAGGCTTTTACTTCATTGAGTTTGGTTTTTTTTAGTCTTGCCTCAGTATTGCTTAAAAAGGCCCAGATACTGCATATAGTATTTTCAATTTTCCAGCTGAACAAAGGAAAAGCCAAGGACTTCTCGTAGAGACAGTGAGAAGCATTGTTCCTTCCACCTAGTAAAGAATCAAAATCACTTACTAAATGCTTGAATCTATGAACTACTTAGATACGTGCAACTTTGAAAGGAGAAAAAGTGTGAGAGAAATTAATAGCACTCAGTAGCAGAGTTTCACGTACTCTGCAAGAGAATCCCCATTGCTCTCTGGAGCTCAGTCTGTGCTCCATTCAGGGCACAATCAAGTACCTTATGTTATGGGCAGGAACCTTATAACACAACATTCATAAAAGACACTGACCCTTCTATGGATAGGGTTGGTTTAGCATCCATGCTGAGGCCCTGGAGTAGAACAGAGCATGTTGTTCCAGGCCCTGCTGGTAAGGGCCTCTGCAACACAGACTGTTCCCCTGACTCTGAATCACAGAATCACAGAATTATCAGAGTTGGAAGGGACCTCTAGAGATCATCTAGTCCAACTCCCCTGCTAGAGCAGGATTGCCTAGAGCACATTACTCAGGACTGCATCCAGGTGGGTCTGGAAAATCTCCAGGGAAGGGGACTCCACAACCTCCCTGGGCAGCCTGTTCCAGTGCTCTGTCACCCTCACCGTAAAGAACTGTTTCCGTGTATTTGAACGGAACTTCCTGTGTTCTAACTTGTGCCCATTGCCCCTCGTCCTGTTACTTGGAACCATTGAAAAGAGCCTGGCTCCATCCTCCTTCAACCCACCCTTTAGATACTTGTATGCCATAACAAGGTCTCCCCTCAGCCTTCTCTTCTCCAGGCTAAAGAGTCCCAGCTCTCTCAGCCTTTCCTCATAAGGGAGATGCTCCAAGCCCTTAATCATCTTAGTTGCTCTTCGCTGGACTCGCTCCAGCAGTTCCCTGTCCCTCTTGAACTGGGGAGCCCAAAACTGGACACAGTATTCCAGTTGTGGCCTCACCAGTGCAGAGTAGAGGGGGAGAATGACCTCCCTCGACCTACTGGCCACACTCTTCCCTATGCAGCCCAGGATTCCATTGGCCTTTTTGGCAACAAGGGCACATTGCTGGGCCATGGATAATTTACTGTCTACCACAACCCCCAGATCCTTCTCCTCCAAGCTACTTCCCAGCAGGTCCACCCCTAACCTGTACTGGTGCCTAGCATTCTTCCTCCCCAGGTGCAGGACCTTGCACTTGGTTTTGTTGAACCTCATTAGGTTCTTCTCTGCCCAGCAATGAAGGTCCGGTGCTTCTGCCCTGATCTACTTTTAAGTCGCACATCTGTTCACCACAGTCATTGTATTCAAGATCGAGTGACTTACCCTGTCTGGGGGCCCTTCTTTAGCTAAGGGATGCGTGCCGTGCTGTTCTTTTAGTTGCTGAAAACGAAGGCAAATCAGCATCTGAAGCCCACAGCAATGAGTCTGTCAGCATCCAAATGAAAGTCAGGAACTCACCTATAAAGAAAGTAGTGATAAGCAGGGATAATGACTATTTGAGGATAACGATCTTTGAAATAGCAAATGTATAAAAGGGTAAAGGAAAGCAGACTCCTAGAAATAGGAATGATTAGGGTTTTTTCTGAAGGCAGTTCAGTCAGAAAAGGTTGTGGACAACTGAACCCACCATTCCCCCAAAAGTGAACCTGATTAAAATCTCTCTTCAAAAATACTTTAAAATAAAGGATGCAGCAATAGAAATCCTGCAAATGACTTGCTGCTTTGTGTTGTAATACCAAGGCATTTTTACTTTAGCAGGGTATGACCTAAAACCAGATTTATTTTCTTGTGGAATCAAAACCTTTTTTAGACAATACAGTGAAACTCTTACTACTCCCTTCAGTCTGGACAAAGCATGTCGTCTTTTGCTGTTGTTTTTTCTGTCAATTCTGAATAATCAAAATGTCTGTATGAATTTTTTTTCCTTTCCATGAAGTTTATTATTTGAAAACTGGAACTTTAAAAGGCCCTCTTCACTGAAATGTATTGGGATTTCTGCTTGTTCAGGCATATATTTAGCATACTTAAAACTCCAGAGGAAGTTGTTTAAATAAATTAATTTTTATATCAAGAGCACAAACACCATGGCTCCATAAAGCTCCACTGTTGTGTCAAACCGTTTGTATGATAGTGTCGTCCCATCACACTGAAATGCCATTCATAAAGTCATACGCATGTCAGCCTGCACTAACTGACCTTTATTTTCTTTCACAAAGGGAACTGCCCAGGTGATAGCACTGATTAAGCCACATATCTATGCTCATTCAAAATAAGATGCACTGAAGTATCCCTTTCTGTGCATTTCAAGATCAGTGCGTGCCTCAGGTGTAGTTCACTGCCAACTTTAAGCTAAATGCACGCTGTCACTGCAAGGGCCACTTCCCTGCAGTCCTCATCTGACTGTGCCTGCCGCCGTTCATACGTTGGCATTAACATGGGGAACCCGGTCAGGGAGCTGATCCAGCTGAAAACTAACCCAGCAAAAGAAAAATCTTTGTAGTATCTGGTTGAATAATCTAAATTCCAAATTAAATAATTTTCTAGCAGTGACAACTCAGTAGAGAACCACTAACCTACTGGGTGACACGGAGCAGCTTTCTGTGTCCTTGTGCAGTTGTTTTTCCTTCCTCTTTTTCTGTTTACCATGCATATTTAGATTATGAGCTCCCCAGGGCAAGAACCATCTCCCAGTATATTTGCATGGTGTGGTCTAAACGTGTAGGTATAAATGTATGGCAAATCAGATATGATGATAAGCCAGGATAATCTTTAATATTATTTGATAGGATATCTTACAGGCAAAATCTTATTATGACATTAAAGGTTTTGTGTTTAGAGTCTCCTACAGAAAGAATGGGACTCACAATTAAGGTCCCAGTTTCTCAGTTTTTCCAAAGCTGAAAATTGCAACACAGGTTAAAAACTACAGGCTTGATTGTCCTTTCACTTACACCGTTTATACCAAATCATAAGTATGGATTAACATGGTGCTGTTCCATCAGTGGGACTGAAAGAAAGATGAAGCCCAGTCGTTTCTGAAACTTACAGCAGCCCAAAAAATCACACAGATAAGGTGAGTTAATGCTGAAGAGAGAAATGGCTTTTAATACAGCTATGGTTCTACCTCCTGCAGTACCTTTAAGCATGTATTAATGTTGTGCATATTTATTCATATCTAATATGAGAAATGTTTAAGAGAAATTATTCAGTGGCTGGCAATTCATAGAAGGACAAGGACTTAAAACTTTTTTCCTCCATTTTTTTAGCTATACCAGTAGAAACTGCCAAGCAAAATGCAAACGTTGCTTTGGTTCTGACTTCGTGCGGAGGCCACATTGGTTTTCTGGAAGGAATATGGCCAAGGAAGTGCACTTACATGGACAGAGTCTTCAAGCAGTTTGTGCAAGCTATGTTTGAGCATGGAAACAAAATCTTTAGCATGTAGCTTTGGACCACTATTATAGAACAGTGGCACATTCTGACAAGGGCAGTTAAGCTTAATGCACAAATTTTAACTCCTGTAAGCCAGCAAATGGATAAAGTCCATTACTACATGCAAAAATATTTTTTGCCTAAGATTTTGTAGCAAGAAACTAAATATTACATTGTCACTTTTATATTTATTTTTAATATGCCTTACTAAGAATGACCTTAAATGAAACAGCATTCTGCATACATCAAATTGCACTTAACCAAAACCATCAAGTAAACAGATTATAATTCCTCAGGATTTTAATTTAAACCAGTACATATTTAGGAGACTTAATTTAGATCGCTTTTAATATTAGAACGGCAGCACTCAAAATAGCATATATTATCCTGTCACACATAGTACAAGTTGGCCCATTCCTTAGGGCACCGATGGTGAAAATCTTAAAATATGAAAACAAAGGAGGAGGGAATGCAAAGAAGCACTGGTTCTCCAAATCAGTCAAAATTTCAGCATGTTATTCCATAGCATTAGATTGATACCTGCTTTTGCTGTTCTACCCTGACAGTATTCAGATTTAGGGCTAGTTATTGTTTTTTAAACTATGTCAATGCCATACTTGTCTTACATGATTATTTTTTAAACAGCTAATTTATAGTGTTTACATATAACCAAAAGATTCCTTTAAAACAGTACTGTAATAATTTATGTAATTAAAAGGCATGTTGCATCTCAAAGTTCATGTAAAGCTGGGTGTTGTCATATATGTAATATGTACTTCATACAACTGGTAACTCGATGATTCTATCTATTATGTTTATATTACCCTGCAAGAACATTTCAGTTTTAAAGAATAAACATTAGAACATCAGGAAATTATGATATCATCTGCTTTAAATTAAAAAAAAAAAATATCCAAACCCTTTGTCTCTGCTATTGTTTCAGATAATTTCTAAAAAGTATGTAACATACTGTTTAAAGAAAGCTGGGAGCTGAGGTGGGGGGTGAAAGCGCCTTCTCTCTGCTTTGTTTATTTGATATTTTGTCAGCACTTCGGCAATAGGTTGACAAATCACTGAAGCCTTTGCAAGCAGATTTCTGCCCTAAGGGCTTACGAGTTTTTGAGGCTGACCGAGGCATCACTGTTCTCCTCAGCCCTGACACAGTGAGAGCCAACGTGGACCTTTCAGGAAAAAGGACAGTTGGACAGAACGTATTTTGAAACTGTTGGGAAGTCCTAATTTAGGGCATACTGAAATTAAAAAAAGGCTTTTAACCAGCTTCTGTGGAGCTCCCACCTCGTGCTGATCACTGATTTGAGCCCAGCCACATGAGATAAGGCACTAAAGATGCCTTTGCATTTTTATTTTTATCTTTTGAGCAGGGTTAGTACAAGAAGAAAACGCGGATAAAAAAGCAAGTCAGGTCTTTTGTCTCAAGCAGTACGTGAACAGTCCTCTCGCAAGGCATGTTTCCTAGTAACAGCAAAGGAAGAACAAAAATACTTTTTGTCCTTAGAAAAAGAAATTGGGACATGCTATAAGAACGCTAGTTTTGTAAGGTGGAATGTTAAATTAAAAAATTAGAAAGTGTTTCCAAGTTTTGACTTTTCAGACAAGCATTGGCCCTTGCCCAAATAATAAAATCTAACTTATTTTTCCTCTAATAAGGAAAATGAGAAAAGTGACTTGTAAAATTTTCAGCAAACTGAAATTTTGTGCATGTTACTAGAATACATGAAATCAGTGTATTAGTAGGGTGCCTTATTTATTCTTACATTCATTTCCAGTTTTTATGTTCATACAAAACCAGTGAGCAATAAACAGTGTATTGAGCATTATATTTGTAAAATTGTTTGGATACAGTACTGTTCAAAACTCAGCATCAAGTATTTATAAAAATAAAACCACTTACATTAAAAGCATGCCTTATTGTTTAAATAAAAGTAACATGATTAACGGCAGAATTTCTGTCTTTTTGCACTGTCTTATTTCATTTAGGTCCAATCCCATATACATACCCACAGGAGACATTTCTCATTAAAACTATGTCTAGAAAATGTCTATAAAGTTGTGATTTTTCTTCAAATCTAGAGTGTTTTTCGTTACACCCCATTAGTGAAAATGCATTATTGAAAGCACAGTGTGCAAAGTGACAACAATCCAATTTTACTATGGCTATTTTCAAGCCTTCCCAGTCAGATTTTCTGAAACATACAATGTAGACACTTACCTCAGTTCTTGCAGGGGACACACAAGCTAGCAGAAAAGTTTGTGTATGCTATGTGTTATCTTTGTACCTCGTACATAGAGTTTCACCAGTCAGCCAAAATACAGACTCCAGAATCCAGTTCAACTCCTCCATTCAATGTGAATTCATAGGGCCTTTCTTTGGCTTTTTATGTGACCTGGGTATCCAGACAGCATCAGGGATACAAAATGTTGGAGGTGGGAGAAAATCATTAGTTATCAAATGTGCTCAGTACTGGAAAGATGGAGTATAATGAAAATGAAATTCCAAGTCCCAAAGATTGCAGACACCTCTTAAAGAAAACTTTTTTCCTAGTTCGGAATCACACAGTAGTTGAAGTTGGAGGGGACCTCTAGAGATTATCTTGTCCAGTCCACCTGCTCAAAACTGTACATATTACATATGTGCTCCAGAACATCCACCTCTTCTCAATTTGCTCTTGGAGGCAGCGCAAGGTACTGTTCTGTTTATCTGTGAAGCCTTCAGTCACCCAGGACCTGCGACCTTAGCTGTCTTACTACCAGATCATGAAGACCAAGATTTTAAGATGTAATTTACTATGTCCACTCTTGGCAAATGGACTTAGAAAAAAATGAAAATTTCAAATAGAAAAATATGGTTCTATGAATGAAGAGAAACTAACCCACGATACACATTTCATACTGAACAGAAGAAGGATTAATGCTCTTTTTAGAAACTGGGACATGTAACAGCATAGTTTACGAGACTTAGCAGAATGGGCTATGGAGAACAGTCTGCAAGTCTACAGGAGTTGGTGTCAAGAAAATGTCACTAAAGCGCTGGTGATTCCAGGCAGGTCATCATGGTTGTGTCAGTATTGCACCAAGTATCGCAGTTCAGGCATCAACATGCTGACTGTTGCAGAGTGCGACCACTCCGAGCTCTAGACAGACAATCACAGAGATTGGAAAAGGGCTCCATTTTCAAGAATTACTCCCCAGATGTGGTTTAGGAAGCTTCTCCTTCCCTTCTCCCTGCTGCAAGTCACCATTTCCAACTGAGATCCAGTAGTCAACTGTTTCCGCCCTTCAAATCAACAGAATGGAGCAGCTTGCTTATCTCAGCAGTTCCCAAATGTTTCAGGTGATGGCCCCCTTCCCTTTTTCTGTAATTGCTGGACCCTTATGTGCCACTCACATAGATATATATCCACTGTCTGGCCTGGCCCCAAATCTCTGCAAACCAACTGCCTTCCCTCCAGATGTAGCTACCTACAGTTCTTTCTACCCCTGCTCCCCCCATCACCTGAAAAAATCTCATATTCAGCATGCGAGAAAAATGGAAGAGTCCCAGACCAGATTTTTTCCCTGCCTCCCTGCAAAAAGAAAAACACCAAAACAAAACAAAAATCCCCGACTCTGACTCTTCTCCCCACCCCATTTTCAACATACCTCCCCTGCTTTCTTAGGTAGATCTCCTGTAAAGCTCTAACTCCAGGCAGTCAGGGCACCCTCCAATCCCAGTCGGCCCAGGTGACATCCAAGTGGGAATTTCATAGGGGAACTGCCTCTTTCACCTACAACTCCTACAGCTACCTGGCTCCTGCCAGTGACTCAGACCTGCCAGGAAGAGGACTTTTAGCCCCACACATGGTGCTCATGAGTCAAGCATACCGTGCTCTCCCCAGGCCACTTCAGCTCAATGCACCATCGCCCTGAGAAAAAAAAAAAAAAGAGTCACTGAGTTGCCATCAGGCACAGGCACCTTCCAGCCTGAGCCACGTGCTGCTGTGGATGCTGGCTGGTCAAAAAAGAGCCTTCTAATGCTCAAGGCAATGAAGAAGAAAGAGGAAGGTACAAAAAAGCCCAAGAGACTCTCCTCCCCACATGCCGGATCCTGTCCCCACAATAGGGTAGCAGTGCTTCTTACTAGCCAGCAAAATAACTCCTGCTGTAGAATATCCCAGCCATGGGGTTTTTATGGTGGGTTGTTTTTTTTTTTTTTAATTTTCATTCCAACAGAAGAAAAGGAAAAAATCTGCCAAATGCACCAGCAGCCACAACAGCCAGCGGTTCTTCATTGGCAAACACATCTTCCTCTGCGGGATCCAATTTTCCTGTCTCTTTCTTTCTACTGGAGACACAAAAATCAACTTCTCCCTTCTTCCTGGATGACTGTAGAGGGACTTTTTGAATCTTTTGAATGGATCAAAATCTGGGCCCTATGCTGCCTCAGCTGCTCTTCCGGTTCCTTAAAGGATCCCTACACTTAGTGATTAGAAAACCACTACTTTAAATCAGCTATCCTGTCTGAGGCATTCTTCTGATGCACTAGGAGTGCTTGCAGGGTTAATTGCAGCTGACAGATTTAAGCAGCTACTGCCTCTTGGTTGTCAGTCACCACCTCCTCCATCATATGAGATGTCTGATAAACAATAGGGCAGGTTGGGAGCGTGTGAGCATGTCAAATGGGGCTGCAAGGCCTGCGTGCTAGCAGGACTGCTGTGACTGAGCTTGGGATCAAGAGCTCAGCCCTCTAACTATGTAGCCCGCCCTAAGGATGCAGTTTCACAAGCAGCTGCCAATGTTAACAGCTCCCTCATGCCAAAAGGGAAAGGCTTGCTCTTCCTTGTTCCCCACCTTTTCTTATCCTCCCCGATTCCAGTCATATGGTCGTCAGCCTTTCTTGCCGTGGCAGAATATGATCCATTTTTTCCACTGGGTTAATTTTTTGCTAGCTCAGTGAGTTAAATTTGCTTGCCTAGAGTAGTCCCTCAGCTGCTAGAGAGTGGGCGGTATGAGGTAAGGAGCTGGAGCACACTGCTGCGAGCAGGGAAAGAAAGTGGAGAAAATAGTGGGAGAGGCTTCCCCTTTTTGGTGGCAGTCAGCTGTTACACAGGGCCACTGCATCTCCCAAAGCTGTAGCTCAACAGGGCACTCTCTGCAATTAGTGCAATGATCCACATATCGGCTGAGTTACTGCTCCTGTGAAGAATGGCATAACCTAAAAGCAAGTCAT
This sequence comes from Vanellus vanellus, assembly GCF_965231255.1. Classification (NCBI taxonomy): domain Eukaryota; kingdom Metazoa; phylum Chordata; class Aves; order Charadriiformes; family Charadriidae; genus Vanellus; species Vanellus vanellus. The sequence goes on along the minus strand of NC_138906.1, from coordinate 118,229,160 downwards.
TTTTCACTCAGGTGCAGTCAATAGGCACTCCAGCAGTATTACAGTAGTGGCAAACAAGGCTAAATTAACAAAATCCTTTTGGGGTTAAATCTGTCCTATCCACATCCCACCCCCGTGAATGCAGTTCCTCTTTCCTCCCCAGGTCCCTTAGTTCTACAGCAAATCTGTGCCCAAGCACTCCTCTTCATATTCATCACAACTTCTGAGGACAGTAAACTTCTGTAAAGCTTGCATTCTTTCAGCAATGTGACATTTGCTAGCAAGTTCACACCGACATCAGTGCTTCAAAATGCTGCCACCTTCTGTGGAAAAGTGGAAATTTACCCATGTTCTTCCAGCCCATGAACCGAGATTTTCCCGTTTTGGAATTTAATGCTTTATAAGAATGTCTGTTTCTTTACTATTTCCCTGATGTATAGCAAATTATTATTCCATGGAAGGATGCAAGAAAACCTAGCTTTACTTGCTTCATGTTCCTAAGAAAGAGGGATGGGAAAACATTATGTTAAATTTACAAAGTCAGCAATAACATAAAGAAATACTTTTATCATCCCCCAGAAAATCTACAGGCGAGCCAGTGATTAAAGTATCCTTCATCTGGAAAGTATTCTTTAGGTTACTGTAGGAGACCGGGAGACCACGTGTTGCTGCACTCATTGTAAAGTCACAGCAGATTATCAAGCATTAAAGAGGAGCTCTTATACAGGGAGTTATAAATAACATTTCCTCCTATCAGCTTTTTCAAAAACTGCAGCTGCTGAAAATTTCCATTTGTCTAGGACAAACTGTGCTTCAATGAAGTGTGTCCAGAAAGAGGATTTATCAAGGAAGGCAGTTCCTTGTTTCAGCTAATAAAGAGACAAAAAAATTCACAGACAGAACAAAATATCTCCAGGTAATTTTATCTATATATAATTTTTTGGTGCTATTCAGCAACTTGACTGTGATTTCCAACAGTTAATCTCATAAATGTAATATCTATAGAAATCAATAAAATGTTTGGAAGATTATAAAAATGGCATTAAAAGTTTATTATAAAAATAAAAATAACCACTTTTTAAATACTTCCAATATTAACAAAAGAATATTTGCAGAACACCTACGCTGTGTAGCTTCCAATTACTAAATTATTTGTGTGGTCCCTGTCTGTTAAATCAGCAAACTGTAAAGAGAAATCTGTAGAGGAAATCAGAAATCTCTGGGAGAAACCCTGTCACATGCTGCCATTCAAAAATTTTTCTTCTAACATCTTTCACAGTCATTTATTGGTTGTCTAATGCCAAGGTTCATCATGCTGTTCTCCAGTCCTTCTGATGCAGTGATGTACAGACAAATTTACAGTGAAATAAGCTGAGACTGCGTGTGTATCAGCAAATAGGAGTTACTAATAGGAGTGGATAGGCACAGCAAAGCTAATTAATGTTGAGATACTGACACGCATACTATATGCATTTCAGGTGGGATGTACTCAGGTTAGCCCTAGCCTGATAATATGGTTGGAATGCACTAGGCACACACGAGGTACCTCTGCATTAGTATTCTAGTTAGGAACAGGAGCACACTTTTGAAGGAAACCTCCTGATTGCTCCCACTTGTCATGCAGGGTCTTGGAGTATGCATAATGGATTCCTTTTGAAGGAAACCAAACCCACAGACACATCCCCAGAACGTACCTGAGTTCCAACCCTAGCAGTCACCGCATCCACAGGACTAGACTAAAGCTGGTCTGGACTGACACAGCAGCGGTGTGGATGTCTGACCCTCAGCTCTGCTTCTCTCACTCTGAACGCCTCTTGTTACTTGCCAACATAGACATAGGCTCAGACCTGGAAATATCCTGAGGTAATGAAGTCACAACGTAAAGTTAGATGAGGTACAAATCCATTACCCTGTGTAGTAAGGACTGAAATATCCCAGAAAATGGGAAAAAAAAATCACAAATACATGGTTATGCTATAGAAGGAGTTGTGAAACTCAGTGCAGAACACAACTTTTAAAACAGCCAGCCGGCATCTACAGGGTTACTACTGAACTTGGGAAAGCAAAAAGGCAGTTCACCAAGTGAACTCATTGCCCCAGAGACTGCACAGAACCAGGAGACATCCAGCAAAGCTCTTTAGCCTCTGAGACACAGACAAGCATCTCTCCAGCTTTTATGGTCAAGCCACAATACACTGGCACAATGCTGCATCTGCATTTAGACCTACTGGTGTCTGTGCACCTAAAGCAAAACTGATCAGCAGGAGACTACTGAAGTAGTCAGGAAGAAATGTCCCTCTACTCCACTCTCGTGAGACCCCACCTGGAGTATTGCATCCAGCTCTGGAGTCCCCAACATAAGAAGGGCATGGACCTGCTGGAGCATGTCCAGAGGAGAGCCACGAGGATGATCCAAGGTCTGGAGCACCTCTCCTATGAGGACAGGCTGAGAGAGTTGGGGCTGTTCAGCCTGGAGAAGAGAAGGCTCTGGGGAGATCTTATTGCGGCCTTCCAGTACCTAAAGGGGGCCTACAGGAGAGCTGGGGAAGGACTTTTTACTCAGGCATGTAGTGATAGGATGAGGGGGAATGGCTTTAAACTGGAAGAGGGCAGGTTCACTTTGAGGGTGGTAAGGCACTGGAACAGGTTGCCCAGAGAGGTTGTTGAGGCCCCATCCCTGGAGGTGTTCAAGGCCAGGCTGGAGGTGACCTTGGGCAACCTGGTCAAGTAGGAGGTGTCCCTGTCTATGGCAGGGGGGGTTGGAACTCGATGATCTTCAAGGTCCCTTCCAACCTAAACCATTCTATGAGTCTGTATCTTCCAAATTGTGAGATCCCCAGTAACCCCAAAATACACCCTGAGAGAAGTTTCCAAAGGTTAGAGTGGAGATCATTTACAGCACAGCACCAAACCCAATCTTTAGGGGTATTTCCAAACATATTTGCATTAAGCAGCCCCCACACACTTAGGAAATACTGCTGGAACACCACCATTACCAGGAAGTGCATGACTTGGGGAGATTTTTCATTTTTCATTTAGCTGTGCTAGTCATGAGGTGTCACTGACATGCCATGGGCCACCACGTAAGTCATAGAACCATGGAATGGTTGAGGTTGGAAGAAACCTTGAAGATCACCCAGTTCCAACCCCCCTGCCATAGCCGGGACACCTCCCACGAGAGCAGGTTGCTCAAAGCCCCATCCAGCCTGGTCTTGACAGCTCTGGGGATGGGGCATCCACAGCTTCTCCTGGGCAGCCTGCTCCAGTGCCTCACTACCCTCCCAGTAAAGAAGTTCTTCCCAATATCTAATCTAAATTTAGCCTTTTTCAGTTTAAAACCATTACCCCTCGTCCTATCACTAAGTCACTTGGTCAACCCTGGCCTGTCAGCATGCGGCGCTGCCTTCCCCCTTGATTTTGGCAGGCGAGGAGCCTGATAGCAGCGGACGGGGCTTAACGACCAACTCGGGCCCCGGCTAGTGCGAGCCGCCTCAGCCACCGGAATAAGGCCAGGCGGGAAGGGTGTGTGTGTGGGGGGTGGATGGGAAGGCCAGCGCCGGGCCCCCGCTGAGGCAGCGAGGCCCGACCTCCCGCCTCACTGACCGGCCCCGAGAGCGGGCGGGGCACCCACTGCGCATGCACCAACAACATCTCTTCCCTCCCCCCCCCCCTTCCCGACACCCGCCGGAAGTGTCCCGTCTCCGGCGCCGAAGGGGGAGGGGGGACCGGCACGAGCGGCGGGCGGGGCGGGGTTTCTCCAGTGCCCGGATGTGAGCGGGTTTGGGGCTCGGTGCGGCTTCGCCGGGGGACGGGAAGGGGGCGCGAGCCGCCCTGACCTCGGCGCCGCCACCTGCGCGCGCCGCCGCCCCGCCCCATTCCCCTCCCTTCCCTCCTCCCCCCTCCCCTCCTTTCCCCCCCCGCAGCTGGCGAGCCGGGCAGGAGGAGGAGGGCGGCTCGTGCTGCCGGCACGTCTCTGACACTACACTCGCGCGAGGTAAGCGGCCGCCTCGCGCCGGAGGGGGGAGCGGGGGGAGAGGAAGTTTGTGTGTCGGCCTCTCCCCCCCCCCCCCCCCCCCCCCCCCCGTCTGCCAACGACTCCCGTCAACCTTTCGCCCCCTCCCCGCTCTCCCCCACGCCTTCCCGCAGCCCGCCCCGTGACCGGTGGCCCGTCCTGGCGCGGAGAGGTGTCGGTCTGCACCCGGCGCCGGGCCGTAAGGCCGGCGTCTGCCTCCTCGGGCCTGCCCGCCCGGCCGCCGGCCCTGCCCGCCGCCGCCTCCGCGATGGCGGTGGGAGTCAGCGAGCGATAGCCTCTCGCCGACACCTCGCGAGTGGGAGCTGGGGGTGGTGGTGGGGGCGCCCTGCGGGGTACGGCGTCTTCTCCGCAGCCTCCGCTTTACGCCTGCCTTGGCCTGAGGAAGGCTCGGCCGGGTGTAGGGGCTCCCTGCCAGGCCCTGCTCCAGAAGGGTTGTCACGGCGGGGCGCTGAGGCGGATGACACTGGGCCACGCTTGGAGGCCTTCCCTTTTCTTCCTTCCTCTCGAGTTCCGCCGTGGGGTCTCTGCCGGGAGTTGAGGCGCGGGGGCCGCGGGGGTTCTGTCGTGACAGTCAGCGGGGGAGGCTGACGCGCGAGACCCCGGCGCCCTGTCAAGCAGGTCAAGCCCCAGTCTCCGCGCGGGCGGAGGGCTCGACCCTGCTTTAAGGGCTTGAGGGTGTGGGAGTTACGTGCTGCTCTTTTTCCTGTACTTCTTGCACCAAAACCTTTGATTGTTGTGCAGTTCGTTCTTGTACTTCTGTGTCTTCCTTTCCATACTCTGGCTTTACTAGAGGGGACTTCTTCAGGGCAGAAGCTGCCAGTTCTTCAGTGTCTGGAAAAGTCTTTGCTCTGCTGTGCGAAGTATTAGTAGGAAAGAAATTACTATTAAAGAGCTAGTCCTCTTTGTGGGAGGAGAGCATATTTGTCAGTGTCCTGAGAAGAAATACCGGTGAGGGAAGGATTATATTTTCTGTTTTGTACTTGAAAGTCTTTTTTGAGTATGCCATGCTGAGAGTGACAGTGATGTCAGGAAAAAAACGAAGGTCTAGGTGTGTTCAGTGTGTGTCATGGTGCTCTCAAATTCTGAGAGTCAATGGTGTGTTCTAAACTAAGAGAATATAAGACTGAAGACTTATTCAGCAACTAGAGCTTTTATTGTCAGTGTGAGTGGCTGTACTGTGGCTCTGACAGATAGTCTCTGACTAGTGGAAATCCGTAGGCTTGCTAAATGTCACGGCTCGTGAGCCATTAGAAGTAAAGCATACAAATTCTGTTACCTGCTCCTTAGAGAGGGATGTAGAAATAGCACTACAAAAAGTGTTATTAGAGATTTCTTCCCTGGATATGTTCTTGAATTCCATTTCAAATACGAGTTGCTGGTCATGCAGCTTCTTTAAAGGAGAAAGTCAGAAGATAGCACTGGTGTCTGGAATTTGAGAATGATCAGTCTCACGTGGTTAGAAGTGTCTTCATAAAAGAGTGGATAAATGAAAATGGAGTTAAGGACAATTTAAAGTCTGAAAGAAAAGAAAAAGTGCATCTCTACTTTTTCCTTTTGGATAATTACTTACATTCAGCTCTTTTTAATAATTATCTTTTAAATTGTTAGAGAAAGACAGTGTTTTGTCAATACTGGAAGGCTTACTGTAGTTGTAATGAAATGAAAGTTTCTGGTCTGTGTTATACAACTGGTAATTTAAAATTCCTGTTTGACTTTAAAATCTGTTAAATTTAACATCAGATTAGTTAAGGTTTGAAAAGTAATAAAATTTTGCTACAGAAATACTACTTTGTCAGTCTGTCAATGGCAAAAGGTAGTAGATAATTCTTGACCTGAAAAGGTGATTTGGATTTCTGAGCATTGAGTCTTCCAGTAAACTTAATTGTAAAAAGATGTTAGTGAAACTTACCTGAACTATTACTTATGCCATAATAGAAAAATAGTGTCTTTGAATAAGATAGCTTAAAAGTTTCAGAAGCCACAAATAGATGCGAAAGGTATGACCAGCCAAATCTGTGAAGACTTTTTACTGAGAGTCTCTGCTAGTTTTCAGACTCTTGTGCCGATTAACTTCTGTGTCATTGATATAATTCTAGTTCTCATGAAGATGTCATCTTTAACTGCCCAAGGCAAATGTCTCAAATAATGATACTTCCTAGGCTTTCTGTCTCTGATTTTTAGCTTAAGTCATATGAGAAGGAACAGTTATAGGCGGTTGCTGATGCCTATGAAGTTCTGTAGTAGCAGCCACAAAACTTTGCTAGTACAGTCTAATGGATTTATTCACTGTTGCTGTGAGGCACAGGATTGACAGCAGGCCCACTTTTTTGCGGGCTGTGAAAGAGAGCAGCATGCTATTTTTTGGAAGAACGTGAGAGGCTGAGAAACTTCCTTTCAAGTGGTACTATATCTGCCACCTTTTGAAAGGTAAAAGGGTAATGCTTAAGACAGCAAAATGCCAAAAATGGTTGGATATGGAAATAAAATGTGTAGTATTTTTTTTTTAATTGATTATCAAAGAAACTTTAAAACTAGGCAATTTTTGAAGGGATGGAAGAGGGTGGGAATGCCAAAGAGTCTGACAAGGAAGTTAATAAAATGCTTACCACATGAACATTTTATATTTTTCATAGGTGGCATGAAACGTCCTGTTCGTAAGCATATACATGAGGAATGCTCTTGGCACACCTTGATAAGTTACTTTGGCCTAAACATCGATTGCCTCTTGTAAAAACCTGTAAGTAAAATAAATGTAATTTGATTTGAGATTGCTTTGATGATTTGCTTTCTGATCACAGTTAGCATGGTCTGCCTCTAAAAGGAAAAGTGAGTATCAGTTCCCTTGTTTTGTAAAATGGGCAAATCTTTGGTTGTATTAACTGACACAGTAACAACAGTTGACAGAAACTCTAAAACCTGGATCAATTATTTTGTTTTACAGAAATGGCAGCTCAGAAAAGGAAGTCTATGTTAATAGAGCCTTCTGCTAAACGTCCAAAGCTGGACAAGAACAGCAAAGTGTCATCGGCAAAGAAGGAAAAAGAGGTGTCAGATACAAAACATGTCTCAAATAAATCAAAGCCTAATCAGTGTGCAGTGCAGGAGAAAACTGTGCTCAAGACCTCTGTCAAATCAAACAGGTCAGTAACAAAAAAATAAGTAATTGTTCTAGATTATCTTCCTAGACTAAATTAGCGCAGAAACAATCTAAGCAGAATGAATCTGACTTAAAGATACAGCTTGTGCTAATGGGAAGATCAGCCTGAAATCATTGTGATATCTGCTACATGATCTTTCTGTGGAATTATGTTAGTGTCTTGAAATCCAGAAAGACTTCCTCCAAAAAAGGTTCTGAAGCTGAAATAATTTCTATGTAAGCTTATGCTTATTTGAAAGTTGCAAATGTCAACAATTAAAAACTGCTATAGATGTTAAAAAGCATTCATCTGAGGTTCATAGTTCAGTCTTGCCATGCATAAAAACCATAAAGTACTACTCTTAGGAGTAACCAGGTGGAAGTGAAGTGTTTTCAACATGATTCTAGAGAAAATTCTTCTAAAGGTATTGAGGGTGTAAGAGCTACTGTTTTAAAAGAGAAAAGAAAAAAAAGTAAGAGGAAGAGGCTAGTAGGAATGAGAAGAGTCTTATGACAAATTTTACTTTCTGGATGCTGAAAAAATAATTATTTGAATCTTTCAGTGACAATACCAATGAACCTGAACTAGGAATGCGCATGACTACAAGATCATCAGGATTCAACTCGAATACTAAAACAGTACCTGACAAAAAGGTCCAACAGCAGCCTAAATCTACAAAAAATAAGGAGGTATGCCAGAAAAAATCTGTGCAAGAACTTCCTAAGTCAAAATGCGTAACTGCGCCAAATGAGCCAATAATGAGGAGATCACAGAGGCTGCAACAGTTAACACATGTACATGTACCAGCAAGATCCCTGCGCAGCAGAGAAGTTAAAGAAGAAAAAGCTCTTGAATTTAAACGAAGTAGCCAAGCAAAAAAACATACTCGCAGTATCGCGGCAAAAGTACTTAAACCTGCTGGAGAAAAAAAGGAACAGAAAAACACAGAAATAAAGCCAAACAACACAGATAAGGATAAAGAAATACATGTAGAAGTGACCAGCTCTCTGAAAGAGAAAAAGTGTAAAGCAGACAATAAAGATGATGATTCCAACAGTTTTCAGCACAGCCTTCAAGGGTCATCATTACGTCCTGATGAGAGTCTTGAGGAAGTTAAAAAAGACCAAACGGGCCCTGTATCTCCTATTCCTAGCAACACAAGAAAAGGGGAAACAGATTCTCTTAAGCCAAATTCTAAGACAGTAACTAAGGAAAAGCAACAAATACATCAGAACGTAAAAAACAGTACAAAACCAAAAAAGATTTCACAGCCATCTGTAAGTGAAACAAATGTGGCTGATCAACCAGAGAACGATGCGAAATCCAAAAGGGTAAGCATCCTTGAACTTTGTGAAGAAATTGCAGGTGAGATTGAGTCAGATACAGTAGAGGTGAAAAAAGATTCTGCTAATGCTGAGTATAGCAAAACAGAAGAAAAGCATGCCAACATACAGCTTCAACAAAGTGAAATGCTTACTCAGAAAGAACCTAGTCAAAGTACTCAATGCAAACGTTTTTTCCCTAGCAAAAAAGCAATGCCTGTCAAATGCACTCTGAATGGTAGAAATAACTCCTCAAACAAAAACTCTAAATGGACCAAAATTAAATTACTGAAAGCTAGTAACATGAGGCAAGGTAGCTTAAATTCTGCAAATGCCCCTAAGCTTTCTTTGTTAAAAGATTACCCTGAAGTTTCAGAAGCAAGTCAAATGGCTACAGAAGCAGAGCTTTCAAAGGCACAAGGCAAGCTGTCAATAACAGGACTCTCTGAGAATGAAAGTGCAACTTGTGTGCAGGAGAAATCAGATCCTTCATCGGAAAGAGCTGGAGCTAAAGAAGTGACATTAGAAACAAAACAGCCCACAAAGCGAAGTGCAGAAAATGGTTTGTTGCGTAATTTGACAAAACATTTGTGTGAGCCAAGACCAGATGAGGTAAGTCATTTTAATTATGGTGTATGGTGGGAGGGTGTTCTAAATCTGTTCTGTTTTCTGAGAATGCCATGCTGAGAAAGTTTGTTTTAACAATGACTTTATTTTACAGTAACTTAAAATTGTCAAATGTATTCAAGATCCTTTACTGGTGCGTTGCCATAGATGGGATGATAGTAAGATGGAGATTAATCTGTTCCACCCTCCTAAGTTCTGTAGTTAACTAAATGTTGATTGATAAAATTTCCTGCTGGAGTCGGAGATTATACAGATTCATATGAACACTTTTTGATGACTTAAGCTTGCATAGCTGTTCTCTTCTGAAAAGGTGTATTGAAAGAAATGAGAGGAAAAAAGTGTTCTCTATCTGAATGAGCTTCTTTTAAAAATTAAGATTTTAAGCACAAAGGTGTTATATAGGAAGTATTTACAAGCTTATATATAAGATGAAAATGATTTTTTGCAAAATTAATACCACAAACTTCAATATGGACTAGCTAATCATTCACACTTTGTTTGCTTAAAATAATGTAGTAATCAGAAAACTGGTACTGTATTCAAGATGTTAGTTAATACTTAGTTAACTCAGTGATTTTATTAATAGCTTAGAAGCATTAACTAGTTTGTGTTTTTTATTTAATGTTTTCTGTTTTGTTAGAACTTTCGATTACATCTGGAATCCAGTCCAGAAAGTTCTCCAGTAAAGTATGTTACAGCTCCTAAGCCACCAAAACAATTGAAAAAAGAACCTGGAGAAAGTGAACCTCAAGGTAACTGTTTACTACCAACTTTTCCTCTTCTTCTGACCAGTTATATGGGAAGCATAAGTATTCCTTTCAGAGGAGTGCTTCACAGAATAAGGTACAGTTGGTGCAAAACTAAACTTCTGGGATTGGAACTGTTCACCAGGGTTTTCATATTTATTTGTGTCACACCCATGGCTGCTTTAGTAGCAGCAAATGCCCTTTTATCTCTGGGCTGTGTAGTAGGAAAGACAAGTGTCTAATTTTCTACCCAGCTCTGCTTTTAGTGCGTCTGTGTGCATTATGCATGAATATTTTAATGCTTAAATATGCTTCATCTGAGTAAAGGTGAAGCGACAACTTTAAAAAAAACCCAACCAAATCTTTTCCTTTTCCAAGTAATAAAGTAGTAGAACTTCCATATTTCAATTGGGTTCTTCTCTTGGATTGGTTTCTGTTAAGGTTTCTCTTTGAATAAGTATCTGCATTGCTTTCTCCTAAATTGTTTTACATGATCTTGACCAAATGATTAATTTAGTAATCATTCTCCTGTTTTCATTGTCCAGTCTTTATCAGTCTGTGAATGCAGTTTGGTAAACCTTATGACAAGTGTGATGTGAATATTTTGTCTCAAGTACATTTACCTAAGAAATATTATCGATGGATCACTAACATATCTCTTCATTAAATTCCCTCTTAACATTTCATCATTTTGCTTTTGGGTTTTTGGTTTGGGGTTTTTGGTTTGTTTTGAGGTTTGGGTTTTTTATGTTGGTTTGTTTTTTTTTTTTTTTTTAATCTGAACCTGATTTGAGTGCACTGTTAAGAGAATGTAAAAAAAGTTTTTTCTTCCTTTTGCTGTTTTTGATTGTTTCTTTTCCTTAAGTGTTACAGAACACACCTTGGATGGGCACATACTATACATTTGTGATTCTAATATTATACATAAAGCTATTTATATGGGTGTCAGTATAAGCAGATTTAAACTCCTATGTAGTTTCACTGCTGGCCTTGTTTAGCTGCTGGCAAACTGCTCTGCAGAACTGCTGTGGAAATGTTGAAGAAAATTGCATGTTTTTTAAAGTATATATGTAGAAACATTTGAATACTGCCTGAAGGTTGTATCGTTTTTTATTGGCCACAAACAAATTGTAACATTGTCTTGAATATGTTTTTGCAAATCACTGTTTGTGTAGCTCCAGTTTCCTTTGCGACTAAAAACTTTATGATGAAGTTACAATCTCTAATTAATTGTAGGCTTGGCTCCCAAGCAGTTGACGCAAACTTCATTTACAAATCAAACTTCTGAAACTGAGAACAGGTATAGTATTTCATACGTTATGGAATTACAGTAACCTTCCATAGAGTTATGAGAGCTTTTGTTATAAGACTAACTGTTCTGTTGTCTCCCAGCCTCAACTTTCAGTTTCAAATCAGTGATTTGTCCTTTATAAAAATAGAATTTCATTTCACTGTTATTATGGGATGTTTTTATTTTGTTAAGAAAACTATTAAGCAAGATATTTGTAACTGCATGCTTATTTTAAAAAGTAGAGTTTGACAGAGTTGGGAGAACATTTCTAATGGTCTCTTCCTCAAATCAGATGATAACCAGAGAGTATGGGATGGGTTTACTACATGATTTTCATTTGCTGAATTATTTCACTTACTTCTGGAAGACTTTTCTAATCCTTAAATTGTGGGAGTCTTGTATATATTAAATCTCTTTAGGTGGGGAAAAGGGGATTTATTTGGGATTGTTTTGTAATTGCTGTGAAATGGAGTCAGCTGCCATATAAAAAAATGATTCTTGTTCTTACTACTAACTAAATTGTTCTTACAACTAACAGTTCAAACTTATGCTTTATCCTTGATGATGTTGACTGCTGTAGTTTTTGAACAATTGTGACATAGTCTCTGATTTTAGCCAGTTACAAGCTAAATAGAATGATTTCTTTGTACCTGATACCTTAAACAGCAACATAGTTGGCACAGTGGTTAGTATATTGATACCGTTTTCTATAGTCATAATGGAGACAAGAAGAAATGACGTAGTACACTTTCAGTACATCTATCTGGGGCCAGATTAACAATTCTTACTAACCAGCCCTTTTGTACATGTTGTAAAACTCCACTACTATGGAATTTCACAGAAGATGAGTGATAAGATAGATGTAAAGCTAGCTAAATGAATATTTTTAGATTTCTTCAATAAATATTACAATAACTTGGATTTATCATATTTTTGTCCTCATCTGCCAAACAGCTTTATAGTATCTACTCAAATTTATTAACTTCATTAGCTGAACAAGCCCATATTGCTTTACTATTATTTGGGTATATATTTTTCTGGTGAGAGCTTTCTTACCCTGCTTTCTGTATGCTATTCAAGATTTAAGCCATCATTCTTTCTGTGGTACTCTTGCCACAACATAAAGTAATGCCCATATTTACAGCGTAGCTCTCTAGGACTTCGTAAGGAAAGGTTGCAGCAGGAAAAGCCAGACCTTGAAGGTAACTACTTGTGCAAATTTTGGGGAACATGCCAGGAATAAAAAAAGAAGCTATGATTTAGCACAAAAATGCTGTTTTAAAAATGTCTGGCAAGAGCTTTTATTTTTGAAAAAGCTCACTGAATTAACCTGCTACGTCTACTACAGCAGCTGCTACAGTTAAGTGTTTGGCCCTGTATCCTTAGTTGAGAAACAGAAAATATTTAAATACCTAGTTGAAGTACAAGTATTTTTGTGTGTTTTGCTTTGGCGATCTCCACAAGTTTTATCCAAATCTGAAATTAATGTTATTTTTTCCCCTGAATATACTAGCAAGTTTATAGAATAACTTTGTTTTTGAAGCATTATACTACTTTGCAGTGTTTCTTTCAGTCATGACAAGGGGAAACAAACTGAGTGAGAGATTCCAGTGATATCCATCCGTTTATTCCTCAAATCCTCTTCTCGCTCCCTTCCCTGCCAGCCACTAGAAGAGAATAAGTTTGAATTGAATTTGAGAGTTTTATGACATCTGTTTTATATTGCCTGCTTATATTTGTGGGAATATTTGCATGGTCTGCTTTAGCAGCCTGATGTATGATACCTAAAACTAGAAACTGAAACCTTACGTAGGAAATACATAGCATTAGGCACCATCATTTAAGCTCTGAAAATGCTTCAGTTAAATTCTTGTGTTAATGGTTATGACTAACCTACCCCACTTGATTATAATTTTTTTAAAATGTTCTTGTAATTAGGCTAGTCACAAACTGTATTTTCTGGTTAATCCTTTTATTTCCTTATTTTTCCATTAGAATTGCAAATTAAAATATATAGGACTGTGGTTTTGGTGATTAACTTGGATTTCCATCTCGTTAAAATTTAGTTATACTAATCACAATGGCTTTGGGTATCTAGGATGAAATGTATAAGCAGTCCATTTCTTAACATGAAATATATTTATATTTCAAGGCTTCCATTGTCAAATCCTTCATTAGCATCAAAATGCAGTAACTTCCTACCATCTGAGGAACATATTCAGAAGCTAAAAGAAGCAGGAAAAGATGGAGATAAGCAGCTGATCATAGTAAGTAATACCCTTCTAGTAAGGCTTACAGCTTCTTGAAGAAATTACTTTTGAATTTGCAGTGCTGTGTTTTTATGAACTTGTCTAAAAATCATTACTTATACGTACTATTATTGCCATTGTAAATGATTTCTGAAAGTAGAAACTGTACTAGATTGTCATTTAGTATTGATAGAAAAAATGGTGGCAGACAAACATAACATTTAAAGGTGATTCTTGTTACAACAAATTTCTGCATTTTTTAAATAGAATATGTGTTCAGTAAAAATACAGTTGTTTGAGGGAGAATTAACTTGACTTTACTCATATCCAAAATCTCAGTTTCTTAAAACTTCAGAATTATAGGAGGGGGTGCATCTGGCAGATTGTGCGCAAAATTAATATCAACAGATTTATTCCTGCATCATTCAAATGTCCATAAAGATTTTCCTACAGATGCACTCATTTTACCATAATATTTAAGCAGGAATACTAGTTTGGTTATTTGTTCTCGCCCTTTTTTGCTATTAGCAACCAAATGCACGTATCTCTTTTAAAATAAGAAAATGCAAAATGAGATGGAAGAAAGCGACACACAGTCAGTTTTCTATCTTGTGGAATCACACAACTTGATACTGAAAGAATTGGAGGTTTTGGTTGTGTTTTCTTTTGTGTTTTTAATAATCCACACATCAGATAATCCTTGAGAAATGAAAGGCTAGAGCTGGGAAGCTACAGGGGGAGAGGAATCCAGGCCTTTAGGAAGGAGGACTCTGTAGTAAGCTTCTTAAGAAATTACCCCTCTCACGTATATAACTGGTGGTCTTGCTAAATTGCAATTTTTTCATGTAATGGATTATACACATGAAAATATTAATTAAAAGAGAACCAGGTGAATTCTGACCACTGTCTTATTTCCATACTGAAGTATTATAAAATCAAAACTTCTGAGAACTAAATTGATAAACATATCCTTGATTTGCCTAAAGTGATACAAATCTAGGCACTTGAATACCTAGTCACAGAATGGTATATTAACCACATCTAACATTTACAAAGTATTTCAGCTGTTGCCTCTTTGAAACTCATTTTACCAACAGAGTTAAAATGCATGATTAAATATCTTAACTATATTAAAAGGACTGTAAGAATATTCCTTTTCATTTCAGTAAAGCTAACTTAATTTTTGCTCATACAGTAATAGAACTTGACTGAAGAGTTGCGAGGATCTTTTACAAGAAGAAATAGATAATTCTCTTTTTCGCTACCGAAGAGAGGTTGTGTAGCTCTCCTCTGCAGTATTTATACAAAGAGATTTTTAGCAACTTATTGACTATGCTGGTAGTATTCTTGTTTTCAGCCCAAATTAGGAGAGTAGTATTTTTTTTCTCTAGGTATTCAACAGCGAAAATTTTAAGTTATTTACCTAGCAAAATTTTATAATATAAAGAATGGGTCATCAATGAAGAACACTAGGAGAAATGGGAGACCTAGTTTCTTGTTTTCTATGTGTATTTCTGGAACATGCAAGTGAGCGCTGTATTTACTTTCATATTTAAAAATTAACAGCTTCATAATATGTAATATATTTCAGCCCTTCATACAGGTCTAATTCACTTTGATTTTATTGAGTTCAGAGTAGGCTTTCTATTGTGTTGAAAGGGCATTTTGGTAATGCCTGTGGTTCTCTTTACCAAGAAATATTAGGTAAGGTATTGCTCTGTTATTCTTTTACCTAGGGGAAAACTGCCTTTAGCATTGTCAAATCATATAGAGGAACCCAAATATTTGTTAAGCCATTTTGTAAAATACTATCCTTGACATTAGTTACTGTGGAGACGAGCTATAGTTATGTCTGGAATAGTTTGTGCTAGCATCTGGAGGGGAAAAATCATTAAATTGACTTCTAAACTACCAGACTGCTCTTACAAATAGTCAAAAGACTGGGGTTTAAATGCATGTAATGAAATAAGGTACATTGGTACATTTAGTAATTAATAGTTTTGTTTGCAAGACTTTCAAAGGTGTTTATGTACTTCTATAATGATCCTCTGAGAACAGAGAAAAGATTAATTTGGTTTAAGAGCTGTTCAGATTGAAATTTCTCCTGTACAGAGAGGAGTCTTACTACACACAGCCAAATCACTTAAATTAGCATTTATAGTGCCTGTAAAAAAATTTTATGTTTAATAGCTAGAACTCATTTTTATTTCAAGTTTCTGGGGCATTGTATTAAGAGAAGCAGTTTCATTATTTTTCTTTACCTTGAGCAAAGTTGGGAAGTCATGCTCTTATTCTTAGCAAGGAATGTTTAACTTGTACTTTTTTACACTTTTATAAAGGTTAAATGCCTGAAAGGTGCAGTTTTGGCCTCTCTACTGTGAGATCTGATTCTTTTGGAGATCTGTCAAGCTAGCCTATCTTAATGTATGTACAGAATCCTTTTCTTTTTGTAACCAAAGCAGAAAAACTAGTTGGGCTTAGTTTGACTCGCCACATGATACACTATCTTTGTTTAGCTGTGTTTTTTGCTATTGAGTTTTCCTAGTCTTTTGTATTTAAGTTTGACATCTGTCCTTTTAATTGCCTTTACAGTATCTGAGGCTGAGAGTCTGTGATGTTACAATACTGTGTGTGTATTCTAACCTTTTAATTTCCTGAGCTATATTTAGAGAGGTGTTATGGTAAAACTAGTCTTTGTTTCTCAGGATATGCTTTCTTCTTTTATATTTAATCCTTAAAGATGTATCTTACCTTCCTTCTCCTATATGATTGCTATAATGAATAGATTAATTTTCTATTTTTCTTAAGTAATACAATCTTTAACAAGCTTTAAGGCTTAGCTGTAACAGAACTAAAATAATACAACTTCTGTTTGCAGAAGAAATATTATTAGTTGTACTTGCACTATTCTCTTGGTGCACATCATGTAGTTATCTGAACAGCTTTCAAACATAAAATTATCTTCATTTTGTAGAGATACAACTTAGACAAAAGATGAGTTGTTTCTGTTTCCTTCAGATTTGCTTGCTGTCACACATCTTAAAAAGCAAGTCTCTTCAGAGCATAGAACTTCAGCTGAAAACAGCAAGGAATCTAGTCTGCAACAAACTTTGTAAAACAAACAGTGACAGGAAACAATGGCATTCGAAGTGATATGCAAAGATTTAGATTCAGACCAAGGAGAGTATGATCTGTTTTTCTGGAGGAAAGAAATTAAGATTGAGGCTAAAAATACTTTGTTCCAAATCCATGACTTGGTGTTTAAAGAAGCAGTCTCTGCTGAATATTTGTGAGCTGTACCTTCTTACACTTCATTTAAATGTTCAGTTGGTAGGTTGACAGGTTATGTTAAGCTCCATGTTGGAAGTTTTGTAGAGCAGTGCACTAAAATTGTTCTGTACTTTCCAAGTACTTGAATCTGATGTGCAAATATGAGAACTTGAATATGAAATAATCTGTTCCTTTAACTTGGAAAGAAATACAAATGTGCAAAGCATATGTTTTCAATTTTCATAAAATGAGATATGTTTTACATCCAAGACAAGGAAAAGTCAGTTGTTTGCTTCTTGTAAAAATTCTACTTGCCTGCCAGATCTAGGACAAAATTTGACCATAAGAATAGGAATTAATAAAAGCATTAATGCTACAAAGAAATGTTCTAAATAATGACCCATGAAGTACAGGGATACTTCTTCCATTTTATGCCAGTAGAGACATGTTCCTTTGAAAATTGAACTATTCTTTTGAAAATGATATTCATCAATTTGAGGAAAGAACACGTAAAAAGAATAAACAGCAAAACCAAGTCACTGAAGTGGTAAAAAGATAGTAGAGAGTTACAGAGGCTTTTCTGCCTTTCTAGAGATCTGAGTTAATGCCTGGATGCAAGCAAACATGATTAAATGTAGATCTCTTTCTAATTAGCAGCAAATGTACGGATCGGATTGTTTGATGGAAGATACTTTTGATTCCAAGGTTTGAATTGGTACTATATGTGGAAGTAATGTGCAGGCTAATCCAGTTTACACATTTGGATATCATATTTGAATTTTTCCTTACATATATTTGGGTTAAACTTGAATCTAGTTTACTGTATGGCTGAAATAGGTAATATATGAAAGCAATATTTTGATTTAAGCGGAAAACACAATCCTCCGTGGAAATAATAAGTGTAAAAGTGATTTCTTATAAGCCTGAAGAAGGTTGCATAATGATCATTTGAAATTGCTGTTTTCTTCCTTAAACTGGTGTAGTCCAGTTGGCAATTTCTGTGAAGAATTGGAAGACACCTTTTGAGCAATGTTTTGTTGTTCACATTACTTAAGTACTGCCTCTTTTCTTTCCTGTAATCTCAGTAAAAACAAGGCGGTGGTTACTGCATAAGTGACTGGGGAGGGAGTTTGGTAGTTGAGAGCAGTCACTCTTCCTTTCTTCCCACACAAACCTTACCCTTTGGGACAGCTCTGCTCTTAGGGGGACAGTAATGGCCATCCTTTCTTATTGTCACTCCTGCCCATTTGTACTTCACTACAGCAACCTAGCTTTCTCTAGTAAATTCAGGTGGGTTGTGCTTGGTGTCTTTTGTCCTGAAGGTGAGAATGTTTTGTAAAGTTAGCTGGGGACCTGATACAGGGATTCAGGCACCAAGGCTACTAACATTGTGTTGTGGGTTAACGCTGTCAGGCATCGAAGCACTGTGCTGTTGTTCGCTCCCTCCACCCAAGTAGGGTGGGGGAGAAAACTCATAGGTTGATAGAAGGACAGTTTAATAGGTAAAGCAAAAGCTGTGTGCGCAAGCAAAGCAAAAGAAGGAATTCATTCACTACTGCCCATCGGCTTGGCTTGCAGGTGTGTAGCCATCTCCAGGAAAGCAGGGCTCTATCATGTGTAACAGTTGGGAAGACAAATGCTGTAACTCCAAAAATCCTCCCCTTCCTCCCTCTTTCCCCCAGCTTTTATTGCTCAGCATGATGCCATGCCATGTGGTATGGGATACCCTCTGGTCAGTCGGGGTGAGCTGTCCCGGCTCCGTCCCATCTTAACTTCTTGTGCACCCCCAGCCTGCTTGCTGGTGGGGTGGTGTGAGAAGCAGAAAAGTCCTTGACGCTGTGTAAGTACTGCTCAGCAATAGCTGAAACATCCCTGTATTATCAACACTGTTTTGGTCACAAATCTAAAACATAATACCATAACAGCTGCTGTGAAGGAAATTAACCTTATCCCAGCCAAAACCAGTATACATTGGAACACTCCGTAATATTCTTGAATAATGTTTTTATATGGGTTGCAAAGGGATTAATTGTCCATTGTAAATAGTGTGCAGGTTTGTTTTTTAACTTTGTATTTTTTCATATTGCTTTAGCTAATGACCAGTGAGGTTATAATTTCATTATGTATAATGACCCTCCATTTTCATTTTTCAAATATGTTAAATAAAATTAGATACATCACAGTTATGAAAGTTTCAAGTTGATTTATATACTTTGGCTAAAATAGTTTTTCAGAAAGATGTGTAGGGGTGACATGTTTGGGTTTTTTTGCTTGGTTGTTTGGGGTTTTTTTGTTAAATTCCACAGTATGAATTTTGAAGTGAAACTTGTTTCCGAGTTGGGTCATGTCTTCTGATCCTCCTGGTCAGCAAGGGGATCTGCCCATCAGCTTCCAGTCTTGAATGGATCTTTCGTTGAAATAGCATTCTTTGACCTTTTCATTTTCTGTGGAGAGCCCAAAAATCTTTGTGGTGTTTCTTCCTGCTCTTCTTGTATTTCCTTTCCAGCCTGCCTGTTTCTATGGCTGGGTTTTATTCTTTGTTCTGTGAAAAGACTAGAGGAAAAAATAATATTCCTCTAACACTAGGTAATCAAGAAGGGGAGGTGACCTAATCTGTGCCTGGAGAGAGAGAGAAAGGAAGAGAAAAAAAAAAAAAAAAAGGGATCCCCTTTTCATCTCCTACAGAGGCACCAAATGCCTTTTTTGCTTGCAGGGCTCCTTATTCCACATATGGAGGATCAGCAGACATGCACCTTCTCAAAGAAGATATTGGTAAGACTTTTCTTTCTGTCTAACACAGAATTAAGAAACCCTTCTGGAGATGAAGGCAACATTGTCTCAATATTCAATTACAGTGAGCCTTGAAACATCACATATCCTGTGCTTATATTATTGAGGATTGCCTGAGATGTCAGGAATGCTTAGTTACCATCTACACATGCAGAATTTGCTTAGGGAATAAAAGTATCCTTGCTCTTTATTGTTACTGTTTAGAAAATTGAGCTTTAAATAGAGTAACACATTCTTCTGCCTACAACTCCATGTTTTCTTAAATATTGCTCTGAAAAGCAAAGAGCTCTGAGAGACAAACCTCTTCTAGTTTGTGACAAGTCGACAGTTTATTCTCCAGTACCCAGTATATAATGTTTGCCAAGAAGAAATATTTTTACCCCAAAATCCCAGTTTTAAGTTTTTATTTACTCTCATATGTGGTGCATAAGGTGTTCTTGGGTGGTGTGGGTTTTTTGGGTGGGTTTTTGGTTTTGTGTTTTTTTTTATTCCTCCCTCCCTATTAGGAAGGACTGACAACTCTTAATGCAGTATTGTTGTTTGGGAGCACTTTTTCCATCTTGATGCATGCCCTTTCCACTTTTGCTTATGCCATGACATCAGGTTCAAAATAGTCGGATTATATAGATGTTTTATTAAAGTACAAAAATGCATTCTTCATAATTCCTGACTTTATTTTGCATGTCTTGGTTTGGGTTGTTGTTTTTTTTTTTTTTTTTTTTATATTTGTTGTAGTCTGCACTGGATTTACAAAGCTGCTGTGGTTTTGTGCTTTTTTTTTTTTTCTGAAGCATTATGTCCTGCGGTGTGGCTTTGAAATAATACTTCAGTTACACAAAAAGGCTATCTTCTTTACTACCCTCAGGTTGCTGTAAAGTGTTTGCTAAAATGTATAGTCAGCATTTGTTAGGACTACAGAGTTCAAAAGTTTGTTTTAGATACTACAATATGTTTTTTCTGATATTTGCATAATAGGTTTTTAATATTAACCTGCGTGTGTAACCTGTTGATACAACTGAATGCATGTAAAAATTGTAATATCAGTGAAATCCTTAAAAAAAACCCCAAAACACCCCCCACAACCCACTGATCCCAGCAACATACAAGAAAGTCAGACTGTAAAATACAGTATGGCAGTACTATTCCAGGGGAATTACCTGTTCCTGGAGAGATGCAAAACAGCATATGTATTTACAAGGCAAGATGGCATGAGCTAAGGAGCCTAACAACTTTTGAGGATATTCTTGCCCCATATTTTTTGGTGACTTCCTACATAGCTAGGCCTTTTTTTGGCTTGAGACTTTTGGTAGTAAACTAATAGATACTTTAGCTTAAATACCTTTAGCTTCTTGATCATTTGAACAGAAATTCTTTCATGAGACTTACTGCAGTACTTATACATGCTAAATATTTTAAAAGTTGCTTTATGTAGCTGATATTCTAATTTACGTGTCTTATTTTTTTAAGTATATTCTAAGCATCAAAGTAGGCTTCCTCTTCGTTTTTCCTACCCTAGATATAGGGCATTATGTGTTCCATCTTCAAGATAGGAATTACTAAGTTCGGTTCAATTGGTCCATCTTAAGATAATTGCCATACATCATCCTTCCTGCTGAACTGCCTTTTTTCACCTTCCATGTATAAACCCTGGAAATGCAGTATATTTCTGGTGGCCAGATGAGTACTTTGTTTTGAACTATACTGCTGATTTAAAGGAATTCTTCAGATAAAATGTGTTGGATTTAATTTTTACACCTTTAGAAACCTCATCTTATTCTGACTTGGCAAATCTAACCTCAGGGTTCATTTTTCCTTTTTCCTTCAGAAAATTAATACGCGCATGTTTCTCCTTCTGTATACAGTAGGAACGTATAAATTAACCTACAGTTAAAGCAATAGCTTCTCAGATTCAGCTTCTTTCTCTTTGTTGAGTTCCGTATATGTGCTCTTAAAGAGAAGTTTAACTCTTCAGTTTGCCTGGCCAATTGTACCTTTAGTCTCTTCTTGCAAAGAAACTGATACCTACATTTTAGATTTCACTAACGACTGCTTGAAATAAGTTGCTGTTGTGTGGAGAACTAAGCTATCATCTAGCTCTTAGACATACTTAAACATATCTTTGAAGATGGAAGAAGTAAGAAATTATTCGTAAACACTTTTGCTATGTTGCAAAATGTTTTCTTCTGTAAAGTAGGCTTTTTTACTATGAATATTTTCAGCACTTAGAAAATGCAATTAAGTTCAGGTGATCTGTTTTCTTGCAAATTGTGCATTTTCAATTTGTGCACACAGATAAATTCCCTTTTAAAAAACACCTTCAAGTCGTCTTTTGCTTACACAATATCCTATTTTATACTCTAAAATAACTTTTTGTTTATTATTTGAGATATATGTTGAAATAGATTAAAAGTGACATTTATTGCTGCTTATATAAACTCAATTTCCAAATGTAGTTAAAGAAAAATATAATGTATTTGAGCATTAAGCCATAACTTAACATGTGCTTTTTTTGGTAGAGACTTCAACCTAACTAGTATTCTTCTGCTCTTTGCAAAAAGCACCCCCTGCACCAGACATTTCACTCCTTATTAGGCACTAACTTTTTCCTCTGAACGTACTTCAAAATTAGCAACACTGTTTTAATGAATAAATAGCAAAGCAATAGGTACTGAGTAGTGCCCCGAATTTGGTAATAGTTGGTTATAGAGTAGGAGAATAACCTAAAGGTTCATGAGTAAAATGGTATGATCTTCCATTTGGATTGTAGCTGCTATCCAGTGTCTGAAAAATAAAAGTGATGAACCATAAGCAATTAAGATAGCGTGTAAAACATCATACTTAGCTGTTTAAAATTAATAGTTAAAGCTTAAGCCCTGGGAGCATATTAAGTGAGACTTTTTGTCAATGAAGAGAGGGATAAAAAACCTGAATGTTACTTGCTTGCTTTGAAGTATTTAGTTTTCGTAAAAACCTAAAAGGTAGTAATCAGCTGCTGCAGATGTATTGCTGATCTTAATGATTATTTCCGTAACTTTTTTTTATAATGTCCTTCCAAACATTCAGGAAAATAGCTCACCTTTGGCCCACCTCAAAGCAATTCACAACCAAAAGGCAGGCAGCAGTGGGAATTTTCTTTGTGGAAGATGATTATGTTTACTGCAAATAGGGTAACAAAGGAAGAATTCTGTTCTTTGTATTTCATAAAATAAAAGAGAAGGCATTTGTTCAAAAGTAATGGGGGTGGAGCTAATTTTAATTTTAGGTATCGTTTGCTCTGTGATTGCTGCCTGTGCCTTTTGAGGCTGTATGGGTTTTTGAAAGATGGAATTCTAAATGCTGTACTTGTTCTTTTTCCTGTTTCACTCAATTTTAGCCTCTGTGTTGAGTTTCCAGAAGAGAAGTTATAAAAGGCATGTCTGATTAGATGAAAGTTCTGTTAAACTGTATTTACTGTGCTTGCAATTGAAAAATACCTTTCTTTTTTTTCTTTTTCTCTTAAATAGGATGCAGGACAGAAGAGATTTGGTGCTATTTCCTGTAATATTTGTGGAATGCTTTACACTGCGTCAAATCCAGAGGATGAAACCCAACATCTGCTATTTCATAACCAGTTCATAAGTGCTGTCAAATATGTGGTAAGAAAACCTTATATTTTTAAAGGCATATGCGATATCTTTTATTTGCTGTGTACTAGTTACAATTTCTATTCATTAAGCTGTGGTTTAATAGCTTAGTATCGCAGTAGACCATTAATAATCCACTTTGGCAAATAAATTTTTTAAGAGCTGTGGTGGACAGGTTATATGTAATGTATAAAAATATTTAGTAGGATAGTGGTGTTTCATTGCCATTGTGTTCTTTCTGTTACAATTCCCTTATCTTGGGGAGGTGAGGGTTGTAACAGAAAACAAAGGAATGTCACTGTTCTGAAAGCGCTAAATACAGGTTTCAGTACAACTGGTGTTTGCAGTGGTTGGTTTAATAGTCAGATAAAGAGCTGATTGTACTGTTTTTGTAATTGTGTAATCTTACATGACTTCCAAATTACTTTTTCTCAATTGTGTGTAATTTTAAGAGAGACTCCCTAGGAATCCAGCTGATACAACTTCATAGTATATTGAAACTTTACTGAATTTATAGTGTGATTGTAATCTTTAAGCATAAAGTCCAAAGTATTATTCTGTAACTTTATTATATGTGCTGTATCTGAGTATATCTCATATTAAAGCTCAGATTTGAAAAAAAAAAAATATGTACAATTTAAAGTATAATGTAAAATCAGCTATTTACACTAGCTGATATTACAAGACCTGTAGGAAATGCCTGTTCACATGTCTGAAATCCAGAATAGAATCCACAAAGTCTATTTTCTTTATCACACATGTTACCTTCAGTACTCTACACTCGAGTAGATAAGACCTCCAGGATAACTGAACTGAGGCCACCAATTCATTTCATGTAGGTACCAAATGGCTTTTGGGCTACTCTTAAATCTCAAGCTCAATTTTATCCCACTGTTTACAAATATAAAGATGTATCTTCATAGTTTCAAACACTTTAGCTATCTTGTAAATATAGTTCTGGAATTTGTTCTCTTTGTTAATTTTTGCTGAATAATCCAGACATTTTGAAAGATCTGTTCTGGTACACATTAGCTACATTGTAGGGTGAGACTGGGCAGAAGGTGTGATGAAATGCAATACACTATAATGGCAGCATATAATGCGTTTCCCATTTTATTCCTGTTTGTCCTCCCTCCCCGCCCACCAAGTACTTTTACATCTTTAACGTTACGAAAGATGTAAACATAATTTGCAGAAGATGGTGTTAGTTCTTTTGGACAGAAACTGGCAGATGAGTTCAACGTTTACTTAAAGCTGCTATGTTCACATAGACAGGAAACTGCACTGAAGTTTGAATGTTTTCAAAGTTGAAAGAGCTGAACTTTATCACTTGTATGTATGTCTAGAGTAACAACACGATTAACATAAAAGTGAAAGAGCAGACTGCCTTAAACTAGTTTTAAATAACTACGTATAAAGTTAGGTATGCTTTCCCTATTGTTTTTTCAGTTGCTAGGCATCTTTTTAAAACTTCACGTAATGTGTAATCAAGGAAATTGTTTTGTCAGTTCAGTGAGTAAACAGTTCTCTCTGGGCAGTCTTTTAAGAATGTAGTTGTGTTTTGTGACATCATAGATGGCTATAGGGTGATAATTTAGACGGTTATTATAGAACAGAAACTGTAGAGTAAGAGGCAAAGGAAGGAGTCTTAAGTCTCTAAATTCCCCTCTGTTTGTTTTTTTTTTTTTTCCCCTAATAACAATTTGGTTGACATTCTGTTTTCTGCATGGATAAGTAACTTTTGCTGTGCTAAATAGTGTCTTTAATACTAGTCATTTGTCACATAGTGGTTCTTGGTTGACTGTATTGTGGTAACGTCTGGGAGAGAAACATCCTCACCTCCTCTTAGAAAATAATCTGAATTTTAGATAAGTCTTCATGCCAGTGAATTAGTACACCAAGTCTCCACTTGTTAATTCTTAGTCATCCAGAAATACCAGAAGAGTGATTGCTAGTTATCCTAGTTTTGCTAGGCAGTTTCTAGTGGGGATTGTTGGGAGGATGGCTCAGAGGTGTGATATGGTTTGTTTCTAGATATTTGTATTTAGTTACTGTATTGAAACTATAACTACCTTGCTTTCCCTGGCAGAATGTGTTAACTGGACAGTAGCATCATGGAATTAAAATACTGTTCTAGAGAAAGTCTTGTTAACTTCTTGGTTAGACTTTCTGGTCCAGGAACACCTAGTCTTGGTGACCTTGGTATGTTACTTTATTAGCTCTCCAGATACTCTTTTTTATGTAGTTAATATATTTGGCATTACTGATGATTTGGAGGCCTTTCTAAGATATCTTAGAAGCATTTTTTCATTCTCTTCGTATTCACATTCTTCATGCCATATGATGCAGTCCCAGGCTGAATTAAGAAGACATTTCTCAGTTTTTCCTCCCTTTTAAGTGTCTCTTGTTACGTGCTTAGTGGTTCTATTGATGATTCATTCCACAGAATCACGAAAAGAAGGCCTATATACATTATCATGATGGAGCTTCTTGCTGTGAACTGTGAAAATGTCCTTTATTGTTAGTGTGTTGCCCACCTGCATGCAGCTGCTTTGTGGTGGTTTTTTTTGAAGTACTGAGTAGTCAGAAGATAGTTTGCATGCAAATAATAAATTATTTACTGATACGGGTTTTCTGAAGGGTGCCGTTTGCTACCAATGGAAGCATGTAAATTGAATAAGCAAGGAGGTAAGTTGGTCAAGGATAGTACTGGAGCAGGAATGTGGGAGATGTCCCCTACTGCAGATAAATGTAGCAGTCTGTCTCACTATCCTTCTGGTTTCAGACATCTGAAAGTCTCCAGAAAAAAATATGCCATTCTAGCATGTATGTGCGTTGAGTGATGACATATACATCAAGTCTTAACTCCAGTGGGGTGGGTAACTTTGTGGGACAGATACATGGTTCAGTTTTATAAAATCCTCTAGCTGTCATACCATACAATGCCAATTGTGTATCCTCTCTGTGATACCATGTAGTATCAACTATTTTTGCAAAATTTTTTAAGAGCAAGACATCATTTTTAATGATGTTTTTAAGTTGCCAAGCTAAAATCTTGAGTTAGGAAATGCCTGTGTATTCAGGTGCCTGATGTGAATGCAGTGGGTGAGTTTGTATTTCAAGATAATCTTAGTTAGGAATATCTTGAGCTGAAGAAAGTGGAAGAAGCTGTTATTTGAGCTAATGTCTAATCTGATAAGTTTTAAATAGCTATTCTGCTGTAACTGCATCCAAGCCCGTTTGTGAGGATTTTCAGATTAAAAAAAAACACCCCATTTGACTTCTTGGGACCTCAGGTTAATAGAATATCAGGATTGAAGATGATGGTGAACTTCATGTCATTTTAGAAAGATTTCATGCTTGTCTTGACTTGCATTAATTCCAGAAGTGATACACCTGTACAATATAAAACTTAGTTAAGTACTTCAAATAAAGTTCTTGCTGTTAGCTGTCTTATCTGAGAATCTTAGTTTTAACATCCAAGGATCTTAATGTGTTCTACAGTCAAAACCTCATTCTCTATATTATGTTCATAGGGAAGAGAGGCAGAATATCTGTAATTTGATGAAGGAGTCAGGAAGAAGAATGCAGTAGACCTATTTCTGTGCTACAAATTATCAAGGATAAAAGTGCACAAAAATGCATACTGAACTTGATTATTAGGGGAAAATTTCATAAATGCTTTTCTTAGCAAAACCCAAGAATTATACAATATTAACCACATTTTTCTCACTACCTCAATATTTTGAGGAAAAAACAGTATAAGAAGAAACCACCACTGATTTTCATGTATTTGTATTCATTTGAGAAATAAGGAGTACAGACAGGCCAGAACTCATGTATATAGACACCAGGTTTGCTGTCCCATTTCCTACTCTTAGGTAGGAACTTGTAAAACATGAGGAAATGCACGGGAAGCACTCTATTGTGTCTTCTAACTTATGCTTTTAAAGACAAATCTACATCAGAGATTATTTTAAACTATAAGCAGAACATAGTTCATGTGAAATTGAGTGCTGAACATTTCAGTTACCATACTATTAATGTTGGAGCCATCTTTACAACCATATTACACATCATTCGTTATATACTTATGTAATATCCAATGAAAGCAATGGACTGCACAGTGTAGTGGTAGTTGCTGCCCTTAATATTTCATGATGTGGTGACTACTGCTTGTCTGTATTGTCCTTTTTTTGAATTATTTCTTTTGTAATTCTATTGCCATTGCACCTTAATAAACAAGCAGAAGCAATATTCAATTTTGTTTGAATTGGGAGGAAAAGTTAGAGGTAGATTAAAAAGGATTTAACTGTGCGTCGCAGAGTTGCCTTATGTTCGCAAACAATTACAAATACCTCTAGGATAAATAGCTGTAATGTGGAGCGGAGGAGGATAGTCCAACAGTCATTACACACCAATGGGGCTCTGTGCAGCAGCAGTCTGTCCAGCTGTGGTGATTAAAGTGTATGTGCCTTGCTGCTGCTGGCTATAGGTAATCTGTCATTGAGCACCCATATCAGGGTGCAGTGGTTATAGTCATGTTCTTTTACCCCAGGCATTGCAGAACATGTATCCTGGTGGGAACAATAGCTTTCCTTTTAACTTTGGTCATCACAAGCAATGTATATCAATGCTTAGGCATCTGATTCAACAGCAAATAAGTCTTAATGCCCTAAAGTAACGTCAATTGTAAGGAAAGGAAAAGCAATTTTTGCAGTAGGATATTATGAAGTATATTGCAGACATAATGCTTTTGTTTCTTACTACAGTAAGGTGTTCTTGCCATCTGCCTGAGTGAAGGAGTCCTACTTTAGTTCTCAGTGATTGAAATACCTTGCAAGCTGTTGTATTTTGTTTTACTAGTGCTTAAATAGGAGGGTTTGTTTAATACAAAAAAAGTTAATAGGTTTGTTAAGGGATATCATCTTTAGACCACATGCAAGATACTGGTACTAAAGCATATTTTGTGTATTATAGGTATCTAATAGGGTCAGTCCCAGCTGAAGCTATAGCACATTTTCCTTAACAGCCTTAGTATTAGCGTATGGCAGATCTGTGACCAATCCTGTGCATTACTTCCATTTGGCTGGTTTAAAGGAAGCACAGTTAATTCCTTACTAAAACTGAACAATAAAGATACTGAAGATGCAGATACTTGTGTGAAATGTTAGGTTTTTTCTTTTTGAAATTCTTAGAGCTGCATCAGTAACAAAGGAATATGACTTTAAAATGTCTTCACTAAAAATCTTGGATGAGCTATGGGTTTGCAGAAACTTTTTGGAAAGCTTCATCTAAAAGATACATTCCTGAATAAATTCTGTAATACTTCGATTTGGAAACTACCCCTCCTATGAATATGATCAGTCCCCATATTATACTAATCACTTAAGGAAATGAACAGGTGGATAATAATGAAAATAATGAGCTCTAAGGATTAGAGAGTCTATTATTGCATTTTTACAGAATTATTTTTAGACTTTTGCTAATATACTGTTGCTTAGAAGTGTAACAGCAGTATCATGTTCAGGAATGCTTTCTTCCATCAGATTTCTTTTTTTTTTTTTTTTTTAAATAACCTGGGTATATTGTTAACAGGATACCTTAACCTAAAATTTAGGGTTGAATTTTCTGCACTGGGCCTGCAACCTAAAATTTAGGGTTGAATTTTCTGCACTGGGCCTGCAACCTAAAATTTAGGGTTGAATTTTCTGCACTGGGCCTGCAACCTAAAATTTAGGGTTGAATTTTCTGCACTGGGCCTGCAACATTCTGGATGCTGTAATGGTAGCTTTGTCAAACACATTGTGTTTGTCTGCTGAGTGATGGTCACAGTTGGTTTAAAATAGGCGATAGAAACCTTTTGCAGCGTAAACAGGTAGTCAAAAGGCAGCAGAAAGCAAAAAAAAAAAAAAAAATTGAGAGAAAATGGTATTTGAGGTTGGAGAGGGCAATCCTTGCCTGAATCTTTTGATACCTTTTCTAACGTTCTTAAAAAACATGTCACAATCCCACAAATGGGCACTTTTCTGCTTACCTGAATATTGTGACACTGCTGTTTACTGCCCTTTGTGTTCAGACCATAATGTATATAAATTCAAATAGGATCTTAATTCGTGTTGGTATTTAGTGCAACTACTACTGAGAAGAAAAGCAGGCAGGATTGAAATGGTGTCTGTATTGCAACCATTGCCATGCTGGGTGCTGAATTTATACTCAAATAGTTCCAGGTCTACCAGCAAGTAGAGCATTCCTAAAATTATTCTGATCATGTCTTGTTTGGGGTAAGGGAGTGAAATCAGCATGATTAAAATGAGATACAGATCAAGTATTGTAACACTTAAGTTCGTCACTTTTTGTGGTAGTATATATGGCATTCATTCTCTGCCATATTCCATTGTTTGGTCTTTAGTTGAACGTTATTTTACGGGAAGTAGATTTCAATGAGAATTATTCCATCAATATTGTTTCTTCAAAGGCTTTTTTATTTGAAGTTGCTTTGAGTAAGACTTGTAGATCAGCCTTTTCAGTGGCTGAATTTACTTCTGCATTCAGTATTTTTAGGTCCCATCAAAGCAACTTGAGTTCTAATATCTACCAGTCCCATCTTACTAGATTTAAGTGGCTTTTTTTGTTTTGTTTTTTTCCATGCAGGTACTGCTCATTATTCACCACGAGTGTGGATCTGAAGAAGAGTTAATTACCTCTATTTTTTTGAGTATGTTTATACTTCAGATACACACAACGTAGCCTCCTTCCCCATTAGATTCTTAGAAGGTAGTTATAAAATTTTTTCTAGTATCCTTCTTGTGGCTTTAACAGTTATGATCAGTAACAAAATAAACTATTCCTTACATTTTGGGCAACTGCATGCCAATCAGTTCACTTAGAACCTCCTGGAGGTCTTCGCATGCCAAACATTAAAACTGAGTGTGTATTTGTGGAGGTAACTATGTTAAAAAGAAATCTTTTAATAAAACTTAGGCTTTTTCCCATTCACTGGACTTTGGAAACTAAGTGTTACATAGGTTTGGAAATCAGTTATGTGAGCCAAGTTTACCACGTCTGTTTTAAAATTCAGTTTGCACTGCAGTCCTGGGGGAAAAAAATCTAGTTGGGAAATTATAAGACACTTTCACAAATTGTTTCTAGATGTAGTTAGGCTATTGTATAAATTATTGTATCAATAAGATCACATTATATCTGTTGTGCTCCTTTTAAAAAGCTAGCTGAAGTTTCCTTCTCTAGCAAAGCAACTCCTAAATAGTGTGAAGTCTGCATAAATTCAGTGTGTAGAACAATAATATGCAATTTCTGTTTGTAAAAGTACAACTTGTGTATGGTTTAGATAAGTGTTTGTTTTATTTAGGGTTGGAAAAAGGAGAGAATTTTGGCTGAATATCCTGATGGAAAGATAATAATGGTTCTTCCCGATGACCCAAAATATGCACTTAAAAAGGTATGGTGAACTAGACTGGTATATCTTACCTTGTTTGATGTTTTCATATAAGTAACGACAATGTTTATAGTAAAGTTTATATAATTTATGTATGAGCGGTTGAAGTTGGACTCAAAACAGCAGTGATTCTGTAGCTTTTTCCACAAACAGGTCAGACATCTCACTCTTATGCACTGCTGCTCTTTTCACAGAGATGATGGCTCTGAGGAGGAGTGGAAGGCAGGGGTGGGAACAGCATCAACCAACTGATATTTTTTTTTATTTTATTTTTTAATATACTTGCTGAATGTTTGCCACATGTTTTATGTAATATAAATTTCCTACTATATTTAAACACATTGAAATGTATTGACTGTGCAACCTGCTGTAGATGACCCCGCTCTGTCAGGGGGGTTGGACTAGATGATCTCCAGAGGTCCCTTCCAACCCTGACCATTTCTGTGATTCTGTGACTTTATTATACAGCACGAATGTGGCACCATTCTCTAAATGATTTTGGGGTAAGGTGGAAAGTGGCCTCAAAGTCATCTAGTCCACTCCCATGTCCAAAGCAGAATGAGCTCTGGTTATGATCCATCTGACAGCTTTCGAAAACTTCTACCACTGGAGGTCTTGCTGACCTCTTCAGACTCTGTTACAATGCTTCACTATCTGTAACATTAGGAAATTTTCCTTAAATGTCTAACAGAATCTCCATACTGCAATTTAAGCTCATTAGTGCCCATCACACTGCCATAGCTATAGAAAACATCCTTCTTTTCCTCTTTGCAGCAGCTTTTTTGTGCCTGAACAAACTCTGTTTCACCTTAAAGAGATTGACAGGCTGTGCTGTTTTTTAGTTTATACTCCTAAATAATGTTTTATAGAGCTCTGATCATAGAAATAATCTAGAGGAGAGCATGACAATCTGTGCCATGTCTCATGTCTTTTGAAACCCTTTATCTAAAACTGGGCACAGTACACTAGTGGAGACTTAGAGCAGCAGGGTACTTCAGTGTCTTGCTGGCTAGCCTGTGTTCATACATCTTAATACGTCATTACATTTGTTTTTTCAGTAGCATGGCATGGATTCTGTTTAGCTGGGCATTTGCTCTGACTAGCAGGTACTTTTTTACAGTACCCCTGTCAGAGGATCACAGAATTGTTGAGGTTGGACGGGACCTCTTGAGGCTGAACAGATGCCCAAGACATTTTTTTCTGGTGGCATGACTGTAGTGGGTTTTCTTTAGACTAACATAGAATTTTTTTAAGTTATTGAATTGAAAAGAAGCTACAAATTTTCTTTTTGTGGAGTTTAATGCAGATAAGTCTATTTATTAAGTTTTGTTTATCCAGTGAGATTATCTTAATTTTAGTACATTCATTGCTTGTTTTTTACTAAAATAGCTGAAGAAAAGAATTTCTTAAAATACCTAAGTGGGGCAGAGGAAAGGTAGACCGTAGCAAACAAAATCATTTAGGATAGAGCCCTCTGTAGTTCTGTGTGGTTAAAGTTGAGAGAATCCACAACTGTCAGCGCTGCGGATCACTGACTTCAAGAATGCTACTTAGTGTTTCAAATTGGCTAATTGGACTTGCCGTTAAAAGCCCTGAAGGATAGATGAGATAATAGAGAGTAACTAATACCGTACCTTTAAAAAGTTATTTTAAAAGCATTTTTTAACACAATTTTCACTTGAACAGCAATAACTTCATATATTCATAGCATCAGTAATTCTACTTTTGCTTTACTAATGTAAGTACAACATGCATTAAAGAAGCTTAAGCTGTTTCAATGCTTGGTTGTAGGTACAAGAATGCCCCAGTAAAAACTCAGCTCATCCGTAAGCTTTTGTTTACATTCATGCTGGAGTTCATGTATTTCTTCTAAACTAACTAACATTAAACACAATTTTATTTTTGGCTTCAGTTACTCTTTGCAAAGCTAATGGAAGAGCAGAAAGCTTGAGGAAGGAGACAACAGTTATTCCTTCCTTTACAACAAATGCATACGTTTTCTAGCTGCCTTGTCACTGTGCTTGCTGTCGTCTGCTCAAAGCCCTTGATGGAGTAGTTCTTTCAAGCCTTGAAAAATAAGACAGAAACCCTTCAATTAAGCTAGTTTAGCTTTTGTCATACATCTCATTTACTTCTAGAATATCAGAGTCCACATTTTGATTATCTGCATTTTCTCTTTTAGCCTTTGACTAATTGAAGTGTGGACTTAATGGAAGCTGACTTAGAGGTCTCTACTCTTCCTATTTCCAGCCAAGTATTATTTAAGGGACATTTATGTGGGCCGATGTGTTGTAGGTTACTTAGAGTAATCCCTAATTTCTGGAATAGCTTTCAGTGTTCCAGATACCTTAGTGCATTTTTGCAAATATGTATATTTATACAAAAGTAGATTTACATGTGTTCTTTAAACAGCATTTAAACTTATTTTGACAGGTTGAAGAAATTAGAGAAATGGTAGACAATGACTTGGGATTTCAGCAAGCTCCGCTCATGTGTTACTCTAGGACTAAAACTCTTCTTTTTATTTCTAACGACAAAAAAGTTATCGGCTGTTTAATTGCGGAACATATCCAGTGGGTAAGTGATTGAATTGGAGAAAGGCAATCTGTGCCAGTGCTTAGTGACTGTGTTCTTCAGACATTCTGAAACTATAGAATTACCCAAGAGTTTGTCTTAGCAAATAAGTATTCCATATGTGCCTCTTCCCAGAGAGGAGACGACTTCTGGTGATAGACCATTCTGAAATGTAGCTATTTGGTTTTGTGTAGTTGACACTGAGTCGAGACACGGATATGGTGCCATACTTGGCTCAGACCTGCTCGTCTAAGAACTTGCTACAGGTGAAGGGTGGAATTCTTCTTCTTCTGCGGTTCTAGCTTGGCCCTGCTTGCGCTTGTTGACAAGCAGATTCAGCTCGCAGCTCCCTGCCTGGCAGAAATCCAACCTGGATGGAGGCGTGGGTACTCTGTAGGACTGAGTTGAATCATTGAGGGGTCAAACGGCTCCACAGCGAACAGAAGCAGAGGGCAGACCTGTGCAGTGGAGAGCAGGACAAAAAGTTGTTGCTGTCGCTTGCAGTACTGGTGACTTACGTCAGAACTTTGTCGCATATTCTGTCTGTTCCCTTGTAAAGGGTGGTGTTTTCTACTGTCCCTCGGGAATAGTAGACAAGAAGCAAAACAGTCTTAGCCAAAGTCAGAGAAATTGATGCAAACACTTTAATACAGGTGGTAATACGATTTGGATTACTTGTTGCTGTTGTTTTAAATCGGATAAGCTTTAGAGGGGTTTTTGGTTTAATCTTTTATCATCTGTTCCAATTTTGAAACTGTTAAGAGAAATTAAATGAGACACTAGTAAGCACTCTTTTTGGTGAGACATTTCAGCAAGTAAGTATGTTTAACTGAAATAAATTACAGAAGAATTACTTTGTTCAGTCATTAGTGATGCTTTTATAAAGTGACAAATATTTTTTTTTTTTTTATATCACCTACAGGGCTACAGAGTTATAGAAGAGAAGCTTCCAGAAGTCAGTTCAGAAAATGAGAAAGTCATATTTGAAAGACAGAAAGCGTGGTGCTGTTCAACTTCTCCAGAACCTGCTATTTGTGGGATTAGTCGAATATGGGTATTCAGCATGATGCGTCGAAAGAAGATTGCTTCTCGGATGATAGAATGTCTTAGGTAATATCAAGAAAGTTCCTCGGTTACGTGTGTTTTAGATAAAACTCAGTCCAAGATATTTATTGCTTTGTGTGTCTCAGGCTTGTGTTTTTAAGCTGCTGGCGATACTGGGGATGTAGATCTGAGCATAGTTGACAGTTCGGTATTATGTGGAGTTCAATAACTAACGCCAGTATTTGGCAATAATGTCTTTAACAGAAATCCTCAAGCCAAGTGCAGTTGTAATGAGTCAGCCAAGCAGACTGCCAGTGGGCTAGGGTAAATTCCTCTGAGGTAATCATGAGTGAAGGAAAAGAGACTGGCTTTGGTCAAAGTGTGAGATTACCCAAGTGTGAAGGACTGTGACCTAATCATTGGCTGAATGTCCATTCCTTAGAGGTGGAAAAGGGGAAAGAACAGAGACGAGTGCACTGAATGATTTGATATAGTCTGGTGGCTTCCAACTCTACTTTTTTTCTTTTTGTGTGTGCGCTTTACTCAGGTTCACTGAGCTTTATGGGATATTTTCAATTTCCATGGAGTTTTAGTAGCTAGAGATGAGCATATTCAGGTGGAACCTAGATCCATAAAAGGACTCAAACATCCATGCTGCTGTTTGGACAAACGTTAAATATGTTGAATCTCCAGACTGTAGGTTTCTTCCAGTGATGTTTCCTAGAAGTTTAAACATCTGCTCTGAGTAATGCCAAGAACTACCCCAATCTTGTTACAGCTGGGCTGTCATGTTTGTGCTAGGTGCCTGGCTAGCCCCGTCTTGTTGGAGTTTGAGGCACAGCTACTCCTGTGTCTGCCAATCTTGGGTACTCAGAGAGCCTGGCAAAGCTATTCTGTTCTGCAGAACGCATCTTGCGTGGCTGGCGGAGTGACTAGAACGTTCTTATTAGGTCACATTCTGTCTGAACTTTCAACTGTAAAGCTGTATTCAGATAAGCACATTAACTTGATGGTTTGGTTTTATTTTTGGGCTGATTTTTGTGTATTAGTAGCTTTCTAGAAACTATTTATGAAGGAAAGATTTCTTCCCCAAAGCACTGCTGGAGTTGCTCCCTCAGTTACAGCTCTAAAGGATCTTTAGGATCAATTTTAATGTTTTGTTGCAGTCTCAGTTTTCCTCTTAGCTGTGCACTGCATCTTACCTTTTGCTGTGCTCTGGTGCTTATTTGACCTCCCATTAGCTCATTGCCCCCTTTGTAGGAAACAGGCTGGCCAAAAAGAGCCTTGTGTGCTTCTGGTGCTCAGTTGGTTTGTAGAAAGGTCTGATGTCCACCAGAGCTCATGTAAACTTGAGTCCACCTTGAGAATGTCTGCCCTGCTTCACTTGAGCTTTCACAGCTGACTTGCAGTCACAAAAACCCAGTCAGACGGTC
Organism: Vanellus vanellus; assembly: GCF_965231255.1. Taxonomy (NCBI): domain Eukaryota; kingdom Metazoa; phylum Chordata; class Aves; order Charadriiformes; family Charadriidae; genus Vanellus; species Vanellus vanellus. The sequence goes on along the minus strand of NC_138906.1, from coordinate 118,193,586 downwards.
TTAATCTTGCAAAATCATCTTCCTAAGTACACTAAAGAGAAGGGTACGAAGCTGGTAATAATTCAAAAGGATTTTCTTCCTATTGTCTTTTCCTCAAAACTTAATGGAGATGCCCATATACGTTCAAAGTTCATACTTGCTCTGCAAGTATATCTAAACTTATTTTATAAGAATTACAAAACTTAACTGTAATGGTAGTTTCTTCTGTTTTCAAGGATGAACATTACCTCCTCCTTCCCCTGACTGAGGTCTTAAAGCCTGAGATAAGTTTTCTAAATTTGCTCACATACCATCATACTTTTCTGGATGGTTATCCCTTGATTCTCTCCTCTTCCTTCAAAGAATAGTAAAACATACGTAAAATATTTGCCTGAAGAAGTTAAAGAAATTGAATCTTCCTTTTCATACAGTTATTACTGAAAGTGTATCACTTATGAATTAATTATGCCTTAAGGTTGTGTTCTTAGATGTTCTAAATTAATCCAAGAAGTGCTCTCATCCAAATGTCAAATGTTTTTTTTTTCAAAACAGGAACTTCAAATTTCATCAGGTCCTTTCAGCCCCCTCTGGCAGCACCCTGACTTGTAGCGTTATGTTTCCAGTCCTAGTGATTGTAGTCATGGCCCTAGTGGTCGCCTTTCAATGAAGAAATAGTTGGAATGAATTTAAACTTTTTTTTAAACTCTGAAATTGAGCCGTTGATGCAGCTCACAAGCAGCTCTGTACAAATGTTTCTTCTGAAATACTACAACTTTATAAAACCCCTCCCAGAACAAGTGATTCTCCTTGCCATTTGGAAAGAGGAGATGGCTCATATAAATAGAGCCATCGCCTCCTAATAGAGCTGTGCCACTTAATTAATGGTTTGTGGCGTAATAGCATAAATCTTCTTGCGTTACTCCCTGAAGGTATTCATCTTTTTTTTTTTTTTTTTGTCACCATTTTAAACAGGAGCAACTTCATCTATGGCTCATACTTAAGTAAAGAAGAAATCGCTTTCTCTGACCCCACTCCTGATGGAAAACTCTTTGCAACGCAGTACTGTGGCACCGGCCAGTTCCTGGTATACAACTTCCTCAATGGACAGCAACAGACTTAACTGCTCCCGAAGGAACTCTGTTTGTATTGGGAGACTTCTGCCAAAACACACTGAGCAGGTGCAGACCTTCAGCAGAAGCCAGGGCCATTTTTATTACAGTGAACTCAGGACTGGTAACAACCAAAAGGTTGTACTATTTTATTAAAATTGTAAACAATGCAGTAATAGGCTAACTTTGTTTTTCTAAAAGAAAGCTATTTTATTAACTTTTACAAAAGTTTGATTGTATTTTATCTAGTTAGTCATGTTTACATGCCGCAGAAAATTGTTCATAGTGGACTGTAAACTGATGCAAAGACTCCTAGTCTCACTGGCGAGTACCTGCTGAAGTTCTTAACATGGTGATATACCAGTATGGTGATGCCAATCTCCGACCACGGGTTCCAGCAGCCGGGCGAGGCTATTAGCGGTTGCTTGATTGATAGAATTCAAGGCTATGCTCAATTGCAGCCAGGTGAGAAGCGTTATGGTGCAGTTGACATGGGTGACAACCCTCAAAGACTACCCAGTGGCTTCTGGGCTGCACTCTGGGCACTGGTAGGTGGGAGGGAGCTGACCAGGCATCAGCATTGGAGCGGGAAACCCCTGCTGGCCCTGTCTCCTCCTCCCCCAGGTGAGGTGTAGGGTGAAAGGTGGAACGTGAAGCCCGAGGACTGCTGTACTCGTCATTTTTCAAGTGCTGTACTGAGTATATACCTTTGTTAGTGGACTTGGCTTTGATACTTGTCACTCCTTCATAAATCTCTCCTCTTTTAAAGGGTTTGTATGTTGAAAAACTGCTGTGGCCTTTCTTGATCTGTACATACTGTAGATAGATTAAAAATAAAATACTTGATAGCTTTTTTTAAAGTTACTCCGTATTGATACTAAGTGTGAATGAATCTTTAGTGTATTTTATACTTTTGTGTGTGAAATACCACCTTAGTGGCGAAGGGCAGCATGTGTTTTGAAGCGGTCCCTGGAGAACACAGTGGCTGCATTTGTGCCTGCTTGGGGTCAGAATTCCCTTTGTGACAACGCATTTGCATCACACCCCAAGGATCAGCTCCCCAGAAGCTCCGGATCAATACCATCCTGGTACAGGGTTTACAGTACGGTCAGAGGTGATACCTTCAGCCTTGACTAATAGCTTAAAACCCTAATATAAGTTCTAGACCTTGGTCTAGAGCTAAAGTGAAGACCTGGCACCACCTCTGAAAAGGTGTTCAGAGACCTTAAACCTGAAGCAGCTGAAGGGTGGTGACTTCTGGGCTGTGGGTGCTGCTGTCTCCAAGCTGCAGCTTGTAATTTTGAAGGGGCTGGTGGTGAGCAGACCACAAAGGGCTTTGTCATAAAAGGGGTGTGGGTATAAGTGCGTTTTTCAACTGCTTTTACTTAAGGGGGCTAAAAGTTGGTATTTACAGCTTGTGTACCACCTCCCTCTGGGCTGCCCGACACAAAGCTGCTCTTCCAGCTCACAAGTACCCAGTTTGAAAGATCTCTCCTACTTGTTAACTTCATAAAATCCAGGAGCAGGACTCAGGTCAGTGGTGTGAGGTGGGTGAGCTCCATTGCATGTGAAGAGAGAAAGAGCGAGTGTCTTGTGCAACGTACCAGTGAAGAGAGAGGCAGTGTTAAATGGTAACTTCATATATTCAAATTTAATGAAAGCACATTATAAACAGACCATAGCCACAACTTCAGACAGTTTCAGTTCATAAACAATAACATGAGGTAGACTGACTAGTGAAGCTAAATTCACCAAGTTTTTGGTTAAGAAAACTTTACACTAGGAAAGCAATGTTTTTAACCCTCTTCCAAACGTCACAAAAAAGCAATTACATAAGTTAAGCAAAAAGCATCTGCATATGATTCTTTAAATCTTAGTTTACATTCAAATTTAACCTGTGAATAGACAAGAACATCTACAGGTAAAAATATAATGCTGGCCAGTTGAATACATTCATAAGAATGGCCTTGATGGTGAGGCTTCAAACCAAAATGAAACGGCAATAATTTAGATGGCAAGTAACAGGCTCCTTCCCAGGAATTCAGGGGCGGCCGGATCAAGTGTTCGGTGGGACAGGCCTGCGCCACTGGAGCTGACTTCACACGCTCTGGCCAGAGTGTTACTGGAACTCCTCGTTAAGGAAACGGGTTTGCTGTTGTTTGATAAAGGCAGGGAAATAGGCTGACTTTCTGCCTGCATTCTCAACCTCCAGGACAATGTTGCACTGCTGCACCAGAGGGGTAACTCCTCAGAGGAGCCTCAGCGCCTGGAATTTTAAGAACTTAGTGCAAACATCAAATACACAAACAAAAAGGAAACCATATTCAAACACGTAATACCTGAAATTTCTACGCCATGCTCAGACTTGGGGTTGGCCTCAAGCCCTTCTGGCAAAACCAGAACTCCTAGAATACATTCAGGTGTGTATCAAAAGCTTCAAGAGGCATCTTTTATATCCCTACTTCTTCCAAGTGTTAAAATAGATAAGGCAGGTTTTATCAGAAGGAAAATAAGAAATAAATTTACAGAAAGGGGTTGTTCATCTGAAATTTGCTAAATTTACAGCATCAGAGTTAAGCTACATTAACACAGACATATGCAAACCATTTTCCTTTAGCCTCCGTTGAATATATTATGTTTTTTCATGTGTAAACATCTCTTTTCACAAGATAAAAAAAGTTGCTTAATCAATGCTATGCCTTAAAAAAAAATAAATGCAGCTTTGGCAGATCCTTCTCCAATGAGTTGCAGGTCAAGTATAACAATGTGTTAATTTCATTGCTTTTCTGGGAGTAAATTGATATTCCTGAATCACTTTTAAGATCATTTTTCCTTTTAATAAAGGAGTGATGATGTGCAGGAAGATGATTTTTTTTTTTTTGTATGGAAACCTCAGTGGGGTAACCTGTGCTAATGTAATGAGTAGAATGGAGTACTGATATGACTTAACCCTGACAACCAAAACCCACCGCACCAAGTTCATTCCCAAACAGCTTAACAAGGATCAGTAATAATGCTTGTAAGTAGAACGATGTGCAACTACCACTACAACCAATATTTACAGATGTTAATCAAAAAATAAAAGGGATAGCAGTGATAAGTGACCCAATCAACGATCTTTGCGGCTGGACAGTCTCTCCTGAGCAGTCCCGGCTCCCTCCTGGAGCTACTGGAAAATACCTTCCGTTTCTCTCCCACCCAGCTCAGGCAGCATCGCCCTCCTGCACATTTTTTTTTGGTGTGTTGCTTCACATACGGGTATGAGTTGACAGACAGAATCTCAGCTCTGCAGCCAACTGGAGTTGTGTGGAAAGGACACGGAGGGTAAGTTGCATACGGCCCACCACAAAGGCAGCAGACGGACAGCAGGACTCATTTCCGTATGCAAAGGAGGATGGACCACAGGTTTTCAAAACTCTGACGAGAGTGAGAAACTGATGGCGATTTGCTGGCAAGCCATTCCGGCCTCTGACTTAGGAGAGAGCAACTGCGAGAAGCCTTTTGCTTTGTCCCTGGAGACGAGGAGGAGGAGGTGCCTAATGGGGCAAAATACTGTGCCTGGGAGACCCCGGGTGCACAGTGCCTGCCATGCGTTTGCCGATTTGTTCAGGTTTAAGTAGTAAACTTTGAACACCTGTGGAAATTTTGCCAAAAACAGTTTCAACACATACACAGTTACAAATTTTAAGCTAACACTGCACAGAGAACAAGACTATTCCTTTTAATACAAATATCTACGTTATATTGTAGTTTCAAACCCCTGAGTATTCCTGTACCACAGTACAGAGCTGAAGAGACGCAGTGGGCTCTCCTCCACATAGCTTCAGTAAATTCCACGTGCTGGGTTGCGTTTCATGTAACACATTCAAGCTAGCAGCTGCTGAGAGCAGCTTCTTCCCCTAGCTCAGCTCAATATAACAGGATTCTTCTTCAAATTGTGTCCTCTTCCTCGATCCTACAGCCTGGTTGAGCTGTGCGATCAGTGTCGGCAGTTTTGACTGATGTGAAAAGAACTGGAATCCAGGATCCTTTAACTGATAACTGATGCGGTAATTTTATCCCTAGGAATAAAGCCTACTTCAGAATTGTGGGGAATCCTTTAGAGCAGTCTAGATAAATATTGGTTGCACTTTGCTCCACAGTGATTGTACTTTTTTTTTTTTTTTTTTAAAAAAAAGTCCTTTTTTTTCTTTGTCAGCGATGTCTTAGCGAAGCTTATATATGGCGTCCAGTAAGAAAATAGAGTGGTTTGTCATCACCACTGTTAGCAGTTTGAAACTCATCTCGAAGTCGGAATTGCCACTCATCCTCCAACTCCAACCGGACTATCGTTTGCCGTAACGAGCTTCTGTCTTGACAGATGACACACAGGGTGGCACCTTCAATTGAAAAGCCTGTTAGATTCTCAGGGCACCATAACAACCCTATTTCCTTCATGCATTTTCCTAAGATATTTTAAAGAAATCTCTGCTGGTAGGTAGGAAAAAAAAGAGTATATGAGAAGGGTCTATCAACAACCAGCCAGCCCAGGCTCAGCTCAGTCCTGGGAGCACTGGGACAGAGGCACGTGTGTCCTTTTGCAGGAACCATGGACAAGGAGAAGCGAGTGTGGGTGGGGTCTGCTCCATATTGCAGGAGGTCACTGCCTGACTGGTGTTAGTATCATCAACCATAGAGAGAACGTTAACTTCAGTCCAAGATCCTTAAATCACTACCAATAATTATGCCAAAAGAATAAAGCCTACTTTTTAATTTTTTTTTCCCCATGGGACATTTGGGTTTGTACAGGGTCAATGACAAAACTCTACTAAGCCAAATCGCAGTCAGCCCCACAACTGACTCCTGAGAAAGTCTGCTCTAACTTCCCTTAAGCATGAGAGCTCCCCTTAGTAAAGCACTGTAAGAGGAGTAATAAATCAAATCCCTAATTTCTCTGGCTTAGCAAACTTGCACGCTTCCTTCCACTTGGTGTTACCAGGCTGCGCAGTCATTTAATGAGCAGGAGAGTTGGCCACCTTCAGGGCTTTCTCTGCTCTGTGCTCCAGCCCAGACACACGGACACCTGACACACGGAAAGTTCAGATTCAGATCCCTCCTCTGCTTGACTCGAGCCAACTCGGGCAAACGAGTGCAGGAGCAAACTCCAAAACACAGTTCTTGGGACTGGCTCAGGGTCACTCCCACTGATTCCCCGCACACGTGCGCCATCCTCACTCAGCGTAAGAGGCAAACGGCTCAGCTGTGCAACCACAAACGCACCGGAGCTCTGTAATGCACTTTAGCATTACTGAATACCTATGGCAATTTGCTATGTGTTAGTATTAAGATAAAATTATGAAGAAAGATTTCAATGAGGTTTATAAAGTTCTGATGGGGGTAGACCCCATCATCCTCCAGTTAAGAGCTGCCCTGATCTACAGTACAGAATATTTATTGCCATTACAGGCAGATCACTAGAGCAGACTTTCTCGTCTTCAACAGTAACACCTACGCTCTAAACTCTAAAGCTGCTGACTGCACGATTCACTGACTTATTTTCATGTATCCTTGTTTTTCTGCACCTGTTTCCATTTGATGTCACTTCAAAATAATTTAATGAATGGAATTTATCAAAGCTTAGTAAAGGTTCAATTACTTGCACTTATTACCAACAGGAACAGAAGCTTTATACAGTCCCGAAAGAAGCACTCCATCTACTTCTTTTGAAAACAACGGCAGCACTAACTGTAAAAATAATGGAGCTGTTTAATTAAGCTGGTTATTCCTCTACCTTTCCCTTTCCCTCTGTGCTATTACTTGTCAGGAAAGCACCCAGGATGCCCAGCAGAGTGATGAGATTACCTTTCAGAAACCTGAACCGCTTGAGGAGGTCTGCACCAACGAAGGAGTCACAGAGATAGAGCAGAAGTCCACTGAAGAACACCCCTTCACAGTTGACGTTGACTGAGTGCGGGCGGGAACTAATATAGCATATAGCCACCTGAAACAGAAGGGGAAAAGAAAGGAAGCCCTTCTGTGTTAGAAGAAGACTGTAAGCAGAATGGAATATAATTTAGTCATAACTGGTGAGTCAGCTGGTGCTGGTAAAAATACAATCCAGCAAGAAAGCAGTATTGCAGAGGCTTCCCCTAGGAAATAACAATGGGACAAACTTCTAGATTCAGATTTGGTCACCAAGCCTGCATTATGTTATTGCAGGGCTCTCCATAATTCAGTTTGATTTTCTGCTTCTCTGGGCATTACTTGCTTACAACAACTGTTAAGATTATTTAGGTTGTTCTAATAAGGATACATTTGTCAAACATAGTAAGCAATTCCACGAGTACTAAAACTGCTGAGGCTTGAGCTCCTCTGCACTGGCAGATGTCTTCTCTTGCTGACGGCAAGCACCAACTACGTGGTTCCCAGCACCAGGGCTCTCCTGTGTTTCAGTGCCGTGATGACTGTTCTTTATCGAAGGGTATCATCTTCTCTGTCTTGCCACGGAACTCCATAAAATTTGTCAGAACAAAACCCTTGTTAGACTTTCACCTCGCTTCAGACCCAGTTCAAAGTGACCAATAGGTTCAAAAACTCTGATCTCCCTACCTACAGACATCTTTGCAAAAACCCAGTTTCCCTAGAAACCAAGGTTCATAAAAAGAAAAGCATCTATAAGGACAGCTGCGTTGCAAAGGATGAGCTTTGTCCATCAGTGAAGCAAGCCACTGGACAAAAGTCATATGAGAAAGTCTCTCAGCCAAAACAAGTTTGTTGCAAGGACAAATCAAACACAGATAACAAAAAGCTGTATGATAGGACAGTGATCTAAAAAAAAAAAAAGTATATAGTTTGTACAGACTATGCAGGACAAGTTCTGTTAAGAATAGCATCACTTTGGGGTTTTTGCTTCATATGAAATATTATTTCAGACAGACACACCAATTCCTTTGGAAATCACATCACTCTGTCACGGACCTCTGGTCTCCACCCACAACGGCCAGCTAGGAGGCTTTACCACCAGCTCTTCCAGGGGAGTTGGTCCTTTAGCTCTGCCAGCAGAGTCTCACTGTTTGAGAGCAAAGTCTTCAAATGCTACCCTTGATGCTGAGGGTTCATAAAAGAAAGGGTTTTCAACACAAGAAAGATGTGGAAGTAAAGGTTTGCATTTACTCGTCCCCATTTTCCCTGCAAATATTTTGTACCTCGAGGCCGATGTTCAGGTAGCAGTCAATGGCCAATATGGGGTTCTTGAAGTTATGGATGGCCTTCGGGAAGAGTTTGTATGTTGCGTGTTGAAGGAATTTCTCCAGGAGGAACTGAGATGGGGCTGCCAACAACGTATGCTCACTGTCAGGGGCGCAGACATACTGAAGAGGCATTATTGGCGCCAGGCTGTCCGAAACCTGCAATGAAACCAAGGGGAACCCCTTTTAACCCACCTACTCGCTGTATCTCATCTGCCAGAGTTTCTCGAGCTGGGGAAGGGATCATCATGACAGGGCAGGAAGAGAGAGAAAGCCAGGGGAAAGAACCAAAAACCCCCACTCGCTTTTGACATAGAGTCACAGCGCAGAAATAAATGAATTATTTGTGTGTGGTTGCTAAGTGCTTCTGTGGGTATCTGCTTGTCTAAAGAAGGGACATAAAATCAGGAGTTCAAATTGTCACAACACCCTTCATCCTGCCTTACTCCTGGGCAGTATAGGAAATTACATCCTCCTTGTGTGGAGTCATTCAGACAAAATGTTTTCTCTGGAGTTTTCTCATAGGCCAGGCCATCACTACAGATTCCACAACCACAAGAAAAGGAAAATTTAGAGAATGACCTCCCAAAATACTCAAATCCAGGGTTTAGTCAGTTAAATCCAAAATTAATCTGATTTTTTAAATGAAGGGATGGCATGGGACGGGTTTAAAACCACCAGGAACACAAACTGTAAAATTCCTAGATTAAAACCAACCCTTTGAAATATACCTCCATTTAAAGCCAGCACAGGCGTAAAACACTCTGTATAAAATACTTGGTATCCCCAATAATTACTAGGATTTACTTGGTGTATTTCAGGAGGTTCCAACTTTCAGTGCCTTTCCTCAGGTCTCTTTTTGCCAGCAAGCGCAAGGACTGAAAGTCATCACAAACCAGCAAACACTGGAAATTAGTGGCTGTGCTAAAATTTTTAAAACCGGGTCCAGTACAACTTGCCTGCTTTGGATCAGAGTGTGTGTCTGGAAATTATTCCTTCATCAGAAATACCACTGAATAGCTAGACCAAACTCTTCCCAATCCTAGTCCATTTTCTAATAAATTAGGAGGATTATTGTTAGCAATTTATAATTAGCAAGATATTTATTATTTTCTATTTCTGATGTGGCAGCCCTACCACGGAGTAGGCCACGAATGTCAGATGTCAAATAAGCATGGAACAAGTCCAAAAGGCTATAGAGAATTCATAATTTTTAGGGGAAACATGTCCTGATTTTACCCTTTACGTATGACGGAGCACACGTCCACACTCACCATGATTTTTGGCTTGACGACAAAGTCCTTTTGTCCTCCAACCTGAATATGTTTCTTCATGACACTGAAGTTGTTGAAGCGGCAGATGAGCAGGCCACTGCTGTTCGTCCGCAGATTAAAATCTACATCTTCACAGAAATACCTGGACATTAAACACAAGATCACTAAACCAGCTGTGTGGCTGCTGTGCGTAAGCAAGCACTCACACACCCGCTGCTGAAATGCACTGCAACAGCCTCAGCAGAGATTTTTGGAGACCATCTGATCTGGTGCCTATACAAATTCTCTACGCAGCTCTGCAGACTCATTCCTTCAATGTGTAGGAAAGCAACTTCTGGTCATCTTAAGACCAAACAGGTCTTCACTTTTCGGTGCATCTGTACGCTTCTTCCCCGTACCAAGTCCAGCTAGCCCTCTCAACCTCATCAGGTACTGGCATCAATCATTTCTTCCCCAACCTTTCCTTTCTTTTCTTCTTTTTAGTTCTTTTTTTAGATATATTTTAGAATCGAGAGAAGCTCTGCAGTTGCCCAACCTCCATTTCTGAACAAGCCAGTTCTATATGACATATTTTTTGACGAAGTGGAATCAGGGGATAAATGTGACTTTGACAAATATCTGGCCAGGGGAGACAAAGCAGCTGAGAAGTAATGTTTATCCTGAGCTATTTATGATGTAATTGCTCACTTCTGTGGGCTGATTCCAATGTCATGATGCAACCAGCCAGAGAATGTGAAATCAAGAGCTCTGGAAGCCACACCAGACCCCGGCTTGCATTGACAGACTACAATTCCTCACTCAAATATACAGGATCCCTGAAAACAGCAGTAGGAGAGCAGGGTGAGATGCCCCAGGGCCAGTCTGTGGCTAGCAGAAATAGGGTTTATTCTAAACTCACTCGGCCAAGGGATTGGATATTCCTTCAGTCTGCGATGAAAACTAGACATAAAGCCCCACGATAACAGTGTTTTATTGCAAATGTTTTAGGATGGAGTCAGGTGAGCAGGAGGGGGAAAAAAGGAAGAAAACAGTGGAAAGTTATTTATACATCATCTGTTTTAAATTCAAACCCAAGTGGCAATAGGGAGGATAGCTGACTCTGAAGGAAATACAAGGAATCCCTCCTCCCTCCTCATAGCCTTTCCCATTACCTATACTCCTGCTCTTAGTCACGCAAGAGGCTCCTGCCTCTTACAGAAGCTCCACACTCTTCCCGTGACTGATGTAATTCTGGTTTCTTTTTTCAATTTTTGGTCTCGCAGTTACTTATTTCTCCTGAAGTTTCTTCTTTCCCCTCTGACTTTTGGGTTCTCTGTAACCCTCCCTCACTCTTGCCTTGTGGTCTGTCTCTCCCAGTTCTTTTGGCTGATGGCAAGTTTATTTTGATGCCTTATTCATTCAGATGCAACATATATCACTCTATGTTTTATTTTTGTGATGGCATGCTCGTTACCTTAGACAGGACCTTTCTAATTATCTCAACAGCATTTAGAAATATGGTAACAAGATTCTCATCATGACAGCATTTTGTTTTACCACACACACATATATATATTGCCTACCTGTTTAGATCATATTGCACATTCTGGGTCAGGTCTATGTTGAGCAGTATAAAATCATGCACGTGGCACCTGGAGAATGGAGCCTTTGCTTTCCTGGCATTCAGCTTGCTGTTCCATTTCTGAACACCCAGTATTGCATAATGAACAATTTTGGGGGTGGCTTCAATGTGTTGGAGGACGCTCTTCAGAGACACATTCTTGCTGGAACCTCCAGGCTCCAGAGACTGGCTGCAAAACACGATCACACACAACATACAAACGTAGCTTATTATTTTTATATAACATACACTGCATATATATACACATATACATGTATACAAAGGACCAAGAAATTCCATTAACTATTGAGAGTGTTTACTCTAGATGCTGTAAAAACATGCATTTGAACACAGACTTTTTAAACAATAGCCAACTAATCTTATCCCATCAATTTAGTCATTATAAGAACAAAGGCCTTGCAGCAGAATAAGGTCTTACACAACAATCTAGAAAGGGAAAAGGAATCACCTTATGCACTGTTTCTGGAAGGCTATTTTCTCTGTAATGGACAGCATAAGCGCTGAGAAGGGCAAGAGCTTAATGCCATCTAAAAAGCTAAAGTTCCCAAAATAAACTCTTTTCATTGAGAAACATAAATTGGGTCAAAACAAATCAGGGAAGTACCATATTGAGAAATCACTCAAGTAGTCACTAAAAGCTTTAGGCAAAGAACAAACACAAGCAGAGGTTTGTTGATGGTACTGACTATGGGACATGGATGCAAGGGTGGAGCCAGGTGGAAGTGTTCAACAGCAGGAGGTTGGGTGTTGGTGGACAACAGGACAAATCTACAACCTTCCTACTGCTCTGAGTGAAAGAGCTGGGTTTTTTTTGCATTTTAGACAAACTATTTAACGTCCAAGTGTACGGTTCCTGGGCTGTCTGAATAATGGGCTGAGTGAATAATGACCTCTGTGAGGCCCCTTGGACAGACAGCCTGGTGTTACTACATCAAAGCCACTGCCAAAAGCTGCTTTTGCTTAGCAATATTTTAAGTATGTTACCAGCAGCTCCAACTTTTGCCCAACTTTTCCAGTTGTCGGGTCTTCCATACCCTGTCAGATGCTAGAGATGAGCCCAAGTCACAGGCGTGCTGCTGTCTGTGCTGGATCAGTGCAAGGACCCCAGTGCTGGGTGGTTACTTACCTTGACTGTTCATGGACACTGTGCATGTTCCATAAGACACAGGAGTCATCCATGACCACGATGAATGGCCACACACACTGGCGCTTGACTCCCAGTTCCTCCAAGCGGTTTCGTTCCAGTTCTAGATTGTGGTAGGAAAGTTCCTTAATAAGAAACCTGGCAGCACCTGAGAAAATACCATAAAGAAGACATACAGAGATCTTTATTAGACTTAATCACTCTCTCCTCCCAGAGAAAGGTTATACGAACATCTGCAGTCATTACCCTTTATGAACTTAGTGCTCATAACATCTTAGTTTAAAAAGATATCAGCATGTCCCTTTTTCAATGTCAGTAAATCTAAAAGGTAGATACCAAGAAGACTGGACCTTTTAAGAGACTCTGCAGAACATGATTTTGTGGGCTTTAATAAAATAACTTGAACCAAGAAGGGGCTGAGATTCTAAAACTGATGCTACTTAAAACTTCTTGCAGGAAAAACTCAGCATCCATGAAAATAAAGTCCAAAGTTCAAGCCCCCAGTGTTCAGCAGTTAATATTTAGCTTCAGCTAACTAAAAAAGTTGCAATTTGAAAAATCATGTGTAAAATGTCTAGAATGAACATTCACACAGCAGGACTGAGTAAAATGAGTGAATATGGCCTATAAAACATCAGATTTTAAATTGAGAAGGCAGTGATCGAGACAAACATATATTCCACGTCACTGAGCAGTTCTTATACACCATTGTATTTTGCACAGATATTGCTGCTATTATCACAGCACAAATGTGAGGAGCTGTTGCAATGTTTCCTTCAACTTGATCCACATTGTCCAAGATGGATTTTGATATCTTCAGAGCAATGCATTGATGGTGTTTCTTACCAACGCCAGCATTGTTGAACATGCCTGGCAGGACAAGCATGATGTGGTTGGGCCAGTATTTGCGGTAGAGCGGCATTTCGTACTCCTTGACTACAAGGAGGTGAAGGTGGCTGATGCCTTCCATGGCATGGTAGAGGTTCAAGAGGCCATGTTCGTGACGTCCACTCGATGGAGTGAAGATAGGACTCTTGACTGCATTCAAATTCTGTTGGAACAGGAGATATTTTGGCAGCATTAGGTAAAATGCAGGTTATTCCTGATGCAGATTTTTATTTATTTATTGTTTATACTGGATTTTAAGATGCAACACATATGAACTGGAGACTAGGAATGCAAAAAAGGGATGATTGCCCTCAAAAACACCAGTTCTAAGGACAGTCAGGCAAGAATTATTCAAAACAAAAAGGAAACAGACCTTCCCTCCTGCCAACCACCATTAATTTGCAAATGTATGTCAAGTTGACTGCGTTCAGCATATATAGCCAGCAGATGGATAAGAGCAGCACACGCACCTTGTCAGAAACGAGTGGGAGACGCATACTTTCTAGATGCTTTCCCTGCTTGCTGAAGACAAAATGGTTCTCTTTGGACTTGGGTATTATAAAATGCAGCTGAACCTCTTCTCCTAGCATTGAGGATGAAAACGTGAATGCATGCAGAGTGGAGTCAGATATCTGTATACAACAAAAAAAGTGGAAGAAAGATTTGCAACCAGGTAACACATAAGGAGTATACGGCAACCTGCTTTTACAGTCATAATGCTGGAAGCCATCAGAGAAGAACATCCAAAACATTCCCTTCCCCCTTGAAGTTAACTATTATATTCTCACTTTCCTCTACCATAAGCCACATTACTTAGTCATGTAACTGGCCTTGCTGTTAAAGCAATCAGCTTTCTGTACGAGTAATGATCTTTGGCCAAAATGGACTCTTCTGAAGTCCACTTGAGCTGGAAATTATTTATCAGTATTTACAAGGAGAAATGAAAAATATATATACTAGGAAACAAACTGTCCAGATAATTTTTCCCAAAAGATTCAAAGAGCAGCGTAGTGCGTGGGTGTGCCTCCACAGCAGAATGCACCACTATTCAGACACCTCAGCAGCAGCACGGCTACATTAGTATGGTATTTTTCCTGTGGCAACACTCTTGTAAGCAGCTAGGTAACCAAGGCAGACCACACCATTAGCAAGGCTATGAAGAATTTGGGTGAGCTTAAGTCTGCACAGCGCTTCACTGAACTGCGTAAGTGTATACAAAGTGACTACATATCTGGTAAGATTTCATCCTACAGAAGCATCTGTCTTACTATGAGGTCAAATCATTTACTCTTAGCAGTCATCTGAATTGAAATAATTAGCCTAAGTAAAGATGAAAAATGAAAGGGGCTTTGTTTAGCTTCTGTTAAAGCGTTTAAGAATCTCTCTCCCTTCATAATACCTGCTATGCAATGACTCCTCTCTGAGTTCGATTATCATAATTCTATACACACAAGTCACACTTGCACATAAAAGTAGATATTCATATTTATTACTAGTCGTTATGTTTGACCACATGCACAAAGATGAGTGGAGGGAACAAGAGATGTCCCTTGGGAGGATTTGCTTGTGTCAACGTATCTCACGAAGCATGAGGTTTAAATCAGACCTGCTGGTGCTGCTCCGAGGTAACTGACATTGTACATTACCAAGTCAGCATGTCTACGCTGTGTTAGGTTAATAGCAAGCTGTTGGAAAAGATTAGCAAGCAAGGGAAGAATGATTTGAGGTAAGAAACCTCCAAGTAAACCATTGGTGGTGGTTAAGAAATAATGTCTGAGCTATTAACCAGGAATAAGCTTACCTGACAGTCTCCTACAAGCATAACCATTTGTTTTAGAAATCAAAAGATTTAGAGATTGTGGAATTGAGCAAGTTTGCTGACAACACCAAGTTGTGTGGCATGGTCAACATGCTGGAGGGAAGGGATGCCATCCAGAGGGACCTTGACAGGCTTGAGAGGTGGGCCCATGCAAACCTCATGAAGTTCAACAAAGCCAAGTGCAAGGTCCTACATCTGGGTCGGGGCAATCCCAAGCACAAATACAGGCTGGGCAGAGAATGGATTGAGAGCAGCCCTGAGGAGAAGGTCTTGGGGATGTGGATTGATAAGAAGCTCAACATGAGCCAGCAATGCATGCTTGCAACCCAGAAAGCCAACCACATCCTGGGCTGCATGAAAAGAAGTGTGGCCAGCAGGGTGAAGGAGGTGATTCTGCCTCTCTACTCCGCTCTCGTGAGACCCCATGTGTAGTACTGTGTCCAGCTCTGGAGTCCTCAGCACAGGAAAGACATGAACCTGTTGGAGTGAGTCCAGAGGAGGGCCACCAGGATGATTCAAAGGCTGGAGCACCTCTCCTATGAGGACAGGCTGAGAGAGTTGGAGCTGTTCAGCCTGGAGAAGAGAAGGCTCTGGAGAGACCTTACAGCAGCCTTCCAGTATCTGAAGGGGGCCTACAAGAAAGCTGGAGAGGGACTTTTTACAAGGCCATGTAGTGATAAGACAAAGGGAAATGGCTTCAAACTGGAAGAGGAGAGACTG
Source organism: Vanellus vanellus (assembly GCF_965231255.1). Lineage (NCBI taxonomy): Eukaryota > Metazoa > Chordata > Aves > Charadriiformes > Charadriidae > Vanellus > Vanellus vanellus. Next base: position 118,177,806 of record NC_138906.1, on the reverse strand, counting down.
AGATTACATATCAGTAAGAAATTTTCACTCTGAGGGTGGTGAGACACTGCAACAGGTTGTCCAGAGAAGCTGTGAATACCCCATCCCTGGAAGCGTTCGAGGCCAGGCTGGATGGGGCTTTGAGCAACCTGATCTAGTGGAAGGTGTCCCTGTCTATGGCAGGGGAATTAGAACTAGATGATCTTTAAGGTCCCTTCCAACCTAAACTATTCTATGATTCCATGATTCTGTGAAAAGTTTTTTAACTAAACAGTCAAAAATTATCATTTTTGTGTAGTGATTCATAAGTTACTGCTGAGAAGCACGCAGAATTACATACAAAGGGAGGAAGAGGTAGGCCTTCTGGTCTCCCATCACAGGCGTGGATGGCTGGCATTTAGGTAAGACAAGCATCTCTCAATTTTACAGTCCTCTCCCATGAGACACTGCAAACCCTCTGGGCAGGCTGAATAATGCTTTGGCTTGAGAAAGCTAATCACAATATTCACCCTTTGTCAGAGGCAGCTGGAGAGGAGAACTGCTCGTGCAGAACACAGCAGACACAGTTGATGCTCCAGGGTCTGTAGCTCAATATCTCCCCTGAGAATGGAAGAATTAAACAATTCCATCTCAGGGAAGGTGAAAGCACGAGTCCTGAGACCAGAGCAGTATGCCTGGAAAGACCACAATAAAAATCAAGGATGTAGTTTACCCTTGGACCTTGACACCAACCTGCGCAGCAGGATTAATGTCCATATATTGATGGCACTGCTCACAGTGATGGAACGTATTGTAAGCTGCATATTTAGTCAACATCATGGACACAGTTTCCCGTTTCTTAGGTTCCTCTGATTTTGTTTCTTTGCTTGTTTCTGTGCAGGAAGAAAACAGAAATTTTATAAAAGTTAAAAACAAAAACTGTGATCCCAGTAACAATTGTAAAGAACACACATTCTTTTGTTTCACTTCATTTTGGAGATTAAAGACACTTGTGAACTCACATGTTCAAACCAACAAAACCTGATTCTTTGTAGGAAAGTAGTCGTAAAAACCCCTACTTACCTTGTTTCACTCTTGACAGTTGTTCCGTGTATACTGGACTTATAGTTCTGTACTTGGGGTCATGTACGTTCAGGTCAAAAGACATTTTGCTGAAGATCTCAATATCTGGCCAGTGATCATTGCTAGACTGAGTAATTTCACTGTTTTCTGTATGATCTGCAACAACACATTTCAGGTAAGCAGTAACAGATACCCACTGAGTGGTGTTTACGTGATGTTTGCTGATTTACAATTGCATAGGAACTCACACAGGAGTGCGTGCGCACACACACACAGACATATCTGAACATCATAAATATTATCAAAATTGAAATTATAATCCAAACAAAGCCATTTCAAAGTAAGGGCAATTCCTTGGAAACTACATGCAGGCAAAAGAGGCTCACAGGCATCTTTCTGTTCTGCTCTTCATCAAGCTGCTAAGGTATAATTCACTCTGGTTTAAGCATAAAATGCTCAGATGAATGGTCTTATCTGTGCAGAAGATACAGGTGTAGTCTCTAGCCTCTCTGTGGTGGAATGAGGAGCACTGGGTAAACAAGAAGCAAAGGTATCCAAAAGCAGAAGGATGAAAGCAAGAAAAGGCTATATAACTTTATGAACTAGTAGCTGGTGGTATATGATTAAGGCAGTAAGAGACACATTCCTGTTAAAGATATGGCCAGCAGGATCAACTGGAACTTCTTTGCTTTGATCTAACAGAGGTAAGTCTAAAGTAGAAAATCAAGTGTAAGTAATGGGAACATTCTAAAGCACTGGCCAAAGAAAACAACAGACTGCAGCTTGAACATGAGTCAATTCAGTTTAAAATGAGATGGAAGAACACACAAAAGCAGGTGTGTAACTGAGGTTACTGATTTTAGAAAAGCAAATTCAGGTGAAACAAAGGTTGGGTCTAGAGACAAGCACTCGCTGACCCTACTTTGACTGAACCAACAGGATGTGAACCAGCAGCAGTTTAAAGGCCATTAAGCTCACTGGCACCATGTGACGCTCAAATTAACATATGCCGCAGTGAGGTGAGGTATATTAGATTGTCCATACAGACAAATCCTGAGAAAGCTTGTTCTGTAAGTGAGCTGGCCTGAGAAAACCAGGAACTTGCCTATGAATGAGACTTGGACTTGGACTCACAGTTGCCAACCAACCAGCAACCAGCATACCAAGCAAAACAAAACATCAGGAGGAAGGGGTTTCAGAGGCACTACATCAAAAAGGACACTGAGAACGAACAAAGTCCATGAGGAATGGAAAAAGCTCACCAGTGAATGAAGTTTTGTCTTAAATGCCAACAAGTGTGAGATAAAATAAGCTTTGCCAAATGTCAAGCTGAGGTGGACCCAAGAAAAGTGCAGGAAAACAAATACCAATTTTCTTTGCTATATCACCTCAACTATATAAATGAAAACCATTTTTTCTTTTTCTTTTTACTTTGACAATTACATTTTCAAGGGAATAAAAGGTTTACTATAAGCCAAGACAGAACCAAAATGCTAAAAAGCTTGATACACACTCAAAACAGAGAGAGAATAATCTCCATGCCAGTTTTCTGAATGAACAGGTATGTGAAATCAGGCAGGAGCCCGATTTCAATGCAAGAATAGGCATATATTATCATAATTTAAGAGGAGATACAGTAACCTATGGAGCTCTGGTTCCATTACTTTGACCTTGGTAATATTCAAAACTTTGGGATGGTGAAGGAAATAATTAAAGATATCAAAGTAAATGAAAAATAATTAAAGATGTTGAAGTAAATGAAAAACATAATAAAATGCAACATGGCTTGACCAAAGAAATCCTGTGTTACTTTCATTATACAGCTATGATACATCTATTTCTCTGAACAAAGCAAATGCAATGCATCTTATCTCTCTGGACTTAAGTGTTTGATATGATACTATATGACAAATTATTAACACAGCTTGAAGAAAACGGAGACAGTGAATGGCCTGTAAATTGAGCAAGTTGATTAAACAGAAGGTGGCAGCATGTAACATCGTAAGCATTAAGGCAGATGGAGATTACCAGTGAAGTTAAAAGATCAGTAGAGGGGCATACTGTTTAATATTTTCACTAATGTCACCAACTCAAAAAAAAACATTGGCTTAAGTTTGCTGGTGGCACACTCTAAGAGTCATTGTCAATATGGAGAAGGAACTGAAGACCATCCTGAAAGAATTCAATGCCCTTGTAAACTGTAAAAACAGAAACCAGGTGATGTTTAACAGAAGAAAAATATGAGTCATCTGTACAATCAAGGACTAACAACAAGCATTTCTGTAGCAGGTTGGGAGCACTTCGTTTGGAAATGACTGAGTTGCAGAGGAACCCACAAGTACAAGCTATGTATCAGTGCCAGTGAAATGGGAGAATGGAACAGACCAGTGCAATCACAGGTTTCATCAATCACAGGGCTTTCAGTGGCGGTAGGGAAATACATGAGCTGCTGTATGCTGGGTTGGTTAAACATCCCACAGAATATCACATTCAGTTCTGGTCACCCATGTACCAGATGGATAAATTGAAAATAGATGTGCAGGCAAGAGGTATTAAACCGATAAGGAGAATAAAGAGCCTGTCATTTGTGAGGATCCTCTAAGAAGAAACAGGCTACCAAACGAATGCTGAGAGGCGGTAAGATTGCTGCCTGACTACACCACAGAAGCAAATATCAAAGAAGAGAAAAAGTATTTTAATTTAAATTAATATTTTCTTTGGCATCAAAGAGAATGTTTATAATTGAGACAGGAACATGGTTGGGTTGGAGAATAAAATTTTATTTTCAATCATCAGAACACTAGGGCTCTGGAAAAGCATTCCAATAGAAGTAGTGTGAGCAAAAAAGCCTCAACCAAAAACCCCAAACAAACCCAAACTGCTCTTCTGATGGAGTTCCACGCATTCCTAGCAGGGGTGTGACACGCTGCTGTGATCACAACAGGTCAGAAAGCATGATGCAGAACTTACATTTTGATATTTCATCCTAAGTTTCTGGGCACTTTAGTTCAAATAATGAGAGAATAACAGCCCCCAAAACTCCAAATCAAAGGAAAATACATTTGCTTTTTTAAATTTAACAGCACTTTCTGAGCAGAAATACAAATTAGTCTTTTAAAAGGTTTGACTACAACTACATTTTCAGGATGCCAGTCTAATGGTCAGGAGATTTATGCACCATGGAGTTATCTTCAATACAAAACCACAGAGTTATGTAAAGAACACCCTGAAGAGAACTAATTTTTAAGAGGGTTTGTGCGTCTAAAGGCAAAGTCCTGCCACAGCAGTTAATGGATGTGTGAGATCTGACAAATGAGTGCAAATCCAAGGAGGCTTCCCCTCCTCTTTTTCCTCAGAATAAGACCTGTAAACTGCAGACAGGAGACAGTCTTACTGAAAATTGGTATCTAATTTATAATTAAACATAAATAATAGTGATGTTTTGGCCAGAAACACTATGTTCTGCTTAAAAGCAGCCAGTGCTTAAAAACTAGCAAGGAGAGATAACATGGGCAGATGTTGCCCATTTACAGTTTTGTGTTCACTTTCATTTTAGTGCTATCCAAATAATAAATCCAAAATACACTCAATAGTTCTCACTTAACCCCAATATAAAATGTACATTTTTATTAATTTAAATATATACAGACACCTACAGTAAGTCTAGCTACGCACTAAGGGACAAGTGCTACGTGTAATTTATAGGCCTTCCGTAAGCCTAAAAATTTGTCCCTGCTGAATAACACATTACAGACGCTCTCTATAATGCATATTAAGAATGACTACTAAATACTTACTGGCATTAATCTCTTCTTCATCATACACATCTACTTCCAGCAACCGGATCAGCATGCGGAAGAGAATCCTTAGGAACTGCAAGTATGAGCCAGTCTTTCCCACCTGAGCCAGAGATGGAAAAAAGTCCAGATCCCAACTCAGACTAATTCGAAGGAAGGATACATTTCAAATAAGTACCTTTGGGCTTACCCCTGTTATTTTGCCATTCTAGTTCTGTCCAAAACCATAACAAGATGTAGTATTCCCCATTATGCTGAATGGTATTAAAAAATTGAGCTGTGAGCAAAATCTGGCTGACAGCCTGTATGACTTTTGTAATGCAGGGAGAGTGGCAGCGATCAACTGATTCTCTACTGATATGGTCATGGCAATTTTATGCCCAGTGCCATCCACATGTATTTCACTTAGGCCAAAACATGACACATACAGCATCACCCTTCCTCTCCTTACCACTTCCAGCATGGACTGAACCTTAAAATTTGACCTCGAAACACATCATTGTGTGCAACCTTGCAGGGGGCGCTTACAATAGGATCTGCAGTCCTCATCATCTGTCCTCTCATCCTGCTAATAAGGCAAGAGGAAGGAACTGTTCTCTTACTTGCGGTGGTCCCGTCAAAAGCAGCCGCCTGGGGTGAAAACTCCTCGAGCCAGACGCCTCACCCTGACTGCTGAAGTCCGCGTGGTGCTGTCGGGCTGTCGTCCACTGCCTGTAGTAGAGAGACTGCTCTTCACTGTTCATGTCCTTGTGAAGCAGAGGCCTCAGAGAGCTCAGCCAAGACACATCAGCATGAGGCAGGAGGGAAGAGGAGGAAGGCAAATTCCCACTTTTCTGCGAGCTCAGGAGACAGTAGGCAGCTTTTGACAGGATGACGATGCGTGGCAGCGCTGCACGGAGGGCTTTGCTGTCTTTGGCTGAATGGGCAGGCCACCGAAATGTCTGGGAGACTGAAGACAGCGATGATAGTTTCAAAGTGGTGCTGCTCGCCATCTGGTTACCCAGGGAGTCGCATTCTTGTTTCAGCGTCTCTCCAGCTGTGAAACTAGGGTAAGTTCCCTCATCTACTGAGCTGTGCGCCACAGTCTGAAAGTTAAGCGATGATGCTTGCTTCTGAGACTTGTCTGCAGCACTTGAGGAGCTCACGCCATTGTCAGCCAGGGAACCTGGGGAAACAAAGAGCAGGCAATGAACAGATACTGGTCAACATAGCAAAATCATGAACTCATTTGATCTATGGGACAATTCTAACATACAAATACTTATGTTCAATGAGTGCTGCTGTGGCTTAGGTCAGTGTTTCACCATTTAAAAAGAAATCATTCACATCCATCTGTCCCTCTTGCTGGAGAGGCAATGGCCCTTCTGCTAGGGTTCAGAGTCCAAACACAAGTGTCCCAATCCCAATCTCTGTATGTTAACTGTCATTTCCCATCTGGGATATGGAATTTGATGGTATAACCTTCTGAAATTTAAGTATAACACACCACTGTATACATAGATCAATTTGACCTCCCTTTCTATGGAGAACAGAGTATTCATTTCACTGCAAATTTAATGTGAACTGGGCTATGCTCTGTCCTCCATACCAGTCAGGTTTAGTTGGCATATGGGAAGAGCTGGGGTATGGCAAAGGTCCAGTTCAGCTGTCTTAATACCTCAAACTCATAAGGGAACAAAGGGAAGGACCCAGAAGTGCCAGTGGAATGCAAGGAAGGGAAGGCCTGGTGGGAGATGATGCTCCATCGATGCCTGAAGAGGTAGGGCAAGACCCAGCCTTCTGTTGGTCTTGACAAGGAGGCAAATATCCATCCTCACCCACAGCTACCCCTGCAGTTACAGAGCATTTTTCTATTCCTAACATTTTATACTATCCATTTCTACTCTGATTTTTAAGATCTTTTCAGGATACACCAGCTGAAAGAAATTAACAAGAAATGTGGAATGTAAGTTTAAAAATAAATTCGCAAGGGATCCTGTGCTATGGCAAACCATCCTCCCACTGCAACACCATCCCCTTTTAGTTGTACACAGGAAAATTGCTCACTGTGGAAAGAATCTACTACTAAAATTTCATTGCCTAGCTTGCAGCAGGATACAGCTAAGCAACCCACATTTGACTAAATATCTCAATGTTTGCATTCAAATTCCAGTGATGTAGGAATGAAGACCTGTTCTTCAGAGCAACAGCAGAATAACTGACCTGAGGTTCCAGTGACAGCGCTACTATTACTCTGGGGTCGGTCCAAGTCTATCAGCAGCTCATCGGAGTCATTCTCGCTACCATTAGCCTTCTCGTGCTCCTTCTCACTAAGGTCAAGAGCTACAATAGGCCCTCTGATTGCTTCTTTCGAGACATAGCAGCATGCCAGGCCTACTTCTTGCTCTAATGCAGTCCGAGTTAAGTAGCTTGAGTCAATTAGTCGAAGGTCACAGTACTTTAACGACCTAGAAAACCCAACCCAAGAAAAGAGAAAGTTTTGTTTTCTCTGACTTTGAAGAATACTCCCTATCTTTAAGTGTTTATTAAATATTCATTAGCAATTTTATTAGCCAGTAAATATAAGATGATTTTAAAACATTCAGCACATAAGTTATGTTCCTTGGTACTTTGCACAGACATTCCTTTGCCCACACAGTACAGTAGTTTTACTTTTCACAAACCACACTTTCCAAAATTTTAAACTGTTCCCTAATAAAGTCTAAAATACACTTTTTAAAATGAAAAAATAGCCAGATGGTATCAAACCACTTATCCACCCCCCAACTCATCTAAACATGTTAGAGAACAACCATATTGCAAGAGTAACAACAGCACCTGGGGAAAGTTTCTCCAAGAGGGTCCTTGCCAGTTAGGATAACAATGCAAGGTAGGCCTTCTAAATCCTGATAGGTGCGAGGGATCCAGTCATCCTGCTCGTTTCCCCTCCAAGCCTGTGAACAGAGAAACTTCCAGTCACATTTAAATGATACCTTCTAAACCTTCACCTGTTTTTGTTCAGTTCCTGCTTTTTCTTTGTATACAGTTTGCTTACCCAACAGCCAACAGGAAGCAGATCTTAGGTATAGGCATACATTTTGTTCTGGTAGCAAAATGTTAGCCAAGCATTAAATGCACAGAAAAAGGATGCATAGCATATGTTATTCAGCGCTGGAAACATACACCTGGTGTGGTATTAGTGTGGTCTGTCAGAGAAAAATGCAGCAGATGCTTTCAATTTCAAGCTGGCACAGATAAAAGTTCTTTGAAATTAATGTAAAGCTAAAGTAAGACCTTCAAGTGGAGTATGAAAATGACTCCTTGATCCTCAAATATTTGCTTAATTATTCTATATAATGAAAGATTATAGGAAAGAAAAAAAATTCTCTTTCACTGGAGGTAACCCCACAAGAAAGGACTCCTTACCTACAGCCTACCAAGGCCCAAGACCAAAACTTTTTTCCCTTAACACTGGGAAGGCTGGTAGTGCCAGTCCCATGTTCTTACACCCTTCAGTCCCCTTGGTTCAGAGGAGCTTACTGAACCCAGCTGAGCTCATTTGTGTTCTCCCTGTTGTTTGAAGCCATTTCTCCTTGTCCTATCACTACATGTCCTTGTAAAAAGTCCCTCTCCAGCTTACTTGTAGGCCCCCTTCAGGTACTGGAAGGCTACTGTAAGGTTTCCCCAGAACCTTCACTTCTCCAGGCTGAGCAACTCCAACTCTCTCAGCCTGTCTTCACAGGAGAGGTGCTCCAGCCCTCTGATCATCTTCATGGCCCTGCTCTGGACCCACTCCAACAGGTCTGTGTCCTTCTTATGTTGGGGGCCCCCAAACTGGATGAATTATTCCAGGTGGGGTCTTACAAGAACAGAGTAGTATGATATATATACATTACCCTTCTCAGCACAGATGTATAAGACAATAAGACACAGCTCTCTTGACAGAGCAGCAAGACTCATGCAAGCTTTGTGGAAAACATACCTTGCAAGAAGAACCCTATCTTGAATTCCATCTTGGTTCTTCTAGTCTCAACCTGTACCCTTGACATGTTCTCTCCTTACACTTCCTCATCCCTAGAAAGGCCACCTTTTAGGAGTAATCTTCTCAGGCAGATGAAGGGGATTGAAAAGAAGGACTCACTAGCAGATCAGTGACTGAGTGTGCCATTTGACCTTTTGAAAATTTCCATGGAAAAAAGCCCTATGATTATTTTTTTCTTAGCTTAGGAAGAACACTATTTGGAATAATATTCCCCTTTTCTGCTATGGGTCTTCCCCCTCTGTTCTCTTTCCCCAGTCCTGACTTTTTTCCCTTGCTTATTTCAGCATCCTTTCTATAACATGTTCACAGAAAAAAATTATTTTTCCAACTACCTAACAACACCTACTGGCTCAGTAAAGCAGCCTCGGCAGCAGAGAGATATTTTCTGGCTCGGCAGGGTTAGTCTGACTGTGTGTTACCCTGCCTCTCCAACAATGGAAGTTTCTGTGAAAGTGCACGGCTAGAAAATGAAATAGGGGAAAACAGATACAAAGCTGGCTTTCATTTTGTCTGCCTAAGGACTTAAAAAGAAGCTCAACTGCTTGAGGCTTTGAGCTGTAAACTTGCATACAGAACATGTATTTCTTCACCATCTTACTCAGGAGGACCAGAGAGCTGCAGTCCTCTGGGCTCCTCACTTCTGAATGCCTCCCAGATGGTTTGATTCTAGTTACACTTAAAGGGTATGCTATGACAGCATGCCTGGTCATCAAAATAGTTATTTAAACTATTTTCCATCTCTTCTTTCATTCTGTAGCTCTGGGTGTGCCATCCCCCTTGAAGCCTAGCTCCCTGATGGACAGGACTGACCTGACTGGCTGGCCAACGGGCCAGTCTGTCAGAGAGGGGAACAGTACAGCTACCAGGACTGCAGAGACAGTTGCCCACCCTCCCTGCCCCGCTGTGGCACCACACACACTGCTAACACTTTCTTAGGGAGAGGCTAAGTTAAGTCAAACTTTCCAATGTGGCCACTAACAGCTATAATGTTTCCCTCCCTGCCCCTGAAAAAAGTCAGGATGAAGTCTCATCCCCCGCAACCGACAGCAGTTATTGGTGGGACCAACACTTCAAGTCTCAGCCTCACCAGAAAGCACTCAGTAGCCTCATATTGCGCCCTCCCCCCCAAAAAAGGACCTGGGTGCTTCTAGTGGAAGCAAGCAGCGATCAGTTCCCCACTTGCTCTAGTCCCCCAGCTTCAGTACTCTTTCCAACATCAGGAGAAAAGCCAAGCAGCACAGACAAAATTGTCTGCAATAAACTAGACTTAACAGTAGCATGGCTGATGAATTTTATAATGGACACGTTTACACCATTTTGTTTACCCCATGTTATCCCAGGCACCAGACTAGCAGGTACAGCAGCCCAGCACAAGACTCACAGGACACCTTCATCATTCTGGAGCATCGCTGGGACAACCTACGTAAAAAGACACTACAAGCTTATGTTTGGGCAACTGAATTCCTCTCCTCACTCCCTTCATACTCATGTTTCACAATTAAGAGGGTTTTTTCTAGTCACCTGCAAGGAAAGAAACAAGTTTGGAATGCTAAATCTTTGTTTATGCCAAAAAAGCAACTTATGTTGTGGGGGAGAATAAGAATTATTTAGAAGTTTTTTCACACTCTGCCTGATCAAATTCCTCTATTCCAGATCAATGGCTACCTGGATATTCATCTGCAACAGCTTCACGTTCAATCCTGGTCTGCATTAAAGGCCTCACAGGCTGCTCCAGCAATGTGTAAGGGCCGCAACCCTTTACAGCAAAGGGCCATAAAGAAGCCCTCACAGGACTCCCAGTCCAGAATGATTTAAGGTTGGAATTAATGCCTAGCCAAAAAAACCCCTGCAGCAAAGGGCTGCTATCTCTATCTCACATGTGGTTTTCTCCTTCACGACTACTTTCCTTTCTTCCCTCTTCTGCTGCAGGACAGGGTTTGAGAAGCAGATGTAGTAGCTTCTTTAAAGGACATTTTCTCTGCTTTTGGTTGCAGGCGAGCTCTTTAAGAAGGGCTCACAAAATTCATTCCTTTTCTGCGTAATTTTGAATACGCTGTATAAGTCATAGTAGAAACAGAAAATTAAACTCTCTGTGAGATTTAGAGCAAGGATCAGGACAGATAACCAGTATTACTTTCAGGCTGGTACCTAAGGCAGGCAATCTGTTTCCCTTTGTAAGGTTAATTCAGGAAGTAGGTTTGACTAGTTGAACTATGCTCTTATAAATCCATGCAAAGTTTAGCTTGGTGCATATATGCTGTGCAGAAGAGGGCTTTCGGCATGCAATGGTTTAAGAAAAGACAACTATGACAAACAGAATACTTTACCAGTTATCAGAAGAGCAGAAGATGGATGGACAGAGCGGACAACAGATACGCTAGACAGACAGATAAGTTGGTGGAAAGAATTAGTTTGCCTAAGGAGGTCTGAGCTCTGCTTTCTGAGATTCAGAGATGAAACCTGACTCATGCTGTTATTCAACTTTAACAAGACAGATAACATCCAGGGTTTGACTTCACGGACCAGTAACAATTCAATCTTCTTCATAGTTTCTGCATCTTTTACGCTCACCAAAAGTACAGCAAACTTCCATGGAGACAGGCACAGAACATGCACTCTTTTCCTACAGAATAATTAACCTTTAAACATGTGGCAACGAACACAAATGGTGTACGACAGTCAGATGACTACAATGGGCATACAAAGAAATATTTAGTTTCTGCTAACCTTTAACCGTGTCACAAAGTGCTTTGCAACAGTAAGCTCTGAAGCAGGATTCCCGAGGAGGATCTCAAAACGATACTGCAGACCTAACTTGTCTCTTACTTCTTGTAACCTCTCCTTGGCCAGCATGGCTAGCTGCACAGACGGCACCCTAATGACGAGCATGTGGCCACAGCCATTCTTATCCTTTCCTGGAGAAGTGATAAGGTCATCCATTATGCTCAGTGTTTCAGGTGTGCTGTGATCTCTTAGTGAGGCCATGGTCGTGAGAGCCATCAGAGCTTGGGAATACTGCTGAATGAGAAGGTAGCAGCGAATCACCATGCTGTGCAGCCGGGGGTACCTTTGAGGAGATACAGTTCTATGTTAGCACATGCAAAATCACAGCAATGTCTGAAAATTAGCCAAAAAACAGGACCATGTGGTAAAGAAGTGCCCATTTTTTTTTTCTGTAGCCTTTGATTTTCATGGGCAATAATTTTGCACAAAATCTGTGTTTTAAGTAAATGAATATAACATGGTACAAATGCAGAACATAGAGCCATGTCCTGCGTGCAAGTAACAGGAATTATAAACTTCCATTATCTTCACTTGGGCTAAAATTTCAGCTAAAGATCTTTAACTTGATGGAGATACAGATCATCTCAGATCCACAGCACAGGCTAGTAATTGCTTTGCTGTCCACAAGCCTTTTTCTTCTACAAATTCGGACAACCATCACTGCTTCAGGTGGCTTGTGGGAGAAGTACTTAATTTCAGACATCTCACCCTCTCACCAGAAAGTTAGACTTACCAATGGGGATTGCTGGCTCTGAGCCAAATCTGAACTTCCATTTTGCCTTTTAACTTACATAGCCAACGTTTCTTTCCCTCTCATTACACATATACACAGTGACAAGAGACATGAACTCACAAAGTAAAATGCTAAGAAAAAAAGATTAAAACCTACTCAAGCAAAAAAGCACTCCATTTCTAGAAATTCCCCACAAGTTCACTCACCATCATAATACAGAAAAAACCCTACACTATTATGCCTTGAATGCTAGTCTTGTGCCACAGGAGCCCAAATGACTAAAACAACTAGAAGTTCCAAATTTCTCTGGCCTCTTTCTTGAGGGATTTAATAGACAATATGTGATCCATTTGAATAAAGTTGTATGTCTGTCTTTAACCAGTAGGTACAGTAGCTCACTCTGTATACTGTAAACCAATCATTAAATCAATAAATTTTTAAAACACTTTTTACTCCTCCTCCCATGAATATACCCACTGCATTTTCACTACTAAAATAAATGGACCCTTTCTGATAACACCAAATATCGCAATGTTTTCAAACTTCTAAACTTGTATGGCTTAACCACCCAGAGAGAATAACCCAGCTTCTTGAAAAGAGAGGCTAAAGCAATAAACTAGTGCAAAAGCATATCCTGGCTCCAAGGTACAGGTTCACCTCCTGTCAATTTCTAGTGTTATCCTAACCCCATATCTGAGCATTATTTGCACGGGTATTAAGCCTCCTTCATCCTTTTCCCCATCCATGTTTTAAGTACAGAAAGAGAGCAACAGTGTCCACTCTCTCTTCCTTTGGACTTGGCCAGAAAGACTATGAGAAGCTTAAAGAACTGACCTATTAACTGATATTATTATGATTTATCACATTAATTACTTACATATTTGTAGATAACAACACATATTGATTATCAATTATGTACTTAATTATTCATTTGTATTGCTAACTTAACAGATTTGATATTGCATTTTAATCAATAAATAGATACATTTGCAACTGTTAATTATATTGACCTAAGTAAAATAGGAAAAACAGTACTGAAGACAGAACAATCCTGTTCTGGTAAATATCAGAATATGATGAGAACCATAGCTTGAACTGTTATAAGGGATCTGTCCTGATGATACACAGAACAGATTTCTACATCACTAGAAACCACAGTGTTGTGTTCATTCTTGTAGTGTGCACATTTAGTTATATCTTGGATATATGCGATGAAAGTAGCTTGTTCTGGCAGCTGCAGGGTACTAACAAGCCACCTTCAGGCTCTGAGCTGCAGGAACCAAAACCATAGCCAGCTAATGAAATAATAAAAATGAAATAATGTCACTTACCTGGGCCACCAATGACAAGTCTGTTGGCAGCCTCGACAAGAGAGACACCAGAAGTGGTGAGGTATGAAACCTCTGGTACCTTTTTAGCTTAGTAAGGGCTGACCCAAAAGCAGAGAGCAGCACAGCTGAGCCTGGTCTGCTGCTGAAGGGGCCTAATCTCTTCTATAAACAAATGAAGGATATGCCCCTCTTCTTCAACAGCACTAAATTAATTTTAAAAATAAAAATTGCACATACTTCTCAGATTCAAGTTTAACATCAAAGTTCATCATGTCTTCATCCCCCTGTGATGGGGCTGTATCTGTATCCTTAAGATCCCAATTAAGTAGAATCCCAACCTCCCATGTTACTATTTACCTTTCTAGAAGTGTGTTGACCATTTTTTCAAAGGTTTCATCACATCTCAAAAGGGGACTCGTCACCCCCCATTGGAGGGATTTGCTGTATTCATTCAAACCAAAGTACAGCTTGTCTTCACCCGATGCATCATCCTGTTCCATACAGAGATAGCAAAAACATAAGGAAAAAGGGAACCAATTTTAATTTCTTTTGTCATTTAAAAAAGTGGAAAGTATTTTCTGAACCAAAGTATCCTTTCTTTTCATTCATTCTCCCTCGGTGATGCTATTTCTTTTTTTCAAATAATATAATAAACTGTAAATTAGTGTTTTTTACTTAACTTATTATTTGTCTACAGCTAGGAAAGACAGGTGTAGGTCCTTGCAAAACTTTCACTATGTCTCCTACCTATGATTGCAGGAGGTTTCTAGAATCCTGCTAATTATTTTCTGACTCCCTATCTCTGGCTTTATATCTACTGACAACTCTTATCTCATTTCTGTTTAAAGCAGAACCTGAAAACAGAAGTATTAATTTCCAAAATTCTTTTTGACTGTCAGATTCTACACATCTCTAATGGTAATCAGAAACTGATCATTTCTTTGCTGGAATGTAAATCTGCAGACAGCAATCAGAAAGGCAGAATATTTGCTGCAAGCACAACACAGTCTCCAATGCATTTCCATCACCAGTAATCACTAGGAATGTAATTAATCATGTACAGTCTCCCCTTTTTTTGTGGGTTATTTTTTAAATCATAAGACTGAAAGTTGATGATTTTTTTACTTTTAGGAAACAAAAACTTGTCCACACCATCTTACAGAAGGTTACCACATTGGCTTATATGAACAAGCAAACAAAAAGCAAGCTTTGAATATTCATTCACTCCCTCATTTCCACTATTCTCTTTGTTTGACTTAAGCTATTTTTTTTACAGCTACCACTTTAAGACACTTTAGAGAAATCAATGGTCCACTTAACACAGTAAAGTCAAACTTGATATAAATATACCAAACAAGGAATAGAAAGGGCTATTTTTTAAGCGGGTTTTGCCAAAATATCCTCAGAATCAGCTGGCTGAAATGGTGAAAAAAGCTAATGGTGCAGAATGTCCAACAGACCTTTCCCACCTCTTCTCTGCACAATCATAGCAACTACTATGACATAATTTTTTAACCTAGCACACAACTTTTATTAGTAACCAAGAAGCAATGAACAGATTTGACAGGCTACATGACATATAACTTATGGTCAAAAGTCAGACTGCTTGAAAATGGAAAGCCAGCTCCAGAACGTTATGGCATAGCTACATAGTTTTGTCTAACCAGAGCGTAGGAAATAATTTCTCATATTACATCACTGGACAAAGAAAAATTTGTAGTTCCTGGGCGTAAATGTCAATGTTACCTCTACCATCAGCATCCTCGGGTTGTGCACCTGGAGCCTGAGAGAACAAACTCCAGCGGAGAAAGAGCTCCCTCCTAACATTTTTCTTTATTACTTATCTGCTAAATTCTGTTAGGTGTGAAGTCCACATTAAAATTCACAGTTAAAATTAACAATTAGACACTTACCACAGTGTCAAATTGTATCCAATGTACCTCATTGCTAGAGCTGATCCTGGACTGCTGCGTTTGCAAGGCGTAAGGAAAAGAGCTGACCTGAAGAACAAGGAGGTTGAATGCTTCAAGGACCTCCCTGCAATTAATTACTCTATCAGCCAGACCATGACTAGGCTCACCATGTGACAGGGAACTTGAAATGGCACTGCAGAGATAAGAATGCAAAGAATTGCCTTACTGACATCCTGAGATTCAATGGATTATTCTCTTTCTGCAGAAAAATTTCCAAATGACCATGGCACTGAGAATCACAGCTCAAAAAACTTTAGCAGGGTGAAAGATGTCAAAAGCATTCGAGTGTTTTCTGTGGACAGACTCACGCAATGGGGGGAAAAAAACTAAATGGAGGAACAAAATCTGCGGACAGTGAGAAGGTGAATTAGTGTACCAGAGCATCAGATGGAGGAAACCAAAAATAAGCCAAAGCTGATGAAATCCCTCTTACTGAAAAACCGTTCCATGAGCTGTGGGGTTAGGATATAGTAACAATTTTACAAAATCCAGGGGATTTTCCAGCCTGAAACATTCTCCTAAAAGGCTGGGGAACCTGAAAGTCTCCTGATGTTCTGATTTCCACCTCCTGGAACTACCTTTGCCTCCAGAATATCCAGAAATTCCAAATTCAGTGTACAGCAAAGACAGTAACAAAATTGTGATGGGGGGTGGCTAAGGTAGGTAGAAGGTTGCTTTTATCTATTTTCAGCTGCCCTTCAAGGAAAGTATTTTTTTATTATAACTCTGATATTCAAATTCATCCCACAGCCTTACGCACCATGTCCAAATCACATTAAGATTATTCTCCTCAGTTTACTCATGAAACGAGCAGAATAATTAGCTTTACTTATTTCTTTCCTTTTCCGTAGTAAAGTTGTGAGTCAGTGTGAAGAAATGTTTCTGCACACGTGTTGTTCTGTTTAGACCTAACACTGACCAAATTCAACACAGTTGTTTATTAAATCCTGTTCTTACAGTAGCTAGGTCGTTTTTCAGATGATGCAAAGAGTTAAATGTCTGTAAGCTTTCTTATTTCAAAAACAATGCTATCATCAAGGATAAAAACATGAATTAAAACATGAGTGGATTGTGAACATGGGAGAGATTTGCGTTTGAGTAGAGAAAAAGGAGGGGAATAGGAAAAAAGACACGAAGAGCAAAGAAGTTGCAAAATTCAGCCCTTTTTCCTGGACTTCAGTACCATAGCACTTACCCCTAAAACCAGTCTTAGTTAGGGATCCAGAAAACTGAAACTAGTCTCACCTATCGCCAACTGAATCAGAATTAGTTAACAAATATCATGGGGAAGCAATGGGGATTAACAAATATCATGGGGATCTTGAGGCACAAAATGCCTTAAGCCTAGCGAAAGCATCAGGTCTCTAAGACAGTAAGTCTTTTGAAAAACCTAACTGAAAGATACTGGGAGAGGATGGTTTTCCTTTGGTAGATTGAAGCAACTACCTTGTTAAATCCACATGGGCATTGTCATGAACCAGCACAAACAGTGTATAGGGATTCTGCTTCACTCGTCTCATGAAAACTTCAAATTTTGCTTGAATCTCATTGTCTAGCCGAACCACGTATTTCTCAGCTCTCTGATATGCTGTTCCATTGTCTTCTAGGCCCAAGTCCACAAGGACACCTGTCAGAAAGAATGTAACAAAAATCTTTTCCTTTGAGTGCATCCAAAAATGAAGTGTCAGTAGTAGGTTGCCACTTGTTTGCCAATATCAGGACTTTGCCAAATCACTGATACACCCCAATAAGAAGATTATCTGAATGCATTCTCTCTCACGATGGGGACTGAAATGTGCTTCTTGGCTTCTGGATTTCCTCCAAAAAGTGCCTGAAGACCTTTCAAATACTTCTCATATTACCAAAAGGGAAAAAAAAATAGGCCTCCACACAAATTTCCGGAGCAGTGCTCAGTTGGCTATGCTCCATGATCCTAGGCCAAACTTGCCCACATTCTGCTAATATATTAATCCTGCTTGAGTCAGAAAAAGTTATCCTGACCTTTCCTGTGCAAAATTCATAAATTTATAGAAAAGTGACTCTCACTAATATAATATCATTTTTTCATGCCCTGCTTCAACGTTTGTGTCAACACAACTACTGTCTAGCAGTCCCTATAATGACAGATTTCTATCATATTCATAAGGTAGGCATGATGTAATGTATATGGCTTTGAATGTCATTTGAATTAAAGAAGTAGCAACAAGCTACTGTGAAATGTGGGTCAACTATGTATTTGCCAGGGTCTTAATGAATTTAAAAAGATATTTTAAAAAAGTAAAGTAAAAGCCATTCATTTAAAATAAAATAAATGTGAAACCCTATTAACAGACACCAAAAAAACTCTGGTTTAGTGTGTTGCAGCAAATTAAGTAAATACAATGTCTGAAGAAACAAGGAATGGAACAAAAAACCCATAAAGTTATGTCATAAAGGAAAAGAAACCCGTACTTCAAGTAATCTATTTTATTCTGTTCATTTAACTACTAAAATAGCACAAATCAGAGAAAAAAAATACAGAGATGGACCACAATATTGAACAATATCAGGTCATATCTGCACAATCAAAAGGTGTTGGACTGTTTAGCTCAGAGTAGAAAATAAGAGGGGGAAAAAAGCCAACAGCTATACAAAACCACTCATAGACGCATTACACCAGAAGCTCATATTCATGTTTTTCAAATGCAGATGTAAGGTATTATTAGATAAAGCTGAAGGCTGAAAAAAAAACCACGTTCAGCTGATAAAAAAAATCCTAAATACACAACTATCCTAAGGACTACATTAGTCCCAGATATCAGAGATCAAGAGCTAAAAAGGACCAAACATTTACACAGATAGTCCCTAGTTCTATTAGACAGTAATTTTCTCCACGGAGAAACTGTTATGCTTTTGTAGACGCATGTCAGTCACAAACAGAGTGGATAACAGAGGTCATTCTCAAGGGGGACATATTCTATAACAAGTCCACTAAGGCTTTCTTGTTCCTCTTGAGGCATTTGGTACCAGCCATGGTCAGACATAGAACTCCAGACAAGAAACCTCACCATCTGAGTCAGTATGGCAATTATTGTGTGCCAATGTGCACGTATTTATCTACCTAATAAGAGAGCTTCCTGCACATATGTTTGTCTGTGCTAATACATATGAGACCATATGCACAAATGTGTACCTACAACAAATGGGTAGTTGTGTACCTACAACTATCAGCTCTAAGGGATAAAAGATCTGAACAGTCGCATTTGCACATCCTCTCCCTGTTTTGACAGGTGAACGCTTCTCCAGGTCACACATTCCTCAGACCTGCATGAATATGGCATTTTCTTTTGACACTTACATGGTACAGCTTGGGCCCAATTTATGAAAGGACGATATTTAGAATTCAATTATACCAACTAATCGAGCTAATATTGGATATGCAGAATACATGCTAAAGCAACGTACTTCTCCATTTACACCAGATATGATTTAGCAATATCATATACTTTGGTTTAACAGTCTCTTTTCCCTCCCTTTTACCTGATTGTCGAATCCGTTGAAGGGTCTGCTGCACCAGGACTTCGGAACGGGGAACTATAACGATGAAGTCTACTTTGCTGAAGTGGCCCAGATCCAAGCTCTGATTGCCACTGTCTGCTATGGCACAAACCTGGGACAAGAGCTTTCTGGCAACTGTAAGCTGTGGCTGGTAAATTTGGAACGTATCAACATCCAAATCTAGAGTGTGTTCGTTTGAAAAAGAAAACAAAACACAACAAGAAACATGTTTACTTTCCCACCCCCCCAATAAAAATGATCCTCCAAATAGCCTACCTTCTATTATCAGAAAAAAATCATTCACCAGAATAAATCTCAACACTCTGGAGAGCTGGGTCCAGACCACAAATGTCAACTTCCTTTTTTTGATCAAAATGTGATAATATATCAGAGGACCTCAAGTACAGCACTGCCCATTTTTTAAATGCCCTAAGCGTTTTAGAGATTTTTAACAGTGCAACCCAAGGAAACCTCAATAGCAATACAGTGAAATGCATTCCATTAAATGAACCAACATGTACATAATATCCATATATAAAAAACATACATATATATACACAGAGGTCTAATGTTCTCCTGAAACTTGCAGTTCTCCTTTAGGAGCTTCCCTCCATCACTACTGCTGGGAGAACCAGCCATGGATGCTGAGATCGCTGTGCTGAGATCCAGCACACCTATTAATGTGAGGAAACTGAGCCTGCGTTAATAATTCTGCCAAAAAAGACTCTACCAGAGCAGCAGGTCAGCTGGGAGTTCATTTGTACATCGTCTCTGCTCTGAAGTACTAAGCCCCATGATAGTCATGATTGAGATAGCTGTATGACTATATAATAGACTGACAGTAATATATGCTGTGAAAGGAAGATGAACAATTCACCTAGGCAATAAATCTCAATCAGGGAGGGGAGAGGGGAGGTTGTGGAATTTATTACTTTGGAGGTTTCTTGATCGTTAAGGAAATTTTAGTCTCAGATTTATTTGAACATAATTAATGTCAATATAACACTAGCTTCAGAGAATGGGGGGACTGGAGCTTTGCTGTCTATAGACATGTGACAGTGCATTCATGTTTCCTCGAAGAAAAAGTATGTTCCTATATTTCAGTATTTCCAGTAGGTAAATTCTATGCCAAACGATCCATGTTTCACTAGCCCCTGAATATTTTCAACTTGCTGATTACCAAATTAAATCCTACAATGCCACTACAGTTTCTGTTTATGTCAGTTTTTCTGCTACACATTGAATTCTGATTAATGGACTGCTTATCGTAAAAATTAGGGCAAATTTCTTAAAAAAACAAAGAAAAAATCCAAACCTACTGCAAATTTAATACACAAGAAATATTGCTGCTTTTTAAAGTAATAGGCCACTTCATAAAATCTTGCAACTTACATGAAAATTGGAAGGTGTTTGGGGCAAAACCCTGGTATGTTAGTTTTATATAGACACGTGCATTTGTGTGTGTGCGCTTATCTCCTGTTCAAACCTGCCTCAGTGTTCATTTCAGTAGATCTACTATGGGAGAAAGGTCCCTCTCACTGCCAAGGAGACTTACCTCTCCTTTATTTTACTCAGGCAGTCTCTCAGTAGCTTCAACCACTGTACAGCCATATTTTAAAGACAAAACTAGCTCAAAATAATTGTTAGAGAAAACATGAAGTTTTTTTTTTTAAAAAAAGCACTACTGTACATCATTATATAGTAAGAACAAAAAAATAACAGAATCTAAAGATCATTCTACCTTCAAATTAATCCTGCAAGGAAACCTTCTGGGGGTGCCAGAATAAAGTGCCTGGCAGCCTTCCTAATTGGACCTCCTGATCCATGCAGAAGCTATAAACCACCCTTCTTTCATTCAGATCTAACACTGAGCTGATTAATTTAAGCTAACTAATGTGAATCAAGAGCACACCTTTCTTTCACAGCAAAACACTTTACTGGAGGTTGAATTTGCTTTGATACTAGACCTAAAAGAATCGCAGCATTCACAATAGCTCTGTGTATCTTTTACCATTACTGTCACATGAAAAGGAAAGTATGGTTAAAACTCAATAATGAAAGAATTCCAAAAAGGGAAAATGATAATTAACATTTTTAGACAGGCGATCCTACATCATCTTTTGCACCTAAGTATCTCACCATATTACACTGAATAAGACACATCTCAAATAAGCAAATTACAGATTACACTTGCCTAGCAGTTTCAGTCCAAGATCCTAAAACGCTTTCCCTAAAAGTTTTAGCCTTAGAGCACAAGCCTGTAGTACATATTATTACCACTTTACTTTGTGGGAAGTGAGGAATATCAAAAATTAAGAAACGGGAGGACACCTGGGGAGATCAGAACGAGAACACAGTTCTCCTCTGCCTTAAGCCCAAGGTTACATTCTTTTTCTAGGTACAAAAGGGTGAGATGAGTCCACACTGTCACCATTACACAGGAACATCTTCTCTGCTCTGCCTAGTGCGTAACAGAAGATCACATATTTACCTTAGAAATTCTAAAACATAGGGGGAAAAGTTGCTGAAGGTTACTACAGAGATTTTCTGTCTGAGAGACTGCTGTATTCTACATTCAGCTGGCAGTATTAATATCTGAAGGTTGACACATTGACTGCAGCTGTGCCCTCAGACTCTTCTGAGGCCCATGCATTTTGACATTTAACAAAATACTCACTTATTTCACATCTTGCACGTAAAAAAATTACCTGGTTCTTGCGTAGAAACCATGGCAATTGCCTCCTGAGATGACACACACTCGCTAACGTCTCCATTAAAAGGAATAATGACACTTTCCCCTCGCTGCTGCAGCATTTTCTCCAGCAGCTTGTCCAAATCATCACCTAGATAAGAATTAGCAACACTAAATTACCTGGAAGGTCTTTCAGACAAATGATGTAGAACATTACATACACACATGTTCTTACATAGTTGATGTCGAATTTGAAAAGGGGCAGGGGACTGGAGATACAGGGAAGAGAGAGAGGGAGAACATTTTTCTCTTTTATTTACTGATTTGCCAGTTAAAGGAATTCCAAAAAAAAGAAAGCACAGCTGAATAATTTCAGCTCTGTGCTTTTACAACTAGCAGTGACGTCTGATGATTACAAAGAAACACACTGTAAAACAACCTCTAAAACCTACGCCAAAAGCACAAACAAGAAAAGACTCATGCACTTACGGGCACCCTGCCATCACACTCAGCAGTATAAACAGTATTTAAAAAGTTTTGCCACAGGATGAGTAACTCACACTGCACGGGTGAAGGAGACAAGCGTTCCTTTACACGCAGTACATGGAGAGAAGGAAAGAATGCCTCTCGGTGGAGAGGGCAGAGCTGTATTCATGCGTGCTTTAGGTGCTGAACAGGAGACACACCAATCCAGAAAAATTACTGCCTTGGCTAGAACTTCTGTTTTTTAGGGTCACTCACCTAAAGATGTATTTTTGAAATGCGATGCCAGGAAACTAACTTTCCCTGTGATGAGCTCGTAACTGATCTCTTTTAAAAATTCACTGGTGGTAAGCATGCTTTCTGCAAGTGCCCTAGATTGATATTGACCTGGAGAAGAGGGGGGGAAAAAGCAAGAGCAATCTTTAATACAGTGCACTATCAACACAACCTTTTCATACTAGAGGTGTGGAGCACGCTGATCTTCAGTCATGGATCTCCACTGCCTTCACCCAGTAGACTGGGAGAGGAGTCTCAAGTCTATTTTGCTAGCGATGGAAGAACTAGTTATATCCATGTAGCCCATCCTTTGCAAGCTGTTGTCTGTAGTATTGCACACTTGGCTGACAAATGATATGCAAAATAAGTATTTGTACCTTAGATTGAATGGAGGATTCTGGTTAAATACGAAAAAGTAATCATCTCTAGAGTGAAAAAAGTAAAAGTTGACATTACTGATTTATCTGCCTCCAAAGGAAAGATGAGTAGACAAAATTCACGTCCATCCAGACACTCATGCACACACAAACATCACAGCCAGTCACCAATGTGGAATTTTAAAATCAACATGGTAAAAAGGATAAAAAGCATGTTCTGTTTTACAGTGGCCTGTAGAAGACTGGTCAATCCAATATTGCCATGTAGAATAGCACGGCTGTTACACAAAAGAGAGAAAGACAAACCAACTGTTTTGTCACTGGGTCACTTCAAGATATTTTCTAAGGTTGCCGCACAAACAATAAAGTTTCAGGCCTCTCAAGGAGTAGTAATGACTAGCATACAGCTATTTTTCTAGATCCTTATAAACATCAGTACTCCAAGTCTTGATGGAGGAATAGTAAACTCTGACATTGCAGTGTAACAATACAAAGGAGAATAAAAAGAAGAAAAAGGGATTTAAAAGCTGGAACAATGACTCGAGAGAATTAATTCAGCAAAATTGCATTGGTATTTGTAGTGTACTGCAAATATACTCACCTAGGACTACTACGCAGAATTCATTTCCTCTTATCTTTGATGCACATATGGCAACAACATAATCTGGTAGCTTTTGCTGATGTTTCATTTCATTGAGAGACCTCAAGGTCTCCGAGATGCCCTCTGCCAGCGAGTTCTGGGTAACAACCACATGCACGAGGTCCCGGGACACACTAGCGATTAACCTAGCAAGCCAAGGGAGTTGACCTGGTGACACAGAGATACACTGTGCGCTCATTTGCAAGGATCGCTCTCTCAGAGTAAACTCCTGCATAGCTTTCAACATGATCTGCTCAAATTCTTCCCTCAGGGGTATCTGGTCAGGACCTACATTGAAAACAAACGAACAGAAGAACAGTATCTCATATCAAAATGTTATTGAACTGGGAATAATCGCATGTCTGTCTTGGTCTGACAAGCTTCTTCACTGTATTTTTCTACATTTACAAAACCCACTTGCAACTCAGGATATCTACCCACATGGCATATTCTTGCTTTTTCATATTACAGGTCTCTCTCTCCCACCATCTCCCTTTTTTTTTTCTTTAACAATTCCATCTCACTCCTAGCATTTCTACCTTCAAAAGCTGGTGAGACAAACAAGGGAGTGGGAAAACATGTGCTTTTTGCCTGGAACAAAAGGATTAACCACATAGCCTCCATATGTTTTTATAGCAGAAAACCCAAATGCTTATCCTCGCAGTCTAATCACAGCCATGCAGTATGACAAAGCCTGTCAAGTGGTCTTCGTTTTGCTTTTTCTCATCATGCATGCTAGTAAACCAAGCATGGATATAAACAAACATGTTTAACCTCTTCTTTTTCTTTAGTTAAATTAGTTTAATTTAGCAAATCGTCAAACTTCTAACATTAAGATATATATGCAAATGTATAACTACATTCCCCAGACTTTGTAAACTGTATTGCGATCTTTAATTGGAAAATAGAAATATAAGCTATCCTAACTTAGCATCAAGTCCCCCAAATCAGCTTCAATTAACATTTTGCTCAGTAAGATTTGTGTCCTTGTCAAAGATAGTGGGGAACATATGAAAAATATTCATGAATGCAGAGTAAAAAGTAACCGTAGTTTAAATTTCCAAGATCCCATGTCAGTGCCAAAGGAGACAGCTTCACGCTTCAGCAGCTTGCCTTTCTATGACAAAAAGGGGAGACTTAAATACCAAAGATATGTGAAATGCTGGGGTTTTGGTTTTATGTTTTCTTTCAGGGCCAAAGAAAACAAGCAAAATGAGTAGTGAAAAAAAGGAAACAGAAAGGTTGTATGAAAAGCAGGGCAGGGAGTGGGTAAATAACCTATAGTTATAGTATAGTACAGAATCTGGAGAAACTGCCACCTCTTGTCATTTTGTCTTTTTGAGAAGTAACATATGGAGGGTGTCACCATCCAATTACCATAAGATAGTAGGGTAACTATAGACTTGTAAGTGCAAGGCTCTTTTCATTTTTGATGCAAACTGAAGAGTTCTGATGAGTCTAATTAAATGCAACATGGGCATAATTCTCTATAGTTCTCGTTTTTGGAAATATATTTTCTTTTCCCTGCTAAGACAGCATCGTGTATTCTAGATCTTTGAAGATCTCAAAACAGAAAAAATAGACATTTTATTAATAAAGAGATAAATCAACTTCTGCAGAAATAAACTCTAGCTCATATCAACCACAACACAAAAGATGTTATACACTAAAAGAAATAAAAGCAAGCTTTTGATGTTTGAGGAAGGTTACTTAAGACATAGGGTCTAGACATAGGGATCATCACAAATCCAAGAAAATAAAAATTATTGTACAGATGGAAAAACTTCTGTATGACAACACACAGGATTTCATTTAGATTATTTCTAAGACAAAAACTAAGACAAAAATAAAGTTATTTATCAGAAAGGCACTGATGTGGAAATATTCTGAAATTAGTGAAGTGTTTAATACCACAGTTGGCTCATGGCAGTCTTTCTCCACAACAACTCTTCAGAAAAACAATGGATCTAAGATCAGATAAGATGGAAGACAAAATGATAGATACTGATTTGGATTGTGAACAGTTTCATAAACACATATACAGGAATCGTTCAAAGTTAAAAGAGAGCATTTGGAGTTTTCTCTACAGAAATGAGTAGGCAAAGGATCTTCACTTCAGAAAATGAAACTGCAAAAAGAATAATAACATGTAAAATTCATAGCTGAGAAAGACCTTATTAACATAGTTATGCTTCCAAAAGCACCTACAGTTTAAGACAACATATAAATGCCATCCATTTCTGGGTAGAAATCCTTCATGGCATGCCCCAAGAGAACTATCCATCCAACCGTCTAAGACCCTAGGAATTAATAGAATAACCTCTTGCTTTGGGTGTCTGAATATCCCTTCCATTGAAGACAGAGGCTTGCTCCTGCCTTGAATTTGGATGTGCATTAAGATATGGACACTACAAAACCCCTCTGGATGGTCTCAGCATGAACATAGTCAAAGCCATTCAAATGTAACACAAAAAGAGAGAAAAGAGAATGATCTTATAATTCTAGACAGGGAGTTAACAGAGGGTCCAGAAATATCCTCCAGCTGAATAACCAAAACACAGACCTTACACTGTATAGGATGAGATCGTGTTGTAGAAACAGTAGTGTAATAGTAAAAAGCAGATGATTATAAATGATAGAATGTAACCCATATTGCAAATATGGGCATTTTGAGGTATAAAAACAAAGCTTGAAAATACTTCACTATGAAGTATGTCACTATGCCAAAGATAACAAATGTGAAAACTGAGTAAATACAGCAGACAGACTGGAAAAAAAAACACCAAAATCAAACACACCTCTTGATCTTTTTTAACTTACTCTTTTATCACAGTCAGTGGAATTTATTTACAGTAGCGCTACAGCATCAGAGATGTACTTATTTTGTTTGCTTTGATTTGCAATATCATTGTGAGATTGGTCAGCTGATTTCTGAAGACACAACAGCATTATTCTACAATTTTTTTCAAAAAAGGAGCATTTTTTATAAATAATATTCTTATGATCTGTGATCATAGCTGTCTGCAAACATATTTTGTACAAGTAGTAAGATCTGAAAAAAATAGGCAAGACTCAGTACTTATTTCATTCTTCTGTCTGCTTTTTTATCTTTGCCTTTATCTTACTCTTTCACAATGTACTCTGGAAGAAAGAACAACTTTTCAGTCCTACTTTCTCAAGAGAAAAAAAAAGGCTCACATGAATAAACTGTTAATTTATGTGTGTATTTGTCTCTCCTCCTTGTCAAAAACTTTTGAAGCTGGCTGCCCTCCTATCTGCTTCAAAAAGGCATAAAGACTCCAGTTCAGTGCAACTGTCACAATTCCAACAGTTTTAAGTTTGTAGTAATATTCAAACCAGCAACATGTTGTGATCCCCACACTCTGCAGAATGTTTTTACTTTTCTGCTCATTAGGCCCTTTCATCTTCCAGCGCTGGCGTTCATCTCCACATAAGGCCAAATGGAAAACTATTCAGCTTTGCACAGCTAAGAACAAAAGCCAAAATAAACACTTGCTAATAAAGGAACTTCTTTATGCTGAAGGCATGGTGCTCGGGAGACACAGCTCAGCTCAGCTGCAGAAGCCTTGCACGAAGCCTCCTCTACTTTGCAGCGTGTATAGACTCGCTGCATCCATCTGAGGTTGGATTTGCTCATGGAGTGGGGTTCACTGACTCAATAGGTTCCAATAAATAATTTCTTTTTAATTGGAAATGCTATATCAGCTGGCTGTATGTTTCTCTGAAGGAAATTTGCAAGCTGCCTCTATCAATCCAGAACTGTGTAACATGCAGACTCTACAAACTTTCCAATGAAGATGAAAACCTCAAATAACAAATTTAAGCCCACTGAGAGAAGGGCAACAGAAAAACATTCAGCCTGTAAAAAATAAATACTTTGTCAGTTCTAACCTGGCATCCAATGGACTACTAAGGCAATAAATAAACAATAAATAAAGCAAACAGGTCACTCGGAGAATTACAGAAGATGGCCTCCTTCCTGCATGCAACAGTACTGCATCAACAGAGAACAGCAAATCATAAGAACACACGGGTTAAACTTGCACAGAGCACATTTACTCCCCAAATCATAGGGTTATCACCAGCTCTACTTCTTTTGGCATGTCTGCATGTTTCATACCATTTTTATGTATTGCAGATGGCCTAGCGGAAACCCAGTACAGGAAAAGCAGTGTGCTCTTCACAAAAGTCACTTCACACTTCTCTATAAGCAACATCTTTTCAAATACAGAAGTTAAGACTGAGACTGCTGTGAGAAGTTTCCCAACACTGTCCTGCAATAATCTTTAGCTTCTAAAACCTTACTGTTGCATTTTACTCTAAAGCAGGGAAAATTGTCTGGACCTTCAATAAGAGAAAGAAAATGTGGTTTGCTGGTTTGCTCTCAAACTTGCAAAGGGTCCATTTCAAAAACATCTACAAGAATGAGATATTCACTGAATACCTTGCCTTAGTCTGAATAACAAATGTGGTTTTCATGTAAACGGTGCTGTCACCAAAACAATGATGACCATCACACATCTGCTAGCATTTGTCACAAAACTGAATAAAACAGACCAAGCGTCCTTAGAAAGAGCTGTGATAACTGATGGTTTGATACTCTAAGCAAATGAGTTATCTGCATTGCAAATCCATTTTCACAAAGGTGACCTGGTCAATCCCCATATGGAGAGCAGAAGCAGTACCGGCCTTTAAATTCACTTAACTTCTTCAGTCTGATGAGCAAAGTAGCAAAGTCACACACACTAGATGGAGCCACTTACCTCTTCCAGGCACAAAAATAGCCAGAAAATTGGCTCCGAAACGGACATAAAGAGGGTGGGGAGAAAAAAAGACTGTCACAAATAAAAACAAGCGCTTATGACAAATTGCTTACCTAGTTGGACAAGATACTGAATAGTTAGAAGTATCATATTCTCCACACTTAGCAGCTGACTGCTGGTCAAACCCAGGAGATCCAAATCCTTGTTTTCCAGCTGTGGAATCTTGTAGCAATTCACCAGCAAGGGACTTACAACAATATCACCAACATTTCCATAGAAATAAGGTAAAGTGCCATAACCTTTGATAAAAGAAACAAAAAAAACCCCCAGAAATCCACAAAATATGCCACTGCATGAAATCTTGCACAATGTATACATTTCCAAACTTCTCTTTAATGTTACCTTGCAAAATATATTGCATCAGTGACTGTTCTTGGCATTATAATTGCTTACAAAATAAATGAGATAGGCTAGTGATCCTTTGCTGTATTTTACAGCAAATGATCACATAGATTTGCAAAAACGAACAGTAACTGCATACCAGCGGGATAATAATTGCTGTTATCCAAATACAAATCAGTATATTATCTATTTGGGTCTTACCCTGACCATTAAATACAGATTCTCCATAATATAGTGTACAAAAAAGAAAAATCAATGGAGGCAAAAGTACATTGATCTTAACATTAAAAAAGCAGCATAAGTCACATTAGCATTGATTCAACCGCTGTGGTATTGCTGTGATTGATTTCACTTTTTTGCCACATTTCCATTCTGTTTTCATAAACAGGTTAAATAAACATCAGCAACTAAACACGCTGTTCTGTAAGGTAAAGCATATAAGCACAGGCTAACTCCTCTTTTCCTTGAGAATGTTTTCATTTTAAAAAAGTTTCCACACAGATTTTGCCAAACCCATCCATTTGGGTACATCTGGTTCTGTACTATTAATAGGACGCTGTTTCTCAGGGCCACTAACATTTAGCCTAACTGAGCACTTCACTGGCAACTCTCCAAGAGCCTAAGGGCTGCATTCAATTTGCTCTTAAACTGATGACTATAGGCACCCCCATCTTTAACAAGGAAGTGTTTCTCTGAAAACCGTTAGCGCACCATGCTAGAGCTTTAGAATAGGCTTCCAGAAAACACTAAGCAAAACAAACCAGAAGAAGTGTAACCCTATCCTTGATGGATTTACTAGTGTAGATGGCCCTGCTAATTCTATGGGAATTGTGTGTATTAGGATTATCTGTGCAAGTGAGGACATGGAGAATTTCTCCATTTCTTCAGGAATGATAAATTATTTCATGGATTGTATTGATAGGCATGTTCTGTTAACACTGAAGCTACTTTATACATCCATCTGTACTATGCTGGACTGAGAATAGATTTAGAGTCAAAAAATCACTCATCAAAATCTTGGCAGTACTAGCTGACCCATCTTTTGTTATACAGTATGACCAAATAGATCAGGTTGAAAGGGATACTTACATTATGAGTCACACTTTTAAAGTAAAAGCAATGTCTTTCTAAGGGTTGTCAATGTACTTTATACAGCTAAAAGGATTTTAAAAGCCTGATCTGTTATCTCAGTTGCTTACAAAAAATATGGACTTTAAAAGACAAAAAAGTTAGTATGATTCACTTCTGAATAGTCAGTTCAAATCAATTTTCTGGTTCTCATGCAGAATCCCCAGGCTTCAAGATCTGGACTACAAATGCTGCAGGAAATATTTGCTTGTTTTGTAAGTTATTTACACTGGAAAACTATTTCCATTACGTGGAAATATTTCTATTCTTGGATTTTACAAAAATTTTATTTGTATAAAATTTCAATTTGGCCAGAGGCTTTTTAAAAATTTGACATAGTCGTGACCTGTTCGCAAATCAGGTTCTCCAGAAATTGCCTAACTTCCAATTTTAAATGTTGAACAACTAAAGCAAACTATCCATGATGAAGTGACTTCATATGGTACTGAATTCAGAACCAACAAAAAGAAATAAACCCCCTCTTTCTCCTAGGAGCGCATGCATTTGTTCAAAATGCAGCATTTGAATCCCCAGTGTAAGACTTACCTATCAGAATCACTGGTCTGACTCCTGAGTTATTCAGCAGGTTTTCAGGAACTATTACAGTCTCCCCTGCTGGGATGGGTTGAGGCTGTAAAATTCCAGTTAACATGGATTGAGGAACTGGGACTGACAAAAGAGGCTCTATAAAATAAAGAAAAGAGAAGCTTCCATTACTAAAAGGCTCATACTGTGATTTGGCCGTATGAACAAATAAAAAAAAATTACTGCAGATTACTAACTGTAATAAAATTCAAAAGGTCTCTGCATTTCCTGCTATAGTTTTAAGTAATTTAAATTAAGAGCCTATATCCTCCTGTAACCCCACCCCTAAAATAAAACTTTTTCTGACCACTGTATTGTTGGTGGGAATGAGAGAGGAAAACACAGGTTTGAATATGCATCTTTAAACAAAGCCAAGTACTAAGCCAAAAGGCCACCTCTAAGACAGAGGCTGCCTCTCAATACTGCCTCTTAATACAAGGGAAGAGACTGCTCTGACGTCTGACCAAGAATATATGTAGATAAGAAAAACAAATACTGTCTTTAGACAGTTGCTACAAGGATAAAAGTTAGGCTTTACTCGTGAAAGAGCAAGAGCAAATTTCACAAGTAAAAAGAAACAAAGTGCAAGAATTTTGTAATCTGTAATTGGGTTTGGGTGTGAGGTCTGCTTCAGAAGTTTCTCAGGCTTCATTTGGTGTTTGTAACAGATTATTCAAACAATGCCATCAACAGAAAGGCATGAAAGGCAGCATGAATTAATGCATATGTTTCAGTAGTGGAAATTGTTTATCCAAGAAAAATACTACAAAAGACCCATGGAAAACGGAGCACACAGCAGAATTAGTAGATTGGTGGAGACAAACTCAACAAAAAGGGGAAGATTGCCTTATATCACATATCTTCAGCAGGTCTCTGAAGCTAGAAACCTACAAAAGCTGTGATTGATTTGAGCTGCTCAAGTAGGCAGGCCTGCACTACCATGTAACCCTTCTTCCTGTGATGAGTATCTCTGAAAATTAATTCCAAAATATGTCAAAACCAAGCCCTCCAAAGCAGAGTTACAAAAAAACCAAACAAACATTGTGCATGCGGACAAACAGCTCTTTTTCTTCCTTTTAGGTTTATTCTCTCATTCTATAGAGACAGGAATAAGTAATTGTTTATACTCCCCTTTACAAAGTATGCTTTGTAATCCCACAACTGAAAAGTGCTTAAATAGTGAACAGTTTTATTAATAGTTATGTATAAAGAGGTACCTACATGGATATTGATGAGTATTCACACATACTCGTAATTAGTCCTATTTCATATCCTGATGTTACATATCCTTCCTACAACTTTTCCACACGCAACAGACATTTGGTCTCACAAACTTTATGCTTATAACTGAACATGACCTAGCGGACATCAGTGTCCTTTGTTTGGCCAAAATTACATAAAGCCATTTTTCCTGTGCAGGAATAGAGTGTATGGTTTCTGTAGCATGCCAGACCAGAGTAAGACACAACATTCAAGGTGAGGGCTAATGGAAATCCTTCAAGTATGTTCACACATCCATACACCTGCACAATTTTAGAAGAACTGAGTTATATTTGGGGGACTTAGATAGCTTTGGATTTTTATTAATATTATTCACAACTTCCTTTCCTCTCTCTCCACTAACACTTCCACTTTACCTGTGTCCCATCTCAGATGATTGCAACAAGGACCAGGCAATCATGTGTGCTTTTCTCAGGCATCTGAAAAAGTCTCCAGGGTGTCCTTAACTACTTCAACAAGTTCAGTTATGTTTTCTGTGCAACGCTTAAGAGAAGCAGCACAAGCCTACTGGTCTGGCTGCGTACAGCTTTTTACAAATAACATCTCTGTATTCAAGTTTTACCTGTTCTTGCTGAAGGACGAATTGTAGGAACAGGTACTGCTAAACCAGGAGGAGGGACTGGCGACCCAGGAGACCATCCTCGGTGACGTTTCTTTGGTGGTCCAGAGCTGGACATTGATGCTGAAAAGGAAAGTAAAAACTGATTCTAAATCCCATCCTCCCAAATGACCAGATTCCAGCCCACATTTCCATTTCACATTGGTGTTGAACTGGTATCATGCCACTCAGTGCCAGAGATTAACACCTAAATTTAAAGGAAGCCAGACTATGATGTGAAAATTGTTGTTACCTGTGTTTAAAAGTACAGCATTATCATTAACAGTCATGCCAAAAACTAAATGGCTCGGCAAAGACTGAATTGCAGAAATAGCTGTGATGCGAAGAAAAACAAAATCACAAATTTCATGCTCAACAGCCAGTGCAGCTTAAAATATACGAACAAAGAGGTTTTCTTTACCTTGGTCTCCAGCTGCACAGCCAGGGCTTGGAGATGTCGAGTGAGGCACTGGCCGAGAGACTGTAGAACTCAATACATTATTTCTTCCTCCATTAGCGTTTCCATTAGCAACATCAGTGGCACGCAGTGAAAGCGGAGCTGAGTATAATAAAATACAGAGTGTGTGGCTTGAGACAATCTTGAAAACAAACAAACAAAATAATACTGCCGCATGCAGTCACAAAAGAGCAGGGCAAGATGCATGACCAAAAGAAACATACTCCAGGGAAATCATGAAGTGTACGTGGCAGAGAATAATTTGGACACAGGCTGCAAAATCCAAATCTTGAAACTGGGTTTCCAGATTTCAGGGTGGGGAGAAAAGGTGGAAGACAAAATCCAAAACAAACCCCAGCAAAATAAAATAGAAAATTACACACACAAAAAAATATTGGGAAGTTTGTGACACATTTTTTTAGACACTGAAAATTAAAAAGAGAAAAGCACATCATTAATTCAGTTTGTAAAGATTTCTAAGCCACTTAGGTGCATCTATATATTTCCCTCCCCAGTCATCCATGTGTCATACACAGTAATTCACTCCAAGGTTGTCATCTAAAGTCTTAGCAAAGGAGACTAGGCAGGGAAGACAGGGCAGTTTGCTGTAAAGTATACATGGCCTGAGCATTGCTGAGGCAAACCACGTTTAATTTTGCTACCTCTGCCTAAGACAATCCTCCAGTCCCAGCAAGCCTGTCACCCTGGCAAGACCCACTATATCCAGATTATGAAATGAAACTACAACAATGGGGTATCACAAGAAATTATCCTCACACTTCTGAGCTCCTTCTTATTCTTTTTCAGAGCCTAATTTTTGCAAGAGGGGAAAAAAAGGGCATAAACTGCATAGAGCAGACATGGAGCCCAGTGTAGACAACAGCTCCTTGCTATATCTGCCAGCTCCATAATGATTTAGCTCCCAGGAACATACTCCAGGAACAACAGCAGGAGATGATGCAGCAGCTTGCTGATGTCAGCTGCAACAAAAAAAGTTTGAGATGTACGTATTTGGCTTAAAACGGTGCAACATGGAACTCTCCAGCCACAGTCAACCAAATAAATTCAAGCACAAGATTCTCAGGTTGCCAATTAGCAAAATTCGAATAACGTCACTTGTCCGTTGGAAGCTCCCCATTTGTAGTCTGAGTCAATGATTTGGTCTGGACAGATATGGTGGACATGGGTCAGTTACAGAAGTGGTTGAAATGGTGGGAAGTAATTTCAGTGCATGATAAAGTCTTTTACACAAATATGAAGGGAAAAGAGTATTTTAAACAAAGAACTGTTAATGATTCATGAGATACAATATAATATTATGTATATATAACTATATTGTATAAAATAGCAGCTATCATACATTAGGTATAAAACTTAATGCTCACATGCATATATAAACTGCAAATACTTTTTTTTTTTCTTATTCAAGCATATTTCCCTGTAATAAGTGTGATTTCTTTTTTTTTTCATTGCTTAAAGGATGTCATGGTTTAGGCTAAAGTAATAAATAAATAGTAACCAGCTAAAGTAATAAACAATCAGAATATCTCAACAGAGTACCAGTGAAGGATTTAGATGCCATGGTTGAGGGTTCTAATTTACTAAACACACAATACAGAAATAAATAATTAAAACAGCACAGGTATCAAAACTCCTTTAAATGAGACTAAATTATATTAAATGTACCTGGACGAACAATGCCTGTTAGAAATGCAGAACAGCAAAGAGCTCTTGGTTACTGAGGCAAAAATCAGTGTCATAACAAGATGTGACTTTTATGCTCTCTTAGATATCATAGCAAAGAGGGCTATGACATGGACTTTTACCAGAATGTCAAATCTGAAAGCCAAGGTGTGGCTCAGTATGGGGACAGTAACAGTCATGGAAAATTTCTGTGAAGAGGACTACAAGAACACAAGAGTTTTAGAAAATGCTAGTGAACATTTTCCTTTCCTTTTTCCACCAAAAAGATGACTCCCTTATTTCTTGGCTGTTAAGCTGATAATTCCCTTGACTCTCAGCTATTCTGGAAAGCAAAGCCATACCTGCAGCAAACCCCTTTCCTACGAGCTGTACTGACAAAGCCAGAGGTTTCACAATGTTCTTGTTCCGGGATGGGTCTTGAGTTCCACTTAAGTTAACAGCAGAAGATGATTTTGCTGGACTGAATACTGAAGAATCTGAGAAAAGAAGTTGTTTATTTAAGTAATGATTAAAAACAATATATATGTATGTGCATATATAATTTGTATTGTAGACACATGAACAGTCACACACATTTATCTAAACTCATCTCTGCATACAATACAAACATTTTTTTTACACTCCTAAGAAATCCTCATGTATCAGTATCTTTTTAGGAGTTGTAAAAAACATTTGACAGGGCATTTCTATAGCATCTCATGATCTACTGATTGATCTCTTTCACAATATTTTGTAATCACATACACACGAAACATATTTTAACTGTAGAAAGGGCAACCTCATTGCTCCTCAAAATACTCCTGTGGGATAGTCAAGTAAACACAACTATCCCATGTTACAGACAAGAAAGCTAAGGCAAAAAGCTTATGTGACTTGCCCCCAGCAAGCATAGAAAATAAGCACTGGAATAAGTTGCCTAAAAAGCACGTGGAATCTCCATCACCTGAGATTTTCAGGAACAAGTTATTGAAACTCTGTCAGACACAGCTGAGCTTGACTTAGGGCAGAAAACAAAAATCAAATACATAATCTCCTTACAGCACTACTATCTATAAGGCTATGAAAAGTGTATGTCCACTTATAAGTCTGAGTAAGAAGTGAAGGGAATCTGAGCCTAAACTCTTTGCATGAGGTAACAAACAGCAGCTCCTTAGAACACTTGACCAAAGCTGAAAAATATTAGCCCTATTTTACAGATGGATAAACTGAAGAACAAGCAAATTCTAATACTTGCCCAGGATAAAACTGATCCCAAAACTCTCAGCATGTAGGCTCCTACTTTACCATCAGGCATTTAATATCTGCAATTTCTTCCAGAAAAATTCAACATTCAGATGCTGATACACTGAAAAATCCAAATTCTTATAACTGGGATGAAAAAAAACCTAACTCAGCATTTGTCCAGAAAGTAATCTGAAACAAGTAGGCAAAGTAGGCTAAGTTCACCTACAGGTGTCCCAGTAAAACAGCCAGGGAAAGAAAA
This sequence comes from Vanellus vanellus, assembly GCF_965231255.1. Classification (NCBI taxonomy): domain Eukaryota; kingdom Metazoa; phylum Chordata; class Aves; order Charadriiformes; family Charadriidae; genus Vanellus; species Vanellus vanellus. Next base: position 118,141,699 of record NC_138906.1, on the reverse strand, counting down.
CAGAAGGGAAAGACCAACTTGATCTGCCAAATACATTCACCCTCAGGCCACACACCATTTGGTGGAGGGTGGGGAGGACAGTCTGCTTTGCCAGACAGAGTAACTGGGATGGGGAATGAACACAGAAGGCTCTGCTGCTGCCACTTCACCACAAAACCTTGTCCGCATTCACAGCAAATATGCTGAATGGCTGACAAAATAGACCAGCAGGTGAGGGGCTTTGGAGGAAAACACTGGTCTCTCATTAAATATGATGTAGCAAATATGTTGTATTAAAGCTTTCCTCAAAGTAAACTGTCCAATAGCTTTGGGGGCTTTTTTCTTTTCTCTAGTTCTACTGTATTTTCTTGACATTTTATCTGTGAACACAGATGTGGCTGGTATACATTTAAACATCACACTGGTACCTAAGCAGAACTTGTAGTACTACCAGTTATTAAAATTGTTCATCCTTCTATTGTAAAACCCTGTTTCTTCTTGCTTAACACCTTTTTAACACCTAAATTGAAGTTTTTCCTCTTGTGCATCTGCCTAAAACTGAGTATTTGATTCTGTTCAAGGTTTCAGCCATTTTTGCATTGCCAGTTGCCTCTTCTCTGCCGTGGAACTGCATCTTCCCACACCATTTTGAAAGGGGGACCCGACACCTGACTACAATGTCATGGCCACACCATATTGTCAGCTCTAGCTATGGTATTTCAAAATCCTCTTGTGCCCTAATTTCTATCATGTAATTACCATTTCAATGCAGTACTCTGAGTGTGCTCACAACCGTCTACCTACAGGTGTCTTCTAGAACTTTGAGACTGAACTGCTCACTTACAAGGGCAGAAAACAGAAATATTTACACAACCTCAAGAGGAAAAAATGGGTATGAGTTGACAATAAACTGAAAACAATTTCAGAAAGCAACTTGCTAATAAGTACTCCGGTTTAAAAATAAATGAGAATTCAATTCAAAGTACAAACAGCTATGCGTAGCCTAGGAGATAAAAAGTGAGACCTCCATCACAGGCGACACATGTCAGAATTCACGCCAACGAAGAAAGGTGCCCTCCCCCCTTCTCCCGGTCACAGGGGATTCATATGTATGCATGTGGCATTATCTTCACTAGAAGATAACAGCAGAAGGAGATGAAAAGGTTTTGACAACCGTGACCTAAGAGTACAAACAGTGACACACAGAAACACCAAGCAGACTGAAAATCACAGTGAGTGATAAGGAGAAAGCAGTATATAAAAGGTGTATCTATTAACTTGACAGGTACAATAGAAGAAAAAGCTGTGTAAATATTGGATCACTTGTTGTTTCAAATAAATAGGTTCTCATGCATCTGCACAGTTCTCATGCCAGGATCTGGAAGCCAAGGAATCATGCAATGAAATACAGATGTTTAAACAACACTCTGATTTCATTTTCACCAAAGCCTAAATCATACAGCTTCCTAAACAGAGACAGGGGTGACCACCTGGTGGAAGGGTCTCTGAACATACTGATCAGTGATTACAAATTTCATAAGAATGCATATGTTCAGCTTTTGTTTGTTATTCCTTTTTAACATACTTTGTAAGTGGAAGAAGTATTTTAACAATCTTGTTTTTTCGCCTGCATTTCATACTCCTCTAGAGAAATATATGTTCTGGTACGTACATATCAAGCAATTACAACAACTAACAGAAAGTTTTCTCCTTTTTTTAATTTTTCAAGAAATAGCACAAACGGACACAAAAACATATAGGAGCACAGATGAAGCTGCAATAAAGCAATTAGAAAATAACTCAAAGACAAGCACCTTGGCTATTTGCAATAAATAAATAAATGAATGAAATCAAGATGCTGTTCCTTTATCAGTCAATGTCTACTTGAACTTTTTAGTTTTTCCTTGTTTAAGTAAGTATGTTATCAACAGCTTTCTAGAATGGTTGTAAGACGCATGCTAGCTCACATAACATAAAACCACTGGATGTGTATGGGGAAATTGTTATTCTAAGCACACCCTTGTGTGAAATAAAATTTTAATAAATAAATAAGCAAGCAAGCAAGCAAATAAATAAAAGCTGTCCCCCTAGCCCCAAAAGGACATTATTTGCCTTTACAAGACAAATAACCTAGTCTATATACTAAGTAAACATCTCCCTATAAATGTGTAATTCAAGTTTTTTTGAGATCCACAAAAAATTAAATGAACACAGGGAGACACGGAATCAAATAAATGAATCAAAAGATCTCTTTGTTTTTAATTGTTTTTTAATTGTTAAAAGTTTTTAATTGACTATTCTTATGAGTAAAGCCAACCTTCAGCCTCACCCGGGTCTTAATCTTTCACAAAGCAGATTTTTAAAGGTACCCTCCCCGCTGTAAACTATACAGGGCTTGAGGTAAATACCCAGTTGTTTACAGCATCCCTGAACCACCAATATCTGAGATAACTTACCACCCCCAATGGTTATCTTTATAGCACGTTTAGCTCCTACCTGTCTGAGTGAACCCTGATTTGTATCCATTAGCTGATCCACCCTCTGGGGTCGCGGACGGTGACACCGAAGAATTCGGTTTAGCAGAGAGGCTAGCAGCAGATGATTGCCTGCTTCTACATTCTGCAAACGAAGCAGCTACAGTATATATTAACAAGGCCTGCCTTCCAGCAGCGAAAGTTCAGCAACATGGTGGTGAAAGGTGACAAAATGTTAAAAGCATACATACAGCACGTACAACAAACAGCGGCAAATGGCAGCATTCAACAAAAATACGGCTCTCACAGTTTAGTCAACTTTGTCTTCTAATTAAGAAAACGTCCCTGGGGACCACTCAGAGGGTCAGGCAAATACAGACCAGATGCTGCAAAACGGCAAGAGCCTTCAGTTCGCAGCTTCCAAAAGATTTGAAGGTATTGGACATATCCCAGGAAACACTCAGCGACTTCTGTGGTCCAACCTTTATACAAACAGTCATATGTTGCCCTTTAAAAGGGGAAATTGTGCTGAAACCCAGATTCTTAGTATGCCTCCACAAAACCTTCAGGGAGATCTCAGCACTGTGAGTGTCTATCTGGATGAAAACTGAGTTGAGGGGGGAGAAAGTCACCTTAAAAATCACACATTAATCCATTTTTTAAACTGAGATCTAATCAGGTTTTGTTTGAAGAGAAGGGGGTGTTTAAGAGCATTTATCTTTTTCTAATTACACCTTTAACGTAAGTAAAGGGTGAAGGGTTACCAGATGGATGGCAGCAACATCGGGATAGAGCCATTCAAAATAACGGCCATGAGGTCGATTCTTTCATGGTGCTCAAAACACTTGCAATCAGCATATAACCAAAGCGAGCCCAGTATCTGCCTCTTCCACATCTTTACATTTCTGATCAGAAGAACAATTTAGTTTTTCGTGTGCATTACACAAGACAGCATTTACCAGGACACACACCAACCCCAACTGCATGAGCATCAGGGAGGGGTTTCAGAAAAAGGATTCAAAAATTAAAATAGGTTTCCTTTTTCTGTATTTGGAACTTCAAAAAGAGACTACCAAATTAAATCTTCCTGTCGTTTTTGTGAAAAATGCTGCTGAAAAACACATCCACCCTAAAGCACATAACTGAGAAAAGCAGCTGAAGCCCTTTGAACCACTAACTGATACAATACTACAATCACTCATACAGCTTGGTGATAACCATCTCTTTCTGCTGTCATGCTGCCATTCACATGAGGATGTGACTCTTCAGATGTGTGTCTGTCCTCCTGTGGAGCTTCTCCTCTCCTCAGGCTCTGGCTACAGAGCTTCTCCTCTCCTCATCCTCTGGCTACAGGCACCAGATCGAACTCTGTCTTTACTGAGTGAAACCACAGCTGAGGAAGGCAAGTAGTCTGCATATATACCAACTTAGTAGACAGCAAGTAGGTAAACCATTCTCTCCTTGAGTTTTTGCATGGCTCTAGCTCCAAAAACCTGCATCCTCCAGTAACAGACCCCATGGCTACCTTGCCTTGGGGTCACAAATGTCATCTCTTGAGCACATAAGAATATTGCACAGGTTGCTCCAGTAGATGGTAAGCCCAAGTGTAAAACACACCATAAATGGCAAGAGTATGCAAGATTTCTTTCCTCTTTCCTTGAAATCAGTGACCTGAGCTTTCTTAATCTTATGGCATGCTAGCTGTCCTCAGGCATTAGACAGATTGAATTGCACCTGCTAAGATGAATATCAGTGGAAAGCTAAGGTTGGAGCCCTGGCTGTGAGTCATCTTGCTTCAGGCACAGAAAAGAATCAGCAGACTGAGCAACCTTATTTCTTCTACCAAGATGGCTGCACGTCCCAAGAAGGGTAGATTTAGAGCTCCCATTGAAAGCATAGGGAGATGGAGGAAGACCATTTACAATTGCATGGTTACTATTAGGACTTAAATACACCTCTTTGGCAAAATCCAGACTTCACTGAAATCAGTGGTAATTTTTCCTTCAAGCGGAAAAGAAGTTAATCTTCTACAGTTACTTTTGAATGCACATATTTTCAACAGCAACTTTCAATTTTCATTCAACATCTCACTAATATAATTAAAAAAAAAAACCTAAATGAATGGGCATCTTAATTACCTTTCCAGCAAATAAGGGGTCCCTTTGACAGTACACCCTGGGAGCTTCTTACTAGGTAGTACTTTAAGTGCTTCTGCTTCTTTGGCTGAGTGGTTAATTTCAGGTTGATATGATTGGAAAACTCTGTGAAGTATCGAAATCCTCTTTCTCCACAACCTATACAGTTCCCAGAAAATCCTGGAAGAATGAAGCAGAAGGTATACACACAGATTAAATGCTTTGTGCTATCTGCTAGGAATAAGGCCATTTTAACCTACCTGCACATCCAATTCAGAGCGGCTGGAGGCCTCCAGCCACATAGCTACTGTAGATGCCCTGCTCAGCACACACGTGTGAGGAAGCAGCCAAACACAGGCACATTTTAGTCTTACCTTTTTTGAAACTTTTCCATCTTTCTGGGTCATACTAACTCATGCAAAATCCTACCACCGATTTTTCACTCTACGTAGTACAGACAGGAACAACTACTTGGTGAGGGGAAGCTATGATGCCAGGCAAGAATATTTCTATGAGGTTTCCTATTTTACGTCCACATTTCTACATTAAAAAACATGGGATCCAAGCTGCATGCTCCCCTCAGAACAGTGGCTAACCCCTAGTAGCCACCACAACTTCATGTGGCTAAAATTAACCTTAATATCTAGTGAATTTTCTCTGAGACTCCTTAAACAAGGCACTTTCCAAGTAAGCTTGACCTTACAGTTTATTAAGGTCTTAAAAGCAATCATTTAATGTCAAGATTTTCATGGCAAAAGTTAGGAGTGCTTCAGAATGTTTTTTAAAAAATCTACAACCTCTCATGAAAGTAAGATACTTAGGAATAACAGCAGAAGACTGCTTTTCTGCAATGTTTCCAACATGTTTTCACAGAAGGGAAAATTTTGAGTCAAGGTCTGGAGGGCAGTATACATACTGAGGATTATATACACCCTTATTTCCAGCGCCATTCACAACTACGTTAATGGCAATGTTGCACATAAATGGTAACAGTCTAACGTCCCCTAGAACAAGTACAAGGCGTGTTCTGAAATGGGCCTGCCTTAAAATCCTTGTTCAAATAAGCCCTCTATTATCTAAGGCTGAACAATTAAACTCCTCGGGCTTATTTGCCACTCCACTCATCTCTGAATCACTTTCAACCCTTAATGAAAAAATACTTTATATTCTTTCTGGAACATCAATAATGGTTTATAATAGTGCTGGACTGAGAAGCACCTAATAGAAATGCTTTATTTTGGTTTTTTTTTTTTTTTTTTTTCCCATTTACTAATCAGTTCAAGATCTGTAACAGAAGCAATTTCTCTTCCTGACTATCATCGTTATCTTCCACAATGCCAAGCACCTTGGAGAACACTCGTTCCTACGCTCAACTGTCAGCTAAATTCATAGTTTTATGAAAAAGATACTCAGTCTTTATGACAAAATGCATTTTCCATAAAACTGTCATTAATTAGGCCATTGTCTTTAGCCTATACTGTGCCTCTTTACCATGTTGCTGAAAATGCCAAGAAGTAGATTTCTCCATCCTGTTTCTCCTGCAACTGAATCAGTCCTTGCCTTCTCTCTTGCAAGCCATAGGAACTATTGGTGCATCTCCATCATTATCAGAAACAGTCGTCAAGGTCTCACAGAACTACTGAGTCAATTCTTTGCTCATAGGTACCAGTTACATATTTAAATGCCTCTAGGCCTGTGTAACATCCGCAATGCCCAAGCAGAGTTGTGAGTCACTGGGCTCATTATCAAACAATATCAGAGATGATAGATGGATACAAAGCTGGGGGTCGGAGGAAGGCTTACCAACAAAGACAAGTAGCACCACATTTAACCGGACCAAACACCATCTGTCTGCCTATTGGAGAGTTCTTATTGATAAACTCTTGACACTTCCCCTGCTCAGTGAGGGAGCAGCTCCTCTGAGGATGGCAGTATACACCACAGTACCCCACGATCCCATGTCCCCGACTGTACCCAGCAAGGGCGCATCACACCACAGCTCCCATCTAACTCAGGCCAGTGGGATTTCTGCCTTAGGTCCAAAGGTTTACAGTGTGTAGTAGCATACTAAATGGGTTTACGGGAGAAATAAGATTAAAGCACATGAGTACAAAAAGGAGGTGTTTTCAATAGTTATGCAAAATCACGGAATCACAGAATCATGGAATTTTCAGAGTTGGAAGGGACCTCTAAAGATCATCTAGTCCAACTCCCCTGCTAAAGAAGGATTGCCCAGAGCACATTACTCAGGACTGCATCCAGGCGGGTCTGGAAAATCTCCAGAGAAGGGGACTCCACAACCTCCCTGGGCAGCCTGTGCCAGTGCTCTGTCACCCTCACCGTAAAGAAGTGTTTCCGTGTATTTGAACGGAACTTCCTATGTTCTAACTTGTGCCCATTGCCCCTCGTCCTGTCACTTGGAACCATTGAAAAGAGCCTGGCTCCATCCTCCTTCAACCCACCCTTTAGATACTTGTAGGTATTAATAAGGTCTCCCCTCAGCCTTCTCTTCTCCAGGCTAAAGGGTCCCAGCTCTCTCAGCCTTTCCTCATAAGGGAGATGCTCCAATCCCTTAATCATCTTAGTTGCCCTTCGCTGGACTCGCTCCAGCAGTTCCCTGTCCCTCTTGAACTGGGGAGCCCAAAACTGGACACAGTATTCCAGTTGTGGCCTCACCAGTGCAGAGTAGAGGGGGAGAATGACCTCCCTCGACCTACTGGCCACACTCTTCCCTATGCAGCCCAGGATTCCATTGGCCTTTTTGGCAACAAGGGCACATTGCTGAGTCATGGATAATTTACCGTCTACTAGGACCCCCAGATCCTTCTCCTCAGAGCTACTTCCCAGCAGGTCTGCCCCTAACCTATACTGGTGCTTTGCATTCTTCCTCCCCAGGTGCAGGACCTTGCACTTGCTTTTGTTGAACCTCATTAGGTTCTTCTCTGCCCAGCTCTCCAGCCTGTCCAGGTCACGCTGGTCTGGACCAGAATTTGAGCAGTGTGGTTAAATCAGGGTATTTATGCTTTACTGTAATTTCTTCCCTCTTGAAAGGTCTTTCTGAATATATTCTAGGCAGCACAGTGACTGGAGGGAAAAATAAAAGAGTAAATTCAAAATAGGCTAAAGGAGCCAGAATACATTAAATCACTTTTACTAGCCTGCTAAAATGCATACCAGTTGTAAGGCAGGCAGGAAATTTAAGTGCACATACACCTGTCTTCAATCACCAAGAAGCATTCTTGTATTAAAATTTTAAAGCTCATAAATGTAACCAATTATGACGTAAAGTTGTGGGGTTTTTTTCCTGTTATTAGATTTTGAGAGCCAAACTGCCCTCAGAGCTCCTATTAAGAACAATGCTCCTCGTGGAGCCAAGGGCAGAATTTATCCCTCAATCCACAAAAAACAGACAGCTTGTCTTCTACAGTTGCATAAGCATATTTCTTCTTAAATGAAAATGCTGTAAGCACCAGCAGAGATAAAGAGAATGTGGATAGTTCACATTTAGAATGCCAGGGCCGCAATTGACTTCTGCCCACACAGAAATCACCAAGCTTCGATTGTAGTTAATCGTGGAATCAGGGACTTGTTTTATAATGGGCTTTTAAGGCAGGTTCAGCTACGGGTTTAATTTAATAAAACAAGCCTCTCCTCAACATACTTCTAATAGAGGATCATTAGTTGGAATTACTTTAGATAATTTTGAACCGACCTTTTTCTCCAAATTATTATGGTATGAATTAAAAAAAAATCTCTTACCTAAAAGTGCATTTTTTCCGTGATCATCTGGCAAAAACCGTTTGTCCACAGCGCAGACTAGAATGTGCTCAGGGAGGTTGGGAGATTTTGCTCCTACTAACAGGAAGCCTGCTGGGATATCAATTTGCTCCATGCACAGAGATACTAACCGTAAATCTTTGCCTGCTTGACAAAAACCTAAAAAACAAACCAAAACAAATGATAAATCTTCAAAAGATTTCATTTAATTTTCTTCTTTTTATCAGTTCCAAAAGCAAATGGGGCTTCACAACCTGATGCTGTAACTGGGGGTTGTAAGTATATCCTTTTCAAGGGAAATAGAGGAAATACATAGCATGTCATCAGATCCACTAGCTCAGGGTTTCAGAGACAACAGAGAAACATTATTTTAAAGACATCCTGAACACATTCAGGCAGAGAATAGACATCTCTAAATATTAAATGGCTCCAAAACTAAATTAAAAAAAATGATAATTCAAAATAAGAAAGCAAGCTTGTGATTTTATAAGAGAAAACAGCTCTTAAAACATCCTAAAGACTATTTTTTCTTTGGCAAATTTTAGTTCACAGTTTTTTCAAGAGAACCAAGTTTGGTTTTGTTTCTTGTAACAGGCTGGCATTGGTACATAAACGCCACTAAGTAATACAAAGGAATGATAAAAATTGATGATTAAAGTTTAGTACTGAATACTAAAGAAAAAATATTTTAAAATCTAATTTTTAACTTGTCTATACAATTTAGGAATTCCAGCAAACAAAACATTAATTTACTGGTTTTAGAGATGTACAGTATGTTTTCTGTAAGTCTCCAACTGAGTCTCTTGAAGTCTCAACGGACTGCATGGCTTCAAGTCTCTAGTTAGTTTTTTTCCCCACCCAAATATACCTACACACACAAAATAAGAACATAGCGTTGGTTCTTGTGCTACTGGTCAATGTAGGGCAAAAGCCAGTGATAGAATTGGGCAAAACTGGGGAATGGAGCGAGCTTCTGCTGTTCCATGTCCTGCAGTGAGCAGGTGGCAGGCTGGGACCCTCACAGAAGCATTGCAGGGCACCCCAGAGCTGTGGCCGGGCACTGCAACAGGGCCCTTGGGACCTCAGGACTCAGGGTGAGCTTGGCAGTCACCCAACAAACAGCCACGGTGAGGATTTTCGGCAGATTGGATGGGACAGCTTAGACCAATTACAGGACCTCTGGAAGTCTGGCTGGTCCAATCTTTCGGTCAAACCAAAGCCAACTTCAAAGTTAGACTGACTAAGCAAATTAGCAACAACATTCAAAGATTATTCCATCAGCTTCAACACTGGGCTTACGGGGATCAAAATCACCTGTCACTTTTCTGTACAGCTCCATCATATTATTTTTATTGAGTAATTTCTACTTTCAAGCAAGGAAACAACAGGTGTGAGAGAAAGCAACAGTCGTGTGGCTTCCTCCACAGGAAAAGATACGATCACACTGGGCTTTCTAATTTCCTTTAGGCAGAAGTCAATGAAAGCACTACCAAGTTTTATGAAGAATCAGACTTCTGTTGTGTTCCCCTCCAATTCTCACTTCTTCAGCTGCAAAATCAGTGCTACAGTCTGGCCTCACACCTCTCCCAGCAGCAGCTGGTGGAAACCCCCCTATTTCAGGATGTCCAATGACATCACACATTTGTCCACCGACCAACTCTCTCTCACTACAACCAGAGAAATATCACAACAGAGACAACACATGCATACATCTGAACAAATAAATATTTCAAAATAAAGAAAATCATAAACACAATAATCAACATGATTGTTAAAAACATATAAATTATATTTGAAATTACTGTAATAACTATTAAGACTTCAGTTATTCATGTAAATTACATACACTTAATTTAAAATGTTATTCAAGTAGACTTGATACATGCCAGGATGCATCTGGAAACACAATGTGACCACAGCTTAACCAAGAGCCACCTCAACCATTATTAATATGTGTGTCTGCACCCGTACTTATTCTGCTAAAACCCATAGTTTAAAACTTCAGCAAAACTGGTGAAATCTTATGGTGTTTGCTTTTATCTCAGACCTGTACCAGGCAAAGAGCATGCACAAAGTGGAATGCACAGAGTCAGCTAGCGCAAACCTCCTGGCAAACAGCAACTTGCCCAAAGCATGGTCTGATACAGGTTCAGTCTTGTGCCTACACCCACAATCTGCCAAACCAGTTCTTGGCTGAATAGTTTCTTCAGTTATTCAATCAGTGCAGTTCTATCAGCAGCTCACTTGAGCTGAAAGCTGGCTTGGATTCACCCTTCACACATGCCTTCTTCCAGCCAATGAATTAAAATGAAGTGTCTGAAGTTTTTATTTGCAAATCAGTGGATTTTAATGATAACTTACCAATAAGAAGTCATGTACGTTTTAGAGGAAAAGCATTAAACTTGCATATTTAAAGCAAAATGTATTCTTTTCTGATTAGATGCATTTTGATTTTAGAACATTAAAGTCTTTTTAAGGTGTATTCCTTAGAAACATATTGATCCTAATCAAATGGAAGGCTTGGTACCAGGTTAGTATTATCTAGACTTTTCAATGTAATTTAGAAAGAAACAGTTGCAGATAAATATAGGAACAAAACTCTCTTACATTCAAAATAGAACTTGCTGATTCAAATGTTTATGCCAGTTGGGTACTATGTCCAGAATTTTCAAAACTGGCCTTAAATATTTAGGCCTTCAGTGAAATCTGAGTAGCTGACACACTTAGAAAATACCATCCTACATCTAGATTTAAAATAGAAAAATTACCCACTGCTGACAATGTGGGCAAACAGGAAATCTGTAGATAAGGATTATGAAACCGCAAGTGCGGTAAGATTTCAAGACAGATTTAAACCTGTGGTTTTTACACAATTACTCTTCAGCCTTGTCTCTACCTAAAAATTTTCAGAAAATACCCAGAAGAACAAACAGTGACTAAAAAGAGGCTTTTGAATTAATTGTTAGCAACAGCAATACTAGGACACCAAAGAAAGCAGGATTTTGGTTGTCAATGTTATTAACAGTTATGTTTCAATATAGCCCTGCTTTCAGAAAGAGCACACAACATTGAGAGGGCTGAATATCATGAGAAACTCTGAGCCTCTTTGGATGCTTGAGGGTTTTGACATCCCAGTGAGGTGAAGCAATGATCCATCACTCCACAACATCTGAGACAGAAGCAAAGACTGTGCTATCATCCAGGCTAGGGGCAAAACAATTTCAGCTACACTTTGAGCAGCTGCACATTGCCATTCTGCATGAGTCCCCAGGGGAGAAGATGTAGGGAAACCCTAAGAAACCCATCACAACATCTTAACAAGTTTATAATCATTACTCAGTAACATCTTAGCAGCGTCCATTGAAACAAACTGATGGATCTCAGTCTGCTATCACAGGCAACAGCAGCCTCTTACCTGAAAGACTGTTGATCTTAGTATATTTAATATTTCCCACCATTTAGGATATGTAGGACTGTACTGTAGAAATGCCGGATTCTGCCTAATCTGCAAACAATACCTAAGATTTACCCTCTGTATTGTCTCTTACTCTACCCAAAGTGCTCTCAGATCCCTTCCATGTCCCCCTTCTTCCTCCTTGCACAATCTCCTCCAGCATCCTGCTCTGCTTTGGCTGGCGACATCTCTGGATCAGAGGTATGTATGTGTAGACTGGCTGGCCAGCACATGCCTCTGAAAGAGACTGTGTAAGAGGAGAGCTATAATTACTTTTCTGCCCCAGGGGACACTAGTTTTGGGACACCAAAGTCATCCAACCAGCTCCTGAACCTCACAAATCTTGCTGAAATTCAGTACCTTTAGGATGTCTACCTCTCTGCCAAAAGTGGCAGAAAGCAGCTACCAGCGCCCTGACAGACAGGCAGCAGAGCTCACAGGCAACTGCTTGAAACCTCACTTTCTGAGGGAGCAAGACAAGTTACAGGGCTGACACTAAGAGTAGTTTCCTCTGGCTCCCCTTCTGTGGAGGGGAAAGGGATCCTGACAGTTGAGCAGCAGGAGGGGGGGCAGCACAGACAGATCCTCAGAGACACCAGGGGCACTTCTCTTGCGACAAGAGAGCCAGGGAGGGCTGTGGAGCTTGGCCAGGAACAGCTGGGGCTCACTTCGACCAGGAGACAATGCAAATCTGCTTCTGTGCAGTAAAAGTCTTGAATTTGCCTTCGAAGACAAGCAGCTGGTATACGCAAGAGCCCTTCATTATCCTTCTTTCCCTTGGCCTTTGGGGCTGCAACCCTTCTAGTCTTAAGTTCCTGCTGCTTTTTTAAACTGAATGAGAAAATTCCACACAAGAAACATTAATTTGGAAGGAGATAACTGACTGTGGGGAGAGGAAGGAGAGATTAACACCTTTCCCTGCTGCGTTGTCTTTTTCTAGCTAGCACGCAACACACAAATCCCAAACCTTTTTTTTTTTTTCCCATTTTGCACAATTTTGCATTGATATTCAATTATCTGTGAGAAAGAACAATTTCCACACAAGGAAAGACAAGACATGGTATCTATATACAAGCAGAACTTGTGCTACCCATGTTTAAGATTTAGAACATGCAAAGTCCATTTACATTTCATAGCTATTCATTTATAACTGAGTTTGCACCTAAATTTCTATGTCAAGCAGCACTAACACATACAACTCTTAAGAAAAAAGAATGGCACTTCAGTGTCACGCTTACCTGCGTACCTTTTACGGACATCTAAGTATGAAAAGGAAAAAAACCATGAGCCACTAAAACAAACCAGCTTCTCTTTATAAAATTGTTTATCAATACCTAATTATAAAAAGTAAAAGCCCACAGCTAAGCTCTTCCGTTAAAAAAATCATCTTCCCAAAGGATCTCAGCTTTGTTTTAAATAAAGAACAGGCATTTATATTCTGATTAGAGATTTGCAAATACCAAGAGCAGGCACAAAAAAAGAATAATGAACAGCTTTTACAGACATTATCTGCATTTCTTTGAAAGAAAATTCATTAGTTTTTGCTTCTGAGAAGCACATTTGCATTCTCCAACATCACTTAAGTTAATCCAGTCTCATCTTCCTGAAAATGAAAATGTATCCTTACAACTGTTGACACCTAGAAGTGCTGGAATCTTAAAAATTAAATTTGTATATATTTTCCCTTTCCCCACCAGTAACAAGAAGCAGTTTCAATGTGGGGTACCAGCTCCTTGTTGTACTGCAATAAATGGGGTATTTGCATAAGGAATTAGCTCCGAAGAATTACATACGAATTACTGGTCACTGTCACTTGCTATTGTAACTTCACATTAACTGATCAGGTGTTAAGTACCTGCTTACCTAATTGCCTCTGAAACTACCTAGGGCCTTCTTTAAACATCAGGTAAATTGAGGATTTACTAACAAAAGGAAGGTGCTACTATTGTGTTTTCCACAGCTTGCATAAAATGCTACTCCACAAATTAGAAACAGCCTGTTTCAAAGCTACAGCAAACAAGTGGTTCAGAACAGCTTCTTGCATTAATTTGGCACATATTTGAGGTACCTGTATGAAAATGAAGAGGTATTTTTCTTGAAATCGTATTTTCATGGAAGGTGTAAGTTAGTTATAAAAGTTTCTGCTGAGCAGTAAAAAAAGCCCTAGAAAATAAGTAAATCCACCAAATACCATTATTCTTCTTGATTACAAAGTCTTTATATTTATGACTAATAGTAAGGATCAATGGCAAATGCAGTTCTCTTTCCAATGGGGAACAGGAGAGTTAAGGAATTTAATATTATGGCCAGCTGAGAAGGAACATCCAACAAGCTGTCACTTGTGAGACACTTATTTTTTTAACTGGTGAATAAAGGCGCTAAGATCTACTTTCTGCCCCCATGTGACTGACAACTCTGCCATCTGCCTAAGAGAACAAGTCACCACCGAAAATAATACAATGGTTATGGCATAAATCCCGAATTCAGGAAACGCAAACAACACAAATACCTGAAAAGGGAAAAAGGTTTCACCTTATCTGTGCTAAAAGGTGGGAGACACATTTTACAGCAAGCAGGTTCTAGTACCAATATTTTGCTCTTGGATAAGCAATTAAGTACATGCTTAGCTTAAAGCATCCAAAAAGTTACAGTGACTTCAATTAGTCTATCAGTTTCCTTTAAGATTTTCCTAATGTTATTTACCTTTGTAATTAAATAACTAAGATAAGGGATGTAAACAATGGCAGCAATCCAGTCTCACATCTCTGGAAGGGCATATTCATGAGATGAAAGACGAGCTATCAGATTAATATCTTGCCGAGATAGCCGAGATACGGTCTGCAGCGTGAATGTTTGGGAACCTGGTTGTTTTAAACACTTATATTAAACTGGCCTAACAGATTATTAGCAGTACTTAAAAAAAAAAGTATTTTCCTTTCCTTTTCCAGATACAAAAATATTGCTCTCTTAAATCAGCTTCTTGAGAACATCTTTAAAGAGTGAGACAGATTTTGTAAATTCAGAATGGTAAACTTGACAAAGAGTAATGAAAAATCCTAAAATTCTGATCATAAAAGATTTCTAGATAAAAGTCAAAACACAGAACTGCTCCTGGCAGGTCCTCTTTTTCCAGGACATACTAAAAACCATATTACATATATACATGAGCATATAGCTACATATATTATGCAACTACAGCATAACTAGGCATAACCGCGTGACATGCAATATGCAGCCATAGCATAGAAGTCAGCATTGCAGTGAGTGCTTCACAGCTGAGTATCTCCTTGCAGTGCCACATCGGGCAGGACAGCCTTATGAAGCAATGCTGAGCAGAGGCAGCAGAGGCACTGGAGAACATGGAACAGTCTGCATGTGGATGAAAGGTCACCTCTCAAGCCAAGACACAGACCTTTATCTGGAAATGCACAACTAACATTTTTGTCTGGGCATGCAAGCACAGCCAGGGATCACCAGAATATGTGAGTGAGACTAAGAAAGATCTCTTGATGTCATATAAAAAGCTCTTTCACAATCAAATGAATGGTGGCCTTGGAGCCAGACAAGGTTTTGAGCCCTACTCCCGCTACTGGCAGGCTGGCCCAGAACTGCATCACCAATAGTTAAAGAATCCTAAACCTTTAACCTGAACACATTCACAATCATTTTATGCATCCATTACACTTCCACAGGGCCTTGCTGGCAAGAACGGCTCTTCTCCCTCCTTAGTGTTTTATCCTTGATATAGTTTGAAGGTGTAAGCATACACCATCTCAGCTTTTGTCCTGGTGGGCAAAGAGCCTTGTTAGATAGAACTCCTTCCTCTTACCATCCTGTTGGTTCTCCTCTGCATCCTGCCCAGTTTATTTTACATTTCTTTAACAGAAGTGATCAGAACTGCTCCTGTTCTCCACAGGAGATTTTGCAGCCTTTATTGATACTTGTCCTCAATTGAGAATACTTTCCAAGGAATACATAGTTTTATACTTTCTCCTTCTCTCCAACTACCAATTGACAAGCCTCCAAAGGACAGCAAACCCACTTCTGTGTGACTAACAAACTCTCCGAAGAATATTCCCCAGTTTTCCATAGTAGCCAGCTTTTCTATTCTTTTTGTTACAGGGAACAGGTGGTACCTTGTTACAGAGAGTAAACATGCTCATGTAATCTGCATTTGGAAGGGATAAAGGCAAAAATGTAAACATTTGCCATCAATTAGCCCTCCCAAATGTCGAAGGATTACCAGTCAGTAGTGCTTACTTCTGTCGTCGCATATAACCATACACTACAGTAAGGTACAAAAGCATTCTACAAATTACAACTTTTTATGACCTCTACAGGAGGAAGCCCATAATTCAGGAAGATAATCAGGACAGCTCAGGGTAAACTAGCAATGGCCAGCAGGCAGGTGGGGAAGACAAAACAGACAAGCTTCCACTAACATCCCTCTTATCCCCTTGGCAGCAGAAGGACACCAAATCTCTTTTCCATTTTCTCTCTCCAAACTCTTTCTTCTACCCACAGAAGCAACTAAATCCAGTTTTGCCAACATTTCTGAGAAGAATTGAGGGACAGATAGAGAACCAGCCATACTGATGCTGACTTAACTTCTTTGAGGACAGTAAACCAATGATGACCGAAGAAAATAAGGGGCTTTCATAAACCAAGTGCCACAGAGAGTCTTAGACCCTACTTTCAAATAATACATTATATTTTATCACAGAATCACAGAATGGTAGGGATTGGAAGGAACCTTCAGAGATCATCTAGTCCAACCTGCCAAAGCAGGTTCACCTAGAGCAGCTTGCACAGGATCATGTCCAGGCAGGTTTTGAATACCTCCAGAGAAGGAGACTTCACAGCCTCTCTGGGCAGCCTGTTCCAGTGCTCCGCCACCCTCAAAGTAAAGAATTCTTTCCTCATGTTCAGATGGAACTTCCTGTGTTCCAGTTTGTGCCCGTTGCCCCTTGTCCTGTCACTGTGCACCACTGAAAAGAGTCTGGCCCCATCCTCTTGACACCTGCCCTTTAGATATTTATAAGCATTGATGAGATCCCCTCTCAGTCTTCTCCAGGCTAAACAGACAGACCCAGGTCTCTCAGCCTTTCCTCATAAGATGCTCCAGTTCCCTGACCATCTTCATAGCCCTCCGCTTTCTTGAACTGGGGAGCCCAGAACCGGACACGGTTCCTGTGTCCAGGAAATCCTGAAATAAGTCCTCTTAATCTGTATTTTCTCAGATTTAAGACTTTGACTATAAAATGTATTTCCAGGCTTCCTAGCTAAAGAGTTTCTAATTTTAGAGACTATCCATTATACTGAGAATTAGTTGTAAGGATCCCACATGTAAAAGAATAGACACCAACCATCAGTAGTGCAAGACCCTTCCGGGGCAGGTTTTTGTGAATACGGGATGGGTGGACTACTTGAATCTGACATGTCTTCATCCTCCTCTTCATCTTCCATTTCATTAACAGTTTGGTTGGTAGAAAAGTCCAGGTTTCCATTTTGTGAATAGCGATGTACTAACTCTTTATCCAACTCTTCTACCTTTGGCTTCACATCTGAGCAAGAATAAAAAATAAAATACACAATGAACTGCTGCATGGTCTTCTGTTTTTTTTAATGAAACATATCCCACCCCTTTTCTCACACAGAAAAAACAACAATTGAAATGTGCCATACTTTCATGGTTACCTTCCGGCAAGAAAGGAGGCTGGTCAGGATCCAGGTACAGCTGTGAGAAGATCGGTCGTGGGACAACGCTACTACATCTCAGAGAAGCTTCTATAGAGTTATGAAGAGCTTCTTCAAAACGGGCAGATTTCAGTTGCCCTGCATATGAATTCCCCATGATCTAAAAACATTAAAAAAACAGCTGGTAAGAGGGTGGGAAAGTGCATATGCAGACCATTTACAAATGAAGAGTGTGAAATGTCCATCATGACAGTGAAACAAAGTTAGTAAGAAAGTATGCTATGAAAATAACACTTCTACCTAGTACTACATGTTCACATTTATCTCTCAATCTGGTAGACTGTATCCTCTTGTTTCAATAACAGCTTTTAGCACATTTCCAACACACTGCTTTGTGTCTTCTGGATATATGGCCTCTCAACAGCCTTAAGAACATGCTTGGTGTAGAATTTAATGGAGGGTAGATAAAATCATTTCAACAAAGACATGTTATTGTCTTTTCTAGGATTTTCAGAGTAGACTACAGAAGGGTGCGTTAACACAGAAAATTAAAAACATCAAATTTAGCTTCATCACTAGTTGTCTAACAGTGTATTTACATGACCTTACTTGTCAGTATGCCATCATTTGCAGAGAAATAATACATAGAAACATCCAATAACTCGAATTTTTGTTCTTGCTAATATTAACTGAAATTACACGGAAGGTCAGTTCTTTGTCTTTTTAGGGTCTTCACCTCTTGTCTTCAATGAAATACTATGATTTACATGTAGTCTGATCCATATAACTCAAATAATCTAATCATACTCTTACAACAAAAGATGTAAGTAAAAAAAGAGAGAAATAAGTAACATCCAAACCATATACAGCAAATGCTGTGAAACGTTTTTATTTTAAATTATGCTTTATACTAGTATAGTGATAACAATCATTTAAATATCTGCTTTGACAATTAACATTTATGTTTATATCAATGATGAATTTAGCACCTTCATGAAATATTCAAGCACAGACCTGCAGATCATTACTTCTCCTTGGGTGACATTATACAGCCCGCAGCCTGTTATATTTGTGCCCACAGCATTAGGATACAGACTCTCAAATGTAAACATTTAGTAGCAGGATGGCCATGGAAGGTTTTACAATGAGCTGAGGGACACTGACTGAAAATTTTCCACTTTCCTGGATCATTATACCATATGACATTTGCTCCAAAGAAACAGCAATCTAACATTTTCCAATAGACTGAATACAAGACTGCATTTTCGTAGAATTTTATTTCAACAGAGATAACTTTTCCCCAGTTAAATCAATAGATAGAAAAGCACAAAACCTTTTAACGTTATCTTTGTACTTCCCTTCACTAGATGTCACCTAGCCCTATGACCAGGAGGAGACCTTGGCCAAGAAGATAAGTTGGCATTTAGAAAACCTACAATTCCACTCCTGCTTTATCACTGGGTTGCTCAAGGTCCTCAGGGCCACCTGTAAAAGAGCAATAATGATGACAGCTGCTTATAGCAGCATTTGAGATCTACTGGTATAGACAAATATTTAAGAGCTAAATATTACTACACTATGGGAATACCTAGGCACAAAGCTTATTTAATTACTCACCTCCAGCTTGAGAGAGAGGCTTAGTTCCCTGTTCAGTCAGAGACTTTGTACAACTTTGGGCAAAGAATTTGTCATCTTTAACTTAGACCTGCTTTTAATAAATTTTGGGGCAACGGCATTTCCCTACCCCAATTTCTTGATTTGGCACATTCAGGTATTTCAGCAATAAAATATTTAAGACACATAGATTCTCTTTTTCACTCTGTAAGTTTTCATTAAATTTGGAAATGGCAGGGAGTGTGTACAAACACACAACTACGAAGTAAATTGAGGAAAAAGTTACACTGAAGCAGGATTAAGGTTGCAGTACACTAAATCCTGTCAGGTGCCTTTGAGCAAAGAATTGATGAAAAACAGCAAAGTGACTGAAATCCTGGTTTTACTGAAATCAGTGATGATAGTTCCATAAATGTCAGTGAAATCATGACAAACTATTGTATCTTTAAATTGCATACTATAAAATTTCGTTTCTGTGCTGTGGTATTTTATGTAAGGTATGATGTGCTTAAGGTAGGATTTCAGAAATGTATCCAAATGAAAAGACTTTAGTTAAAATACCACAATAAATACGAATCAATCTTTAAGAATCAGAAAATTTGCAATTCCCACAGCACATCATCTGCCTGAAGTCTATCTGTCTTCCACATTTTCTACAATCTATACATTGTATACAATCTATGCGAACTATTTTCATTTTGATGGGAAACTATTAATAAAATATGGTATGAACAGAGCAAAAATGTTGGCCAGCCAAGGTTATTTAATTTGCTTCCCTGGAATCTATACAAAGAGACTTGCTTGTGGTTGGTGCTTGTTGTGGATTTTCCTGAGAAGGTTGGTTAATATTACCAGAGGACATTTCTAGCTTGCCGAGAGAAAACAAGATTGTAATTGGAAACGCCAAGTAAAGGAAAGCAACTTGTATGAGCGCTGGTCTCTGCAGTATGGAAGCAAAGCAGGAGGAGGGCTTCCCGGGGATGAGTTTGTGCAAGATGGGGGGCAGGCAGAGGTACCAGAGGGCAAAGTGCCAGGAGCGGCAGCGGCCGGGGGTCCTGCTGGGCTGTGGCGGGGAAGCTGGGAGCCCCGGAGACCAGCGCCAGGGAGCCAGCACTGGGCAGCTGATTTCCTAACACTGCCCGAGGCCATTAGGACAGCTGAGCCTCATTTAGAGTTCAAGGGAGCTGAAGGGGGAGAGAAGGGGTGGGAGGAGCAGGAGGCTCTCCCTCCACGGGGGAGGGGAGCTGGAGAGACCGTCTGACAGCGAGCTGCTTACTGCTTCGGGTTGTGCCATCCTGATCCAGCCTGCCCAAAAGCACCAGTACAAGGTATTAATGCCTTAGTGTTTCTGCTTCTAATACTACCTCTAAAAACCTGGTGTAATTCGGAAGTGCTTCATTTTCCTTCTCCCTGCAGCAGCGCCAGGGCAGGCAACAGGAGCATACCGTGCCTTACACGTGCTCATGAGCCATATCTGCATTTAAACATGACCAAACCCAATGATTTAATGTAACTAAATTAATGCTCATTACTAAAAAAAAATTATCCAAATAATGTCTATCCTACATTCCTATATGATGCCATTTAGTAAAAATAAAACAAACGAACAAAAAAACACCCCTGTCGCTTTCTAGAGTGAAATTAAGACAAGTGTTCCTTAAAATTCTGCACATTTGATGTTAGATTCAGTGGGCTGGGGGGGATGTGGGAAAGACGATCGCAGGTTGAGTGCAGTTGAGGCTCTCTGACACAGTGTCTGAGAGAAAACGGAGCTGGACTTGGCTGAGGAGCTCCTCTCTGATCTCACATGCCTGTTTTCCTCCTGTCAACACCGATACATGAGTGCTCACCCTCACACCCATGTTACCATATCCAGCCATACTGCACCAAACTACGCCAGTGCCTACTTGGGTGCACTGAGAGGTTTCTAATACGCAGGAGGTTTGAATTGGGAGTAAATAATTCTTTCCGTAGCTGTGTGCATGCTACTTGCAGCTGGCTCAGCACAGAGCTGGTTAGATTCCCAGGGACGAGCAATTTGCACACCTGTAATACAGTATTCCAACCCTCACCCTTCCTTTTACCTGCACCACTAGGTACCAGTGTAACTTGTAAGTTGCCTGCTTCCCTTAGCAAACTGTTGAGCTTTGTTTTGGATTGGACTCTGCAGGATGTTACTTACGTGCATTATGCAGAGTATATATATACATGGTAAGATTTGGTGCTATACTTTCTTCTCTCCCCCACCTCCCCAAGGAAAAAGGTTCAGTTTGACAACAGCTGCTCTCCAGGCTTCCCCTCTTTACCTCACCACCTTTGCCACTCTACTCAGACAGACAATATTTATTTCATGTCCTTAAAACTTACTATAGAGAGACTAGAAGACACAACTGAAATTAAAGAACTTCAAAATCAAATCTGCAGCAAAACATGAAATAAGGGGAGAATTTTCTAACATTCAGATCATCTGCACCTCCAGGCTCTATCACTCTCAGGGTACTTCTCTGCAAAGATCCAGATACTAAGGCATCACGATTACTACCCAATACGTCTCCACTGTTGCTATGCTTCTTCAAAGCAGATTTCCTGAGCCTGCTTCAAGTCTTCCTTGTAGTGGGCCATCACTGACTGAACTGGAGGATTAACTGTGAGATTTGCTGGAGTTTGAGAGCTGTCTTACAACAGAGCTGGATGGCAGCCCTCACATCTCAGTCTGGGTCCTTACAAAGACACATGAACAAGGCAATCATGAAATTCTACTAACCTGACCCCAAGTGAAGAAGTATTAATTCTACAGTTTTTAATAAAAAATAAATATGGGCATTCATTACAGAAAACAAAACTGCAATTACCAGGAGCTTCCATCAAAGCAGACAGAAATGGAAGTAATAAAAGCAAAATTTCAAAGATGATTGATTTTAGCACCGCATCGCTTAAATGTGCAGTGAAGGACCCAGGGAAATTCTGATCACTTTTTCAACCCCAGAAGCAGAACTTACAAGAAAGTCTTGTCAATTCAAGCAAATAATCTTGTCCCATGTGGTCACCCAGGTTTCAAAAGATCTCTGCAGAAACATGACACTGGATGTTTAAGGAGAACCAGAGCCCAGGTCCAGCAGGCTTGCAGTGTATAAGTACAGTAAACGGTACCCACTTCTAGTTAGCAAAATTGGTGACTATGGTCCTTCACATACCAAACAAAAAGTAATCTCTGGAAAGTGGATTGTTACCCAATAGCTCTTGGGAGCTAGAACTGCACATTGAGTTGAAGGCTCTGCTAGTAAAAATATAATCAGATCATTCAGTACACCAGATACCACATATTTGGCCTCCAGGTGGGTCATGACCCCAGAGACTTTAAAGGAGAGGAACTGAACTGGAGGATGAGGGAGGGGGTAAGTGTTGTTGTTATGGCTTAAAGCAATTTCACAATTACCTGATAGCGAATGATGAATCTGATGCAAACACCCTCCATTAAGTCAGCTCTATCAAGTCCTTACTTTGTGTTTAACCTAATGATGTAATTGTGTTCTCCAAAACACATAATCTGGCTTCTGATCTGGCCTAACCCCACAGGAAAGTTTCTCTTCAAAGGAAAAGAAAGCAAGTTCCTTCACAAAGGCACTGCCAGGCCCAGCACAGCTTCTGTATCTCAAAGGGTTATCTTAGGCAAAGAGAGACCAGGCATCTATTTATGCTGTAGAATTGTTTGGGAACTGGTTGTTTCAGGTACAGCTAGCATTTTCTATTATCTACGTCATTCTTATTGATGGTTCTGGGAATAGTATTTTTTTCCCATTAGAGCATCATTAGGATGTATCATGAACATGCATACAGCAGAAAATATGACAGTTAATAATGACAATAACAAATATATACGCTAATTAAAAGTGTAGACTTGGAAGTCGAAAGTATATGCCCAGCATTAACTGTAGCATTCAGTGGGGAAAGACTTATGTGTGAGTCAATATGAGAGTGCAAGGTGGAGTAGTCTCATTAACAGATCCCTTATCTCATAACCTTTGTAAGATCTTCTCCCCCCCTGCCCCCCCAACCCAGTCCTTTCAAGATTCTGAGATTCTCACCCTGCTTTTGTCTTGGTTAGGGATCTTCAAACTCAAGATTGTAAACCCTTTTACAGTTATGTAGCAAATGATAGGTAATTAGTTCACAAAGTCTTTCAGGAAAAACAAACGATTAGTTTGTATTGACTCTGTTTACAGTGGAGTTTCCTTTCATTTTTATTTTTCATTTTATTTTGAGGAAAATATTGCTAGCATTCAATACTGTTTAGAATCTAGTCTTTCAGTGTGATGTTGCCACTACTGCCTCAGAGGAATGGGAAAGATCAAGAATGCCTATTTTTTCCTTCCTCTTATTGCTCAATTAATAGTACCTGTACATGGAGTATTGCATCAGATTACCTGGGAGTTGGAAAATTCCTTGGACAGAAAAAGACAAATGCATACACAATAGAGCTACATGCAGGATAATGGAACAGGGCAGCTATTCCCCCACAACATGAAACAGAAAGCAAATCACAAGTGGTGCTAATATGGAGGCTGCTATGCCCTCACTGCTCTATCCCTTTCACCCCAAGACTATCCCCACAGTCTTCAGGCACAATTCACAAAACAATAAACATACTAAAGGTAAAATTCACACCTGAATTCAGGATGGTCTTAGTAAGTTGAACTTATATGCATGAAGCTGTCAACTTCAAATCACCTCTAAATACTGCAAAAATTAAGCTGAATCGCATTTTTAAAAATCCAGTAATTTGGGAGTTTTCAGCTTCACAGCATAAACCAGCAGCGAGGCCGAAAAAGGAAAACCACCAAGAAACAGAAACTGAAACTCAATCTCATCTCTTTTACTTAAAATTTGAAATGTCTCTCCAGTTCTTTTTAACAGTATTTACTAAGCTATACACATAAAGGTACAATGTTACAGACGTCACTGCAAGTTAAGCTCAAATCAAGTTTTATAAAATGGTAGTTCAGTAGTTTTAAGTTACAAGCTCAGCACCTGTGTTTATTGCCTAACATCTCACATTTTCCTTCATCTTTCAAATGTTATGATATAACTATGTAAACCCAACAACAGTCAGTTCTTCTTATCCCCAAACTGGAGCTGGAAGTCATTTCACAAGATTTCTGCAACATGAAGCTTTGTGACAAGCACTGTACAGACCTCGCACTGGCTTTACTTTTCTCCAGGTTATGACTCCCACTCAGAAAAGAATTGTTGCATTCGAGGTAGGCTGAACTCTTACAGTACAGCTACGAGAGGAAAACTGGTGCAAGTCAGTGCACTGGGGATGCTCAACACATTCCGCTAGCGAGGACTGAGATGATTTAAGGATTAAGCATGTGCCAAATTTCATTCGATGCCATTTCCTCAGTAAACAGAATCAACAAGCAGATGAAAGAAAACATCTGCCCTCGCTACTTAATTTACATGAACTCGCTCACAATGACTAAACAATATGAACAAAATATGTAGGACTAGTTGCTGTGAATAAATGATGCTATGTTAGAAGCATTTAAAGCAATATATGCCTACCTGAATATGGAAAACTACATGGAAAAGTACTATAAAGAAACTGGAACATTAATGAAGCAAAGCTGTAGCTTATACCATTTGGTGGGGTACTTGGAATCAAGGAATGTCTTTTGACGACTGTTGTAAATTCACAGCTCATTTTCATGGGCAAAGACTGTCTTATGCACACAAATGCTCATATCCAAATAGGCGCTATATGTTCTGTTACCAGTTGCGTGCACCCATACATTTTTACTGTCTCTCTTATACTCATCCACCTACACGCATCTCTTCATACAACCTTCCTATGTATTTGCTTTTGCAAATATACCATTTCCCTAATTATTCATCCTCTGTCTTCCTACTGTGGAAAAAGGAACTTAATTAGAAGCCATACCACCTCTCCCCCCCCCATATTTTGTGTTCATAATATTTAATATATATATATGTCCTTTTTTAGTCTTCTCTTATTGCAATGCCTGGCATTTCAGGGAAAGGTCGATGATACAGGCTTGTGGACAATGACAGGAAGTCAGATGACAACAAATTTGACCATAAAAGCTATAAAAGTGTGTAAGAGTTAATAAAAATTCAGTTCCCAGTAACACTAAAAGAAATGCTCAGTAGTGTATCACCAAGAATGAGAAGACTATATATAGTGGAGTGCAAATCTTACATGAATAGGCCAATATCCTTCATGATATGGAAGCTTCTTAACCTATTCTGACTGCAAGGCTTTTAGAGCCCTTTTAAATGACATTTGAAATTGGCAGATAAGTTACTGTGAAGGTTGTCTAGGGTTTTTAAAATTATTTGTAGAAGATGGAGCAAATTCTTTTATACTACTGGGATCTTTCACAATGTACATAGGGAATGAAACATTACTATGCCTATTACTATACCTTCAACAGAAGATGTACACTTTCTCTTTTCTTTCAATAGAAAAACCTTCAAGTGAAAAAAAAAAAAAGTTACCACCCTACAAACCTAGTTTTTAATTTTGAAGTTTGGGTAATGTTAAAATACTTAATTATTTTAAAAGGAGTATGTGCTCACACTTGGATGCTTACACACTTATTGCTGAGGCAGCTCAAATAAATCACTAAGGAGCACTTTTGAAACTCTCAGCCTGCCTCCTTAAAACAAGCATGCTCCTACATAGCTTTCTCCATTTATGTCCTCTACCCTAAATCAATAGGACTATTAGCCACATTATTAAAGCCAGCGCAATACAACCAAATCAGTAATGGTGCTTAATCCCAGCTCTGGGATCAAGGCATATTTTTGCTGTGTAATTTTGATTTTGCAATTAGTTGCAGACATGAATTACAATTGATTTTCATAACAACTTAGCATGTTAGCACAGTTAAACAAATTACATATTTGAATCCTTTCAGCAACCATAGCTAATAACACAGCAGGTAAAACTACTGTATCTAAGTAATTAATGTAATAACTATTTAAATAACTGTAACTGCATGTAGCATTTTGCTGCTTACTGAAATGTTTTTCCAAGCCCGAATTTGTTCCCCAAGACATTTCTTCGGAATCGATACCTGTTCCCAAACCTAACAGATTTTTATTGAAATGTTGTTTTCATATACTTTTCATATACATAAGTGTGCAGTCATTCACTGACAATACGTATTCTGCTAGTAATACACAGGTCTTATTGTAAGTTATTAGCTAACTGTATTTAGTAATTGCTAATTAAAACAAACTATTCAGAACTTAGAGACATAAAATGTATTTATGTAGTTTACATTAATCTATAATGTAAACTGTATCTTCTCAGATGTGTCAATTTAAAGATGTGTTTTTAATGGAGATTTGATGTTTATTTCAATGGAATGCTGTCTACTATTACACCATTTTTAAAAAATTCTATGTGGACTTCTTTAATTTCCATGACTGGGAAGATCAGTGAACAGTTTTGGTACCTCTTTCTAAATATGAATCACAAGTCCATATTTGTCAACAATTTTAATGCTGAAAACTGTCACTAATTGCTTACTTTCGTGAATTATGTATTTTTTTTCCCAGAGGGGTTGCTGCTATCCCGAGAAAGTGAAAGCGAAAGTTACCTGTGTTTCAAAAGAGCCATGTAATGATATAAAAAGGAGCATTAATAATGGCATCTCGACTTACACTGCTCATGAAAATGAAAGGGATGATGATCTATTAAGCATATATGGTCTGCTTACATAGAAGCTGAGCACTTCGCCTACAATCACAAGCCTCCTTTGAATGCCTTATCAATAAAGTTTGTTACCAACTCTTCAACACAACTGGACTAACAAAGACCACCATAAACTAATGATATCAATGTCATTTCCAACCACTGAGTTTGCTCAACATGTTTGTAATTCTTACTCATTTTTTTTCCTGCACATTCTCTGTACACCACTTCTCATTATCTGCCTTCAGACCTCAATAAGTACATATTCACCTGCCTGCTGTTGTTTTATTGTCTTCAATAGGACTATGGAGTAGGACTGTGTACTATGGCTTATCAAACCCTGTATGTAAATTATTGTAAATCCTTAGGCCACTAGGCTGCAAAAATCTAACTTTTAAAATATCATAACTTATGCTATTTATTTATTGTATGCACAAGATACCATTTATGTAGCAACTTTTGCATACACACCGTTTGACTTCTTTTTAAGACTGCTAACCAAGATGACACTATTTGATAAAAAAGCAGTATAAAAATTCACTAGAGATACAGAAAATAGAAGTTAAAACGTAATCCATTCTGACACATCTCAACATCAGATTGTACAGTACAAGCATTAAACAGAAAAATCCTTAATAAAAATCTTCCTAGGTATCTACATCTGCAGTAAAAATGTTTTCCCCATGCTCTTTTCTTTCTTTTTTTTTTGTTTCCTCATATGAAAGTGCTACTAAATAAGGAAGACAAAGAAATTTTTATTGCCAAGCAATATAAACTAATTGCTCTTCATCTTGCAGAGACATTACTTGTTCTGAAAATTCTTAATTCTAACAAGACATACTGACACTTCTAAAAAAAATCTGAGTAATAAGTATAGTGGTAATACAGATTACACTGGCTCTTAAAACCTTCCAAACAAAGATGACCCAATTCTTCAGGAACATCCACTCAGTATTTTCTTTTTCCACAGTATTCATCTTATCTGGTGCATGTTCTGCTTTGTGACAGCTATAACAGACTTAAAGTGAAGCACTGGAGTAGGACTTTGTAAACTTCAACCTTTCTTTTGCAGTAAGCAATCCTTTCCCCTGCCCTGAAGCTGGCAAAATTGGAAATGTAGCATGGCAGTTCTTCAAATATACAACCTGAAAGTAATTTCAGGGTTACCAACTTGAAAAGGAGACAGTCTCTGCAGCCAGAGTGTGTCTGTGACACTGTGCAAAGGAGAACACCCTGTACCCGAGAGCCTCACAAACGGCGTTTCCCACATCGCCTTCATCTGTAAAGTGCATAATCCTGCCAAAAGCACCGTCAAGTCTTGTTTCTTTCCCTCTCCAGAAAGATCATTAAACAAATCCCTAACACAGATTTCTAGATTAAAAAGTAAAATTAAATCAAGGAGTAATAAAGAAAGTCTTAAGTAATCAAATTTGCTTCACTAACACACTTGCATAAAAGAAGGTTAGGTGGGTTTGTTGGTTCCTCACCTCCTCCAAAAAATGACTGTTTTCCTCTCTAGAGCCCTGTCTGAAAACAAGGCAAGTCTGAAAAAGAAACCCCCTTGTTTGTACGAGGCTTGAAAACCATCATCCCTAAAAAGGAACCACAACCCCCTCTTCTTTTGCAGAGAGGTTGTGTCAAAATGTTTATCAAGTCTACTCAGAGCATGTTTCTGCACAGCTCTTCTGAAAATACCATTTTCAAATAGGTCAAAATGATCACGTTTCTGCTCATCTCAACTCGGAATATGTTTTAGAAAGGAAGGAACAAACAAATCTTTTCTTATCTGAAACTCCCATGCAGTGTCTAGATATAGAGGCGTATCTAACATCATTCTGCAGTCACTTTTAGCCTGTGATAGAGAGGGAAAAAAACAAACCAAACCAAACCAAAACAGAAAAGCCAGCTGTTTCATGGCTATTTCTATGCAAAAAGCAATGCATGAACGGAGATGAAAACCCTGTATAGGTCAAAACCATAACAATCAGTTTAAACCTACAAGTAATGTCAAGTTTAATATTGTTCGGACATTTTTTTGCAACTTCTCTGCTGCTGGGAAAGTGTGTCTAAATTACTTACTGAATTCCTATTTAAAAAAGCAATAACTTTCTCGTGTTGAATTTTAGTGGAAATTAACTTCAAAGTGCAGAGTTCTTCCTTTTCCTTTTACCCAACATGTGCTTGTCATGTGTCAAAGCTGACTACTTGCTCCCCTCCCCAGAATACCACAAATTCTTCTGTAAAATAAAGCAAGCTCTGTCCAGAATCTCTGAAACTACCAGAGGCAACCCCTGTTTGAGATCAAAGATGCACATCACTACTGGACCTTCTGCAGTATCCCAGATTTTAGTTAAGATGGAATTTGCAACAAATAAGCAATCAACAGAACAAAACATTAACATCACATCCAAGGATATATCTAAAAAGAGGCGCTTTGACATTCAGGCTACCTTTTCTAGATACTTAGGAATCCCAATAGGTATTTGTAGGATAAATGTCCACAAATGGCATATTTATAACGCCATTTAGATCTGGCAAAGAAAAACCTTTATCTTTACTTAAAAGAGAAATGCAAAACCTCAAAATTACATATTATTAACAATTAATAGGAGAAGAAAACAATTTTCTATTTCTAATGCCTATATCGGTTATGTGATGCTACTCATCACACACTATGACAAACTGTGTATGTGTTCTTTATGTCTTGGAAGAAGAAAAAATTATAATAAAATACATCATTTATCAGAGACATTAGATGTGCTTCTCTACTTGTTTTTCTGCCAGAAGGAGAAGTCTTAATGACTTCTGGACTCAAATTAGCTGCAACATAAACATGCTAGCAGAGGCAAGATTGATTCCAAACGCTGCTATTACAGTTTAGTGAGTCAGTAACAGAAAATTCACAGGTTCTATACATTCTTGAAGGCATAAGTATAAAACTTCCAGTAAATACTGATACTCAGGAAACTAGCGCTCATGATATTTTTCTGTGACTGCTGCCACAGTAGAGTATAAATACTATGTATAAAATTGTGGGCTAAAATCCACTTGAACACCTGATAAATAAACACTTTATAGATACAGAACAATTTTATCCAGTAGAAAAAAATCTTAATAATCCATATACTTCCATTTTACATACTTTGCGTAATTAAATTCTAGGGTTACAAGCAAAATCTAGCATTATAGCTCAAATGACTATTTCTCTAAGCAGTTTTATTATACAGTTTATTTTATATAGCCCTTAGTTCCATATAGATATATGTGTAAAATGTTATATTTACTGCTTATAGGGATAAAGCTGAAAACAGATTCAGAGAGACATCTCATCAAGTTCCTACAGCAAAAGCCAGTCTAATCTCATTGATAAATAAATCACCTCAATCCTTTCTTCATTTGTTATTGCCTTATTGCAAAAGCATTAAGCTGAAGCCTAGAAAGTCAAAGTTAAGGCCTGATCTTCCATCTCTATCCTATCTGGCCGCTCCCTTGTGTACCCTCAAACACACATGCCATCATTTCCTGATGAGTTTAGAAGGGGTTATCAGGAGAATTTCAAGACATGTGTCAGTTTTGTAGCAATCTGAATGCTATACAAACATCTTCTGTGTTTAATAGGCAATTTGTATTTTAGTAGGTTTATCCATTCCCAACTTTATTTGTTTAAAGGTGCCTTAACCTTGGCATAAATCAATGCCAAGCATCTGTATGGAGTACTTCTAGAGAGTTTAAAAATTAAGCTCTTTGGAGAGCTGTATTTTGCAAGCACGTTTCTTTCAACAAAAAAAATACTTGTCAACTTCTTTGCTCATTTTTTCTCCTTGAAAATGACACAATTTATTCTTTTCCACTCTTCTCATGGTGTCCTTTTAAATATCACAATGAAACACCAGGTTAGTCACTATAAAAATGCCGCCACCACCACCGGCTCCTGAGTATCTTTTTCTTCCTAATTTGACAATGAGTGTTTGTGTAAGACAGTAGGGCCAAAGAGTCAGAGGCCCCGGGGTTGTATCTTGCAGCAACTCCCCCCTTCCAAAGGAAAACAAAAAGCACTGAACCTTTTCTGCCACATGCCCGGTCCTTCCCCCACCACCTCTCTGGTGAAGACAGCCATTATTACATTTCCTTTCAGGTTATTTACAAGGTCTTGGCTCTGACATTGATTTCTTATCTGTTTCTATGACAAATGTTAAGTGTTAATAAGCTGTCACTTTAAAGAAAGATAATGCTAAACAAATTATAGGAATAAATTACTCAAAACCTATTCTTCAATATTTTTTTGGTGAGCATTGAAACAAGCAAAAATTGCTGAAGACCAGAAAAAAAAACACATTTTTTTTCAACTAATAAATAAGTGTTAGCACTTTAAAAGATGTTATAGTTTAAACTAGGCAGCATCCTGATAATCTAAAGTGAATTTGTCAGGGGGCAGGCTCAGCTCCCTAAGGAACTTATAAGTGAAGGTTTTTACTTTTTCAAATATTTTGCTCATGGTATAAATTTTAGGATAAAAGGTGAAAGTTCAGAAATCTTTTCGGTTACAGAACCATTAAAATGATAAACATTTGGGATCCCAAAGTACACTTCTACTCTAACTGTCCTTTCAGACCTGCATTGACTGCACTATAATAGCTGCCAACATTTGGTAAGGATTAGCCTTTCATTTAGACAAAAGCAAGCATTCCTTAGCTAAATCAGCACTTTTTGCCATCAGACTCATAAAACCTTTTCACAACACAGATTTTCAAGAGAATCCTTTAGGGTTTTAGGATGCTGCTCCTTTTACTAAGTAACAAAATACACCCCAGGGTGTCTCATTGACCGCACTCAGCTGTCCTTTGACCTCTGCAATTGTTTAGCCTAACTTCAGGGCCACAGAATCTGCCTCCCCCCCATCAAAAAGGCTAATGTTGCTTCCTCCTAGCACCTGGGGAAGCAAAATCCTAGAGGTTCCCCCCCTTTTCCAGATTTCTACTAAGTTCCAGATGTTGCTGAGCAATATGTTCCTGCAGGCAGGTTTGGGGAACCTGCAAGCGCCGCTCAGAACCTGGGCTGTGGCCATGACCCCCTTGCTCTGCTCAGCGCTGCCCTTGCCCCAGGGATACAATAGGTCATAAAGCAGGAATAGATCTTCAGCCTTCTGGGTACACTGGCTATTTAAATGCAACAAGAAACTATGCAAGCCCAATATTGTATACTGAGACAAGCCTCCCCCCTTCAAGAAGTCAGAAAAAAAGATGTGTGAGAATCTCAGCTGGAAGCACAAATCTATCCAGATCATTACAAAGATCTGCATTCTTCTTCCCATTTGTTTTAAACCTTTTGAGAGGACAAACAAACAAACATCCACCCTCCAAGTGCATAAAACATATATTTAGCTAGTCGCTTAGGTATTTGCAGTGCTTCTAAGTAAAACAGCAGAAGAAAATTGTTACAGCTTCAAAAGAACTGTCATTAAATAATGAAGTTGACCTTATTGTGGATATATAAGAAAGAAATAGAAGCACAAATCAGCCTTCTTTGGTGAAGGCTGTTTTATTAGATGAACTGGATTCCAAGATTTTTGAAGAACTTAGATGTTGTATATGTCCGAAGCAAAAATAAAATCATTATTTACAGTCCACACTGTTCCTAAAATGCAGCCAATGGAAATGAAAGCAGAGATGCTGAACACAAACATACGATGTATTGTCTATTAGGAAAGGCAAATACAGTACCTTCTCAGATTCCTTTTAACCTATTTGAAATGCAGTCATGATTAAAGGATGCAGCTAAGGGTTTGTGAAGCCTTGCTGTGAAGTTGTTTAAAACTCCTCAACACCTGAAAAATAAGAAGGGAGAAAAAAATTAGAATGACTTCTGCCAGCATATAGTATATAACAAGCCAACAAAACCTGCCTATCTAAACCTGGTCTAGGGCAAAAACTGAACTAGGGTGGGGAAAGGAGGACTGACAACTTAAAAAAGCATCTCTCTGTTTATAGGTATACTTGGTTGAAGCTGCATGGCTGCTTCTCTGCATTCTACAGAAGTAAAGTGCAAGTTTTTCACAGAATCTGCACATTTTTGGCACTGAAGTCACTATGTGAAATATTAGGAACTTAGCACATCAATATGAGAAAATTAACTGTCACAGAAACAAAAAATAGATGATAATGTAGAAGTAATTATTTTACTAGTGGTTTGAAAAGAAACAAACTAAATGGGTGAATGGTTATCTATGTTAAACTGGAGATGAACGTTCAAATTGAAATCAGAATTAGCTGGTTGCTCTGTCTGACATCGCATAAAGGTATTTAAGTGAAAAAAAATTCTAACAGAAAGTGCAGTTTATAAAAGAGAATACACCTGAAATACCCTGAAGAATTGGGATAGAAGAGTAACTCCTAAAATATCTAGGGCTGTACGCAACAGTAATTAACATCAGGGAAAGCTTTAAATTAAGTTATCATTGACTGGACTTTGACAAGACTTCCTTAGGCACACAAGATGGTTTGGTTTCTCAATGGAAATGGACAATATTTTGCCAAAAGATTTAAAGGAATTTTCCCTGTTGCTCACAAATGGGATTTTAGGCTTAAAGCTGGGACCACGGCCTTGGGCCTGCTGTCAAAAGCAGAGCGAACGCAACTCACTCAGCTGTACACCTAGAATTCAAAAGCCAGGTTTTAAAATCAAAAAGCAATATAGCTTTAAGCTTCCTCCCCCTCCTCCCATTTTTAAAAATCGGCCTATTTAAGAGAGCAGCTATAACCTTCACCTCTGACTCAGGAAAAGTTTTGGGTAGGATTGTTGTGTTCTGAGGAAGGACATTAAACAACTCTATTCCCAGGGACCACCGATGCTACCCTGCGCTGTGCATCCCCACCATGCTAACAGTGAATCCATCGCAGATGGCCAATAAGGTTAACACGCAGCGTCCGACCAAACTGTAGGGCTCTGCAGAGACTTCAATGATTACAGAAAGTCAGTAATCCAATTCCAACAGCTCCTGGCTCCGAAATTGCTATTTTTCGGACACGTGCTGAACATTTCACCTGCTAGTAATGACATTTTTGTATTTTCTTCTAATTACACTCAAAGCTAAGACCTTTGGCCCTAGGCCACAGACCTCTATTCAGGCTGCACACATTCTCTTAAACGCCCTGATCCTTTGTTGTCACTCTCAGTCTTTCATCTATTATTTACATCCATTGAGAAGAGAGATACTCTACCATTTGTGAAGCTTTAAAGCTTCTAATCATCTTAATTTCTTCGCCTTTCAACCAGTGCTTCCCCTTATGGACCAATGCCAATAGTGTGACAAAATAATTTTTCAAGCCAAGATCCTCCTGGACCCTTCCCAAACCTTGACACACACTGGGCTGTAAGTGCCTTTTGTCCTTAGCCGGCTGCATTTGCAAACACAGACCTTTGCTCAGCTTCAGGGGTGGAGGGGTATGGATTTGCTTGTCAGTGGCTTGGGGAGAGTTTTCTTGGTGTTTGGGGTGTGGGTTTTTTACATAATTTTCTTTCTGTTAAAATATCTAACTCTAGTCCAGCTAAATCAGAGATACTGTAGTGAATCTTCCTCTTTTAAAAACCTTAAGTACCTTTTGAAATACAAACAGCTACAAATTTTAAGTTTACTTTGTTTTCCAAAAGCTAAACTGCTGATACGCTGTTTTGGTCATGTGCCCACTCAGTACTGACAGATTCTCACACAATATTTAAGACACACAAAATACCATTAACTCTTTTTCTGATTACTGGCAGCATTAGTTTGTCCTAACCTTACAATACAATGCAACAAAAATTCAATTTCTTCGTCTAACGTTCAGATCATCTCCTTCTGATCCTCCTTTATTTGCAAATTAAGTAGGAAACAAATCTGTGGCATTTTTGTCAAGAAGCAGATCTCTTCAGAATTCATCAGCCACCAATCTTCATTGCCAAGACCTGTGGGATTTGCTAACATGTGATCCGTCTTGGCTCTTTCTTGCACTACCGCCTTACTTTTGATTTCTAACAGGGCTTCCTTGTTGTCTGTCCCCTCTGAAGACTCCCAACCCCCTTGTCTTTTCTTATTTTCACCATTTGCTTCAACCAGCAGTTCACTTGAGACTCATCCATCTTACAATGCCTAAAGTGACAGATGCTCTTAGGAGTGACCATACTGCTGAGTGAACAAAAGATAACATCACCTCTAGGAACTCAGGGAGAAATACAACTTCAACCCTAAGACAGGGTTATCCTGACGGACACAGCACCATAAACCTCTCTCAAGTGAAGAAAAAAAAAAAGAAAAAAAAAAAAAAAGAGAGAAACAATTGTGGAGAAAAGGAATCTGACACAATTAAAGGCTAAAAAGAGTATTCTTTCTGTTGTAGCTGTAGTTAGTGGTGTCAATGGCCTTCTTATTTTCTTTTTTTTTCCTAGCACCCCACTGAAGAATTTTGTAGAATTTACCCATGATAAAATCAAGAGGCAGAGAGAGAGTGGAGAAATTTCACACAAAAATTGTCTCAGGATCCCTACAGACTTGAATGGAGGAAGAAGGCACTTTGGAACAGTTTCAGCAGCATGTCACACAAGTCCTTCGCCAAAACACAAACATTATCTTGTTAAAATCTACACATCCTACAGACCAGCTGTTGCTCGGTTAAATTCTACAGGAATTCAGAATCATCGTGCAAGTCTGTGCCCTTGACAAATGCACATTGTAACCTGAGTAAGATTAATGTTGTGGCCACTTGATAAATCTGTAAATTGCAAGTAACAGCCCCCCAGTGTTTTGACATTTGCGTACACAACATTTAGAAAAAAACTGTAAATTAGAATGATAGATTTTCCAGCCAACACCCACATACCCGCCTACAGAACAATGTCTGTTTCTAAATGAAGATCTGCACTCTGTGCCTAGTAAGACTGAAGTAAAAACTGCTGACTTGAAATATCTCCCAAATTCTCCACCCAGTCAGTGGAATGGGACTTCTTGAAGAGTCCTGGGTGGTGCTAGAAATCTCTTACTTAACAAAGGAAAGGTCATATTAGCACGTCCCAATGACATACTCGCAAAAGTGATGCCACAGATGCTGGGAATCCCTCCTCTGCAGTGAGATGCAAAGAATTCCCCTCTTTCTCGGCAAAGCTTTAAAGGGCATCTCATGTTTTCAAACACTACAGGAAACAACCATCATAACAGTACATGAGATTAACGGCATGTGAGTTTAATGAGCATAAAAGCTAGAGTTGCAAAGCAAAGACCAAGATAGGGGGGCTATTAACCAAATGTCTTCTATTCAGTGTAAAGTCAGGGGAAAATCACAATATGCACTTTAGCTGTATTTATTAATTATATTTAGCCATATTTATTAATTTGCAGTGAGTTATGATTTTAGGTCCTTGATCCGGACTCTTTCTATTGTGCTCTCACAGCACTGCAAGCATAAAACCACAAGGCTATAGATACAGAAGCAAGGTACATGTACACCATTTTTTAAGAGAAGTGATTTTCCTATAATATGCCATGCAGTACAATTTTGGACATCCAATACATGGAAATTAAACTAACAACCAGTCAAAATTGATCCTTCCTAAACAGGATCCCAACTCTGGACCCCACACCCCTTTTCTAGTTCCTCTCCCATTCTGAGCCACCGAGTGATCTGGCACTGAAACCTCTGATAAAATCCCATTCAATTGGGGAAAACACTTACACGCAGGAAACTCTACAGAAGATGATTATTGGTACATGATTGAAAGAGTTGTATGCAAGACTCTGCTTTCCATCTCACATCCTGGCCTGCTCAGTCCACATCGCTCTGGAACCCCCGTCCTCAGAAAGCAGCAGGGCTCAAGGCATGCCACAACTACCAGGAAGAAAAGCAATGAGAAAACCGAGTCTGGGAGATTTACAGGCACATTCTGCTATGGTATCTAAATAAAATTTTCACCAGCAACTCTGTTGTACCTTGAGTGCCACCATATCCAGGATAACTTTCTGAAGCTCCTTCCAAGCCAATCAAATCAAAGAAGCAAATAACAAAGTCTGCAGTTAACATCCTCACAGGAGAAAAATTGAAAATACATAATGCTTTCATCTGAAATACTTGAAGATCTTGGCATCAGATATAGACCGTAAAGTAGTAAACTGTATCCTGACTTATAAATCTATACTCTGCACTCAAATGGACATCTTATCATACAGACAGTCCTTACGTGCTGTATCTCCAAATATTTATCACCGTAGAGAGAAGTGTTTATAGTTAAATATGCAATCCATCTTCTGCACGCTGCTGCTCTTAAACAAGACAAAGTGTAAGGTAAAAGGTAAAAACTACTAGAAAGAGCCTTGAATAAAACCTCTGACATTACAGCCATTTTGCTAGAAGAGACAAGTGTAAAATAGGTTCTTGGAGTCACCCCCCCCTATGCAACGGGGCAGGCCAAGGGTACTGATCCAAACAGCAGTGAATATTAATACAACTGTTGGTGTTAATGTGTTTAGTAACACCAGGATCCTTTGAAAATCTCTCATTTAATGACAGTAACATTTTTCAAGTGAAACTGAACATTTTTACATGCATATATGTAAAATTAGTTCTCATTCAATGAAATTTTAACATGGAATAACTGAAATAACGATATTAAACTTACAGGTAACTTCTGTCATTACCATTAAGTTATTGACACTGAAACATGACCTTGAAATGACAGCTCCATTAATGCAAGTCTTACCAGGGAAGGTTTCAAAAAGCCCCGATTAAATTAACTACTTTTAAACACAATAGGATCAATATGTATGCAGAGAATGTACACCCCCATGGCAAGTTCTGCTTGCTTGATTGATCAAAAACAAAAAAATCCTGTGGCCTTCCAGATCTCAGCTGGTGCCAGAAATCCACATAGAAAAAAAAAATCCATCTAAATGAAACTCTGAAAAGGTTTACCCTTCACCAGTCTATTTGCACTTCAAAAACTCCTTAAGTCCTTCAGCTAAACCCCGGGGTTGAACCATTTCAAAAATGAGAGGGGGATGGCCATGATTTATCTTCCTTCTGTGCTCTGGACAGAGCTGTAAAATCTGCCTGCTGGTGTGCGTGTGTGTTACAGGCTCGCTGTCAGGAACCTTGGATATTTACCATTTTTAGAAATACCTCTGCTCAGTTCCTCACCATCATTTATGTCCTTTGATCAGAAACAAGCACAATTTATAAAGCAAAATTTTGATTTCTGCTGACTGGCACCCAAGCTGATGAAGCTGAATCAGCAAAATGGCCAAGCATCTGAAATAATTTAAAGAAATATAGCAGGTCTTATTCATACCTGTAAGTATCAGCTGTTGCCTTAGTGAATTTGTGCTGAAGGAACATTTGTTTAAGAATATAATTTAAGTCTATTCCCTTGTATTTACTAGTATCAAATGCATTTTTAGCAATAAGCCCCAAATAATTTTCCATTTGTAGATAACCAATGTGTTCAGTCACACAGGTTACATTTTTCGGTCCTGTGTACTTTAAGACACATTACCAATACAAGGAAAATGGAGATTTCATGGGTCACAAACTTTTGGGTCATAAGGACCTTCAGTGCTGCAGTCAGCCTAGTAAAACCTGATCGATATACTCTTGCTTTATATGTCCGCTATTAAAAACCCTGCACCTGAATTTCTGCATGATTTTTCCTGAAGCAGAAACATCAACTCAACAACTTCACTGCCATTCTTTGAACAGAAATTAATGCTCCGATATTCAGTTAATGTGTCAAAAATATAAATACATGCATACATAAATGAAACATACACCTCCTCCAAACATCACAGATAAATCCTACAGCATCAACATTGCAGAACAGCACAAGGCCAGGGCACTGAAACATGCTTACATACTTCAGTTTTTCTAAAGCTTTCTTCTACTCTTAAGACTCAACCCTATACACCACATGTGAGTGGCATAACTCTTACCAGTCTAAATTGTTTAGACTTGGATAAACAGATAGACTTGCTCTCAAGGTAAATAACAATAAGAGACTCGGTATTATCTATTTTTGCATGGAAAGGGCACATTTATTTCCAGCGTCCTTTTCAGATTTTGCTTTTATCAGACATTTGGTATCTTCCATTCCAAAACAAGAGAAAGGGATGAAAAATATTTTATGAAAAGATAAAAATAAGCAGATCCTGCCACTGTAGGTCGAATCTTTATTAGACTAGTGGGAAGCTTTAAAAACATTGACATTGTGCTTGGTTTTGTGTAAGCCAAATACCAGCCCTAACAAAACCGCAGGGCTAATCTGAAAAAAAAAACCCTAATCACTCTATTAGTCCCTACTCAAATCCACAAGGATACTTAAGTAAGAGGTTGTGGATATAAGAAGG
The DNA here is from genome assembly GCF_965231255.1 of Vanellus vanellus. Taxonomy (NCBI): domain Eukaryota; kingdom Metazoa; phylum Chordata; class Aves; order Charadriiformes; family Charadriidae; genus Vanellus; species Vanellus vanellus. The sequence continues at coordinate 118,102,485 of NC_138906.1, read as the reverse complement.
CACGGCATCTTACTCAACATCTGACATCCTACTGAACTCCTCAGAATCTTAAACTCTCCTCTATTTTAGAAAAAAGACTACAAGATGTTTTGAGCATATATTCTCTTCTGAGGATATATATTCTTCTCATATAAAAAAAATAATCTCCAGTACAACTACAGAACTGCGTGCTCTTGCAAAAACTGTAATAGAATATTTACTTGACTGTATCCTTCACTGGCTCAAAATTATAAGACTGTGCTGAAGGTGTTTCTAAACTTGCATCTACTTCTGGTGTGCTTGCAAAATTTTACAATACCAGCTGCAGCCTCATCAGCAAAACACTTCAACTTCCCTATATATGCCAACATCTGTTATTTTAATAGAAAGATTTTTCACCAAGGAAGGCAGAGGTCAGAGGTTTCTCACTCCTTACTACACCCAGTAGTACCACAAACAATTTTTGCATATTATTTTTTCTTTTAATGAAGAATTTTGAGTATTTGCGTAGCGATCTGTTTTTCTGTATTTATTTACAAATCCTGAGAAAACCCCGAATGCACATTCTGATTGACAGGATTTGGTACTTCTATTTCAAGCAAAATGAATGTCACCACAGCCAGGTAAAGTGACTTTAGGAACTGAACTGCGAGAAGAGGGAGAAAAATTCCATAAAACCGCAAACAGATCGTGGTCTGCTTTCCAGGGAAAAAAAAAAAAAGCTGAAAAATCAAAACACAAACAAGAAATACCCTGTGGATTCATTAGCAACCAGGGTGGCAGGCCTTCCTCTAATTCCCTTATAAAAGCCCATGACTACCTGCAGAGCCTGGGAGTGCAAATCACATTAGTGGAGCCACCAGATGACCAAAGAAAGCACTGGAGGCCTGGTGAAACCAGTAAACAAAAGGCAGCATTCCAGCTGAATGCCGCTGCTAGAGTCAGCATTGTAAGATGCTTGGATCCGATAACCCAAAAAGCAGATTAGCTGCAGGCAACAAAAGAGTAAAATGAGAAACAAAGGGGTCATTTTGACACATGAAGAAATCATTTCCATTAAGCCATCTTGAATTTAGTGTGTAGTTATAAAAACTGCTCCTACTTGAAGTGACATTTGAAGCAATGAAGCTGTGACAGTGCAGCGACTTGGACAAGCTCCTGAAATAACGCATTCCTGAGTTCAATATAATTTAAAGAGGCAAACTGGCCTCTTTGCCTTTGAATCTTTGTGATGTTTTAAAAGCCTAATAACGATTTTTAAATCTGTTGTGCAGATTTCAGTTAGAAGACTTAACATGTATTGCTAGGCTTGACGAACAGAAGATTCATTAGTTTTATCTGTATTTAAAAGTCTCCTGCAGAGAACACACATACCACAAATATTCTCACATAATTACACAAGAAGGTTGCCTTCTCTCTCCACTCCCCATCTTCTCCCATGCCTGTCTCACTGGCTCACACTCACCACAGGAAAGGAAAGAGTCACATTATATTACTTATCAGAAACTTAAAGGAGTTTTATCCTGAAGCAAGCCTATCTGTACTTTAATCATAAGGACCAAACTGCAAAATTGAGCCACAGAAGTCCATAAGAATATGTAGACACTAAAGAGATAGAAGTCAAAACTTTCCGGGCTAAAACTGGAAAATTTGCCACATTTCTGTCTTATACAATATATAATTCTATATACTCAAAGTCAAAACAGGTATTTTTTCTTCCTTCACAAGACAGTAAACTGCCTGACTATGGAATATGCATAAGCTAGAAGAAATTTCTGAGGAACGCTGTGGCACACAGAGAACTTTTCACCTAGCTAGCTGTGCTCTGCGTGTCTCCCGTTGCTAATGCGAAGTACAGAAACCTGACACAGGATGAGGAATCAGCCCTTCCTTTAATACAATGGAATTTCCACCCAGTTTTTGCACAGATATAGCGACTAGACCTGTTAACTTCAGTAGCGATGGGATTTCACAAGCATATGCATCCACAGCTAAGTGATTATTCTCAGTGATGCACACAGAGAAATTACACACAGAAAAATAGCTCAGCAGAATCTAAGAGGAACTGCATAAAAGCCCAACCTATGGCTGTGTCTGTATACAAATATCTGGTATGCATCGACATGGAGGTCCTGCTATCGAGGGTCAATGAAATACTTGCCATAAAAAGTTCTGCAAACACCTTCTGCTACTGTTGACTTTGCAAAAATACAAAGTCATTAAAGAAATCTGAAAGGAGAAAGACATGAGGCAGACATCTAGTTATACAATATGGACATCCTCTGAGGACATCTGTACCAACATACTGACATCAGGACCAACCCAATGGTATACAGTAGATATTATGCACATCAGGTTTTTCCCTGCTTCCAAACCATTATGGAGTATCACCATGGTATCCACACTCCTCCTAGTATTTTTGCTGTATACGTGACCTGGAGGACAAAGACGGATGGACAGAAGACTGACAAAAGTAGAAGTCCCTATTCTATTATTCTGCTTTTAAAGATACCTTCTTATCCAAAATAGCACTCAGGCATAAACATGCCTCTATAAATTCACAGAAGGAAAAAGGCAGTGGCCTTAACGTGTACATGTGTGTGCTATGTAAATCTACATGGAGGAGAAGCACGAGATGCTGCCATACATCGGGCTCATCTTGAACCCTTATACTGAGGAGAAGGAAAAATAAATTGAAATTCAGAGATTCAGCCTATCACCATTCAGAGAAACGCTTAAGTGTTTGTATTTATAGCCATCAGCCAGCCTGAATATGAAGATGGATGCAGTTAGTAATCACATAAAACGATCCACTTCAATGCAGTTGGCCTTTATACGGCAGAGAGAAAACAACATGGTGTTTGGTTGGGTAGTCACGGACAGTATATTACCATTAGTGATTTTTCACAGCATCTTTCTAATAAAAATGTCAGAGCACTCTAAACAAAAGAGCAAGCTGATCAGTTCAGAATATTAAAAAATCTTCAAATATTTAATGCAAGCAGACCCCATATTTCAGTTACAAAGGGCTTTTCCGAGCAAGGCTATTGCAAGTTGTGTTGTCCTAGGTTCCCTCATCTCTAAGATATTCCAGCAAAACAGAAACTCTGTCAGGACTTGCTGTTTAACTGCTGTTGCTTGTGCAGAAAGACACAGTGTGGCCAGACCTTCGTAAAAATGCTAATGTTAAAAGCCTTTATCTGTTTGAGGAATTCTAGTTATTTTTACATAGAGGCAAGCACCCAACTCACAAGTCTTCCTTCAGCTGGGACTGCCATAGACCCAGTTCTGGGCAGCTGATGGAACACCTGGGAGGTGGAAGAAACTGGTTTATTGCTCCTAAGGTCACTCAGCAGAGCTGGCAGAAGGTCCCTGGAATAAAGACACCCCCCCTCATACACCGGAAAATTGATAGGTTCCTTATAGACAAATCAGGGCATCTTCATTACTCATACTGATCTACATCCTCTATGATTGCAGTTTGGGTCTACATCCTCTCTCACATTAAAACTGCTTTTGTTGAAAAGCCCTCCAAATAAAGACTTCCACAATGCTTGCAAAGCTCCCTGAAGTGATATACTTGAGCAAAATTTTGGGCCACAAATACCAAACATTAGACTAGTTATTCCAGGAGAGTAGAAACCATTCATATAGAAATTATGCCCAATCCAGACACTGCTTGCCAAGCTGAAAGTCCAGGAGCATTTATGAAAGTGGATATTGAACCATTTTACTTTAAGGTTGGTGGAGAAACCAAGCTGTTCTTTGAACAATTAAAAAGAAATCTAGCGTAGACAAAATGCCAGGTGAAAGACACAGGACTAAGAAAGAATACTACTCAGGTTTTAAAAGAGAAAGAAATTTGCTAATGCTTTTTCTCAGTTCTTCCACATCTCCAGCACTCTAGCACAGAGAGAAAGAAAAAATACTCGTCGAGGAAAGAAAAAGCCTTTCAAAAATAAGGATTTCATAAGAAAAGTAAATAGGAAGATAAAACCTTGTTCTCTCTCACCCACACTGAAGTAGAGAGGAGATCTCTTGAAAACTCAGGAATAAGGAAAAGATGATTCTACTCTTGAAGAACAGAAAGGGGACAACAGATGGGAATACTGATAAGGAGCTCACTCTGGTTGTGATTATGATCCTGGGAGAGTCTGGTAAAGGTGGGCTAAGGAGGATAATGGCATTTTCTTCTCCCGACATCATAACCAACTTACACTGAGCTCCTCAGGACAGAGCCTACCTCCCTAGAAACAAATACAGACCTCTGCTTTTGTCAGGGCTGCTTTAGAAACTACCACAAAATGCATAAACTGAAAAACCCATACAGAGAGATCCTGGAAAAGAAAAGGCATTCATATTCCCAGCTGTTAATATAACAATCAGGCGTGTATTCAAAGACATAGATTAAAATAATCCAATCCTCTCTACAGGTCTATTAAGTCTGACTTGCTCTGAAATGGAAATCTCCCATCCGCCCCCCTCTTCTTTCCAGGGCAAAGTCTCCATTGCTGCTGTATTGGTTTTCAAGGCCATACCCATACACTGGTCTATAAAGAAAACAACACGCTTTGATAGAGTAGAAACCTTTCCATGGAAGCCAAAAGGAAGACAATTTTTTGTTCCTCACTGAAGTCTATTCTTATTGTACAGGCAGTTTCAGAAGACAGGTTGTGTAAAAGCTAAATAGGCAGAAAAAATACTGCCTTCACTGCCTGTCACCCTTGAAATCCCTAACATGACAATAAGCAGTGCTTCCCCACCATATGCTACCCACTTCTGGCGCTTTCCAAAAAGCCTTTTTATCTGATGCTGGGAACAGACTCCTGCTGCAGATCTGAATGCAGAGGATTGAAAGTACTGCACAAATGAGAGATTGAGTTGGGGAAAATGAGTGTTTGAGTACGGAAAGAAACAGGAAATCAATTCTCAGAGATGCTATCTTCACTCTGGTGCTTCTGTTCCACCTCCTCCTCCCACGCTTGCTCTCTGTTCCTTGCCAGCCTCCTAATGTACCAGCTCTTTTCCTAGCTACCCACGAGCGAAGGAAGTAAACTTTACCAAGATTATCTTTCCTCTGCTGGTGCAGTACACCTCTGTCTTAAGAGTATTGTCTGGTTAACTCTGGCCTATTTTTGACTGTCATCTAAAAAAGCAACAACTCTCTCTCTTCCTGCCTTTTCTGCTTCCCCAGGTATCAATCCAGATGCCATCTAATGACAGGGTTCAACATCTCTCAGAAACTCTGAGAAATCAACAGAAGGATGAAAATTGCAGTGTATGAAGAATAAACACCCTTTCTTTTTTTTTTTTTTTTTTCAGAAAAGCAGGGGCCAGCAGGATAACAATTCCTGATAAGATTTAAATAAACATATGTGGGAGGTAGCAGGAAAGGCAGTTGGTTCCTCATGCTCAGATGCACACAGGTAATGACCTCTGTCTCTTGCTCTCCCAAAGCTAACAATGCTGGTTATTGCACTCCTCCAGTGTGATCTGGAAAGGATCCAGTGCACTACTGATTACATTTCATCCACAGTTAGTTTAACCTTTGAAACATGACAGTCAGCGGCAGGGAACAGGCCAGCACGTAAGGTCAACTCAACCTTGTTGGTCCCAGCATTCTCCCAGTGTTTGCACAGAAAACAACTCTGTGATCAGGGATTCCTCCCCTGTACATGCAAAAGACTGAATAGGGACAGCACTGAAACACTGATTTTATTGCAAGGTGCCATTCGCAACCGTTCATTTGCAAAACAGAAAAATACCGGTTGTTCTTTTTCAAAAAACGTAAGAAATAGTATTACACAGAAATAGTCTCATTTAGGAAGGCAGAGATGCAACTGATCTAACATCAGGTATCAGGCAAATGTTGCATATTACTCCTTCTCCAAGAATATAGAAAAAAAAAAAAAACATAATCAAAGGGAAAATAATACACTCTAAAATAAACAGTGAAACAACTGGGTCACCAAGCGTAACAAGAACACTTTGTGCTTAAAAGGAAGGCTTAAAAAATTCCCGTTAAGTTGCCTGTTTTTCTCAAGTTCACTTCCTTTCCAGAACAGCCTCTTTTGAAGCTCACATTTTATCTGTTGTACACCCAATTTTAAAATGAAAAACCAGCATCTTCAATTGCCCTGTATTTCTACAGAAAAGTACAGGACTTAGCAAGATCAGATACTTTATCTCTTTCTAAATGTTATTTTTAAGTTTCAACAAAATCCTTAGTTACAGGAAAACATAAGCAAAAGGAGAGCAACAAAGACATTCCTGGCTTCAAAAAGCTTCTAGTTAATTATTTAGGAGTTATCACATTTTCCTTCTGGATAGATTGAGAGCATTTTGAAGTGATTACAATAGAAAAAAAAAATCAATTTGCCTTAGGAACTACTGTCCTCTAACATAATAGCAGTGATGGGAATTTTTTTTAGTGATGCTTAAGTATCCCTTGGAGCACGTGCACTTGATTTTTCATTATTTGGGTGTTTGTGTGGATGGCTCAGGGAGCACAGGCTTTTCAAAAGCCAGCAAGAGGTGAAAGAAGGTCACTTCATCAGAATTCATTTTCTCTTAAATTCTCAGAGGAATGCCGCTAAAAAGTGGCAACAACAAACCTTTTATCTTTTCCTCTTGCTATCAAGCATTTCCTAAGGTTCCGTTGGTTATAACAGAATATTATCTTCAGTTATACCCTATCATCTTTTTCTGCCTCCTCTAACACGATTTTCAACACAAGTGCTGGCCACAGTCCTGTTAATAGCAGGAGCTGGACTAGACCTCCAGATGCCCCTTCCAACCAGCACTTCAGCACTGCCGTGATCAATCTGTTTGCCCATGAGCTGCATTTGCTGCTGTTCCAGAGGGAAGGTCTCCCCTCGCTTCCACTCACGCCGCTGCAAATCCCCCACATTAGGCACAAGCTGGATACCTTGCCTCTGTGTTTTCTTGGAGGCAAACCCAAGGTCCTCCAAAGCAGGCAGATAGTAATGTGAGCCTGCATAAAGAAACAACCGTACACCAAGGTTTACTGTGCTGAAGTAATGTTAATTCTTATATTTAGAGTGGAAAGAGGATGCTGCTTTAAAAACTCACAAGCACACAAAAAATCAAAACAAAGCCTTTGGAAAATCCACAGTCTTCTCACTCTGAACTCGCTCACTCCCAACTCCTCACACCTCCCCACCCCCCTGAGGCTCTAAAATGGTCACACGCCTGGGCCTATGTATGCAAAGCGCTTCTTTACTTTTTTTAATGTTTTGTATTACCTTAGAGCTGGCATTATATACACTAGGAAAGATGCCACCCTGACCTACAGATTGGCTCCTTTCCAAAGCGTCCACATGAGACAACATGGCGCAGGAGGAAATGCAGTCACACACCCCATACCCAGAGGAGCCGGGACTGGAATACACCAGACAACAGAAAAATCCAGCTCTGGAGAGTGGGACCACAGAGCAGAGACATTTTGGCGGTTCTGCCTGAAAGCAGCAAGGCCAGGCCTGAGCCAGGGTGAAAAAAAGACCACCCAGAGCAGACTTGGTGGCTGCAGAGCCACTGGCCGCCTCTTGCTGAGGGAAGGCTCATCCACTCCGGCTCAGCAGCCGGCAGGGCTGGCTCCATGCAGTCACACTCCCAACCCTGGAGCCCAAACGCCTCAGCTGATGCAAAAGCACCACACAAGCGAGACCTTGCGAGTGAGCTGGGACCCAGAGGGGTTCACCGGCCCTGGCTTGGCCCTAGATCAAGGTTGGATGGGTCTGCCCCATTAGGCACCGAGGGCTGAATGGGTCCCGGGGCTGACATCTCAATAACAAGGAGAGACAAGAGGCAGATAATGGAAAGAAAAAAACCCCTCAGGGATTTCAGGGCCTTGAAAGAAAAGATAAAGAGCTTAGGCCCAATGCTATAAAGACAAGAAAACTCCGGCAGAGGAATGCAAGAAGAAAGGTAACACAATCAAGGTGACAGGCTCAGAAAACAATTTTCACACAGATGAGGCACAAGGCTACATTTGTCCAGGCCTGCAAATATGGTCTTGACGTAGCGAAGATGAGAGGCAAAAGCCTGGATGGTGAGTTTTCCCTCTGTGAATGAAAGAGCAAAATGGCCAGGCCAGAGACATTCCGCAGGGAGGATCTGCAAGCCACAGCCCTGGCCAGCAGGCGAGCGCAGGGACGGGTCCGGGTGACAGAGATGGCCCAGGCACAGCGACAGAGAAGGGACATGGGAGGGAGGACTGGGAGTGAAACATCCCAGAGGAGATGTCAGGGAGACAGGGCGAGATTTTGGCTCCAGCCCAGGGAGACTGATGATCCACTTTATGGCCTGCAAGCACTTCCCCACCAAAGTTCACACAGGAAGATAATGTCTCCTTCAAATGAATTTATGCAGACGGTGGTTCATTTGTCAGAGGTTAAAAAGATGCACTTTCATTTTAAAATGAAAACACTCGAGGTCCTCAGCAGACAAAAGCCAGTATCTGTATGTGAGAAGTTTCTGCTCAAGCCTGTTGTCTGATTTCAGTGGGAGTTTACATCACCAGAGTTACACAGGTCCATCAGTCCAGAAAGGCACATGATTATATCCCATTAAATCCTGTACAAAGCCCATACTTCTCAAAATATGCAAATGAAAAACCCATACATTGCACAGGCAGATGCTCCTGCAACATAACTTCTGAATTGAAAACATAAACCAGTACCAAGTGCGCTCCAAAATGGACAACTGCTAAAATAATGTGAAGCTGGATGCTTCAAGAAAAAAAGTATTTGAGGCAAGCAACATTTTTTCTCTTGATTTACATTAAAACCTGTCTTTACTGATGCTAAGACTTTAAAAAAAAAAAACCAAACCTGCTTCAGAAAGTTATTTGTTGTCCAGTTCATTATTCAGTTTCCTATGCCTTTCCCACATGAACTTGTAATCCTTGATAAGGTTTACACGCATGAAAATAAAGTTTTAAACTGAAAATCAGTATTACCTCTATGCCAAAACACTGTATCATGTCAGGCATTTGATATAGTAGACAAAGCACAGTGCTAGAAGGATGTGAAGGCAAACATTTCATTTCACTACTGCTAAAATCAGGCATTGAAACTGGTTCATTGATTTTCCTTCATTAAAAAATAACTGATTGTAAAAGAAGTGTTGCTTGGTAGGATCAAAGCCTATCCTACAGGAAACGCACACACAAAGCATTTGGAAATGAGGGTTAATTTGGCATGCAATTTAACAGCATTAGCTTTTATCAGCAGCATTTCAAGGTCAGGCACATCCATGTTTAAAATGTTTGGTTTTGTTACAATTTCAACTATAGCGTATTAGAGTTCAACTCATCTTAAAGTGATGCTAAACTGAAGGAAGGCTGCACAGAAGCACCAAAAAAAATTAAAATAAAATACACCACTGTTCATAGTTTAGCATTGAAAACATTAAAAGCAAAAAAAATATTCCAAAGAAACCAAAGTAAAAAAGTTACGTGGCTCTTTAACTCTACAGTTCCCTTTTATTAATTCAAGATTTCCCATTTTCAAGGAAAAAAACCCCAATATTATATCAAATAATTACAGATTACAAAAAGTGCTCTCCTTCATCTAAGCATGGTGCTAAGTCACAGATCAGGCCAATTGGAAGGAGTCCTTCTGCTGACATAGTTTGTGCAAGATTTAAAGAGCTTTTGAAGAGACTTGCTTAATATATCAAGTGACAGTCAAAATAGCCTCATACTTTTTAAAATTTAAAAAATATTTTTTAAATTAAAAAATACTGTTTTTTTACCTAAAAATATCCTGTTCAGAATTCAAGTTAGCAGATTTTATTTATTACCGAAATAATTATTTATAAATGTAAGATCACTCATTTTTTTAAATTATACCTTACACTTACTTTATTCAAAAAGGTACAAAAGGACAATGGATAAAACAAAATATTAAGCAGAGTTGCTGAGCTCCAATAAAAAATACTCCATGAACACTTACTGGAGATTTTCCCTTTTACTGATTTATAAACTTCAAAACTTAATGAATAGTTACATGTTTTCATGTTCATGGTTATGCTATGCAAAGGTTTTCTGCATCTCTTTTCATTGAAAGCTTGATCTTTATATAACGTAACTACCCATAATGTTAACAGACTTTAACAGCAGTTGGCACCAATGTTTCATGAGATCAAGTCCATACCGCACTTGAAACAAATACTTTGATTAATCAATTACTGGCAGAACTTCACAGTATGTATGCCTAAGAGCTTCACAAACGCTTACGGGACAGTGATGTTAGGGGAGTGAAATCTCTTAAGCCTCTTTCTTTGCAATTCTCTGCAACAGTTCAGAAGAATGCTACCCCATTACACCAAAACCAGGGGGGAAACAGTTGCTCTCGCATGAGCATAATTAATCTTCTGACACCTTGACAAAGCAGCTTGTTGATAGTCAAAGAAAGGATTTTTCTGATTTCCTCCCAAGACAGGAGATGGTCTTTATCCATCATCCCTTCTTCCTGATCTCTCCTTCCAGAGTCCCCACATCAGCAGAACTGTCTATCAGAGTAGACAGCAGGAGGGAAAGGTCTGACTGATTGATAGGGCACCAGTGCTCAACAGTGCTATTTAAGTGTAGGAACCTATTGTTAGAAACTTACTTTACAGCAGTTAAACAAATATAATGGCAACCAATTCAACCATTGTACCACTAGAGTCAGCTCAAGCTAATAAGTAAAGTTAGCTAATTACGCTGATCTGATTTAAAATCCAGACAAATTGTAGAGACAGCCAGCATTAGTGTGCACTGAAGAGCAGAAATTTTAAAGGAAAAAGTTTTGCCCATATTATGCTTTCTGAACTGAATTATGGTTGCTTCCATTTTCATTCTCCCTTGTGAGCAGGATCATATGCCCAGGTCTCCTTTCCTTCTCTTACAATCATGGGCTTCGTAGGTATTCCTAATTAATGGAAACAAAATCTGTTTTCTTATAATGCAGTTGAAATTTCCTTCTCTTACCTTACCTCCCCCAAGTTCCAATATACTTACTTGTGAAGATTGTGAGGAATTTCAGTTTTTAAGGGGAAAATATTACAAAATGCCTTCTAAAACGAGGATACTATCTACTACAAACCAAACTCCACTCTAGTAACATATCTTTGAGGACAGTGATTTGGTGTAACTCAGCATAGATGTCCTGATGTAAAGATGATGATGCTGCACACTTCTCAAAAACAGGCATTTAATATGGAAAATGCTGTCTTCTCACATATAAAGACATTTTTATCATATATACGTTATATGTATTTCTATGTATCTTGTAGTTCCTCTCATCTCCCTCACCTTCTTAAAAAAAAAGGTAAGAAAGATTTGAGCATAATTGTATGCCTATTTAATTCTTTTCTGCACTCACAGAGAGGAAATTTTGTTAACTCCTTTTAAAGCTCTAATTCTTTGATAACTGCTGGTCATGGAGGAAACCAGCCCAGGTCAGAGAGGACCAGGGCATGGCACTCTGGGAACTGCTCCCAGCCAGGGCAAGTCTGACTCAGTTCTTGGTGACCTATTTCAAATATAAGTCAGGCCACAATCTCTACAGACCTCTGTCTCACCAGTGTAACAACCAAAGCAAAAGCGTACAAGAGTCTGTGTATTCTCTTACTGCTGTTGCCAAGAAAGGCTGCTTCATCCAAGTCACAGGAGCTCAATAACCCCTAGGTTTAGCTACACCACTCTGACTTTGACTGTTTCATTCAGGACTTACTCCTCCATAAAAAAAAACGTCCGTGCTATCTGTCCCGGAACAGTTCTCCAAGCGGTCTTCTTTCATTCAGTTACACCAGAAAAATCTAGTAGTATTTATCTCTATGATGTATACAATCAATTTAGAAAAATTAGCCATTCAAAAAGAAAACACAGTGTTCTTTCCACAAATTGCATGAAATTTCAAGGGATAGAGAATGCTTCAACCTGATTGGTAAGTAAAATACTGTTATGTCAGAGCAACAGTGAAAAAATCACATTCTTTCTGTCTTACCTACGAAGCCCATGATTGTAAGAGAAGGAAAGGAGACCTGGGCATATGATCCTGCTCACAAGGGAGAATGAAAATGGAAGCAACCATAATTCAGTTCAGAAAGCATAATATGGGCAAAGCTTTTTCCTTTAAAATTTCTGCTCTTCAGTGCACACTAATGCTGGCTGTCTCTACAAGACGACTGTAGGCCACAACCTGGAGAACGATCTTCCTGTCTCTTTACTAGCATTCTACACTTGCCAATGTTAAAGCAGCAATAAGAACAGCCAACTGCAGTTTGCTACTTTTCCTCATGTAGTTTCCCAAGCCAGCTGCAGGAATCAACAGAGGAACTATTGGTACTTGTGTCAACATGCCACATGGGGAAGAGATGGGGAACATTGGATGGTTGAACACACCATCCAAATGTAAAGACCTGTGGCTAAATGCAGAGAGGATGCCGGTTGGGAGGCAAAAGGGGCATAGGTGGGAGAAGCAAGGGGGTCTCTGCTGCAGGTTCCTAAAGAAGAAAGGGGATTTTCTAAGCTGAGATGGACTAGACTGGGGTTGACAAGACATGGGACAGGCAAGGCTGGGCGATGGGAGTCCGGAGGAGAGGTGAATGTGAGCTGTGGAACACAAGGATATGGAAAACTGAAGAAATATGGGCACCTCGGGGTGCAAAATTCAAGGTTATTCTCTAATGTCAATATCAAGCACCCCTAATACAGATTTTGGTTTAAGGGATACAAAAATAAATGCAAGACTGCCTCCTTCTTTCTTCTCCTCTCCCCCAGTATAGGCTATCAGAAAAGCTGCCTGCCTTCATACCCAAGCCACCTTGTTTGGTGTCAGAAATAATGGCACTTTTCTTTTGGAATGCAGTCCCACACTGTTGGCATGACATTTTCCCAAGACTGGAAATGCTGATTCAAATCGGGGGGGGGGGGGGGGGGGGGGGGGGGGGAAGCAGATCAATAAATGGTAAGCTGTAACCTTGCAAATGCCCAGGCCAGCCAAAGGTGAGTTCCCCAGAGTACAGGAGATCACAGAGCTTTCTGTCCATAAAAGCTCTCTACTCCTCAGCTGAGCACTCCCTCTCTCTGTTGTCGTCAGTGGCAAGAATTTATCAAGTGTTTACTGCCACAATATAGAGCATTACTGAACCACAGGAACTGGACAAGTGCATTAAAGATCACTGGAGGACTGCAAGAAATTATTTTCAATGAGTCTTCAACTATGCAAGAATCACTAGCACTGTTCACCTGACAGGTCTGTATTCCTCTTCCTATCTGTGGAGACTAAAAGCAAGAGGTCGATCAGACAGAGGTGAAGTTTAGAAACAACTATGACAATTTCAGTATCGGACCGCTGAATTTTCATTATATGCCTGAAAGCAAAGGAGTAGTTGCCCACCAGTGGTAGGAGAACACTGGGACCTGCAGCAGCTTGTGCAAAGATAAGATGTGCCTTTGAAACTGTTTCTGTTGTTAACATAGCACACAGCTGACATACAGCCCAAACGAGGCTGTATCTTCCCAGCACACGCAGGGCAAAGATATCTGAAGGTAGCCTGAGAATCAGAAAGAGCCCACCCGCAGCTGCAGGCAGCTCTGCAGTCAGTGCAGTTGACTGGATAGCTCACGTGGAGCTTCTTGCTATCTTGGGTCAGAGTCTTTCAGAGTCCAACCTTTCTCTGAACAGTCAAGCTTAGGTACCTTTGCACTGCAGAAGAGACGTATTAAGAAATACTATGTTCATGCTTTTTCTGTTTGATGGTAGGATGGATCAGGACATTAAATTCCTTACAGTAAACTGCTGCTTTAAAAGTAGCACATTTGTTATTGATGGTTTCCCACTGTGTATGTTAAATAGAAGATCGCTAGTATATGCACATTCATTTAGAGCAAAATCATGGAGCACAGAACTGTGGATGTTTTTTTTGCTGGCAATGATTGCCACAACAGTGAGTACAAAACATTTTCCTCTCCACACTAAGTAGCTCTTGAGCACTTAGTCACCAGATAGCAGAGTTTGGGTGCAAGGTGTTCTTCTTCACTAGAAATGACAAATCTCTTTGGAAAGATTAGGCCCATTTGGCTTGTAAACAAATGCCATGATATTTGATGTGACAATAATTTCAGGGCCATACTAGGGATGTATGTGGAATAGTTAATCTCTGCAACTGATAGAAAAGTATTCCACAGTGAGCAGAATATAATTTGCTAATCTGATCCTTCTGCTAGAAAATATGTTCATGCCAGTGATCCCAGTCTACATTAGCTCAGCAGCAGTCAGGCTTCCTTAGTACAAGCTCATCCAAGGTATAGCACAATCATTTTTAATCAGCAGAAGCATTTAGGTATGGCATGAGCTGTGCCTGTACCCCATGACAGAGCGCTGAATGACAGCTGCTAGCAAAACAGCAATAACATACTGTGGCAGTGCCCCACTACCACTTAGACCAGCCAAAGTAACGAGGTCCAGCAGAACGCCACACCCCAACAGCTGTACAACTGTCTGCAGAGCCAGCCTGGTCAGGTCCAGAATACCTCCATGTAACACAGTGAGGTATATACTTCATATATTAACACATGCAAGAGAGACGAAAGGGCAGTCAGACAATGAAGTAATTCCACTGAAGAAAAAAAAACCCTATAGACAGAAAGTTTGTTTCCCTCTTTACTTACAGCCTCCACTAATACTTTCTGGCTTGCTTAAGGTTCCCAGTCAGTCATAATTTACAGCACCATGACAAATTTTAACCAGATCAAGTGCTTCTTCCCCTCCTGATGGCTGAGTAGCAGATAGAGGGAGGTAGTCCTATTTACACCAGGAGCTATATAGGTGTTCCATCAGTCTCTGGAAAAGCATTAAAGGGAAAGCTGACTACACCAGAGAAGCTCCAGCCCAAAGTTGCATGACTCCTTAGAGCACTGAAAAAGAATATTTTGACTGATGTCTTCTCTATGCTGACAGTCTGAGGGGTTTCACTAGTCCGTTGTTTGTAGAACACTATAAACTGTTTCCCTTCTTAGAGCAAAGGAAGTGACTTTCCATCACTACACTGATGAACAAGAAGCTGTTATGAATTTTATCCAAGAATTTTATAGAGTTTATTATAGTTCTGATGCACAGAAATAAAAATCATGTCTCTGATTGCTAAACACACAAATACTTGTTAGTTTGCATTTTTGGAAACAGCATGTATTTATGTCCCAGAGGTGAGTGACAGTGATGAAGTTTCATGACTCGTTTTGCAACTTTTTTTTCTTTGCCCACTCATTCAGATGCCAGAAGTTTTGACTTGCCACAAAAAAACATCGGGGAACTACAAGTTACTAAACAAAGAACAACCAACACTTGCTTCAGATACAGCAGAAAACAACAAAGAAAACACAAGGCATAGGATAAACAGATAAAAGCCCAGTACATTAACAGTTTTATTTCATATTTAACAGCACTAGGTGGCGAGGAACAAACTGGAGGTAGCACGCTCTGCTGCAGTTCCTCTGACTTTTTGCTGACAGACACAGCTGCACCTTCTGGCAATGCAGAGCTTGGCACCTGCGAAAGGAAGCCCAGTGGAGTGCTCTTCTGTGGTACACAGCTAGTGTGGATCAAATAAAAACTGCCTTTTTGGAACTCAAAGCAATAAGTAATTCTCATATACAACAGAAACCTCTGTTCAAACAAACAGCTTCAATGAAAAAACCCAATGTTTTTTAGACTACGGTAACGTAAGACTTTCAACCATGACCAGTAGTAAAGTATATGGTAGAGATAACCGCCTTATTAAGTCACATATGTAATTTCTCTCCCCACAAAAATACCCCCCAAAGCACCCCACCCAGTAGAACTACTAATGATGAAAACATGATTCCTTTCAATTACAAGAGTCTCTCATCTGTCCTCTAAAAGACAAACAGCAAAACAATACAAATGTTTCTTAGAGTTCTCTACAAACTACTGATTTATCATTTAAGATGATTAGTATAAATTATTTGAATAAAGAAAAGGATCCATCATATCCAAAGCTCTCATAAGAATTTTTCCCCTACTTCTAGTCATACATGATTTTAATAATTCAGGTAGATATTTTTCAGTGAGTTCCATGAAGCTCTGTCAAGTGTTACCGCAAAGGTAATGAAAGAATTGCGCAACATCACTAAAATACTTCACAAACCTGTATCATATGTTTTGTAATCAGTTCTTACATTCACATATTAACAACATGAGGCAGATAATAAAGAGGTAAAGATACAACTGAAATAGGTTTGAACACTCATGTAGCAATTGTAACTTTATTAAAATTCTGCCAAAGTTTTATCACAATTGCACTTGTTTTGAAATTTCCTGACTGATTGAGATAAAGCTGGTTTAGAAGAGCAAAGACTGGGAGCAGTTCATCCCAAAATACTATTAAACTCAGGTTTGGGCTAGTCACTTAGATACTTGCCATCAACAGCTGTTTGATGTACAATAAGAACATAAATTCTAAAAGCTGGATTTAGAAAAAAAGAGAAAGGTTCTGTATATTTTTGTATTATTACTTCAGCCCAATTTTAAGTCACTTAAAATCAACATCTGAAATTTAAAGAGGTGTCTGAATGATTTGTGCTTGTTCAGTGCATGCTGTTCTCATCATGAACATTTAGAACATTTCTTATCTTCAAAAAAAGTACATTTTGTTCTCTGCCACTCAAGCATGTACACCAAACTATGTTACAAAGAAAAGCAGATATGCTGAAATGAATTATGGTTGTTTTTCATGGAGATGAAGTACAGTAGAGAAAACCAACTTCTTTTTCTTCTCTTTCTGCACCCATATCCTTACACACACCCAAAGTAAAAATACATAGTTCATTCCTTGCCTTCTAACAAGTCAGATAGTATTTTTGAGTTTCAAAGGTATGTTTTCGATTATCTGTTGAGTTCCAATGTTACACAGATCTAAAGCTGCAGCTATTCTTCACACAATTACCCAGCACTCAGTGTCCACCCAATTAACATCCCATTCCAAAGGGATCATAGATTAGTCTCTAACCATGGTGGCTCCACTTGAACACTATGGGAATTGAGGCAGCCCTTTATAGGACAATTTTACCCCAGTAAATGAATTAAACATGTAATCTAGTGTTCTGCAAGGCTGGTAATTATTTTTTGTTGTTCTTATTTTATGTGAGGTGTCTCACACAAATCTCAGAGTCCTTGTTTTGAAAGTAACTGCAGCGGGACGGGAGAAAGCAGGCAAAGTTAAGTACAGAACACTTGATAATACTCATTTTGGAGAGGACAGTTGGAAGTGATGGTTTTACAGAAAAGTGCTTTTTCATTTAGAAAGAATTTGTGCTTTAGATGAAGCCCATTTCAGAGCAAATATGAGCAGAGAGGTATGACAGTATTTGCTTTTTTCATTTGACATCCAGCATGTTTATGCTGGAGATATTTGAAGACCAATTCTATAGTGCTTAGCAATGGAAGTAGACAATATGAAACATTTACTTTTAGTAATTTGTATGCAGCCTGATAGATTGTTCAGATTTATGCAAAACGGTTTTCAGGAAAAGAAAAATAAATGGAAACTGCACAGACTTGAAAGTCTGCAGACTTTATGCTTCACTTGCATTGTTTGCATCATGGTTTGAAACTAAAAATCTGTAAGCACAGAACAGAAAGAGAGAAAAGAGCAAAGTTATAATCACAAATCTCAAGAAGCACATAAATAATGCAAGAAAATGATTGACAGCTGTGCTGTTACAAAGTGAAAGTTAAAAAATATTACAAGTTCTCTGGAACAGGTACATTTCACCTCAATGGTTTCATATAGTGCAATTATATTTTTTTTTCAAAATCAGTTTATATCCACTTAAAAGTAAAACTAATTGTAGTAGTAGATATCAAAGTGACTTTTGAAACTCCATGCTTTTTTCTAACCTACATAGCCTTATTTTTGGTAGAAAGTTAGCACAAACATGGGACTCTGTGAAAATGAAGAATGCAAACAAGTTTTAACATTAACATTTAAAGAAGAAGAAACTATTTTATTTACTGCAGAGCTATAACTGTTTGAAGTATTCAAAGACTGCCAAGTCAATTAAATTTAAACCAGTCTTATAAGAAGTAAAACTGCAATATCCTCCTGAATTGAAACAAGCTATCTTACTTGGCAAGGGAATCACTCCATTCTCTACTGTAGTCAATTTAAAAACAACTGTATTTTGAAGGATTGTACCTGTCCCTGATTGACCTTGCTTATATGTGCTCTTGCCAAGCGATTCACATAGCAACACACAGAGAAAGAGACCATATGAAAACTGCAGAAACTAAAGGGACAGTTTCCATTTTGCAGTCAATCCAGCCCAACCAGAGACAAACTGAGCAGGTTAAGATGGATTCTTCCAATTCTTCTCATACTGTCATGTGGCAAAATAAAACACCACCACAGAAATACAAAATAAAATACCACCACAGAGTCACTTGCTAAATATCATACAGAATTTACCTGTACATAGATTTTTCCATTAATTAAATGCAAATATCTCAAAAGACTTGACAACATAGACAAAGTGACTAACAACCAATAAATATCACATGTACTTGTTTCAAGAACATGGCAACAAGTAGGCAGAGTGTGATGAAAATCTTACAGAGAGAAGCCCCTCACTCTCCCTATCAAAGAATAGGAGAGTAAGCTAATACAGTGTAACAAAAAGTGGGTTTAGAGATACCTGATTGGTATTGGAACCTCATTGGTTCCAAGTGACAGGACGAGGGGCAATGGGCACAAGTTAGAACACAGGAAGTTCCGTTCAAATACACGGAAACAGTTCTTTACGGTGAGGGTGACAGAGCACTGGCACAGGCTGCCCAGGGAGGTTGTGGAGTCCCCTTCCCTGGAGATTTTCAAGACCCGCCTGGATGCAGTCCTGAGTAATGTGCTCTAGGCAATCCTGCTTTAGCAGGAGAGTTGGACTAGATGATCTCTAGAGGTCCCTTCCAACTCTGATAATTCTGTGATTCTGTGTGATTCTGTGATTCTGATCTGAAAAGCAATTTAAAGAACTGACTTCATGTCTTCTGCTCCTCTGCTACAGCAAACGCTATATTGCCATGAATTCACACTGTAGTGAAAAGATGTCGTCTTCAAAATCAACTTCATGTTTAAATGCTGTTCTTCCTGCTCTGTCATTTCTGGTGATAAATAGTAGGAAATCAATGAGGAAACATCATTTGAAGTGAGCCATTCATCATGTAGCGAAAAGGGTAAGTACCCCATAAACTGCAGTGATCCGTTTCCTATTAGAATCACACAAGAAAAGGCAACAGCATTTGCATTAGCAATTTTTATGACCTCCATAGGTAGAGGATAAGGTTAGGAAACAGCTTACTTTTATCAGCTGTAAAGCAGTTATTGGGCGGGGAAGGCAGAAAAATTAAAAAGAATCAGAGTTATTAGTAAACTAGAGTGTGCAGGGGAGACAACAGCCCCACCCACTACATGTCTTCATACTTAAGAAATTTGTGGATTGGCAGTTCTTCTAAGTAATGTTGAATATTTTAGTAAATTTTACAATCAGTGGAACCTTTTTATACTGCAGTGTGGGTGTAGGCCCAAGAAATTTGCTATCATTGCCTGTGACTGCCTCCTAATAAACAGCAGTTTTCTACAATCTAGGAAATAGATGAACAAGCAAAAAAAGTAAAAGAGAATCCAAATCCTGTGTTACACAAAACATGAAATAAAAAAAAATAATAATCAAGCTTTAAAATGAAAAGGAAATTTCATTAATTCAAGTGCTGCATTTTCCCTTAGCCCTGTTTCTCCTCCCCATCCCATCCTGTGCAACAACCTGTGCTCTCGCCACCAAAACCAGGCAGGATGAACACACTAGGTAAAACAAAAGGAAATAAAAATTGTAATTTTTTATGTACCCCTTCACAACTTGCCAACATCATGTATAAGAATATGACTAAATACCAGTCCTGAAAGAAGAATCGAGTTTTATACAGGAACAGGCTACTCATAGGGTGCTGGGCATGGGGCTGGGTGAAGGCAGGAGAAAAAAGAAAAAAATGATTTTCTTTTCAAATATTCCTTCAATTAATTTTACTGTATTTAATATAGAAATACTTCTCAGATTCAATTTAACACATACCAAGGAGATATTACATTTTTAAGGTAGTCTCACCCTAAACCCACAGGATTTTAAAGTCCATACACCAAAACCTCATCTAGTCTTGTGAAACAAATTGTAGGAAAGGACTTCATATGTCTCAAAAACAAAGAAAACAGGCAAAAAAACCACCCAATGACAGTAATTAAGCCTAAGGGATAGAAAACCAAATTAAATAAAATGATTATGCGTTTTCTATGATCCAAGGTCTAGTGTGAAAACCACTGGGAAAATCCTCTGACCTGTGTTATACTTTAGGGAAGTCTAAAGAAACATTGAGTCACTTCTGTTCCTGCTTCCTCCCCTTCCATACACTCACCATGAATTAACACTGAACATTTCAACAGAATTTGCCACAGCTCAAAAACCATAAATCGGTCTTTATTTATACAAGTCTTTGAGCTTAGTTCTTCCTGAGCTTCCACCTTACACAAGTCAGCGCAAGTCACTTGACTTGTTGGAGCCAAAGTCCCATGGAAATCCAGATACAAAATCTTACTCTCACTCCATCATGGCTAAACTGGAGCCACAGATGCATCTACCAGCCAGGACTCTGGCCCACTGACTGTGCTAGTGGTGGTAAAAATATGACAGCCTAGATACCTAGATAGGCATTTTCCCCTCAGTGATACCTCATGTGCCACTACCCACAGATGAGCCCATTCCACACTAATTAAGCCAGCAGACAGGATCAAATGAGTGTTATTACAGTCATGGAAGTGAGGGACTAGTTAGCCTCCATAAGTAAGATTGGTTTCACCTAGATGAAAGCTCACTAGTAACTTTTTTTTTTTTTTTAGTATTTCAGACCAGCTTTCACACACACTTTCTTCTTTCCTCAATGAAATTGTCAGAATTCTCATTTTCTGAGATAGTTGAGTGTATAATTATAATAACTTAGAGCCTTAGCTGTTTCCCAGGGAACCAATTTTACTCTAACAGTGCTATCACGACCTTCTTCATTAAACTTTATGAAAATCAGAGCTCAGAAAGCAGTTTCAGTGTAATGACATTTTTCTTCCCTCTGTTCCAGCATACCTGCCATACCCGGGACAACACAAGGGTACCATCACAAAGTACAAACACATTTGCAACACATGCCCCCTTACAGAGTGAAAACTAGGCATCTGCAGTAAGTTAGGAAAAAAACACTAACAGTTATCTCCACTTACACAACTATGCTTGATTCAACCTTTTCTTTTTTAAATGCATGACTGAAAGGAGTCCCCCACTCCCAGCAGCCCCAGATTCAGCCATACAAACAGAAAGCCATATGTACATCTTAACAGAAGGTTTTTTGGGAGCTTGCCAGTTTTCCTAAAATCTTGTGTTATTCTGCAATTTTTAGCCTAATCCCTGATCCTATTTTCTGACATCCATGGACTCATTCCCAACCATCCCGCTTCGCCAGGCTCCTTTCCCAGAGTTCCTGTGTTCCAGTGCAGAGTTTGAGTCCCACCTCTGCCTCAGCCCAGACTATGGGCTTCTGCCACACCAGCACTTCCCACGTTCCACATCACAGCCTGGCATCCACACCCCTGCCTTACCCTCAAAATTAATGCATTTGTACTTTTTTGCTCCGTGACCTTGGGTTTTCCCGACCCTGACCATGACCTGCTTCTATCCCAGCAGCAGCCTGACCCAACCACTGAGCCAAACTCACCAATGTCCTAGCCACAGCAGCGATCACAGAGTACTTGTGGAGATATTTAAGCCCCAGATAAGAGGGAAGAGGGGGGTTGGTTGATTTTTTTTTTCATGAGGACACACAGAAGTCAAGCAGCACTGCCAGTATTCCTACAGATCAGTGAGAGCACTGTGATGCTCAGTTCTCCCATGTTCGCTTCGCAAATGGAAGTGGCAAAGGTCTTTGGAGTTCCTCCCCTTAGGTCATGGTGCTCCACGTGGACCACCAGCAATGAGGCTAGACGCTGTCAGTCAACAGATTTAAAAGATTTACTGACAGCAGAAGAACAACAAGGTTAAAAAAACTTTCGATTTTGTTTTAGGCGTTACAATGGATGAACTGCTGTGGAAAGGTATTATTCCAATCTAACCCTCTTGCCTCCTCTCCCACCTGGTTTGCCCAACTCCAGTCCAGTCCCTTTCACTAGCCAGTCCCAGTCATCCCATAGGACCCTCATCCCAGTCCTAAGTTTTATCCAAGCCCGGCAGCTCTCTCCCATCATCCAAAGGCTCCTAATAAACCAGATCCCATGTTTGTATCTAAATTTGTCAGAAGCATTTGGTTTCATCACATCTTTTTTCCCCACACCTCAGCAGTTCTCAGGCTCCTTGCCAACATATTCTCAGTGTTATTCCCAGCTTTGCCTTCAACAGCCTCTTTTCACTTCTGTTTCTTATTGATTCCCATACCCTTCTTCCTCATCAAGCCAATCTTGATTTCTTCTAGCGTGTTTCCCCTTTAGTTTCCAAGCCCTCAGATTCTTGTATGGCCAATCCAACCTCTTTCTCATTTTTTTTTTCCCTACAGCCTTCACTCCAAGCTCCTCTGTCTTTCTCAGCCTCTCCCCCATGCTTACTTCTTCCTTTCTTTCTTATTACTTCCTCACCATGTTAACCAAGTAGCTTCCACCTGCACATTGCTCAAATCCAACCAGTGAAGTCACACAGTCACACACACAAAACCAACCCTACAAATCTCCTCAGTTTCAGTGCCTGACCTTCAGACAGCTTATAAGGGCCAGGGGTACAACTAAAGGTTGTAACAGAGTCCCAGGGGAGGCAGAATTTTAGCAGCACAGCACTAGCAAGTTTCTGAGCATGAATAAATTAGAAGTTTTGGCTTTTAACTTGGGTAGCTTGGCTGACTTCTGAGCGACAAAGATTAAATCTACTCCTGCCAAGCACAAAGTTATTAGAGCACAAGGACTTAAAAAAAAAAAAAAAAAAGGAACCAAGAACAATGTTTTTCTAATATTTTCCGTTCTGCAAACAAAGCAATTGCTCCATCTGTACGCCTAATGCCAAAACCTGATGACTACTTTGATTGAAATAAGAGGAACAAGTAGTCTGCAACAGCTGTTCAGCAAGCCAGTTTCACACAAATGACTGAAGTCTGGTAAAGCCCTGGAACACTAAATCGTGTAACAGAAACTACTTGGAAATCTCAGCAGATTACATTACCAGTTTCACCTATAGTTACTCTTTAAAAAAATAAATCTTTGCCCAAAATGTTTGCTGTTTCCTTTCATTTGTTTCTAAAAGTCACTCTTCTTTCATTTACAATTTTAACCTCAGTAAGACTTTTAACATTCATCTTGCCACCACTCCCCCAGCTCCCAAAAGGACTCAAACAAGAACTTTTACGCTTACATTTAACTATTGCATTAATACAACTGGCTTTAGACCAACTCTTTTAACTTAAGACAAAGTTCATAAAAATTTGCTCTTACCAAACACGAAGTCATTTACTGCGTAATTTCCAGTCTCTTTTGAGACAGATTCTCATCATAAAGCAAAGTTCATCTTTTTAGTAAAAAATCAACAGTTTTGACAGCTGATAAAAATTAAGTTCTACCTACTATACCCACATGAGAAGGTTGCAGATTCAGGCAGGCTCAAACTAACCAGCTCTAGACTGATGAAACTTTCCTGTATAAAAGAAAATAAAAATATGGCCTCCACACTTAGTCTCGACAACTAGGAAAAAAGTCACAAGAGCAAAAAATTTCAGATGAAAAAAGATGAGGTCATCTAATGCCTCTTTTCTTCTCAGGCTATTAAGAAAGGTATTTCCTAGTGCTGTATCCACTCCAGCTGTGACTCAGCTTCCTGATGTGTGTGTGACCTGCACTCACTCTCTCAAAATACTGCTCTAGTATTTTACTACTCCAGAAATCACCCAGTGCAGTAATTGGAAATGATGATTTCCAGAGAGGCAAATAATGTTGTTCTCTTCTCCATTTCCAATTTTTAATCTTTGTAAAGGGGTGGCTAAAACACACTGAAGTGCAAACCTCAAAAATCCCACCCTGTCCAGCACACACGCAAACAGACACAGATTTAAGATCACTGTACCATGGAAGAGTTGGTTCAGAATCAATTCAAAGTTCATGGACATGCAATTTTGAACACCTGAGCCAGGGGAGAGACACTACAACCTACAGCCACAATTCCTACAGCTGCAGGTTCCTCCAGACACATTATGCCTGAATAAAAACCAAAACATACATTCACATACTGTCAGCCAAAGGTGAGTAAAGAGTTTGAACAGCCTAGGCTTAACTCAAGAGATCTTTGTTTAATTTGATAAAAATACCTTTCTGTTGAAAATACACTACTGTTAACATTCACGCGTATGGTCTGGAAGTACAAAACTACCAGTTTTTGCTCCACTGAAGTGTAAACTACAAGTTAGGAGGAAAAGAAAGTTATCCCAAACCCCACAAAATGTGTTTTAAGAAGTTGATTTGCTTTTTTCTTTTAAAGATGTTAATAATGTTGCTAATATAGTAGCACCTCACAGAAAAATAAAGCTAGTGAACCAGGTGCTCCCATTTGTCATGGAAATATGAATGAAAACTATCCAAGGCCAAATTCATTTAAAGTGGCATAGCACAGAAATCAGACCGTTGCACTGATTCCATCAGCATTCACAAAGCAGGGAAGGTAAGTCAATAAACTGACCTTTTAAGACGTGTCTAGTTCAGCAATTATCATTGGTATCCAGTTGGCATTAAAAAAAAGTAGTCATGATCATGACCTTTGCATTTCTACAAACATTACCCATTGTCACGAGGAAGACCTTTTTGGCCTCATAATTCACGTGCTGTTAACAACCAGCAAGAACACAGCATGTGTGTCAGTTACTAAATAATGTATTATTTATATATTTTTATATATATATTATTTATATACTAAATAAAAATTGGATGTCAGACTCATACCCCACTGTTCCTGTGTACAGCCATACATATTGAAGCTAACCTGTATTACACTTAAAACTTTAGAAAGATTAAAAAAAATCTAATTTTAATATTCACAATCCTTTTATAGTCTATATTATTACTAATTTGGGACAATGAAGGATTATTTGGTTTATTTTATTTGTATTATTTGCATTTATTTCGTACTACTTGTTTTTTCCTGGTTTCTGAAGGAAACGTGGCTCCTGTTACCATGTTCTCTGTCAAGTGTCTTTTAAACCTACAATTCCATACAAATTACACATACAGGGGTTAGAAAGATATTTTGTCCCCTCAATATTCATGAAGGAACCCAGCCAGTTAGGCATGACATTTGATGGTGTCTCAGCTTCAGGTAAAGACAGTACAAAAAGAAACCATGGGAGGGACTGATCCTAACCACATCCTAAACATAGGAAACATTTTAAACCAGAGTTTATCAACCAAGAAATCCAAATCTTTAGGAAACTAGGCTTCTTTAGTTCTGGCACTCCTGGAATTGCTTGTAATACTTAGTTTTATTACCTACAAAACCAATATGGTGCAGAAAAGAAAACTGTGTGCTGCTTTCATCTAGCTAACTGACTGCAAAGAACAGACCTGGAACACTTTTCGCAGCCCACCTCATCCAACCCAGTGACCCACACAATCAAAGAATGATGGGGTGGTCAGAACAACCTAAAAACAGACGTGGCATGTCAGACAAGCTTCCTTCCCTAAGTCACACAGCGGCCAACAGCAGATAACTCAGAAAAATACAAACCCTGTGACGTTCCTGTAGTAGTAGTTATCCAAGATATTCTCCCAACCTCCACTGATCTGCAGCTGAAGGCTCATTTAACAGCAACCATAAATTTATCCAGCTGCTTTAGAAACCACCTAAGCTTTCAGCATGCCTGTGTTCTGAGAAAGGAGTGCCACAACCGACCTCACACTTGCAGTTCTCACCTTTTGTTTGCATTCAGCATGGCCCCTGATAATTTCATTTGATGCTCCTCAGTTCTTTTTCTACAGAAGACATGAACAGCTATCACCTTCTGCCCCACAGTATTTTATGGACCTCAGCTGTCTTAATCTCAGACTGAACTCTACTCAACTTAGTTGCTCCTTACATAGTAGTATTTGTTCTACACCTTTGATCACCCTTGTTGCTTTCGCTGTATTTTTTCCAATTTTACTATCTGTTATTGCAGAAAAGAGAGGAAGGAGACAAACTGCACATGACCTTCAAGGTGCAGATACACTAAAGCTGCATGTGCATGGCAGAATCATGGTTTTTGCCCCCCCTCTCCTCCCCCGACTTTTAACTTTCGCTTTTCTTTGTCTTTTTTCCCCCCACCATTATGGACCATTAAGCTAGCATGTTAATAGCACTCCCCATTACAACCTCAAGACATTGTTTCTGAGCAACAGCCCATTCAGAGCATCTGTATGAAACTGACACACATGCATGCGCTTTCCAAGATATATACTGAGGAATTTCTGAAAGAGAATTTTCTATATTCCCTGTACCACTACCTAAACCACGACACTATCCCAGTCCATCACCAGGACAGAAAAGAAGTAGGACAATCGGAATTCAGCTCTATCCCTCCTCTTCTGTTATTATGGTATGTGATTAATTCTGTTACAGTGCTTTGCAATGAGAAAGATACTGCATGTGAAAGAGTGATAATAAATCATAAGTCAACTTAAGCTGACTAGAAATTCTGCATATGGCAGTCGAACTGCCCAAGCATGCCAACAAACCTTTTCGTTAACTCAGCCTGAAATATATTACAAAGCAATGTTTTACTTAAGTACATAGTCTCTTCATCCTATACCAGAAAATGTGTACTAGGCAATAGGTTTTGTTAGAGAAGTTTCAGTACAAAAGAGGATTAAGTTATCAAAACTTAAATACAGATTTATATAGATATCTCTACATAAAGAATTAAGTAACTGAGTTTTAACTCTTTTTCAGGAAGAACAAATTACAAGCAATTACAAAGATGATGTGACTATAACTTATCTGCCTGCTCAGTCCCCAAGATCCTCAGAAGCAAAAAACTGAGGTAAAAAAACCCAACTGGTTTGATGGGTTGTGAGCCATCTGGAAGTAAATGACACTTCTCATATGTGGATAATCCCACAGGCACATATTGCTCTATACTGACCAGTCATAAAAGATCACAGAAGCAGCAGAGCACACACCATATGAAAACGAGAAGATAAGGTGGATTTTTTCCTCTCTCTTCTCCTGAAGGCTGGCAAAGATCAGTGAAATTAAACACTGCCCAAGGCAATTGTTAAAAGCAGTTTGGCCATTAAAGTCATGTCATCTGGTGACCCAACTGACCTACATTAAACCCAGGCTAAAGGGCAATGTCATCTTTCTTTTCCTTTAGATAGCATGACTTTGCATCTTCAGCACAGATGTAGGACATCATCTTTGGCCTGCTGATTTCCACTGTATCCCTTGCTACAAACTGAAGATAGCCTCAACCAATCTTTTGTACTTGTTTGGCCTTTTTTTTTTTCACACTACTACAGTACTACTGAGCTGAAAACCAGCAAATTTTCTCCTTTAAGGGTATTCCAACAATATCTATCTAACCATAGCCTGTAGAACTCCATATACTTAATGATGAGAAAGATTCATAGGCTACTGCAAATATTACGAAATTTACCTATTTAATGATCATTAGATACATTCAGTTTGGACAGTTCGAATAAATAAGATGTTATAATCACTTTTCTATTAAAGCAGTAGGTGTCAAAGAACAGGTTACTCAGTGAATAATTTACTTTAGATCTATTGCATGGCTTACAGTTTCTCCACCCAGATTTAAGAGCTGCCATGTCAATAATACAGACATTCGTCAAGAATTATTCTAAAACTAATACTTTACAAAGATCATTCCACAGAAATGCTGTTCCACAGATGACAGGTCGAGTCATTCCAACTCTAATTCACTTCAGCATTACTATACTGAAGATCCAAGACCATTGCTTGCAGAATTGCAACAGAAACAACATCCTTCAAGCACAATTTACTGTGCAGCTGCCTTATATAAATGTTTGAGACAAATCAAGAGTACAAGTGGCTCAGATAGGAGCACATACACTAATTGTTTCAGTGAAGGCAAATATAATGGAAAAGGATTTTGTTGCTGTTGAAACCATATGGAGAACTGTCTTTCACATTGGAAGATATGCATTTAATTAGGTCAAGCAGATTTAGCTGTTGCTTACTCTTAGAATCACAGAATAATTCAGGTAGGGAGAGAGGTCAGAAGGTCTCTATTCCAACCTCCTGCTAACAGCAGGGTCAGCTGTGAAAGCAGACCTGGCTGCTCAAGGCTTTGCCCAGTCAAGCCTTGAAAACCCCCAAGGAGGCACACGACGCAGCCACGCTGGGCAACCTGTGCCTCTGCCTGATCATGTTCAGAGTGAAGAGGAAAGCTGCTCCCCAGCTTGTCAGATTGTCTCGTTACAAGTACATTGTCTCATTACCAGGGCTGAGAGTGGAAATTCCATGAAGTCAGTTTATAGAAAGGAAAACGATGAGAAACAAAAGAACATGTTTGTACTGTTTATTGTCAATCCCTCGTTTATGCACTGTTATTGAGGAGAAAACCCTATTTTATTCAATCACTGTTTCTGAGAGCAAATGGTGTTCAGCACAGGATGCTTTAAGGAGATACAAAGTGAATAAGATCTTGCAGCCTCAAAAGGGTTCTTGAATCATTTCTATGTTCTGCCCTCTCATTCGAGAAAACCACTTCATCAAAACCAAAAGAACTTTCTTACATTTTATTCCATCTTTGTTCAATGTGGGCTGCAAGACACAACACTTATTTACACTGCAAGAGCTTTCTTGTTTGTCAACAAAAGACATTTTGAAGAGCTGCCAGTGTGCCAGGAATGAAGTTTATAGCTTGATCCTGCAATGTCTGTGCCTCTTCATTAGTCATCTTTGTCAATGGGAATAAATTGCTAGGCTGCCTAATGGCTCAGGAGAACAGCCCTTTCTGATGTGAATAGTTCTTCTGAAGTATCACAAACAGGAACTTAGTAGAATTTAGATTTTCAGTTTCAGGTTATGTAAATTTATAATCCGTATATGTTTCATAGTGGGCTATTTCTCTAGAAATTATACATCTGCTAAAGCATTAGGTTGGTTTTACCCACAAAGAATAAAAGTCATTCCCTTGTTTGAACCAGAAGCGTACTAAACATTCCAGCAATTAAATCATCTGGTTGGTTTTACCCATGCTTTCAGTCTTCAAAGTCTTTTAAGAGAACTACAGAAATGCACGCAACGCGTAAGAATGCAAACAGCTAAGTCAACTCAAAGTCTAACTGACTTTTTTTTAACAACTAAACTCTGTAAAAAAATCCAACACAATTCAGGAGAGCTGGTATTTTAACTTTTCTCTGGTGTTCAACCACACTTACTGATCTTACTGAGGTAAATATGCTCTACCCCACTGAAGAGTAGTATCTTACTGTTGAAAGATCTAAAGAGACATATAAAAAATAAATCCTCTGACTGCCATTTAAAAATAAGGACATTCAAACATCTTCCATATAACCCCCCCAAAATGTTTTTTAACAAAAAAAAACCCCAAACCAAACCTCAAAGTCGCAAAATTCTTTTCTCAAACTCAGTCAAAGTTAGCACCCTTACTTACGTAGCTCTAGACAGATAAACACAGAAACATTACACATACATTTCTAATAATACACACAAAGCACTCAGTAGGATCTCCTACAATCTAATCACTGATCAGCAAGTTGAAGGGAAGAACATGTACTTAATGTCTCATGTGAAAGCATAAATTTCTTATTATTGCATTAACATATTTCAGTTTGTCCATAACACTTATTTTCAAGAGAAAGGTTTCCATTGGATAGACTCCTTTCTTAAGATTATCATGAAAGAGAAGTTTTCAGAAGGAATTTAAAACAGAATCTAAAAAGTTGACAGAAAAGCAGTATTCTACATGGGCTTGTCAAGCAATTCCTATGCAGAAAGAAGAGCAGAACAAGCTCTTTAGCTAGCACACTTAGACTCTGTATTAAACATGCTGGTATATGGTTTATTACAACTTTCATAAACAGAAATGGAAGTTGTGTCTTTCAAGACCCACGCCTGGAATACTTGCAGGCACTACCCAACCCATCAATCTAATATGGAATGAAATCAAAAGCTGAGCAAAGAAAAATCTCAAACAGACATAAGTAGCTTTCTGTTTGTTTGTTATTTAAACACCCATTTTCAGCATAATGATCCTTCCTCATTCTTCCTCCAGAGGTGACTGGCTGAAGTGCCAGTTATTGTGCATAATTGCTTACAAACTAGGCAATGAAAACCTTAACAGAAGATATTAGACCATTTTAAAATGTGAGAGATGTAGTTGGGGAGCAGAACAGGGCAGCATGAAGAATTCTGTCCTCAGGATTTCCCAGTCCAAAATACTTTGTGTCAAATTCAGCGTCATGCCCAAATGAAATATGTATTACTGAAGCTTATCTGGTACCTGCAATACATTACTAGATGTTTCCCACATACATAACATTCACCTTTCCTAACATATCAATTCTCCTTGCCTCTTGTTGAGATTAAATACTGTATTTGTTAGAATGGCAAGGCCACACTTGCTATAAACACAAGCCACAGGTTTCTAGATAAAGGAAAGCTCTTTCACTTGACCGCATATAAGATTTACTGTGAATTTATGTGAAACAAAATAGGGTTTCTATTTTTTTTTCAGACTAAAATTTCCACATAATAAACGGATGTGTTTCTCATGCTGTGTTTCAAGAGCATTTGCATACAAGAATCATAGAATTGTCTAGGTTGGAAGAGACCCTTGGGATTATCAAGTCCAACCATCTACCCTACTCTACAAAGTTCTCCCCTACACCATATCCCCCAACACCACATCTAAACATCTCTTAAACACATCCAGGGATGGTGACTCAACCACCTCCCTGGGCAGTCTATTCCAATGCCCGACCACTCTTTCTGTGAAAAATTCTTTCCTAATGTTCAGTCTAAATCTACCCTGTTGCAGCTTGAAGCCATTCCCCCTTGTTCTATCGTTAATCATCTGTGAGAAGAGACCAGCACCAACCTCTCTACAGTGTCCTTTCAAATAGTTGTAGAGAGTGATGAGGTCTCCCCTCAGCCTCCTCCTCCTCAAACTAAACAGTCCCAGCTCCTTCAACCGCTCTTCATATGATTTGTTTGCTAGGCCCTTCACCAGCTTCGTTGCCCTCCTCTGCACTCGCTCCAGCACCTCGATATCTCTCTTGTATTGAGGTGCCCAAAACTGGACCCAATACTCGAGGTGTGGCCTCACCAGTGCTGAGTACAGGGGCACAATCACCTCCCTACTTCTGCTGGCCACGCTATTTCTAATACAAGCCAGGATGCCGTTGGCTTTCTTGGCCACCTGGGCACACTGCCGGCTCATATTCAGCCACTTGTCAATTAGAACCCCCAGGTCTCTTCCTGCCAGGCAGCTTTCCAGCCATGCTTTCCCAAGCCTGTAGTGCTGCATGGGGTTATTGTGGCCCAAGTGCAGGACATGGCACTTGCCCTTGTTGAAACTCATACCATTGATGTTGGCCCAATGATCCATCTAAGTCTCTCTGTAGAGCTTCCCTATCCTCCTGGGAATCAACACTCCTGCTTAACTTGGTGTCATCCGAGAACTTGCTGATGATACACCCTATGTCCTTATCGAGATCATCGATAAAGATGTTGAACAGAAATGGTCCCAACACTGAGCCCTGAGGCACGCCACTTGTGACCGGCCGCCAGCTGGATTTAAATCCATTGAGCACCACTCTTTGGGACCTTCCAGTCAGCCAGTGCATGATCCAGCGGATCATATGCTCATCCAGGCCGTGCAAAGCCAGTTTTTCCACAAGAATTGTATGGGGGATAGTATTGAATGCTCTTCGAAAGTCCAGGTATACAATATCAACAGCCTTTCCCTCATCCAAGGCCCAAGGCAGTGCTGCTCTATTGACAACTACCCTAATAAATGTGTAGGTTCTGGCTCTGGGCGACTATGTTTTCTCCAAAAAGTAAAGTGGCATACATTTCATAAAAACTAAATGAAATCTCCTCAGATAACAATTTTTTGATTCCTGTACGTGGCAGAATCAAGCTTAACAAGCAAAATCCTTAGTCTAAACTTAGCTCCCTATCCCAAACAAAAGAGCATGGACATCAAGAGAAGACTCTACCTGCCCTAGCGTTTCCCCTGCTGCCGGCACGGTAAGACAGCAGTAAAAGTGTGCTGTGCATCCTCAAACAGGGTGTCCATGTGCTGCAGGGAGGCCCGGTTAAACTCGCAGTTCAGCCTCAGCCATGAGATCCCCTCTACCTACCACCTACCAACTTTCTTCCTAGAACAAATCAAAACAGGGTTAACACATACAACAATAAAAATCCAGGATGATGGAGTAAGGAGTCAGGAGTTTTAACTGCTCACCTTCTCTTTACATATTCTCAAGAAGCATTTTTATGAACGAATTTGCTTCTTTTTCCCTAGTCCCTGCTTTTTTCCCCAAAAATAAAACTGGTATTTTTGTCTGCCTAATTTAAACTGCACACACTCACTGTTTACCTACTCTTATTTGCTTAAATACAGGTTCTCTATACTCACCAATTTTATGAAGATAAGTTTCTCTCTGTTACCAGACATTTTCTTTTTTTGATAGCTATTACAAACCATCAGGTAAGCTTGTATTTCGCAGATGTGAAACAAACTATTTGCCTGGACACGTTCATCTAAGCCCATGAGCCTGAAGTACCCACTGAGGTGCAGTAAGAAATGGCTGCTAATTCTGGTTCTATTACAATTTTCTGCTTCCAGTTCCGCAGTTCTCCATTTATTTCCTCTGCCTGATGAACAAGTATGATGCAGTTTGATTAGAACGTAAAATTACTGGTAAACGAAGTCTACTGTTAAATACAAAAAAAAACTTGCTTAAAAAAAACAAACACAAAAGAGGTAGAATTGAAGAAAAAAATGGGTTAAAAATTCCATTTTTGCCTAAGACTTGTTCCTGCCTTTTGGATGGAGGAGAGAAGGGAGAAGGAGGAAGGTTTTGTATTATATTTGGTTATATTTGAAATGCCAGAGCATACACAAAGCACCCAGACATCCTCCCCGCTCCCAATGGTGGCAGCCCCCTCCAGTCTCCTCTGAGGGGCTCCATACACCAGAGACAGGTGAATGTTCTTCCCTTCTCCAGCTAGGAAGGAAGGTACTTATTACAGAATGGAAAAATTCTGAAGGGTGATTATTAGCGTCTCCTGCTACATTAACTTTCAATGATTATTCCAAGTTTGTAAAACAGCAATATGAATTTGCTATTAAAAAAAACCCAAAACCGCAAGTTCTTGTAGACCCTTCTGCATTCAAGACTGTCCTTAAAATCTTAACACACTGACTTTCCCCCCCCCCCTCCATCTAAGGAATTTACAAGCACTCCTAGTAAGCTTACAACTGCCACATGTTGAATACCAGTAGCTTTGGATCTCAAAAGCTTCAAAAGGCATAAAGAATTTGTTTTCCCCTCTTGTTAGAAAACTTTCAGGCAATTTAAATAAAAAAAGCCCTGCAAGCGTGACAACAGGTTTAAACAAGTAAAAAAAAAAAACATGAAAATGAAGATTAAAATTTTAGTAAACTATTCTAATTCTGTGGTGCACCTCATAAATTTTGAGTTGCATACCTTATTTCTCTTATGCACTGTACATACCTTCAAATGAGATATAAGGAAGATGACCATTCTTTCTGGAATCTCACAGAAGTATACATATTTCCATGCATACATATACATTCCTTCATTCAGCTTTTTGTATTTACCAGAAAGATTTAATTCTTGTTATAAACAGCTTGTTATAAAGCTAAATGTTTAACAATGTTTTGATGTGAAATCACACCTTTATCCAGGGCAATGTAACAACCACAAGTGTAGAACTATTAAGAAATTGACAATCAAATTAAAGGCTTCTCTACAAACACTTTAAAATGATAATTTGAGAGAGATGCGTGCCAAGCACCTTCTGTCCTTCGTTGCAGGGAATAATTCAGTCTGCATGCAGCTTCACCCCTTCGGTGTCAGCCACCCATCTGTCACCTGCCTTTTTCTGTGGTAATCTGCTCTGTACTTAAAGAGTATCTGCACAATAGCCTCCTAAATCTCATCTACCTCAAGAAAGTTACTTCTTGCTGATATTGGGGGTAGTGATGGTTGTAACCAAACATGGGTAACTACTTGCCTGGCTAAGCACAAACCACCGTCAGCACCACCTGCACAGCTGTTTTAAAAAAGCACTCAGCAGGGCCTCTCCAGCTTATGCTTCCAAAGAAACTATATTCAGCCACAAGTAAGTGGCAAGAATGTTGTTTTACATAACCTACCTTTATAACAAATGTAATCTAAGGGTATATTTTCAGAGTGAGAGTCTTGCTTGGATGAAGACAGCATGGATGGTGGTGTTGATTTATTTCAGCAGCATGGGGATCTCGCCCACCGCTAGTAGCTCTGCATGGGTTTGCCCAATATAGGGTTCCTGAGTACCTGGCAACAGACTCATTTCAAGGACACACAGAGAGCAATACCTGTATCTCCCCCAGCCTGGTAGGATTCTTCTTGCCTAGCAGAAATAAAATGTTTCTAGCTGAGAAGGACTCATTATATACCATACCTCAGCTGCATAAATTCTGCGTCAGACCATGCACAACAGCCAGCATTAAAACAGCTGCAACGTCCAAGGTGGCAGCATGGAAATCTACAAAACAAACACCACCCCAAACTCAACCCCAAACCCACTTCACACATTCGGTCTCACAGAAACTCTAATCTTTAAGGTTATTACTCTGACACAGCTTTATTATAAAGGGAGATGAGACAGCAAGTACAAAACACTGTTTCAGTCACCGAAAAAAAAATGTTGCTTGTTCCTAGAAAGTTACTTTGTAGGATTAATTATTCTGGAATTCTGGCATGTAGGTCATACAGTTTGAAAGGCCGTTTTGTTAAAACAAAACTTGTTTAAACAAGGGCTTTCATGGAGCATCAGAAATGCTACAGAAATGCTACGGCTAGCTGCAGAATTAAAGATGAGCACAGGTCGCATACGTAAATATATATAATAAGCAGCTCAGTTTGTTAAATAAAAAGATGCAACAAACTGTGACTAGCAATGAGAGATCATAAATGTAAATGATTTAACATGTGTGAAGCAATATTTTTTAAATCTAAAAAGAGCTTTAACAGCAGTTTTGGAGTTTCCCCTGCCCCTTCCAACTCTGTTCACACTATCTTTCTAGCAACATCAGCCATAAGCAGTTCTACAGCAAGGTGTTAACAAACTCTGATGCTTTACAAGCTTTTAAACTGCAGCAGGCAAAAAGCAAAAAAAACTGTTCAGGAGGCAAGGGGAGTGGAGAGGGTAAGAAAGAAACAATACTGAAAAACATTAATGAAACAATAAAGACAAACTTCAACCTTTTTACAAAAATAGTAATTATTTAAACTATGTTATAAATATACAATCATAGCACTAGCTGCCTGCATATGAGTGCAATGAATTCTATGCTTTTTTAATTGAAGCACATATAAGTAAACCCACTAAATCAGTTATATAATTACTTTAATCGTTTAATAATAATAAAAATAAAACTTTACCTTAACTGAAACATTGGGAAATAACTAATAGTAAAAGTTCCAACCTTATCTTTTGCATGTCATCTTATATACATGATCTAAGCATGTAATCTTATATACACAGCATCAAAACCTCCGATACCACTTCATACGCACAGATTGAGATCTACGGTTTTCCTTCCAAACTTGTATCTGGGCATTATCCGTATTTTACAGAAAGAAAACTATGTCCCAAGATGTTTAAAATTACTCACCTAACAGTCAATCCACAAATCAGTGTGACAAAGTCCTCACTAATTTCAAGACTTGACATTTGCTACAGTTTTTTAAAAAACAGCTCTTCTACCACAGATACTGAAGATGCTTGATGCAACAATGCACAAGCCTTCAAGAAGCCAGCAGAAACTAAAACAATCTAAAAAGTCACCTTCTTGGAGATACATTTATAAGCCTGACCATCTCCTCCACAATCCAGTTTTCCAGGGAAAGCGTATTTCTTCTTGAGCTAGAATACACACAGAGATGCATCAACAAAGCATGTTTGGCTATAGAGTTCTGCATGTAGATAAACTTCTTCTAAAAAAGTATTTTCCTATTTTTCCCTGGCTGCTTAATTTTTAAAGCGTGATTTCACAGATGTAGTAATGCAAAAGTAACACAGCTTACATGATAAACTATCTTAGATCTACTAGAAGAGAAGAAGCAACACCCTGATGCAAATATGAACTTAAGTTTCTTCACGACAATTCTGCTGGTTGGAAAAGGCACTAAGTCACATGTGTTACTCTTCACATCTGTATTCAAAGAGTCCTGTAATGAACACGTCTTAAAAAGAAAAAAAAAAAAAAAAAGCGCATTTATCCATGCCTAAAATCCCTACACTAAACCAGTGTGACATTTTGTGTGTAGCTTCTAAGAAGTAGCACTGAAAATTTAAACGAGAGGGTAATTGATTCATTACATCTATTTCTACTATATTTCTTTTTGTATTTTTTGGTCCCCATTTCAAAAGGCATTGTTTAAATTGCCCTAATCTGCAAACAGCAACAATAAGTGTAGCAAATACTTGACAATGAAGATGTAAAGCCTCTAAAAACCTGTTACCTTAGTAACCATGGGAATGCAGGAGAATAAGAATACATGGAGTGTCAGGACATCATTTTGGATTCCACAGGGTTTAGGTTGAAATACAGTCAGCTTTCATTAGCTTTTTGTTTTTCCCAGTAGGTCCTTGGACTTTGAAACAAAACCCGAATGACAGCTATGAGCAATTCCAGCCTCACTCCTGATTAGCCACACCAAACAAAACAGCTCTCTTCACTGTGACACCCCCCTGCTTTACACCCAACAAGCCTCGAAACAAACATTATTTATGCCACTGACCCCTTTGGATATCACTAATAAGTTGCATTCCAAGAGTAAAACGAAGAGCCACTTTCCTGGGACTTAATAGATAATTCACTTTAAACAAACGTACTACAAGAAAAATAAAAAGGCAACATATCCACATAGGACATTTCTATAACCCCACAGTTTATTTACGGGCTTTACAGGATATGTCAATTCAACACCAACACTAAGAAAAATTTAGCTGCTCATTTAAGTAACAATATATTTCCATTTTACTCACAGAGGGGGAAAAGAAAATAAAGAAGATAAAGAATTGAGATCTATGGCCCCACCCCCACCAAAGTCTGTTGGGAGGCTTGTGGTCAAGACAGAACAGAACAAAGATCTCCCAACCTCTGGCTTTAGCCAGCTTAATTAACGGATCCATCCCGTTGCTCTTTGCTGCTATCTGGTCACTTGGGAAAACAATCTAAAAAAACAACAACAACAACAACTAAAAAACCAGCCACCTCCAGGCAAAAGCATTGGAAAAATGACCAAGAAATTCAACCATCTGGATTATGTTAGACCCAGCTCCTAGAACACCTGAATGCTCCTTGAACTTTATGCATACAGCTTTATGCCCAGTTTCCTCCCCCGAGTACAAACTAGTCCTGTTCGGAAAGCTAGAGAAAGTTAGCTACTCTCCTCACCCATGAATTCTGCAGTCAACTACAAATTACAAATACACAGCAATATAGCCAACCAAACCATCTGCCTATTAATCAAAACTAAGTTTTCTATAAAAGCCTGATCAACTTTCTAGATACAATGATAAAGCATAGTAGTGTTGGAGAGTGAGAAAAAGGGAGGGGAAAACAAGGAACATATTTTTGCTCAGTGAGAGGAAAAAAAAAAAGGGAGAAATTGTGGCCAACATGTGATGACAAAATCTTTGCATCAAAAAGCCTGGATGGTAACAGTAGTTCAGAGACACTGGTCTTACCTTGCCTTACATTCACTCACTTCTCTTCCAGCTGATAAAGTATTTATTTTCCATTGACAGAAATTGCCATTTCAGGATACCATTGATACATGTAAGAGCTACTGCCTCTGTTTATTTGCAGTCTTCTGCAGTTGTTTACACACATATATAAAGCAGTACCACACAGTGGCAACACCCATTTTACATGCAATAGTGCAGATTTTTTTTTTTTTTTTCTCCCCACACTGCACTATATGAATGTCAGGATCTGCTTATGGGGCAAACCAGAAGTATTTCTCCAGGCAACTGCAACTTCCAAGATAAATCAAAGACAGTATCTAAATTAACCAATTAGTCATCACGTATGGAAGAACACTTCTTGCATTATCCATTCACACATTTTGTAGATATATAAAGAAAGGAGTTGCTATTCCCCTCTCCTGAGCACAATCAGGTGTCCAGAAACAGGCTCATCTCTACAGTGGTAAGCACATCCACAACAGCAATAAGCCAGCAGGTTATAGAAGAGCACATTTTATCCAGCCATATGCAGGAAGAAGGACATGTCAGGTTTTGAGAGATTAGCTTAGGCCTCAGAAGTCCAATTTTCAGTGCAGTCACTCCTTTTTTCAGTCACTCAGTTCTCTGAGGATACCCAGGCAATCACATTTTTTTAGGACAAAAGGATTTCAGAGGAAGCCATAAGTTTGAGAAAAAAAAGCTTCCTAAAATATTTATTTAAATTAATTTCTTTAGCATACAAACCATCTTCAGAATCATATTAATAAAACCAGGTATAAGTTTGTATAAACCACCAGAAAGTCTATTTCTTTCCACGCTTCTGTCTAATCTATCACATGTTGCTTCCTACTTTTAGAATGGTATCACACACACTCTTTCTGCCTGGCCTGGTGTAGCCTTGACTGCTGCCCTGACCAGGGTCAACTTGCTTACCACTACTTGGCCAGCCCTTGAAAGGTTCCTCTAGCAAGGAAGAGGACAGATTCTACCCCAGCAGTACTACCTACACTCAGAATGACTCTACAGTGAAGAAGCAGAAAAGCAACTAAAATTAACTTAAACCAGTTGATTTCATCTAAGCTTCTCCATGGATCTCACTCCTTCACTGTAAAAGTTGAAAAAGTGACAAAAGCAGCAGTTGCAAGTGGTCCCAGAAATTTCAGTCTCTTATGGACATTGTTGCCAACTACTAAGCAGTCCCACCACTCAGAGCTATCACCCAAG
The DNA here is from genome assembly GCF_965231255.1 of Vanellus vanellus. Taxonomy (NCBI): domain Eukaryota; kingdom Metazoa; phylum Chordata; class Aves; order Charadriiformes; family Charadriidae; genus Vanellus; species Vanellus vanellus. The sequence goes on along the minus strand of NC_138906.1, from coordinate 118,063,166 downwards.
AGGCATGTCAGGTGACCAGAAGACTACAGGGCAGAACTGATCATGATGACTGTTCTCCTGCAATGCACTTTCAGGGAGGTAAAAAGAAATAAAGCTGCCAGAAGTGGTCTAAGTGGAGCAGCTCAGTCAGTAGCCAATCCAATGTAAAGCAAAGGCTGAAGGATGAGCACAGATCAGCACGCCCAAGGCCAGTACCTCTCCTAAAGGCAAGCATTTACCTGGAGGACACAGAAGAGGGCTGTGATGGACTATGAAGCAGTTGGCCACGTCTCCATTGAGGACATGTGGTTTTTCTTTCCAAAGTTAGCTTCAGCAGAAAGTCACTTGTCAGAAAAGGCTCCCTAAAAACCTTTGTTTTGTTGCTTCCTCTCTGGAAAGCCTATTCGTGGTACTGATGGCCATACCTTCCTAGCAGAAGGGAACCTTGGCACTTTCACCTTTGATGCACATGGGAGCTTAGGGAGAGGATAGCACCATTCTTCTTACAGCAGGAAGTCATTGCTACAGCATCCAAGCTCTCTCCTGCAAACCACAAACAGGCCTTTTTATCACAGGAGAGGAAGATTTCTCAAACTTGTATTAAGGACAGCACTGCTGCCAGCTCTGTAAATGGAGGCTGAGTCAGAGCTGTAACACTGTACAGAGCACTGTAACAATGACATACATGAGGACTGCACGTGAAATCACCCAGTATGGAAAAGCAGCTGATCATGACCCTACCTCTGTTCTCCCCCTCCCAAAAGTAAACCCCTATAGAACACCCTGACATTGAATAGCATTGCTCGGGCTCTGGTTGACTGCATTCAGGAGAAGGCAAAAAAAAAAAAAAACATAAATAATTCCTTCCTTGCAACAGCAATACGAGAAGGTGAATGCAAGCAGATGCCAGTCTTCTACCTACTTCCCTTTCTAGAATTACTGCCCTCCTATATGTAAGGTAAGCCACAGGCACTGTGCCTTCTGACTGGCAGATCCGTAGCTGCTTTTATCTGGGAACAAAGAACACATCAGATCCGTTTTAATGGGAGAAGTGCAGTATGACCCGACCCGAGAAAGCATGAAAATAAGCGCAGGCCTGTATTCTAACTGCTCTGTCATTTGCACAGGCCATGCACTCAAATGCTCACGCCAGATGCTGGGAGAACTGGCCTTTTTGTCTGTTCACTACAATTTCAGCTATATGGCTTAGTAATACTCTTTTAAGGGAACACTGAAAATCTGGATCAGAACAACTACTTATCAATTTTTCTATGCCAGAGACAAAACTATTTTCCAAATATCTAGAATAGGGTTTCCAAGCCTGAAATAAAATTCCCAAGTTGTTCTCCCGCCCCCCCAAACTCATTTCTGCAGGAAGAAAAAAATTGAATCAGTTCTCAAACCAGTTCAGAACAGTTCCTTCACTGCCAAGTTGAAACTCCCTGGCCCCCAAACATCAACCTGGCTGGCACTAGTTCTACAGTGTTTTTTTGATCTCAGTGTAAGATAGACTGAAAATACCTGAAACGTATGTTGGTGGTACCTATCACTTTCTACCAAAAAAAGGGCAAAAAGCAGCACATATGCATGTTCAGTTTACTTTACAGAAGTGATGTCTGCACACCCATTCAGTTTACAAAATTTTCAAATTAATCTCAAAGTAGGATTTCTCTACTTGACAGAGAATGTGTATTTAAAAACACTTCACAGTATACTTGGCATTAATGATTAAAAAAAGAATAATTCTACTCAGTAATGATCACTTTGACCCCCGTGTGTTCCATTACACCAGCCAAGTTAAGTGTGTCACTCAGTGGTAAACTGGATCATGGAATAGATCCACCTAAAATGTAACCTGGAAAAAGAAGGTTTTTTTCAAATGGATCAGTTCCTCTGCTAGATCCCAGCCTATGCCAAACAAACAGCAGCAGAATAGGGGAAAAGGCTGAGGGTGAGGTGAGGAAATGGACAATCAACAAGGAGGATACAAGGGCTAATCGACCAGCAAGCCACAGTGCTGTCACACAAGCTCATTCACATGGTTTGATATGGACTTTCCTTATTATGCCAAATCACAGATTTTTGTCACATGCAACTTCAAAAAAAAAAAAAAGTATGGAAATCTCACAAGTATGCCTGACCCAACATCCACTGTATCAGTGTTAAGTAGGCACCTTGTCACCAGCTTCAAAAAGAGCTGAATCCAATATACATCCAGGACCATGTTGAAAAGTGGCAGACTATAGCTATTCTACCTGTGGAAAGCAACCTGAAGAGCATGTGGGAAAAACAGAAGAGAAAGGGAAATTAACTTTTCTAACACCTTGCACTCTGTGAAGTGACTTTTGGGAATTACCTCCAAATTTCATCTACTGAGTGATAAGTAAGCTAAACCGAAATAAGCAGAGACCTGTAAGATGCCAAGACATTTGTATTGAAACTCTTTCCTTCTCAGCCTTCTCCGTAGCATGGCATCGTGGAAATTCTCTAGGAAAGAGTTTCACTGACTGAAGGAAGCAACAGTGACTACTGTTGTCCTATTGCATTTAGGGAGTTCATGCTCTTTTTGTGGATATTACCTGTCTCCTCTACACCCATCCCCCCACCCCCCTTACCTGGAACTATAAGCCTCTTCTCTGAATGCTGAAATTCAGGGCAGGGAAGGAAATAGCATTGGAATGCTTAACAAATAATGGCAGCTACAGAGGATGCTCATATTTGCATGTGCATGCACCTTGTACCCTGCATGCATAAAACTAAAGGAAAAATACAGGCTTCTGCAATATAAATAAAGCAGATGACTTAAAAATAATCTAATCGGAGTTCAAATCTATCCAACACCCTACTACTAAGCAAACATCAGGAGGAACTCAAACAATGATTTTCTGACAATTAAGCAACAACAATAGCAAATATTCCATTTGCAATTAAGAATCTGGGTTTTGTTTTCACAGAAACAGTGGGGATTTCTTCAATAGTGACTTCAATTAACTTCTGCTCCCCCCTACCGCCAAAAGGCTTAACGTGCCTAAAACCATGGCTGCTTTTTCCCAACGATTTCAGACTAGAAAAAGGGCATTATTACATCTTCTTTAAAAAAATGTTTCAATTACATTTATTACAGTTGCCTACTGTACTGATGGGCACTCCCCAAGAGGGAAAAAAACCCAAACCAAACCAAAATCATAACACAGATAAATAAACCCCAGCAAAACCACAGTTAGTGGTCTTGGAAGAACCAACCCCCCTAAACATTAAAAAAAAAAAAAAAATAAAATTAATAGGTCTGTTTTGTGGTTGCCACAAGCCAACCTGCTGATTCAGGGTGATATCACCAACAGTATTCTTATCTGTAAAGGGTAACAATCAATTGTTTGACAGAAACAAAGGAGAGCTCAACAGGAAATCAACCAGCTCGGGACAGATGGTCACTGAATCAAGTTTCACCCCTCCCCTCTCCAAAAATAGGCTTAACAGGCATTTTCTGTTACCAAGCAACAGCCCAAAGGAAGGCATAAATCTTTTCCTATATGTTATTCCCCTCCTCCCCGACACACATACATTTCAATCTACTAGGACAGTATGTTTGTGGGTTTGTTTATTTTTTTAAGTAGCAGGTATAAGGGTTTATTCTGTTCAACGACAACACATTTCTGCATGCCCACTAGCCACTTTTCCTTTTTTTAGGCAAGATGGTGGCTAACTGCAACCGTGCCATGAGAGCTACTGTGACAGTGGGTTCCAAGCAGGGTCCAATGCTAGTTAGTAGCCCCTCCGTGTTTGGCCAAGGTTCGCTGGAGATCTGAGAAATGACTCTCCAAGGAGGACAATTCCTCGTGATTGTTTTATATAAAACCAACACGACCCTGATCACACCCTGACAAGAGAGGAGACCTTTTTAAAAAGTCATCATAAAAAACCTGTACCTGCTTCAACCCATAAAAATCCATGAAATTTAATCCCCATGGTATCTTTAGCATTACATACAGACTAGCAGACTTACAAATCATTTGAATATTTGGAGCATTAATTCTCTAGTACGTCAACCACTCTAAGCGAGAATCAGTTACTCAGGGTAAGGGATGAATGGGAAAAGATAATCAACATTTACTGTTCTGCTAGGCCAGGGGAGGAAAGAAGGGCAGAAGGGGGTGGAGAGGAGAGAGACCCTCGATGTGGCTGTCTGTGGAGAGCAGGGGGAGGGAAGCAGCGAGCTGGGGGGTTGGGGATGAAGGACAGCAGCTCTGAAATTCAGATTAGCATCCAGAGAACAAACCGGTTTGTTGGACCCCCATCATACAAACAGGCTGGTGGGCTGCAAAATGAAATGTAGTTAAATTTAGCCATACAAAGAGTAATCTGCAATAAAATAAAAAAAAAGTTAAGGTTTACAATTATGACCCTCGCAAAAAATAAACAGGGAAGAAAAAGTCTCACTTTAGCAACAAACTGGGTAATCATCCTTTAAAAGCGTGGAGCCTGGATTACCACTGACACATACTTAGACTACTAAAACATATGGCCAAATAAAAAAAAAAAAAAAAAGAGGGGATATGGGGGGAGGGGAAAGGTTGTGACAGCATGTGGCCTGCAAATGCTTTATTTACTCCATCCTCAACTATGGCTTTAGCCAGCTGAAGATTGCTAGATGCAGCCTAGCCTATTTTCACTGGATATTTCACATACTCCTTTAGTACCAACACTGATGCTGGTTAGCACCACCACAGTGGGTAAACAGAGCCCCCCTGGCTGCAGGCTGCTTCGCAGACGAAGGGCCTTGGACTTTCCAATCCATTTCACCACAATGCCACCTCGGTGGAGACGTTGCCCCAGCTCTCCACATAGAGCAACCAGATCTCGCAGGGAAACCGGAGACTGAGGCATTTAAATTCAATTAATTAAAATTAAGGTAATTGAAATTAAACGTAAGGTATGAACACAAAAGCCAAATTAATAACTGCTTGTATGTATGCCAAGAACACAATTTGGTCTGTGATGTCTAAAGCTTACTGACAGAAGCCTGAAGCTCAGCAGCCCAAGGTCCTGAACAGGAGACTTGAACTAAGGACCCTCTAGGCTCAGCCACAGAATACCATAATGGCTAATCATTACTATAATAAACTGCATAAAAAACTGCCAGGACAACCAACCTCCTTGTTATAGAGATAGGGAAACTGAGGTGCAGAGAAGCCATGTGTCATCTCTCAGTGGAAGAATTTGGAAGGAAAACCAGATCTTCTGCAGACCCAAGTCCATGTTGTAATATCACCCTGAGCATTCAAATGAAAGCAAGCTGTTATTTATGTCAATTCATGGCCAACATCGTAATTTTTACAGCTGTTTTTCCTTGCCTCTTCACAGCTTAGTGAGAGCCCTGTAGCTGAAATCCAACTCTTTACTGAAAGTAGTCTCTCTGATGAGGCAGGCAATGATAGTTATCCCGGAGTTATTCAGGAACTAATATACCCATTTTCCTAACTCATTCAGAATTTGGCTAAATAAGACATGAAAAAACTACAGTTTTTCTCCAATGCATGTTAGTAATTTGGCTATAACATACTAAATGAAGTATGGACTGCAACTTTTTTTTTTTTTTTTTTTTTTTTTACATCGGTGTAACTGGTGTGAAATATACCATGGCAACAGAAGCCCCATACTCTTTACACGCCAGTACATAATCCATCATATGGGAAAAAACCTACACTGTAATATTGCATAAGCATTTATCACGGTTTCAGAAGAGACTTTTTCCTCTTACATTCACAAACGTATGTCCTTTACACTGCTCTGCCGTGATAAGACAGAGATAACCACATAAGAGGGGAAAAAAAGGTTGTTTCCTTTTACCTCCTAAAGTACACCATCGTGATTTTCTTCAGTGACTAAATAAACTTGCATATTCCTTGGACAAGGTACAATTCCCAGACACACTGCACATTTTTTGGTCAAAATGTAAAAGGACATAAGTTTACCCCAAATCTCCCTCTGAAGCAAGGTCTGAAGAGTCTGGTTTCCGGTATTTCTTTCTTAAAAAAAAAAAAAAAAAAAAAAAAAAATCACAGAAACAGATTTTCTTTGGATTCTGTAGCTCTCATACTGCTAGTTTAGAACTCTAGGTCTTCTCACTCATGCTATTATTATATGAAGTTTAAATTGACTCTTTACCTTGAACTAAGTCATTCTCCAGTAAAATAAACTATCTGCAAATGGTCCAAACAAATCCCCATCTTTTTTTGCCATGGAACCAATAGCAATTGGCCATGTTCAGAACACAAGAACATTCCTCAGTTACCTCTGACCTGCACTGGTCAGATGTACTAAGCTTAAGCTAAAGTTACAAAAACATATTTTCTCAATAGCAAATAATTCAGTAGTAGCAGAAATGGAACCAAAAGATCAATCGAATACAAAAATCTTTCTAAAATCAAAATAGTGCTTCCCTCCAATAAAGAATGGGAAGAGGAATAGAATGGTAAAGAACGGTGATCATCAGTTGAAAGTTCTGTTAAGTAAAAATAAGTCTAGCTGTAGAAACAGAGAAGGAATTACAACACATCAAGGATAGGTAAGCTGGTAATGACTGCAGGTAGATCATTGCAAGCCTCATTTCCCAAACAAAGAAAATCACAATCTGAGTATTATCCTTCATATGGCTATATTGTGACATTGCATTTAACTGTTTACTCACCAGTTTGACATCACCCCGTTTCAAAAGAGGCCATTTCTCTTAAACTATTTTCTCCTTATGTATTCATAGTTTGGGTCTATTTTTCATGGCACGCATAATGACAATATGGACACAAGAAGATTCACCGTGTATTCTCTTATCTCTGCATGCTGGCTGAAACACAAGTTTATGTGATTTATTCCAGATCAGAAAGGCACTGTAACAACACATGGAATAGACCTCATTTTCAACAAGCGTTTTTTAAATGAGAAATTTATCAGTCCCTCTCAGCATGAACTGCACTTTGGAACAGGGAGGACAGAATTGTTTTAATGAATTCATCCTGAGGCCAGCCTCTTTCCAGGAATGGTCTCAAATACACGCGTTTTCTGTCCTTGGGGCAAAGAATTAGTTATGAATCATAAAACTGTTCTGCTCAATGGCTGTTGTTAACTCGCCAGTCAACTTCTTCCTAAAATTGAGTTTCTCAAAGAACATCCAATCTCTAGTTGCCAGCTTCTAGTTCTTCTTTCCCCCTTGCTCTATTTTTCACAAAACCTCAACTTCCCATGGTTTATTCAGATAATCATTTGGAGCAGGAAAAGGTAAGTTGTCCTCCAGTCTCCGTTTCTCTTTTCATCATCAGAAATAAAAAGCACAACCCCCTTCTTTCCACACTTGGCTGTTTTTCCTCCACATACGGAGTACATTCAGCTAGAATATAGCAGCTAGAGGGAAACTGCAACCCAGCTACTGAATTATCACCTAAGAATCAATATGTCCAGAAAAATAAAACATATAGATATACACACAACTCAGTTATCAGAAAGATGCACAAGGGCATGTAACTGAGAACAGAAGTTCCCAAACCTCACCAATTACAAAATAATAAGTGGAAGTGATTAACTGAAATAACAAACAAGTATCTCCTTTTTATGCATGCTTTATTTTAGTCCTGAAAATGTTTAAAATTAATAGTACTGGGCTTATTTTAAGTTTCCTTAGAGTAAAATGTTTGATTATGACCATTAATCTAGAAAGACTGCTTTCAGACAATGCATCAAAGTCAATCCATCAGGTATCATTATTACCCTTTGATGCTCAATCTTCCATCCCAGACAGGCCAAACAACCTCTTATGGAGTCACTCAAGCTTTGCAGCCTTTCTATTAACATATGCCCAGCGATGCCTCAATCACCAGACTATTTCTGGGTTGCCATCCAGTAACATGACAAGACCTGCAGACAGCTGTCAGTAACAGAACTCACTGTGTCTCTCTGTTAATGTGTGTGACTGGATATGCAATCAGCACATATTTCTGATGATATACAGAAAGGACATTAAGCACACAGCACAAAAATGGTGAGAAAGAAGACAGCAGAAAGCAGGTTACCAAAACAGCTCATGCTGCCAGTAGCCTATTCTTTGATTATGTTTGCAAAGCCCCTGGGCCAGATGAATTGTTTCAGGAAGTTGTATTTTACCAATAGGTAATAATGCCTAGATTTTGGGGTTTTGTACTACCCTACTTTACAACAAACAACAGAATCACAGAATAATTCGGGTTGGAAGGGATGTCTGAAGGTCAACCAGTCCAAGCTCACACTCAAGGCAGGGCCACATTGGAAATCCTGTGAAAGTAAAACACTGTTCTGATGTATTTTGGTTCATGGCTGATCTGCATCGATAGTTTTGACATATTAACCTTTCAAATTTAAATGTGAAGTTCTGGGTAATTCTCAGCTAGACTACAATGAAACAAGAACTGAAAGTCCGTTTCTTAAAAAGTCCAAGGCACAAAATACAGTTTTTTCTCAAAGAAAATGAAATGTTTTATCGATGCAAATACTTTATCTGTTTCCCAACTTGCAGTTTTTGCAATTTGGACAAACTACTAATGAACTACAAAGAAAAGATCTAGTCATGTGTCAAGGTTATACATTGAGGTTCACGCTGTACTTGTTTATATAGCGAATCAGAGGAGAGAACACAAGCTTAGAGATATCAGTATCATCAGACATCATAAGTAACAAAATTATGCAGCATCTGCTGCATTCCTCTCTCTTTTTCAGCCCTAAGACCCTGAACTGCATGTTATTGAATTCAAAGTTGAGTCCATTTCCCAGGACAATTCAATTAAAAAGCATCTGGAAGAACACTGTCTTTTACTGAAAGTCCCAGATCCAATTCTCATTTATTAAGTTGCTGGGACAGCATCCTTTAAACATGGTGATCAAAAGCAAACCTCCCTCTCTCCCCTCCCCCCCTTTAAACAGACATCAAAGCAACAACGTTAGGATGAATTTTCAGCTGTTCTGATCCAACAGGTTATACAGATTTGCCTTTTTCAGCAGGAGGAACTCTGGAAAAACACACATGCAACTTCCCAAGTTCAATTTAGCAGTTAATCTGTCTGGCCTTAGCACATAATCAGAAATGGATTTACTACAGTGACAGCAAATGGAACTGAAAACCTACACTGCACTGCGTAGGGGAGCGCTTAACCCCTATCACAAGCACAGCCTCCCTCTTTCTACACCAAATCCACATCACAACTGGAATCACCCAAAAGCCAGGCCTCACAGAAAGCCAGCCAGCTGTGCTGCAGATGAAAATTGAGCATCCATCTGCACAGTCATCAGGCACCAGACATCTCTCAATAAAACAACCATACTGGATAGTCAACAAGCAAGCACTGTTCATTACCATAGCTGACAGCAGCCAGAAGAATGGTTGGTTGGTTCTTTTTCTCTCAGGCTTTTCTGCCACAAGATCACATCTGCTGTTCAAAATTAAAGTAGTTTTTTGGTGGTAGCTTTTGTTTAAGAGCTTCTGAGGCACACTGTTTTGAACTACTTGTGGCACACCTACTACATGCTAAGAATTCCTGGTCTAGTCATACACACATATAAAGGCAAACTGCGAACACAATGTTAGAGTTCAGACTAGCGTAAGTCACCTCAGCCAAGCAATCATTAAAGAAAAAGAATCCTATGACCCATTATGATATCAGACCCCAGCATTTTTAATTCATGCCCTTTCCTCTTTCATATAGAGATATATATATACACATACACACTCCTCCTTAGTTTGTCAAGTCTCCAGAATTCTTCTAAGCTGTAGGAAGCAACTGCCTATGCATATTCCATGCAGCACCCAAAACACTCTCAGGCATGTAGTAAGTAAGAAGGCTATTACTAAGTTAATGCCACCAAAAAAAAAAAAAAAAAAGTATGTTTAGATGTCCTGCTGTTTCATTAGGAAAAATTCCATAGCTCTTTACACAAAAGCTTGCACCAGCTAATGGTTTAATCTTCATGCCCTTGAAATCCAGCTTGCCTCCCACATCTTCTAAAATCATGGCTGTGGACCTGGAGGAAGAAGGTGAAATAACAATCTGGCAGGCAAGTCATCTTTCCCCTCCTCAAGAGGCTTGGAAATGCAGAGCTGACTATCCTAATTAAAAAAAAAAAAAAAAAAAAAAAAGGCAAGAGCTAACCTCAAAATTTGCTGAAACTACTGCAGTCAGGACTGTGAGAAGTTGCGTATTTTTTACTCTGAACTTCTGCTTTTAAATACCCCCGTTGGTAGTTCTGTGTGCCTCTATCCAAGGCAATAAAGTCTTCTTTGATGCCTTTGCCCTTTCCCTCCTCTTAGGCAAGTGATCAGTACCAGCTCACAGAGGAGTAATTTTGAAGAAAACCTAATCTACCTAATTTCTTATTGTTCTCACAGCCAGAGTTTTCCCCCTAAGAGATTAAGATTAGAAAAAGTAACAACAACAACGCCCTAACATTTCATCTATACAAATACATTTTTGAAAGCATTTTTATAAGACTAGGAAACCACCCTGTTCTTAAATGTCACATACAACATGATTGGCAGAAAGCTGTTTCCTTTTTTGTGATGCAGTGAAGGGCATTGTAGCTGTAAAAATCAAGACCTAATTCCCAATCTTCCCAAAGGAATCACCTAGTTGCACTAAGAATTTGATTCTATATAAGTGGTTTAAAGAAATTACAAGATTAAGCTTCCTTTATGAAACAGCTGTTCTCAAAATGGACTTAAAGCATGAAAGGACAGGAGAATAAAGCCACCAAAAGCTCTAAAGGAACAGAGAATTCGGGGGGCTTCCTGACAAGACACAGGGAGATGGTCAGTGAGGCAGGAACAAAAGCAGTAAAAGTAGATGGCATGATCTGAACGGCAAGACTGAGCTGCAATCATACACTGCAAAACACCATATTACAACCAACACCTTATCACCAAGGAGATAGTAAGCTGAGACCTAATAGAAACGAAGTACTATATGAGCAGTTGAGAGCCACAAGGCTCAGGACAGGGAACGGAGCACTTGGCGCTCTGCAAATCCCAAACTGACAGCCATCAAGACAAGGTTTGGCCACATATGCTCTGCATACCGAGACAGCAGTAACATGGGTAGGCAACAGTAAAACTCTGCTGTGAACGTCCCTATTTCAGCAGTGACTGCAGTGTAAAGAGGTCCAGATTCCTTACAGCATCAGAAGCAGTTGAACTCAGCTATTGGCAGCTGCTGCTCCTTACCGCTACAACAGCTCTCTGAAGTGGGTACAATGGAGGAAGCTTCAAAGAGCTTGGATCTCACCAAGCCAAGGATGCTATGCCACATTTCAGTTTTTAAGAAGCAGTCAGTTCCTCTTTACTAGGAAGATTGTGGAGGATCAGGCACACAACAATTTCCAAGCACTCTACTAATTACCCTCAACTGATACCACAACAAGGAAGGGACCATACAACTTAGAGTATACACACTATCAAGGCGCATTGGCACTAAAACTGAATATGAACAGTCTATCTTTTAAAAGACAGCTGGAATTAACAGAGGAAAAAAATCCCACCAAATTAAAAGGATAATTTAACTATCAAAGTCCCAGAAAAAGTCTCCTTCAGTTTCCTTGTGTCTAGAGACCTGAAACTCTAGAAGAAAGCAAGTTTCAAAGTCGGAGGTAGCATTATCAAAGAAGGGGGAGGGGAAGCCTAATAGCTCTCAAATATGTAGAGCGTTAGAGAGAAAACATTTTGTAAGCATGCTAATACTTCTTTATAAAGCCAAATTTAAATGCCATATGGTTCTAGAGAAAAACAGCACCCTAAACTGTTTTCTAGATAAGGCTACTGATTTCTCTGAAATTTCAGTGATATACACTCCATGCAACAGAGAAAATGGTGCTGTGGAGGCAGATACAGAAGAATTCAGTGCAAAAAACGCAGAGATACTAGCAAAATGATCAATTGCATTTGCTACCCTAAGTACATCAGTTTAAAATAGTCAGCCACCTAACTAACCTTAACAACTTCCCACTGTACATTCCAGGGAAGTCCTATTACTTTTGATGAGATGCACAGATGAGTCTGCATTTAAAAAAAAAAAAAAAAAAGAGAACAGTATTAATAGAGTGCATTTCAGACCACGGTTACATTCAGTAACTAACTTCTTCGCTTGCCTCAAAGTGGTCTGCTCAGATCACGCTAACGGTCTTGAAAAGAGCTAATTACATAGCATACAGACTATGATGGAGATAGGAGTGAGAGAACAGAAGGATCTTTGCACAGCATTTTATAAAACTAGCCACTCCAGGCTTGCTCATGGAACCACTACGACAGATGTCTGGTAATCTCTTAAGTAACATTATCTTAAGTCTGCCCACACTGTTTTGCTGTTCATAGCTCCATCAGTTTGAAAAACTACCTCAAAATAACCTCTCTAAAACCTTTCATGGGGAATATTAATTGAAGGTTTCTATCAGATCACGTCATACTGACTCAGGCTGCTCCCTACTATCTTACTCTTCTGCTAATTTAATGTCACAACATACAGTTCTTCCCATCTTTTATATTTTATGAACATTTTATTAGTTACTGTAGTATAACTGCAGTAAAAAAAAAAAAAAAATAAGCATTACATGGAAGTTAACCAAAGCATTTGACAATGCATGCTGTCAGATCTTCAGATCAGGTATATGGGTTTTTTTAATTAAACCTCTGAAGTGCCATGGAACTTAAAATGCTAACTCAATGAGAACTACATTAAATACACTTCAACAAAAATAGTCATTTACACAATTCTCTATGGCATCTCATGTCCCAAAAGAATTTCACAGAACCTGTGACATTACTGTGTGACAGAGCAAGACAATAGAAATCACCTGACATGGCTTCAGGAGTCATTCAAAACAAAAATAATTACATTTTAGCACCATTTTTATAAGGAACTCAGTATTTCCATGTGATACTTCATAGCCAACCACAGCAGTGTACAAGATTTTGCTGTTCCCAATGGGAATAAACACTGTTCAAAATTTCTGTCATCCACAAGTTCCTCCAACAGACTGCAGTTTTTGTTTTGGATTATAAAAGCATTAATTGTTCTATTAAAATATTAAGAGCCTAAGGCTACTGGATAATTCACCACTATAAGCACCTTCATTCACAGCATGGCTCCTTATTTTTGGGTCATTTTCATTACCTACCTGCAAGTTCGAATCCATTAACAGGGGCTATACTAGCCATGCTCAGATCTGCAAATGAGCCTCTGTAATGACTCACTGAAAGTTCATTTTCTAGTTCTCTCCTTATTATACGAGGATATTTTCAGAGTTCTTAGAAAGAAGATGTGTTTGGCATATACAAGAGATAAAACTCATCCATGAATATATGTCCACATAAAATATAGCATGAAACAAAAGGATCAGGTTTGGAATTTTTAAAGATATGAAATTGAAACTATATTAGGCAAAAGGGTTTTGAACAAATATTCTTACAAGCAGCACTTTTCACAACACTTTAAGGAATGTCATAACTGGACAGCATTTGAGGAAAGTCAATTATTCTTAGAGAAAATAACAACACGTTAATTGTAAAATTTTAGCGTTGCTTTATGACTGCCACTGTAATCTGTTTCAGAATATTAGAGATATCTTAATCACTTACTATATCTAATGAACTCTAGTTCACGGGACTAATTCTCTAAAAAGACATTATTGTCAAAATGTCAAGGCTTATTACTCCTTCATTTGTCAGTCTCCCCAACAGTCCTCCTTTTCATTATTCTGTTTTAGAAGCAAAGGAAAATGTGCCTTCTGCATTATGTGTGAGAAATGATTATGCGAGAATAGGTAAAACATGTACATCTCAAAGAGGCTGAGGTATAAAACCATATTTTTTTTTTTATATTAATGATTTCACAATCCTTTTTACAAGAGTAAAGATGTGATGCTTTAATATCATGCCCAAGCTCCAGGTTTTGTTAATTACATCCTACCTACCTAAATGCCCCCTGTAGTTTCAATTAGACATGGTATTCTTCTTCACTTCCCGTCTTGATTATTGTGCACTGTTGCTAAGCGCTAGTTAACAGTTGCCACATTCACCCCAAGTTGGCTGCACTTCAGTGGTCATTCAAAGAATTAAATGCAAAACATATGGTACAGAACCATACAAAGCATAGAAGAACTTTTAAAAACCACTCTAAAATGCTTAATATGAAAGATACTACAAAAGGTTACATCACTGAATGTAAAATCCTTACAGTTCTATGCCCACTTAAAATTTCCTAGAAACACTGAAAATTATAGAAATGGATTCAATCTTTTTTTTAGTTATCATTAATAAGATTTCCTAGAGTATATTTTTTGACATTATACTGACTCTAGTTTTACACTAAATGGAGAGCCAAGAATTCATAATAGGGCTTCACAGTACAGAGGTTTTTCCAGATTTCCCTTAAAAATAGTTTAATTCCCTATATCCCACAGCAACTAATTAGAGTCTCCTAAATTACACTATCAAGTTTTCTTCTTCCTTGTATCTGCAAAATACTTTGGACGTGACTTGTTGAACTGCCAAATATCAATGCCAATAGTTATGTTTAAGAAGACCTTGAACCAAACATCCTTTTTTGAATTCTAGACAAGCGTTTCACACAGCCAGATCACCCCTCCTTTCATCTCTGAGGTCCTCATGAGATCTTAAGGAACTTCACATATTTTAATTATCCCCAGTAAAAGCTCAGTAATCAGGTTGCCTATTACTGCTTATTTCCTTTAGCATTACATCCTGGGCTTAAAAACTGCCTTACCAAAAAATCATCACTATTTCTGATTGTTACATTATCTACAGCCAAACCCAATAAATAAAAACTCCTGGTATGTACATATTGGTTTTTATAACTAAATTCTTTTTCTGTTAAATACCTGTGCAAAACATTTGTTTTGCACAAACACTACCAATAATAAACAACAACATACAGTGTATTTGTTATCTGAATTAACAGATGTATAATTAAACCTTCAGGGTTTGGAGCCTAGCCCTTTAAACAGGTACGCACATATTGAACAGTCATTGACTTTCTGTATCATTTTGTTGGTAAATACTTGAGAATACATGAGAAAAAGTATGCATATGTTTGAAATCCACAAGTGTTATAAACAAGGAATAAATAAACATTTCTCAGCAGCTCTGAGAATCCTCACACAATCCTTATTCTTTGCAAAGAGGTATTTAAAAAGTTAGTCCACCAGCTCCATAAGTGCTTTTGTCCTACTCACAAACAAACTCTTCAGGATAAGGTTTAATATTTTCAAATAATTTTTTCTTAATCCCGTTAGTGCATGTGTAATAAGCTTTTCAATCAATAGAAGACCCCATCCTTGTTATTCTTTAGAGGGCACATCCCTTAACAAAAACCAAACTTAGGTGTGCATTACAGTATTTAAAAGTGCTTTTACCTGTCCTCTCAGAGGTCACATATATAATTATATCTGCAACTGAAGTACATGCCTACTTGCTTCACTCTCATCTCTAAACAACAGTAATAATTGTAATTAAAAAAATGATGCTTCAGTTATTCCTAAAGTCAGGAAATAAAAGACAGCGCTTTCTTCTTCAGCAGCCTTTTACTTCAATCTGTTAAAAAGCTCATTGTTACAAGCTATCAATGAAGCATGAGAAATATGAAATATTGATGCAACAATACTTAAAATATCATTCAGTGGAAAAGTCATAGGAGTCTCAATTCAAAGAAAGCCAAAGGTGATTATGTAAAAAAAGGTCACATCTACAGGGTAATTAAAGCAAACAACAGATATGGAATATTTTTCCACCAGGTGACTTAAAAGTCCCCTGCACCTTAAACGCATCTGACCAGTGATAATTCTTAAATAACAGAACATGGACGCAGCTTGGGGCCTAAAAAACAAACAGCAACCCTTGGCCCACCCTCTGGCTTGGCCGAAATCCTACGGCTTAAACAAAGTTTCCATCTGTCCGGAGAGAATTTCAGGAAAGCTACAGGCCGGGCTGGGGCGGGAAGGGCCGGTACCCGCCGGTACCTAACGGCTGCCCGGGGCGCTGGGGCGCTGTCAGCCGCCTTAGAGAGCCGGCGCTCGGTCCAGCCAAGCCGGGTTTCCCCCCCTCCTTCCCGCTATTTTACTTCCCAACAGCAAAACAAGTCCTGTCGATCGCCCGTCACCGCCGTGAAGGGAATCACCGAAGGGCCGCCCGTGACGGGGCCCGCCGCCGGCAGCCTGCCCTCGGCGCCCGCCAGCGCGACCGTTACTACCCCTTGGGCTGCCGCCTCTCCAGGGCACACCGACGCCCCTCCCTGACAGGAACAGACACCCCCCCGAGAAAAGATCCGGCACCCTGTCCTCCTCTCCTCCAAACCAGCCCGCACATGTCCAGAAATGCCCCCCACAAACAACCCACCTCCCCCCGGGCAGCCCACCGCCGGCGCTTCCCCCCCCAGCACCTTTCCTCAGGCGAAGCCTCCCCCCGGGCGCGGAGGGCGAAGCAGCCGAGCCCCCTGCCGGCGGCCGCCCGCCATGGCAGCGCGGGGAGGGGGAGCTCGCTGTCCGCCCGCTCTCCGGCAGAACCACCTGCACCCCCCCCCGCACCCACCTCCCCCCCTGCTCCCCGGAGCTTTGCTGCCTGCCTGCCTGCCTGCCGCCCGCCCGCACACCGGGGCGGCTTCACTCCCGCAGCCGCCCGGCCAGGGCTCTCCCGCCCCCGCCTTGCCCCGCCGGTGCGGGGTCAATTTCCCCCTCCCCATGTCCAAAACGACGGTAACAAAGGGCTGGAGCCCACTCGGAGGAGGGCACCGGCGGCCCGCCAGTGACACCGGCCGCAGCCAGCCGGGCCGCTGGCAGCCCGCAGCCCCCCGCCGCCGCGCTCCGCGGGGTGACTGACACCGAGCGCGACCCAGCGAGCGGGGCACCGCTGCCGCCGCCCCGACCCGCTACCTTTGTGCCCTCCCCAGAAACCGGCGAGAAGGCGAAGAAAAGCCCCGCAACCCCGCCGCCGCCACTCCCTTACCTTGCTGGGCAGAAAGAGAAGAAGTTGAAGAGCTCTCCTTCCACCCCTTCCTCACTTAAAATATATATATATGTGTGTGTGTATATATATATATTTATTGTTTTTACTTTCCCCCTCCTTCCCCTCACACCGAGCAACCACGCTCGGCAGTCCCGCCCGGCGCCCTCGGTGCCGCCGTCTCCCTGCGGGTCTAGGTCTCGGTCTGTCTCTGTCTCTGTCTCTGTCTCTGTCTCTCTCTCTCTCTCCGGCGGGCGGAGGCGAGGGGAGGAGAATGGGGCGGACCCGCAGGTGCCGCCCCTCCTGCTCTGACAGCGGGGAGGGAGAGGGGTCGGGGGCGGGGGGGCGGCAGCAGCAAGCGAGGGGAGCGGGTGGTAGCGGCGGGGGAGCCGCGTTCAGGTGAGGGGGGTGTCCGGCGGGCGGCAGGAGGGCTGAGGAACGAACGGCCTCCCTGTGCCGGGCCAGGCCCCCCAGGACGGCGGGGATTGGGAAAGGGGGGCGGCCGCGTCGTGACAGGGACTCTGAGGTGATGGGTCGGGGAAGGGGCGCTGGGGTGGACACGGGTTAGCGGAGGAGGCAGGCGGAGGTCGGTGAGGCCTGCGACATGGCGGCCCAGGCTCGGTGAGGAGGGAGCGAACTGGGGTGCTTCCAGTTTGGGAGGGAAGGGACTAGGCCCTGCACAGAGGGGAGCCAAGGAGGGAGCCGGGAAGCGTCAAAACCCTGTCAGAAATCCAGCCTGGCTCGGTGGCTGGGGGAGGCAGAAGATGGCACTGGGGTTGCCATCTCCACTACCCTGTGAGAGCAACCGCCCCTGTGGTGCGGGCCAGGTAGGCCTGTGGGCAGTTTAAAGTTGGAGGGGGTCACCTCATGTTTTGTTTTGGGTTTAGTTATCCATGAAGCTAGTCCAAGAGCAGTAAAGTAGAAGCTGAAGGGGTTTAGCACGCTAGGAGGATGCTGTAGATGGTACTAGCGAAGGGCGCTGTGCATGAACTTATGTTGGAGATTAAATTGAACGGGGCTCAAGGCAGGTGGAGATGAGGGGATCTGAGTGCGTTGGAGGGGACAGAAACAGAAGGATCTGGAACATTTGAAGCTGTAAATGGAGCCTGAGTCTGCATGGGGAAGCAGTGGGTTTGGATTCTTAGTGTGTGTAAAGATGAAGGTCGGAATTAGCAGAAGCATGGGAAATGGACTAGACTTACAGCAGTGTGCTCTGAGGGTAAATATCTGTTGAACTGGGGAGAAAATATTTTGCATTTTGTTCCTTTGACCTTTGATTGATTAAGCTAGCAAATGAGCCATCTTTCTTTTTCACTTTCCACTTTCAAAGGGCTTATTTCTTGAGAGTCTTTCAAAAAGGCTTTTCTTCTCTTGGGACCATAGGGCATAGTCTTATGCAGTGTCCTATGTTTCTGCCTCAACAGCTGAGAAAAAAGTGATAGTGACAAAAAAAAAAAAGTGGAAGTATCTGTTTTGTTTGACCGGAACCTGATGCTGTGTGACATTTAGAAAAAGAAGATGTCATTTAGAAAAAGAAGATGTCCAATACTTTTCTCACATCCTTTTCTGGTTAAAATATTAAGTTGCAGCATCCAAGTGAGTGTTCTTATTACCAGAGATAATGAGACTTTCCATAAAAAAGCGGGAGGGAAAAAACTGTCCCTACCTCTTGGAGAAAGTAGAGATGGCACAGCAATAGTCTGGCACTGCAGTAATGCTGCTCGGTCCAGAAATGAGGAACAGAAGTCTGTCTAATAGATAGCGTAGATGGTTTTGAACATTCAACAAAGTTAGCCTTTTTCTGCATTAATCTCAATCTTTCTGATAGACACTAAGGAGGTTTTCACTGTTGGTTCTGTTTTGGTTTAATTTGCGCAATGCTTTTTTATGACATGCTGATTTGCACTTAATTTAATTGAATGGGATGTGAAAGTGTTGTAATGGGTCCATATAACTGTGTAGGTAAGTTAGAGACAAAAGGTTGGGGCATATCATTGTACAGTCTTCATAGCAAACTTGCCAAGAAAGAATCTTCAAGCCATCTCAGATTATGCAGCACACATATACAAAATATATACATCACTGCCTTTTATGCATCCATATGAATTTATATTTCTGGACACACACTTTTTTTCTACCAACTTCTTTGGTAGGAAATAACCAAAGGAAGTTGGTTTCCTACCAGCTTCTGTGGCACTTTGTAGTACTTTGGTACGTCCTAGTTCATGGCTACAGGCATGAGCTCCAGAACTTTGTTTCATATATTCTCATGTCACAGTTGCTCTCAAAAACAAGGTACCTCCCAAATAAAGCTTTGCAACTAATTTCTTCACTTATTACTTCGATTCTGAGATTATGCAATTTTTATGTGAATAGCTAAATCAATTGGCTTTGAGAGGACTATTCACATACTTGAATTGCTAAGAGTTGGGCTTCATCTGTGGATTATCCGAAGACATGCTGCCTCCGTTTGCCTAACTATCTTGATATCTGTGTATTTATAAAGTTGCTAATAATATGACCCTTAATAATAAATAGCTAAAAATTTATCTGAAGCAGAATTTAAGAGACTTTGCCAAGTCAGATCAGGCTTTAGGATCAAGTCCTAAAGCTTTGCCACTTGGCCTGTTCTAAGTTGTACACTTAATTTTTCTGGAAACTTGGAAATAGATAGCTGCAAAAGAGTTTAGGCTGCCATTCTAATATGTTTGCTTATATGTTACATATGTCAACTGTGCTGATGATACTCTGCAAAATAGAATGGAATTAAGCAATATCAGTGTCAGTCCCTTGAGATAATGTTGCCATGTGACCCTGAGCAGATTTAAACAGTGACTTTATTACTGTTAAAAGTTCACGAGAGATTGGAAAGCGTATCAAGGCGCCTGTAGAGTAGCTGCTATAGCATAATATCTAGATTACTTAATTATATCTAAATTGATCCCAGTAATTGCAGTCTAGATTTCCCTTGACATTTTAAACTGTTTAATTTTACTTAGAGGTATCTACTGAATAAGTGAGAATTATTCTGGTAGCTTTAATGCAGTAACTTTTCTTATTTGGACTTATTTTTGGTTTTGCTTTTTTTAAAAGGAAGAAACATTCATTATATGTTTTCTTCTAACTTTCTATTTTGACTATCAACATTTACAGCTTGTAGGGTGGTTTCATCTGTACCATCTGTGGGCCATATTGCACATCAGATGGCAGGATAAAATCTGTAACAAGAACGTTTGGGTACGTAAAAGTCTTTCAGGGTTTGAAGCCATGATATTCACAACACAAATGTGTGGAGCCACTTATGTATCTGAAACACAAGACGCAGAATGCCAAAGCAGCTGGTGGAGTGAAATAAAGGAGAGGCCACATAGTTTGGGGAACATACAGGCATCAAGAACAAAAGAACGTTTGAGGGAACAAGAAAGTGCAACTTCAAGCAGTGAGAAATTGGAGTCAGTCATTAGGAATTGTTGACAACAGACATGCAGTCACACAGCAATTAGAGGCTTGCTTTAGGAAGCAAGGTCAATTAATACTAAGGTAAAGAGGCAGCATCAAAAAAGCACTTGGTTTAGCAAACAGCATTTCTTCATCCCTGATTAGGCAACATAGAAGAAAATTGTCATTCATGGGTTGGGTTTTAGCCATTTTTATATTCACAAGGCAAGATAGTATCACCTGTATTATCTTCTGTTATAAATGACTGTGTAAGAACATAGTAAGACACTACAGTTGTGCAAAGATTGCCAGGCCCCCAGTGGAACTACAGAAGTTGATGGGTGTCCTTCAGTCTTGAGCCTTCATAATGGATTGTATTTCCCCCTGCCTTTAGGTATCTCTTAACTTTCTCTATATTTTCTGGTTTTGAGAGCAACTAGGAATAAGATCCTTTTTGATATAGTGTTCTAAATACTGTGGGTAGTAGGAATTGACAGTTCCCTCTTCCTAGCCATTAGGACAAACTTCCCAACAGATTTCCATCTTTATTTTTCCTGAAAGTGAAGGTCATCAGTTCATCTTAGATCATTCTCTGAACTAGAGGGTTAGACTTATATTTGTCATACCTGTTACATTTAAATATTCACTGAAAATTTGATGTATCCAACCTCAGAAATTAGGTTTCAAAACCCAAACAAATAAATAGCCACACAAGGGAACTCTCTGCTTTAATTTCTTGTTATTTGTGAACTCTCGATTTCATACATACCAAAACCAGTAATTTCTATCCTAGAAACATGTATGAATGTTTTATTTCATCCAGCCTACCAAACCTTTGGTATTAAACTTTGCCTGAATGAAACGTCTGAATTCCATGGACTTGGTCTTGCTGTTGTTAAAAGCTGATTGCAAACTTTGCTTTGACTTCCTTTGTTGGGGCTAACACACATCCCACCATCATGATGGGTAATTCTGGTATGAGCCTTCTAAATAGCTTTAATCTTTCTTCATGAATCACCAGTGGTCTTTTATGATTCATTATACCTTTACCCCTTTATTATTATTATGTGGATTATTATATAGTTGTAATACTGTAAAGTTGTATTGTGTCTATTTAACATCTATGAAATGAGTACTATCCAAATACTTAAGAGTTATTCCCTAAAAAACATTTATTCTAAGTGGATGAAACAGGTGGATAGGATGAAACAGGAAGCAGTGCTGAATATGGGGAGCTGAAGTTTGTAAAATGAAATATTTTTAATGTAGACATTCTGAGGGCAGAGCTAGGAACTGAATTCAGGCCTCCTGATGCTCAGACACTGCTGTAATTCCAATGTCATCATATCTAAGCTTTCTTATCTCTATTCTTTTACTGAAATGTTCTTAAAATACCTATTTTGGCATCAGTGTTTTTAACATTAATATTTAGCATACCTCCTACAAAAACAATTTAGTTCACAGGAAGATGAAAGAGACAGAGTGTTTCTTACAACTGATAAGAACATATTTGCTTTATCTTTCTATTACTCAGTCCATAGAAATTGAGCAATTAATCGGCAAGCTTTCCAGGGAGTTCAACAGTAGCGCATAGTCAGTGGCACACACTATTCCTTCTTGATATTGATTGGATTTTTCAGAATGACCACTTTTATGAGATAATAATTTCACAAAAATAAACAGATGGTTGTATAAAAGTCCTGGAGTTAATTGCTAGAATCTCAATCGCCCTGACTGTAGAAACTATAGCCAGATTCTCAATGTTTTTAGAACTTTCTATAAAATACTTGGTATTGCAATGTCAACTGTTGTTTACAGGTTGGCAACTGTACTCCAATCTATCATGCAAGGCACAGTAGGATGCCATTTCCTTTCCTAAGAAGCATGCCCTTAACAGCAGGCCCTAAGGCAGCAAAAGGGAAAATGCATTACCTTGCCTAAATCAAAGGTATTCTTTGAACAGGACGAGCTTTTGGCACCCGTATAACCCTGCTGCGTGAAGAAGTCTGTCACAGTGTTTCTCTTTATAATTTTGTAAATAATTTGTGAAATCCAATTTTATTTCAGATAATGCAGTGCAAAAGGACTACCCCTTTTTAGTACTATCGGAGCTACTGTAAAAAAGTAAGTTCTGTGTTAAGGAAAACTAAGCTAGCATTTGTCAAAGCTGAGCATCTACACAGTTTTTATGGGTTTTTTACTTATATAAATTTTGATTTCATAATTCTTTTTCTAAATTCACTAATCTTTCAGTGGAATCATTTTTAGTAACTAGTCTCAGTATTACTTTAGACTGTGGCTGATTGAAATGAATCATACGGTGTGAATTTGGTTTTTATGATTGAGCCTGGTTTTTGTACACCACGGAATTAGCACAATGCATTTTGACCTCTTTCAATAGGAAGACATGTTCTGATTTTTTACTTTACAACAAAATGTTATCAATACTCCATCACTTTTAAAAGGAAAATTAAAAGCATGGTAACTGATTCTAGATATCCCCTAGGGATATCTAGATATAAGCTAGTCTTCTGTTCATCAAGAGGTATTATAAAAAAAAGAATTTTGCCATGGCTGCTTAGATAATTGTGTGTAATAAAAAGGAATACTGCCTTCTGTTTAAATGTTTTCAAGGTGCAAGACCATATGGAATACAACCTCAACAAAATGGAAAAGTATGCATAGTACTGACTATTCTATAGAATACTCAGCTATACTTTGGCTCTTTCACCATCCCCTGGGTTGCCTCCTCAGAGACACCACTGAAACTTAGATCCATTACCCCTAAGTGACATGTCTTCATTGCCAAACACATAATCTAATCAAACTATTTTATAGCCTAGAGTGAAATAATCATTTTAAATAGGGCTTACTTACAGAGGAGGTAGTCTTGCCTAACTTTAAGCTGTCTAAAATTTGAGCTGTAATCTATCTTTATTTATAGACAGTGAAAATAACTTGGCAGCTCCAGCGGGCACTTTCATCCCGTTCTTAAATGAACACATTCAAAAGGCAACCCCTCTCCCTTTATTGTCCTCGTTGACTTTTGAAGGAGATTAGAGACCTAGATTAGACTGCACACCTATACACCACCAATTCTGGGTGAATGCAGTCCCTCTTCCTGTGATCACCTGATCACTTACCACAAGGATATAAAAAATTCCCCACACTGTTCCCCATTTGACATGTGCAACAGAACCACTTGCAGGCATTTTAAGTCCCCTGGCTTGTTAGTCATACACAGGAAAAGGACAAGTGGCAGTTTCATATAAGCAATTAAATTTAGAGCTTACAAAGGCATGTTTTTTCATGGCACTGACAATATGAATGAAGCTCAATGGTAAAGATTTTTTAAATTCCAAATTTGCAGTGTTTCCTGTAGCTGTTATCAGTAAGAGCAGTGAATCTTGTCAAAGTCAGTATGTCAGTGCTGGCTGATGTTGGGATATTTATTCTGAACCCAGCTGGGGAATGGCAGTGAGTTCACTTGCTATGTTGTTCTGCTGCCTGTTATTAAGTAGTTTTTTGCTCTTCATAAGAGGTGCTGCTCATGAACTAACGAGAAGGTTAACAATAACAGAGAAAATAGCCCTGAATCCATACTGGAGTCAAGCCATGGAATTTGGGTCTTTTAAAGGTGAAAAACAGAGATTTCACAATTACAGTACCCATGGCCTTACTGTAATGTTTGCAGTGCAAGGCATTTTTAGTGTTTTAAAAATTGCTTTACTTTTTTCACTATGTAGAATCTATGGAAGTTTATCTATATAGAGTATCAAAGTTTCATCTTGGTTTGTGACTTTGTTTTGGTTTTGCCAGAAAGTCATAGATGTGTTTGAGCTTTTGGGGTTTTTACAGATGGAAAATATTTTTGAGGTGAGGTGGATAAGACTGCACAAGCCCTAACCATTCTTGGTTTTGTCACTGTTGTCTTTACACAGACAACATTCCTACCTAAAGCAGCTTACGGTAAATTCCCCAGGCTTGTGTAGCTGCCAGAGCTAACAGTCACTCCCCTCCCAGTTTTCCTACCAGGTCCACACACCTCACAGTAGACCAGACTTTATCCTAATGAAAAACTTGGCTGCTAAGTGAAGTTAGTCCAGCATTCACTATATCTCAACGGGCTCAAGTGCTGTCAACAGCAGATCTCTCTCTCAGTCTTGCAGAGGCAAATCTCTGAGCCTACAGAGCTACCTACTCCCATATTTATAAATTCCCCATCTTCTCCAAAAGAATTTACGGATGTATGTGAATGCAGAGACGACTTGGCTCAGTTCTCTCGAAGGATAGAAAGAAAGGTAGGAGTGTGCTGTGGGGTGTGACCTGCCAGCTGGCTTTTCCTCAGCAAAGGTTTCCCACAGCACTTCAGAAACATGTCTAAGAGCTGCCACGCCTCTCTTGGGCAGCTTCTAGACTCTTGGCATTGAGCTGTCATAACCTGCACTCCACAGGTGTGCAGACATAGAATATTTTATCTACTTGTCTCCCAGCTGTTTCTCTTGTTTCTCAAAGAAAAGAAAAAAACTCCAAGTTAAATGCTGCAGTATCCATATGCCTACAAACCTCCTTGCAAAAATAAATTTGTATATGAGTTATAATGTATTAATTACAACTAATTTTGTGTAACTACCCCTCTTCTTTTTCTTTCTCTGTGTATAACTTTCCTTAATTAATTTAGGTTAATGTCTTGTAAAGCTACTGGTTTTAATAGAGTTACATTCATCTGGGGGTCAGGGAAGTTGGTTGTTTTGTCATGATTGGTATCATTTGCAGTCTTTCACTATATTACCATCTCTCAGGCACATGGTGCTACCGAATGTGCAGTGAGTTATGTTTGCTAACAACTTGCTGTACAGCTCTTGCATTTCTGCGGGTCTCCTGGTGGCATCAATGAAAGGGAATCAGTGGAGGGCCCCTACTCGCATTTTGAACATAATCTGGGATGGGATTTGGACTTGGTTTGGTCAGCAGGGAAGGCTGCTGCTGCACTAACATCCTGAATTGCTTCACCTTGGAACCCGCAACAGCCACTATATAGCCCCCCCCTCCCAGTTCGGACAGGGTTGAATCCTCATAACTGCAATGGGAGGTTTCAGGTCATGTTTTACTTACATACTGATTTTTTTTTGTACAGGTTTCTCAGTGCCTCCTGCCAGTTAAACTGACAGGATTGTGGTTGCTGTCAGGAGGAAAGGAAAGCTGCCTGCTTGCAGTGCTGGTTAGAAACAGTTCCCAAACCAGCTGCTGTCCAGTCAACCTAAAAGAGGAAGATAATCCCAAGGGCTACTAAAAGTGGACTCATTAATGCTGTTGGTTATTTTTAACATAAAAATAGTTAATCTCTATTCATTTCCATTATTACGTGTTTATTGTGTAGAATGGTCCATGTCCCAGCAGCTCCAGAGAAAGGGTAGGTCCAGGTTATGCAAAACAAATCCCTCTGGGTTTTCTTGTTTGTTTACAAGAGTTTTTGTTCATGTAATAAAAAGCCAACTTAATCTCTTACTATGTTCACTTATGACACTTAGCAATCTACAAGCTTGAAATAAAATATTAGATGACATACACAGGACTCCTGCTTCCAGAGCAGTAGTTTTTTCAGATCAATAATCCTA
Source organism: Vanellus vanellus (assembly GCF_965231255.1). Taxonomy (NCBI): domain Eukaryota; kingdom Metazoa; phylum Chordata; class Aves; order Charadriiformes; family Charadriidae; genus Vanellus; species Vanellus vanellus. The sequence continues at coordinate 118,037,114 of NC_138906.1, read as the reverse complement.
CATGTATGGTATCTCCGCTTTCCTTTGCTTGATTTTTTTGTTGTTGTTTTATTTTCCCTTAGCCCTTGAGTTTTTTTGTATAACATTTTGTAGTTGAAAGTCAGAAGATTCCTCTTGGGTTTTGGCATCCCAAAATCAAAATAAGACATACTGCTCCCTGGCTCAGCAGAACCCTCTTCAAGGGACCACATGAGAGTAACACTTTTCCTGTGTGGTGTCTTACAGATGGTGGCTCCAGCTGTGGTGGGAACTTTAGTGTTGTGAGACATCTCTGCTCTTGGTGCTTGGGTCCTCTCTACATCTGCCATGATCATCAGCATCAGGACTTTGAACATTATGCAAAAGGAATCTTGAAAATCACAAGACTGAGCTTTTTGCTTCCAAATGAAGTTGAGGGTAGGAGGAAAAGCATATCACTTGTGAGTGGGAGACTTGAGGAAGGAGTCCAGTGCTGTCAGCAAGTCCTAACTGAAAGCAGACAGATATTAGGAGTGGTTTATAAAATCCTTCAAGAGTTGCTATTAGAGAGGGAACCAGAAATTCCTAAAATTGACATAAGATGGACATGAAATAGAGACAGGTAAACACAAGGATCCTTAAAGTACTGGTCAAACCAGAGTCTACTTTGACTTCATCAAACAGTTTGGTGAACTACCTGGTTGTTTAACTGCTCGCTGACTGGGAGAACAATGTTGCTACTCAGATCTTATCTGGTTGCACTGGAGATGAGTTACTGAGCAACCAGTTAGACCAAGAGCACAGTGAAGAATGTAAATGCCACCTCCTTGCAAAGAAGGTTGTCCTTCATCGCATTGCCATCAAGCATACTGCCTTCTCCTGTAAACACCAGTTGACACTATCAGGAAACAAGAAGAGAAATTCCACCACAAAATTGCAAAAAAAAAAAAAAAGCCTTTCAAGCACTGGTTGCCTAGAGGGACTGAGGAATCTCCATCCTTGGGCATATTTACAACTTGACTGGAAAAGACCCTGAGTAGCATGTGCTAATTCGGCCCCATTCTGAACAGTGGGCTGGAGCAGGTGCTCTCCAAGTGTCCTTTTTTTCTATCAATGGTAAGCAACTGCCTACTGGCTCAGTAAAAAAGAATGGACATTTTTAGGTAGTTTTAAATTCCCAGTAATGCAGGCTGTGCTCCTGTAGCTAACATGAAAAAAATACAGTGGTGAGGTGTTAAAATGCAGGTAGCTTGCATACACATAAACCCACATGCAAGGACACATGTGAGCATTGACGTTGGCTGCTGTGTGGGAAAGCAGTCTAACCACAAAATATGAGGGTGGAGGAAAGGGGGCTTGAAGTTGAAGAAACCCTTGGAAAACGCATAAATGCTTCCAAAATTTTTGCTTGAATTGAGCCCCTGTAGAAAACTAAGCAAGAGCACTGAATTAATGGAAAGAAATATAAGGAACATTGAGAGCTGGTTGCGCAACTCATGTACATGCTAAACCCTTTCTTTCTGCACTTCCTTTCCCAGAAGTACCAGAGAGATGAAACAAATATTCTCTCTGAATGGGGGAAACTCCATCAAGTCGTTTAGTTTGGTATTTTCAAAAGCCCAGCAAAAGAAATGGTCTCGCATTTATCCTCAGAATCGTATAAGGTTTTCTGTGTTTAAGATAACTATGCTAGGGGACATAATTCTGTCCCCAGTCATAGGGGAGAAGCATGCAAACCTTGACCTTAAAGGTACTTACTTCCATCTATGAGAAAAATTCATTTATGTTGAATGGTTTCAGTTCCAGGAAAGTAATCCCTGATAACTATCAGAAATCAGATATAAAAAGCTCTGGTTTCACAAATTTTATCATTCTGGTCGCTGTGTTACAGCATTTTCCTGTCTTGTAAGTGAAAGTCCCTGAAGCATTAGGAGCTCCTTCCCATGTGCTCCGGGTCTAACACAGCACAATGACACCAACCTCTCCCCCCAGCTAATGCGGCAACATCCTCCCTGACCTGAGCCTAGGAGAACTAGACCCAGCATTTCAGCATAGTGGCAAGATTAGTTCCAAGTCCCAAAATACTGTAACTTCATTAGCCTGACTCATGACTCCCCTGCCTGCACGTCTAAAGATCACATTACCCCTTTCAGTTCAGCTGCTGTGTCCCTCTTTTCTGAGTCTTTTCCAGAGACACTGCTTCAAAGTATAGTTTCCCATCCTACTACTGTGGCTTTCATTCCCTGTTCTTAGATATATAGCTTCATGTTTACCTGTGGTAAAGTAATATATTATATGCTTGCTTTCTGTTTACCAGCTGATTACATCAGTGACCTATTTTTGTTTCTATTCCTTTGGTCTTCATGTCTGTTGCAATACATGAGTTTATGTTTTCTTTTGTATCATGGATCAAAATGGACAACAGCCAGGAGACAATCCAGTTGGAGCTCTGCTAGTTAACACCCCTGCTGAACAAATGATTCATTGTCCAGCACTGAGACTAAAAAATGAGTTAACCACTGGATTTTGAACCATCTGCTATATTAATTTGCAATAATTTTGTGATCAAAGAAGAACTGTGCAAAACTAAAGCCTCATGCTTTATAGCTGTCTTCGTAACTGTCTTTACATATTAAGCTCTTACTCTTCTGACAAAGATACCAGATTTTCTCAGCAAAATCTATTTTCTGTAAATCCATGTCAGTTGGCATAAATAACCTAATTCCTTTTATCTTGGTATTTATTAACACAGTCATTTTGGGCAGCACACATTTCAGGCTATGGACTTCCATCAGGCCCATAGCCAGAAGAATCCAGGCAATGTCAGGCTACGGGCCAGACGGAAGTTCACAGCCTAAATTGCCCAGGTTGTTCTGTCTATCTTTCAAAATACTGTTCCAGCGTGAACTTCTTTCCTACCCCCTGGAGATCCCCTGGACCTCCAGTTCTTCTGGAAGCGAGTTTTAGTGACTCAAAGCATTTGTCTGTCAGCTCTTTGAAAGTTCTGGGGTGCTAATGATACACATTTTCTGATTTTAAGATGTCTGGTGTCACAGCTGTTGTTTAGAGCCTTTTGAGGCACCTACTGTTTCCTCCACAGCAGTGACACCTATGGCTTTTTTTCCCCAAATGCAAAACTGGAGTATTTATTGAAATTTCTAAAGTCCACTGCCAACCTTTGTTCATCTTACGATTTATACTGTGCATAGGCAAAAATCCCAGGACAATCTTGAGTCAAAAATGAGAGTCTTAACAAATCCCTTGAAGTGTTTCCTAATTAGAGCAGTTATGTTGGTTGAAGCTTCTCGCCTTCCTACATCACTGATGGGATTTCTACACTTCCTATATAGCAACTGATAGATTATTAAAATCACTTTGTTCCTATAATTTTAGAGCTGGATTCTTCTGAAACAGTTATTATCCCTGTTTCTGCTGCTCGTTATCTCTGCAGCGTCCTTGAGCTTCTGTGATTCTACATGACAGCGGCCTTCTCCTGGCTGCCCATAGGCCAGCCCGTCTCCTGTGTGCTACTCGTTGTTCTCTCCCTTCCGCAGAAATCTTTATTTACCCTCCAGAGAGAGATTCCTGTCTGGTCAGCACAGCCTTAGTGCGGGAGACATATTAAAACGTTCCTACAATGCTCAGAGGGGAGGCCCTTGGGAGCCGGGGGCGGGGGGGATGCCCCGGTGGTAACCCTGCTGCTGGGGGTTCTGTGGGAAAGGGACAGGGTCATCAGGGATTCGCAGCGCCAAGGACGTCATCCTCCTACGAAACCTTTCCTCTGTGCCTAAAGGCCTAAAGGCGCAGAGGAAAGGTTTCGTGGGAGGATGACGTCCTTGGCGCTGCTTGCGTGTGGAAGTGAATGACACGATTGTGGAAGTGAGACATGGTTATTTTTATTTTTTTTTTAATAATATATAATGGGGCTTTTAATAGGTTTGCACAGCTCCCCACAAGCGTCAATGCCTCATAAGGTAACAAAACAAAAGACAAAAATCCCCAAAGGAGTAATAACAGCCCCGCTGATACACCCGCCCTGGGGAGCGCTGCCCGGCGCGGGGACCCGCGCAGCCGCAGTGCCGCCTAGCGGCGCCTCCGCGCCCGCCCGCCCAAAATTTAGGCACTTATTTTCTCTAATACGCAGATGAATAATCCTTTTCCTTTCTGTTTACACCCTCGCACCGCGTTTTTTTCCTTCCCTGTGCGGGCCAGCCCTGGTGATGGTAAATATGTGTGGGTGATGGTCCGCAGGTGAAATCTCTGCCCTGCTGGAGAATGTGACAGTGATCCACATCATTTTTAATCGGTTGAAGTCCCTTGTCATTCAAGTCAAAGTATGCCACAATGTAGCAACAGCATATGGTGCCTGAGGGGATATTGTGAACCTGACGGTGGAAAGAGCCTGTGTGCGTCTGGGGGAGCATCGCTTCTCCTGGGATCTCTCCAAAGGGTACCACGCTGCTATGTAAACCTACGGCTCGTTTTCATAGCTGCCCATACACTAATGAAGGTCAGCTTATGAGAGAAACGCAGGTTTAGCCTAACTTCACTTCGCCAAACGTCTGTCTGAAATAAAGTGTTCTTGATGGTACATGCGGGTGTGCGAGCACAGCCCATTCAGGATAGGGTGGAACCAGGATGTTGCCTGCCCGAGAACGTGAGGCTGCTGCTTGGCAAAACACACAACCTCTGGACACGTGCCCAGAAAACTGGAGCACCCCACAAAAGAAGGAAAGCAAACAAACAAACAAAAAAAAATGCAAGCAGAAAAGAGCTCTCAAACAGGCTTCCTTACTGGGGCCAGAGGCAGATTATTTAATTTTTTTGTACCTTGAAGCCCTCCTATAAGCAACACTCAAGGACAGAGAAGGCACTGCTTACCTGTCTTTCTCCCCTGTGGCTGCATCTCCTAGGACAGCCCACTCACCACCCCAGATTCTCCCTTTTTTTTTTTTTCCAATGAGAGATCACTTAGGCTCAAACAAAAGAAAGTTTGCCCTCAAGTCGCCAATGTACCCACTTTGGATAAGCCAGTCTCCTCAGGAACCAGCAGCACACTCCTGCACCAGACCATCCGTTCCTGTCACTAGACGTCTTGTAGTCACACTTCAAAGCTTTGCCCCTGCACTACTCCAGTCTCTTCAGTGTCCACCTTGTGATATCCGCATGGAAATGGCATTGTAAACTCCATCGCGATGTACACTGCCAACACGTGTCCAGCTCCTCAACTGGCTCCAGGCTGGATTTTCACAGACAGGGCTAAGGAAATATGAACTCATAGTGTGCCTCTTTACTGACAGAAACCCAGCTCTGGCTTTGTGATCATCTCACGTTGCTTCACCATTGTCAGCATATGAAGAAGGAGACAAAGGGTGGATGCAGAAGAAGAGGTCAAAAGCACAGCATGCAAGACATCTGAGGCAAAGTGAGGTAGGTAGCTGGGAATGGCTGCAATACAGAGATTAAAAAGGCTCTGACTTGAATCTCCAGTTAAAGGACACCAGTGACCAGCAACAATACCTGGAGATGAAAAAAATTACAAGAAGTCAAGAACTGGCTGATGAAACTTGTTCTGACAGTATTGGAACAAGCCTAAGATCCACCTGCACAAAGTTAACATTGTTTCAAACAGAATTCAGCTCAAATAATGATTTTTTACCAAAATGTTTTACAGTATGTGACTTCAAACTTCTGATCTGATGCTATTAAGTCCTAAAGCCGAATTTACTGTGTCCCCAAACTACAGCTCCTTAAAATATCTTCAGGGTTTTTTTTTGCATATTTCTCATCTGACTGGTGGTCTGGCGCTATTTAGCTTATACAACTGAAAATAGCCATTGCCTGAGGTGAATAGATTTTCAGGGAAGTGTTTCCTGTAGGATCTAACTGCAGGCTTTGAACATGACAAACAGTCTGCATTGAGCTACTTGATCGTACCAATTAGGGTCATTCACAAATGTAATTATGGTGCAATATTTAAGATGCTTTTTTAGAAACAAAATCCAAAAATGAAAATTTAGAAATACTTGAAAACTTAAAGGAAGAAAAAAGGATGAAGGCACTACTTTCTTTTTTTCCTTTAGCAGGAGAGCTTTTCCAGTAACAGACACAAAATGAACAATTAACCTTTATATTGCACTTTTCAACCATCGATTTTACAGTATTTTACAAAAGTGCTCAAGAATCACTGGCAGAAAAAACAAATCAAACCCAGTGGAATTACTTGCTGCAGCTCTGCCAAAGAGGCAAAAGCAGAATTAGATGCTATTAACTATCTTATCTCTTAATTTTCTGCACTGACTCTCACTGCTGTAAACCATATTATCTATACTGAGATGGAAAGGTGAAAAATGCTCTTTATGCGCTTTAGACCCCAATGAGGATCAAAACATTCCTGCATTAATCAAATAGCACTGCATAAATCAAAAGCACCATTCTTTTTCTAAAAGTTATCTTTAGAATTTTTATATCGTAATAAATTTATATTTGACTGAGCCTTTACAAATTATTATTTATAATAGTTTATATACTGAAGACATTTGTTTATAAGGTAAAAGATTTTTGCTCAAAGGGTTCTTCTGCCTGTTCTGGTCAACTCATGGAAATCCCACAAACACTGGAGAAGGCTCCCTTTGGTTTTGTCAACGCCAACATGAGGAGCTACTGTAAGTTGTCGCTATGGGTTATTCCTTCCTGGTATATGCTTCCAGACCACCAAGGTTTTTTAACTTCAAAGCCTTACATCTGTTGGGTTGTTTTTTTTTTTCTTAGAAACAATGCATGCTCGGTGCTATGTAAGTTAAAATATCATTAAACATTTATGTGACTTAGTGAGGCAACACATTTTCTGACAACTAAGGAGCCATAGACATTTCAGAGGGCACTGCTGAACTATTTGGATGGCCTGAGACTAAAGATTTATTAGTGTCCAGTCTGTTCACTGATGGCACTCTGCAATTATGAAGAAACTCATTTCTCAAGAATGACTCTGCAACTTCATTGCAGTGTACCAAAGTATCTTATATTCTGTAATCAGTGGGACAAAAATACTCCAACTAGAAAATTTTTGTAACATTTCACAGGGTCTAATCCAGATGGCAGATCTCTGAAGTGTCAAGTTGGCTTAGATGGAAGACATTTAAGCCTCAGGACTTGGTCTCAGGTCCACTGTTGATGCTAGCAAATGCTTTGAAGGTAGGGAAAGGAGTGCCTTATTGTTATAATTGCTGTCCTTTGGCTGAAATACTTAAACGAATTGCATCTTCTTCTGCTGAGAGCTGTTTATCCCAACGTAAATGTAGATACAAACAAACAGAAGATAGCTGGTGTTTTCAAAGCCTGAATGTCTACCCCAGCTCCCCCAGTTTGGCTCTCAAACTACAGAGGGCAAGCCTTTCCAGTTCCAAACTATCATTACTTCACCCAGTTGGAAGCCACCTGGGATTTGTTTGGGGTTTTTTAATGCCATTCCCATACTCGGAAAGTATTGAAAAAAATGAATCTACCCTATTACTCGCCAGGAGGATGGCCAATAGCTTTTAGATAAATGTGACTTGGGTTGAAATCAGCAGACCAGAGCTACAGCTGACAGGTCAAGCAAGGGTAGAGTTTTACTCCAAGGGACTTTATCTGTGGGATGGCCAATGCTCAAAGGTGTGAATTCAGGCCGAGAGTCCATCCTTCAGCTAAACACATCCTAATGGCAAGGACAGCCTATCTACCTATACTTGGGCTTTTCGGTGTTTTGGGGTTATTTGGACATTGGTATAAAATGTATGATCTAAAAATCACCTAATACACTAGCTCATAAAACATTTGTTATATGAAGCATGTTTAGCTGTCCGATACAAAACAATCATGAAACAAGGTTCTGTTCTACTCGTGTTAAGCATTCAAGGGGGTCATGCTTCTGGAACATGGCTTTTTTCCCCCTAAATCTGAAGACTTTCAGCTACATGTTATTAGGGAAAGGCTTTGGACTATGGTAGCATCAGGAAAAGCTCGTATGCTGCATGGCTTCTAGCCTCCTGCTGCCAAAAGGTGTTCGTAGCTCCTGGCAGTCTCCTGTTGATACCAGCTATCCAGTGACAGTCATCATGTAGCAAAAATCTAGTCCTGCACAAGTGATAGGTACTAAGCAAATGCACAGCTGAATTTTTTTCTTTTTGTTCTTTCTTGCAAAGAAAAGCTTACCTTTTCATTTATAAGCTGACTCCTTTCAACAATAATAACATGACAAAAGCTTTTACTGGAAAAGAGCGAAGAGTTAATTTTTTTCTGGCTGGCCCCAAGTGACCCCTTGTTCCCACTGCCTTTGAAATTACTGGAGTTTGCTTAGCCTGAAAAATTACAGCTATAGGAAAAGTTATGCTTCACTGATCTATTTTAAAAAGGAACAGCAGAATTTTAAAAATAGAATCCCCATTTTTTTTCTGACTGTGGCATCTCCAGCCCAAGTATGTTGATGCAATTTCCAAAGCACTAAGAAATGTCTTAGGTCACATTTAAGTCAGGTCAGCCAAATCCAGGATCAGTGAAAAAATGAGTTGTTCATCTGGTCTGGAATGAGATCTTTCTTCCCATCATTCTTAGTTATAAAGATATCTTTTGTGTGGTTGAAGCTAAATTTAAGCCCAGGCAGATTGTATTTGTGTACTATCTGTGCGTGTTTTATGCATCAGCAGCACACTGCGTTACTAGGAGGCTGCATACACAATTAGGGCTTTATGATCTTTGAAGTTGGTTAATATAAAGATTTATATATTTGCAGCAATAAAAGTCTGGGAAGTAATGGGAATAGATGTTTCTTAGAGCTACAGTCTGATTCTCTTTTGACTTGTGTTCGTTTGGCTCCATTGTTTTCAGTGGAGTTAATCCTCACCCTGGTTTGAGCACCAAAAGAAGAGGAGAAGAAGAAAATCCATCCCTGAATGTATGCCTAGGGAGGTTTGCTTTTATAGAGCTTGCTTTTCTTTCAGACCGTAGCCCTGCGCAGGAGAAAGCACCAAATAAGAGAGCAGACTTTGCCATGGAAATTAAACCATGCAGCACGTTTCTTCTACTGAACAACTCACAGCAGCATCTTCAAGACCGGAACTGAGCTTGGCTCTGGCGACCAGTGCCTGAAGGGGCGAGCTTGGCCCTGATGCCCAGCTCCCGAAGGGGCTGGTTTGCCTGGGGGGCTCCTGCCTGCTTGCTGGTGATGCTCCACTGGGCAGGCGGAGGGAGGTCACGCCTGGGCGCAGGAGTGAAGTCACATTCACAGAAGTGTGGATTGAATGAAGGAAACGGTAAGGTGAAAACATGCTCATTTAATATGTGCATTACTATTTTGTAAAGAACTGTCTTACAGGCTGTTTCTTTCTTTGCTGAAGCATTCAGCTATGGCAATAGGATTTAAAAGCAAAATGAGTTGAACTTTAACAGATCTATAGTAGCAGTTAACTAGCAAAGGAAAGTTCGTGTCTAGCTATTTCCTGGTGCTATAATGTTTTGATAACAATGGTACACAAAGACTTGTTTTGTTTAGTATGCGCCATATTATTGCACTTTAGACAAAGTCTTGATTCTTTAAGTCCAAGACAAAGTCTCAATTCTCTCTGTTTGAGACAAAACCCGAGGATGAAAAATATGGATTTGAAATGTCCCAAACTACAGAGGAGTAAGAAATCAGATTAGCATCAATTTCTGCTTCTAGCTACAATGAAAACAAAGATAAGGCAAATACGTATTTTCTAATCAGAGGGACAAATTTAGGAAAGATTTTGTTCCTCATCATCCTCTGTCTAAGTATGAAATCAGAAAAATGAAAATATTCTTCCCATTCTCTGCACACACAGCCTACCCCAGGCAGACCTGTCCTTTCTGTGCTGACTTTTGCTTTCCTACAGCAGCAAGCTTCCCTTCAAGAGCTCACAGGCATGGAAAGCAGCTTTGTTTACCACCCCCAGGTGCAAACCTCATTAACTAATGTTTACTTCTTTTGTGTTTTCAGCTTTTAGTAATGAGCTGGGTTAATGGATAGTGAAGATGGTGGTGGTGGGGAGAATGGAAAGGAAAATGTACGAGGTGGTTTTACATCTTTCAGTTTTACAGCTCATAGGCAAAATGGCTATCAGCCATTTAGGTATACCCAAAAAAGCCCCTAACCCTTGGAGATGATGAGTGTTCTACATAGGTTTTGGTTTGTTTGTTTGTTTGTTTCAGGATGGTGGGAAACAAAGCACAGCCAAACCCCTGACTTTTTGCAAGTTATAAATACTGTACGAAATTCTACTTCTGACACCGGAAAATGCTTTCTCCTGTTGTTCAAAGTGACTCCAGATGCTGATGCACTTAGTACACAGCACAAGTAACCCGACTGGAATGAAAAAGCAAGGTAATTGAGTTTACATTCATCTGTCAATATTCCTAAGGGACAGACTGTTCAGCCTGCCAAGTTTGCTCTGCTTATGCACACGTAAGCAGAGCATGAACTTAAACCAACTGGAGATTCCCACAGTAGATTCTCCCCTGTGAACAGGGGATCTCTGCTGCTGTAATCACGTGGAGGCGATTCAATTGCTCCTACCGTAGTTGTTCCCCCTTGTTCCACAATATTTGGAGGTGGGCTGAACATTTGGCAGGAAAAGAAAGAAAAGGTTGTGGTAGGACTGAGTTTTTCTGCATCAGATTTTCCCCTGATCCAAGCCCCATTTTCAAAGGGCAAAATATTAGCTTCTTCCTAGGCTTTTCTATGCTTCTCAGTATTGTAATATCTGAGAGTTTCACATGCACATACATTTCTTTATCTCTCTACTATACTTGTGAAGTGAAGGATTGTCATCCCTATATGTGAAATGGAACGGGGCATCAAAGTAAAAAGGTTTTTTTTAACTTTGGGTGAGCAATCTGGGACAGTTAGGAACAGAATTCTTCAAAGAACTTGGGTATTTTATACTTTAAATGGTTACATATTTGACTAACCAATGTCCCTCATTTAGGATAGTTCCATGAAAAGGGATCTCCGTGAAGCTAGACCAAACAAACAGTAGCAGTCTCCATCCCAAACACAGGAGCAAGTCAATGCCCGCAGCAGGGCAGACATACAAGACATATGAGAGAAGAAGCTATGATGGCCAGTATTCAGTGCATGTTGGAAATATATGAGAGAAAAGCGGAAAAGATGGAAGAATCTGAGAGATGAAGCAACAAGGGAATATTTGACCCTGTGGTCTGGGAGGAAACAAGGGAATGTCGCTCTGAGGAAAACTGAAATGAAGAGCCTCTTCAGATGAGCTCTGTGTGGCAGGAGCTGGTGGGGACAAGCAAATGAATTGCCTCTTACTTTTTGGCTTGTGCTGTGTCCAAGGAAACAGAGTTGTAACTGCCTCAGGAAAAAAGTGGATCCAGCATAAATTTCTTTTTGCAGTAGAAACAACCCTCAGCACATTGGCTCCAATGCCATGTTAAGGCACAAGTCCATGGACAAAAGCATCCAGCTCCCGATTGGAAAGGCAGGTCCTGACAGCAGCTGCCAGTGCACAACAGCTCTGATCCTAGGTGGGTTGGTTCTGCTGTGTATACGCTATGAAGCTGGCATAGGCAGGTCCAGCAAATCTTTCACGTCAGATTTAAAACTGAGAGGACTCAAAAACACCAGCATGGGGAGTTGGGATCCTTTGTGCATGCAGGTCAGAGTTACCTTCGTACATGTGGGCTGTGCCCAGGGCTGCTTAGCTGCGTTCCCCTTCCTGAGCTGTCCTGCTCTTGCTGGCATCAGGTGTCTCGCTGAGGAATCTGGACTGGCTGGTGGCAAGCTGTAGTTTCCCTCATGGTCCACTGTGAGGACCTGGGGTTTCAGCATGGGTGGTGGTGACTGTGATGAGTAAAGAACCTTGCAGATATGCAGAAACCAGTCCTGATGAACCAGAGCCCAAGCCACTTCAACCACTGTAAGCAGGACTAGTTGGCCCAAACCTCCCCATGTCCCCTGCAAAGAAGACAGGCAACACTAAAAAAGAGCTGCGGGCAAGCAAAAGGGGGACAGACACCCAGAGAAAGGCAAGTCCGCGTGCCAACAGTTGAGCCCCTGAGACTTTCTGAGCACAGGCAGCTACAGTTTGAGTTGCCGACCCTCTTCATTCTCTGCTTTCCCATGAATGAAGGAAACTCGTGGTGGCACCAGCATAGCTAGGACCAGAAATGACAATTAGAGACCTCCCTCCGCAGGTGTCCATAGAGGTCCTCTGCTCATGACACGGTGGTGGTAAGAAGGGGATCAGCTCCAGCTATGCATAAGCATGCTGTGCAGTGGCAACTAGAAGCAAATGACAGAGTGCCCTAGGCAGGGCGGGTTTTGTGTATGAAGAAGGTGAGACCATGCAGTGGCATCTCCCTGTGCGTAAGGGGCTTTAGGTAGGGGACTTTGGGCATGGTAACAGGACCATGTAGCAAAGACAGCAGATTTCCAAGGGTCTTGGGTGTGCGGTGGCCTCTCTGTGGGGCTTGGTGTGCCCTTCCCAGTCCGACAGCCATAGCAGCTGTGGGATCTGCTGGTACTCCCATGCCTCAGGCATCTATTGCCTCCAGTGAGAAACAGGGAAATGGGAGAGGCAAATGAGTGAGAAAGGGGTAAACAGTATTTTGCTCAAACTAAAGCGGTGAATGTTCTTGCTCAGCAGTTGTTCTCAGCTACCCCAGTGTCCCAGGCTAAGCTCCCTTCAGAAGCAGCTTTTCTGCATAGAAACTGGCCCAAGCCAACTTCTGTAAGAGAGAGCAAAGGAGACCAGGATGGGAGAGCAGACAAATTCACCCCTTTTCAGGCTTCGTTCCTCAGATTTTTTTCTCATCCTCAGTTCAGCCCAAGGGAATAATCACCAATGGCCTCTTCCCTACTTCATACAGTGTGGGCAGACAGAATTTGGGTCTCAAGCCTTTGGCAATTCCTCTAAGGGTGGATATATACTTTCCCAAAACAAGGATTCGTCCTCACTAGGAAAGCAAAGACAGCAGTCCAAATCAGACTTAGAGAATCAAATATATTTACATAAACTACATAACACCTTATAATAATAAAATAAATAATGAATGCAATTTACAATTGGGTAAGTTATAATAATAAAATATGAACTATTTATGCAAACCAAAATTCTTCACCTCCCAGAGGCAAGTATTCAGTGCACAGAGAAACTCTTTCGAGGTGTATGGCAGGGCTGACAGCAAGCAGCACCTCCACACCTTTCCCCGGGAAGGTGTAAGAGGAAGACAGGCCAGCAAACTTGGAAGCACATCAAGAAGTTTTCCTAGCTGTTAGTGTGGGTTACCGTGTCCTGGCTAACATCCCCAGCTCCTGGCAGAGTTGCTGGTCACCATGCCTCAATATGCAGGTTATTGTTTCCAGTTTCTGTTGTGCATTGCTGTGCTTTGCTGCCGCAGTCTTCCCTCTCCCACATGAATTGCTGCAGAATCAGGAGAAAGGTAGCAACCCAGAGGTGGGCAAAATAAAAGGCAGCAAGGAGCCTTGTGGCCTACCTGCTTTCTTTTTCTTCTCTTTCCAAGCCAGAAGGTTCCTCGGTATAAGCAAGCCAAAATGTCACTTGGCACCAGTACCAAAGGTAAATGTCAGTATTTCCCTGGCAGCTAGAAACAAAATGTTTCCAAGCATCCAAGGAGATTTTTCTCTTAGTGGATGGCCTCCCCACTGTTTAGCTTCCTCACCGGTCACCCTTTTGGCTGGCTGCACATCCCCTGGAGGGCAGGTAAGTGGGGTTTTCCTCCCCTGCTCTTGCAGCAGGGGAGCCCCGAGAGCTGCCCTGGTGCTGGGGGTAAAGCTGCTCCCTGGTATACGCTCCCCAAGGGATACTGCACACAGGAGTGTGCGTGCACACGGGGAAGGGCAGGCGCAGCAATGTCACCTGCCTGATAAAGCCACCCCGAGCTCCTTGGTCACTATGGGGTACACTTACACAAAATAGGGCAGGCTAACGTGATTCAGAGAAGACAATTTAGTCCTGCCTCTTTTGAATGCTGCAGAAAGAAAGAAAAGCCTTATGGCAAGTTGGAGCAGCAGTGAAGTGTAGCAGGATAAATACCTCCTTGCAAGCAGCAGTCGAAACAAAAACAGGATCAGCAGCTGCTCTTCCCACCTCGTAACTCGTCCAGCCTACTCCAGGTTGAGCTCCAGACTGCTGCCGGGTTCTCTTGCTTTGAAGGAAAATGCCTAACAATTTGATCAACTGAGATCACTGGACAGCATCCTTTGGAGATACACAAGGATTTCAGGAACCAATAGCAATTATGGGATGGCCATGACATGACTTTTATTCTCATCATCAATACAGATGTACAGAGCTTTGATGTGCACACTATTTTTAGGCATCTGGATGTATTCCTGATGAAGATTCAGCTTTCAACCACTGCAGTTCAGTAATTCTGGTTTGATATCTTTATTTTTTCTCAACATTATTTATTGTTATCTGATCTTACATTTTTTTTCCAAGAACTCTGTCTAGGAATATCATTGCAAAGATAACAGTATCTTCAGCAAAGAAAGTAGCTCATGTATCCCATCCTGGATAATTTTTTTGTGTAGTTTTACACAGAGAGGAAACTGAAACAATCATGGATACAGGCTGTGGATGAACATTAGCTAATCAATTTTATTTCAGAAGAATACTGGTAGGAAATTAAGATTATCACAGGAAAAGGACTGGACTTTTTACTGGTGCCCATGGGAAATGCTGATCACCTACATGCTTCAGTAATCCAGTGTATGTGTGATAGCTATTTGGTAATTCTGAGTATTCCCTCTGCAGTCTAACCTTCTTCAGCTGAAAGCAGAATCCGAGCCCATGTGTACAATTTCCACAGTAACAACTACAACAAATCAGGTGTTTTACCATATGTTTAGATGTATTCTTCTCAATCTGGTGGAATGGAGAAATATCAGAGAGAAAGGCCATATCATTCACCAACTAGACAATTACTTGGCTTGTATAAGGCTATTGCTCCCTCCATGAGCAGCATATCTATGCAGAGAGCAATTAGTGTGGTCAGAGTTTTCTTAATATCTGGGATAAAATCCTCGCTATCAAAGTGAGAAAATTTTCTGTCTTATATGGAGAAATATTTCTTCTCACTACGTATGCTGCTCAGCATTGGGGTGATGAATAGCAGGTTTGCTTAGCAGAAGCCAGATTAGAAGAGTCTTCTGTGCTTAGGAAAATTTTATTCACCGTAAGTCTTTTTAATGGACTGTTTACTGACCTCTTTGCTTCAGAAAACAGTAAATAAAGTAGCCTCTACTTTGTTGGCTCTTATGTTTGGAGATGAGAGGTGACAAATGACATCTTGCAACTTGTAAGATGCAAGGTTTGCAACTTGCAGACTTCCATGCAAAGACCATGAAATACACCTTTAAGTTTTTTTACACAAGGAGGATGCCACTGTGCTACATGAGACTGTCTCTATGGCACAACCTGACATTTTCAAAAGTGGAAAGAGCTGAACAAAATTACCTGCTCCTCTAGAGTCTGAGTTAATTTCAAGCCACAAAGTTAACCTTGGAGCCGTGTACTGACTGTGGAGTGAGACTTCCTATCTCTGCAGCAACCCTACCAATAGCTACTGTTTGCAAGCAGAGATTTTCATTTAAGATCAGGTTTTCTCTCAACGCCACTCACTATTGCACATTCAACTAAGACAAGCAGTCTTTGCAGCTGTCACAACTTTCATTCCACAATGAAACTGAGGAGATGTTTGTTAAGCATCAAACTCCAGTCCTCCGGACAATTAACATCTGGGCGAGTCTCCTGCAGTGATATCTGGTGGACAGTCATTACTACATCAAATTATGCATGCTTGCAAATTGATCTTGACCAGTGCAATTTCCTTCCCTTCTTTAGGAATTCTTCCACTGCCTTTATGCCCAAGGGATAGATGGGGAAGATAGCTGTACACAAACTGCTTCAGCTGTGAAGCTAATACCAAAAAGATATTCTACTTCTGTTTAAGAGTGATACTCTGCTCTACAAGGCCTATCTTATCAATCTGTGAAATTCAGCATTAAAAAAAACCAAAAACAAAACAAAACAAACAAAAAAAAACCCAAAAAACAAAACCCACACAGGAAATGTAGTTCCCTCTATCCAAACTGGCCCTTTTTATAATTTATTATGGCCTGTATGAGAGACAATGGCTTATCTATGGCAGAGAGGCAAAATGACATGCAAGAGTTGTCACTTGGTAGGATTTGTGTTCTATAATTTAGCACTATTTAAGCATCTAAGAAAGGGAATTTGAATTAGCTGACTGTGGAAATTATCTTAACTGTATAAGCAATATCAAGAGGCAGGAGAGCGCATGGACAGGTTTGCCTCTGTCCCCAGTTACAGAGCATTTTAGAGTTCAGCTTATACAGGCCAGGGTAATCTTATTACATAATAAAACAAAGGAGACTTCTAAGGAATCAAGTAGAGCTTTATTTTCAATAAAAACATTCTGGTTTAGATTATTATTCATACTTGTATGGTATCTGTAGAAATACTTTTTTAGGTATTTGGGAAATTTGACATCTTTTGGGAAGTTTAATGTCTTTAATTGTTTTCAGCAGGCCTTTGGAAGTCAAAGTCATTTATCTCAGAGACAAAATTTTTCCTGTGTTCTGTGAATTTCTGTGTGATATTCATTGAAATGGCAATTGTTGGGAACGACCAATGCTTTTCTCTTCTTGGTTTCTCCAGCAAAGGTCACGGCAGTCTGCCGATATAGTAATTGGACAATATGACCATTTTAAAGACACGACTTTTTACTGACACTAAAATAGTAATGGGCAATGAAGCATTGGGAGAAACTGTTCTCCTAAGCAAAAGCAGGATGAAATTTCTGGACTGGATTTAATAGAGGAGAGGGTTAGGAAAGTTTAGTAAGGTAGAGGAAACAAAACCTGACTTCTGCAAATCAGTCTTCCAGCTCCAGGATCAGGACCAAATAACACCTACTTATGCCTAACATCATACCTCCACTCAAAGTTGATGAAATAAATGCCTGCAATGACAGCTTGTGTTACTGAATAAATGGCAAGAATCTGTGTTTCTCCATACATGTCGCAGGGAGCTGCCCTCCTCTAGCTTTTTTCTCCCTGAAAAACAAGCCAGGACATCCGATTCCCTATGCCCCAGTCATTAAATAGTGTCATTTAAGATACAGTGTCAGTTCCTGATACAGTAGAAAACAGCAGATTTCAGACTCTCTGGATAATCTTTTTTTGTCCCTCCCCATACGCATATGTTCTCTTACAAACCCTTCCATGACACAGTGAGATTTTAGACTTTCCCACAGGATGCATGCCTCATTCTGTACAACACAGGATAATCACACCCAGTGGCAGAAATAAATTAGCATAGCAATCTTAATCTGGTATTTCCTAATTTTCCTAATTTCCTTACCCTTCAATGTTCAGCTGTGCTAATCTAAACAATATTCTTTTAATGTAATTTTTTTATGTTCTCATTTAAATATATGTATGCGCATTTGTGTATCTCTCCATCTATCTGGATCTGTTAATGTATTGGTAAACACAAAAGAAAAAGATAAAAGCTGTTTGTTTTTAATTCTTTTGGAACCGTTTGATCTCTCCTTGCTTGTTTTAGCAGCTGCCTGACTGTTTTTCCTCGTATGTAAACTTCAAAGTCAATCAGAGGTCAAAACTCTGGATGAAGACAGACTAACGAAAACAAGGGTGGCTAGCGTATGTGATGGGAAGAAGCAGAGGAGCTGGGTTGTAGAATATTGCCTGTTTCTGAACACAGCAGGGGGGGGAATTATCTACCTCTTGGACATAACATTTCTTGATCTGAACGTTTGATTTGCTGTCGAGGCCTGTATACTTGCCTGGAAATGTATCTCACAGAGAAATGAAGGGTACAGCCGTGTACCGGAGGACTCGACATTCTCTGGCTATTCTTGGTTCAAGCAATCTGGAAATAGCTTAATAGATTACCGTAAAAATGCTGGAGAAAAACAGCCTTTTACTGGTTTCTATAGAATGCAGAGGGCTTCGGGGTGGGTACAGGTTTTGACTCCCAATTTGTTATTTGCTATTTCTGGTCATAGGAAAATCAAAGGAAAAGCAAGCCCTGGAGAGGCAGCTTCTGCAGCAGAGTGACGCGGAGCATTTTCTGTAGGCATGTGCAGTCATGGTACAGGATGTGTCTCGAGTTCGCGCTTTTTTTTTTTTTTTCCTTTCGGGAGAACATCTGCCTTTCCCTCCTTCATCCATCTGCGGAATCAGGCCCCTGCTTGTGCAGAGCCCGGCAGAGGGCCACGAGCAAGAGAGAGTCCCGGAGGCAGGGGGTTGTAGCACTGCAACTTGCCTGGCAGCTGGTAAAACAGCCTGCAGAAATTGGGAACACCTTAGTGATTCACACATCCTTGCAGCAGCTCCTGCCAGCCGAGCCGCTGGAGAGGCCCCAGCAGAGGCAGAGGTAGGATTCCACCCTATATATATACACACATATAAGGCCACAGCGAGTCCTTAGATTTAATGCAGAGATGATGGGATTTTGTGTAAATGGCCTACGAGTGTAATCTGTTCTGAAAAAGAATAGTCTTTTCCAGTTTAACCAGCAAGGAGGATGGAAATGGAACCAGCGCCACCCTGTCTGTGGAGTGCATCTCCCCCAGTCTTCCTTGCTTTCATAAGTTGTGCACACCTGCCTTTCCTACACAAGGCTTCAAAATGCGTTATTTGTACTGTATGGGCCAGAACCAGGGATCACATAAGCCATAAATGCAGGAGGCCCCTAGGCAGTGTAAATTTAAGTAGTATTACAGGGGTTCTCAAAATGCCAAAGCAAACCTGACAATCCTTCTGCAGGATACTGGTGATGAAAACATCAGATACAATATAATCTAAATTATTTCAACTATTTCCCTCGACTATTTTAGCTTGCATTTGTTGCTTCTTTCACTCTCACAGCAAATTAGAAAAAAAAAAAAGCCTAGGTTCTAGTTAAGCTAAAAGCCAGGCTGTGAACCCTGGTGCTGCGAGCTGTGTGGAGCAACACTGCTCTAAAAGACACAAGAAAGACACTTTTTTGCTCAGGCAAGCAGATGAGCTTTCCCCAGCTGCATGAAGAGCAGGGAGAGGTGTAGCCTGCTGCTGAGTGGGAAAGAAGCTGTGACTGGGCTTCCTTGCAGCTTGTGGGACGATAAATGACTAAGAGAATTACAGGAGGAAATGTTATGGGCCTGGCTGACTGCAAGATAGGAAGAGCACACCTTTCTTCTACTATGGGCCTCCCTGCAAGGGCAAAGAAGAGTTCCAGACTTGAAACTGCTCCTAATTCAAGGAATATAGCTAATATGTGGTTTACTGGCCCTTGTTAACATGACCAGAAGCAAAATTATTCTCTGTAGCTTCTCATTCAGTGATCTTTGTCTACACAGTTCAAGGCCACCAAACATCACACTTTCCCTTAATTAGCTTTCCACCAGTTTTCATTTTACTAGGAGTGTTAACTTCAAGATGTATTTCAATGAGTTTTGCAAGAATTAAAATTTTACTCTTTCTTTAGTGGCTGTTCATCACAAATCCACCTAATCTCTGCCATTAGTGCCAAAGTGAAGAAGAATATTTAAAAAAAAATAAAATCAGCAAGAAGTTGGTGTGAGAAAAGAAAGAAAAAGTGTGAATTATCTCTGTGAAAAGTCGTGTAGGAAAGGCATATAAGTGGTGTAAAGAGAGGCTAAAAGGATGCAGGAGAGAGCAGCTGGGAAACAAAAGCAGGGAGGCTGCCGGAGCAAAGCAGGCTGTGGGTGGCTGTGCTGGGAGGAAGGGGAAGCGGGAGCAGAAATGAGACCAGGGAGATTATGTTTGGTCTTTAAGCAGAGGATGAGGAGCTTGAAGTGAGGAGTTAAGAGACAGGAAGGAAGCCAGTGAAGACAAATAAAGAGTGGAGGGTGGTATAGTTTACGTAGTGAGAAAAAGAGATTACTTGAGTGGTAGTGTTGGGCATCATATGCTGGTGGACTGCATAATGTATAATCAGCTTGAAGCAGCGGTTGTGATTCTTCGGGGGACGACCTAGAAAAGAATACTGTGGCTTAATTTTAATCCTTTTTAACCCAGGGTCTCTCCATATAAAGGATGAGCATTGTGTTGCCCTGAGCGCTAAGTGGAGTGCGTTGTGTTTTGTGCATTGTCATTGATTCTAAATGGCTTTTGTGTTTTGGGGCTCTGAAAACAAAGGTCAAGTACTAGCAAATTCTGTTTTCTGTGAGAGATTTAATTAAATCCTAAGGACAAAGGCAGAGTACTAGAAACAGCCACTGAGTGTGAAAGACGTGTAAATTTGCATTACCATTTCTCAATATCAGTTTGTACATAGCTTTGTAATTTGTTTTTTTGAGCAATGACAGGAGACTAAACATTTAAAAAATCGAGTCTTACAGATGTTATTTTCTGCATGTAAGGTAAATGTCCAGTACAGGCTTGGAAAGAGACGCGAGAAAACAGAGTGAGGAAAGCACAGAGAGTAGGATGGAACGATTGCTGAATATAGATTTGGTCCTAGTAATTTAGTGAGTGTAAATTGTAGGGCTTGAAATGGACTGGGCTGCCTAAGATTTTTTTTATCCTTTATGAACAATAGCAGCAAACCAGAGGGCTTGAGCAATTAATAGCACACTGCTAATCACAACTTCCTCATGAAAAACCTGGGTAAATTGCTCAGTTACCTGTGCTGTGGAAGGCTCAGGAGTCATTGAGCAGAAAATATTTTTTATTTGTTCAATATTGAGACATTATTGTATTAGCCTACTACACTTTAGAGGGTTTGAGTTTTGCCATACCGACCAATTTTGTTCCTTTTTAAGTAACAAGAAATGAAATAACATATTAAGAAAAGGCAAGTTCGTGAAACTGAATGCAGTTAATTTCCTGACAGGTAGAATACCAGGGAATACCGCCTAGCTGCTCCACTTCAACACACACTGATCCTTCCACTTAACAGGTGATAAGGAAGAAATTCTTGTTCAGCTGATGATAAGGCGGCGTGGGTCTGCCTCTGAAGCAAAGAGGATCACCTTATAAATCTAGCTGTGCTAGAGCATGAAGTTGGGAAGATAGAGAGCATGAAGTCATATGTCTATGGGAGCAAGAAACCATCCAGTTTACCCACAGTTTTGAAACTATGTATGAGTAATGCAGCTCTTTCTCCCAGTGTAGGATTCGACATACAGGAAAAGTCTTGCAGATGGCAGGGCCTAAAACCAGACTATGCCACAAGTGAAGAAAGGTTGGGGACCCGGAGGTGCAGAGCAGATCACGGTCCAGTGCCCTGAGCACCTCTGGGGGATCTCCCTTCCAGTGCACAGCTTCAAATGCTCTGCAGATGCAAGGGGGGGACACGTATTTCACAGGGGGGCAGCCCCCGTGGCAGCCAGGCTGGCACGTAGGGCTTTGGGGGTCATAATGGACCCATTAAATTTTACCTGGAAGCTAATTGACAACCTGCTAGCCCCTCTCTGTTCCACTAAGGTGTTCTCTTTAATAAATACATCGTTGTGTTGTGCCAGAGTGGTCTTCTCCCATGCTCCCTGCACAGCTCCGCACCTCTGTGCAGAGAGAGGCAGCTTGCAGACATCCACGCCGGCAGACATGACTCATTTTGGGGAGTCTGCGTATGGGGTTTTGCAATAGTCTGATCAGGACATGACAGAGACAGTTAACAAAGCGTGTGCTCAGAAGTACAAGGCACCCCACCACGTTCACACAGATGCTATAAAGATGACTGCTGTGAAATGATCTGCCGGCTGCCGGGAGTGGGATGGGGGTATTAAAACCTCCACCCAGCTGAGAAGAACGGTGGCTAGCAGCCGATCATCTCCCCTGCTGCACAAGACCGACATTTTTTTCCTCATTTTCCCGAGGTGTGGCATCACCTCCAGTGCAGTGCAGACCACTTCCCCTCGGACTCCGTTGAGTCTCAAGGAGCCCGAATGAAAGGCTGGATCACATCGCTCACGTCAAACGAAGTGGGGGATTTCAAGTTGACAAGACGCAGAGCACACACCCTCCTGGTAGGAAATGCTCTGGATGCGGGCTTGCAAAACTGATTTAAAAGCGGTTGCAGTGACTGCTGTCTGAGTGATAAGATGGTGGTGATGTTTCAGAGCCTTTTAGGAATGAGTCAAGAAGGAAATAGTAACAGCTAACCAAAAGTAATCATGTGGTCATCAAATAGTAGAAATATTGGCCACAAGACATTCTTTCCATATTTACCCGCCATGCAGATAACATCAGTGACCACTGACTGTTATAATTGCATGAATTTTTATAATTGGATGGATTTCTATTTGCAATTCCTATATTCAAATTACTGAAACTACAAAAACAATATCCAAACTATTACAGAGTCTGGGTTTGTTTCAGTGAAAAAGGTCTTGTTTATCCAATCTGAAGTAGCTCCCAGAACTCCTTTGCGGTGGTCAGACCATCTTTTTATACACATACGAAGGTAGCAACATGATGCTGCCTGCGCCATAGAATGCCCACAGCAATTCAGACCACGTCCGCACCACGCTCGGCAGATGTGATGGCGTAATCCAGCTGTCTGAAGAACAGCTGCACAAAGCTGCGGCAACACGGGCTTTGGGGCCTGGGCAAGTAACACGACGGTTAGCGGAGGCCAATTTTGCCGCTGTGGGTACCTCAGCTACCTGGTTAGAAACTAGCTCAGGTAAGTCTGGAGGTGTGGAGTTGTATGTCCCTTTTCTGCAGGCACGTTTACAGGCAAAAGGACAAACTTCTGGTCTTACGACCTGCTAGCAGGCAACTCAGGTTTGGGGTAAGAAGATGCAACCGCTGCAACTTCAGCCAGCTGGGTTACACCATCACGTCTGCCAGCACTGTGCGGATGTGGTATGAGTCGCTGTGGGCATTTTACAGTGCAGGCGGTATAATGTTGCTATCTTCATATGAGTACAAAATGATGGCACAGTCACTGCAAAGGAGTGCTGGGAACTACATAAGATTAGGTAAACAAAAGACATTTTCATTAAAACAAACCCAAATTCCATAATAATTTGGACATAGTACTTGTAGTTTCCATAATTTGTTGAAATTGTTTCTGAATTATTCTTATTCCAGTTTCACCAAGGGTTGGCACACAAAGAGGAGTAACTGATTGCAGAGGTGTAATAATGTAACTCTTTACAAACACTGCTTTTTGCATATGGATTTTCACAGCTATGTTTTCATTTTATGAGATTCTTGAGGGAGGACTGTGCTTGCCATGCTACCTCTTGTTTCCGTGGTGAAGGTGCTAGAGCATCGGCTGGAAGCAATTTTGCAAGCATTCCTGCAGCCACGGGCCACAAATGAGTCAATCACCTTGTACTTTTTTTAAATCCAGTCCTTCACAGAGCAGCCTTATCTATTCTTATGGCGCACTACGATACGTTAGGACCGTCATTCCAAATCTACTGTGAAGGGCAAACATGAATTTTCAGGAGATTGCAGCACAAGGTTTGGACGGAGGATTTTAAATGTAGTTCTGCCTTTTAAAAAAAAATCTTCCTGACACAGTCACTCCAGAAAGAAGAAGAGATTACAGATGAAATGTAAGACACACAAAACCAAGCTCATATAACTATTTTAGAGTGTTTCTAGGCAATTTTTTTTTTCTTTCTACTTGCTTCCTCCGTATTTCCAAGCTCATAATAATGCCTTTTATCCACACACGCATCCACCTTACATGCTCAGTGCACAGCTACACCTGGAGGGAAATCCCACAGTTCATCATCAGGTCTAGTAATATCCCTAACAGAGCTTTGCTGTGGATTTTGCATTACGCGCAGACTCTGTTGGGTTTGCAGGGCCGGATTCTCTGCTGGGCTGAAATCCTGCTCAATGCTGGAGAGACATGATCCTGTCATCTCCGGTCCTGGTGGACAGGCTATATTTGACTCTGTGGACAAGTAGGCTAAGTTGGCTCTTTTTTTTTTTCCTCTGCCTAAAAATTCACCATTGAGAAGGTATTACTTTGGATGTAACGCAGTTTTGAAATGGATCTCGGTAAGAGGCCCATTCCTGGCCTTTAGTTTGTCCCTTTGTCAGGTTATTTTTGCACTCATCAAATTAGGAATCTATGGGCCCGCTTCTCCATTTCAAACCAGTTCAAGGCAGCGCCACTGACATGAAGTAATCAGCATAATAATGGGGTAAAACTGACATAAAATTGCCACCTTCCAAATATTTAGAGTTGAATTACCCAATGGACCCGCATGGCATTTTGCAACAAGAAGTGGGAAGTTTAGTGTCTTTTATCTTTGAGGAGGGGAGGGAGAGAAGAAAGAGATTAACCCTTTGATTCTAGACCTGAGAAGGAGCTTGCTCACACTTTCATACATGTAGTTTTCTGTCTGTGATCACATCTATAAACCTTCCATTTGTGGGTTTTGGGTTGTTATGGCTGACTGAAAACAGAATTATAATAAAAATCAAATTCAAATCCTCTCTGCCTTCTAAAACTAGACTCTCTCTCAAAGCTTACAGGTGTGCTTCTAAGAGTAGTAGACCTCTACAAACATTAACGACAGTGGTAGTGTTGGGGTAAAATAACTGCTTGGGAGACCTTGTGGCAGCTTTCCAGTACCTGAAGGGGGCCTACAAGAAAGCTGGAGAGGACTTTTTACAAGGACGAGGGGTAATGGGTTCAAACTGGAAGAGGGTAGCTTTAGAATAGATATGAGGAAGAAATTTTTCACCATGAGGGTGGTGAGGTGCTGGCACAGGCTGCTCAGGGAAGTTGTGGATGCCCCATCCTTGAAGGTGTTCAAGGCCAGGCTGGATGGGGCTTTGAGCAACCTGGTCTAGTGGGAGGTGTCCCTGTCTATGGAAGGGGGGTGGGAACTAGATGATCTTCAAGGTCCCATCCAACCTAAACCATTCTATGATTCTATGACTGTCTAGTGGCATGAGATTTATAGAAGAATTTGAAAATATCCTGAGTGTGAATAAAATCAGTAATTCAGCTTCTGTGATTTAGTTATTAAAAACCACCAAAAATTACTAAGTTGACTCATTTGTAATTCCTGCAGTTGCAATGACTTTTAATTCTTTGCTTGTTACTAAAAATTTTAAAATAATTTTTAGTATCTGGAAGATAGTCCTATGAAATACATATGTGGTTTTTTAACTCCATTATTTAGTGCCATTTGCGTGCCTTAAATTTAGGACACAAGCTACATAGAATCTCATGAAGCTTCATGATATAAAAGAATTTTCTATAACTTGTTTTGCAAAAATTTACGCTGTCAAGAACTGCAACTTCCACCGTTCTGCCCAGAGAAGGATCATATGAAGCTCATTCCATTTATTCCAACAAAGTTATGAAATGTGTCATTTAGAAGTTAATCATCTGTTAAAGTCTGAAACTGTTAAATATTTTCCAGGCCCAAGATAAAACCATGACTTTTTATAGATTTGACATAGTCTTTAAGAGAGCAAAGCATTTACAGGGAGTGTAGATATTTAGGACAACATACAAAAAAACAAAGCCAGGACAATCAAAGCTAGTTTACTTTTAAACTCATTCCAGTTTACTTTTAATCTCACTCCAGTTTACTTTTAACTTTTGTCTTCAGAAGAGCAACTATTTGAGCAAGGACTGCAAAACTAATCCAACCACAGGAAATGTGATACGTGTATGTGGGGGAAGCAGGAATAAGGTGGGGTGGGAGAAATCTGTTCTGGGAGAGAGCACTTAGGGTTAAGAACTGGAGGAATAAGAAGAAAAAATCTTACTCTTGTCGATGATTCATAGCTAACAAATTAATAGCAGAAGAGAAAGATTCATGGTAGCTTAATCTGCAAAGAGTCAAAGAGGTCTATAATGATGGTAATCACTCTACTTAGAATGGAAATAAACCGACACAAATAATATATGTTTTATATTCTGATAGATGATACCATCAGGAGATTTTTTTTTATCTCCTGCTTTAATATACTCCTAACTTTCTGAAACCTTCATTTTTTCAGACTAATTTTTTCCATGGCTTTTCTTTGACTTAGAGCTGAGTTTGTTTGGGTTTTTGAAGACTTCAGGCAAGAAGTACTTGGGCCATTTTTAAGCTCTGGGATAGTGAAAATAAAAAGCTTTTTCCCAGGGTAGAAGAAGAATTTCTGGCATCTTAACGTTTTCTGTACCCATCAAGTGGCTTCAGTGGGAAAATAGTATTTGCCACGGAAATTGTCCTTACTGAGGTATGAAGCTTTCAGCATTCCACTGGAATTTTGTTTTGATTTGACTTCAAATCACTTTGTGAGCTTTTGCCATACATTCGTCACAGGCTTTTTTGCTGCACTTTTAAAGCACAAAAGCAAAAGGAGCCTGCACTGTATACGCCATCGTGGTTGACAGTGGCCTGAGCCATATGGTGACCAGATATTTATCCTGTGGATTGCTATCTATCTCTATGCTCACAGCTCCCCTCCTTTCCAGATACAGCAAAAGTTACTTTGGGAGTGCCTACACTGCGCTGTTTATACAACTATGCCCTTGTCTGCTGGCAGCAAACGCATCTGTGTTTGCACTGGAGCAGACAATCCCATCCAGTTTACTTCCTCCCTTGCAACAGTTTGTTTTCAGACCCGACCCTCTCCATCAAACTGGGCCATTGCAAAAGTTCCAAAAGGTGATCATTCTGCCTAGTTCTAGCTCATTCAAGGAAACGAAACAAAGATCTGTGTGCCCCATTTCTTATTCATCACTCACCACGTGCAGGCAGCGGGAGCAGTTTCTCCCCAGGGTTCCAAGTCTGGACGCAAAAAAAAAAGTACTACAGTGCCTGAAAATGCGCTGTGCTGTAGGAGGAAACAGCAACCGCCCTTTGTCAAGAAGCTGGGATACACTGGAATATGCAAGGTCATGTGCCAGGAAGCCTCACATCTTCAATAAAGCTGGTGACACGCAGGAAACACATACATACTTATATACATATACGTATATGTTGCACTGTTTCAGCATCCATAGTTGTTTGAAAGGTACTACTTTTGCTGAGTCTATCCATGCAAAATTCTCTTTTGATGCATTATATCCAAATTTGTCTTCTCTTGCTAGCAATTTTTATTGCCTAGGTCATTTCTAGTCTACTCTATGTTCCTGTTCCTATGTTTTGCCTCATCCTGGAAGAACCACGATGCCTTTTCTCAGTGATATGACTAAGATCTGTCACATTTCTTTGCTTTCTCCCTCCTGTTGGTAGAGCATTTTAATGTGTTTTCTGCTGGAAGTGCCTTGCACCTTGAGCTTATGGCCTGTAATTCCTCGAGGAGTTTTTTCAGTGCTCAGCTGAGCCCCCAAGGGAGGTGAGGGGGCTGCAC
Source organism: Vanellus vanellus (assembly GCF_965231255.1). NCBI lineage: Eukaryota > Metazoa > Chordata > Aves > Charadriiformes > Charadriidae > Vanellus > Vanellus vanellus. Next base: position 118,009,789 of record NC_138906.1, on the reverse strand, counting down.
TGCAGTCGACACTGACTGCAGCTTTAAATCAGCTACTTAAAGCCACCAGCATTCACCACCTAACCCAGCCTTTCTTTTTCAGGTTTTGCAAGCAGACCGAGATCAATGTTGGTGTGACTTTATCATTGGCTAAAGCCCGTTCAGATATGTCTGCGTGAGCAGCCATCGTTCCTTGCCTGAAGTAGGGAGCTCCCGCAAAAAGGCCTTTTCTGTTGCACAGACGAGCTTTAGCAATGGTTAAATGTTTTGCCTAAGGACTGCATTTGTTGACCACAGTCTTAATCTCTGAGCTTCAAGCAATACTGGCCTGCGTTATTAACTGTCTGCAGGACTAGAGCTGAGGCAAAGCTGAGCCTGTTTTGTACGGCAAACAAGGAGAGAGGGTGGTGGACCAAAGGCAGGCTTAACGTAACGTGATTTAACTGCTGTAGGTTTCATGTTGACTAAATAGGAAGTTCAATGCGAAGGTAGATCACGCATTACTGACTTGGCCTAATATGGTGAACAGGATATAGTCTCATTTCTGCCTTGTGTAACTTCTGAAGTCAGCAGTTACATCAGAAACTCCGGTACCCTGGCCTTTTCTCTCATTCCGAGAGTGTATGCTTTTTAAAGGAGCACAGTCAGTGACCTAGAAAATCTAGCTGACCTTTGACTTTATTACAAGCTCTTTCACTTAATTTTTCTTAGCTTTTTCGCAAGAGGATGGGGGTAACAGTACCTGCTCGGGGAGGGCCCAGCTAACACTTGCCGAGCGTTCCCCTGCTCTTGTGTTCTTGCTGTTTGCTCATTTCCTGAAACGGGCACCACTGAAACCTCTTATAATGCACAGTCTTATTACTCTCATGTACAAGAATGCTATTTACATGATAAACACTATTACATGTAGTTTTTATAAGTATGGTAGAATGTTTTAGAGGAAGCCAATGTAGTAATTCTGTAGTTTACTGATTTTCTGTATTTAACAGGAAATCGCAATCTCTGCCAAACAGTCAGCTCTTAAGTCAGCATCAGTTTGCCATATCTCACTAAAAGCAAGAGCATTTAAATATCTTACAAAACAGGCAAGACAACATGGATATGAGGACTATGATTCCCATTTTATTAAGGATTATCAGTTTGCTTGTTTACTAAGCGTGGACATGAGCTCACATAGAGACACTTTCAAGAATTAGAGACTACAGGCTTTTGAAGAGAGAAAAAATTATCTTTCAGACTTGCATGCTTGATCAGCTCAACATTATCAGGTCATACATATGCTAAGTAATTTCCATTTCACTCAACAAAAGCTAGCTGAATTCCAAAATATGTGACACAACAAATGCAGGAAGAAGAAATTACCTATTTTTAGTTTATTTGTTATCGGGATGAAAAAAGAAACTAAAACATTGTGTTCAATGCACTATGATTGGTTACGTAGGATGGAACTTTGTATGATTTCTAAGAGGCCAATGCTAGAAATACACAAAGTTCCTAATCATATAGATAGAAATAGTCTGACAGCAATTCATGAAAATGGGCTTCAAGATACAAGCATGTGAATGAGCGTTCACTGGATTAGAAACTATTACATTACACTCTCAAGTTACAACGTGAGCACTCCATCACACCAGACGCTTAACCCAGACCTGCTTTTAAAATTCGAATTTATTTTCCCTTTTGCTCTTTGTAGCCAAAGCCTCCCTTTTACGTTTTCAAAGCAGTGCTCAGAGTTTCCTAGACAGCTGGGTAAAGTACATCCCACACAAATTCTGTTCTATTCAAGACAGACAGACCAGCACTTTTACTCCACCATAGTCGTGAGAAAAGCTTGGTCTGACAGACGTGTTTGAAACACACCAAGTTTGCAGGTAGCTGAACACAAACACAGCAGCTGCCCTCACCACAAACACCGGTAGAGGTACTGGAGTATACTCTTCTAGTGGCAAGAACCTTCACTAGCAAATAAACGCCCAGCTCTCCTATCTCTGTGCATTCTCTGAGTTGCCAAGCAAATGGGATGGTGCTTCTCCCCACTTACTGTGTCGAAGCTGGGCTGCTGTAAAAAAAGTAATGCAAGATGCAAAGGGCAAGTGAGATTAAGACCCATGTAGCTTTGTTGCCAGGATGCCTTCAGAGGATGGAAGAAGTTTTGCATTTCCAAGAGTACCTACACGTTTTCCCATAGACATTGGATGAAACATGTAAGCAACATCTGGAGCACGGCTCAGGACCGCGTCACTTCAGGCTTCCTCTTCCTTACTCTGTTACAGGCCTCATGAATTTTGCATGCTTTACAGCTAGGTGCCTCGATTCACCCTGCTGAGGCCTGGTGTTGTCCCTGTTTATGTTTTAATGTCTAAACCGCGTCCCTAAGAGCACTGCCAATTAGGCTTTGTAACTCTAGTGATGATTTTCACCTTGTTTAATATGAGGACTGTAAGAAGCATTCTCTTTGTATTTTAAGAATTACTTGCAGCATCACATATGAAATGATCCCAAGCCTACACCCTGTAGCTTGCGGAGTACGCAAGATGTACTCTTTGGACTGTGGTTGTTGAAATGGAACATCTGCATTTCCAAGAACAACCAAACCCTCTGAATCAAAGGGCTGTGGTAATAGCCAGCGCAAAACGAGTGAAAGTAAACATGAGTGTAACATTGTTGTAGCATGTATTTTTGCTTTAACCCTACATACTTCTCATTAGAAAACAAAAACAAAGATGCAGGCAGCTGCAGATGAGAAAAAGCAAAATGTACAATGTAATTTCTTTTTTCTCTGAATAAAGCTAGATAGCAAGTACTGACCATCCATGATCGAATAGCTCAAATGTCCTAGCACTTGGCTATAGATCATTTGTTTCTTAGCCATGACTTTGGAAACAACTCAGTGTTAGCGGTTCAGGTTTGCTACTGGCAACTGTTCAGTGACCAGGGATTAATGACTTGACATTCCCTACATAATTTTTAGTGATCTTTGTAAAAACGCCATTGCCATTTCTGGAACTGCAATGGAAGTCAAAGGACTGAACCAGTACAGCGGCCTTTGTCCGACACTATTTGAAATCATTACTTTACTGGAGTTTCCTTATTTGAAGAAAACAGTCCCTGCTGGAGCCTGGGAGTAAGGTTGAAACTAGAAACACCAAGACAGGCTGCACGGGTTATATGGATCTCTCTATACATGTATATACATGTACATACACACTGTCTCTCTCTATTCTTTCCCAGTTAGGTGTGCTACCTTGCACATGGCTCTTGTCAGGAAACAAACTGGAACGGTCCGGACGTCTGGTGTTGGGGAAGGCGGCCTCTCCTTCCCCGGGGGAACAGGGGATTGGCACAGCGGCAGCCGTTGGAAGGGATCTCTGGAGGTCAACTTCTCCAGCGCCCCTGCTCCGGCAGGGCAGACGGCTTTTGAACACCTCCGAGCACGAAGACCGCAGAAACTCCCCGGGCACCCGGAGCTGGGGTGACCTCACAGGCACCTGTCCCCCCTCCCAGCAGCGAGCGGAGGCCCGCGGGGCTCAACGCCGACCCGGCTGACGGCGGAGCCGGGCCCGCGGCGCTACCGGGGGGGCCCCTCGCGCAGCTTCCCGCAGCGGGAGGCGCGGGCAGCTCTGAGGAAGCCGGGGCAGACGTACGGCGGGCAACGTCCTCCCCCGGGGCCGACCCCTGACTGGAGTCAGGCGGCTTTCCCCGCCGCCCGTCGCTCCGCTCGCGCCTCCGCCTTCCCTCCCGGGAGGGCTCAGCGCCTCCTCCGCCACCGCTGGGCTGTCAAACCTGCCCCCCCCACCGGAGCCGCGTCCCGCCGCTCCCGCCGTCCCGTCGCCGCCGCCGCAGCCCCTCCCGCTCTCCCGCCTTATTCCTGCCCGGGGCACGCGCGCGCCCCCTCCGGCCGCCGAGCGGCGGCGGACAGGGGCGGGCGGGAGGAGGAGGAGGAGCCGCGGCGGTGGCAGCGGCAGCGGCAGCGGCGGCGGCGGTGGCGGGCGCCCCCGCCTCGCGCTCATACCTTCTCTGCCTCCTTCACCCCCTCCCTGCCCGGGCCGCAGCCGTTCCCTCCGCGCATGCGCCCTGCGCCTCCCTCCCAACCGCCTCCCCCCCCCCCCCCCCCCGACTGTTCAAACAGGAAGGCGGACATGTTGGTGTCTTTCGCAGGTTTCCTCACAGCCGCCGCAGCCGGACCTTACGCTCTCCCCTCCTCTTGAGCCACCTCCTTTTCCTCCTCCCTCTCACGCCGCAACCTCGGGTCGGTCTTGAATTGGTCCGGGCTGCCATCCCGAACGTGAGGTGGGGGAGGTGAGAAGCGGAGCCCGGCGTTGGCAGCGGGCGGGAGGCAGCGAGGAGCCGCCGGCGGCCGCCCAGCGAGGAGGAGGAGGAGGAGAAGAAGAGGAAGAAAGATGCTGTTGCCGTCGTTCCACCGTTAAAGTGACTCGTCCCGTCCCCGCGGGGGACAACCGCAGCGGGGGCCGGGGCGGCCTGTGCGCGCAGCTGGCAGCCCTGCGCTCCCCGCCCGCCCGCCGGTAGCAGGCAGGGCACAGCCGAGGAGAGGGGCAGCCTCTCCCCCGGGCCCGCCGCGGGCTCCCTCGCTCTGTGCCCATGGAAGGACCGACCCCACGGCGCTGAGACACGCCGCCGAGAGGATTTTCCAACGGTTTTTTCTTTTCTCTCATTTTTTTGCCTTGTTGGTGTCCCTGCACGCTTTTTTTTATCATTTTTTTTGGTCTTTTTCTGTTGTTGTTGCTTTTTCTTTTGGTTTTCCGCAAAGAAAAGCTGCGCTTCGGAACCTGGCACCGACCCGCCGCCGCTCCTGCAGGGCGAGGAGGAGGAGGAACCGCTACGCTGGCTCCCAGAGCGGCTTCTCCGGCTGGGAAAATGAGGTTGCTGAGACGCTGGGGCCCGAGTAGAGGAGGGAGGGAGAGGAAACCTGCTGCTGCGGAGTTGTGAGCAGCCCAGGAAAGTGCGTGCGTGCGTGGAGGAGGGGGGGAGAAGCAGCCTCGTCCCCTTCCCCCCCCCCCCCCCCCCCCCGCCGCCGCCCCGCGGACTCTCCGGTTTTTCTCTCCCCTCGGCGGGGCAGCGTGGGGGACTTGCCTCAGAGACTTCTGTGATTGAAAGGATTTTGCAGGAAGCGCTCCTCAGCCTGGTGTATGTAGGCTGTGTAGTTTCTCTTTTGTGCTCGCTCGTTCCTGTTTTTTGTTTTGTTTTGTTTTTTTTTCCATTATTTTTAACCTTACTTTGCTCTGGAATAAGGGAAACTTTTTATCTCCGGAAACATGTCGACGGGAGAAAGTTTTGAGTCTCGGTTTGAAAAAATCGACGTGACTTTAAAGGATCCCAAATCCGAAGTGAACGTGGACTGTTTGCTGGTGAGTAGGGAGCGCCGATGGGCCGCCGGTCCGTCTCCCCGAATTTCTTACCCTGTGGGACCGAATCTCGCACTCCCGGCTGAGTCACCACCCTGCTCAGCTCCGCACTGGTGTTTTGTTTACTCAGCGTTGAGCTGAGGGTGCGTGAATGTCTCTTGTGTAGGGAGAGCGGCTTTCATGCCAAGGAGGCACCCGCCCAGTCCTGCCTCAGACTTGTCAACTCTCTCGCTTCGTGCACCTTTCTTCACCGGCTGTCATAAGGGGCGGCGGACGCTTTGTACAAAGGCGTTATTCGTGAGTGCCGGTCCTGTATGTGAGCGGGAGACGGTGAATGGCTCTGATATACCAATAATCTCTTCAGCAACTTTTTTTTTGTTGTTTGAGAGTGAGGTCCTCATAAGTTGCGGTTAAGCACTGCACCACTGACTTCTGCCTGTTTAGCATAGATACTTTCAAATGTGAACTAATGACGTGTAAAACACAGCTCTAAGATTAATATACCATTACAGGTGGGGAAGTAGTCATGGCAGGGGTTTAAATGCATTTTAAACTAATTGGTGTGCTAGGCCTGGGATAGAGAGCTGCTTGCTCATTGTTTCCCTACTTGATCATACTTGATGGTTCAGTGGTATGAACCAGTGCTGTCAGTGTTGTAATTGCATCATAAGAAAGCAAACCATAACATTTCCTGACATAAAACCAACATAATTTGATAGTTGCCTTACAAAAGTGGATGATATTTCAGTTTTGATTAGAAAGCAACTCAACAAAGCGTATACTAAATCCAGCCAATTTGGGATGTAGGTGGGTACTTTGATATGCCTAGAGATGCCTGTAAATAGGAGCAAATTGTAACTTGTGCTTCTATGCTGAAGTAGAAAATTTATTTTCTTTGTAGCAAAGGATAAACGTTTTTAGTGTGTTTTTTTTTTTTTTTCCTGGCTTTCTGTTGTCAGAGAGGAGAACAAGTAAATTGAATTTGTTCCTAGTATGAACTCTAACATTTGGTTTTGGGGGGGAAGGGAGGCATGAGGGTGGAGATAGTTATTCATTGTCTGCTGTGTGGCTTTTAGCAGAGAACTTGCTTCAACATAAGGTGGTGCAGAGTCTAGTTGGAGGTCTGTAACAAGTAATGGTCTTCAGGGGTCAGTAGTGGGTCCAGTCCTGTTCAATATATTCATCAATGACCTGGATGAAGGGATAGAGTGTACCCTCAGCAAGTTTGCTGATGACACAAAACTGGGAGGGGTGGCTGACATGCCTGAAGGCTGTGCTGCCATACAGCATGACCCAGACAGGTTGGACAATTGGGTGGAGAGGAACCTAACGAAGTTCAACAAAGGCAAGTGTAGAGTACTGCATCTGAGGAGAAATAACCCCATGCATCGGTACAGGTTAGGGGCTGACTTCCTGGAGAGCAGCTCTGTGGAAAGGGACCTGGGTGGACAACAGGATGACCATGAGCCAGCCAATGTGCCCTTGTGGCCAAGAAGGCCAGTGGCATCCTGGGGTGCATCAAGAAGAGTGTGGCCAGCAGGTCGAGGGAGATCATCCTCCCCCTCTGCTGTGGCCTGGTGAGGCCACATCTGGAGTACTGTGTCCAGTTCCGGGCTCCCCGATTCAAGAAGGACAAGGAACTGCTGGAGAGGGTCCAGCAAAGGGCTACAAAGATAAGGGGACTGGAGCATCTTTCTTACGAGGAAAGACTGAGGGACTTGGTTCTTTTTAGTCTGGAGAAAAGAAAACTGATGGGGGATCTTACCCATACTTATGAATACTTAAAGGGTGGGTGCCAGGAGGATGGGGCCAGGCTCTTTTCAGTGGTGCCCAGTGATAAGACAAGAGGTAATGGGCACAAACTTGAACATAGGAAGTTCCATCTTAACATGAGGAACTTCTTTCCTTTGAGGGTGGCAGAGCACTGGAACAGGCTGCCCAGAGAGGTTGTGGAGTCTTCAACTCTGGAGACATTCAGAACCCACCTGGACGCCATCCTGTGCAACCTGCTGTAGGTGACCCTGCTCTGGCAGGCGAGTTGGATTAGATGGTCCCCGGAGGTCCCTTCCAACCCTGGCCATTCTGTGACTCTGTGGCAGAGAAGTGAAACAAATCTAATGAAAGAATCTCTACAAGTTTGTGTACACTGTTTAGCTTAGTACTGATTTGTGAGCTTCTGAAGTGTTGACAGAGCCTTGTGGATGTTGCTGCCACAAGGGAAAATAGCATTGCATCTTCCAGTGAACTTGCTTCTTTTGATCCAGTTTACATATCTGTCATCTTAGAACCACAGCTAATGAGAAGAGCTCTGATGGCTAGGATATACTGTGTCAATTTTGGTAACTCAAGACTACTGTCAAATCAGACATTTTTACACCCAGCTTCTATAGATAGTTGTTAGGAGTATAGATCAGTTAAGAGTCCAGAGTTTTATGTTAACCATGACTTAATTTGCTAGTCTGTGCTTTAATGCTGGCCATACTATAGGGACCTTCCTACAGTGGTAGTAAGGAGGTTTCAGGTATCAAACATGCAGTTGATAGTATCTTTGACTGTATTCCTTCACCTTTTAATCAGTTTAAGGATTTGCCCCTTTTCAGTTATCTTAATTGCGATTTGGAGCTAAGCTGTAGTCAGTTTGGGAATGACCTTGTTGGGATGCTTCCTGTCACGCTTGTGTAAAGTTTTAGAACATGCATTTGTATCCAGATCTTAAGAATGTCCTTTAAAGTGACATTTTTTTTTAAGAAATCTGCTGAGATTTTTGGGCATACCTTTGCATATTCTTTTAAAACATCTTCTTATGGTATAGTCATCAGAATTCTGTTGTCTTTTTCTTTTTTAGCTAGCCCTAGTTACAGGTACTGTTCTTGTAAACTAATACCAATTAAAAAAGAAAGTGCTGCTTCTGAAGAAATCAGCTGGTAGGTTAACTTCCTATGTGTTTGGTTACTATGTCAGTCTCTCTGCTGGCTGGACTTTTACTTTGTTTCATATCTCTCATCCTGATGAGAGCCCTGGTTCTTGGGCTCTTTTCTGTAGAATTTAAGTATCCTACCACTTTCTAAAGAGTTTAAATATTATACACCAATTCTTAGTGTGATGATTCATACTACAAGCATCATTCTTGGTCCAAGGTACTATTTTTATATCAAATCCATTAAAGTCTGTGAGGATATGTTTGTAAGGAGGAAATGCTTGAGTGTAGGTGTAATCAACCTGCACTTAAAATATCTTCTAAGATGAACACTGTATTCCCCTCCCTACAACCCCCAGTTAAAGAGGGAGACTTGTCAGTCTCTAGGCCTGGTATACTTGAAAATAAAACCATGTTTTTATGATAGACTACATACCAAAAAAAAATTTCCTTTTTTATAAAACCTAATAAATCTAAAAACCTTTTTTCCTTTGATTAAAGTTGTGAATTGATGTTATAAATAATTGCTTTCACTTTTCCTGAGCAAAGGTGTTAGCTAACTGTGTGTGTCTGAATGGTGATATATGAGTAACTGATGCGTGGACACTTTAAATTCAGCATCTGATGTTCTATAGATGTAGGCTTAAAATACTTGAGTTCCTTTAGATTTAAGAAACACATTTTTTTGGCTGTGTGAAGAAAAGTTGCAGCAATGTCTTTGGATTCTCTTGGGATGGTTTTAACCTCTTAAGCTTTACTTCACTCTGCTTCTGTTCTTACTGTTCTTCCCCATCAGTTTTTAGCCCCTGTAGACTAAAATGCAGGCATGGAATAACCTTTAAATCAGTTTTGTAATCATTTTTGGTTTTGTAAACATCATAAGCTAGGCTCTGTATGCTAGAAAGATTCTAAATTTATATGTGAAGTAGTATGAGAACAGTAAGAAATGATGGGGGGGGGGCTGGTACAAAGGGAGGTGGGTTACTGTTTCAGGAAGGTGTGGGAGAAGAGTGCTGACAACAGAGCAGGTGGAAAAGACACACTGAGGACTATATAACTTCAATTTACATGCTGCAGGAAGGAAATTCATACAGCTGAGGTGCAGGAGAGAGATGTGTTTATTTTTCCTGTTTTCTCTTATGCAACTATAATAAAAACAGAGTAAGAAAACAGACTAAGTTGCAACTGTCTGTGACTAAACTCGTTGGTTTCTTTGGGGCTTCTGTGTGCTTGATTTAGTACTAGGCTGGGAAATCATAGATAGGCTGCCTTTTTTTGAGCCGTGAGAAAGCCAAAGCCTAAGTTATGCATAAAGCATGTGCCACAGCGTAGCGTAGTGCTTTTTTTTCAATATGTCAGGTACTAGGATTCCTACTGTCCTGAAAAGATCTAGTAAGACTGGGAAGGCTGCATTAGATAGGTAATCACACCCTAGGGTGTGCAATGATCAGATATGGGTGAGTACCATAGGTGTGATAAGTAGAGCCAAAGGTAATGTAAGTAACTAGCTATTAACTTTAGTGTCTCATTAATGATATTAAGCAGTGGAAAGTAGTATTCAATGAGCATACTTCTACGACAATTTTGGAATAAAAACAGATTTCTTACTTCTCTGTGCTTCTTCCTAAATCCCTGGGGTTTATGAGCTTCCAGTTTTTGGAGAGTGGGGAGGGAGGGATGTAACGTGAGTGGATGGGGGACACCTTGACCTGAAGCTGCTTATACCTGTTATTCAAAAATAACTAGTATATTTTCATGAAATTGTTTTTGGTGCTCTCTGCTCTAATGATAACTCACAAAGAGTCTCTTCATGTTTTATGTAGACACTTGAGTAACTCAATTATTCAAGTACTTAGTCAATTACTTGAGTAATTGATTTTTAAAACTTCAGACTTTTGATGGTCTTAATCTTTAAAGATGTCGAATGTTTCACTTGTTCAGCAGTTTGGCTTCAAATTAACTGACAACAGTAAACACTGCATATGACAAACTTGGTTTATCTAGTCTCAAGAGGTTTCCATTTTTGCTGCACCAAAATTATAGAAGTGTAGAGCTTGATTCACCTGTTTTTCTGAGGTCTATTGTCTATTTCCTATTCAGCTGGATGAATTCATGTTCATCTGTCTTTTCCTGTAAAAGGTGAGAAGATCTCATCCTCTTTGGGATTTGGAATTCTAAACTCTATTGTCACTAGACCTTCCCCCTGCTCCACCTGGCTTAGAGAGCACTTCTGAAGACCTTATGGTCAGGGATTTGGTAAATAAATAAAAAATAAATAAAAAGTAAATAATCGAAGTACTTTACTTCAGAAGTTCTTATTTTCGACAGTTATTTTGCTATATCACCTTCACTGAAACCATGCTAACTATGCTCATAGAATCTGAGTGAAAAAATGCTAGAGAAACTTGGTATCTGAGAAGCTTGCTTGTTTGCTAATGAAGCTCATGCATAGAAGAGGCAGAGTTTGAACATTTGCAGAGTGTCAGCTTCAGAATGCTGTAAGTTGTCTGGAGGTAGTTCAAAATAAGGGGGAATGTCATGATTGACTAAATCTCGTTGGACACATTTCTACCATTCTTTAGATCCAAGTGCATGGTCCTGTGCTTGAGTTGGGGCAATTGCAAGTATCAGTACAGACTGGGTTTGGTGTTGAATGGATTGAGAGCAGCTATGTGGAGAAAGACTTGGGAGATATTCTGAGAGAATATCTGAATATCTCTCTCCTGACAGAGAGCCTTTTTACCAGAGCCTGTAGTGACAAGACAAGGGTCCATGGTTTTAAACTGAAAGAGAGTAGATTTAGATTGTACATAACAAAGTTGTTGGTTTTGTGTGGTTTTTTTTTTGTTTTTTTTTTTTTTTTTTTAAACTATGAGTGTGGTAAGACACTGGAAGATGTTGCCCAGAGAGGCTGTGAATGCCCCATCCCTAGAAGTGTTCAAGGTGAGGTTGGATGGGGCTTTGAGCAACCTGATCGAGTGAAAGATGTCCTTGCCTATGGCCACGGGAGTTAGAACTAGATGACCTTCAAAGGTCTCTTCCAACCCAAATGATTCTGTGATTCTGTCTAAAATAAGACTTCTGGCTTAGAAATATAATTCTGTCTCTTCAAGTTACCATATCCAAGCTTTATGTGCAAAACTGATTATAATTGCAGGTTAATATTGCTCGTTCATCCCTAAGAATTGTGAAATTCATGATGAAATAAGTAACTCGGTGGATTCTCATTTCAGGTTGCACCTCTTAGAAGACACTTAATATTACGTGAGCCTCTAGAGAGTTAACAGTAGAGATGATAGGGCTGTCAAAAAGTTAGCATTTGATTTGCAGTAGGTTTTATACAGGAATAACAGTTAACTTAAACAATTCTGCTCATAAAACTAGAGGCTGTAGGAATATAATTATTTTTTTTCCTGTAAAAAGTTTTAATCAAGAATGACAATAGGAAGTTGATATTAAGACACATTAAGACACATTTCAACAAGAGGAATAAAAAAAGAACCCCAAACCCTGTAGTAGATTATAAATGCTCTTATCAAGTAAAAATATTTGTAAACAATGTCCTTTTCCCTGGCAACTGCAGAGTGTTTTGGTTTTTTGGGGGTGGTGGGAAGGAAGAGGGAAACACCTGGAATTTGTTTGTTAGACAAATTGAAAATCAACCTGTTGGTCTGTAAATCTTTGAGGACAATGATAGCTTCAGGACCCACTCATGAGACCTTAATAAATATTTAGAAGCACTGTCAGCCTCACAGTTGCTGTTATCAGAATTCCCTAGGACATATTTTAGTACTACAGAAAAATAAAATGATTTTTTTAGGTCTTTTACCAGGGAATACTGAGATGTTTGTCTTGATACAGGATGTTTATCTTGAATTTGAGAGCTCCCAAAACATGTAATTAAAAACTTTTTTTTTGTGGATGTTGCTTGATGCTATTTATTGAAACTCCTTTGTCATCTAGCAATTGCAGTTCCAAATGAAGATACTGAAAAACTGAACTTCCTTCTTTGAGAACAAAATTAGAGAATGGTTGAAAACTATTCTTTCTTTGTCTTAATTTGTCCAGTCATTCAAGCAGCAATAAAGCCAGAAGTGACTAGACAGTATTGGTAAAACTGTAAGCACTGTGCAGACAACACCCAGTTATAGCTCATTTAAAACAAGTGGAAATAATACCATCTTTTAGCTTTCTCAGTAGTCTGCCGAAATAAACACCCGAATTAACAATGGTTGAACAAGAGCTGAAACTTGTGAAGAGGGTTTTGGAGCTCTTGTGGTCCATAGTGTTTTGCTCTGCTGAGACTATTGGATCTCCTGTACTGTAATCTCAAGTTGGGTTTCTTCTTGGGCTTTTCAGTATTGACGGATATCCAAAGAATATAACATGCTGTGGTGCATCTCTAGTTACAGCAGTCTAGCGCCTGTCTAGACAAGCAGCAGTTGCTTGGTCTGGTTAGCTACCCACGTTGCTAGGGGAGAACGGGCACAAGATCGGTACCAGCTTCTAACTGGAGCACAGGTCAAAGTCTATTCTGATTCTCAAAATCTTGTAAAGGGTTGGCTTTAACTGAAAGATTGCCACTCCCTGTCAATATTTATGCAATACAAACTGTCATGGGGACAGTATGTAAGATCTCTTTACTAATAGGTCCTAATTGAAATACAACTGCTGATTTCTTTGTTTCAGCTTTCCCTCTTAAATTTCTTATATGCATTCATTTTTCTGTTTCTTTTATAGAGTTGTGAAATATGTGAAAATTTTCTTGTGTGGTTTGTTTTTTTTTTTTTTCAGTTGTGTGGTCTGAGATGATGTAAAGACCTCATGCTTGGAAACCTCTGTAGAAAACACTACACAAACTAAGGCTTTATTTTGGACTGTAGGTTGGAACTATCTAAATGTGTTTCTAGCTTGTGATTTGTGCTACAGAACTTATAATTGATCTGGAAACACAAGTAGAATTGTGTTGGAACTTGTTTTTTCCTACAGGTCTTCATGAGTCATAATAATCATTTAAAAATATAGCTAACAAATCCTCGAATTCTAGTAGTATGCAAATATTGAGTAATTACTCATCTTTATCTTTTTTCTTTTAGAGCTGCATAGTATTCAGATAGTACTGCTTTGTATTCAGATGCATTAAAATCTAAGGTATGAATATATTCAGAGGAAAACTGATACTTCCTGATAAAGTCTATTGATGTTAGATATCTACATATAAAATGCATTAGTACAAGATAGCTGTTTTCCCGTGTAGTCACTGACTGCTATGAAAATACTGTTTCTGTGGAGGCTGGGCTTCTTTTTTACAAGTAAATAATGACCAAAAAAAAGCCCTGACTACACAAAATTAAGTATGTCATCTGGAATGCACTTTCCAAAGAAGAAGAGGCCAGAAGCTGCTCCTGACATCTGGAGATTTCAGCTAGGAAATTTTTCCCTGTTTTGTGGTTGGGGAAGTTATGTTTTTCAGAAGATAGTAGGACTTGTATTGTAGCTGTAATGGTTATTTCAAATGGGAAAATGTGAAAGGTCAGGGCATTCACCCCATATAGGCCACTGATAGATGATGCTACACTTAGTACTCCAAGGAAATGGAGATCTTGAGACAAAACCAGGTTCTTTATTTTATGTCCATATTTTTGTTAGAAGCTTGTAAAGAAAACTTAAAAAAAAAAAATCTTTCTTCTCTCTAAATTAGTTACTTTGGCAGATGATTTGGAAGTCTGCCTTTTTAATATTTAATACTAAGTGCACATTGAAAGTAGTATTTTGTTGGGTATGAATTATTTCACAAAATGAAAGGTCTGGAGGACATCTTGTCTAACCCTCTTGCTCTGGGAGGGCCACCCAGAACAGGTTGCCCAGGATGGATTTTGGGTATCTCAAAGGTGCTAAAGTCCCCAGTCTCTCTGGGCAACCTATAATTTTCCACTTCTCAGCAGTACATTTACTTAGTTGATGCTTCATAGCAGAGAATAAAATTCACCCAAACTAAACAGAAAAATACTCATTTTGCATTAATTTGCAGAGTTCCCTGAGTGTTTTAGTCTTCTTAACTTGGTCAGTAAACCTCTTAGTAGCCCAAATCGTTTTCTGAAAGGCATCTCCCACAGAAGACCAGAGGAACTTTCTGCATCAAGGCAATTGTAGATTTGGAGATTTTAAGCATAAGGGTTTGTATGTGAGGGGGCAGTTGCTGTGAATTGGTATGCTCATTAAGCTTAATTTGTGGCTGCAGTTGAAACAGATTAGATATAGAATTTTTCTGTTAGGGGAAACATTGCTCTGATGTTCAGTTTACACTCTGGGAGTGCCACTTCAGTTTTTCAGGATTCTGAACCGTGGTAGCATTATGTTTTCTGTATCTGTGTCTGTACATCATTCTCCTTCTCATGGGCAGTGAGGGAGGCTGGGTAGGACTTCCCTATTGGCATGGGAATGTGGAAGACTTTTTGATACTGATGGGGCAGGAACCTGCCCCTGAGAGATAGGTGAAGTGGGCAGAGAGACTGCCTGTGGTAGAAGCTGAAGTGCAAGGTGTCAGTACAAGTATCATCTTCCTGGAGTATGGATGACAGAGTCCAGCATGTTAATTCCACCATTGAGATCTTAGGAGCACCTTTGAGTGCAAGTGTGGGGTTGACTCTATTTTAAGGTACTTAGGAAGGGAGGAAGCCTCTCCAGCCAGGAGATGATATAGTGGATGGGGAAGATCCTTCAGGGAGGAGTGAGACTGAAGGTAGGACAATGAATTTGTGCTGGTTATACTTGCCCCATACCTTTTTGCAGATACCAGGTTGCACAGAACAATACCAGGCAGGACATGAAGCTGTAGATGAAAGTAGTGGTAATACTGGTGCCTCACAACTTTGTCCTGGTATTATGCACTGCTGTCAGTGTTAGAGGTGGAATCATTTGCTTACGAGCACTTTGTTATGAAATCTTATTATACTAATCTCTTCTTAGAAAGTAGCTTTGATTGTAGGCACACAAAGAATCTTGTCAATATTAAGCTGAGAGAATTTACTCTCCCCTTGCAAAGAGGAAAGGTTGTTTTGCCACTCCAATCTACCTAGCAGTTTGTTTATTGCTCTAATAGGTCTTTGGTGAGCTGCTGTCCTGCTCCTTAAACTCCAGTTACTACTAAGTTCATTGGTACGATGGCAATCGTTTAATTGCTAATGATATACTTTGTCATGGTCTTGGGACCATTTAAACCTCCTATTACGTGCTATATATCCTCTTTTGTAGGAATACATGGTGCCAGCCAAATGGTAGACTTATTAGGACTTGAAAGTTTTGCTCTGCTAGTATTGGCAACAATCATCATGGCTTTTGAAACGGGCTCTTGTTGCCAGCACTAGCAGAGTAAAGATGGTGACAGAAATAACAAAATGCCCATTAAGGCCTACGGAGTGAAAGCTGAACTAGTGCTGTGATTGTGTGTTTTGTTGGATTGGTTTTTTGGTTATGGTTTTGCATTTTTTTTTTTTTTTCAGTAAACTGAATTTGGAATTGGAGATGTCATTAAGATGCTAGGGTCTCTCCGCAGAGAGTAGATTAATATGCTTCGTGGAAGAGCTTTTGTCTTCTGTCTTTCACTAAAATGCTTGTGGCTATTTTCAGCCTTTCTCATACCCCGTCGGCTGTTTTGTGCATACGGTTTCTGCACATAGCATGACTTTAAGGTGTTTGGAGATGCTTTTGGCTTGTAAAATCAAATGGTTGGAGAAATCTTCAGAAGTAGACACATTGTGGTTCTGAAACAAGCTGTGAACGCTATTGTTAGGAAGACCATACATATTCAGGAGAATTCTGGGTTATTTATCTAGAGAATAGCGTTGTAACACAAAGAACATGTTTTATCAAGTAACTTGCACGCTCAGAGCTGTTAATTGATTCCACTTGGCAGATTGGATTGGAGTAAGAAAAGGACTAAAAATCTTTCTTGCTTTAATTTTTGATGTGTTTGACGAGTCTTTGACATTTTCTCCTATTCTTTCTTTTCTGTCCTAAAATGCCTTCAGGATCTCATAACAAAGCTTTTCTCCTTCTTAATGCAGTGTATACATAACACTATTTTCATTAGTAGTTTGGAATTGAGATGCAATCAAAGATGCCTTTTAGAGGAAGAATTGGAGTGTTACGATGCTGGTGCTGCTGGAGCTGCTTCGGTTCTGGGACTGCAACTGTAAATTACTCCTATGTAACTTTCTGCCGTTTGTACAATTGATTTTTGCTAGCATCAGGGAGGAGTCGGGATGGCTGCATTGTTCTTGACCTTACCTTTTCTTCTGGTCATGACAACCTCCTCTTTGAGCTCCTGGCAAAGAAGGGAGTCAGATCAACTTCACCTTCATATAAAGAAAAGTTTCTATCATGGTTCTTGATAAAGTAATGGGAAAGAAGCGTCTGAAAACCATGGATTCTAGGGGAAGGAAAAAAGGACTTTTTGTAATATCGCCTTTTTCATTGCCATTTGACAAACTCATAGGAGTGGTCAGGAATAAAAGAAAATATTGATTAAAACCGTGTATTTGCAGGTTGGGAAGTTTATTCTGATGCTTGGGAGTAGAAACTTAGTTCTTCAATTTAAGATTCAATCAGAATAGGCAGCTGAAGATTTTCCTTCAAATCAGGCTGTCTTGTACAAGGTTGACTAACTGAACCAGAGCAGGACGTCTTTCACTTTTTCTTGTGTGTTTCAAGATCAGCAAGCTTACCTTCCAGTGGTGTTGCATTATTGGCATTTTGTGGGAGGAAATAACAGTACCTAACAAAGCTGTATTTTTATAAACAAGTTGATTAAACGGTAGGTTTTCTTCTGGAAAAGAAATTTATCAGTCAAGTCTACGTTTAATTTAAAAAAAAAAAGTCTTATCAAGTAATTGGTTAGAAAAGTGGGGAAAAAAAGAAATATGGCTATGAGTTTTTGAAGAATTACTTTCTAGAAGTAATCTGATGTTTTCACAAAATATATTTGTTTTCTCAGAGGAGTTGGAATCAACATAATCTTTTTCATCACAATGGAAAAAGGCACAATCTTCTTTTCTTGACAAGTAACTTGCAACTTTGAGCTAAAGCTCATACTTAAGATCAGACAGTCTCCTGTAGATCTTGCTTGCCATGGAATTGCATCATGTTAAACAAACAGTTTTCAGATATAATGAAGTGCAGCTTATCCATCCTAGAGCTATAAATTTGAGCTGGTTTATTAGTTAAGCCTCCTTTCTTCGTCTAGAATAAAGTGAAAGCAGTGTCAACCAAAAGAGCGCATGCTTAAGTTGGGCAAGATACCTGTGTCCTCAGCTCTGCAAAACACAAGAATCATTTTTTTAATACAGAAGGGGGATGTCTGTTGTCCAGATTTCAAGTACCTCACTGCTAAGATCAGTTAATTTCTGTTTCACTTCTACTGTAGAAGAAGTAAAGAAGTAATCAAGTTCTGATACAAAGGGGAGGAATGACTAATTGGGAAGATGACAAAAGAAATAATTGCCAGTAATGCAAATCCTGTCTATTTGTAGGCTCTCAGGTGAATTCTTAAACTTGTGCAGTGGATATTTGCCTACCATAAGTTACTTCATTCTTAACAGTTTTGAAAAGTAAATTTTTATCCGTTTGACTCAGAGATTGTGGAAAGTCAATCATTTCGTTTAAATACTTTCTCTTGTTTGAGTACTAATCAAATCTTGCCTGAAAAGACAGAGTAGTTGGTTTGCCTAATATCCTCTTTTCTCCTACTATGTAGTAAATGAAATATCAATAAATAGGGAGCATCAGTGCCATATCAGACTGATATTGTCCTTTTGTACTTTTGAATATTCCTAACTGCAGAACATAAACCAGTTTTCACTTATGGGGGTGGTGGTAGGGTACAAGACCTCCAAAAAATGCCCTTTTTGTAGAGGGAAGCCTTGTCTATCCGTAAGATATAAATAAAATATGAGGTTTAGAAAACAGGCAGATAAATTAGGAAGATTATAATTAAAGATGATTTTGGCATTGGAATTGTTTGTTTGGCCTATGGTGACTTAAGTCAGGGCTTCCTGATTTCTTCAGGCTTTTTGTGAGACAGTTTTGAATTTCTATTTCCTGCATCTAAAATAAGGAAGTACTTCCCCCCACCCCTGATTTGTGGGTTTGATGGTGTGGAGGCAAGCTACTGTTTGTACTCTTTGTAAGAGGTAGGGAAATTTCACTGGTAGTACCACAGTGTATTTGAAAAACAGACATTAAGCTTTAAGCACACGTGGCAAATGTCAATGACCAAAAAAAAAATCCATGAAAAGACTTCTAAAACTTAAGTTGAAAGGTGTGAATCTGTTTATAACATACCAACGAAGATGCAATGTTAAACTGTGTTATTTTAATATAAGCCATCGCTTTCAGATTCTGAAGTATTTTGAGTTAGGGTTGTATTTTCTTAAGATACAGATGTTCCTGCAGATAAATAGGGAAACTAATTTATCTGAATGTAGACTTATGACTGCAAGATACTGTTTTTAAGTAAAGAAGATTAATTTCTCTGTGTATTAGTGTATATTAGTACATGAGCCTAAAAATTACTTTGCTTCAGTATAACAAGTAAATTTTTACAATGCCTTAACTTTTTTAGTAGCATGGAAACTAACATTCATAACATTCATTGGTCTCTAACTTTGCATAAATTGTGTGGTAGGGATTTATTGCATTTTCTAGGGGAAAAAATGGAGACAAATTAAGAAGAGCTTCATGAAATTTGATGCTTTTTATGGAAAAAGTTCAGTACTGCCTGACTGTTTGAGCTCTGTTGAGCATGTGTACGAAGCTGTTAAAATAAAGATGTATGCATTTTAATGCAGTTAAACTCATAAACTACTTTGTCCAATGCTCAGCTGATAATGCTTAGTAGTGTAACAGGAGGCTTTTCCTGTTTGCTGTAGTTTCCAGTAGTGTAATCACTGGAGGAAAGGGGGAAAGATCACTAAAATGTTCCATTAACCTAAATAGTTTTGAGAGTTGTAATAAATAAAGTCTGTTAGTTCTCTGAAATAATTTGCTGTCTTGCTAGCGTTACATATTGAATAGGTAGTGTTTTTCTACCTTAATGAATTGACGTGCAACTATTGCTTGCCTTTCTGAAAGTATGCTTCATAAATTTCCAGGAAAGCCTTTCTGTGAAAAGCCTCATTAATCACTTGAGATCATCATTAAATGAATGAGTTGGTTAGAAGGAAAAGATTTATGTTCAGTACATTCATGGTACTTTATGTATATACACACATATATATGATGAAAAATATGAAGCCCTGACATGCATTTTCCCTTAAAATAAAATGTTGTGCAAATTCAGTTGAAGCACTCTATGCTTCAGAATAATTGATAAGTTTTTGTTTTCAATACTGTGAAATTACAATTTCCTACTCTAGATTTTGTTGGAAGGAACTATGATGAGGATATTTTTATATCCTGTGTGATGACACCAAAATGGTACAAGGAGTTAGTTATCTGCATAAAGTTTGCTAATATGTAGCTGAATTCGAGTTAATTTTGGTGAGACATCAAATATACTATTTTAAACATATTTCAAAAGATCTCTTGGTGATCAGTGGTTTTTACTTAGGCTGGCAGCCTATCACAAGTGGGGTCTTCCAGGGATGGGTACTTGACCTCATGCTGTTCAACATCTCCATAAATAAATCTGGATGATGGGATTGAAAGCACCCTCACCAAGTTTGCTGATGACACTAAACTGTGTGGTGAGGTGGACCTGTCAGAAGGGAGAGCCATCTTATGGAGAGACCTGGACTGGCTGGAAGAGTAGGCAAGTAAGAACATCATGAAGTTGAAAAAAGACGAGTGCAAAGTATTGCAGCTGGGATGACATAACCGGAGAGCCCAGTACACGCTTTGGTCTCTGTGGCTGGGCCAGCCCTGCTGACCTGGGGGTCCTGGTGGACAACAAGCTGAACATGAGTCAGCAGAGCACTGCTGCAGGAACAAAGGCAAACTGGATCCTGGGCTGTATCGCCAGGGGCATTACTAGCAAAGATACAGATGTGATCATCCCATTCAGTGCTGGTCAGGCCACACCTGGAGTGCTGTGTCCAGTTCTGGTTCCCACAATTCAAGAGACACAGACTGGAGAGCATCTAAAGGAGGGTTGCAAAGGTGATTGAAGGGCTTGAGAACCTGCCTTTTAAGGGAAGGCTGAAGGAGTCTTCCCTGGAGAAGAGAAGGCTTGAGGGATCTCATCACAGTATTCCAGTACTTAAAGGGCAGCTACAAAGAGGACAGAGGCTACCTTTTTGCAAGAAGCCACATGGAGAAGACAAGGGGCAACAAGTACAAGTTGCACTGTGAGAAGTTTTCTATCTATATAAGAAAGGAATCTATGACAGTGAGAACAATCAGTCATTGTAACAACCTGGTTAGGGATGTGATAGAGTCCCCATCATTGGAGGTTTTCAAGATGCAACAGGACAAGGTGCTAGAGAATCTCATCGATACTCCCTTTCCCATGAGAGGCACTGTTTGCAGCAGTGCTACTTAAGCACACAGTAATTACATGTATTATATGTACAAATTGCCTTCTCAGATGTAGCTATTAAGGTCCTATTTTCTGAGACAACACTATACAGGATATGATATCTATGCTGAGCAGCACAACGTTCGTGTCATTTGTCTTGTAACATCAGATCTGGTCAGAATGAAAAAAAAAAAAAAAAGACAGTCTTAAGGGGAAAAATCTTTAAATCTAGTGATGTAAAGACGTGGAGGAAACTCAACCACAGAATGCATACACAAAAAATCTAATTTCTAAATGGATAAAAAGATAAACTGCTATTAGATATTTTCTTAAATATTTTTCATCCTAAATGGCAACTATAAATTGCAATTGTATCTGAATTTAAAAAAAGAAAAGATAATGGGAAAAGCAGCTCCTCTAGAGTTAATTTTTTCTCTTTGTGACATTTCTTACTGTTCAAGTGAAGATGAACTCTGTCTGGAAGGATATATTCCCAAGATTTAAACCAATAAGTTCAAATTATTCCTTTAGGTTGGGAAAAGATCTCCGCTAAGCAAAGAGGAACTTGCAAAATGATCAGGAGTTAGTAGTTCTTACACACTCAGTAGGCTTTGTCTCATGATGGCTTCAGGTGAGAAGTTGCTCAATTAGTATGTAACTCTCAAATTAAGAATTAGCGTAGAATAAAGTTTTCAGTAAGTGGGATGTAATTCTTTTTCATGAGTATGGCAGTAATACAGATAATTTGGATTATGAAAGATTGTTACAATATGCAGTCAACTGTAGGCATGCAACATGTAAGATTTACTGCATGAAGATATGGAGTTTATTTGGGCATAAAATCGTCACTTCAAGTATGCATATCAATATACTTTCAAAAGGTAACTTAAGTAATTGGTGGAATCTGGTGTCCTTCCTATGGAGCCCCAAGAATTAAAAAAAAAAAAAAAAAAAAAAAATGCCCAGCTTACATTCGAATTCCAAGTGTGGGGTGATCTATAACAACAATCCCCAGGTCAGAGAGAGCATTCATCAAGAGTGAGGCCGCAGTCTTGCTGCAACAGCATCTTGTGTCTATTTTGTAGATCAGTGTCTCAATACAGCTGCTGCCCATGTGCTACATGCAGTATCCATAGTACTTAGGTATATGCCTTTTAAAATTTACCTGCCTTTTATGTTTTGGGTTTTTCAGGGTGGGGGGTGGGCAGCTATAATTAATAGCAGGAGATGTATTAGATAAAATAGAAATGCATCAGAAAAACTGAGTGCAAAAAGCAAGTCAAATTCCAGCTAGTGCTTTTGGTCTTTTCTCGGTTGCAGTTATGTAAGGCTGTTGGCATCCTCCATTCACTTTTGAAGAAAGTAGCTGCTCCAACATCTGCTGTGCCAAATGGGCAAATTCAAGCACAGTTACTGTGGTGTGACAAGGAAAAAAGGTTAAATCAGGGTATCTTTTAGTCATCATTTCACCATCCACTTTCTGTTTGTATTTCAACTAGTTCAGAATAGAATGTGTTTGTAGTTGACTTTTGACAGAAATGAAGATGTAAGCTACATTTATCTTTTAAGACATTTAAAAGATAAATACAGACACTTTTTAACAAAAGGAGGGAATTTATTCTGAGGATGGGATAAGAAGTGTAAGATATAATATGTTATTGTTGGCTTTGCCATTCTTAAGATCTTACTGCTGGCTCTGCCATACATAATGATGGCTTTGGCACTTTAGTAATTAAAAATCATATGTTTTTGACATGCTCGTGATATTGAACAGTGTTTGGAACCAGAGTGAGTCAGCTTGTAGGATTTTCAGAAGATTTTCAGTTGTTAAGATTCAGTTTTACGTAGAAATAGTATGTGAGAATTTAGAACTACTCCACTCTGCTCTTTTTGTGAATTTTCTTGCTCTTGTTTTCTGGACAGCCATGAACTTTCATATTGGTTTTCCCAAGGAATAACTTGTCTGTGCATAGATGGGTTTGGTTTGACTTGATGTTAATCTTCTACTGTGTTCTTATTTCCTTATGGTGATATGTACAAAAAGAGGTATAGTTAATGATACCGTGATACAGTAATCTTTCAACGTGCATTCTCATTTATAAAAATTGGCTTTTAAATGAATCTGTTAAACTGGACTAAGTGTCGTCTTCTAGAGAATAAATGGATTAAGAGGTTTTTCAATGAGGTAATATTATATGAGAGTTGAGACTTATCATATCTTAGTTCAACAGGTAGAGCAACGGACAAAGTTATTAAGAAAGGACCAGTTTAAGTCCTTGTCCCTTAAACCCAGCTTGGAAGGAGTAAAAAAGTAAGCATGAAATACTTGAATGTGTTATGTTCTTAAAGTTGATCTACAGTGATTTAAAAAAGAGAAGAAATTAAGTTCGTTATTATTTGTTCCAAGGCGTACAACATGGTATCTTTACTGAAGCAAGTAAGGGGAGTTTTGAGTGTGTTGTGCGTGATTCTATTAGATGAAACGCTGCATTGCTTGTCTTCTCTGAAGACTTTGTCTTAAGTGTAGGGCTTTGCATAATCAACTGCTTGTAATTTTTCAAGTGCAAGAGTGTGTGTCTCTTGCACTTGGTTCTTCTTATTTCTCCTGCCAAGCAAATAATTTTTAAAATGTGAATCAAAATGCAAGTGATAGGTCAGGGTTTTTATTATTTTTAAGGGTTGGCTGTTTGGATGCGTAAATGTATGTATACAGAATGTATACACACACAGACGCTTCCTGCTGTTAGACCTGTTTCTACTGCCAAGTGGTTGTTTTTTCCTTTTTTTAAATCAAACCGCTTATCTGTAATTCAGAGTCTAGTTAACTTTAATAATAGAGTTGACTTCAATGCCAGTGCATTTTGTTTGAATACCACAAAAGATGTAACCGTTTTCTTAATTTCCTCTTAAGTCTCTGAAGCTAAGTTATTATGTTGAGTTATAAAATGACCATGGTTGGTAACAAGCATCTGTTTCCAAGATGACTGTTTACATGCATTTATTTATGTACTTCAGAAATTGGCTCTGTGGTCCAGCAGGGGCTTCTGGAAAGTGAAGTGCAGGAGATCTGACAAAAGCTTACCTCTGAATTCTTGAGAGGATACTACTGCTTTTTAATTATGTTGTGGAATATTGCTTGTTGATATTTTGTAGTATTTAGAAATTGGGAACCTGCTTTACTAGGTGTTCTACAAACACAGAGTTTATGTAGATGGGAAGCAGCAGGTACTACCTGATCAGACTGGACATGGCTTTTGAACCACTGGTTCAAAATATATATATACGCTAGGTATCACAGTGACTCTTAGTTCATGTAGATTTTCAAGAAAGTATTGCACTTTTTATGGCTTTTTTTTTTTAATTGGGTGCTGGAAAAATGATTTCGTAAGACAAATGCTGGGAAAAAAATCATATAGAAGTTGGATGCACGTCAAACAGCCTTTCATTAGCTTTTGTTTTATTTTTAAGAAAACATGTTTTCATCAGTTTTGTGCTCTGCTTAATGAGAAACTGTCACAGCTGCTCAAAATGGTCTGTGGGACGAGGGAACAGAAAATGTAATGTTAGTGTGCTCTGATTTGTTTCATGGCAGGTTTTACAAAAGTAAAATACAAATAGTATTGTAGAATACAAAAGTATTGCTTGCCCTTGTCTCCTATAGAGATTAAGTTAATCAGCCCAAGCTCAGCCTTGCTCCCTTGTAAGGACAGGCAGGAGAGACTTTGACAAGATTCCATGGTAGTGGCAGCAGTCCAGACGGCCCTGGCTGTCTTTCCTCTTGGGCTAAGATTTGTTTTCTCCCCTCTTCTAAACCTAAAAGAAAATCATGCCTTTGGAGGACATTAATATCAATCTACTGGATTCTCTTTGGGCAGGGGGGTGTTTTTCCCAAGTTCTGAAGTGTGAGAACAATATTAAGGAAGAGCTGACATACGCGTTCATATCAATGTAGCTGGAAAACTTGGTGGAAGAGTTGTTTTTCAGCTATTTCTTAGTATTTTAGTATTTTTCATCCCTACGATAGCAGCATATAAGCTTGGTGAAAATACCTAGTGTTCTAAAAGTTGAACACCACTGTTTTATGAAGTTCTGCTGTCTCTTGCTTGAGCAACTGTATTAGAAATGTGCATCTCACGCTTGAGCAACTGTATTGGAAATGTTGGGACATAGTTTGTTTCTTCGTATACGAAATTAATGGCTTTATTTTTCCTCAAGCTTGAGTCTCAAGTCTAGAAAGGAACAGAGAAACTTATTTGCATGTCCCTACATGAACTTGCAAACCTAGTAAATCACAATATCTCTGGGCCCTTTCTAAATTAAAAATGTTGGATCCTACTAATGAATTTATAATACTTCCTTTCTTCCTTCAGTCTTGAAATACTGTTCTTGAAAATCCCAGGTAAAGTGACTTGTATTGTTGTAGTGTTACATATGATAAAATCCTTACTGATTATAATGTGAGAAACTTGCAAATGGAAAAAGACACCCTAAGTTTCCATGGATACCTTTGGTTCTGTTCTGTCATTTCAGTACTTGAATATGGAACCATGTTTTCTTGTAGATTTTGATTTTGTAGTTACACCTCTCTTGTTTACATGCAGTCCAAAGCCTTCAAGATTTTAGTCATGACTGTCCTACAGTGTCAGAAAGGGTAAAAAGATTGCTTAGAAGAGACTGGTTTTAAGTAGTGTTGAAGTATTTCTTGACCTGAAATTGATCACTATTACTGTCTTGAAAATACACATAAACCAGTATTAATTAAAAATTGTGTTACTAATGTAATCGTCTGTACTTTTTTTCTTCAAGTGGATTTTGAAAAAGAGCAATTTTTTTAATTGGTTAAAGGTAATGGGTAAAAGCATGTTGTTGTAGGTCAGTTTATAAATGTAATGCATTGGATTCTGGAGTCTGGAAACAAGTTGTTAGCAGAAAGTTTGTTCTATATTAGCAGTGCAAATCCCTGAAAAATTTACTGTTTTGTTCCTGATAGTAACAAAATCCTGTCAATTCTGAAGAATCTTTGTACTTGGCGGTTCAAGTAATTTATCTATATCTAAAATTATTCTCATGGAATTTTTATTACTTTTTTTAAAAAAAAATTACTTCAAAATCATTCTTCTGGCTATATTAATAATGGAGAAAAGAATAAATATAGAAATAATATAAATATAGAAAAATGTTGGTTCTATGTTTTCTGTTTTATTGAAAGTGAAGTTTTTTTCTTTTAATCAATACACGGGCTTTGCTAGGGTTTGCATTATGAAACTGCGTAAGGATGCACAAATTCTTAAGTACTGTTAAGTTCTTGTTTAGTGGCATATTTCAAATATCTGTTTGACGTGTGATTGCTTGTGATGGAATGTTTATTGCAGAAATGCAGCTAGAGCTCTGACAGGAGATTGCACAATCGGAGAAGCTTCTCAGAGTTGATACTCTGCTTGAGATGTGCGCAACTTCCCATATTGTTTTTTTTCAGACTGTGGGTTGCATGTGACACTAAAGAAAGGTGTATAGCTTTACAAATTACTATTTCAGTTGCTACAAAGTGTTTTTAGTATAATTCTTTCATAACCTTCATTTTTGGACTGCTGTCATGGCTATTCACCTCTAATTGAAAAAGTGTTTTGACTTGTTCTTCCAGAGTTTTAGGGAAGAATTTTCCTTTTGGGGGGGAGGGGTAAGGGAGATTTTGTGCAGTGTTTCCAGACTGCTGGAAAAATTATGATGTTCTCACTTTTTCTTGGAAAGTTATTCATTTAATTGTCTGCCCTCTGCTAAAAAAATTAAGTTCTTTTTTGTCTTTCTCTCAGTTTGTCTAGCCTCTATCTCCAGTCACAGTGTTCTTTTTTGTGGGCTAAATGGTATTACTAATAATAGTTTGGTTTTTTTTTTTTTTTCTTTGATATAACTTCTTGGAGAGTCTTTTCTAGAGTAGTTATTGAACTGATATAATCTCCAGAGACTGAGTTGTCAAGGCTAAAGATAGAACTTACCTTCTTATTGTTTTATAGCTTATTGTTTCTATCTACAGTTATCACACAGTTTTGTTTGCAGCAAACAATCCAGGTCAGGTGACAACAGGTACTGTATGGCTGATGAGGTATTGTTGCTTTATAGAAACACAAGTTACCAAGTTACCTTTCTACTGACTTTTATATTGCAAAGTTTGCTAATATGTTGTTGTTTTCTTTTTTTGTTCTTTTGTATTTTTTTTTTCCCCCTAGCAGAAATAACACTTTTCAGACAAAGGTATAGTGGGGCAGCTAGAGGCAGCAATTTAAAGTATTGATGGGAGAGCTCACTCTACTTTTACCATAATGTGTTAAGCTAAGAGACCTAAAGTGGTTTTGCATATTAAACAGCTTTTACAAGAGTTAATGCACTTTTACTTGTGTTGTTTGCAATAATGTGTTATGTTTCTTCTTATGAACATGTTGGTATCTTGCTAATTCCCATCTTGTCCAACTTTCTAAAGCTTACTTCCTGAAGTCTAGCTTCATGGATACCTGCCTGGAAAAAAATCTGACAGGCAGACAGCAATTTCCCAAGCAACAGATATGGAGGGAGTTCTGTTTCCTTTGTTAAACACCACAATTTCTTAATGGAGTTGTGCAGTCACTTTCCTTTCATTGAAGTCTTTACCTGATTCCTTGCAGGCTGCCCATTGAAGTCTAAGACTTTTGAGCTGGGACTGGAACAGTTTCTCTTTTTTCTTTCATATCTCTGATCTGTCTGTCTTCTGTACCATTTTATTGAAGGGAAGTTATGTACCAGTATTTGCCTCCATAGTGTTAATTTTAATCCATATTACTTTATCCATCTTACTTTTGCTTTCTAGTGAGTGTTCCTCAGTGTTGACTCCTATTGGTCTAAATTGGTAATTGTAAGTGTGTGTATTTAAAGTGAAGACATTAGGATTTCTAAATCAGAAGCGGTAGATCTGTGTGTGCTGCCTATGGAAGAATCTGTCCTCCCAGGATAACCAAGAAAGCTGAGGGGACCTCAAGGGATATTTGCTGAAGTAACTTAAAAGTGAGATTTAACCTTTTTTTTTTTTTTTTTTTAATTCTTAGGTAGTTACTTTACATTTTGGGTGGGGAAACAGGGCTTGACTTATATTTTTAAGGAATATGATAACTTTGAGAACTCAAAAGGATGTGAGGTCACTGTTTTGCCCCATGAGATATTTCTGTGGATAGTGTTACCCTGCTGTATGTTAGGTTGGCTGCTTATCTCCAGTTGCAGTTGTTACAGTAGCTGGGGACTCTAGACCTGTGAGGTGCTTCCTAACGCCAAGTGCTGACTTTGCTCTGGAGTGCTGCTTCCATGGTGATAGACATCAGTCAGTTCTTTAACTACCAGTACTCCCTCTTTTTTACCACTATTTAAATATATATGCCTTAAGCATACTTGCATTCAACACATTTAATACGGTTTTATTGAAAAGGGCACTTTTAAGAAATTGCACTTATGCTTTATTTAATCCTAGTGAGACAAATACAGCCTGATAAATTATTTAAACTTAAAGTACACCATCTATTTTCTTATTTTCTCATTAAAAAATCAAGACTATATGTAGCCCTCCAGATACTTATACAACCATTTTAGTATTTTTATGTAGGGTATTCTACTGATGGCGGAATGTGCTGTGTTTGGTATAGAAGCTTTGTAGTTTGTAAAACTTGCCCACAGAGCATATCAGTGCATGCAAGCTAACCTTTTATTAAGGAAAATAAACTGCAAATATCCAGAGATCTCACTTGCTGCTAAATGAAATAATATCATTTGACTTAATAGCGATCAGCTTTTGCTCCTGTTACACATCTCACTGAACTGTTTTCAAACAATATCTGTTGTACCTATTTCGTATAAATCTTACTGAAATATATTTTTGGTGATATTTTGGTCTATATTCTTCATCTTCCTTGAAGACATTGCTCTCTCATCTGATAGTTGTTCTTAAAGATGTAATATTAAGTGGAATTAATTCTGATTCTAAATTGCAATAATAGAATACTAATGTAATAAATTGAAGTTTGGATGTACAGACTATTAACCACAATATAATATCCTAGCATAGTGAAATTAGTATTGTAATATAGTGTTAGAAGTTTGAGTTTGGAGGGGAAGAAAACCGCCACTGAAATACATTGTCTGGAATGCATCTTCAGACAATGAAATGAACTTTCCATAATTTTAGGCATAAAATAGTGCTTGAATACGTATCATTCAAAACTGATCTATGGATCCAAGGTTCCTGCACCTAGTCAGTGGACAGAGGGCTCTGGTGTGAAGGAACTATGATTTGCCCTCAGTTTTTGTGGAAGCCTGAGGCTTTTAGGTTCTCTGAATTATACTGGATACTGATGCTACTTTTGCATGCTTACTGTATATAAGTTGATTTCACAGATTTGCACTGCATTTGATTTTAGTTTAGTTTATTTTAGGAGATGTTTCAAGTGGTAAGGTACATTACTGCAGTGGAAAAACAGCAACATCTGGAAAAACTACTTGCCTGTGAAAGAGCATTACTACTTGTATGCATACCTGTCTGTAGACTTGCACCTGAGGCTTCCTTCAGTGCTAATATGGATGTTACAATTTCAAGAGGTCTGTGGACTCTGGTGTTAGTGACAGTGTGTATTTTAATACATATATATGTGTGTGTAACTCTATATTGAGAGAGATATATGAGCTTATAATTTAGAGTCATGTAGTTAAGTGTATACTCTATAAACTTGTCAGTGAAAATGTTGAACAGTTGATGTTTGAACAGAATGCAAGTACATGTACTCATATATGTAGCTACACAGAATGTGATATGGGTGAAGTTTGTGACTGTACATGGAGTGACTCTTTAAAAAGGGTGAAATGAAAGCAATAAGCTGTACCGCTTTCAATAATCCTGCCTTGAGGTTTCAAGATCTCATTACTGAGATTTTAAATCTTTACTGAGCTAAATTCTTAGCTCTTTACTGAGTTAAAAAAAATTGTCTTTGTGAAAGGCTATGTATTTAACCTAAATTTACAAAAGCTGTTTATGAGTATTGCAAGATATTAAGAAGTAACAAGCTCTGTAGAATTGTATCATGCTGGCAGCGAGAATGAGCAATGAATCAAGTGCCTTGTACTCAGGCTCATACGTCAGTTTGTATACTTTGCCTAGTCTAACAGTGTAATGAAAATTCTTAAGTGGAGTGTCTTAACTCTGTCTACATTGACATGTCCACTTTAAAGATGAAGTACTAAATTGCAGTTTTCTGTTCTCTGGACAGCAAAATAAATGAACGTGATTAAGTTAAAACTAGGTAGAGGGATCTTTTGTGTACTTGATTAGAGATAGATAAATGTAGCACTGTTGGCATTGGCCTGAAAGTTGGCTTTCAAATAGTGTTCTTTCCTGAAATTAGTGAGTTGTATAGATCTATTTAGTACTTATTTTTCAGGTAAACTTATATTTGCTCATTTAATAAATAAATTAAAAAAGTATTAACGTTGGGCACCAGGGGAAAGTTCTGTGCATGTGTTTTTCCTTACCAATGAAGTTGCAGTAGGGTATTCCCTAAAACAGTAAGTATTGAAGAGGGGTCCAAGGTTTTCTCTTCATTCAGTCAGTAACATCAGAAGTCTGTCCTTGTCACAAAGGAGTAATGCCTGCTGTGGTCTTACTTGGAGGGCTGGAAAACATGAATCATGCAAAGCTAAGCCTTGTAATGAGGTCTTCTTGTTTATCACTTGCCCCACTGGTAGGGAGTTAAAGGGTATTTTTGATATGATAATTCACTGCATGAACTACCTTTATGCAAATCAAAAGCATAGCTTGGTGTTGTAGACAAAATGGAATTGTTTAGATTGGAAGGGACCTCTAAAGATCATCTAGTCCAACACCTTTGCTCAAGCAGGGTCAGCTAGAGCAGGTTGCCAAGGACCATGTCCAGTCAGGTTTAGAGTATCTCCACAGATCGAGACTCTGCAGACTGTCTGGGGAACCTGTATTTGACCACCTTCGGAGTCAAAAAAGTGTTTTCTTGTGTTCAGATGGAATCTCATGTTTTTTAATTTGTGCGCATTGCCTCTTGTCCTGTCAGTAGACACCAGTGGGAAGAGTCTGGCTTCATCCCGGGGAGACCTTATAGTGACCTTCCAGTACCTAAAGGGGGCCTACAGGATAGCTGAGGAAGGACTTTTTACAAGGGCATGTAGTGAATAGGACAAGGGGGAATGGCTTCAAACTGGAAGAGGGTAGATTTAGATTAGATATTAGGAAGAAATTTTTCACTCTGAGGATGGTACGGCCTTGGAACAGGCTGCCCAGAGAAGTTGTGGATGCCCCATCCTTGGAGGTGTTCAAGGCCAGGCTGGATGGGGCTTTGAACAACTTGGTCTAATGGGAGGTATCCCTGCCCATGGCAGGGGTGTTGGAACTAGATGATCTTCAAGGTCCCTTCCAACCTAAACTGTTCTATGATTCTATGATCTTTTTCTTTCCCTCCCATTTTGTACACACGAGTACAATTCCTGTCTCAAGCCTTCTCTTCCCTAGGCTGAAGAGTCCCTGCACCCTCAGCCTCATAGTATGAGAGATGCTCCAGTCCCTTAGTTATCTTTATGGAGCTTTGCTAGACTCAGTTCAGTATGTCCATGTCTGTCCTGTCCTGGGCAGCCCAGAACTGGACACAGCACTGGAGGTGTGGCCTCACCAGTGCTGAGTAGAGAACAACCACCTCCCTCGACCTGCTGTCAATACTCTGCCTAATGCAACCCAAGATGCTGTTGGCTGCCTTTGCTGTGAGGGCACGTTGCTGGCTCACTGTCACTTTGTTTTGTAGCAAGGTGCAAGGTCCTTCTTGGCAGAGCTGCTTTCCAGCTGGTCAGCCCCCAGCATGTGCTGGTGCCTGGGGCTGTTTCTCCCCAGGTGCAGGACTTTGCATTTCTTTTTGTTAAACTTCATGAGATTCTTCTCTGCCAGTTTTTCCAGCCTCTCCATGGCTTTCTGACAATTAAATGATCTGATAATTCAAACAATTCAAAGAAACTTTTATTTTTTTTTTTATGATAGAGGTATTTTTCATGTGTGTTTGAAAATAGTATATATAACCTAGCTTCTCACTTATGCACTTAAATAGGCTCTCTCAGTATCAATAGTCAGCTACTGAGATCACTTACGTATTGCAAGGCATTATGACAAATTGTGATGAACACATGAAAATCAAGATCAGTCAGGTTTTTTGATTTAAAGTATGGAGGGAAGCTCTAGTACTATAGAAATAATTAGGAAAATGACTACAATACAAGGAACTAAAATATGGATAGTTAAGAGTTGTAGATCTTAAGACTCACTTTGGTCTTTCCAAAAAAGGAAAAGTAGCAAGGACTTTAAACTTGGGTAACTGCCAGGCAGTCCAAGGAATGCAAATTTTGTATGCTGATAATACCCATTAAGTTTTTTTTAGTTCTTTGAATGCTAGAAAAATAGTAAAATAAACAAGTGTCTCAATAACAGTTTCAACTGAATTTAATACATTTTCCTTTATCATATGTTTCCACTAGATGATACTATGTCATAATGAAATCTGTATGAAGTAAAAAATTCAAAATATAAAGATGTTATAACTGTATCCTGATAATATAGATCATATATTAGATTTTTTACTTTATATCACTTATGAATCCTGAAATTATATTTTGCTGAATTGAAGTTGCTTGATGGAGTATATTTTGAAATATCCTAATGGTAAATTTTGCTATAAAGTTGCATTAATATTATTTTGTACATCTGACTAAAACCAGCATTACATAATTGTAGTGAGTTTTGAGATTAAGGGATGTAGCTGCAGAGTGAGGCAGGCGAGTATAGTCATTGTAGGACTGACGGTTTGATGCATTAAAACTTTGGAAATAGATATAGACCAAAATGTGGGAAAAAATCCAATTAATAAGGGACTGCTTAAGCCAAACTGAAGAAAACCATTCCATATTAGAGGAATTGAATGAAAAGAAGTTAGCATACCAGCCTGAGAAATTCAATGCTAATAGATTATGTAGTTAATGTGTATGTTAATGATAACTTTTATGTTACTGCATTCTGTATTTTTAGAAAAACTGAAGGGAAAGTAAAGGAGAAGTCTGTTGCAGAAATCTTTCTGCATGTTTCCTCATAAAGAAGCTTAGAGGAGTTTCCAGACGGGAATCCTTCTTTACAGTGTTCATGCTGGGGGATCTCTCTCAAGCTAAAGTGGTACTAGAAAAGTTTTTTGGACAAAATGACACAAACAGTAAAATTGCTAAGATGATGAGACTGCTTGATATTTATCCCTCTTTTTTTGTACCTGATTATGTGTTATTAAGACACGTGTCTGTATTAGTGCTTATCTACATTAGTCCTTAAAACTGTTTTGACAACAGTAGTAAGGAAGATGGTAAATATATAGCTTTTTTTATTATTTTTTTTTATTGAAGAAAAAAATCTTGTGGGTAACACAGGAGCCCCTAAACCCAGTAGCAGAAGAAGTGAGCCCACAAGTGTTATGAAGGGGAGAACTAATACATATATATTGTGGAAGAAAGTAATCTTTTGCAAACATAGTGGAATTCCTTGAAGTAATGTCTGAGTATGAGAATAACAAAAAGCTTGTGATGAGGCTCTTCATTTAAGCTTTTTGTCAGAAATAAACTGCTTTGGGCTGGGCTTGTTTTGTGGATGGATGAATGAATGGAGAGCTGAATACCAGTTTATTCAAAACAGAGAGATCAGTAATGGAGTCTAGCAGGTCTGTGCTATTTCACAGTCATAAAGGATCTAAAATGGTCAATAATGATTGATTAATGATGATCGAGTAGTAAAAATTGAAGCTATAGCAAATCACAGAAGAAACTAATATTCTTTGGGGCCTGGGTGTTTAAAAGTGGCAGGTGAAATTCAGCTTTGATGAACATTGAGTGAGTGCATGGGAGAAAAACCTCTCATCTTTATGTACTTGGGTTGTTGAATATTGAACTAGCTTTGATGTATAATACCTAGTTTTGTGAAAGAATCAATTTAGTACACCGTGACTATAAGAGTTAACAAGATATTTCAGTTAATAACAAAATTAAATGAAGAACAGAGCAGGAAATGTTGTACTGCGTTGTGTACTTATGGTGTGCTCACAACTTAAATACTATATGCAGTTTCACCCCTGATTCAAAAAGTATATTGTAGAAATAAAAAAGCGCTGAGGGCAGGGTTGTGTGTGGGTGGTGATGGTAGGGTTTGGATAGCTTTCATACAGGGGTAATTGGAAGAGAGATGACCAAGGGAAGAATGGTGGAAGTACGTACAGCTGTGTCGGGGCAGGTGGGTAAGGAGTCTTTGTTCCTTTTGTGACTGAAGAATGGCAAGCTGCAAAATGAGGTATGCTTTCACCCAGCAAAATTCCAGTGGTGGAATTCACATCTATATGATGCTGTAAATGCAAGAGATTAAAACAGGTACAGAAAATGTTTAGACAAAATCACTGAAGAAAATTCTGGCTAGAGCTGTTAACTGTGATAGTACCATTTCTGGCTTACAAATACAACAGAGAAGTACCACTATATGCTGGACTTGTTCATATCCTCTTTCCCAGACACTCTTACTGTCGTCTCCAGAGGCAGTATATGAGTCCATACTGACCTTTGATTTCACTCCATGTATCTATTCTTTTGAAACTTCTAAATGTGGTATAGTAATGAACGAAATCAAATCAACAGAATACGTGGAAATGTTGTTTTTGTATGGAAGAACTCTGCACATGGAACAGGCTGCCCAGGGAGGTTGTGGAGTCTCCTTCTCTGGAGACATTCAAAACTCGCCTGGACGCCTTCCTGTGCAACCTCGTCTAGGTGTTCCTGCTCCGACAGGGGGATTGGACTAGATGATCTTTTGAGGTCCCTTCCAATCCCTAGCATACTGTGATACTGTGATTTTAATGGCTTCCTAGTATGCCTCTTTTTAGTTTCAGGATAAAATGAGGTATTCTAAATAGATTATGAAACTGTTGATACAACTGTTGTTGTTAAACAAATGTGGTATAGAAAAGACTATATCAGATCATGAAATTGTTTGAGTGAAGGACATCAGAAAGGAAGTTTTTTCCCCTGTTCTTTTTAAATCACCTCCGAAATACTGTTACACCATGTAAGATGTAAGTGGAAGTCTTACGTTTGCTTTTATAAACCAATTTATTTTAGTAATCCAATTTAACTATTAACATAAAAGGAAAATGTCTGTGTAGACCACAAAGCTAATCGGGAAAATTACTCTGTAATGACAGAATAAGGTAGAACTTAGCATTAGCTGAAAATACCTCTAAGCTACAACATGTGTTTCTAAGAAGTACAGAATGTGCTGTATTTGAAGAAGATACATACTAAAAATATATTGAACCCATCCAAGTGGGGAAAAAATCCATCATCAAAATGGGGCCGCCTTATTTTAATAAAGCATATTAAACTATCGGATGTATGGCTGCCTATTATAATGATGTCTTAGTATCCTTTTTCTTTAAGAGGAGGAAGGGTATGGCTACTATAGGTCTTGAAGGAAAGATGTTCTGTTCTGTATTAGGAAAAAAGTCAGATGGCGTGTTGAAAGATTGAGCAAGATGGAAACAAGAAAGCTG
Source organism: Vanellus vanellus (assembly GCF_965231255.1). Classification (NCBI taxonomy): domain Eukaryota; kingdom Metazoa; phylum Chordata; class Aves; order Charadriiformes; family Charadriidae; genus Vanellus; species Vanellus vanellus. Next base: position 117,974,374 of record NC_138906.1, on the reverse strand, counting down.
AGAGATATCTCCGCAGCCATCAACAATAACAGTTGTTTCTTTTCATTCAGCCTTTATGCTTTTTATCCTAACTATTATTGCTAAAACTCTAGTATATTCCCATCTCTGTGACCTGCACCACTTTCAGCCAACGTTGCCTTCTCGCTGTTGAGTCTGTATGCTCCTCCTTCCTGTTTGTTTACCAGTGATACCACTTAAAATAGCCATGTTTCTGTGTTTCCCTCTGTACAGGGACAGTTTGTAGTGTTCACAGGTTCTTCTTGTTTAGCTAGTGTAAGTGAAATAAAAGGCTATTCCATGTTTCGTGTTATATGCTAGGTATCCCAAATATTTTACTTCCATTATTCACAATTCTCTAAAATTACCTTAAGCTTAGTCTTGTATTTGCAGTCCACTGTTAAAATAATACCATGCTGTTTTTTCATCAGAAACATAGTTCAGTTGAAAAAATTAATGTTTTTGAGAGTTAAGGATTTACAAGTCTCGTAATTGTTATAGGCACCCCACCCCTACCTTTGTTTTAATCAGTTTTAAACTAGGGTAGTTTCTTGTCTGGATACTGTAGCACAGGGGAGCTGATGATTGAAGAACCTTTTACATAAGCAGCTCTTGGCGTGCAGCTTTGTTAGGTGTTTGCGTGATTTTGAAGTGTGATTTGAATTGAATGCGAGATCAATAACTTGAATCTGTATTTCAAAGCTTTTTTTGTCAGGTGTTTACTTGAAAGAGTTCATATCTAAGATCCAAAAAGCGATACTTTGATGGTGAATTCTGAGTGAAACAGTATTGAAATTTGCTTTTGTCTGTTAAAAGTATGTTTGATGTTAAATGTTAAAAACATAATTATATAATACAAATAAATATATCATATAGAAAAAGTATCATTTGTATACTATTTTTCATCATTATTTTAGAGCTTTTAAAAACAAACACAACAAAACACCCAACATGCCTGACAGACCAATGAAACTGTGACACTTTCTATACTTTTTGCTTTTTTCTGCATAGGCTTATATTTTAATATTTTGAAAGAAAAAGTATGATACAAAAGTAAGACTGAAGTTAAAAATCTGTAAATATGCCCATTTGTCCCACATTGTTGTAGTCAGTGTTTAAAAATATCCCCTCCTCTAAAGAAGATTACTGAATTTTGACTTTTGAAGCAAACTCTGAAACGAAGCAGGTAATTGCACTGCCCCAGAGCAAACCAGGATTTTGAGAATTTTGTTGTGCTTCTGCTTGATGTGTGGAAAAGTTTTCTGTGTTAGCTGTGACCCTGGATAAATTGATTGACCCAACAAATTTGAAGGCTTAAGGGCAGAGTGGACTCCCAGCTTTGGCAATCCATCACCATCACTCATCTGCTTTTAAAAATCCCCGGACGTGACCTAGCAGCCTGATAGATGTTCTCACAGCATGGGGCTTGATGCATAGAGCGACCTGTGCGCTTTGTACTGCTGTACAAGCAGTTATCATGGTTTCTCTGTTGAATTTATCAAAGAGTTTAAATTCTTTTAATGGATTTCCTGGATATTTACTACGTATCTGTGGAAAAGGGGGGTCTTTTAGTAGGTTACAAAGTAAAGTGCAACTTGCTAAGTTGCACTTACCCTGCATAGTTTTATTTCTACATCTGTCTTGCGTCCAAATTGTTGTTTGCCTCTTACTCTCTTATTTATATTACTGATCCATTAAAAGTTTTTTTCATTGCCATTTGCTTTCCTTATTCATCATCAGTTTAAGTCCAAAAAGGTGGTCCTTTAATATACTCAAGATGCAAAACCTGACTTTATTTAAGTGCTGTGAAAATACTGTGATGCTATTATTGATTCTTATAATTTTCATGGTAATGTTTCTCAGTTCGAACTAAGCCACTGTATGGAGAGGTAACTTAAAACAGGAATGTTTTTATGAAATTAACAAATTTAACAACATCCAGCCCTAAAGTAATTCTGATTATCCTTGTAGTTTTACTTCTTTACCCCTGTTTTAAAATTCTAGCATGATTTTACTGTTTATTCCCATTATATCTGAAGTAAATAATCTGTCTCACACACTTCAAAAGGGAGGATTTCAAGCCTATAAATAATTTTGCTTTTGATAACATTTGATATTTTTATACCTTAAGTCTCCTATAGACTGAGGGGGAAAAATAGGCTTGAATTTGAATTGAGGGATCAAAGGCTAATTTTTAAATCTAGATTGTGTTGTCTAATACATGTTCCTGGAAAATAAGCTTTTAAAAAAATCTTATACTTCAGCTTTTCTTCAGGCATAGTTACTTGATGGAGGTAGTGGTCAAAGACTGATGGATCAGCTTTCAATCCTGTATTGCGTAATTTTATATAAGCTGAAAACAGTCAAATTGCGTCTAATCAGATCTGAAGGGATCAGATCAAAGATATGCCTGGTCTAATATCTCACTCCCGACAGGTCAATAACAGATGGCATAGACACATAGGTACGAATTGGACAAGTAAATAGCAGTACTTCCTTGGTGTGCTTTGTCAACATCCATCAATTTGTACTTTATGTCCTTCCTCTTTATTTTTGCACTTTTCACTTAAACATTACGTAGTTGAGAAAAAAGACTCCCCAGTGCTATTTGATTCTTCATTATATAATTCCCTAGAATACTTGATAATTTTTCATTAGATACCATATCTGTCATTTTCAACCAATATATCTGGTTTAGTTTTTCTCTGAGAATATGCGATCCACTGAAGAATCACATATAGCTGTAAAATTTAAACTTTAAGTCAGGAAGTTTATGGTGCTTAACAAGACCTTAAAACTATCTTCTTCTTAGTTGTTGTTGTATTTTTCTGTTGGTTTTTTGGTGGTTCTTGTTTTGGTGTTGTTCATAGGGATGTATTCCATGGTAGTAATGCCAGATGGGCTTGTAGCTGTTTGTTCCTAGATTTAAGTTAGAATGCATAAAGCCAATATCTTGTTCATGCAAATTTCCTCTGCATTCAATGAATTAAATGGTGGGTTGACTCCTGGAATTAGATTACCAACGTTGTCCTATTCACCAGTTGCCACTTAATGTTCAAGTGCATACTGCGTGATACGTTGTGACTTTTTAATATTAGAACTGCTGTTTGTTCTTTTCATATTTGGAAAAAATAATATTTTCATGTAAATGTGGAGCTAATTAAGGTAACTAATAATTAATGGAAGTATATTTGTTTTGGGAAATTAAGTTTTTAAGAGTCCAATGGAAGTGGAGGAGTGACAGCTGTTTCATGTAACTGCTGACTGAATCATTAAATAAATGTGAATGATTTAATTTGTATGGATAATTGATAGGGACAACTGTTTTTATCTTGCCTCTTCAATTAGTAGCACGTGTAATTATTTTTCCAAACACCTAATTTTGCCCCTTTTTTTTTTTCTTTTCAGGATGGATTAGATGCGTTGGTATATGACTTGGATTTTCCTGCCTTAAGAAAAAACAAAAACATTGACAACTTCTTAAACAGGTGTAAGTATTTAATGTTTTAGTTACTAAATAACAAAAGACTGTAAATACTGGCAAAAATAGAAAATAAAGCGGTTCTAGCTTTTTGAAAGGCAACTAGGGATTTGGGGTGCATTAATTTTTGGGGTGCAAGTTGTTTTAAGAGTCTGATTATTTATTTCTTTCCCAGTGAGAACTGACAGCTACCTATACAAATCTAATCTGCAGCACCTGAATGTCCAAGTTTGTTGCCACTGTAAATGGTGTTGTTTTCAATGGCACAAAGCCTTTTAAGAGAAAAGCCTGTTATCTTTGTTCCTGGCAACCCTCCGTATTTCCATAACTTGGTTTGTAATTCCACGTAGTAGAATATCATAAGCAATTAACAGTACAATGATGTAACGTATACAGTGTCAAGAAATCATATTAAAAATTTGTTCACTGATAGACTGGAGCATGTGTTTTGTAGACTTCTTTTAGTATGAATGGTCTTTTCTCATTATCTCATGAAATTCTTATACTGCATAGTTGCTGTACTTACTTGTGCATACAGCTGGTGTCTCTGCAGAATTCTTCTCTATATTTACTCTCTATCTTTCCACAATCAGATTTCCTGCACATTCTACTCTGTAATAACATTTTAAATTGTTGTTAAATAGTTGAATTTTTTAATAGAAGTCATAGTTCTGTAATTTTCATAATGAAAAAAAAAAATCAAACCCACCCAAAAAGGTATTTAAGAGTTAAGTCTTTTCTAAAGGCTTCCAAACTGACAAATTTGGGAAATCACTGGCAGAGATGTTTGTTGATTCGAGACTTGCTTCTGCATATGGACTGAATGGGCAAGCCTTGAAATTAAACTGATGTTATTAGATTTTTAAAGGCTTAAGCATCTCAATTAAATGTTGTAATAAATGGCTTTTGTGGCAAATATAAAGTAATTTGAATAAAATAATTTTGGCTTTGCTCCTGGAAATTTATGTTTTTATTTCGGTTTCTAAGGTGTTTTTAAATAGTTTACTTGGTGCATCTGTAAGCAATGATAGTGAATTTGTGGGTTTTATTTTATGTTATTCCCTATTTGTGGGAATATATGAGTCCACTAGATCTAGTTGATAGTTCACTTGCACGTAAGCTGGTTGCTGAAAGGCCTAAGTTCAAATGTTCTGTTTAACTTTTCACAGTTCAAACTATATTTGATATCGTACACTGTATTACATGCACGTTTTGTATACTCAGTTATTTACAGAGAAGGTGTGGTGAAACTTAGAGAAAAGAGAAGTTGTGTTAGGCAAAGGAAATACTTATTGCAACAGATAATTTGAATGTAATTTTTATGAATAGTGAAATCATTAGTGATTCTCAAAGAGCTTCACTTTTGCAATTGGAGCTGAATGAAGGAGAAGAAAACTTAGGTTTACAGTCTGATAATGAATATCTTGTATGTATAAATTATATGCTATGTAAGATGTGACCTGAGGTAATATGAAGGTGGAGAACAGACCATATTATTTCACTTCAGACTGACTTTAGAAGACTAATCTTGCTGTGTTTGCACATCCACAGTTTGTGTTCATATTTCAGTGAGTAGTGGCCTTAGAGGGAACTGTGAAGTCTAGTTTGTCTCGAACGGCTATTAAAAAAAAATAGTAGACATATAGGAACACTTTCATTTTTATTTTAGTTCTAATGGAAAACTATTTAAAATATCTTTTTGTGGAGTTAGCTGTCCAAACAGTTTGCACTGTTATTCTAGACTGCAAATAAAATGGGAGTTTGCATCCTTTATTTTATAGACTGATTGCCCTATGAGCCTGTCCTTATCCCCTCTTATTTTTTTCTGGTTTACCTTCCATTGTAATATAAAGGGACCGAAAATCTGCTTCTACCGCCTGAGGTTGTGAGAGTGTTATTTTTGCAAATGTGTAGAACCTTGTTAATTTTTTAATAAGAATAAAGAAGTCAATATTCAAGATGGTTGAGAGCCCTACATTGCAGCAGAGACTCAGTTTGTTTCAAGACAGCATCTAAGCTTATAATCAAACTTCAGGGCAAGTTGGAGAATGTGGTCTTTTGCCATGGGAGCTAGCCCACCTGTTCATACAGTGTAAGCTGGCTGGGTCCTTCGCTGTTAGTGGGAGATAAGGAACTGCCTATTTAAATATGTTGCAGCCTGATAAACATTGTTTAACAGATCTTAGCATACGGAGGTCGAATTTCCAACACTGTTGTTACTGTAACATATTGTGTGAAGACAATTGAGTGGTAGTATGTCTGTCAAGCAGTAAATTGCAATTTGCAACTGCTTATGAGCCCCGTTTACATTATTTAAAAATCTTTAGTTTAGATTGCTCTTCAAATGTATTTTACTTAAATCTGTTTTGGCCATAGGTGAGGCTTGTGATTTAAACCATTTAAAGCGTTCATATTGTGCCTAGCTTTCTTTTGCACCAATGTCAAGATTTTTCCTTCAGAAGTGATGCAGCTCCTGTTGTGAGATTACTAGGCAATAGAACAATAACTAGAAAATTGTTGTCGTGAGAATTGCTGCATTTTAGTTCCATGCAGTCTTGCTCATCCTCCACTACAAGTCAGTTTTCCCCAGGGCAAATAAGGCAATGCGTTATTTTTTAAGTTAATGAGTATGTTGATCCTTGTGTGAAATAATTTGTCAGAAATTATAATTTTAATATAATTTATTGAAATCAGCTAGTGGTATGCTGACTGTAAAAGGATGGCTTTACGTTAAACAGTAATGCTACAGAGTGTTTATTCAAACAAAGCTATGTTTGTTCCTGTCGTGGTAATAAAATCTTACTGAATTACACACACACACACACACTGAATCACACACACAGAATTTTCAGAGTTGGAAGGGACCTCTAGAGATCATCTAGTCCAACTCCCCTGCTAAAGCAGGATTGCCTAGAGCACATTACTCAGGACTGCATCCAGGCGGGTCTGGAAAATCTCCAGAGAAGGGGACTCCACCACCTCCCTGGGCAGCCTGTGCCAGTGCTCTGTCACCCTCACCGTAAAGAACTGTTTCCGTGTATTTGAACGGAACTTCCTGTGTTCTAACTTGTGCCCATTGCCCCTCGTCCTGTCACTTGGAACCATTGAAAAGAGCCTGGCTCCATCCTCCTTCAACCCACCCTTTAGATACTTGTAAGCATTAATAAGGTCTCCCCTCAGCCTTCTCTTCTCCAGGCTAAAGAGTCCCAGCTCTCTCAGCCTTTCTTCATAAGGGAGATGCTCCAATCCCTTAATCATCTTAGTTGCTCTTCGCTGGACTCGCTCCAGCAGTTCCCTGTCCTTCTTGAACTGGGGAGCCCAAAACTGGACACAGTATTCCAGTTGTGGCCTCACCAGTGCAGAGTAGAGGGGGAGAATGACCTCCCTCGACCTACTGGCCACACTCTTCCCTATGCAGCCCAGGATTCCATTGGCCTTTTTGGCAACAAGGGCATGTTGCTGGGCCATGGATAATTTACTGTCTACTAGGACCCCCAGATCCTTCTCCTCAGAGCTACTTCCCAGCAGGTCCGCCCCTAACCTATACTGGTGCCTAGCATTCTTCCTCCCCAGGTGCAGGACCTTGCACTTGGTTTTGTTGAACCTCATTAGGTTCTTCTCTGCCCAGCTCTCCAGCCTGTCCAGGTCACGCTGGATGGCAGCACGGCCCTCTGGGGTGTCAGCCACCCCACCCAGTTTGGTATCATCAGCAAACTTGCTGAGGATACACTCTGTCCCCTCATCCAGGTCATTAATGAATATATTAAACAAAATTGGACCGAGTATTGACCCCTGGGGGACACCACTGGTTACAGGCCTCCAACTAGGCTCTGTGCCGCTGATCACAACCCTCTGAGTTCTGTCCCGCAACCAACTCTCAATCCACCTCACTGTCACCTCATCTAGCCCATACTTCCTCAGCTTCCTAATGAGGATGTCATGGGATACAGTGTCAAAAGCCTTGCTAAAGTCAAGGTAGATGACATCCACGCCTCTCCCCTCATCCAGCCAACCAGTTATAACATCATAGAAAGCTATCAGATTGGTCAAGCATGATTTACCCTTGGTAAATCCATGTTGACTACTTCCAATAACTTCCTGTTCCTCAACATGTTTGGAGATGACATCCAGAATGAGTCACTCCGTTACCTTCCCAGGGACAGAGGTGAAACTAACTGGTCTGTAGTTCCCTGGGTCCTCCTTCTTGTCTTTTGTGAAGATCGGAGTGATGTCAGCCTTCCTCCAGTCCTCAGGCACCTCTCCTGTTCTCCATGACCGTTCAAAGACGATGGAGAGTGGTCTAGCAATAACATCCGCCACCTCTCTCAGCGCTCGCGGATGCATGCCTTCAGGGTCCATGGACTTGTGAATGTCCAGCTTGGCCAAGTGGTCTCTGACACGGTCCTCCTCAACTGAGGGAAAATCTTCCTCTCTCCAGACCTTCCCCTTTGCCTTCAGAGTATGGGATTCATGAGGGACAGCTTTAGCAGTGAAGACCGAAGAAAAGAAGGCATTCAGTAACTCTGCCTTCTCTGTGTCTTCCACCACTAGGGCACCTGTCTCATTCACCAATTACAATTTTACATATGCTGCTTTTGTTTCAGATAATGGCCAGTGCAGGTGGAAAGCTAATGGTAATTTTCTGTTGTCTGCCTAATCATTTTTGTTAAATACGAACTTAAAAAATAACATTTTTCCTCCTTTCTCTTCTCCTGTCCTTATGTCTGTCTAAACTTGGCTTTTAGGCCTAGAATATTATTTTTGAAAATAAAATATTGTTGCATAATTTATTTTATTAAAAGCATATCTGTTTTAGTAGATGTTCCTTGCTTTTAGAAATACTGAAGCATGAAGCTTTTCCATGTAATCTCATGCCAGTGTTGACCCACATGGATTAAAATAGACTGTTTTAATCTTTGACCAAATTTGGAATTAGAATATCTGCCCACTGGGAGTTTGTAAATTATTGTAGTTTATAGAATGACAGGTTTATATAAATAATTGCAATTATTCCCACCGCATGTTTTAAATTAAAATCTACTTTTTTGAGTATTAGAAATAATAAAAGTGCAGAAAAGTGAAAGCTTAATTTTTTAAATAGTTTTTTCAAGCATCTTGTATGTGTACTTTATGATATTTTCTGAGATGTGTTGCATATTTATCCAGAAATAATCTTTTTATACCGATCAACTTACAAGCAAGTTCATGCTGGATATGAATTTTTTGCATAGCTCTTTTTTTTTGCAGGTAATTATTTTAAAAGAAATCCCCAAATTAAGATCTCTGGTAATTTGATTGTACAGAAGAGTCACTACATTATGTTTATGTCAGGTTTTTGTTACTATGGTACTGAGAATGAGGTCATGTATTCTGCAGAGAGGTTTCCAGTAGGAAGGTAGGTTCAAAAGGAAGTCCTCTCTTTAAGCAGTATAACTTCTAAAAACTATGAAAGATTGAAATGAGGTGAATAGGTTTAATTAAATTGATTATATGTGAAATGTGAATTTTCTTTTATGTAGATAAAGACACAGTAAATAAAATGAGAGATCTGCGCATGAAAGCTGAAGATTATGAAGTGGTGAAGGTGATCGGTAGAGGGGCATTTGGGGAGGTTCAGTTGGTAAGTTATGTTTCTGGTTCTACAAATGTATTCTGTAATACTCGCTTATGTATCCGTTTCTGAATACAGTGTTCAGAAGATGCAGTCTTATGATATTAAAGCCTTTAGCTCAGTGAAGTTTTATTTCTTTTTATCCCATGGAAATGGTTTTGACAATCTTATATTTCAGTACTCTCAAAGTGCACAAGTATTTGCTTTGCATTGTAGTCATGCTTAAAATAAAATGGAATGTGTATTCCTCATAATGAAGAAAATTAGCCGTTGCCACTATATACATGGACACTTGAACAAATCTTCAGGACTAGAAGAATTTCTGCCAGTTCAGGGGCTGCACCAGATTTTTGTGGACATAGTTCTTGCAGATAAGAGGTGATATGTGTTGTCTGTGATTGATTAGCCAACCACGCTTGTTCATCCTGCTTTATTTAATTGAGAACTGGTGGGAGAAACTGAAAATATGGCAGCAAGTATACCTTTCTGCTAATGAACTCTGTAAAATGCTTGTAGTTTTAACTTAATAGTATTTAACAGGTGCCAATATTTGTCTTTTTAAAGACAAATGCCTACAAATTACGAAGCGACTGGTATGCCTATGGACTTCTGTGTTGAATAGTTCCAGCAACTATTTTAAACTTAATGCATATGTTGTCAGATAGTGGAATGTAATTATTCCGTAGACCTACAGTATATAATTCTTTATAAAATGTGCAGAGTCTGATAAAACTTCTTAAATAGTGAAGCAGGAAAAGTAATATATTCAGTCATGTTCTTCATATGTTAATGGGGCAAACAAACATATTCTGTATGTCAACATTTGTCTTCATAGGTAAGGCATAAATCCTCAAGAAGAGTGTATGCTATGAAGCTGCTGAGCAAATTTGAGATGATAAAAAGATCAGATTCTGCATTCTTCTGGGAAGAAAGGGATATTATGGCTTTTGCTAACAGTCCCTGGGTTGTTCAGGTATAGTGATACTCTTTAAAATATTGTCATTTTAGAATAGTTTCGTTACAACACTGCATGACTTGGAATGATGTGTTTTCATTTTTAGCTTCTCAAAGTCCCTTTTTGGTTGTATTGGTCTGTTAGGGAAATACATTATTAACATTAGGATAGCAGATTTGCTTCAAAACGGTATTTTGTCATAACTTTTACAAGATAAACTCTTCTGTTTATTATTAAAACTCTTTGCCAGATATATATTGGTGAGCCTGCTCTGTAGTAATTCTTTGAGGCATCCAGCATACCAGAAAGATATGCTTAAGACACAGCTTCTGTATATTCTAATTTCTTTGTGTATATTTGACTGCAAATTATGCCTGGTCTGGTTATTTTTTTCTGCATTTCAGTGTTATCACTGACAATTTTTTGGGAGGCGTTGCTGCCTTTGAAGTTTATAAGGGGCATGCCTGAAGTAGTCATCACGCATTGTCTGTGCACATGTTTACGTGCTTATTTAAACTGTTCTTACCATTAAGCATGTAAATTCTTCTGTTAGGTTAGAATTAAACAAAACCATTCAAGATTTACCTAGATCGAATACGTAACTACTTTGCTGTCTGTCTGGGAGTGATTGTCCAGAATAGTACTTTTATGATTTTCAAAAAATTCTAAGTTAGGAAACATAAATCTACTTGCGCTACTCGTGTTGAACAGAGCATTGACAACTGTAAGGGAAATATTTTTATTTAATTGTTTAAAATTTAGGGTCACTTTCTAAACAATAAATACATTGACAATAGAACAATAAATATTTAGTGATAGCACAAAGAGAATCAGGCAGATGTTTGCAATACGGTAGTTTCATGTTTACATGTTTGTCAACTAGCATCACAGTGAATAAGGAAGCATTTTGTCCTTTTATGTAATGAGCATTCTTTTGAAATGATCTCAACATTTATCGCACCGAAGTCACGAATCTTAATTTGTAACCGTGAGACTACTCCTTCCATTGTAATATAAAGGGACGGAAGATCTGGCAGAAATTGATCTATAGATTAATTCCTTTCTAGGAGGTCTGCAGGATGATGCAAAGTTGCTGCAGTAGTTGTAGCAATTCTGTTACTCTGTAAATCAGTTTGTGCAGAAAGTCCTTTGATTTCCAACAGGCAAAAGTTTAAAGATAATTGAAACATTCAATGACTTGTTTTTTGTTTATTTGCTTTTTACAGTTATTTTATGCATTCCAAGATGACCGTTACCTTTACATGGTGATGGAATACATGCCTGGTGGGGACCTTGTGAATTTAATGAGCAACTACGATGTTCCAGAGAAATGGGCAAGATTTTATACTGCTGAAGTTGTACTTGCATTAGATGCAATTCACTCAATGGGTTTTATACACAGGTGAAAAAGAAAAAAGTGTTGTTATAGTGTTGTTTTATTCCTGGTGCTGCCAGAATGACTTTGGTAATTGTTTAGGCAGTTTTAAAATTTATGATGTTACTTCTTCATTATTATTTCATAATTTCATCAGAAACTTCAAGTGTAAGGTGATACGAAGTAAAGGTTTTCAGCAGGCTGATGTTCCACAGTTTGAGGAGTAATAAAATTGTCCCGCTTTACCAAGAGATAAAACAACTAAAGTGGTAGAAACATGTTGGCCCCCAAATGGTTCTTTTCTTTTGATTAGAAAAATCTGGTTAGGGAATTTGATAACAGTAGTATACACTGTTAGGAATTATTAACTCTGTGCTCTGCATTTGAAACCTCAGCTGGCATCAGTGACCCATTGAACAAGAATCTGTGCATGGTGTGAGGAAAATGTCCTAGCCACAAGTTTTCTTGTAAGGGGCAAGATGGAAAATTTAGGTGCAGAGCAAAGGGACTTGGCTTAGTTCCATATTATGTACTTGCCCTAAACTGAAATGTAGTCACTTCTTGGATAGGTTGAGGAGTTTACTTATTGATAGTTGAATTTTTATCTGTTGTTAGCTTTCAGTTGTGTGAACTAGGAGCAGAAGAATAATTTTTTCAAGAGAAAATACAGGAAGAGTGTGAGGAAGACATAGTATATAAATTTTCAAATTGTAATTTGGGTAGACACGTAAGCTTTTGCAAAAAAGCAAAAGCAAAGCATCATTAATTATGTAGCTATGCTACATCTAATGGATAAATTGTCTGGCTGAACAAACCTTTTGTACATGTGTATTGCAAGCTCTAGAAACCAGGCAGTAGAAGTTGCCAGTAGCATAGAAAGTTTTCTTCCTGAAAATTTAGGGGTTTTTTGATACCAGCAGATTTTTTTTTTAATTTGTTTTCCACTGGAGTTAGTCTGTTCAAATCTGAGGAATGACAAGGAAACTGATGAAAATGTGGGCCCACTGCTTAATGGATCAGGGACCTAGTGACAGAGGACATGGAAACAGCTGAGGCTGCTACCTTTGCCTCAGCCTTTGTTGATAAGGTCTGCTTTCAAGCCTCTCGGGTCCCTGTGCCTAGTGGCAGAGCTTGGGAGAGTGAAGCACTGCTGTGGCAGAGGAAGATCAAGCTGAGTTCTGGTTATGCAAACTCCACATACACATGTCCGAGGCACCAAATGGGATGTACCAAGTGTTGTGAGGAAGCTGACCAGTATCCTTATGATACTGCTCTCTGCCACCTTTGAAAGGTGGCGGCAATTGGGAGATTCCCGATGACTGGAAAGAAGCAAATGGTACACCCATCTTGCCTTGGGAAGGGAAAGGAGGGGCAGGATCAGGGGAACTGCAGACTGATCAGCCTAAGGGCAGTCTTTGGGTGTCGTATGGAGTAAATTCTCCGGAAACTGTTTCCAAGCACGTGAATGGGAAGGTGATTTGGAACAGCCTGCATGGATTTACCAAGGGTAAAGCATGCCTTACCAACGCAATTGCCTTCTGTGATGAGGTGATGGGCCCCACTGTGATGAAGGGAGAGCCGTGTGTGGTGTTTGTCTTGACTAGCAAGGTTTTTCATGTACCCAGATTGGAAAAATACGGCTTGAATAGGTAGAACGAAGGGTTGTGCTCATAAGTACAATGTCCAGCCAACAGTCAGCTACCAGAGATTCCTCAGAGGGTTGACACTAGTGTCAGCACTATGTTTTTGTTCACAACCAGAACGCTTATCAGATGAGACAGAAAGCTTCAAAGTCATCAGCTGCCCAGTGGGACCTGATAGAAAAGGTCCAGCCAGACTTGAAGTTGTACACTGAAAAGATGAAAGGCAATGGATGCAACAAGTTGCAGCAAGGGAATATCTAGCTATTCATTAGGAAACTTTTTGTTTTACTCTGAGTGTGGTCAAACAGTGGAAGAGAATCCTAGAGAGGTTGTAGAGTCTCCATCCTTGAAAAAAATTCAAAACTTGACTGGGTTTGACCCTGAGCTGCTTAATATAACTTTGAAGTTGAATCTAACTTTGTTAACTGTACTTTGATCAGGCAGTTGAATCAGGGTCTTAAAAAAATCCCTCTCAACCAAAATTATTCTGTGAGTATACTGATATGTTTCCACTGCACTTCATTTCGGTTATGGCCAGGCTTCTCCTTTGAGGTCCCAGAAATATACTTTCTCCTGAAATTCATGTTACGTTTTCTTGATAATTGCTTCCTACCCTTGTTTTGCTTCAGTGTATTTAATAACATTAGATGTGCTGAACTTCGCCGGTTACTTCATGAAAACTTCTTTTCTGTAAGGGAAGTACTTTGTGGAAAAGGGCATGAGGCAATACTGCTTTTGAGCCACAAAAATATTTGTTCACTATAATATAATTCTGAAAATGACGTCCATTTGTTCCCCTAAAATAGAGGTGGTACAGGGAAGAAGCTGTGTTTTCAAGGTCTATATGATATAGCTAACTCAGAACCAGCATGGATTTTTTTCTGCAGCTCTGTTTCTCCTAGTGGAGAGATACTTCAAACAGTGACTGTGTTTTTTGAACTTGATGTTCAAAATTAAATTTGGTCACTTAAGATTGTATTCGCACATCTGTTATATTTTTTTTTAAATGTTGTAGTTTAGCAGTCTGTTGGACATGATACTTAGAGAAAGCAGAAAAAAATGGAGGAAATGGTGCTTTTATGTTGGTGTTATTCTTTGCAATGCTGCATCTGAAAAATAGTTGACTTCTATTGTTTTCGTAAGTTAAATTGATTTATTTACTTTTAAACATATATTTTTCTCCTTTCAGAGATGTGAAGCCTGATAATATGCTGCTAGATAAAGCTGGTCATTTAAAGCTAGCAGATTTTGGTACTTGTATGAAGATGAACAAGGTAAACATGTTTTTTTAATTTCAGTTTTCTGTTTGTGAAAGACAAACCTACTTAAAAGTGAAAAGAAAATAACTGCAAACTTTTTAGCTAGATGAGAAGAGTCGAAAGTTTCACTCTGTTCCAATTACTACTCTTTATGCTTCCTATTCAATGGCAATGGTAGAACGTAGAAATGTTCTTGAAGTAGGGACTGTATCAGCTTGAATACTGTTTCCTAGAGAAACTTTCTGAAGTCAGCTTTGATTGTCTCTATTTTTTCTAGATTATTTCTTTAAGTCTTTGGTTATCAAAAGTTAAGGCGAAGAAGTGACATTATTTTTATGTAGTGTGTCAGTAATGAAAGAATCAAAACTGATGTACAAGTTGCTGAATCCCAATTGTACTTATTAGCCATATGCTGATATAGCAAAAGGGCAAATCTGAAGGAAACAGGTTAAAGAATCTCTTAGAATTATTTATTTTTTAAAATATATCTTGAGGTCACTAAAAGAAAATATATTTTACTACAGTATTTCATGTACCTATGAAGCACTGTTGTTCCCTACACAAAACTCTGATCGATTTGTGTCAGCCTTGACATATATATGAGGAAACCAATCTGAATACGTGGTGCTTAATAGAGTCTGTGTAATATGTACATTGTGTTCTCAACACATTCTGGGAGCTTTGAATAAATCACTGTATTTAGCTGCTTTGCCATAAATACAAGGCACCAATGAAAACCAAGTGCAGGTTATGTGTACAAATTCAAGGAGTTTCCTGAAGTCACAGACAGTCCACTTCAGTGGAATAGTTGACACAAAATTTTTCTTTGTTTTGACTTAACCATGTTTATCATTGACTGTGTTCTTAACAATGAGGAATTTTGAAGTGTAGAAAAAGATTATCCTAGCATTTAAGCTTTAAGTGCCAAAAAAGAAAAGAAAAAAATGTTACAGAACTTTGCTGTATATTAGCATTACAGAAGTAAACTTGCATCAACAATGCTTTACGTTTTGTGCTGTTTTAAGCAAAGCTAGCTGAGTAGTTGAGCCTAGTCTTGGGTTCCTCTAGTCTTTAGAAAGAGAAAGGTTACTCTGGGAGAGAAACTGCTCAGCACAGGAGCTTAATTTAAGTGCATTCTGGATTTGCTGCATATGCAATGCTGGATTTATATTTGTTATATTTACTTAGTTATATATTTTTATGTAAGTTTTTCTACTGATCCATTTCTAGGAGTGGCATAGGATTATTTCAGAAGCGCCTGAATGGCACTGGAAAGGGGCATATGGTTACAGCTTCAGCATTCTAGATGCCAGCTCCAGTGTGATTGATCTCTGTTCTGCCAGCCCTTTCTCAGGGGCATGAGGAATGTCAAACTTTCTTCTCACCTGTTACCTCTTTTGAAGTCTGTTTACTTACATTTTCAAGGCCCTGTCTACATTTAGTCTTCCTGGCATTAAGTATATTGGGTTGGAGGTGAAAAAATTGCACTTCAGCTCATCCTGTTAGCAAAATCCCTGACGTTGACCCATTTATGCTAGCAGAAGAGCTTTCCCTGTGTATGGAACATTCTGTCAGTATATGACACATTCATACTAGCATGAGTAGCAGAGGCTATGCAGTGTTTACAGGGCCTAGATGCAATTCTGATTATTCTTGGATATTAACTGAGGTTTTTAAAGTAACTTTCACTGTGTTTGACAAATCCAGTGCTTTGTTCTGGACTTACTAGCTTAGAATTTTAAAATGTTAAAATACCCATTCAGAAAAGAACATTTGTTGATGAAAGTTGATATTGATCTGTTAATGTTGCTTAGGCTGCGTACTTGGAAATGTCTTGCAATTTTGGATCTTATATTTGGGCCTGGCTGTTTTCCTCCTCTTTCTAGGAAGGTATGGTACGATGTGATACAGCTGTGGGAACACCAGACTATATCTCTCCTGAAGTATTGAAGTCCCAGGGTGGTGATGGTTACTATGGGCGAGAATGCGACTGGTGGTCAGTTGGAGTCTTTTTGTATGAGATGCTTGTAGGTGAGTAGTAGGATAATCAGAATTGACTGCACTACTTAAATATGTTAAAAGCTATGTAGCATTTAACTATGTTAAAAGCACTGTAGTTCTTAACTGTTTAATTTATTACTCTTCTGACATAAGCTGTGTTTTACTGATCATGGTATTTACAGAATATGTTTTAGAAATATTCTGGTACAGTTCTCAAACTTTTGTCCTTGTCTCTTGTTCACTTAGTTGCTTACATTGTTGCATATGTCGTTTGGATATTATAAATCAAATATGCAATACATTTGATCTGCTTTTTAATTTTTGCATTGCTGCTTTTTCAGGTGATACACCTTTTTATGCAGATTCTTTGGTTGGAACATACAGTAAGATTATGAACCATAAGAACTCCCTTACTTTCCCTGATGACAATGATATTTCTAAAGAGGCAAAAAACCTTATTTGTGCCTTTTTAACTGATAGGTAAGATTTAAACTTTACTCAAAATGAAAGTAAGCCTTCGTTAAGAAAATTTCTTCTCATGTTGAAAGAACATATGTGTGTATATATATTTGTTTTGTGTGGGTTTCTAAATTGCTCAACGGAAGTCAGTATTTGGGAGAGGAGTCACCAATGGTTACAGCTGCTCTTTATGGCAGTATCGTGTATGCTGGGGGAAGGGAAGTGCTGCTACTATGGGTACATCTACCTTATAAATTTGGTTTGAGTATGAAGTGTTACTCCATAGCAACAGCTACTGTTACCTTGGTCTGTGTTGCACAGTGTTAAGGGGCGTGCAAAATGGATTCCTTTTGGATGAAGCTAAAGCAAAAGGTGCATTTCAGGAGTGCCCCTAATGCCCTCCCAGCTCTTAGTGGGCATTCAGGATTAGGGTAGAGTCAGCCCAAAGAAAGCCCGTCTGAAATGTGGATGTTAGGTCTGTTTCACTTTGTGAGTACACTCCTGTTGTACCCACACTACTTATGAATATAAGCATAACGCTTGCTTGAGAACGGGTGCTACAAAGGAGCAGGGCTGCTGCATTGGCTGGGCTGCATGGGATTCAAACAACAGCATGAACAAGAAGAAGTGGAACCTAGCTCCTGCTTGCCAGCTGCCTAGCTAGTCTGTGATGGTGGAAACAGTAACACCAGGACTTCTTATGGACCAGACTTAAAACCAGACTGTGTTCTGAAATGTAGCTGCTGTGGTCCCATAGATATCTTCATATGAAAACTTTGAGATATGTCTATTTCTTAGTTTGAACTTAGTTTGAGAGGTAATTTTTTGTCTTTGTTGTTAAGATTATGCCTTAGAATGGGTCTTTCCTTCAGAGTAATTTATGTAATCTTCCAACCTTAACCAAAACACTCTTTAACAGGGAAGTGAGACTAGGACGAAATGGTGTAGAGGAAATTAAACGACACCTTTTCTTCAAAAATGATCAATGGGCTTGGGAAACTCTCAGAGACAGTAAGTATAATGTTTTTCTCAGAGACAGTGATCTGTCCTACTTATGTATTATGTTAGCAAAAGGACTGCCATATTTCGTTTTCATGGAATTTAAAGTTTTATTTACTCTGTACCAAGGAAAGAGATTTCTTAGACACCAAAGAGGCATTTCCCCCAAAAATTCTTGATTGTGTCACTTAAGTAATACAATGATCATTAACATGCTGTTCTGCTTTTTTTCTAGCTGTGGCACCCGTTGTGCCTGACTTAAGTAGTGACATTGACACTAGTAATTTTGATGATCTGGAAGAAGACAAAGGAGAAGAAGAAACATTTCCCATACCAAAAGCATTTGTGGGCAACCAACTTCCTTTTGTAGGATTCACGTACTACAGCAACCGTCGGTATGTACGCAAAAAGCAAGCTAATGGTGTATTCTTTTGTCGACACTGTTCTGACTCTTACCAACCAGTAGTTTGATACAAGCCTTTTCAGATTCTTATTAATGGTTCAGAATCCTAATAAATTATACTCTTTTGACACTTCGATAATGATAACCAGTACTGCTAGTCATCAGTACCTTAAAATATCACACTGAATTTGTGAATGTCGTATTCTGCATTAAGAATATTGTATAGTGGTGCTGCAGAAGCTAAGCAAGAAAAATCCACTGTTGCCACAGAGCTGCCTGCAGAGCACCAAATTATATATGTAGAGTCACGAATTAGGGATACAAATGTCACGTTGTTTTACTGTGAATTACTGTTCCTGAGCTGTGTATGAAGATTCCATACTTTACATCAGTGTTTTAGCATGTGATAAATTAAACCTTGGCTTACTAGAAATAAAATATTTTCTACTTGCCTGTAATCCTGCTTCACAATTTTTCTTTTTTTTTTTTTTCCTCCGAAGTACTCATGCACAGCAGAGTGAGATTGTGATGCTTTATAGTTTACAGTGTTGCTTAGAAGACTTCAAATTACATCAGTTAAAATTATATTCATACTTTTAGCAGTCATTATTATTGTAGGCACTATGGATAGCTGTATCTACATTCAAAAATCTCAACAACTTTTTCTTACTTTGAAAGCCGCTTTTAATTGTGGCGAGTGTCAGTGAGGCTTAAAATAGGCTAAAACTTCTAGTAGACCATGTCAGATAGAGACTATTAGTTTTAATAGCATTTCTGGATAGGAAAACTTAAAGGAAATAAATCTGTTTTTCGTCCTTGGATAGAAGAGGAATCATTTTTCCAAGCCTGTGGTGAAATTCTTTCCATCTCTGCAAAGAGTTGGATTTGTTGCTTTTTGCGTAGTAAGGCACAGAAGGACTTACAAGGTTTGCATATGGTTTCTGTGAGTTCAGCAGTTCCGGAATTTCACCTACTGTACTGATTCTAGTCTATAATTTAAAAAAGTCTTAATTTTTGCCTTGCAGGAAGATTTTGGAATATATTTTCAAGAAGGTGGAGTAGCATACAGAAGCTTGTTAATAACAGAATTTCTTCTCTCCCCCTCTTCCTTCTTGGGGGACAGTATCAGGAATTCAGAGAACTAAGTGGCTGTGGTTTGCTGTTGTTGAAGAACTCTGCTACTAAATACTGTCATAACTTTGTAGACTTACTACAAATAAAATGCTGTCCTATAAATGAATTTTGTCCCATAATATTTTTCCGGCGTGATAGTCTTGAAAAGTCTGAAGCTACCATTCATACTTGCTAAATCTGTAATACTAATTTTTATTCCCTTTTTTAATTGAAAATAGTTCAAAGATGAAAAAAAAATGCATATGTAGAAGAAAATTTCTTCTCCCCCCCCCCCCCCCCCCCTTAAGTTTCATCTTATTCATGTGTACTGGAGAGTTTAAAGAAATGGAAATCTAGAAAAATGACGTGACTTCTGTCTTTAAAGAAAGTAGTACAATCTTTTAGTATTGAATACTTTCTACAGCTGTAATCTCATTGATTGTAAACTAGGAAATATGGTCGTTTATTATTGCACTTCACCTATAACACAGATTTCGAAATACTAGCTGAAAAGACTTTGCAGCCCTGTCTGGCTTGTATGTTCTCTTCTGGATTCTGATGGTGCTGGTGCTGTGGCTGTTTAAATATCACATTCTCAGTGCTCAGCAGCCCTGGTGTGGAAAATATGGTGGCTTATTGTACTCAAGGCAGGAAACCCCTTTCTGAAGGGAACTGTTCTGTTTCCTCTTTGTCATTTGGTTGTCTGAAAGCAGTCTTGATATTTAATTTTACCAAGGCATTGGAGATGTCTTTATTTTTACCCTCCTTGATCTTTTGGAGAAGTTTTTGCATATGTGAAAGTATGCATGTGAAATAAAAAAGAGGATGTGTCCATCTTTCTCAGTTCATGTGTTGGAGAGTTTTTCCTCACATAATCTGATGCAGTTAGAAATGTTTTACGTCTCTCTAGATCAGTTATCAGGCCAAGAATATCACACCAAATACCAAAGGAATCTGAAGATAGTAATTTGTATTTATTTACCTGACTTTTCAGAATCACGACAAGTAGAAATTTGTGGTATTTTTAGAAAACACTTACGTAAAATAAGAACACTAGCTTCAGGGCAAACTTTTTGTGTGTGGAACTCTTGGTAACTTTGTTGGAAGTTACACAATCTCTGCAGAGTTCACTTCATTGCTGTTACTTGCTGCATAAGTGCCTGAGTAAATATTTATGGGATGGAAGCCAATGAGAGTGTTGTAACCATGGAAAGCAAAGATTTTTTTAATGGTTATTAAAAAAAAAAGTGGTTGTATTAGTATTTGGCAGAAATCCCTTTTTCTGGAGGTCTTGTACTGCAGCTTTCTACTTTACCCTTTCCAATAAATTCTGTGAGTTTTTCAATTAAATGTGCTTAAATCTTAAAGTATAATAAATACAGAAATGAAAAAAACTGATTATGTTACGATTTGGTTATTCACATTTTGGAGAAAAAAATTTGGGGGTTGTTTTAATATCACTGTATTCTGTTTTTTTCATAATCTTGCTTTTAAACAACTCTTAAAATAAAACTTTTTAAATGTTGTTACAGGTATTTAACTGTCTCTGCAGAAAATTCCAATGATAACAGAACGGGCTCCAGTGTGGATAAAAGTGTGGTATGTCTCACTGATTTTCAGCTTTGTTGGGTCCTAATACAAAATCTATTGTGTATATGGGAATAAGCTCTTTGAGTTCTAAATGTCTCAAATTATTTTAGTGCTTGGAATATGGGAAGTCAATGCGTAACTTTTAACTCTTTAGTATGGCTTGCCATTAAAGTTATCGGACAAGCAGAATTTCAGTTCTTCATATAGCATTGGGTTTCCTGAATTGGAATAAAATAGCTGAAACTGCATACTCTTTTTGTGGAATTGGATTCACAGTTTTTGTCTTTAGAAATATGAAAGTGTTTGTGCAGTATTTTTAGAGTGCCGTATCGATCCCAAGTGTATGCTGGCTTTGTGGCAATCATGGAGTCTGGATGTGAGTGTGATGGGAAGCTTGGGCTTTCCAGCAACTCGCCAGTTTAACACTGGAGCTGGAGTTCCTGTGAGCTAAGTGAGAGGTGGCAGATAATGTATCCAACTTGGGTATTCTGCTCCTTCTCAAGGATGCCCCACAAGCTATTGGGAATTGGGGCACTGAGGATCTGTATTTATAGAGCAGTTCACCTAGCAAGAAATGTTCAGGAATTATTTCAGTTACTGCTTCCCAAGCTTCCTGGCAGTCAGGTTTCCAGGAAGGTATGCTGAGGTGTTGGAAACAAGGCCTGCTTGCATTCTGTGCAAATTCTGGTGTAAATCAAGTTATTCCCTCAGAACGGTTTGATATTTTACAAATTACATTCTTTCCAGAAGAAAACACTGTCAAAACCTGATAGTTAATTCTAAAGAAATCTTCTTGGCTTTGGCTATGATTTAATTTATTAGTATTTTGTTCTGTTTTCCATTTAAAGTAGAAGAGAAGCAGATATCAATGCATGTTCCCTTTCTCTAAACTTGCAATATAAAGGCTTTAATGATATATGGTATTGTCCAGTGAAAATTTGTAAAGGGCAGGGGAACTGATTACATACTTTATTGGGCTTACTGAATTTATTAAGCATTGAAGTGTCTTGATTTCTTTATGTGTGTCAGTGTGTTCCATAAATTTTGTTTTCCTCATAAGCGTTTGGCTGTTGATATGGTAAAATTAAAAACAGAGCCAGACTTTCAAATATTTGCAGATACTTAAAGATGTGTGCTGGCCTTTGGTTGACTTCGAAGAGAGTTACTTGAATGGACTTGGCATAATTAGTGGGATACAGGCACCTGCTTATAGTTAAAGAACCCTCAAGAGTCCTGTCTGCATTGTCAGGTGTATTTGAATGTCCTGTGATTTTAACAGTTTAAGGAGGTGAAGCTCTGGAAGGATGAGAGTGATATAGAGAGGTTTCAGTAAATGTTAAGTTTTTACTACAAGGTATTTTTACCCCACAGTTCTTTCTCAGCTGTTTTTCTTTCATTACATGCTGCAATGAAAACGGTAATGTTGACACATGGTTAGCAAATTAATTAGTTCTGGAAATATAACACAAGATGTTACCTGGTCTATCTGCATTTTGGCATGGTACTGAGTGCCTTCTGGGAGGGACTGAGTGCCAGAAATTTCCAGGAAATTCATTGTGTTTTGCAAGTGTGTAAAAATTCACAGAATTAGGCCATGGAGTTGGACAAAAGTGGAATTCAGTGTCCTTTAACGGAATTTCAAACCTCTTTGAAGATCTGATTATTTACTTTGGCTTAGTGCTACCATAACCACCTGTAAACAGTCCAGATATTAAGAGGAGTTTGAGATTCCTTTGCACTGGGTCTTCGGTTTTCTTCATTGTTCAGGGTGCAGAAGCAGACACACTATACCATGGTGATTAAAAAAATAAAAAAAGTATGGCAATTCTAGAGGGATTTTTCTTGGCTTCTTTGCTGTAGGCAGGCTTTTCCATATTCCTTTCCTCCCCTGCTTCCTACTCAAAATGGAAACTGAGAACAAACTAAAACATAAAGGAATGCTTTTATACTGAGTTAATTGTAACTCCGGATTTTCTTAAGGTATTATTTAGTCTATTGATATCAGATTGTGCAAAACTTCTCTGGAAGCCTGTTGTCTCGTACTAATGTAATTAGATTGCTCAGCAAGCTTAGATAGGCCCCTTGGGATGCAGCACTATAAAAGCATCCAGAGACAGAAAGAAGCAAGAGGAGGCACTAGAGGTCCAAACTAGTAGGAGTCAGTACAGAAATGCCTCAGTTGCCAGATGTCTTTTTGGACCTGTTCCTTGTCCACCCCATTTAGTTCCTCTATGCAGCCTGTCTGGAAGGACTATAAAATGAGTAACCAAGAAATGGAAGAGCAATTATGATGAAGAGCAATTATGTTGAAACTTTTTTATCCTTTATTTTTGTGCGTTAGCTGTGGTCCCTTTTTACTAAAGTAAGAGCTAGCCTTTAAATAGTTCTTGCTTCTTGCTTTATTTCTCAGTGGTTCATACCAAGGAGATAAATGTGTTTGTGCTGGTTCTCCTTCCTTTTTCCTCAAAGTTTAGATTTAGAGGTCTCATCCACATGGTGTTATGTTGTATGTCACATCAGTAATTGGTTTTCCAGAGCTGTTCTGTAAGTGCTGAGAAGTCTAGTCCTTCCAGTATTTCCTTGCTCTCTCAAGACTTTGTGATAAGTAGTAGTTAATATATAGAATAGTGTGGTGGGTATATGAAATACGGAGTTTCTGGTTAGCCCCCAGTTGGCATGTCTCTGTTCTTCCTCGGAAAACTTCAGAGCAGCTTAAGATCGTGGAAGAAAGAAAAGGAGAAAATAAGAAAGGATCTCCAATTCTTGAGAGCACCTGAGTGCTCCATGCTTTATTTCCTACTACAATGGGAAGGAGAACAGATTGAAAGTAGGAAGTAAGAAAAACACTTGCCTGGAAGTAGGCAAAAGTAAGCTCACCTTTAATTTTCTCATTTAATATGGTTCAAGCATGCTGTAATATGTCTCCAAACTCCTTTTAATCTTATTGAGCAGTTCTGTTTTTTCTCCAGTTGCTTCTTTTTCTGGGACAATTGTGCAAAAGGAGTCAGGCAATTGTCAGAGTTTTTGGAGTTGGAGCAAGGAACAAGCCAGCAAAGGGTTGGAACCACTTGAATATGTTGCTTTGAAGAGAGTGTAGGTTAAGACTGTAGTTCTCTATGCAGTTCCAAGAGAGGGATATGTGGGAAATCTAAATAAGGCTGAAATCCTGACAAGATCAGCCAAAATGTTTAAAAGAGTGAATCAGCCTGGGCTTGGCTTAATGAGCTTCCCCAAACTTGATACCATCTTGTTGTTAATTGGGGATTTTGCTGATGTTGAGGTGGGATTATTATGCCCAGAGATCCAGTAGAAGGTAGATATTTTGAGACTATGTGAAAAGAATTAATTTCTGAAATTATGTTGCTGGCAAACAGTACCTGCTATACAATAATGTTTCATATCTGAAGCTTGTTACTATTTTCAAACCTTAGTACAGTGCTAGCTGTAAAAAATTCTCTCTGACTAAATAGATGTTAAGAGCATTTTCCCCCCATTGCTAATAACTGACAGGCCTGCTTCTGCTTCCTGAACTTGTTGAGACCTTGAAGATGCATTGCAAAATACACGTGGTGGTTCATGCTAGAAAAAGAAATTTTGAGACTGATTAATATGCTTTCTAATATCTTTGCAGTAATACCTTTAGTCTGATTCTGAAGATACTTAAAATAGGGAGGATTTGGCTTAGCTTAGCCTTGTGAATTTTGACCCAACTGTTCAGAACCCTAAAATTTTATGTGTGTGCAAATGATAAAATTGTGTAATATTAAAGTTGTTTCTTGTGATTAATTTTTTTAGGATTTTGGGGTGGGGATCACATTTTAATACCGTGAAAAAAATCTAGTGTTTAGACAGAAGTGAGTAAGTTGTGGTACAACATAACCAGCACTGAATATTCTGAAATACTTTTTGAAAGTTTTTAAATTTAATGCATGTTCTTTCATGTACAAATATATATTTAAAGCTGGAAAATATGCAGAAGATGATCTATGATTTGGAAGAACAACTACATAATGAAATGCAGTTGAAAGATGAAATGGAGCAAAAGTGCAGGTGAGACTTTGAACTTTTGTTTACATAATTTAAATACATCTAACACTTCAGTTCTGTATTACTGCTTTAGGGATTACCAGAATAACATTAAGAATGGTACTGTAGTTCTCCAAGGGAGTTCCAGGCACAGGTTTAAGTCATTCTAAACCAGTATTTGAATGTTTTTCTTGACAATAGAATGAAGAAAATGTTTTGTTTTCGTTGACACCCGTGTAACACATGCTCTTTCTAAACACTTGAATGTTTGAGTTTACCTGATATCTCTGAATTCAGATGTTTTATTGGACTGAGGTACCCAATGATCACGCTGATTTTTTAAAAAATGTAAAATACTGTATATACAGCATATATTGGATTATTCAAATTAACTGTCTGGTTTCTAAATACATGGTACTTGCTGGAAAACCACATTCCTTTTTTTCCTGTGACTGATAGGTAAGAACAACTGTTTGCTTTCTGAAGTCTTGTTTCTACCATGTTGAAGTAGCTACATGAGAATTTGCCTATTTCTTGCAGCTACGCTTATGAACAAACAGTTAGGAGTCTTCTTTTCCGATAGACAGAAATTTTTACTCAGATTCGTGCAAACCAAATTCCCCTTCAGTTAGCTTCTTCTTTTGAAGTCTTTTCCTGAAGGCCTAAGTAAAGCCAGGAGGCAACGCTAGGTGTAGTATATAGGAAGAATTTAGGCTTGTGAGTTAGGACCATAGTGTGTAGCTGTACAAGCTGTTTATGTGGGAACTGGTAGCCAAAATGGTCTGGTGGGAATTTATACTGTGTGACACTGTCACTTAAATGCAGCTTCACTCTTCACATGTTCTGATTCTTTCCACAAGCAGGATGTTTATTACTTGAAAAACATTCAGTAACTCTTCCTGCAGTACTACTGAAGCTGTCAGAGCACAACAGTGTGTCTTCTGAGATGCCATACTGTTTACTGCAGAGTTAGTAGATAGGATATATTGCTGTAACTGCTCCTCATTGTACCTGTCAGGTAACGTTGTCTGGGTCCTTTTTGTTATCCCTTTGAAGAGGGATAGCTAGCTATAAAAATGCAATGGATGTGTCAATGTTATTGTCAGTTGAACTGAGGTTTTACTATGCACTTAACCTCACTCTCTCTGTAGTACTATGCCCTAATACATTGCTTCAATGGAGAGACTTTCAAATAATAATATTCAAATATCTTTATCCATAGTAGTGAACTGTCTACAGTGGAACTAATAAGCCATTTTAGGTATTTGGAAAGTTCACAACTAGAGGAAGTTTTAGCAGTTAACCAGGGTATTCTAGTTTAAATGGTAACCTGTTCTGTACATACACTGTTTTTACGTTTGCAGATTAAGGGGGAAGACGTGGCATCTGAAGTTTTAAATACATAATCTGCAGTGAAGTTGATAAATACTTACTAATTTATTTTACAAATTATTTCAATGATTGATTGTTTTCTTCAATTTCAAATGTTTATTACAAAATAGCATTAGCCAAAATATAAATGTTCACTTTAGTAACGTTCCCAAATTATTTCAGTAGAAAACCACTATGTATAATGTATCCTTCTCAAATATTATTAAACGATTTTGTTTTATTTTTAGATCTTCAAATATAAAGCTAGACAAGATAATGAAAGAACTGGATGAAGAGGTAAATTTTTTCCTCACTGAAGCCTTCTTAGTTGGGTAAAAAATGTGGATAGTATTTTTCATGATTTATATATATGATATTTCTTCTGTAACCAAAAAGTATTGTTCTGAGTTGAAATGTGAGATCAAACCATCACATTTCAATACATAGCATTGGGAGATACATTTCTATTTGTACACATTTTCAAAAAGTCTTCCTTTCTGCAATTCATGCTGAATTCTGTCTCCTCTGCTAAATGTTTTGCTTAATTGCTCATTGCAATTTCTCTGGAGTTTATCAAAATCAGTTACTCTAAAAATTAATGTACACGTGATTTTCTGTTGAGTCCTTATGTTGTCTCTTAGTAATAGTTTTAATAGTTACTTACATATAATTATGTTAACAATAACTTTCCTAGTAATTACATAAATTTGTCACGTAGAAGTTGAAAACACCATTTTTTCTGCAAACCTTTTCAAGGAAGCCAGAAACTCATTAATTGGAAATGATGCATCAGTTTCCTTGATTAATTAGTTGCAGAGATATTGGTTCATTTCTTAAAATTTAAATAGAAAATTCCAATGCTTTTAATTTTAGGGAAATCAAAGAAAGAACTTGGAATCAACAGTGTCTCAGATTGAGAAAGAAAAGATGGTATTGCAACATAAGATAAATGACTACCAAAGAAAAATTGAACAAGAGAATGAAAAAAGACGGAATGTGGAAAATGAAGGTATGCCATGTTGCCCAAACATTTACACTGATGAGGTGTATGATGTGCTCTGGGGAATAATTTACTGCCTTAGCATCTTAAGTGCTATGCAACTTTAAAATAATCTTTTCAAATAATGGACAGAAATTTTGAGTTTATTTGAATTTTAACAAGA
This sequence comes from Vanellus vanellus, assembly GCF_965231255.1. Classification (NCBI taxonomy): domain Eukaryota; kingdom Metazoa; phylum Chordata; class Aves; order Charadriiformes; family Charadriidae; genus Vanellus; species Vanellus vanellus. Next base: position 117,946,928 of record NC_138906.1, on the reverse strand, counting down.
ACACACAATATTTTTGTCTTATTTTCAAATTCTGTTCTCTACAGTGTTCATTTGTTCTGCAAGCACAGAATTTCACCTAAAAACATATATAAGAAGCAAAAATTCAACAAAAGATCTATTATATGCCAAGAATTTATTTGAGAATGTTTGTGTAAAAACAAAAAAAAACCTAAGGATTTTTTTAATCTGATATATTGATGGTGTAATTTTTTTGTAGTGTCCACGCTAAAAGATCAGATGGAAGACTTGAAAAAAATCAGCCAGCATTCACAAATTTCAAATGAGAAGATAACACAGTTACAAAAACAAGTACGTTGCTTGTGTTCATTGTCTTCATTATTTCTTAGATTTGAGAAGCAGTACTGAGCATTCAGATGTAACAAAACTGATCTCAATAATTTTTTTAGAATCTTGTCTGGTTTATTTTAACAGCTAGAAGAAGCAAATGATTTGCTGAGGACAGAATCGGATACAGCAGCAAGACTGAGAAAGGGTAACACGGAAATGAGCAAATCATTAAGTCAGGTAGAATCACTGAATAGAGAACTGCAGGAAAGGTGCAGAGTTCTAGAAAGCACAAAACTGCAGGTGGAGAAAGATTATTACCAACTACAAGCAGCTTTGGAGGCGGAACGAAGGGACAGGAGTCACGGATCTGAAATGATTGGAGAACTACAGGGTAATTATTCTGTATTTCTACTTTACCAAAAAAGTTGTGATAACCCTACTTTATTAAATAAAGTACAGTTACATAAAGAGAGGAAAGCCAACCTGCAAACAACAGAACAGAACAGTTTCTAAAGGTTGGATTTTGCTTCCTGATCATGTCTGAGCGGCTCTTGGGAGAGAGAGTATCAAAATCAAAGAGTGGGAAACACTGATTGTGAGTCTCTGGGTCTGCCCTGACTAAAAGTCTGCGTTCAGTGGTACAAAAATAGGAAAAGCTCATACAGTACTGGAGAAGACACAACACTCTGCCTTATTATAAGCCTGGGTGCAGTAGCCAAGTTGACATACCCTGCATTTTCTCTTCTTTCGTTTGTGGAGAAGGGTATTTTGTTATTAAATTGCGTTTTTTTTTTTCTTTTATGATGGTTCTGCATTACTTTATAAGCAAGATGAAGAGCATAGCAAGGGATGAAGATGTGGAATCCCTTTTTTCTGGATGCTTGGAACTTTCTACTGTTTATACTTCTGATTTTTCATACTAGAAACTGTTCAGATACATTAGTTCATAACTGTGCTTATGGTAATGGATTCTGCCTCTTAACTTCTCATTTTTAACCATCTGCAGTATTGAAAATCATTTTCCATGAGGCACAATCTTTCGTTGAGGACTTTTGGGTGGTTTTGGATTTGTTTTTTTTTTTTTAAGGTAAAGTTTGGTAGCAAAAAGAACTATCAAGAATCAAGTTGCCAATTTACTGTGCTTCAATTATAATAAATCAGTTTCAGTTGAAAAGTTCCTCTGAAATGACTGAGTGTAGTTTGATCCCGTCTGTTGTTAATTGTAAGCAGGAGGTACAAATGGCACCAGAAGACTATTTGGTGCACTTTAAAACATGTTTTTGACCACCTCCAGCTCAGCAGCCTGCAGCAAAAGGATGTTTTTTTGAAGGGTGTAGGGTTAAGGTGCTTTGCTGATATATACCCAGATAGCTTTATGTAATTGAAATACTCATGCAGCCGGTTTTAAAAGCACAATTAAAATGAATGAGAAAAGTGTAAGATTTAGGAAGACTTTCTCTTCTTTGATCTCATAGTTTCTTACATACTGCCAGGATGTGTTTTTATACTTCAGAATTAAGTGGACTGTACTGTAGGCAGATGTATTTGAATTGATAGGTATATTTTTGCATACTGTATCTAAGGTATTAAGTGTAATATAGAGTAATCCAAAATACTTCTAGGTATTCATTTTAAAGGATATAATGCAAATTCTTCAGTCTAAAAATATATATTTCTACTTCAGCGTATATGTATACTCTACTACTTTGGCATGCAGATACACGCGTGCGCACACACACGTTGTGGTGCACACACACCTGTTGTGGCACGTGCGCATATGCACACACACGTTGTGGTTGCCTCATCCCTGGAAGTGTTTAAAGTCAGGTTGGATGGGGCTTTGAGCAACCTGATCTAGTGAAAGATGTCCGCGCCCATGGCAGGGGGATTGGACTAGATGATCTTTAAAGATCCCTTCCAACCCAAACCATTCTGTGATTCTACTTGGTATTTAATATAAACTTCCGATGGCACACGGGATCTTGTGGTAGGTGCTATGGGAGACAGGGAATAGTTCCTGTATCCATGGTAGAGCACTTGAGCCACACTGTAGATCCATTTGAGACTGACTTTCCATGTAATGTGCCTTATCTAGATATTAGTGGAGTCAACATCAGCAAAGGTGCTTGTTGCATAGCACAGCAGAACTTGGGATAATGGAAGAAATTTTGCATATTCGATATTGGAAGTGGTGAAGGCAGGTACCAAGTTTTGCATGTGGTTATTTTTTGAGAATTGTTACTAATGGAATGCATAAAGACTGGCTAAAAAGATCAGTTTCCTTTTACAACGTACAGCTTTTGCATATCTCAAAAATGCGGAGATGTAAATATTTTAGGAACCCAGAAATCAATAAAGGTTTAAAAGCCTGTTTATCCAAGTCAAGTTACTAATATTGAATGATATATTATTTCTCATGGCAGTTCGGATTACAACTTTGCAAGAAGAAGTAAAAAACATTAAAAACAATCTTGAAAGAGTGGAAGCAGAAAGAAAACAAGCTCAGGATATGCTTAATCATTCAGAAAAGGTATGGTAAAATGATGTTGAGGCTAATGTTCTTTGTCGGCTTTTGACTATATTTTCAAGTAGTATTTATTGATATTGCTAAGTCTTGTGTTCTGGCTCTAAATCAGTCTTGTGTTAAAATTATTAACTAAATAGTGGTAATTTATAATCTTATTAGGATGGTAAGTCTCACAAGTCCTCAGGTAGTTCTTGTTTGTAGCTTTAGGCGTAAAATTCATGTTTGTCATTCACTATCACTGATTCAAGGATCCAGCCCTTTGCCAGTAGCAAATAATTTTTGTTCTGCCTGCCTAACTATTGCTTCAGAGGCTTGCCTCCTGAAAATCTATGAATTGAACTTTTTAAAAGCCTGAAATTTAAATTTCTACTTTTACTGGTTTTTAATTTGGCTGGATCAGTGCCAGACCTTTTGATCAACTTTGGAGCTGAACCATTTCATTTTTTTTACTTCCTTCCTTCGTAAAGAATGTTAGCAGCGTGTTCCCCAAATATCCCTACCCCAAGATGGAGAAACAAGTAAAGAAGAGTAAAAGGAAATCTTGCACCCTTTTTCCAGATAGGCTACATAGTTAGTTCCATGTTTTGAGGTCAGGTAAAGGCTTGCTGTGCTGTCTGGTCTATCCAAATAAACCAGAGGTGTGACTACGAGGGAGGGTGTAAGCGGTAACCATTCTCATTTGGTATTCTATTTTGGATTCTGGCAATCCTAACAATGAAATAATAGAATTGCATCCAGGTAACGATACTTCAAATTCCTCCGGGCTCTAGTGTTGTTGGATTAGTTTTATGCTTCCAATTTATGTGACTACTAATTATTCAAACAGAAGTTTCCATTATCTTACAAATTTATAGACTACTGAAAAAAGTTAATGAAGTTTTCTCCAGAGCACTGAGTACAGTTTTTGTCTGTTACCGTTCTTTAATAAGCATGGAAAATAACATTGTTAATTTCTTCATAACAAAAAGTTACCACTAAAAAAGGGAAGAAAGGAAATGTGATTCCCTCAGATATTATAGAAATATTATAGGAATCTGGTAACTTTTTTTGTCTTATCTTTAGGAAAAGAATAATTTAGAGATAGATTTGAACTACAAACTCAAATCATTACAAGACCGGTTAGAACAGGAAGTAAATGAACACAAAGTGACTAAAGCTCGGTTAACTGACAAACATCAGTCAATAGAGGAGGCAAGATCAGTTGCAATGTGTGGTAAGTATTTCTTGCAAGTTTCAGGTAAATATTTATGATATCTCAAAACACATCATCTTATAGTGTAGTACAAGTGTTTAATACAAGTGTTTAATCCTTTGTATAAAGAAAATGCATATAAAAATCTTAGAACCTACATAATCAAAACTATACATTTTAAATTATTTTCTCTAACATGGTACTTGTACCACAGAAAATTGCATTGTTTCTTAATATTTTGGATATCTTACTGCGTTTGCAATTCAAAGCCTTCCTTGGCTTCTAAAATGCTATTGAATCTTGAAATTCTAGCTAATGCTAAACGGAACTGAGAGAATCCATTATCAAGACATATGTCTCGGAGCATTCATTCCTGTGTAATTGCATTAAAAATATTGGCTTGTAATAGGTGGTGAAGTTTCTTTTACAGATATATATCAATGAATCAAAGATGTATTCAATTAAGATATCAAGATACATCAGGTTTTCTTTGTGAAGGTCATCGGTACCTGCATGTGTAGGTTGTAGCTTTTCAGAAAGCTAACACAAATGATAGCACTTATTTTCTTTTGCTCTACAATCTGTTTATGGAAATGAAATTTTGCCTTTATTTCATAATGATTACTTCAAGAATCTGCATTTTTTATTTCTTTCACTGTTTATCTTTCATTTGTCATCATAATATTCCAGTGCTTTGAATGCAAATTGGAATTTTGTTTGTTTTTCAGTGTTTCTTGTAATAATGCCAGGAAGTTTTTACTCAGTAATCAGTCCATCTAGCAGCAGAAGAGCTTAAATGGCTGAACAAAAGAGTCTGAAAAATATTAGAATGTTTAAGACTGTGTTTACAAAAGCATTCTTGCAGATGATACATATTAATTTTTGTTGTTTTTCTCTCCTTAATCTTGTTCAGAAATGGAAAAAAAAGTAAAGGAAGAAAGGGCAGCAAGAGAAAAGGCAGAAAATCGAATAGTTCAAGCTGAAAAACAGTGTTCCATGCTGGACTTTGACCTGAAGCAATCTCAGCAGAAACTGGAACACCTTCTTGAGCAAAAGGAAAGACTGGAGGATGAAGTAAGTAAAATGTTCATCACTAACAGTTTGCTGTGTAAATAAGAAATTATAGTTGCATTGAGAAATAAAAAATTACATTCACTTACGCTGAGCTCCTTGTATAATACACCTCTCAGTAGAACTGAAGACAGTTGTTGGCCTAAATGGTGTTAGGTAATTTCCGCTTGTTTCTTAGGTCTTGGATGCCTTACGTATTTGACTCCTTAGCTTAATATAATGCAATGTTTTGTGTTTCCTTTTCTTTTTTTTTTAAAGGAAAAACTTGCTTGTGAATTTGACTGTGTAGTCTGATTGGTTTGCAGTTCTGAGTTGGCATTCTCCAGAAAACCAATTAGAATACTGAGTGTGAAAACTAGGTACTAAGAATAATAGTTTCATCCTTACTTTTTCTTTACAGGACACTGGGAATTAAGGTTATAACACCTTTCTTAGGGGTCGCGACTTGTGTACGTTAGTTTTTATATAGCTGGTATGCTGCAGTTTTTTCTAGGGTGAGAAGTTTTCAAGATCTGAAATCCACAGAGAGATTTGCAGGACCTTTCAGCAGACAATTTAGGTTTCTTCCATTGTTGCCTTTGAAATAAGATAAAACACATTTGGGACTTTGAAATAAGCTAAGTACAGGGACACTTTATCATCATGCAGTGTCATATCAGTACATTCTGTAAGGGCAGCAGCTTTTTGTAAGATTATTGCAATGAAGTGTTTTGAGATTTAGGAATATTTTTAGACATTGTACAAAATGTAGCATCTAAGCAATGGTGTTTGGCATAAAATAATCCACATATGAAACACTTTCAACCACGTGCAGTTGGCTATTCAGCAAATGCTCCTAAATGGAAATATTTCTCATTTAGGTAAAGAATCTAACACTTCAGCTAGAACAGGAGACGAATAAGCGAATAATGGCACAGAATGAATTAAAGGCGCAAGCTTTTGAAGCCGATAACTTGAAGGGTTCCGAGAAGCAGCTGAAACAGGAAATCAATACGTTGTTGGAAGCAAAGAGATTACTGGAATTTGAGTTGGCTCAACTTGCTAAGTAAGTAAAAATCTGAAGTAAAATGGAAAAAGTTGCTTAATTATACACGTGCTGTTTTGCCTGTTCCTATTAGTGAAAAAAATTCCCTGGTGCATAGGCATTTTTTCCTAAACTGAGAGAATATTTTTAGCTGCGTGTTGTGATTTCTGTATGTAGCCTTCAGTGTTGGAATATTTTTGTTATGACCTATGATGCAGAACAATTCTTGGCTTATCATTCTATGTCAAGGCATATATGGCAGTTTTATTAGTGCCTTTTTTATGGATTGACTGTAATACTACTTATTAAATCATATGGGACTTTTAGTTTTACTACATGGGAGTCAATAGCTTTTTACCTTCCTTAACTAGCTGATTCTTCTTCTTAACATTTCTTAAGCTGACTGAAGGTATTTTTCATTAATTAGGCTTCTATCATCTCTTCCCTCAGCTGACTTAACATTTCTCCATGTAGAGGACTTCTTGCCTTCTAAAAGGCAAGAAGGATGAAAGGGTCATCAGGGTAGAATAAAGAATGTAATTAAATCAGAATTTTAGGATACAGCAAACTGTTGGTCTTTGTGAAATAATATGTGTACAACTGTAAGATCTTCATAGGATGCTGTTCTGGTTAGAAATAGTTTATCTTTGTCATTTGTTAGTTGCTGAGTTTTTACACGTTTTCTTTTTTATTCCTTCAAAGACAATATAGAGGAAATGAAGGTCAAATGCGTGAGCTTCAGGATCAGCTTGAAGCTGAGCAGTATTTTTCGGTAAGACTTTCAAAGAATCGTGAGTGCTACATTTTGACATGAAATCATTGAACAGCCAATAGTTTGACAGATTAAATTTTTTTAAATGTAAATAACAACGTGGCATAAATCAGCAATTCACAAAATCCTGCTTGACATACAAACAATAAACAAAAATTAGAGAACATTAGATCATCTAATACGTTGATTTGTAGATGTTTGTCAAATCTCATATATTACCTTGAGTAACTCTTATCTGAATTATTCATCAGAGTAGTTCCTATCTTGAGGTTGGAAAAGAGATATTTTTCTGACAATTGCAAATTTTATTGTAGGAGTTCGAAATCTCCATACTTACTGGAATATATTCCATGCTATTGATCAACCATAAGTATATTTAAGAACCATAGATCCGGTAGCATTCTGCATGTATTCCTCCTCCTTCTAAAAAGATACCTTCTCTGCATCTGAGTCCCCGAAGAGCCTTATTCAGTACTCCAAGTAGCCAAAATATGTATTTCATAGATTTCGTTTCATCCATTTCATTTCTGTGAAAAGAGACAGTAGCATGCTCTGTAATGCCGGAACTTCAAATATATTTGTGAATATGAACAGTTTCATTTCACTTTGGGAAGTACTTTTTAAATTTGGTTCTTCCTTGGAGGGGCAATAAAAAACTTCATGTTTACTAAACTGCATATGATTGTAATTGTTGCAGATTTTTTTGTGCATTTCTCTGTAATGTATTGCTAATAAGATCTAGAGTATTGCGTTTCATTCTTGGTTTTCTTTTTTTTCACTAGCATGTAGTTTAAATGAGACATTCGTAATTCAGTCTGAACATTTAGCCAAAGTACTTCACTGTAGAAGATCAGTTTTTAACTTTCAGAATTACTGGTGATGTTAATAACAATATAGTAATTAAGAACAGAAGTCATTAATGTAAATCAGAGCTCTCTTGAATCAGTTATTAAGACAAAGTCAGTCTGTACACAAAAAACTTAACACCTAAGAGAAAAGATACATGGATACAAACAGAACACAACAGGTGGAAGCATAGGACAGTATTAGGCTTGTTTGACTAACATTTTGAGACAGTGATGCTACAAGAGGATGCAGTTTTGTCCTGTTGTCTCCAAGAGAGCTGCTCAGCTGTGTCCTAGTGCCTTCCTTCTCTTTCGTCAGCAGGTGTTATTTGTACAACTATGTAGGAAACCAGATTAGAAAACTGAAAACTAACTTAGTCACGTCAGTTCCCTACACAAGGGAAATTGGAAGGGAGCATCTTGGACAGGCAGGAAGGAGGAAATTCCATTAAAGGCAGTACTGGCATGTGTTGGGGTTTGATGGATTCAAACCAACTAGTACAAAAACAATGAAGAATTTCACTATGGAATTTGAATAATGATTTTTTTTCTATGCTTTCTTTTACAGACACTTTACAAAACTCAGGTTAAGGAACTGAAAGAGGAAATTGATGAAAAGAATAAAGAAACTCAAAGAAAAATGCAGGAATTGCAAAATGAAAAGTATGCCTATTGTGTTTCTCAAATAGACATAAGTTTTTCCATATAGTATGGTCTCACTCATGAAGATTTTGTATGATTTTGAATCAGATTTAAAATGTTTAATTCCTTCAGAAAAAGACAGGTCTCAAAAGTGTTCCTTAACACTTTGCAAGATGGCGGATACATGGGATGTTACCTGTGCTGACTCACAAAGCCAAATATAGTTATTCATATTTGCTTTGGACTCGATTTGTAATGTCTGGAAGAAGAATGATGACTTCTGAGAATTTAGGAAGGTGGAAAACTTTGAAAAAACATTACAATTTGTGGTAATCATCTTGCCTGTGTAACAACTTTTTTTTATTTGATTATATTATCCTGATAATTACTTGGTATATTTCTGTAGCAAATAAAATAAATTGAAAAAAGATGATCAAAATACTTTGGATTCTAAATGTTTTTAGAATTCTAAATGAATTCTAAATTCTAATAATACATCTGATCACAGCAAAACCAGTTAATCCAACAACCATTGTGATGTGCTATTTTCTAAGTTAGCAAATAAGGAAAGAAGTTTTTTAAGCTTGTTTTTCCAGTTTATTAATTTATTTAATATATATTTATTCTGAAGAAGGAGACTATAGCCTTATGCATGAAGCAGAGTGTCTCTCTTCTGAAGTCTGGGTCTCTTGTTCTACTTGAGCATCAGCATTTCAAAACAATATAAAAGGGAGGAGGTTATCTACAGTGTTCATGGTGCATTGTGGTGGGCTAAGAAGGGGAGAAAGAAAAGATGTTGGGCTAATAAATACGATATTGGAGGAGAATACCTGTCTATGCGAAGTTGTTCAGGAGTAGTATCCAACTTAAAAAGAAAAAGGGGGAAGGGGAAGGAAGGAGTGACTTCCTTTAGTCCTCTTGTTTGTTGTTTTTTTTTTTTTTTTGCTTTTCTTACTTATTTTTATGGATTCGTTTTATTCTGTTCCCTCGCTGTTCTCTACAGTCTGTGTTCATCATGAACATTTTTCACCTGTATACAACTATAGGAATTGTGACTCTAAGTATACTTCACCAGTTACCTTTTTACAGTAGAGGCCCATATCTACTACAGATCTATCAAATAAGTGGACTCCATAGCAATATGTATTTCATAAATCTCTTTTTATTTTGCAGTGCAGGAATGGCATCTGTCATGAGCCCATACTGCAGTAATGTATTGCCACTTCTAGCTCGGCATGCTGTGGGCTCTGTCACATGTTGCTGGGTGCATCTGACTCATGGGCGCTAGACTGGCCACCGTGCTTTATGTGGGTTTCTTTGCAGGCAAATATATAGGAGCTCTGCCTGTACTCCAAGCAAGAGCAAGAAAGTTTGGCTTGTATGCTGAACTGATTAGGAGTTGTGTGTACATTAATGAGGTAATGCACCTAAGTTACTGCCCCTGCCTCTCAAGCAGGATAGAATTTGCAAGCCTTTCTGCAAAAGGTTACATAGGCACAGAACCACTGTATGTTTTCAGAAACTTTATCCATTTTTCGTTATTGTTCAAACAGTCTGGAGTGCACATCTTCATGAGCAGTAATCCTGTGTGAAAAAGTAGGTAATACTGATAGGATTAAGTATCTTTTGATGGACCACACTGTACATGCAATTTAGCTTTATTTTTTTATACCTCAAAGGCAGGAGAATCTGATACCTGTTTTCCTAAGGGCTGGTGTTTCATGGATGATTGAAATTTTAATTGAATTATAGTAAGCTTGCAGCTGTAGCTTGTGTGGACCATCAACAGATACAATTGTATAGTGAGGTTTTGTAAATCTCGTTTTTCTTAAGAAACTGAGATAATGACAGTTAGCTGAATGGTATAATTAGGGTTTGTTAGTCTTCCTGAAAATTTGGAATGTTTTGTATAGGAGAACAAAATCTTAATGTGCTTTTTACAGGGAAACGCTCACTACCCAGTTGGATTTAGCTGAAACCAAAGCTGAGTCAGAACGGTTGGCACGAGCACTCCTTGAAGAACAGTATTTTGAACTGAGTCAGGAAAGCAAAAAAGCAGCATCAAGACACAGGCAAGAAATGACTGATAAGGACAGCATCATAAGAAGGGTAAATTATTCCACTGTAATTAATACCTATATATATCTTCCAGCTGGAAACAGAAATTTATATTTTTATTTTAATTTATGAAGTCTTTCTGTGGTCGTAAGTGATAATTATTTAAGTATCTGAGTTTTGGACTCAGTTGGAACCTTAAACATTTAAATCCCATTATGTGAACTCCCAAAGAGATGTAGACTCAATGAACTTGAGGTGAAATCAGATTGAAAATCAAGCAAATGTTTGTAATTCAGTTATTAAACCTTTTGTAAGTACTTCTTGTCATTACACAATGTATTTTTAAAATCTTGCAAATTTGTGGAGCTGTGTATTAGAGACTCTTACTGCAAAATTATGTAGTCTTTTAAAAAAAAAAAACAACCTGGAAGCCTTGACTTTCTTCCCACTGGTAAACTATTTAAAAACAAACAAACAAACAAACAAAACAACAACAACAACAACAAAAAAAACCAACACAAACCCCAAACTGTAATTTTTGAAGATACTTTATAGCATAGCTCTTGAGTATCAGGTTGATAAATGTCTTAACTGAGGAGTTTCAAATAGCAAGCCATATATAGCATAGTTATTTTATCTTTTTTTTTTTTTTTTTTTTTTTCCCATTTAGCATCCACTATGCAGATTTTCTTCATTCCTGGGGGTGTAAAACTTTAGTAAAACTCTAGGCGTAACTGGACTTGGATCAATTGCTTAAAGCTTTCTCTTAGAGCTACCGTGGATATTACATCTTTGTGTAAAGATAGCAGAAGTAGTGTTTGTTATATGTGTTTTCTTTTATAAGCTTGAAATCTCCAAAGTGCCACCATTTCTGAAGAAGCATTTAGAAGACTTAATGTCTATGGTATCGAAAAGTACCTTCTTGCCAGTATGTTTGTTGGTTTCAAATATTCTGATAATTTTGTCAGACAGCTCAATGCACGATCATTTCTATAGGCTTCAAACAAAACCTTTTTTTCAGGAATTCAATTATGTCTGGTTTTTAATGTGTATTTGTTAAGTGGTTAGCAAAGTGATCCTGACTCTGTCTTCTGGCAGCTAACATATGCAAAGTGTAATGGTTTTCCTTTCCTTTTTTTTTTTTCTTTTTTTTGTGAACCTATGTACTTATTTACCTATGTATGCTTTGACTTAGACCAAATTTAGTTTTATTTTTGTGCTGATTTATACGTGTTTTTCATGATATATAACAATTATTTAGCAGCAGATGCCATGAATCTACTGTAGCCTTGAAGGCTGGAGTTGTATCATTTATCAACTGTTTTTCTCTCTGGATTCAGGGGATCAGGCCTAGTACTACTTCTTCCAAAGTACCATAAATTAATTGAAAATTGCCACATTCAATATCTGACAATCTAATTCTGCTTAAGTTGAGTTTTTAGTCATATACTACAGTATAAATCTGCAGAACAGACTAAGTTCTGCAAAGATCATTAAAAAAGAAAAAAATTCCTTCTGTGACAGGTATATTTTAAGCCTTTTGGTAAATCAAGACAGTTTAGAAGAAAAGTACCATTTTTAAAAAATTCAGGTTTGAAAGCTAAGCAGATTCTTTTTGTATATAATCTGAGGAAAGTGTGTCAAGTAAATGGCTGTTACAGATTTAAGGGTATTTAAAATAATAGTATTATAAATATTTTTAGAATTTATGGCAAGTTCTTTGTTTTAAAATGTGTTTGTTTTCATTTAGCTGGAAGAAACTAATAACACATTAACCAAAGATGTTGAATTAATAACAAAGGAAAATTCAGAGATCAGTGAAAAAATTAAGAAACAGGAGGAAGGTATGTTGTGTTTGGAGTTCTAATTAATCTTTTATGAAGCACAGTTTAATTTGAAGCATATGAGGCAAAATTGGAAATGGAAGAAGGCGTTGCTGTTTATCTTCCCTATTATTTTGAGCTTGATGAAAAATAATAGAAGTCACTGTTTGCATCTTGAAAATATCGTCTGTGTATCTTTCTACTGTATTGTTTCCATTTCCGTGCACTGCCTTTATTGTTGAAAATAATTATAACCTCAGCTGTAGCAGGTAGGAAAAAGTGAGTTTCTGCTTACAATTCCTTCTGACTTTTTAAAACAAGTTAGCACTAAGTTCCTGCAGGCATAGTCAGAAATGCCTGTCCTCATTCGTATATTGTCTGTGTAACCCCCTTCTGCCAGCTGTGCCCTTCCATGCATGGAAATTACTAAAGAAATGTATTTTACTCACTCCATATTGCACACAATTTATTTATTAAAGTTTCTGTTCCTGTCTCCAGTATTTACAGTAAAGCAGTATCAGTATTTCAACTTCCTTAAAATCTCAGATTCCGAATCTAAGTTGTGATCTCATGCATAGCAGTGGATTGGCATTCTATTTACATGCATTCTGACTATGTGGGAAGTTACTTTATTATTCAGTTCACTGCCATGGTTTTGCATTTGAGCAAGCATTATAAAATTGGAATGCATGCTTTAATATCTGTTGACTATGAGAGTAAAGGCCTAATAGGTTGTGTTGCCAGTGTTGTTGCAAACACTGCCTAGGCAGGAAGGCATACAAAAATATTTTGCCTTAGTTCTGCATTTCCGTAATAGCAGGGATTGGGTGAGCAAGCAGTTTTCAGTATTCTTTTAGTTTATGGAGTTTGTTACTTTTAAGCACCTGGAAGTTATTTTTTTAACTGTAGTTTTGATGGAGAAATCTGTATCAGTGAAATGCATACTTCTAGAAACTTTGGGACCAAATCAGCAGACTGGAGGTGTGATAGAAAGATTGGTAGAATTGAGTAGATGGTGTGTGAGAGGGGTGAGAGAAATGTAACAGAGTCATTCCTTGTTTAGAGAAAGCCTTTTTCCCCTGTACTGAATGTGAGTCCAGTCATATCAGTCTTAATCTGTGTGGGTACTGACAATAATTTTTGGTACTGCAGAAACACTTTTGGTAGTACAAACACGAAGGAAGAGCGGCAACAAATTGAGTCATCACCTCGAAAACAAAAATACATATGTTGGCTTTAGTATTTCATCTTAGTGCCCTTCTGATATATCCTTCTGGTAATTTTCTATCATTACAGTAGCATTAAACTGGTAACCTTTATCATTGCAAACTGTATTTTGCACATTCAGTGATACAACAGGAAAACAAAGAAAAAAAAAATCCCAATTGTAGAAGTGATTAAGCTTAGAAATATTTACCCTGTCCTAAAATATCTCAAAGTCGAATATTATTTTAACAGAATACAAAATGAAAAAAGAGGAGGAAATCAATAATATTAGAATGCACTATGAGAAGAGCATTAGCACAGAAAGAACTCTGAAGACACAGGTATAACCTTTTATGCAATTTAATAACAATAATTACTTTGCATATCAGATATATTTTCAATTAATTGTTTTTTGTACAACTAACTTTTAGTTCCTTTAAGTTTATGTTAACCATGGTGTATAATGTGCATTGTTGATATTTACAGTTGAAAGAATAAGTTATGATGCTGTGTACTTTTCAGTATTACTTCTGTCATGAGTAAGGGCCATTTATGTTGAAGATTTTTTTTTTTTTGATTGAATCCTATAGCTAGAACTTAGAAGTTTTGTATGAAACGTGCTGGCATATATAATTTTTCTTACTGTTTTTCCTTTTTCTTAACAGGCTGTCAACAAACTGGCTGAGATAATGAATCGCAAAGATTTTAAAATAGACAGAAAGAAAGCTAACATGCAAGATTTGAGGAAGAAAGAGAAGGAAAACCGAAAGCTCCAATTAGAGCTTAATCAAGAAAAAGAGAAATTCAATCAGATGGTAGTGAAATACCAAAAGGAGGTCAATGAAATGCAAGCGGTAAAATAATCTTTATTTTTTTGTCACATTGTGGAATTCTTTCTGCAGGAAAAATGTGTAGCTCTGACTCTACTTGAAAAAATAACAAGTTCTGTTTCGGGTGTTATAGGCTACAGAATTTTAGCGAGGCAGAAAATTTGACAAGTATGTAGCTGTGCTTGTTCTCATTCATTTCCTCTTTCTAAATTCTTAACTGTGGAAGTTACTGATACATTATGAAGACTAAAAAACTGAATACTGTGTAGCATACTATTTATGCAGTTTATTTCACTGGTAGGTGGTGTCCTTTTCAAAACAAATGGTAATTTAATAGATTAATCAGACTGTTTTGTACTTGAACTCATTGCTGGATCTTTGATATTTAACTTTTTTCCAAGGCTGATTTATGCTAATGCTATCAAAAGTATCTAGAGATAGTAAAAAAAATAGTAATGAGTTTTGTTTTCAGAATACTTTGCTGCTGTATTTTTGGTGTCACAATAACTATGCATGTTTATATAAATACAGCAACTAGCAGAAGAATCTACGTACAGGAATGAACTCCAGATGCAGCTGGATAGTAAAGAGAGTGACATAGAACAACTACGAAGGAAAATTTTGGACCTCCAGCAAGGAATGGATTCTACCAGTGTTGCTAGTCTCCAGCCAGATGAAACAGATGGAAATCTTTCAGGTAAGAGAAAAGCATATTTGAACTACTTGATTTTCGTGCATACACATAGTTTTGGAAGGTACCGTTTCAAACAAGTTTCTACCTTTTAAAATCTTCTGTCTGTCTCTTTCTATGTCACATCTCCCACTTCCTTTTTTTTTTTTTATTGCATAGCTTAGCTGCTTATATTTAAGTCTTAATTTCTTCTCATGTCACTCCTCCACTGTATGGCTTTGCATTAGCATAATTTTTGGTCATTTTAGTGGAAAGAGTATTTTTACATCTGCTGCTGTTTGAATATAGTGAGTACAATGTGCAGTGTCCTGTGAATAGAATACAGGGCCAGCACTTCCACAACATCGGGATTGTATTTTATATCTTGAATGCAAAATTGCCTTGATCTTTTCTGTTCTTACTCACAGTTATGTAGCACCTTCGTGACAAGTGGCAATAATTGCCAATGTGAAAAATAATTGTAAGAATTTCCATAACGCATTTATTGTTGTATAGTACTCTGATTTAGTAGAGATAAGAACAGATAATATGGTGTAGTTGGCCATTTCCATGTAGTGTCAATTCCAGGCACTATCTTTTGAGACCCACTGTTACACTGGTTAGTGATTCGTCCCTCCCACTCCCCAATATTTGAAAAGTGTAATCAGTACTTTCACATGATCCACTGTATCTCTAGATAAAGAAAAAAACATTTAGTGGTAATAAGCTGTGTTTAACAATTTCCATATGTTGGAGCTAGGTTTATTTTTTTGTATAGTTAAGTAATTTTTATAATTTACCATGAAATTCTTAATAAATACTTGTCTTACAGATTTATGGACTGATTTTTATTGTAGAAACTATATCCAAACATATGAAAACAGAATACTATTTTGGGTATTTTAAGACCTCAGTGTAATCAGATAAAAGTAAATAAAGTCATTTTAGGTGTCTCTTTTCCTGTTAATGCACTTCATGCTGCTCAGATTGTCACATTCTAGAGTTTTTCCAGGGATCTTAGAGTGATTGAAATTTCAGGTAGGTTACGAGACTTAGTATTAGGTTTTTCTGTAGTTGTTCCTTTCTGTATCTATTTTTGTGTCCTATCTTCCCCTAGTATATTTTTAGATTTTCATTTTTAGTTAATATTAAAATGAATTCTGTTCTAGAGTAGATTTGCATTTGGATAATGATATAGTCTTTTCTTCATAACTTCCATTCTGTCCGAGAAGCCTTTTGCACTCTGAAGTTCGATCTGTAAAACCCTCAAGCAATTGCTGTCTTGTAAATGTCTATTTTACTTCTTTCAAAAATATCTTCTGGGCCAAACTTTCATTGAAACTCGATATTGGGAATTCTTAGACCTATTAGATTGATGAAGGAACATTTTTTTTTCTGAGCTGGCAGCTGCTATGAACTCCCTCTGGTATTTCTGAACTGTCAGTACTTCTCAGGAGTTTTTCTCTTAGATAACTAATTCTCAGTGTATTCCATTTGGGATAAAAAAGAAATCAGAGGGGTTTTACTTATTAGAGTGTTTTTTTCCTCCCCTCAAATTACTATTTGGAATCAAGCCTTATGTTTAATACTGTCTCCTAAATGAAGAACACTATAGTTCATCATTTTTAGTTGAAAATTTCTGAACTCCTGTAAATTGAGAGCTTAATTTTTTCTACAAGAAAACAGACTAGATTTATTCTACATAAAAGGGTAGTTTTGAACTTCCTCACTTTCCTTCTCAGCCATTTTCAACATAATGGCTGTTGTCTATTACACTGAAAACACCCAATGTTTCCATCTGGGCATAGGCACCTTCCCTGTTTTGTTCTTAAGGGCAATAGTATGTCAATGTGACCCTGGTGTCTCTTAGATCTTGGGAAGACGAGGAGTAAGCTCTTTCTTTGTCTGCCTCATTAAGGTATGTTATTTTCAGTTTTACCTCTGGAGACATGTGTAGTCAGGCTTCTGCCTGTATGACCTGCTGCTTCAATTCTGGGGAAGATCCTTCAGTATGTGCAAGATCTTTTCAAGTCAGCTGTAACTTTTGCATTGTTTATTAGGACATCACAATTACTGGGAAGTTATGATCTTCCTCCTTGTCTTCTATACTTATGACCCCTCTAACTATTTCTCCTTTACTAGCCTTTCATTTCTCTTGTCTTCTTTTTTGCCCTTTTCTGTACACATGCCTTTGATTTTTACTGCAGTTATGCTGCTGGTGTTAATGTATCTTACAGGTAGGACCTCTAGTATATATGTTTATTATAGATATTGCTGGCAATGTGCATTTGCCGCCCAGAAGGCTGACCATATTCTGGGCTGTAACAAAAGAAGCGTGGCCAGCAGGTTGAGGGAGATGAATATCCTCCTCTACTCCGCTCTGGTGAGACCCCACCTGGAATACTGCGTCCAGCTTTGGAGCCTCCAACGTAGGAGAGACATGGACCTGTTGGAGTTGGTCGATAGGAGGGCTGGAGTACCTCTCCTATGAGGACAGGCTGAGAGAGTTGGGGTCGTTCAGCCTGGAGAAGAGAAGGCTCCAGGGAGACGTTATAGCAGCCTTCCAGTACTTAAAGGGGGCCTACAGGAAAGCTGGAGAGGGACATGTATAGATAGAAGGAGGGATAATGGCTTCAAACTGGAAGAGGGTAGATCTAAATCAGATATCAGGAAGAAATTTTTCACTCTGAGGGTGGTGAAGCATTGGAACAGGTTGTCTGGACAAGTTGTGGATGCCTCATCCCTGGAAGTGTTCAAGGCTAGGCTGGAGGGGGCTTTGAGCAACTTGGTCTAGTGGGAGGTATCCCTGCCCATGGCAGAGGGATTGGAACTAGATGATCTTCAAGGTCCCTTCCAACCTAAACCATTCTATGATTATTAGGAATTCTCTAGATTTAGATTGTGTCCCTATATGCTGCTTTTTTTTTTTTTTTTTTTGAGGGAGGCTCTGAGTTGATCACGATCTGAATAAGAATTTAGGCAGTTAAAAGAGATTAAGTGACATGAGCATAGTGAGATTTCACACATTTGTCAAAGAGCTAAGTAGAGGGCAGAGAAGGAGTGCACTAGCATTATAAGGAGGAAAAAAAAAAGTCAGTCTTCAAACTAGAAATGCCACTTGCCACAGAAGAGGAAATTATCCAGCGCATAGTTATTTTTTGCAAACCAAGTAATTAGCCTTCAAAACAGAAGGTGGCATGCCACAGCAGTTCATTTGCTACAATTTAGTTGTATATGAAGTTGTTTGTCTTCAACTGTGTGCTAAGTTCCCATCACTTCTGTAGCCCAAACGTAGACATTCCTTCAGAGCACCTTGAATTAGCATCTTGTTGAAGAGGTGGATCTGATGAGTAGTCAGTAAGATTCTCTAGCTGATTCACTTGTTCTTAAGGCAAAGACATTCCTTACAATATTTAAGGCAAATAAATGGTGGAATTACTAAATAAGTAATTATGGTATGATTTATTTGGTTTCCTGTAACAGTAAAAACATCACCAAGGAAAAAATGAAAACATAAAATAATGTAAACATGTATAAAAGAATGATTCCACGGTCTTAATTCTGGTCATGGCAATCTCTGGTTTAATTGAGAAAAAACTTGGTATGAAACAGTGAGATAGTAATGTTGGTGGAATTCCAGAGACACCCCTGGTGCTCAGGCATTTTGAGCTGTCCTCCCGCACGGCAGACAGGTTCAGGCTATGGGTAGTGTCTTGTCGAATCAGGGAGCTTAGGCTACCGGCTACAAGAGTAGAATGCATAATTGACAGGAAGAGCATCTTGTAAAATTTTGGTCAGAAGGCTTTGCACTCTTTCAATAAACTCAAGGTAATACTAAAATGAATTCTTAATACTCAGAAAAAATTAAGGAAGTTTTTCTGTATTTGGAGGTAGATACAGAAAAATCACATGGTAACACACTGTACAGCTGCATCTTACTTGGAGGTTTCTGTCTGTCGTTGAGCTAAATACCCCCTCAAGTTCTGGTAGCTCTCAGGGCAACTTACGTGGCTCTCAAGGTAGGGATTGACTTGTTTAGACAATCCAGGCTATTCTCAGTGTTTTGCTTCACTAGATGGGAAAGAACATGATTTGGAGGAAGGTTTTCCTTGTAGTCAGTTCTAGGCATATTTTTTAGCTCTCACTCCCTCCTGATTATTGATTGTCTCACTTGATGTCTCTAAATGAAGCCCTTGATGAAACGACTGAACTATTTGCTTTTTAATGATGCCTTTGGAATGACTCTTCCTCCCGGCTGGACTTGGGAAGTCTTAATACTTACATAATTGTAAATAGAATTCATCTTTGTCAAGACAAAACATGATCAGGAACGTAAGGGTTTTTTTCCTAATTGTTATAGGCACTTAACCTGTTGCAAATTAGTTCTTTTCATCTGATTGGCAAGATAATTTAAGCCTTTGAGCTGTCTTACAGGTTGAACTGCAGCACATAGTATTTTATGGTGTATGTTATAAATCATGTTTTAGACAAAGATAGGATGGAATAATAGAAGTGGACCATTAATAAGCCGTCAGGTTTTTTGGAATATGAGACACAGATACGACTTTCTGAAATACCTGCAAGTAGCCAGAACCTGAATAAACCTCAAAGCAAGATTCAGCCAGCAATCCTTGGTGAGATCGACATGAAATTATAGTGACACAATCTGAGGAAAGACAGAATCAAATGGTAAGGGTGGACTGGAAAGAATTAGCAAGGTGGAATCTCCACGTTTTTGGTTAGTATGGAAGAGTCTGAGGAGTAGGAATTTCTTCTGAACACCGGAAAGAGAGGCTATGCTTCTCATGAAGAGGCCTGTATTACTTAGCTCCAAAACAACAAAAAGTCTCATAAATCAGTACAGTCATGGTTGTCTTGTGTGATTTTATTGAAGACTTACTGTTAGAACTCACATTTATCATACTGAATCACAACGAATCCTGGCGATATGAATACAAACCATGAAGATGTTTAGAATGCAAATCCACATTTTAATACATATTCAGAGAGAATTATAAGATCTGTAGCCTCCATGGAATTCTTTCTTCATATTCTATTCAGGTCCAGCTAGCCATCAGATACTTTTGAGGCCTATCTTGGATTTTCTGGATTGGAAATATGAAGTATCAATTCTGGGATTCTTTCCAAAATACAGGGAAGTCAGGCAATAGTTTTGAGCCTACTTTTAAAGACAGGAATGGAAGATTGTTTTTCATAGTCTAGATAGCCCATATTTTCTTAATTAGTTAATCAGAACACTCATAAATATTATTCTTCTGGATCAAATCTTTGTGATATGGCTAGATGAGCATTTGCTGTTGTGCTAGCTAACTCTGTCAAGGGAAATTAAAATGCACTATAAATATTACTTGAGACAAACGTTTGTGGCAAGACTGGAATGAAAGGGCTCATCTACCATTTCAAGAAGAGTACATTGGGTTCCAGAAGAATGCTAGGTTTGAAAAGGAGTACATTCAGAAACTGTTATTTTCAACTGGAAGATGTTATTCACAGTTCAGAAATCATCTCTCATGCAAATAGAATTTGCTCACTAAAATAGATTTGTAGTAGATAGAAAAGAATGTCAACCGATTCATTTGTAATAGTTCATCCATTTTCTACTTCCTTTGAAATTTCTTTCAGAACGTTCTGAAATAAAGTGAACTTAGAAAAGCTCCTACTCACACTGTCCCTATAAGTAGCATAGTACCTGCTGCATCTTTTAAAATGTATCATTATTGGGTCTTTCCAGGTGCCATAGTTTCCACAGATGTGTACTACTTCTTTTTGAACTGCAGTTGTCCATACCATGTTCTTTATTAGCAGTTAATCACTTTATTTTGCAATGGAGAACTTAAGTTTTAGGATATTTCTAAAAATGGAAGAATCTTCTCTTGAGGTAAAAATTAATCAAAGTATTCAAAATAGGATAAGCATTATCTGTGTTGCCTGCAGACATGAAGGAAATAGGTTTCCTTCTCCAAAGTTACTCTATATCAAGAATTGGGGAGGGGTCTGGGGGGGGCAACACCTATGCCCTGCAATTCTTATGCAGATATGAGAGAGGCAGGGAAATATAAATTTCCTTCATTTTTCCAGGAAGACTTCTTACTGGAAGGAGTTCTGCTAACATGCCTTTCTTCCAGTTAAAATTTCAATAGTTCAGTGATCCCCTAGTATTTTCAAGTTATTCCGTGTGGAGAAATGTTAGGAAATGATTCTATATTTTTAAGTGTAGTCCACTTCTAAATATTGTATGCTTTAAGGCTAATGCAGGAAGGGTTTTTTTATGCCTAATTTTAGTGCTTTGTAAAAGGCTAGGCCATCAGTCTCACTGTAATTTTACATAACAAAGTGTATGGACAATATGTCTTATATATTTGGATGTATTTTCAGAGCTTGTTGGGCTACACCTCACAGAGAGTTATCCCTGAAGGATAAAAGGGACCAGTAGCTCCTTCTTACATTAATACTTGTGGAGCTTGTTTCAGCAAATTTTAATTTAATGTTTTTTTTAGTTTTCAGTGCTGCCAATTAAGTTTATTGTAAAGAATGCACACATTAGCTATTGCCTCTACTTCTGTACTCTGACACTTTTTTTACAAATCACATTTTTACAGTCATTTAAAAAAATCTACAACATTTTTCTCAATTGTAAAATAAATTTATAATTATGGAGTGTAATTTTGATTACTTCATTCTCACATTTACAAAACTGTGAGACTTTTTACGGTGTCATTTCAGATTAATGGAATCACAGTAGCTTCTCACTGCTACTACATGACTTCATAATTTAAAAAATATCTCTCAAAAAACAGTATTGGTTAGCTGGAGAGGTTTTCTAAATCTATGGTTCACGTTAGGCAGAATGCTAATTTTCCTGTGACGTTTCTTTGTATAATTGTTAATATATTACAGTAGTTTTGTGGTAGGAAAATACGTTATTAAACTACTCTTTGCAAAATTGTCCACTGAAAATTTGAATAAAACACTTGTCTCTTATTCTTTATATCTAGTTGATTCTTCCTGCATTCCTTATTTATTTATCTCCTATGCTTATCTTCTGTGAGTAATGGGATACCCGTGTAGCTTTGCTTGCTCTTGTGCGCTCTCCATTTTTTGTTTCCCTTGGAAAATGTGGATATGGTTTGTTTTACTTGCTGCATCTTCCTGCTGAGTATTTTCATATAGCCCCTGTGAATGTTAAATTATGTTTATATTGAAAACCTCTTAATCCTCCTTTGTTTAAGCTGTAACACATTTTCAAAGCAAAGTCTTTCCTGCCTGGCTCTTTGCAAACTGTTTACATACAGTGTTAGATGTTGGCATCAAGCAAAACAGAGTCACTTTATTTTGCAGTAACTGTATCAAGTGTTAGCTTGTGATGAAGCATGAAGTAAATGCTTATATCTTCATTTTATTTAGCTGTGCTTTTTATTGTGCTTTGCTAAATAGGTAACTGCCTATTACTGCATGTAGTACATCTTCCTTTCCAGTAATAGTTTGCTTTTCTGCTAGTCTGCTTTATTATTATAAATACATAAACTTATTTCATATTCTTTTTTTTTTTTTCAACCAGAATCAAGACTTGAAGGTTGGCTTTCAGTACCAAACAAAGGAAATATAAAGCGGCATGGCTGGAAGAAACAGGTACAAATGATTTTTATTTTTTCCTTCAACTCCCTTGGAAAGTTTTTTAGGCATACAGTGAACTGGTTTTACAGCTCACATTTAAGAAACAAAAAAAAATAATTAGAGTAATTTAGTGTATATGTATTACTTTATTGAAGAGAAAAAAAAAAAGAAAATTCAAGTTCAGTATGAAATCTTTAGTAACAACATTGTGCACGACAGGTGGGTGAGGAAATGCTTTACAATGGGCATCTTGGAATCATTAAAAATCCCATTTCTCCTTTGAGTGAGCTTCTTCATAATCCTGTTACTGAAAAATAAGCTCTTTGTACAACTTCACAGCAGAGAGTAGGGAATACCACACATGTTCTGAAGGCCACGGAAGAGTGCATCACACTGTAACTTGCCACACACGATTTCCAAGGATATTTATGTCTCCCTTAGTTTTAAAATGGTCAGTCTCTCTTGAAAAGTACTGGTTTAGTCTCAGAAACAGGACCTCTGTGCTGGAATTCCCACTCTAAACAAAGCAGTATTATTTCGCCTCTGCAGAGATTATGATCTGGTTCTTTGAAACTTCAGATGTTCAAATAGAGGTGCCTAGAAACTTAGAATCAGTTTTTGATTATGTTTTCTGGCTTTCCAGTTCCCATCTTTGAACATCATTTAATATAACAAATTGCAAAAGTGAACGTGGTCACTAGACTTTTTAAAATTTTGCATGCAATTTGTATGAAATAGTTTATTTCCCTGCATCTTCCTTACTTATATTCAAAGACCAGTATTGGAAATTATTCAGTTTATTCATGGCACTTTCAATATAACTTTCCTGCTGAAAGATCCTTTTCAAATGCTCCTGTTTATGTTCACATTCTACAAGTGTTAGAAGTGGTTCCTACGAAATTTAAAGGAGAAGGATTTAATTCATGTCAAAGAAGCACTGAAGTGTTTGTATTGGGCCATTAGCTGCTGAGCTCCTTCTTTGAAGTACTCTGTTTTTCAGTTGGCTAACATGACCCTCTTTATACAATCGAAGTGTTTTGAGTTCTAGACATACCTATTTTTACATCAATATCAGACCTTTTTGGTGATGCGTCTGTAAGTTAAAACCACCACCTATTCATCCTAGCTTGCAGAGAGCGAGTGTTACGCTCTGCCCTATTTCAGCTAATGGCTACTTAGAGTATTCTCCCAGACCCTCTGATGAGAGGCAGTATGAGCAATCCCGCAAATATGTGCCATATTGCAAATGCTTGCTTGCTGCAGTTTGGAACCTGGGGTTTGCTACAGGTACCTCAAATGCTTTTCAGTTGGTTTCTATTTGCATTGCACTTTGTCTCCCTATTAGCAGAACTGCAGGAAATTAGAGGGCAAGGTCAAGAATGTTCCTCATGTGCCATGTTTGAGTCAAACACCAATAGTGTTTGAATTTTCTTCAGGTGTCTTATGAAACACACCCATTTGTAAATATATTCCACAACTTATTCTGTTTGATAGTTAAGGCTGCTTGACTCCTGTTGTTCCAGAATTGATTCTCTAGGTTGCTGTCAGACTTTCGGCAGTGTCCATGAACAGAAGTGACTGCCTAGGCACAAGTCATGTAGCTTTATTGTGCTGTGGATTATCTAAAATACTGCATAATTTTTCTGTCAGAATACCTCTAGCAGCCTTTTCTGGTTGTCTTCTAGAAATGGAGATTGTTCTTGCATCCTCTGGTGATTAAAATTTTAAACTTCTGATAAATGCAGCTTCTCCAGTGAAAGACTGTATCTGAGCTTCTTTAGGGATGCCCATTATGGGCATACTTGGTTCCTTCAAGATATTTTAGGCAGTTACTCCATTCATACTTTCCTAGTTTGAATTATAGTTCTTGCACTTTCAAGGAATTTGAGCTACAGATGGATGCCTCTGTCATAAAATGAGTCATGCTGATAAAGTTTCTTAAACTAGCTGAGGTTCAAACCAGTGAGACGCAGTAGTGAGGGGCCGTGTTGATTTACATGTGCGTTTTGTTGGCTGAACTGTAGTGCATCTAAAACAAACTGGCTTGTAGTCGGCCTCCTCAGGTGCTTCTGTTCCAAATTCTCCTGCACTTTCAGTTTTGGGGTTGGTCGAAGGTATGCAATCTCAAACATAGGCACACCCAAATTAACTCAAATTAAAAGGAAAGCAAAAATGCATTAGCAGTGCAATTGGATTGATGCCTGAGCTGTTACAACTTGAGCTGCTGCATTGAGGGAGATCATCCTCCCCCTCTGCCCTTGTGAGGCTGCATCTGGAGTACTGTGTCCCGTTCTGGGCTCCCCAGTTCAAGAAAGACAGGGAACTGTGTGGGAATGGAGTGTCTCTCTTATGAGGAAAGGCTGAGAGACCTGGGTCTGTTTAGCCTGGAGAAGAGAAGACTGAAAGGGACTCGCATCAATGTGTATAAATATCTAAAGGGTGGGTGTCACAAGGGTGGGGCCAGACTCTTTTCAGTGGTGCCCAGCGACAAGACAAGGGGCAACGGGCACAAGCTGGAAGACAGGATGTTCCTTAAGAACATGAGGAAAAATTTCTTTACTTTGAGAGTGGCAGAGCACTGGAACAGGCTGCCCAGAGAGGTTGTGGAGTCTCCTTCTCTGGAGACATTCAAAACTTGCCTAGATGAGTTCCTGTCCGACCTGCTGTAGGTGAACCTGCTTTCGCAGGGAGTTGGACTAGATGATCTCCGAAGGTCCCTTCCAACCCCTACCATTCTGTGATTCTGTGATTTCTGACTCAAATGCCAGTAGCACTGATGTTTTTGCCTCATGCCCTCCAAGTCATTTAGCTTAAGTTACAAAGTGGTGTGTGGAAAACTCATTTTAGAAGAAACAGTTGGGTTATACCTCAGGCTAACACTAAAATAGGTTAGCCATATTTTTGTCTGGAACTTCATTTCATCCCAAGTGGAGATGATAAAAATATCCTTCAAAAAAAACCCACTGTAGAACAGAACTACTGTCAGAAGATTTTTTTTATTTTGTATGTTCACAACAGGATATTGAGGCTGTTGTAGGTAACTTTTCTGTTGTGAGGTTAAATTGTTCTTTCACTGATACTTGTATACAGTGTGATAACTGAATTCCATTGCAGTCAGAATTTGCATTTGCATTTGTTACAGTAGTCATCTTAAGGCCTTGCTTTTGTCTGTGAAAGGCAGAGGTGCGTACTTCAAAGGCAAAGAAGGCATTAGCTTCCTGTTGAAGCAGATCAAAGGAATTCAAGCACAGACTCTTTCTTCAGTGAGGAAAATCACAAGAGGTCACACTGTTACAACTTAGTACCTGTTAAAGTTGACCTGGCTTTCTATTAAAGAATCCTGACGGAGGGGTTGAGTGCCCTTTTAGTCAGGGGGGAAAATACTCTTTGTGGCTTTTTTAGGTGCATTTCAGTAATTGAGATGTACAACTGTAGCATGCAGCTTGCGCAACACATTTTTAAAACACTATTCTATAAACTTGCTAAGGGAACTTTCATATTCAGGTTTCGAGGTCAGATTTAAAGTCCTGTATAATGAGGAGGTTCAGCCTCCTCTTGTAGGAGGAGTAAACTCCATTTATTTAAATCTTCATTCAGAAGCCCATTCAATTACCTACTGGCAATTGGAATTCAAGATGAACTGTCCATATATTCATCCTCTTGCTTTTCTGACCTTTCCCCTACTTCTAGGTCATATTATACCTGAATCTGGAGCTAAATATGGACTGCGCAGTCAGTCTACGTCTTTTTAATCCTCTTTAGTACCTCATAGGTTTTAATACATTGTTTCTAAAACGTTTGAAACTACAGGGGAGGGAACTGCCACTGCTGTCACTGAGCTTATGGTTATGGACAGTTTTTGCAAAGACGTTGGATTGGGAAGTGCTTAGTTTAGAGGTGTTTGATCTTAACTGGCCTGTGGGTCACGAAATTTTTTTTCTGAGCAGCTTACTTTGTTTTTCCTGTCATATGAACAAATGTTTATAATTCTGTGTGATTGTGAGCAGCACTGGAAGGGCATCTGTGTACTTTAGGTTGAGGACAGCATCCTTGGTCTTTTTGGGGTGGATGGGCAGACACTGCAGGCATACTCAGCATTTGGGAATTCTCTTGGAAATGAGGCCTGCAGTCCAGTCCTGCTCTAAAATTCACAGCGCCTTCCCAGTAGCTCTTGCTTATTCTCCCAGAATCCCATGCACTTTGGAGCACTCCACTTTTTCAGGGCATGGGAAAGGTATAATGTAATAACATGCAGATTTTGAGCAAGAACTTTTAAAACACTTGGGGAAGAAACTAATCAACACGTTACCAAATGTTTCTGTTCTTTAACATCTTTACCGCTCTGGAAAAAAACTGTGTGGTTTGACCTTTAAAGTGACACATAGCAAAAGAATGTCCATTTCTTTTCTCCACTTTTGCCTTACTGTCTCAGTGAATGTGTGTCGGACATCTGTTTCTACCGATTCATTTTTGTTCTTTATTTTACCAGTCCATTAAACTGAAAGTGTAGGAAATAATTAGCTGGAGCTGTGAGAATCTCTGTAAGCCTGCCAGTAGTTCGGTGCGAAGTACCAGTGAGTACAGTGAGTAACATGCCAGTAGCAACTGAAATTTGTGAGTTTGTGTACAGATAGACTTGCAGAGTCATCACAAGCATTTTAGGGTGCTCCAGTGACAATACACAGTCACTGCAGCTTGTAGCATTGCACAGCTGTCAGTAGTATAGCTGCCTGAATGATGATCTAAATATTTCCTGATATTAGTTTAAAACCTTTAATTTAATCAGGCTTTTTATGTGCATATGGGAGTACAGTAGGATAGATGTTGCTTTTTAAAATGTAATTTTAACTTGGTTTTACCCTTTCTTTTCCTAGTATGTTGTGGTGAGCAGTAAAAAGATACTGTTCTACAATGATGAAAAGGACAAGGACCAGTCTAATCCATCCATGGTACTAGATATAGAGTAAGTAAAGTTACTGTTAGTTTTGGATACAAATTGGCAAAAGAGCATTGTGTCTGAGATAACTGATAACAAATCTAGAAGCTTGGAATGAAGATTCCATAAATAATTTTTAATGTCCCATACTAGTTGGAAAATGTCTGTTTATCTGTATTTCAGGGTGCTGTTAACAGAAGATACTACTTTTTCTTTGTCCTACTATTGCTAAAAGTTAGAGGAAAAGTTAAATACACAAGTGCAGACTGTCTGTAGTCACTGGTCTGAATTTACAGAAATGAAGAGCCTTGTCTCATTATGACAGAGGAGGGTCAGAGACAGTGGAACCTACGTATTATGCTACCTTTTTTTATGATTCAGTGTAATGACTGGTTTTTCCAGTTGCTTCAACAGCTGCTTTCTAAAGCAGGGCACGATAGTTTTGGGATAGATAGGGAACTGGCTGTCTTATTTTAGGTCTTTTCCCCTTGCTTCATACCTTTTTTCTGCTGCCTGAGAAAGGATCAGTGTTGATCAAGCCCAAAGCATTTCTAACTTTTCCAGGTGGTTTCTGTTTAGACTGACAAAATAAATTAATTGTGATCCCTTTACATTGGTTATACATGAGGAAAATTGTGTCAAATATCACTGAAGCCCATCGCTGATACATGACTGAGTGTGATGTTTGAACAGCTGATTGAAATTATGGGACCTTGTAGAGTAGTAATTGAAAAAAGGTTTTAAAGTTCATGAATAATCTATCAGTGACTAACAAATACAGTGGTCTGGAAGGAATCTCAAACTCAGGAAGTGCTTAAGCTGCCAGTTGCTCGTAACTAGGAAAAGAGTTATTTTCTCTTTGAGTTGTTTCTTATTCTCTTTTCATAAACATCTGCTATGGCAACTGTTGAAAAAGGGATGTTGGGATAGGTGAACTTGCAGTCTTGACCCAGTATAAGATGATGTTTGTTCCAATTTGAAGAGCATTTTCAACAGCTGGTGACCCAGATTGCCTTTTGTGATGTTCTGCAATTGATTGTTTATCAACTGATAACATGATTTAGTAAAAAAGTTAGCAAGTAGTACTATACTTCATATGGTTACTTCCATCCAGGATTATCAATAAGCTTTTCTAGCAATAATCAGACTTTCCAGTGTTCTGAGGAAGCATTTGAAAGCTTTTTTCCTAGGTAAATTTGCTCTGATGGATCTTGAATCCATTGTAAGGTAACCCTCTTTCCATGCTATGAAATGTCCACCCAGGTAAGACCAAAACAAAATCTGTATGGCTTATGAATTATTTCCTAAAATTGTATTGCAGCCTCGAAGTATATCGTATTGCTTGCATAAACAAGATATATAATAACTTCAAAGCACTTTAATAACTGTTTTTAAAAAACGTACATAGCCTTTAAGAATTTCCTGATTCGTGTTTCTTCTAATCTAGTAAACTGTTCCATGTCCGGCCTGTAACTCAAGGAGATGTATATAGAGCTGAAACTGAAGAAATTCCTAAAATATTCCAGGTAAAAAGAAGTGTATTCTCATTTCTATTTAACTCTCTTGAAAAAGTTCGGTGGCTTCTTTGAAAAGTACATAAAAATACGTAGTGCTTCAACAATAACACAGCAGTATTCTTTTTCAGATTCTCTATGCTAATGAGGGAGAGTGCAGGAAGGATTTGGAGGTAGAACCAGTACAGCCGGCAGAGAAGACAAATTTTCTAAATCACAAAGGCCATGAATTTATTCCAACATTATACCACTTCCCAGCCAACTGTGAGGCCTGTGCCAAACCTCTTTGGCATGTCTTTAAACCCCCTGCTGCCCTAGAATGTCGAAGATGCCATGTGAAGTGCCATAGAGACCACCTGGATAAAAAGGAGGAATTAATTGCACCATGCAAAGGTACACTCGTGGTTTTTTTCATTCTGTGTTCTCTCCGTGTTTAGCCAAACCTGTTAAACTATGGAAGGCAAATAAAAGCACTTTAGTTTACAAGTTTTCTACTCTTTAGTTTTATGATTTTAGATGTGAAAGGTGCTGTTAAAATACTAAGCTGTTAACACTGCTTATGAAGAGGCAGCTGTGACAAGCCTCTGTAGGGAGGCCTTTGGTGGTGTAACTGATGTGGCTCTGCTGAGGGTCCTGAGAGCACAAGGGTCCCTAGAGGTTTGTCCCCAAGTACTGGGCAGCTCCTTGGTTCCCAGACTGTTCTCTCTCTTAGACGTGGCCTGCATTAGGGACAATGCAGTGACTGCATGTCCAAGCTGTGCTAAGACCTGGAAGAATGGTTCTTCAGCCACTTCACGGATTAGCGTAAAGGTTTCTTCTCTATGCTACTGTGAAGTGGATTATTTGGGGTATGTACTCCAAAGTACAAGTATGTACTTGTAGCCACAAGGCAGCCACACAACTTTCCAGCCTATTAAGGCTGCAATTAGTGTAAGTTTTCTCATTTTTTATATATTAGTGTTAGAATCAAGAATGCAGAGCGACAAATATTGAAAGAAACTATATTCATAATTTCCCCTGCTGTTTGTTGTCTTCCAAAAATACATAAACAATTCCAATACAACTAGGTATATAGGTGCCATTGTTCTTTCCAGTGGCATACCTGGTACAGCGTGATTCCTATTTTGATAACAAGTCATATTCCTCCTTTTACTTACAGTGAGTTATGATGTAACTTCAGCAAGAGATATGTTGTTATTGGCGTCCTGTCAAGATGAACAGAAGAAGTGGGTGACTCATTTAGTAAAGAAGATCCCTAAGACACCACCATCTACTTTTGTTCGTGCTTCTCCTAGAACTATGTCTACAAGATCGTCAGCAAATCAGTCATTCCGAAAAGTTGTTAAAAATACTTCTGGAAAAACTAGGTGAGAAACTACAAAAGCTACAGATCTTTTTAACTAAGAAAATGTGTGGTTATAAATCTTATTTAACATGAAATTGTGAAATAATTCCATAGTTATGACTGTTGAACTGCTGATCTAAATCTTTGCTCAAATGCTGAAGGAAGGAACAGACAGAATTCTCCTGCTATTGTGTTAAATTTATCAGTACTTCGGATTTGGAAGGGTACTGTAGAGATGGCAGTGCCTGGCCTGCCAATGCATGTGAGGGAGCTGGTTGGATTTTTTCCCGTTTAAAGGCAAGACTCAGTAGATTTATCAGCAATGGCATTTAATTGCAAGGATGATCTGCATAGTCATTCATGGATTTACTCATCGAGCTTGCATAAGCTAGAAGTCTTCTGCACATGGGGGTGAAATGAGAAACTTACAGATTCTCAGTCTGTTGTTGTGCCATTTCTTTTGGTGTGAGGCAGCTTAAGTATGAATTCTGTTCTTTCTCCCTGCTTGCTTATTCCTTGTCTTCTCCTGTCCCAGCAGTTGTTTTTGTAAGCTGTTTGTGACCCTGTTCATTAACCAGGGTCAGTTTTAAAATACACTTTTTTAATGCAAGGTTACTCTAAGCTGATTTTTAACATCTATTAGCTTCCTCATACAGTATGTGTGTGCCTTTCCCCCAAAATAACCGATTGTGTCAACAGTATGAATTGGTAAGTAGTGTCTCAGTAGGGAAAGAGTGGCAGTGCTACCAAAATAATTTTTCTGCAAACACTCCTTGCATAAAGTGCAATAAAAGCAAACTTTTGCATGTAAAGAGACACTGGGTATATCGTGAAACGTCCTTCTGCAGAGGAGAGTAGGGAAAAAATCTGAAAGATACAAAGGGTGTTGATTTTCTTGTTCCCATAATCAACACTAAAGGAGAAGTGATCATAGTTTTGAGATACTAATTTATTCAGTGAAGGGCCTCAAGATAATCTCATCCAGGAAAATTACTTTAGGCTTGTAATACAAAGCTGTCAATACAAACAACCAGGCAGTTGCATGTTGCGTGGCATGTATTGTGTTAGAGGTAATAATCAGTGCAACAGCATGAGGAGGACGGAAAAATAAATCTGTGACCAGCAGTTAAGAACATGTAGCTGTAGTAGAGTATTTTGGGGAGAAGCCATATTCACAAACACTGAACAGAGTCTCAGTTTGCCAGTTACAGTTCAAATGGTGGGAACATAACTGAATCACGATGCTATTTTACATTTTTTAATACTGGTGCTTAAGCAAGCTGAAGTTGTGAAACACAGAAACACTTGTGATTTGTGGGGAGACTTCCTTAGAAGTGGGCAGTTTTTCCGTACAGTCTTCACTGTAAAAGTCTGTTGAAAACAAGGGTGAGTACAGTGGAGAAGCACACAGTGATAAACCTGAGTTAAGAAGAATGCCTATAAAATCAGAGTTTGCTTACTAAATAGTAGCATCTTCAGTCTTGTACCAAATAAAGTCAAATTGGTAAGTGCTAATTTCAGGGGGTTTCGGTCATGTTTGCTATATACTTATGTGGTGTGTACTTGGTACAATGGAATCTTGTTAAACTGTTTGTCTTGTCTACAAAATGTCCATTTCTTCCATCTTCCAAAAGCTTTTATAAAGCTTTACAGTGTTTCTAAACTCATTTTTCCTTCAGTCCTCAATTTTCCAAGATTTAATGAAAAATGTTAGACCATTCCGTAGGCTTTAGTCAGATCTTTTAAGACTTTTGGATATAAATTACACCTGCTGATTTCAAAATATGCATAATTAATAGCTGTTGTTTAACATCATCTTTATTTACAGTGGGAGTGTTGAAGGAATATTCCTGTTCTGTGCTTGAGAAAAATATGAAGTGCTTTTGTGCATCATGTGTTACATTTATTTGAACAGTAATCAGGATTCTAGAAACTAGTTACTAAAGAGCAGACCTTTTAAACAGAAACGATAACAGAAGTATTTAGAACTGGTTAAAGAGCTCCGTTACTGATGAGTAAAATTTTCAGTGAGTCTTGGACCACTAAGACTGAAAGAAAAAGCATATCATGTTGAGGATTAAAAGGATTAGGTGGAATGATTTAAATACTGAATGGTCATCCCACCGTAAATTCTGGAAAAATACCCCAACGGAACTAATAATGTAAAATACATTAATACAACTTTAAAAGAGTTTTTAAAACGTGACACTGAAATAATGCTAGTCAACACTGCTTACCGAAAAAGATGTCAAATTAACTGAGAATTGTTTGATGAGGTAGTATTCTTGGACAGTAAAAAAACCCACCAAAACAACCAACTCCCCCAACACCAACCAACCAGCCAATGGGATTCAAAGGAATTATTTTAATACACCATTTACGTGCATCTTTAAGCTGTATTAATTAGAATAATCTAAAACAACACTTGGAAGATCATAGTCCTGATTGTACATTTTAGAAATCATCCTCTGTTATTGAGTATACAGATTCTTCCCTCCCCCAGCATGACCATGTGATTTCTCAGGTTTTTCATTTCAAGATCTTAACTTTTTTCCAGGCATTTTAGAGCTAACTGGAAAAATACAGAAGCTTTAATCCGTATTCTTTTATGGGACCAAATCCATTTTCTTAAATCAATTAATTGATTCTTTTTCACCCCGTCTTGATAGAAATGCTGGTTTGGAGTTGCCTTTAGCAAGAATAATTTTGCAGCTAATATCTTATAGAATGAACAGATTTGAAACATATTTGAAACTTTACAGTAGCTCTTAAAGGAATGGTCTGTTTGTGGGAGATTCAGACAATTTCTGTTACTAATCCTATTGGCATTTGTCATGTGAGAGTGTTAGAGAATCATAGAAATATGCGAGTAGTGAATGGAAATTTTTTTAAAAATGAGAAACTGTCTTTAAAGCTCTTTTTTAAAGATCCTAGAGATACAATGAGCCTAATATCTCACCAGCAGCAAAAGGAGGAGAGCTGCACATTCCTGCGCTTTATCTTGTGTCAGCTCATGCTTTACAGATTACCACAGTAAACTGATTTTCCAGCAAAGAATTAATCCAGGAATGTTTTCACTAAAGAAAAGCCAAAAAACCCAAAGCATAACAACAAAAAACAAACCCATCCGTAACCCCACAAAAGAAAAATATGTGGTTTTCTGTTGGGTTAGGAGGTTGCAGTGGTTCATGGAAGAGTCTGGAAAGCACCAGATGTGTCTCAAAAATGGAAGGAGGAAGGGTGAAGGTGGTCTTCTTGCACTGGTGAAGTACCAGGTTGGATCAGCTGTTCAGAATACTGTAGCTTTACATTTTCTCCATCTCCTCTAGCGTATGGCCTCTGTTCACACCTTTCTCCGTCACCCAATGGGATCTTCCAGCTTCCAGAAGTTAATACCCATGTGGTATCTTATCTCTTCTCTCTTTAACTTGAATTTTTCTAACACTGTGATGTGAATCAAACAGTTAACATTTATATTACTCTTCTAGACTGAGTGCAAATCCATCAGTGAGTTTGATGACATAATTTATATTTGACCTTAGAAATCTTGCTTCTTGATGATGTTTAATAGTGCCATAGCTTCTGAGAACGTATAATTAATTTACAGCAAAATCTGTTTTAACGCTGCATATTGTAGGCAGTGAGTATGGTGGAAGAAGCATATTGTATGTGCTGCTGGCCTGTTGTGCTGCATGGAGACATGTCAGGAGCAGGTGGGGAGCCCCCGCACCTTGCTGATGTTTGAGGAGCTGCTTGAGCAACTTTGTGGCGCGCTCCGTCCTCATCAGACATCTTCCACTGGGTTGACTGGAATGCAGTGGTGCTTGTGTGGCATCTGCAGAGCAATGCGAGCGAACAATGAAAAGATTCAGAGTTACACTGAGCAAATAAGCGTTAGAAAAAGGTCAGATAGGAACTTCTCTTTCAAGCTGTTTTACTGTGGATGTTTTTGTGACTTTCTCAGATGAATGTGATGCTACTTGTGTCTATGAACTAGGCAATCACTGCTGTGATGTAGTATGGCCAGCCTGTGCCCTGATATCACAACGTATCTCATCTGTATGTTTAGAAAGAAGAGGCATTGGATTTATTTTAGGAAAATTTACTTCTGATGTACGAGATGTTTAAATTTAGATTATTAAGTACATTTACAATGGATCTTATATACTGAACACTTAACTGATGATTGCACAGTAGCTGAGCTAATCTGACAGCCCGTTGCTACTTAAGGGTGAGGATTTTCCCTCTCTGTCTTCCTTCTCTGCTCTTCTGTCATTGGATCCTGGGTAAGTGCTTGAAATGATCCATTTTGGACCCTTCCATGAAGGTCCACAATTCAGTTTCCTGACTGGCAAAAAAAGGTAGACTTATTTTGCTGAGCTAGTGAGTGGAATCAGCCCACTGAGAAGTGCGGTGATTGCCAAATCTGAGGACAGGTAAGTAGGAGGGTGCTTCCCTGGGGTCAGGAAGGTGATGAGGTGGAGGAACAGCGGGCCCTTTTCCTTTCAGGAGGCCACGAGTTGTTAGATTGGCTTCTCTGAACTCAAGACACTGCACCCTGCAGTTCTCATCCTGACCTCTTTACCTAGACATTGGAGTAAGATAAGAGATGATGATTTTTATGGGATACATGTGTAGCTTTTACTAAGTATGTGAAAATTGTTCTCTTGTCAGACAGTATAGCAGAATTTGATCTCTGTGATGGAGTCCTACCATGTAAGCAGGCATTAACTATTTTGTCGAATGGATACAGGCTTTAACACATGCTTTAAGACATTTTAGTACGTTTCATTTAGGGTCTGATCCACCTTTCTTTGCAGTTGGTAGTCACCGCTTCATTGACTTCATGGAGAGGTGTATCAGACCCATTAAAAGGAGCTTCACGTATAAGTTCATCTGAAGTTCCGTTTGTCATTTTAATAACTTGTCACTAGTAAATATGAATCAGAACTTCATGATGAACTTGCTAGCATTTGCAGTACTGCTTCTACATCTGAAATTACACTTCATAGTTTATAGTATGCTAATTTATACACATTGTATCAGCACAGTTGAGGTGTTTTGTTTTAATGTATTTGGACTTGGGCACCCAATCAAGTTAATGCATGTTTAAAAACAAACAAACAAAACTCCCATGCATCAGATGAGCTCTGGCAACTGCATGCGCGTGCTCTTAGCCCTACAGAGTGTCTTTTCTTGTCCTGCAAGTGAAAGAGGGTCACTTTGTGTTTGCCATGAATACACCCGTGATTGTTTACTCTTAATCATTTACTTGTAAAGCTGCAGTAATATTATCATCTGTCTAATCTCTGTGTTCATTTATGTTGTTTGAAATTAAGAACAGTGTGTGGAAGATTTTATAGGTATGATCTTAGTATTGTACCATGCCAATTGAAAAATATTTTGTTAACATAAAGTATTTTCTTCACTGAAGCTTTTGGCAAACATGCACTAGTGCTATGAAGCAAATTTTTATATTTGTTATTAATTGTCTGTTTTCTTCTTTGTTCCAGCTAACCACACGTACAGTGCTTAATGGAATCTCATGGGATGCGGTCTGAGAAACAGGGCTTTTTTTAACCACACAGAGCAGTGCAGACGGGCTGTTGTTCCTTTCAACATAACTATCACAGGCTTCAGGGTTAAGATTGCTATTACTGTCTCCTCCTTGCTTTGGCACAAAAGCACGCTGAGGGTGTTTAATTGCGGGTTTGCCTAAAGGTAGATTAGATTAATTATTACTATGTAATGCAAGTTAAAGCAAATAAAGCTTAGCTAGGTGTATAAAAAAAGGTGCTGCCTTTTTGGATTTTTTTAAAAAAAGCCTGTCAATCATGATGAATGCAGCCAACTTTCTTCGTATCAGTGAAAGAAAAGGACTGTTTACCCTGTGAAGGGGATATTTATGTCAAGATGAGCATATGAAACGGAGTAGAGGAGGAAGGTTTCTCAATGAGAAGGACTGCAATTGCTTTCAAGACTCCAAGTTGTGCTCTTGAAGACTGCAGAACTAGCTTAAAAATGAAGCCTTATCACTTGAACTTCAGTGCCTTCACTGCAGAGTTCTTAACAGCCTTAATGCTAACTACCCACTATGGAATGGATCAAAGTGTTAAATATTTTGCATTATGCTTTACAAAATACTGATTCAGCAGGTTTGTAAAGGGGGGAAAACAAGTAATTGCCTTTAATCTATGCATTTTTGCCAAGCCATACTGAATTATTTTACTACTAGAGGCATTCGAAACTAACAGTAAAAAGAACCACCAAGTTTGGAAGCATATTTTGGGGTACATCATTTCTATAACTGTATAGTGTATTGCCTTACAATTTTAAGGGATAACATACATTAAGTTAACAAACATTTAAGAAATATATGCACTGTTTGAAATGTAAATTATTCTTAGAACACTTTTACTGGGTTTTACATTGTCCTTTTAGTGCCTTAATTTGAGATAATTGTATTATTGTCATGTCAATAAATGTAGAAATCTAAAACTAAACAAAGGAAACCTCTAAAAAACTGTTGCATATCAGTGGTTTTTACTGAATTTTAATTGGTTGAAGTATTGTAGATGCTAGATGCATATTCTAAATTAAATACAATCTTTGAATGCAAATTCCTCTTACAAAGAAAGACTGATTCTGTTTCATAAGCCAAGAGATGTGTAGGCAATGCAAGAAAAAAAAAAGCATAACACAAAAGCTCCGGGTAATTCAGGAATTTCAGTAAATGCTGTCAGACTCTTGCTTTGTAGCAGGAATACATTCATGGTATGGGCAGTATGGTTTTATTTTGTTTTATTTCTTAACCAAATACCTCCTCAGTAATTTATAATGGCTTTGCAGTTGTGTATTAAATAAGAAGCACTGGAAAACTGATTCGTCCTTAGGACGATTTGCATGTTTCAAGTGGTATTGAAAGCCGCACTGATGGATATGTAATAATAAACATATCTGTTATTAATATGGTAATGACTCTGTGCTCATTTAATGAGAAATAAAGTAATTTATGGAAAGACCCTTTTGAAAACGACTGGCATGGTGTTTTCTCCTGACGGCAGCTTATATGTCTTTCTAAGCATTCAGACATTGCAACAGCTTCTAGCACAAGGTGCATTTGCAATGTAACGCCTGGGGGACTCTGAAACATTTTTTTACTATTCTACATGAGTAAGTAAATACCATATTAAATATTTTTTTCTCATTCCCTTATTTTCACGGCTTGCTGTAGTAGCCTAATTCATATGTATTATTCAACCACCACCCTGAGCTTGCCTTGTGATTGCTTCATCTTTCATGATGCAGGTTTGGAGCTGCAGAAATCCCACTTATTTGGCAGGGCAGGGGGGGAGCCCTGTTCAAAAGATGAAAAACTGTGGGGTGGGTTTTGTTGGTGGAGTTTTTGGGGTGAGCTTTTTTTTTTGTTTGTGCATGCCGTGAAGTTAGGTGTCCATAAATCTCCCTGGGTAATCCTCCAAGGCCTGTAGAACAATGGATTAAGTAAGGACAAATTGCATGTGAATGATTTTATGTCCTTAGAAGGTCACAGAGCTGGGAAGTACAGATAAATAGAAGTAGGTGATGTGGTAATTTCAGGAAGTTCCTCTCTGGTGAGTTTGCTGTAGCAGAAGTGTCAGCAATTTTCAAAGCTGAGGCTGGAGCACACTAAAGACCACCTTTCAGATCACCAGTCACGTTGACTGTTAGCTTGCAAAGCAATACAAGGGACAATTATGACCTGCTTTAAATCTCCTATCACATACCCCTAGGGGAAATAATATACTAAGATGATTAAACATATCTTTCTTAAATATGTAGTTATAGGAAATTTAAAGTAATAGAAAAGGCCTATAGTCAGGTCATTCTCCAGATCCAGATTAGGTTTTGGATTGCTTTTCTGCTTCTCATTATGTGTAACTGGCTACGTCTACAG
This sequence comes from Vanellus vanellus, assembly GCF_965231255.1. NCBI lineage: Eukaryota > Metazoa > Chordata > Aves > Charadriiformes > Charadriidae > Vanellus > Vanellus vanellus. The sequence goes on along the minus strand of NC_138906.1, from coordinate 117,908,614 downwards.
GTTCAGAAACTCTTGCTTGAATAATTTCTTAATAAAAAAAAAAAAGTCATATCTTGGAGTTCCGTATTTTATAAATCTGAAAAATAGCATAAAACCTGTTATGAATAGATAATGACTAGTAGGAAGAGGGAAGGATTGTGGAAAAAATGGGTTTGCTCTACAGATTGGCACATACTACCATTTCCATAGCTTTTTAGTAATGCTGAAATTCTGCAATTCTTTTTAAATGCTGATTTTGCTTGGGAAAGAAGCAGCAGACATAATGAAGTGTAAAATTACATTGACTCGTATGTCTGGGATAAGTTGCAACTAAAATGCTGTAATAATAAAGTCTAGACATGCAAATTACAGTTTGTGTGTTCTGGTATACTGATGTTGGCGCTTGTTTACTGTAAGCAAGGTGCTTATCTACAGGAATAACTATACTTTGCATAACAAATTCATCCAAAGGTTTCTACTGTTAGGAAAAGTAATGCCTACGATCTCAACTGTGCAAACAGATATTTCAGGGGAAAAAAATAATTATTAAATCTTTACCAATGATCAGCTTTACCATCCAGAAAAAAAAAAAAAAGCAACAAACATAAGCATGCTGCTATATTCTCTACAGCTCCACGTTTTCTGGCTCTTTTTATTTTGCTTAGCTTTTACCCTTGTCAATAGTGATTCCTCTTACAGGAATATTTTTCCTACACTCATCTAATAGTGTCAGAGAGTCATCAAGAGATGTGCATTGAAAGTTCATTAATGTTGGTAGAATGCCAAAATCTGCTCTTTTCCATCCCCTCTTCGAGCCTCCCTATTCCTGCTGAAGGAAATGGGAAAAGAAAATGCTAAGAGTAGCTAACTGTAGCAAAACAGCCTGGTTAATAAGAAAAGGATTCTGTCACTCTCACAGGCAGGATTTATCAGCATCCACCGAGACTGCAGCCAAAAGCAAGTCAGCAATCATGCAGTTCCTGTGAGAGGAGAGGCAGCAGGTGCTCAGCTTCCCTCTGAGCTGGTGAACTTTACTGGGAATTTTTTATGTACTAGTTACCAAAATAAAAAATGCAACTAGAGTTTTGTTCTTTTTCCTTACCCCAGATGTACATTCATAGTGACCCAGAACGCATAAAGTTTGAAAACTGGTGAAATGGAATGGGTAACACTGAAATGGGGGATAGTGTGTATGTTAGTTTAAACATCTCCTGGAGTGCTACGTTTCTCTTTACCCTGCCATTACATTTTCAATATCATCTGTTATTAGGAATTGCACCTTATTGCACTGCACTTTCCAGTTTGTAGTTGCTGTGAGATAGGGATCAGATGTAGCAGTGGCTTTCAGGCTGGGAGTGCCTGGGCCGTGCCGTACCCTGGGCCCCTAAGTCAGCTCTCGGAGCTGCCACTGCTCAGGGCAGCCACAGTCATCTCTGTTCAGGCCCCACTCAGCCCTGCGCAGTGCTGGGGAGGTCGTGCACGCCAGAGTTTTCTTCAAGGATTTTTTTTCTGCGGCTTGTTTTCTGGGTGCTCATTTGGAGGCAGTCAAGGTTTGCAGTGCAGGAAAGTGGAATGCTTACCTTTATCATGAACAAGAACTTATCTTTAAACACCTAAAGCACTGTAACATTATCAGGACACTGGAAAATCAGACCTAAAGCACTAGGATTATTTTGAGTTCAATATGCATGCCAATTATTGGTAAGAGAGGAGTTAATAGTGTGATTTGATACTACCTGTGTTGTGAATACACACTCATTAAAATGTTTAAAGCCTGAAGATACATAGGAAGGTTCCAAAGAACATTGTGTTCCCCATAGAAAATAAAATGTATGTTAATAACTGCACCTGTCAATATATTGGATGAGGATAACACATCTTCCCCTTTAAAGAAACAAGAAATGTAAATGCAGTATTTTAATTCCTGAGACTCTTAATATTTAAAATTAAGAATACCACCTTTGTTCTATCACCAGACATCACAAAGGTGCCTAAAGCACACCTTGCAAAGGGGCTTGCCTCACTTCCCCATGCTGTATCTCTGCACCTGCTTGTACCATCTGAGGGTACATCTACGACTATGCCCCTCAGAACTGAGCTATGGGAAATTTCATAGAGTAAAAGCCTTTTGGAAGCAGATCTGGACTTGCTCCGTCCCATCCTCCAGCATTAATAAATCCTGCTAGGCCTGTCAGTCTGCACACAGTATTGTGCTAACGACACAGCCCCAGCTTTTGGATCCAAGCTGCTTTGCACCCGGCCAGCTCAGGATGGGAAGCAGATGTGCCCAGGTGGCCTGGCAAAAGGCCACAGAGATACACACAGGGCAGGCAGGTCCGCTGTCCCCACCACCCAGTGCAGGGTTCCCTCAGGACTCACCTGCACTAAGAAAAAAGATGCATTTAATAATGTTAAACCAATCTTTCACAATTTTAATGTAGTCAAGGTAATCTGTATTTCATATTTATACATCAGGTTGCACTCTTTGTCTCTATGCTCCTTATGTCAGTTTGTGTAAGATTCAAGGAAAGCACCACCTCTCTATTGATCCTCTCCTTAAGGAAAAAGTCCCAAATCTGTTATGGCAGGAAGAGGCCTACGTGATCTCAGAGGAAAGAAGAGCAAGGTAGTGGTTCCTCATCTGGAGGTCAGGAAGAGTTTTCCTGCAGATGCTAACCCTGATTCTTCTCTTTCAGCACAGCACCCTCTAGTGCCTTTGCCAAACCCTGGAAACGAACGGTCTGTGATTGCCCTAGACCTCATCCTCTAAAGGTTACTCTAAAGGGCAGAATGTATTCGGTGCAGCTTCAGATTGTAGAGCATTCAATTTTCATTTAGGAGCCCCGGATAAATGGCCTCACTAGAGGTCACTGTCGGTATTAAGAACAAACGGCTAGACTAGAGATACCCTGCACTCAGACTCACGAGCAGACGGCTAGGATCTGCTCTCACTTGAGAGGATCTCAAGACCTGCAGGATCTCACCCTAGAAGCGGGTTAAAGCTTTTCCGGAAAACTTCTTTAAGCAAGTCAAAGTAACAGAAGATTTATCACCCTTCCTGGTAAACTTTAACAATGCTTAAATCACCTTAGTAACTGGAAACTCCATCTCAATTCAAGATCCAGCTTAATTTTGGCATACCACCCATTGGAGCTTCTCCGTGAAATGTAATCTTTGTTCCCCAAAACTTCCTTTTCACATCTAGGAGCCTCCACTGGACAGTAAAATCAACCTTCATTCTTCTTCTCCATGATAAACTGAAAAGACTGAAATTTCTAAGCCTTCCCTCTTAAGGCTTACTTTTAAGTCCTAGCTTATTTTTATGGCCATTTTGAATATCCTTCTTTGACCGTTTGGAATTAAATATCACATTTGGTGAGCAGCACATTTACCAAGGAAAGATCCTTCCTGTTTGGTGTATCACTTCTATAGCAAAAGCAGGGCTAGAAGTGCAAACAACAAAGCGGTAGCAGAAGCTCTTACAGCTACAGCTGGCAGAGGAGCTAGTGAAGGTACTAGTGTTGGGTTTCTACAGGTGGTACCTAGGAGGGGTCTGAGGAAAGGATCTTTCTAGCACTCTCTTCCTTTTTATATGTTTAAACACTGCTTTAATTTCTTTAATCACAGCCTAGTACCAACAGCTCCTGTAGAAGCAGCTGAGACTCATGTCTTGACACCCACTGCTTTTAGTACCTTTAAAAACATTTTTATTTTCCTGAAGGCTTCTGGTCAGCGCTACCACGCTCATCTTTCAGAACACCGAGTCTTGAAAAGTGTAATTGCTAGTAGATTACTCATCCCCTCTCCCCTTTATTAAAGTTCTTCTGTTGACAATTTTCGCTCTTACTCCACGTTTTCCTACAGCCCAAATGTATTTCTTCCACAACAGCCTTTTCTTTTTTCTCCCACCCCTCCCACCTTTCTGCAACCACAGCTCCTGGGCAAACCACCACACCGTCCCCAAGGCCACTTCAGCGCTTCACGCCGCCCCGTACATCGCTATTCCCTGCTCCTCGCACCCACAGCGGCTTCCGCCCCCTTCCGGCGACCGGGCTCTTCCCGGGCTCCAACCCGGACACCGTAGGCGGTGGCTCGGCGTCTACTCGGCACACAGCGGGTTTAGTCAGACCTGGCACCTCCCCACCGGCCACCCTGGGGTCGGTTATACGTTCCGGGGTTAGAGAGGCCCGGTTATTCAGTCACGGTTTCTCATACCGTCCCCCCCTCCCCCCCCCCCGAAAAAACACCGTTGACGCGTGGACACCCCACGGCCGGAGCAGTTTCTCTTCTCCCGTCTGAGGGGCGGCGGCAGCAGCCTCCCTCCTCAAGCCAGACTCCATTCCCTGCCCCGCTCTACCCTATGAGAAGCCGCTGCGGCCGCCGCCCCGCCGAGCAGTCGTTAACTAGCCGCTCCGCGCGCGCGCACTACCCCCTTTCCCCTTTCCCTTTCCCCCTTCCGCCCCCGCCCCGGCCACCGCCCCGCCCTTCCGGCGCTGCGCGCGCAGCCCCCCCCGCTTCCGGAGAGCGGGCCCCGCTTGCAGCGTCATCCTGAGGGGCCGGTTTGAATGAGACCCCGAGGGAGGGAGGGACGCACCGCCGCTGCTGTCGCTGTCGCTGCCGCCGCCATCGCTCGCCCGCTCCCTTCCTGCTAGCGCTGCTCCCTGCAGCTATTTACGCTCCCTCCTCCTGCCGCCACCACCGCGCCCTCCCGGGACACGGCGCCTCGCCCGCCCCCCTCCGCCATGCCGCTCTTCTCAGGTGAGCCGGCTCCGCCGCCCGCTCCCGGCCCGGTCTGCGGCCGCCGCCCACAGCGTGGGGCGGGCGGGAAGGGGGGAGGGCAGCGCCTGCGGCGGCGGGTGTCGTTGCCTCAGCGACGAGCCCTCCTCGGCGGCCCCGGCGCCCCCGGCCGGGCCCTTCCCGCCACCGGGCGGGGGGAGGCGGGCGGTGCCTCCCAAGGGGCAGCGGGAGGCTCCTCCGGCTGTCCTGCCGCCGGCCCCCACACGTGTCCGCCGAGGGCGGCAGCGGGAGCTCCCCGGGACGTGAGGCCCGGGCCGGGAGGCGGCCCGGCCGGCTGAGGAGGAAGTGTTGGCCTGGCCCGGCTGGGGCGAGGGGCGAGCGCTGTCGATGGCCGGGAGGGCCCTTTCGGCAGGGCTCGGTCGTGCGAACGGGTGTCATACGTGTGCCGCGTGCGATCGTGCCTCGGTATTGCTCTTGGTTTATTTTGGTTTTGTACTAAAGTAAGTGCTGCTGTCAAGTGAGCTATAATTCTGCATCCGCACTTACAAATTTATTTAGGTGCATCTGCCTCCACTCTTGTAAATCCATTATTTCCTAGCTAAAACCAGAGAAGTTGAAATTTTCTGAAGTTGTGTTGCGTTCCACTTGCCCTCTTTGTCATGAAGGAGAGTTTCTTAGTGAAGGCTGCAAGAGCAGAATCTCCGGTGACACTTCTGGGACCAGTTACTGGCTTGTTTATGTTTCACAGGTCTGGCCTCTTGGGGCTTTTTAGTACCTGAGGAACAGATTGTAGAAGGCCTCAGTACACAGTTGTGTCCCTGTTTCTCTGCTCTTTTAATTGTGGTTGGCAAACTGGGATCCTGATGTAACAGGACTTTTCCTGAACTCTAGCACATGTGTATAAGCTGTGTTTTCTGTTCAGTGGGGCAAACGTGTCCTTCCTTTTTCTTAGTTTCCATTGTTTTCAAATTAACAATTTTCTCTTTTATTTTTGAAACTTTTGGTGAAATTCTGGTTGCAATCTCTGAAGAGAAGACGCTTGCGCTCTTCAGTTTCCTCCTCTTGCGTGCTGAGTTGTCAAAACCAGTGACACTGCAGATGAATGATTGCTAACTCTCCCGCATATTTAGTGGTGAATGCACGACTGTTCAAAAATGCAAAACTTAAAAGACTGGAGCTGACTTGTTCAGTGACTGAGTGCGTTGTCTTCCCAGAAAATGGGAAAAGACTTGTACTTGGTAGTTATTAAATATGCAAAATAATAAATGTGTTTAAAGAAAAAAAATCAGAACCTTTGGCAAATCAGAAGGTACTTTCTGCTGGAAATACTGAAAAGCCAGTCATTTGAGTTGCTTTGTAGGCTAATTTTGACTAAGTTTTGGTTATTCTTCCTTATTACCCATCACAAGCTCTGCATACATCTGAAATCTGAACCTTCTTGGAAGGTTTTTTTAAATCACAACCGTGAAGAATTTTGTGTTGAAAAAACCCTAGGGTTGCTGTAGTATATTTACTTAAAAGTGATGCATAGGTAGAAGGAAGGCTGCGGCTTTCTTAAAGTATGGTGTTTGAGCCAATTGCTTTGCACATAGGGTATTACTGTGTACTGTGTTTTGCAGATTTTCAGTGAAACTGTAGCTTGCTAAAGTAGCCTTGTGTACCTATGGTAGCGATTGGAAGTGATCAAAGATGTGTGACCGCTCTTTAGAAGCACGCTGTTTATTCCAGGCGTTTTTGGCTGCTCTTGGTTGGCACTGGCTTTACTGAAGTGAAGTTAATGTGCCTTTGTCGTTCTGCCTGTTTCCGCTGGTGATGCCATTTCCAGTGTCAAGAGTTACACTTTGCGTGACCAAATTTCACTTCTCTTCTTAATTCCAGTCCTGCACCTTTACTGGGGTCAGGGCTTCTGGAGCTGCAACCTGTGCTGGGCTCTTGTCCCTATTTGCATGCAGGTATGTTGCTTGTGTGAACACTGTCAGAACTCAATAGGGTAGCAGTGATGGGGTTGTAAATGGCACTGTGAGGTTAACCTTCCATTGAAGGGAAGGTGTGCTATTTTATGGGTCTTGTCTTGATGCACACTTAACCTCCTCATGTAGCTCCAAATGAACGTTAGTGGTAGCCAAAACTATGGCTGTCAAACAGTTGCTTTGCTTTTAAAGAACATGGTATTGTTTGCCATTGAAGGAGAACAGAAATGCTATGGAAAACTGAACTGGAATCGCACGTCTGAACTTCCTTCAGAAATTTGTTTGCAATGAACAGTGCCAAGAGACTGGGAGAGTTGCTTTTGAGCTGCTTTTGTGAAGATTTGCCCAAATAATTTCCGATGCTATTATACACATTTATTGCTTGCAAAATTTCTCAGTATGTGTGTTGCTTACAATTGTTTTGTAGGATATTTTTAGACTTGTTGGAAATAGTATGTTCTGATGGCTGAGATGCCTCGGTAGAAAAGCTGTCCTTTAGCTTGATTAGTGACAAGTTTTAGAGTTAAAAGCTGAATGGTTTGAGATAGCATAAAGTCTGGAATCTGAAATAATAAGTTAACCTTGGTATTTAAATTCCTGTATATTAGGAAATAATTTAGTTTCAAAACATTTTGTCTACAGTTAACGTGAAATGGGGAAAAGAGAAATTCGATGGTGTGGAGCTTAATACTGACGAACCTCCAATGGTCTTCAAAGCCCAGTTGTTTGCACTGACTGGAGTTCAGCCAGCTAGACAGAAGGTTATGGTCAAAGGAGGAACTCTGAAGGTACAAATATGTGGTTTTTTATATTATTTCTAACTTTATTAAATTATAACATAATGAGCAATGACCATATTTCCGAGTGTTTCTCCAGAAGATGTTTCATTGTATGTATAAATTATGCTTTTCAGAAATAATTCTGTTTGGTTCATTGCCCACTACTAGAAAATACCGGCAAAAGTTTGTTGCTAAATGGTTGAGAGATTCATTGCTGTTTTAAAGCACTTCTTCACTCTTTTATACTAAACAGTACTCTGCTTGGTGGTTTTTTTTCTGATCCTTTCCTGATTCCTTCAGAATCTGAATGCAGCTTTCTGCTTTTTAGCTTGTTTAAGAAAAGTTTCTCTGGAACTTCTTTGCTGAAGACTTATTGGAGTAATGTGATATAGGCGACTTGCCTACAAGAAGTTGTTTACATCTAACCAGTCTTGAACAACAGATGAAGAACCTTACTGAAGAGATGACTTGGCTGCTTTTTATTTTAGTCTGACAAGACTTGATGATGTGTAAATAGTTAATATTGTGAAATCTTGGATGAAACACAATTGTATATTTAGAAATGTGTGATTAATATTAATGAAAATACTTGCTTGTCTTCTGCTTGAAGATAATTAACCTGTCTTTTATTTCATTTCAAATACAGGATGATGACTGGGGGAACATAAAAATAAAGAATGTAAGTTCTGAGGAATGACTACATTTTACTATTTTGATTTTTATTTTGGCATTTAAAGAAAGATTTCAAGTTCTTGCTGTTTGAATGGGTAGCTTGCTCTTAAAAATCAGACGTTGATGAAAAATAATTTTATAGTTGTCATACCTAAGCATTCTTAGAAAGTTCTCACCATTGATTTGCAAAAAACCTTTTTTGGCATCAGTAGGGAAATTACACCATCTTCCTGAAATACTTGGGAGCGTATATTTGTTTCTTTCTTGTAAGAAATGTTCTGGGTCAGACCAGTGGTCCTTCTATGTTGTGTGTCTATGACCATAACAATAAGCAGTGTTGTCTAGAGACAGCTTGTGAACCCATGCACTGTCTGCGGTCCATTGTGCTTGCACATCCCTAGCATGCAAAATCGTTGCATTAGAAATGCTGAAGTTACAGTTCTACCTATTTCATTTTTTATCAAGGTGCTGAAATTTCTTCTCCTGAACAAATTGATGCTGTTTAAAAACAAAGTCATTAGTAATGTTTTCTCATACCTTTGACTAGTTCAAAAATTAAAAAAAAAGTGAATGTATTTGTGTTTCTTACCTATATAATTTTGTAACAGGGAATCCCAAAGATTATTGTTTGGGTGTTTTTTGGTCATTTTCATTTCTGTAGGTATCTTGTAACATCTGTCTAGTACAGGTTTTACTCCAGTTCTTCACTGAGCAAATTGAATTAGGTAGCATTGCTCTTACCCTTGTAATTAGTTTGCAAGCATCTATTAGCAGCCTGTAGCTGCAGCTATTGTAGCAAAGTCATTCAGCAAAAAACAGGACATAATATTCTTGTCCTTTTCTGCATACTGTTATGCTAATAACTGCCTTTATTAATTGTAATAATGTTGTATACAAGTTCTAGGGATTTATTTACACTGTCAAAGCAGTTTCTTTCGATTCTGTTGTCCATCCTTTTCCTTAGCACTGTATTTTTCAAAGCCCCAAATAGCCATTTTCTCCCCCTTTGATAGATCTTATTGTGTAGATGTACTCTGATTGAATGCTGAAAAACTCCTTTTCCTTATGCTAGTCCAGCAAGCATGGTAGCTTCATTGCTTTTTTTCTGCCCCTTGAATGTGAGTCATCATGCCTGAATGTATGGGGTCATTTTCGTTGTTTTTCACTTTTCAATTAGTTTAATGTGCTCATAACTTACCAGACCAAAGGATGGCACTTCCCTTTCCCACTTGCTTTTCAGGTGAATAAAGCTGTGCTTCTCATTATTACCCACATGTGTCTGAAGTGTTTCCTTAGATTCTAGGCCAAAGATGAGGGATGTTTTTGTTGTTGTTTAGAGAAGTCTGAATTGGAGAACTTGAGACTCTGTCGATTGAGAAGCTCTAACATTGCAACTGCTTTCAAATCAGAATTTAGCTGCTCAGTTATCCTTGGTTCCAAGGTATTTTTTATGACTTAAGGGAAAGAGGAATATTTGCACTGAAGTGTTGAAGATGCTTGATCCTTAGCAATCCATCAGGAAAGGAAGCTTTTCTGAACACTTCACATTGGGGTATTCTATGAATGTTATACTTGGTTCTGATTGGAATCTGTGTTGTCAGCTGCTGGCAAGCTCACCAGGCTCAGTGGAAACGTCTAGCACAAATAATGCTGTGGCGTTGTTCTCAATAAGTACTTTCTAGGTAATGAGAAAGTTAAGGTATACCCTTATGAAACAACAGTGCAGTATCGGTTCTGTAAACTAAGAGAAACATTGTGTTTATTTTTGGGAAAATAGCTGAAATATGTCGAGCTTAATGATTTTATTTTATTTTATTAAGTGGAAATAACTGCCCTTAAATATTCATTACTATTTTTACTGTGTTTCAAGGGGATGACCTTATTAATGATGGGTTCCGCAGATGCCCTTCCAGAAGAGCCAATTGCTCGACCTGTCTTTGTAGAAGACATGACAGAGGAGCAGTTGGCTTCAGCTGTAAGCATATTTCAAACTTTGTTTTCTTGTAAACCTTTGAATAATTGCAAGTTTTTAAACCCTTGCAGTTGCTTAAAAGTGGATTTTGAAACTGTAATGTCTGTTTAGCACTCATAACTTCTCAAAGAATTGCAAATTTACCTTGATGACCCAACTGGTAGCAGTGATGAGAAGCCTGGAATTTAATTTAAAAGTCATATAAGTAGTGCTATTTTTTCTTTAAGCAGGCAGCTTAGTAAATTTTCTTAAAACAGCATTGCTGATGTTTTTATAGACAAAGTTGTATTGCCTTTGCTGTATTACTCTCCTGAACTTAGCCTGAATAAAGGCTTTTAGATGTGCAAAATTGGTTCCTGCCTTCTTCATATCTGTGAAGGGAAACTAGGGTTTGTTTGGGATGCGGTATGTTTGGGGTTTGTTTGTCCTTGTTAGTATTAGTAGTATTAGGTAAACTTTTCTTTCTGAAAAATGAAAATAAGTTGGACATTAGTGGGATAGATTATATGTTTTCCTTAAAGGGAGTAAAGTCTAGAAGAGCATAATTAATCTCTTTTTTCTAATGAAGTAACTTCTGTTTGAGTTGTTTCCTTTTTTTACAATTTGAAAGGCTTAATTTTCTCATCAGTCATTTGAACTAGGAGCTCTTTGACATAAACCAGTTGCATGATTGTTGTCAAGCTGCGCATGCAGAATGGTAATACTTTTATGCATGTCTGTATCAAAATGTATCTGTAGTTTAGGACTGGTTTTGTGCTTCAGTATTTAATGCTTTCCACATTATCTGCAGGTGAAGCATATTTATGTATTTTGAGTCTAACCCTGTACATAGACTCTGATATAACCGAGAGGCAGAGATGATTCAGTGTCAGATAACATTTTGAAAAAGTTGGTCACATTGCGTTTCTCTGATTCAAATTTTGTTATACATCAAAATTCACATTCAGTTGTCTGTACTGCATGTATTCATTAAAAATAGAATGCACAGCTAAATGAATTCTCTCTTCCTAAAATAATTAAGTGGCATTGGTATGCAGTACTACTTCAGTTTCATGAAACTACGTGCCTGTCCCTGACAACTATTGAAATATGCAGGATTAAAAAAAGAAAAAAAAAAAGAAAAATGCTATTATATTGTGATTTATAGTTGTTTCTGAAACTGGTTAGTTTAATTATTAGTTGGCCTTCACATTTGTCAAAACTTCAGAAATTTACAAGTTGTCTGGAAGGATCAAATTGAAAAAATGATCTGTTGCAGACTTCTGGAGAGGGGTTTAAATAATGCTTTTGTTTCTAACTATGAACTTCATCACATTCAGAGTTTTACTGAAAACTGATTTTAATTAAAACATCAATGTTTTGTACAAATGTATTCATGTGGAAATTTCATGGAAATAGATTCTTAAGGTCAAAACTTGAGTGGGATTATAATTGAACTTTCTGAATGACTGCCTGCTTGAAGAATATGTTCATTAAACTAAACATGCACAGAAAAAAACCCCAAAGCATTCTTGCATCCTAAAAGCACCGAATGGTGAAATGATTAATGAGAAAATGGATCTGGAAAACTTCATACAGTTTGGAATATTCCAGGTTTTACACATCTTTGGTCATTCCTTTTCTTAGAAGTTGATGTCAAATTATAGCGTTTATTCAAAAATGGTTGCTCATCTCACTCTAAGACCGTCAAGTACCCTGGTATATTTTTTGGTAGATGGAATTACCGTGTGGATTGACAAACCTTGGCAACACTTGCTACATGAATGCTACGGTTCAGTGTATCCGCTCAGTGCCAGAAGTGAAAGAGGCCCTTAAAAGGTAAGATTCAGTACAAAAATATCACGCCTAAAATGTTTTCTTTAGCTTATGAAATAGATATTTTGTGGAACAGTCATCTTAATACTGGTATGGGTTATCATAACAATCTGTTATTCTTTAAATCCATTCAAAGTTAACATTATGATCAATTAAAGTTTATCCTATGCTATGTTAGTCTGTATTTTTTTAAAGAACTTAAGACTATGTATTTGTTGGAACTGGCTTTTAGTGGAGAGAATGTGTTTTGCCTAGCTAAAAAATAGTTCTATTAAGACTTGTTTAAAATGTTTAAACAAGCTACTGAATTCCTAACCCTGTTTTCTGGGGTTGGTTTGTGTGATCTTGTTCTGTATAAAAGAATCATATGGGAGTCCTGTTCCTTTTTTTTTTTTTTTTGTCAGTGGCTTTGTTGCACAATGTGTTTTCAGCTATGAAACTCTGATGTTGCCAAAATTTGGTACTTGGAGGTATAGCAGGAAGCTCTGAGATAGGACCATGGGTGTTTCTGTGGCAGCAAACTGGAATAAACTGGAGTTACTGCCATGTGGATGTGTAGGGAACAGAAGACATGCCCTTATGCAATTAGTTTTATTTGTTCTGATTGTAGAATAACTTTTCTGATTTTTTTTATTTGGTTGGTTTTTTGTGGTGTGTGGTTTTTTTTTTTTGTTTTGTTTTGTTATTCTGGACTGAAATGTGAAAACGGCCAATTATTTTTTGTGAGGAATCTATGAGAAACTTGAAAATTACGATGACCAGGGGAAAAAAAGAATATGTGTCAATGTGAGCCTGAATTCGTCCTTGAGATGAATTATAATGAGAAAACCATCAGTATTTAAAAAATGTGAGGATTAGGTAGAGCTTTGCTATTTTAGAATTAATTTAATTCCTTTAAAATGCACTGCTTTCTTGATACCTTGGTACCCAACTGTATAGTCTAGATTACTGTAAACATTAGTTGTTTAAGCATTTATAAATTTTTCTTTATTCTGGTAGCAGGTGGACCTTAATTATTTAGCACTGAGAAGTATTTGTGAAGTACAGAAACTCTGTTTTAAAGCTTTTTCTTGTTTTTCAGTATTGTCGTTTTAGGAAAGTCTGTTTATTTCCATGTAAAGAACTCTGAGTTACTGCACTGAATCAGAGTATTTGACAAATTTAACATACCAAATGTCAAAATGTACCCTATAAAACTGGCAGACTGCAATACAAGATGTGGCCTTATCGTCTGTGGGAAGTCAGATTCATAGGCAGCCGCTCTGTTTTCCCCTGGGGACTAAGCCTTTATTTGGTCTTCCCTGCCTGATGACAGCATTGAAGGGTATATGGCAGTGGGAGAGAGGTGAAAGGACTCAAATGGGAAAGCTTACTATTACAGCTTCATTTCTCACCAGCTGCTCCATTGATCTCTGCAAGGGTAACTCCCTGTTTTGTAGCATGATGGAGTGAAGTTTCCTATTCATTATCTAGCAATGGACAGAATTCGTGAAGTTCAGTCTGAGATTAAAGAATGCATGAGACCTTCCTTTTGCTTGAAGGCTTATATGCTTTGAGGAGGCCATCTGTTCTTCAGGCAGCTGGTAAATAAGAAATCATTCAAAGAGTGGTAAATTCTAGTAATATGAATGGACTCATACTTTTTCAGTGTAGGAAATATCTCCTCAAGAAAAATGTCTCGCCTGTCACTGTTTTGATTCTGCTGTGGAGGGAGAAAGCAGGCCAGCCCTCCATCTCTGTGCATTTTATCTGCCATCTATCCTTGAAGGTGTTTTTTTTCCATGTATCTGAAGAACCTGTGGCAAATGTTTCAGAAACGTTGTAGCTTCTATTCAGCCTTTTTCTCAGCTTCTTTAAAAATAGATTGAGTCTTTGAGGCATTGGATTAGAGAAGCAGCAGTGATGTATCCAGACTTCTCAGTCTGCATTTATTTATTGTCTTAAGGATGTCAGTTTTCCTTTGCTTCCATGAAGTACTTGCAAAATAGCCGAGGCTTTGAGGTGAGCGTGAGTGAATCTTTTCTTCAGTTACTTCTGTTTTGGTGATTGATTTCTTTTGATACATTTAAATAAATTTAGCTGCTGCCTGCTTTGTGATTTTAAAAAACTGACTGCTCTTCTTGATTGTGTTTAATTGCATACAAATTATTTTTCTTCTCTTTTAGGTATGGTGGTGCCTTAAGAGCTTCAGGAGAAATGGCCTCTGCTCAATACATCACTGCAGGTTGGTGTTTAGAGTAGAACACAGGGGTTTAGGCTAGTATGTTGAGTTCCTGCTAACCGCAGATAAAAATTGCGGTTAGAGCACTGCGTATTTTTCTTTAGCGTATATGCCTTAGGAATTTCAGATCTGCTAGCACTGGAGGATTCATTTTGCTCTGTCGTTAATACCTTTAAAGGTTATTCTAACCGTGGCTGCAAAGCATACATTTCTGCATATTACCTAGCTGCATGCTAGGAAAAATATTTTCAATTGTGCTCTAGGCTTCGATAGAAATCATTTGCATCTCTTAACTGTTTTGCGTGTAGGCATAAAGTAATTGGAACTTCCTAAAGCAGACTCAAGCATCTGTTGACTTCATCATTTTGTGTAGAAATCTTTTAGTGTACAGTTCTTTGTTTCACTTAATGGTAGGCTAACGCCATACTCCTGGAATATGTATTTCATAGCTATTTTTTAATATGATTTATTGGCTGAGCATTATTGTTAAGGTGGTAGCTGATGCTTTATCGGTGGTCTTAGCCTTTACCCTAAGGATCCAGATTTCATAACCAAAATAGAAAGTAGTGTCTTCAAAAGGAAAGTTACTCTTTGTTGTGGTGATGTGGGTGCTCACAATGTGGGACATCACGATGGCCCTGTATCTCCAAGTTCTAACTAGAATTCTAGTTAGACCCCTTACACTTGAACAAGGGTACTACTTGTCCACTTTTTCTTTTTTTACTCTATTTCATTGCCCCACTAAGATGCTGGGCCAGGACACTGGGATTTCTACCAGTCCATTTAAGGAAAAACAAAACAATATAAGGAAGGAAAGGTCCAGTTTGTGGGTATGCCTGCTGATCGAATTTTGGGGTGGTAAGTTCAATGGTTACTCTATACAACCATGCCTGCCCCTCCCCTTTTCACTGCCTTTACTTCGTGTCCCTTGTTTTCTTTTTAAGGTGACAGCTCTGCTTTTTAGGAATCTTAATAGTTTAAGTAATTCGTAGTTAATTCTTTGGTATTGAGCTGGTCAAGAACTCCTGCATGACACTTATGGCATTTTTTTTTAATTGCTGTGTCACATCAGTTGTCCCTCTTATTAAGGTCAGTGAAGATATTTCGTAAAGCGAGGAAGCAACTGACCTCGGTTCCTTGTAATCTTGCCTATATTCACTATTCAAGAGTATCATTCGTCAGTCTCTCCACATGTAAATTAGTGACCGTGCAGACTGTTGTCTACCTCACAGGGTTGTGAGGGTTAACAGGTCTCTGAAGAGATTTGTGTATTTCAAATAGTGTAACCTGGGTAGATAAGACATATATAGTAGTGTGTCTGGAGCAAAAAAGAAAGCCATGTGTATTGTCATGCAATCAGTAGCATTCATTGAATTGCACATAGTTATGAACTGTCTGCACGTATGCGTACACATACTTTTTTTCCTGGGTCTTAAATTAAGCATGAGTATTTTCTAGGTATTTTAGTTGGGAAAAATGAAAGTTTTTTTCCCAGTAGTTGGTGAAACTTAAGCTCCTCTAGAGGATAGATTGTGAATGCTTTCTGGTTTCTCTAGGTGTAGTCCTCTTGTGAAAACATTGTTTCTCAGATGTGTTTCAAATGAAATCTTAACTGCTCAAAAATGTTTTTTTCTTCTGATAGCAGCCAGGAAAGACAAGGCACTATGTGCCAAACTCTCAGAATTGTTATCTTTACTATTGCAAAGTCATGTTCACAAATGGGATCTTAGGTGCACCTGTTATGCCACCTGGAAAACTTGGTCCTGCTTTGGAAAGATCAAATTGGACATTGTTAAATAATCAGTCTTTAAATGTTGCTGCTGTTTTACTATTCTTTTTAAACTTCCTGCCATGTTTGATTTTTTTTTTTCCACTTCTCAAAGCATTCACTTACTTTTTCTTCAAGCTCTTAGAGACTTGTTTGATTCCATGGATAAAACTTCCTCCAGTATCCCACCTATCATTCTCCTGCAGTTTTTACATATGGCCTTCCCACAGTTTGCAGAGAAAGGCGATCAAGGCCAGTACCTTCAACAGGTAAGGACCAATTATTAGCTTATTGTTTGAAAATTCTATAGCATGTTGGAAGTTGAGAACAAGAATGGTTTAAAGTGTCCCTTCTTCTGTGAAAATAATTTATCCCAGAAAAGTGTTTGCTTTTGTATCATGTAGAAAAGTTGAATGAAATACCAAGTGCTAGCTCTGAAAATGGATGGTGGATTAGGGAGAAATTCTTAGTTAAGGAATCCTTAAATTTGGTTTTATACTGTAAAGATTGATGGATTTAATATTAATAAATCATAACGCTACTAGCCAGACTTAATGTTCTGTTTCCTTTGTAGGATGCCAATGAGTGCTGGGTGCAGATGATGAGGGTACTACAGCAGAAGCTGGAAGGCATAGAAGGTGATACAGTTATGGAGGTAATTGTAGTCTCACTCTAAGCAGAGTTAGGCTTTATAGTGTTGTACTTGTGATTCACATATCTTTTGGTAAAGATTTATCTGTTATGTGAGTTCTTTAACATGTATCTATAGTCCAGTAAGTGAAATTTCTTTCTGATATGTCCAGTCAGCATAATGTCAGCTGTGCTATGGAGTATACTATGGGAATTCTTTCCCTTTGGGCTTTGTAAGGCACATGTTGGACCAGGGTGGTGGTGACTGTGAGTATCCAGCAGCTGGCCCTGGTAATCTGTGAATTTAGCTCATAAGAACTTCTTTTCTGAAAAAAGTGGGCTACAGTATTCTTGGCTACAAGAATGCTATTTCAAACAAACAACTAGTTTAATCAACCTGATGGGAAAAACTAATTTCTTAAGACTTTGCCAGACCAACTCTCTTTCTGTAAACTGTTTTCTGCAGAGTCTTGGCAGTGGCAAAAATCTGATAGACTACTCTAACATTTAAGACAGGTTTAAGCTGGGGGGCGGGGAGGTGTGACTTTTTGGTAGAAATCTTGCTTGCTAATATGCTTTGAGGTGGCTTTAACAGCATGCTATAAATGCATTTCTTCTGAAGCTTTTATACTGTGTAAGGAGATTGACTGACTAAGAGAAAATGGACCTATAGAAAGGTGACAGAATAGACTTTAAAGAATTTATTTAAATTGGGTTATTTTTTACTGTCTTTACGTGCTATTTAAAGTTGCATCATAAGAGAATTTGTTTTACAGACAGACTCTGGAGCTACAGCAGCATCTTCTAAAAAGAAGAGTCTAATTGATCAGTTCTTCAGTATTGAATTTGAAACAGCGTATCCTAAAGACTTAGGCAAGATATACAGAATGATAATAATTTCACACTTTAGGAGTTGAGTGCAGGGAGGATAAAAAGCATGGTTCAGAATAGTATAGAAAAGAAAATAAAGATGTGTATTGGGGAAGGGAGGGAATGATGTATTGCAGGAATGCACAGAAGTTAAAGTTCAGACTGGGTATATTTTGAGAGAGAGGATGATGTGGGAAAGAAGAATGGAAATTTGGAATTTAATGGAAATTTACAGGGAAAACCCACTGAATTTAGATGCCAGATTTCCTCCCCAGAGAAAATTGCCAGTTACCCACTTCAAGGAGGCTGCCATGTTTTATCTAACTAAAAGTAATTATCATCCTAAATAGCCTTTTTTGGCTTGTAAAGGAGTGTTGCTAATATACTTGGCATACTAAATGTGCACAAAAGATAGCTTGCTTGATTTTTTTTAAAGAAATAAATTAGATGCACACTGTTAGATGAGTAAGAAACTAATGCAGCTGACAACTTTCTAGTAGCTTTTTTTGTTGCAAGGACAAAAGGCGTGTGACTACATGGGGCATACATCTCATGCCAAGTATTACTCTTCCCACTTCTCCACCCCAAAATCCTGGCCGTCATGAAACTGACCACCACTTTTTAAAAGAACTATACTATTTGTTTTGCTCATCTGGAATAAGGAAACATCCCCTTAGATGAGGTACTGTATCTCATAGCTTTGTAGTAATTAGAGTAAAGCCTTTTGTCAGGTAAGAGCCATGCATCTCTCTCCCAGTATTGTGATGTTTGTTACCCCTGAAATAGCTGGGAGGAGCAGAATGAGTAGCTAAGAGGAATGATGCATAGACCAATGGCAGGAGAAAGAGACTTGGTAGAAAAGTCGTGTTGCAAGGCTTCCAGATGCGATTATGGCAGCATTTGTAGAATAGATGCATTCAGAGCAGTCAGAAAAATAACTGGTTAGAAGGAAGTGGATGAGAGAAAAGGATTGGGGTAGAAGTATGAAAAAGAAGAGGTTGGACAGAACGATTAGAAGAATGAATAGAAAATAATGAAGAAATGGACTTCATTTCAGTGAAGAGGACAGATACAAGGCAGGGAAAGGAGGCTCTGCGTGTTGAAAGAAACGGGAAGTCTGGCCAGCAGAAGGAATAGAAGAACTTCATTAATTGTAAACAAAAATGGAGCATAAGGTTGCAGGAGGGCTTCGTAACTTGCCATTGGCAGCCAGTTAGTATGATCTGTGTCCTGGGGGTTGCGGAATGGAGTGGGGAGAAGAAAGAACAAAGCAGGGCTCACAAGCTTAAATGATAATTAATAACTCTACTTTTTTTGGTATGCTGTCTGCCTCAGCTGCCACTTGTCATTAGACACAAAGGAACAGATTGGTTAGAAGGAGGGGCTGTTTCAAATCTTCTTTTTTATGCTATGAGAAGTACTATTGGTGCACAAGCCCAGGATTAGCTTAAATTATCGTGCTGTTCAGCATGATATTTTCACAAGAGCAGTAGTTCAGCTCTTGGTGCATGATGGTTTTCCTTAATTTTGTGAAGCATGAAATGTACAGAAGCTGAAGAAGAGGAAGTAACTAAAGGAAAGGAAAATCTGCTTCAGCTTAGCTGCTTTATCAATCAAGAAGTGAAATATCTGTTTACAGGACTAAAATTGGTAAGTGATTCCAACTTTTATTTAAATGAAATTCTAAATGACCTGTGTTTTTAATCTATGACTTGGAATTCACATCTGCTGTCCAAGCTTTATGAAGTTGCAAGATTTTTTTTGGTGTTCAATGGGAAGATGGCAGTGAAAATGAATTGTAAAGCAGACTTCAACAGAGCGTTTTCTTGACCCTGACATGGGCTTCCCTGTGCAGGTAACCAAATGCAAGCCAATTTGCTACTTGTTTGTTTAGCTGGCTTTCACTTCAGACTGAGTGGTATTATGATTTAAGCATGCTGTAAATGGTTCCCCAAAAGTCCATTTTAAAATAGGGTGGCATTTTGGTTGCTAAGAAAAAAATCCAACAGATGATGGAACAATTAAGCTTAAATTTAATCTTGCAGATTTTGAAGGGGGTGTTATTTTCCATAACAGAACATCGTCTTTAAGGTGTGTATTTAAGTAGAACTCCCTAAGATAGTCTGTGCTTTTGATATGTGTATTTCTAAGTTTTCAGGGTTTTTTGGAGAATCTAAAGGAGCAAGGAGAGGAGCTACTACAAAACCTTTGTAGTAACTGCTCTTGCAGAGTATTTGTACAAGAGCAGGGATGGAAGCAGTGATCTGGTTTGTACAGGACTGGACCAAGTTGCATGGTTCTCAAATAATCTTTGTGTCTGCTTTTTCTTTTTTGACAGAATTTAGAAGGAAAAGTAAGATAAAATAGTTAAAGCTCACAAATTAAAAAGATTATGAAAAAAGAAACCTCACTTTCAGGCCAAAAAAAAAGTCTTGTAGAGTTCTTATGCTGGATTGCCTGTAGCAAGAAAGTCATAACACTAACAACCAGGCCAGTCTTTCCCTGAATTTGGAAAGATCCCTGGAAGCAGAGTATCACCGTGTGTCTCCTTATATGCAGTGCTCTCTGCTTTAGACTGAGAGTTGAGAAACATGCAAATATTCCTGTCACAAGAAATTTTAGGTTTTCCTTCATTGTGTTCCAAGCATGGCATGACACATTTGTAACCAAGTCCAGTTGCAAGTTTTACTCCTGTAGAATAAAATTTTATGCAGAGAGAAATGTAGTGTTGTCAAGGCTCAGGAATGAGCCTGGAGCTGAACAAATGAATGGGGATGGTCTTTCTACCCAGGGATTTCGAAATTATGTGTGTCGTAATGGCTGATAGCAGCAGAACAGATTGGCAGAACAAGAGTTAGTTCATGGTTTGTTTATCCATGCTGTGCTTTTCTTTACACTGTGTTTTATGATGAATGGTTGTTTTTTTAACAGCGTCTTCAAGAGGAAATCACCAAACTCTCTCCAACACTGCAGAGAAATGCACTCTATATTAAATCTGTGAGTGATACTTCTGTTGCTTTCTTTATGATTCTTTTAACTGTTAATTTTCTGTCCCAAAACGCAATTATTGCTGCAACAGCATGTGATTTATGTTTATAAAGCATCTGAATATCCACTACCAAGAAATTTAAGACCAGTTGAAAATTGAGTACACTACTATACAGAGCTTCAAAGTAAGAGGCCTTGTAATATTTCTGTGTTTGTGTACAGATATGTTCCCAGAATAGCCTGTAATTTAGGATGAGCAGTGTTTAAGGTATAAAAGATCTGTGAATATCTAAAGTAATAGCCTTTTCTAATTTTTTTTTTATAGTCTAAAATTAGTCGCTTGCCAGCGTACCTGACTATTCAGATGGTTAGATTTTTTTACAAAGAAAAAGAATCTGTGAATGCCAAAGTTCTTAAGGTGAGTAAGTTTTCTGCATATTGATGTTTAATTCCTCTTTATGATTTTCAGTGAGTTTTTATTATAGGTAGACAACTAATATTTGAAGGCTGTTCGCTTTTAAGTTGGATTTAAAAATATTAACAGTGCAGTTTCTTTGCTTAAGTACAAAGTCACTTTATTCCCAGTTGTGATGATGTGTAGCAAACTTTACCACCAAAAAAGACTGGGGGAGGAGGTAAGGGACAGAAGTGAATTTGCTCCAATACTGTTAGGATGTTTTTTGGTCTCTTTTCACCAGTGATTTAGAGGAAACTGTTTTATTAAGGAGAGGGCCATGCTCTCAGTCACTGGACAGTGTTCTAAAGTTGATGAGAAATATTTGTGCTAATAAACACTTCCTGTATTAGTTTTTTTTAATTGTCTGGCTTTCTGATTGATAAATGTAAGAACCAGCTGCAGACAGCTAAATGTTCCAGTTTTGCTTTCTGTTGGCCTTGGCTGGCAGCCCCCCCTAGGCTGCCTAGGGAGCACCATGATAGGTGATGCCTGTTCCTTACAGGACAAGCAAGGGAATAAAGATTGAAGTCACATGTCAGCTACTTCAGAAGATTGTTTGGATGACACAAATTGACATTTTTTTCAAGTGTACGGTCATTCTACATGCATTTTTTTTCCTTAGGCTCACATAAATATTTCTGTAGGATAGAAGTATGGCAGCTGATAATAAAAAATCTAAATATTTATCCTGAATGCACTAATTTATGATGGTTTGTTTATACTGAATCAGACATTCTTCTGTGAGAGTATTGTGGCTCCTTAGGTAAGTACTGTCAGCAACATTTCAGTAGGTCAAATTGTCATAAAATGTGATGAGAGTTGCATTTAATTGGACTTAGTGTTGTCTTCCTGTGGGAGAATGCTTTATCGTGAAGTACCAAATCACGCTAATAATCTTTATGCTTTTTACTTCCTAGGATGTTAAATTTCCTCTTATGTTGGATGTCTATGAGTTGTGTACTCCAGATCTTCAGGAAAAAATGGTTTCTTATCGATCAAAATTCAAAGATCTAGAAGACAAAAAAGTAAATCAGCAGCCAAAGAATGTAAGTATTCTGGCAATTTCCTGGATGTTTGGATTAAATAAGTCGTACATCTGAAATTGGGGTACCAATAAGGACTAGAGAAGACTTGACCTCTTCAAATATATTGTTTTCTTATTTAGCATTCCAACTCCTTGGTATTGAGCTTTAGGTCTTTTTTGTGTATTTTCATGAAAACACAATATCTGCTTTAGTATGACTGCTTGATGAGAAATGTTAAATGCTGTAGGCAAATTCATTGCTTAGATTTTTATTTCAAAATGTATTAAAATGTAGTGCTTCTGCTTACCAGTATTATGCCTAAAGGTTTTCTGTGAATTACACAAAATGATTCTCTTCAAACGTCATTGCTTGCTGGCAGGTCACTTGTGCAGCAGAGTATAGCTAGCTATTTCCTGCTCACCAACTGGAAAGGGTTGTGCAAGGGAGTACTACACGTCTGACTGATAAAATTTAGAGTATATGTACTAGTGAGCTTTAAGACTGTACTCTAAAAACTTGGTAAATGGTTTAATCTCCTATGCTGTCTACATAGTCTAAAATTGACTTGCCTTTCTTTAATGAAGGAAAAAAAGTAAATGAGCTAAAACTGTAATGTTTTAGCCAATTTTTTTAAAGTTTGCTATTCTTTTCCTGGCCTAACTCCTGGCAGTTTAAATTGAACATATGAGTATGGCTTGCATCTCTTTTGACAGTTAGGAGCAAGGAAAGAGTGCTATTTTAAAACAGAATGTATTGGCACTTAGAGTCTGTCTCTGCTATTTTCTTGTTGCCACTTCTGCTGCTGGCAAGTCCCTAACAAGGAATAAAATCTTTACCTGCTGAATTGTTTTCATGCTCCAAACCTGTAAATCCAGTGGGTAAACAGTCTAGGCAACATGTAGTAAAATGGTTATATATTTGCTTTAAAAAATGGTCTTGTTTAGATTAGTCTTTTGGATATCCAGCTAGAAATACGGTAATGGAACTTGTTTCAAGTTGAACAAAAAAAGTTTAGGCTTAGAAAGATCTTTAAAAGAATGGAGAGTTGGTATTTGATGTGATTGTGCTAAAACTTTCTCAAAACCATTCCACATTAATTCAGCATATTCTGTTCTTTAGTCCAGTAAAAGTGATGGTGCACAGAAAGAAGTTAAATATGAACCATTTTCTTTTCCTGATGGTGAGTACAGGGAAGTAAATCTATTTTAAAGTAACTTTCTATTTGCTCATGTTTAAGTGGACTTGATATAGGAATATTTTGAGAACCCTGGTTATTTTTAATGCCTTTGAAAATAATCTTCAGAAACTGACAGAAATTTAAGGAATGGAAAGATTAGGCAAGTCAGAATGCAGTTGAGATGGTCAGACCTAATTGGCATCTATCTGACGAGTTCATGATACATAGAAGACACACACATCAAAAGATATTTGCATGTAGTGTGCTGTTTTGTATGCGTCTTTGTCAGTGGGTGGCAGAAAGCTGAAATCAAAACAAAAACTTAAATTGGACTGTGGGGGTGCTAGTGTTGCCTAATTTTGGGGGGCTTGAATGTCCTAAGCATTCACCCTTATGTTGAGAACACTGTGCAGAAAGTATTTTGGAGGTGGTCTTTACCCAAATTGTTACCGTTCAGTGCTTCGTGGGGCTTTGTGTGTGATACACTACATGAGAAGCAGTGGGGGGCCTTGACTAGCTCCAGAGCACAGTGAAAACAGGATATTCTAAAGTGCTGTGAAATGCAGTGAAGACGTGTTGGGGACTCTAACACCCTTCTTGGTACATTTGGAATTAGCCATCTTTTTTCCATTGTATAATTGAACAGTGTACTTGAACTAATGGAAGAATGGTTGAAATACTGGCTCAACCTGTCCAGAAGGTTTACTGACCATAGATCATCATTTTAATGCTTCAAGCTTACTGCATTTGCATTATATCCAGAATATATGTATTTATGTCATGAAAATGGACAACATTGCCAGTTTCCTGAGGGGCTCTCCTGGCTGAAAGCCACAGTGACTTAGAACCATTCTATAAATGGGGTTTTACACAGCTTTGGTCTGCATGCTGTTAAAAATGCTGAAACTGTTCATGTAGGAGTTGTATAACTTTTTTTTTTTTCCACCCTCTTTCTTCAGATATTGGTTCTAATAATTGCGGCTATTATGACCTGCAGGCAGTGCTAACACATCAAGGCAGATCAAGTTCCTCTGGGCATTATGTGTCTTGGGTTAAAAGGAAACAAGGTAAAAAAAAAAAGTTATAGCACTGTTATCCTTCACAGCTTCTTTCATTTAAGAAACACTTAGATTTTTACAAATAATCCTCTTGTTTTTCTTTCAGATGAATGGATCAAATTTGATGATGACAAAGTCAGCATTGTTACACCTGAAGATATTTTGAGGTTATCTGGGGGTGGAGACTGGCATATAGCTTATGTTCTACTCTACGGGCCTCGCAGAATTGAAGTACTTGAAGATGAAGCCGAACAGTAGTCTTCAGTTTTAGTCATTCTGCCTAGGTGTGAAATAAATGTTGATTACTGATCACTTCTTTAACCCCAGAGCTTTAGCAAGTGGATAAATAATTTGTGAAGAGGGATATGGTTTCAAAATCGATCCATTTACCAGTTAGTCACTACTGGACTGGACTGCCCACTGTGGTGGTGACAATACTTAAAATAGCTTTAATGTCTTGCAGGAGATAATTTTTTTAAATGAGCCTCTCCCCCCCCCTCCCCCCTTCCCTTCCTCTCTAATGTCATCAAGTATTTATTACACACCTACTCTCACATTTGTTACTCTTGCATGGTTTATACCACAGTTCAGTAGCTGTCCATCCTTTGCCTTACCTGGCAGTTTTGTTAGGAAGGTAGAAGAGAAAGCGTTGCCTTGTTGCGTAACTCAGTGCTGATGCCCATAGCCAACAACCGTGGCTACAATCAATCAAGTATGTGCCCAGCCTGACCTGCTGACTCAGTCTGTTCTGTTGCTGGCATCTCATGACTTCAAAATAAATTGTGATCAATAATGTGTCTCCATTAAAAAAAAGTTCATGTCTTGGTAGTGTAGTTAGTATGTCTTTGTTTTCACTTCTTGGGCCACCACTGATGAATGTCTCAAAGCAGTCATGTAATAAAGCCACTTTTTTTTAAGCTGTAGGTATTTCTCTCCTGTCCTGCTACTCTTTACTCAGTAGGTATGTCTCCTATGGTGGCTGCAAAACTGGGCTTTGCTTACTTGCAATAACTTCTGTTCCTTCCCCACCAGAATACAGTAGCTGTGTGCTAGTGGGAGCTGCTGTGAGAAAGTATTTTAGTGTTAGTACAGCCAGAAAAGCACTAGGCCATCAACAGAACTCAGCCCTGGTTTTTAATGTGTCCCAGTCCCTTCTGGGAGAGCTGTACTGATTCTAGTTTGTGTGAAATACCTTCAGTTGTGTCCTCATTAACAGTGACTGTGTGGCGAGTTTAACTAACTGTGCCTGACTTGCTCAGAAAGGAATCTTCTACCTTTCCCCTGGGGACACTACCTTTAGCTATGACCTTCCCAGGTAGTTTTTCTGCCTTACAACTCGTGTTGCTGGTTATTGCACTGTTGCCTTCACCACACAGCTCCCCTGGCAGCACGCTGAAGGCCTAAGGATGTATTTTAAAAAGTGCAAGGCAAGTGCCACCCATTACAGAAGCCCCAGCGCCGTACTAGTGCTGTTCCCTTGTACCCCACAGAAACTACCTGCGCCTCTGATTTTAAAGGCTTGTTCTGGCTCGTTCAGGAGCAACAGGAGACAGTGCCTGGGCCTGATTGATACTTTGTGGAACAACATTCTCCCAGTTGTGGTCTTGTGGTCAAAATTTCTTCTCTTAAAGCTGCTGTGGGCCTGTGAAAAGAGCCTTCTGTTCTGAACAATTACATGACCCTACACCTATAAAATAATCTTTTATTACTGGTCACAGGCTGATAGCTATTAAAAAGAAGGTTAACTGGTTTTCCTTCTCATAAAGGGTTCTGACCATTTTTCTGCTGCTCTTGCTTTTTCCTAGTTTTGAGATGTGTGCATTTATCACATCTGACAACTGTGCTACAAGTTCTCACTGGGACAAAAGATACTTAGTAATTAACAGCCAGGCCCCTGAAAACCCTGTAGGAGAAGCAGCAGTTGCTACATGGGTCTACAAGCCTGCCAGCTCCATTTCTAGTGGAGGTCGCTCTAGGTCTGTCAAACCCTTTACTTAAGCCTCAGGGCTGGAGCCTTGAATCAGTGATGGGGGTCCTCATGGTCAGGATCGCTCTCCAGGTACATCTAATTTCAAACCTGTCTGAGGGCCAGAGCAGCGCTGTCACATTTTGATGAGGTCATACTTGGCAGATGATGCAGAAAAATAAAACAATCTGCACTCCTCCATGCAAAAAAAGACACAAGACTGCTGCTGCCAGGTCAGAGAAAGTGATCAAAGCTAAACCGGGGGGGCAGCTCAGTGCCCAAGTCTCCTGCCTTGGAGCATTAGCACTGGGAGTATGGTATGTGCCTGAAGCATTGAGAATATAATTCACTGGAGATGATGGCTTCCTTCAGCCACCTTCACTGTGGCTGTCCTCATCCTCAGCTTTCCCAGCATCAAGGTGGCAGCTAGGCTGTGTTCAAGAGCTGTTAGTCATCCCCATCCCTTTATCAGTTGAAATCATTGCATTTCATACCTTCTACCCAATTTTACCTGCAGCAGGAGCTAAGACTTGGGCTGTATTATTTCCAACAACTGTCCCATATATCAGCCTATACCAACTTTCACTGAAGCACCCAATAATCAAATTGCTAATAATGCTAAATCCAACAACAGGGAGCAGGCACAAAGCTCTCCTCAACAGCTCTGCAGGCAGGGGCCTGCCTCTGAGCCAGTGGCGAACCACCCTGGAAACCCACAGGTATAATTTAATAACTGAAATTATATTCTGCAGAGAAGAGTTCTATGATATCTAGTTTTCCAAACACACAGCAATTAAGAGATTTCATTGAACGACACAAATCCTACAAGAAATAGCCACAAAACAAGTTGTAGCAAGCTAGACCACCACGAAAATCTCAAGAGCCTGTACCCACTGACAGATGGCAGCCATAGCCTTTAAATGAAACCAGTTGTCACATCACTGTGACCTTAATCAAAAAAGCTACCTTGTTTATCATGCCTCAGGGGAGTTCCTACAGAGCCAAACATATGCAGAGACTGAAGTTAATTGCTAATAAAAACAAGTATAGACACACATATCCCTCCCCCAATTATTGACTGACAGTGTCCAGAGAGAAGCAGTTCTTCAGCAGGAGAGCAGACTGACCCCAGCACCCCTCTGAGGACACCAGTTCTTCACTCACAGTGAATACTACAACTTGGGTCTCCATCACAACCCTATTATTTTCTCAAAGTTGAATCACTCGTTAACAACAGGTACATTATGATGGGCTACAGCTCCCCAACACCCCAAGCAATGACTTAGAAGTCCTTCACACCTACCCATGCTCTAAGAAACCACAGAGACAGCAGGCAGCTACAGAGACTACGGACCCCTCTGTCCAACAGGGAGCAAGCCAAGCTCTGCTGATCCCAAACCCTCCTACTGCAGCCTGCACAGAAAGCTGCCTTCACTCTCCATCCTCCCTTCTACATTTCCACCATCCAAGATGAAACTTCCTATTTCTGGATCAGGATGACTAATCGTTTTCTCTGAAAACCCGGACAACTGAACAATATTATTAGAAAACATCACCATTTATTGAACATAATACCTATCAAAAATCTGCTACCTAGCAACAACAGTAACAATTAACAACAGCCACCAAAACAGTCACAATTAACAATGAGAACAATAACGACCACCAAAACCAAACAACAAGTTAGGATCTGAATCGAGTTAGCTGCTGCTTTCAGTGTCATTGCTTAGGCTTTCTGCAAGGTCACTTAACCCGGCTTTGTTCAGGGCGGTAATCAGATTCTCGGGGGTTGCATGTGCACCCTCCTGATCCTGCCAGGCGACCAGCAGCTGCTTCGCTCTCATCTTCATGTCCTCGCTGTCCAACTCAATCTGCCGTATATCAGAATCCTTCATTTCCAAGTAAGGGGCCAAAGCCTTCCACTGCTCCCCAAGCCTGTTAGCAAATGACTCAATTTGTTCACCCGTCATGGCTTTGTCCCGTTGTACCTCTGGACCTGGGGGGAAAAAAAAAAATTAATAAAAATCAGTGAGACACAGGGAATGCCTCCAGGTACTGCAAATAAATCTTCCCTGATCTGCCCCATTTTAAACCTCTTATTTACTAGCAGACTGACTTACACCGTTCCTTTAGTTGTTAAAACCTACTCAAGAGCTCTGAGAACAGACGGGTTTTTACAGATGTATTACGTGGGTTTCAAGAGGAACGTCCCTTATTGCCCACGATAGAAAAAAAAGATTTTCTTTATGTTATTTCCTGTTTGACTCAATGAGAATTGCTACAGTCTTAAGTACACCAGAACTGCCTCTTCCAAATGAAAACAAGGATTTTGACAGGCAGCCTGCAAGTTTCAATATATGAATCAATTGTAATATTAAAATACAGAGTGATCTTTAACATTTAATTATGTTTCAGACTTATTTTAGTCACTTTACTTGGGAGTAAACCCAGGTCAAAAAGAGTTTGCTTCCCTTTTTCCCTGAATTACTAAAGCATCATATTCCTATCAGCAGCAGGAGTGCGAATAGGACAGTAACTTTAACATGTAGTTAGCACTTTAAGGAATTTTCTGTCATTCAGGCATTGAGATTAGAAAAACCATGGAATACTGTGCTCTGCTGAGAAGCCAATGGCTGCAGTGATTACACAGGTGGGTTTGCACATTTATAGCTTATCATGGTCTACAGTCTATGGCTTACCACCTATGTTTATTTCACACTTTTAAAGAAAAAAAAAAAACAACAACCAAAGACTGAATTACTTAGGCATAGAAATTAATCCTATTTTTAATAAATGTCTCACCCTCATGCCACCTGAAGAGCCAGTTGGCATGGAGTGGAAGTTTCAGCTCTCCCTGTGCTTACCAGTCACACTTATTTGTCTGAACTAAACAACTCACTACATCAAGGGGAAAGAAGAGAAGATCATGAATGACAAAACAACAAATGCACTCAGAGCACTTCCCTTATTTCTAAGCACAATGGGATATCGCTGACCACAGCTCTGCCGTCTTTTGCTTTAACACAAGATTGAAAGAAAGACATAAACTCAACACAGCGAAACTACAAAGGCTGTTTCAGGCAGCATTAAGCTGAAGAGGAGAGCTTCTCCACTATTGGCAAAGAGACTGTGGAAAGGGTCAGGTGCTGGATGGAAAAGGGCAACAGAAAAGAGATTCACAGAGGCCCAGAGGCAGCTTTCCACTAACAGAAAAAAAATAATAATCTTTCAGCAAAATTGCCAGTGGTACCCGGTGTGCAACTTCCATGCCCTGCATATCCCATGTTGCCCATGCTGGATCCAACAGCTAGCATACAGAGCTACAACATGCAAAGGAGAAGGTGCTGTGAGATGAAGTCACAAACTAGGATGGAAGAAGGCAGAATCTCAGACACAGGTGACAAGGAAGGACGCTTAGGAGCACAAAATACCAGGGTTACAGGCAAGAAACAAAAATGGAAGGACTGGTTCACGGAGAGGAACAAACAAGAGATGACGTTTGTCAGGAAGGTTGCTCTTCTCAGAGAGAAGCTTTTGTCTTTAAGATATTTTAAAGAAAGAGGAAGTAAGGATTCCAGAGCTGGAATATATCCATTTCTCAAAGTCCCACAGCTACCCACCCCAGCAGGGGCAGAGGGAGGCACTTACCCTTGGCTATTAAAGAACAAAAAGCACAGGAAAGCGGGGAGAGGAACCTCGGGTAGGTTTGTACACAGCAATGCTGGCATTTTAGCTATACACACCTACTAACACTGCAAACATCCAACACGGAGCATAAAAGGTGGAAGTGGCTCCTAATGAAAGTACTAACCCAACTTCGACAAGCCAGACGCTTTCAGCACTGCAGGCCACGAGACTGAGGGGTGGCTACTGGTGCCCTGTGTCCTGAAAAGGCTGCACTTTTTGGTACAAATGGGGGTTCAAGTCAGAAGCACTGGGGTCACCAGTCCTGGTGACCCTCAGTAGAAACTATGTTAAAACACAGCTTCTACAATACACGAGAGACAAACTGAAAAGACTGAGAACATGCAAATCTTACTTTCATTGTTTTCCTTTAATAAAGCATCATTATCTTCCTCATCTTCATCTTCGCCTGTTTTTATTTCTTCAGAAGGAGGCTACAATGAGAGAACTAAACATCACTGGATGAATTTTGTGTTTAAGGAGAAATTCTACTGCTCTGTGATGGCCCCGGGAATGCGTGTTAGAATGGAAAACCTGATATGATCCCATAAGAGAATTAAAAGTCCCCTACAGTCTCCTGTATCCAAAACACCACTAAACAAGTGTTCTAAAAATGCACAGCATAAACTAAAAATCCCAATGGAAGTATCCACTGACTTCACAGGATTCTCTCCTTTTCATAGTGACTACAACTAAGCATTACATACCTAGCTTTATTACTTCCTTTAAAAAAAAAAAAAACAACCAACAAACCAACCAACTTTCTTTCTACGAGACCACTACTTATGAACTTTTTTTTTTTTTAAGTTATTCTTCACTAATTTTATTCGTCACGCAGGAATTCCTCAAAGTTTTCTGTACTTTCAAACTTCTTAAAGGTTGCAAACAAATCTGCACACCTCAAACTTTTCACTCTCCGATTTAGCTATTGGTCAGCCAAGGTGAACAAAAGGCTTCCTCTTTTCCTACGTTTCAATCACAGGCCTTATCTACGTATTTGTTTCTTGCCATAACATTTGGTACATGACAGCGGTACCATCAGGAATATTGCATAAAGTTACACCTTAATATATTCAACAGCATTCCCCTCCCAGTATTTTTTCTAAAATTCCTATTAGCATCTCGTTAACTCTGATAGCTGAACAAACAAAAAGCTATATACTACAATCCAACCTTTACACCTCAGTGTTTTCACATTACAGACAAGGAAGGTCTCAAATACAGAAGCAGGGGTTCATAGTTGCCAGAAATTGCTGGGTTGTGCGCTAAGTCAAAGGTTTAGAAAACGCTCTCTTCCCCGATTCCCCAATTCTTAATCTCTTACCATTGTGTATAAAGTGATCTGAAAGACCCGCCCTGGCCTCAAATTTGTACTGCTGAACATGCAAAGGGTTAATGCTGTAAACTCAAAGCTCCACAAGGTCTATTTTTCTTTACATATTTTAGAAGTCAGGGACCTGACAGAAGAGCTCTGGTAAATCTTGCTGTAAAGCTCTGGTAACACTTAGCGCAGTATCCGCAGCTGCAAACTCTGCCCCTTTTACTGCCATCTCAGTAGCCTCAGGTACTGATACTCGTGAGCCATAACACCAGCTTACATCTTCGATAAAAGTGGTTTTCGCTGCAACACAGAACCCAAGGAGATGGGTACAAATATATTCCTGCCTGCCAACAGGACTGCCACAGCTGCTTCTTCACAGAATACAAGGCAGAGCTCAGCACTTACTTGGTTAGTCAATGTTATTCAGTTTAGTGTTACTGGGACCTTCACAGATTAAGCCAAATTTATTTGTAATCTTTAGTGTACAAGCTTCCCCCCCTCCTTTTCCCCCCCTCCCTCCCCACATATCAAATGGACTGCAGAGAGACAAGCAGGAAGTCAAATGAATTCAGCATTTATTATTATACAATAATATTACTTACAGGCAGCTCCTTGGCTAATTTGATTACCATGTTTTCTAGATACTCAGGTAAACTCTTGAACTGTTGGTTTGTTGGCTGGAAGAAGTGGGGACTTCTGCGTGCTAGAAGTCTCAATGCTCTCCAGCCATAGTTAGAATTGTTCACAGCCCTATAATAAAATACAAGTTTGGTTGGTAACAGTCTGGCATCTCTAAAAGCACAGAAAAATATCTGAAGCATTTACTAATTGATGCTTATAAATTTTTTGTATGTTACTGGAGTCCTGCACAGATACTATTAATGCAGAGAACAGGTTGTTTTCTTCAACAATCCAAACATGAAAGACATCAAAATAAAGCAAAACAAAGATTGACATACTTATACTTATTTTCAACCATGTTTTCAGGGTCTGCTTGTTCAATAGCTTCTTCAAAAAATTCCTCCAACGTTGGCATATATTCCCTAAAAAATAAGATAAGGAGCTTAATACTCCTCACAATCTACTCTAAAATAGCTGGTTTTCAGTTCCTTCATACACATCTCGAGCTTATCCACTGAAGAAAAAAAGAAACAAACCAAACCCAACCTATTCAAATTTAATAACTGCAAATAAGCAAAGAATCTGTTTGATAAACGTTGCTATGAAATTATTTACTGCATAACCACTGAAGCATACCAGTAGTTGCTAGCACTGCCTATTATACATATTTAAACTTTCTTCCATACCAAAATGTGACAGGAACATCTGTCAATAAGCATTCGGTGAAAAAGGACTAGGAGACGCAAGACAAGAATTCTGGCAATAAGGAAATAAGACTTCAATAAAACTACCTCTGACAACTGACTGGCTATGTTATAAATGTGCTGCCACTCACACAGCTCACAAGTGCTCAGGAGTCTAAAATGGTTCAGTTTTGTGCAGTTTGACAGGACAGGGTAAGTAAAACACAGCCTCTTTACGCTCCCCCCCTCCTCCCCCCCATTTCAGTTTCATTGGCTATCAGAGAAAGCTAGACTACTATTACTCCCTAATTTCAATTATGCATGATCACTAATTTACTAATTTTAGAGGGGGGAAAATATTAGGCAGCTTAATATTGTACTTCATGATCCCATCTTAATGGCTCCCCGACTTGCTCATACATGTTCATTTCACCCCCCCATGGCGATCCCTGCACCTTCTGCTGAAGGTATTGAAGTTCATTCAGTACGGGTCCAAAGTCTGCAGGGATCAGGAGAAACTGGTTTATTTGAAGTGAATTGAAAAGCAACTGAGCTCCTAGGTTCAAAGAGGTGTGATCAGTGGCATGAAGTCCAGCTGGAAATCCATCATTATCATATGCCAGGGCTTGATACTGGGGTCAGTATTTGTTACTGACCTAGTGATGATGGGAGAGTGCACGCTCAGCAAGCTTGCGGGCAATGTTAAATTGGGAGAAATGGTTGATAGCCTAGAGGGTTGTGCTGCGATTCAGAGGGACCTTGACAGACCGGAGAAATTGACTGACAGGAACCTCATGAAGTTCAGGAAAGGGAAATGTCCTGCCCCTGGGGAGGAACGCTGCCAGGCACCAATACAGGCTGGGGACTGACTGGCTGGAGAGCAGCTTTACAGAAAAAGTCGTGGTGGACACCACTAACACGAGCCAGCACTGCACCCTTCTGGCAAAGGTGGCCAGCAATATCTTGGGCTGCATTAGGAAGAAGGCTGCCAACAAGTCAAGGGAGATGATCCTTCCCTTCTTCTGCTCAGCACTGTCAGGGTAAATCTGGAGTGCTGGGTCCAATTCTGGGCTCCCCAGCACAGGAGACATGGGTCCATGGGTCTGTGCGCGTGGACAGGGACACTTGATATCCAAGGAGAGGCTGAGGGAGCTAGGACTGTTTACCCTGGAGAAGAGAGGGCTCGGGGCAGTAAACACCTGATGGGGGCAGCAAGAAAGAGTCAGACTCAATGCTACTCAGTGAAAGTATAAGCAGCAGCTGGCACAAACTGGAAAAAAAAAAAAAAAACAAAACCAAAACACACACACACGGAAATTTCACTTAAGCATCAGGAAAAAAACACCCCAACTTTTCTGTGATGGTGATCAAACACTGGAACAGGTTGCCCAGGAAGGCTGTGGAACTTCCACTCTCTAAAGAGACACTCAAAACCTGACTGGAGAAGGTCCTAGGCAGCTTGCTCTAGCTGACCCTTCTTTGAGCAAGGGGGTGGACTAGGAGATATCTAGAGGTCCCTTCCAACCTCAGCTCTTCTGCGATTTAAAAGACCATATTTATGGTTCACATGGGACATATTAAAAAGGCAATCAATGTTTCTGCTCTTAGAACAGCTAGCAGTTGCTTCTGAAAGGTATTCAAACCAGTACGTAAGGAACCATGACCTGAAAAAAATAACAGAAACAATATTCACAACGATCAGGACAGTTTGCTGCTTTGAAGACTACAAGCAAGAAATACAGATTACTTAAGAGCTGTAGGTTATTGTGAGCCAAGATTTAGTGGTGCAAAGCAAGCTCATAATGATCTGTATTTCTCCTACCTAATGTTTGACATAGACCTGCTTCTACAAAGGAACCTAGTAATCAGATGGGGCAGAACAGGGAAGCACACTGGTCAATAAATTCACTTTAATTTTGCCTTGAAAAATACATATTTTGCTCAGGAAAGCTGTGCTCCATGCATGTTTAAGTGTAGTAGTATCACTGACTACTGGAACCAAAGGCAGCATCTTGAAAACCCATCTGATTAGGATCCTGCTATATTATCCCAAGAACAGCTATCTAAGAAGACAGGTAAGGAAGTATTACCCCATTTGAATAAAGACAGGAGGAACCAAAGCAAAAAGTTAATCGCTTGACCACGTTCAGTCACAAAGTCTATAATAAAACTTGGAACTGAATCCAGATCCCCCACGATCTTACCTTTCCTGTTTACCATGGCATGTATTTTGTTGGTTTATCTCCATTTGTTTAGTTCGGGTTTGGGTTTTATTTATTTATTTAAAGAAGTCACAGCACAATACAATCATGCACAGGGAATCAAAAGCTTTGGTTCCAAACACAACTCCACCTTTAGCCCTTGGCCTACTAAAGGCAAATATCCCATCAGAGGCCTGCCTGCACATCCCAGTCTCACAAGAACGGAGGGCACTTCCTCTGCAGAGCTCTCAACCTCTGGAAAAGCAATTTTTCCACTCAGGACATTTGCACAGCCAGCACCTCTCCCCAGGCACCCTGCCTTTACAGCCAGTACTAGCAAAAGTTCTCTTTAGGAACCGTCCCACTCCTCTTCCAAACTGTCATACTCGGTATCACATCTGCACAAAAAAAACCTACGCTATTGTTAACAAATAGAAAGCTATGTAGCAAAGTACATTTTCAGCATTTCCTACAATTGTGCAAACAGAAGGGATAACCAATAATTGTATTTTTCTACATCTGCACCACTAGTAGATCCGGCATGCACTGAAACAATGCCTGCTAGCCAATTTCCTCTTATCTAGTATTATTCAAAGCACATGCCTGCTTGAAAATCATAGCCAAACAGCATGCTAACTTCATTAGAGCCAGACTTGGCTGTTTTCCTCTATTATACAAGGTAATTAATTACACAATCACAGTCTACAAAACTGGGAGTTTCCATCTGGTTTTTAGTTTAGATTTTACTTTACTAAGCAATGAAAATTACTGACAGCATAAACACCAGTGAAGAAAATTGTAAGGAGATTTCAAGACAAAGATTCATACAACCAACCCCTCTCTCAGGACACACAGTGAAATGGCATACCATGTAAGAATATATTACCTTCTTCCCTTATGCCAATTTTGTAATAATTGTAATTTTGTGTGCAATTAGAGTGCTGAAAGCTAACTTTAACCAGTGATGTACCATTTTTTACCTACCTACTCTCAGATTTACAAGCTTCCATGTTATCGGGACATAAATTCCAAAGGCGGGTGAGTTCCTCACTGAAAAGAGAAGCATAAACACGTATGAAATTCCACATTCATCATTCTATCATTCCATGTTCCATCATTCACCAAGAGACAGACACACGAAACAACACTACAGAAATTCTCACCCCAGCATACCATATAAACTTTACAACACATACGTATTAGGAATTATCAGAAGTGACAGAAAACTCATCTTGATGTCGCAAATTCGGAAAATTATGTATTAAATTTCTATTATAATCTCTTGCTGATATGCGGTCAGAAACAGTAATAAAATCTCACTTTCCAAACTAGCTAAGGTCAGGCCATTTTGTTTTGGTAAATGAAATAGTTTAATCACTTTCTTTTTCAGAAGGGGTATTTTACTAAGCACTCAGTACAAGGTCCTGAAGCTCAGGACAAGGTCAAAATTTCAACATCTAGGTTAGGCGAATTGTTACAATGAAAAGACTATCATTTCTCCTAAGGAAGTGGAAAAATGCAGCACTTAATACCGTGCAAAATAGGGCACTTTTATTGGAGATGACATATCAAGAAGAATTCTTCACTCCAGGGATAAAATACCAGTGGGTATTATTTTAAAACCCATGGCACAGATACATTTTAAGCAAAAAAATAAAGAGGACAAAAGTGTAAAAACTGATCCAACAAGTACAAACCACTGATTTTCAGCCTGTAACTCACAGACTATTTAAAAGGGATCTACAAGAGATGACTACAAGGAAAGGGAGCCTACTGCAAGTTTTAAAAGACTGGCATAGCCCTTGGCTGTTCTTTCCTGGCAGTTCCAAAGTGAGCAAGTTTGAATACTACTGACTAGAAAAACAGCCAGAACCCCCAAACCAACTAACCAACCAAAACCCAGAAACCCTGTAATGAGGGAAAAAAAAAAAAAAAAAAAAAAGATTCCAACATACTTCCCCATAAGGATTTTTTTGTGTGGTCCTTTTCCTAAGAAGTCCTCCGGAGCTGGCCTCTTTCTCACAGGCCTCATCGGCTTAGAATCAGGAGGCCTAAAGGAAAAGATACTCTTTAGTATCAAACCAGCAATATTTAGAGAACAAAATCAAGCCATTCCACTTCAGATGGTGTCAAGTTAAATCATCATGAAAGTATTCATAAGAACTGGGATTCTAGGAGTGGAAGGAGGCAGAAGGGGGAGGGGAAAGGAGAAAGAAGGTAAAGTAAGGATAAGGAAAGGGATTTGCCAGACACCAAGATTAGTTCACTCACAAATTTAAAGGTCTCAGAGTCCTGATATAGAAAAAGAAGCAAATCACATTGGTACCAGCAGCACATACTAATTATTATCTACCCTGCTGCTGGGATCATCTGCTCTATGATTGCAAGTTTCCCTTCCCCAGGTGCACCTGATTTCATGGGATCAGAGAATGGAGATCCCAGACCACTGAGGTTAGGGTAAGACCTACCCAAGCTGAAACTCTGGCTGAGATCTAAAGAAGGAGACAGAACATTTATAAAAGTCAAGTTTCATAATTTTACTTTCCTACCCCCCCATAGTAATTTCTCTCTTCTCACAGCCCCCATCCCTTTTTTGCAAGCAGCTGAAGTCACGAAGAGGTGGCTCCCCCCCGATCTCTCCATAAAAAGAAATCTGCAGAGATAATGACCCAGCTGCTCCTTACCACACAGAGGCTACAGTGTGTGTAGAACAAAGAAGGATGGAAGAGGAATATTTGGTCACCAACTCAACATAGTCAAGTAGACATATGGAGTCAAAGATCAAGTGTTGCCACTATTTAGTAACTAATTACAGAAGAAACCTTTCAATGGCAAAAGCCACCTAATCATAATTTCCTTTCAGGTAAGTGATCACCACCAAGTGGCAAACCTAATTAATAAATTGCGTTAAGAGAACTGTTATGCAAAACTCCAAGTACACTGCCCCACCAAAGCCATAAAGCCAAAGGCTTCATTACAGGCAATCCAAAGCAGTATATGGGGAAGTCCGGCACTAACTTCTTCAACCTAGGGTCTGCTGAAGGCAGGAGGGGAGACAACTTGCTCCAGTCTCCTCAGTCACTGGATCCTTAGTATTAAGGAAACAAAAGATTGCCATGAGAAAGTGAAGAATGCTCTCCTGAGACCCTGCACATTCATAACCACCTCTTCACTGACATAATGAAACCTTAAGACTTTTGGCAGAAATCTAAGAGCCTTCTGCACGCACAGAAAGGACATCCAACTAAACAAATCCCAAACTTGTGTGAATCATTAACCTTCACATACACCATGGGTACATATTCTGAAGGTGAACCATCATTTTGAACAAGCAGCAGTAAGCTACTTTGTGATAGTTACCTTTCTTTCACAAAGCTTGGGCAGCCCTCATTTTTCCACGAGTTCCAGTTTTCTTCAGTATTTAATATATGCTGGAGAAACATAATATTGCACATTACTAGGGTCATAATCACCTTCAGAGCTGACCTCAAAATTTTTAATTGAGCTATTAAAGGGAAAACTTTGTTACTCTGTGTATTGCAGCCACTATTTTGAAGGTCATCAGTATAATCTTAGGCAGCTGGTTTAGTTTACTCAAAAATAGTGTATCTCCTCTCTTCAATAATCATGGGAAAGGCTTTATTTCTCCTTCTCTAAACAAGAAAATAGATGCAGCCAAAGTACATGAAAAAACGACAGCAAAACAACATTTTTTATTTTTTAATTCCACTTGCATCTTATCCCTATGTCTCTGGGCACAGTACTCCTTTCAGCAAAGACTTTTAAAAAAATCTTTCTTTTTTTTCCCCCAATAACCAATGTCTCCTGTATGTACACATGCACATATATGCACATTTCCATTTCTCTCCAGGAGAATGAAAAAAAGCACATTAATGAAAACATGGGAAAAATGTGACAACAAAATAAAGACACTATAAGACCTTTTTTACTGAGATGAGATAAGAGTCCCCTCAGGTGTTACATCTGCATTCCAAAAGCTAGTTTAAACTAATACTGCTTTTTTACGCTCTATATAAACTTTGTTCAGCCTGGCACTGAAGTACTTACCTCTACCATTTTCGAGAATCTTTCCCCATCTGGAGGATTTTCTGAAAGAAGCTATGGTTGGGAGGGAGAAAAAGAGTTAGCTTTTTGCATTACATTTGTAGCACAATACATAGAAAAAAAAAACCCAACAAAAATGGTGGTTACTGCTTCAGAGGTGGTTGATACAATATTACACAATAAATATTTTTCCATGTCATTTTCAGACAAGTATCTACTGTACCAACCTGGTAAACCGCTTTTGTAGTATCTTCAATCCAAAGAGACTGTTCATCTGTTAGAACATAGTTTGAGCTGGAATTGAAACAAAAACAAACAAAGAAAGCATCATTAAGTCAGGTCACTTTTTGTTTTTTAAATTATATTTGAAGATTTTACTACACATCAAAATATTGCTGAGGACACACCATTTACACTACATACTTTTTGAGGGGTGTTAGAGGGGATATGATCAAAGTATTTTGAATATGCTCTGGTCTGGTCTCATAGACTGGCCACTTACTAGTTTGTGGAGTTCGATGCTTACAGAATATACTTTCAGGTTTAGCTTCACCCAATAGGAAGTCCATTTGTGTGATTCAAGATCACACCTTGATGTTGGACACAAAGTGCCTAAGCAAGTGGGCACAATGAAGAGGCTTCAAAAAACCCTAACCTAACCTAGTACTAAAGCACTTCTGTAGAGAAACCATTGTAAAAGAAACAATTAATCTACCAGCTGTATACAGAACACAGACATTGAATATCTCAAAACATGAATTATATATAGCATAACATGAAGTCATTAAACAAGTTGCTCAGTACATTCAGAATAATGATGCAATCAGCAAGTAGAAGTGAATTAAAAACAACACAAATAAATATAAAATGGCTCACTTCGTTCCCAAGCAGAGACCAGAACTCTAAAAAACATGTTAAAAAAACCCCAGATAATCTAATTTTTTTTCACTGGTTCAAGAATCCATTGGAGGCATAACCATTAACCTTCTATTTACCATGTTCAAAAGCAATATAACACAAGCCAGCTTTCTATGAAGTGCTAGATACCCTAAATAGCAATATAAACATGACTATGGCTAAGTCAATACCATGAGAAAGACTTCTCTTAGTTACTACTCATCTTTTTTAAGGAAGGGATTAATGAGTATTATTTTACAAGAACTGCACCAAGTGTTATACTACGTCATTTGTACATCATACCATCCTCAACAACTGATAAATGAGTGCTTCTAATGAACACATTAATGAATTGTCATTGAAATGATTGACTATCACCACTACAGGACTGAACTGCAGTTCAGAAGACATGAATTCTATTCCTTCTCTGCCACTGCAC
Organism: Vanellus vanellus; assembly: GCF_965231255.1. NCBI lineage: Eukaryota > Metazoa > Chordata > Aves > Charadriiformes > Charadriidae > Vanellus > Vanellus vanellus. Next base: position 117,868,619 of record NC_138906.1, on the reverse strand, counting down.
TGCCTTGGTAAATAATCTACAGAATAAGGATAATGACACTAATCTAGTTTGTAAAGTTCTTTGACATCTGTTTATAAAAAGCAGCATACTGCAGGTGAAAGAGATGCCTTAAGTGTTAATTATAATGTGTCCTTGACCACATGTGCACAGGAAATGAACTGAGAAGCAGGGTTTTGTCCAGCATAACATTAGCATAACCCCTACAGAGTAGGAAAAGATAGTGTTTTGTTCTGCCCCATTAATTTATAAAAGCAATAGTCACCATTGTTATTTTAGACAGAATTCTGTAGCACACCAGGAAAAAACAAATCAGCAAACAATGCCACATTGTGGAGTCAACATAGATTCAAAATGATGCCATGTACAAGTAGCTGGCATTGGTCTAACAGCTTGCTGCTGCCAAAGAGAGACTCCTCTCTCATGGCTGGCACTCACCTTAAGTAAGCTTTAGTGGCCTCTACTTCTCTAAGACTCCACTCAACTCCTCCAGTTTGGCAGAAAATTAATTCTGCAGAGATGAGCAGATTGGTTTTTGCTGGTTTATTAAACTTCACAGATTTAAGTTTAATGAACACTAGAGCAACTGCAAGGGTGGGCAGAGAATCACATAGAGAGGAGGGGAGAAAGGCAAGAACAAGACCTCCCCTTTCCTGCTGTTAAATAACTTCAGCCTCACCCTGTATTTACTGATTCAAGGCTCTGCAAGTTTCACAAGAACCTTAGAACAAGTAGATATAAGAGCTTTTAATTTTTTTTTTTATGTCTCCAAGTTCTTAGCTCCCCATTCCCAAAACACAAGATATTCCCATATTACCTTTTAAATTTGACCTGTCCCTTTAGATACTGAAATAGTATTAGGTACTGCAACAAGATGTGACGGCGGAAGTTACTGTCACTCAGCTGTAAATCCATCAGCTAAACAAAAAGAAAAAAAAAAAAAAATCAAACTAAACAGGAATTACACATATATTCTAAAGACACTAAATGTGCATAAGTGAAAAAAAATCCAACAAACGTTTTCAGGTAAACTAGATGGGGACTGTTTTTACAACAAGATGGTAAGCCATTACAGGACCTCTATTCAGTATCACTTATCAGGACAGTGCTCCATAAGGTACTAAGATTGGTAAACCATCATCTAGGAAAGATGTCATTTAGGAAAGACAGTTATCAAAATTTCTAATGAAATTAATTTTTTAAAAAGCATGAGGAACTGCCTTTAAAACCAAAGTGTATCCCTAGATTTTTGTTCAACTAATTTCATACTGCTAGATTTTACAACATTCACTTTGAAGTGAACACGAATTTGGAAAAAAAATAATCCATTTTTTCAGTGACTGAAGGACAACTTGCTCCCTTTTCCTATGAACTACTGGCTGTAACACAGGGTTTGGTTACCATAGAAGGGTTCATTGTCATCAGCACTTGCACAGTGATACACTGCTTGGTTTCTATTCTATGTGCTACAGCATGATAGACCATATAAAGGAAACATTTGAAGATTCTTTAAAGAAAAAGACCTTTGACTACTGGGTGTAAACTAAGCAACTGGTTCTATACATTCTAGACTGTATTTTAAAATTGTCAATACACAAGTCAAAGGCTTAAGATGAATTTACCTACTCTTCTGTCTCAGAAAGAGAAGACATGCTGGTTTGAGACTTCCTTTCTGTCATTTGCTAATTCATGCATTTAAAAGTTAAAGTTACATATTATTCCAAAATGAAGACAACAATTTTAGGATTAAATTCAATAGTGTTGTATTTTTGAGTTAATATTAACAGAATTAAAATGTCTCAAGATCTCCTTAGAAGCAATTTTAAATAAGACCATTATGAGACAGAAAATACAGTTAACACATCATCAGCTAAGTTCTAAAAATGTAATTCTAAAGGCAATAAAAAAGCAACAGATCTTTAGTATTTACTCTCTTTTAACTTACCTTTCTAAATGTAACAATGCACATCAAGTGCAATAAATAAATGTCAGCTTTACTGCAGACTCTTATTCCAGGAATAAGAGTCCCTGAATCATCGGCTAACAGAGGAAATCCACACAATTTAACAGAATACCCAGAGAAGCTGTGGAGTCTCTATTTGTGGAGACATTCAAAACCCAACTGGACAAAGCACTGATCAAGCTGCTCTAGCTTTGGGCTCTGTACAGCGAGGTTGAACTATACATAGGTTCCTTCTAACCTCAACCAGTCTGCAATTCTGAGAAAAGAAATCACATACCTTTTCACTAGTTAGGAACTTTGCAAAATATACATGTTCTCCTCCTGTTTTGAGTTCTTCCAGCTTTTTTCGGGAAGCCTGAGTGTCGTCCAATTTGTAACTTTTGAAAACAGCCAAAACTTCTTCTGAGTACTATTAAAACAGAGTTATTTACCACACGAAAATAATACAAAAACTTTGTAATTGAAGAACTACACTAGACTTCGTGCAAAGAAAGTAAAATACTTTGTAAACTTGCTATCAGCCAGTTGAAACAAGACCCATTTGCAATGAATATGCAGGGCTTCTCTAAACACCACAAATAACAGTGAAAATGCTATTTATCATTTCAGAACATGTAATCATTTGGAGTATTTAAAACATGCTAAGAAAAACAATGTTATGGGTTGTGAACAGTGCACAATTGCTTTGTTGTTTAGATGTTATGAAGAAAAAAAATGTGATGATAGTGCTATATTCAAACTCAGAAGTTTTTCAGAATATATACTAAGAAAGGCATACAAGTGAGAGTTAAATTTGCAGTGCTGCTCTTAAAAATCAATTCAGAGCCTTAAAGCTGCAATGAAGAAAAACTAAAAGATTTCATCTGAAAGACTTAAGCTTGGCCTTGTTCAGTTTCTTTGGACCATACGTGGGGTTTTTTTGTGGCTTTTTTTTTTTTTTGAAAGCTGAGAACATAGAATTCATTAACTTGGTTTATATTAGAATGTCTGAGTAGATGTTACCTCTTATTACCAGAACACAGAGAATGAAGATTAAAACAAAAAACAAAAAACCACAACAGGCTTCTTGCTATTAAATAAACAGTGAATGGCAAATTGTGAAGTAACAGGTAGCTTAGCAATCAATCATCCTCAGCATTCATACTAAACAAAATTGAAACAGCTAACCGAAGGGGACGTTTAAGTCTGCTTCTCTAAAGAGATTTGTTTCACTAAAAACCTGTTACCTTTAGGATCACACTGGGACCAATATAACTATTCAAAAGTAAGATCCAGGATTAGGTAGAACTATTTTTCTTGTTGGGGAAAAAAACACCCCCAACCCACAAGTTCTGCTTTTTGCAGCTGATAAATCATAGAAAAGGTACTTATGACATTGTTGAAAAATATGAAGTCTTTCTGTTATTGATTTACACAAGTTTTATTAGGGGATTTACTGTACATCTTAATATACTGTGTACCATCAAAGGCTCACTTTAAAAAACAGCAAAATGCATTTCCTCAATGGCATTAGCAGCTGAACTGTTCTAAGCTTACACAATCAGTCTTCTACTTGTGTAAACTGTGATTTTTACTCAGGCTGAATGGTTGGAAGCATGAACTCAGATTACCTTAAGAAAAGTTTTCCATGAGACCTTCTCATAGCACTGCACAGGATTTCTAAAGTAATCTTGAAGCGACCAGAATTTTCTATACAGGTTATAATCTATTGGAATGGAACTGGGGGGAAAAAATAAAAATAAAAATAATCACTACCAATATTCAAGTCCACTCAGGAATGTGCCATCTCAGTAAAAAGTATTCATTTTGTAAGTGAAATGATGAGTCAATAGTGAGCCCTTACAGAAAATCTGTAATTCAGAATTTGTCCCTAAAAAGAGTTTTCCACCCAGTCTATTGTTACTCTCTCACCATAAAAGCAAAAATAGTGAGAGAAAGGTATCTTAGGAGTTTTGCGCTACCTGGCGAATGAAGAGGAACACAGCTTTTTCTCCTAAAAGCATGGACAGCAGGTACTTAGAATCACTGAATACATGACACCAGAACAAGTTTTGTCAAGATAACTGGGAAAATTGTGAAAGAGAGAATAACAGTGGTTCTCAGTGAGGTCATGCAACTTTTTCCAAATAATCTGTAAATTTCTTTCCTCTTCCAGGCACCTCCAGTTAAACAGATTAAGACACTGCTAGGTTGTATCTAATCTTGAAAGGAGAGGAGGTAAGTAGAATTTTGAGTACAACATTTAAGGGCATTTCCCAAACAGATCTTTACTTTCACTTTATAAAATGTTATTTCAGCTTTTAGAATTGCTATAAACTCACCAACTTGTTGGTGCTTCATCATCTCCCATTTCACCCTCTTCTACGTCCATTCCTTCTTCTCTCTCCTCAGTGTGCTAATAGGAAATAATAATTAAAAACTTATACAATTGCCAGTATAATTTGCATACAGTTTTTATGATGTTCTTTATTTTAAACATTCTATTATATATTGGGTCACAAAACTTAAGCTGGCACATTTTACTGGAATAATATTTTAGAGATCTTTTGAATCGCAACGAATTCCTGTCTTTATACCTTACTACACTACACAAGCAATGGTAGCTTGACTTCCCTTGAAAAAAAGCTGAAAGGCCAGCTCTGTCCTCTGTACGCTGTGGGGAAAACTTGGTACAGTAAGTGACAGTGCTTATCCTTCACAATCTAAATCGACTCCCCCCCCCCCCCCCCCCCAAGTCTGCACAGTTTAATGTACTAGGTAACATGCCTATTTCCAGAATCAGCAGCTTGATCTGGAAGAGGGTGGAAGAGGGACATTCAAATTGTGAACATAAAGTTCTGAACATTATGCACAGTAGTGCATTTCTGTGGAAATAGTCTTACACATTTCCTGCAGAATGAGTGAAAAATTACATAGGAAGTTTTACCTTCTGTCCTAGAGTGCTCTCATGTTCATTGGTATTGAAAACAGTGACATTTTCCAGGTTGAACTGACTCTGCAGATTAAGTCCTGTAAAAAACAAAGGGTCAGCCTTAGAAGATGTGAAGTTCTTAAGTCCGTTCACTCAGTTGTTTATGAGATGCTGATATCAAATTCTCAGAAATGGCATTCAAAACTTGTGTTTGAAATCACAACAAATAGAAGTCACTTGCAATATCAAAGGTAGAGACAAGAACTAAGATACAAGCCCAAAGCTATTTCCTCCAACTGAATTTGGTAAGCAACCATCATAAACTTAAAAGATTTTGCATATTCAGTCTTTGTTAGATGTTGTGTGATGAACTGCAAAAAAAATCTCACCTGATTTTTCTGAAAGTGGAAATAACCTAGCCAAGAACAGCTGAATTCTTCCACAGAAGACTGTGTTTTGTGACTTCGATAATCTTCTTAGGAGGTCTAAATATTGTAAAAAGTAAAGAATATTAGTATTAATCCCTCTTTCAATTTCTCATGCACTAGAATTTAAGACTTGCCAATTAGACCTACACAGCTAATGAAAGGAAACTAAAATTTTTTAATTTAAATACTAGTAACTTCCTCAGATCAAACATATTTGTTCCGAATGCATTCCACCAAACCCGCTAACACCTTCAATGGCAATAAAAAAAAATATATTCAAGCGAACCCTACTCAAATACAGCCTCTGATACGGGTCTTGCCATTGCTGAAGAATAAATATTTCTTAGATGTTCTCCTATAACGACTTCCACTGATGAAGAGATTTCCCTAAGGTCCGAATGACTTTTACATTAATCAGCAAGACTCACAAGTATGTGCTCAGCTGAGTGATCTGCCTTTTAACTTTATTACTTATTGAACACACTGAATGTAAATCAAAGCAAATGAAAGCGAGTTTAATAACGAGATAGGGAGTTCTTTAATTCCCCACTATCCCCCGAAAAACTACAACTCACCATTGCACATTCGTAGCAAGTAATTCTTCCCTGCAGAGTAAAATGTATTCTGAAAGGGAGTAAAAGTATTTAGATCATTAAGAGAACACAAAACCTTCTTGAGCAGAATTTAGATCAATCACAAGCCATGAGTAAGTATGAGTCATTCCTACTGTTAACTCTAAATTTCAGTTTTCCCTTAAATAAGAGGCAGGTTTCACAAAAAGGCAAAATAAAACAAGCAGTTCCACAAATTCCAAGAAAGCATAAAACAACATTTAAATTCAGCCTCCGTACAGAAAAAGCGCATTTGACAGTGAATTGTAAGAGCAGTTTTCCTGGAACACACTAATTTTCACACTCATTGCCTTTATTACTCCATGCATTATTTATACGCAAACACGAAGAGCAATACACAAAACATACAGAGCATTCACAGTACTAGTAATTTGGCAGCAGGAGAAAGAAATTGATAGGTACTTGAATTAACAATAAAGAACAGTTTGTGAATATACCAGGGGGCACAATGTTACCTGAAACAGAACAGCCTAAGTGAATGCCTATGGGAGGTAGTCCCGATTACAAAATCCAGGTTAAGAAAACACAGAGGAACTGGAATGCTCTTCAGGTGTTACCTATAAAGTTGCTGACACTTGTGGTCCTGGCAGTATTGCCAAAGAGTAAACCAAGGATACAGAGATCCAAGGTTTCTTATGATCTTGGAATAAAATGCAGGCAGCTTGGGACTTCTGCCCAAGACCCTTAATTCCCTCTTTAATTAAGAACGCCTACAGCACAAGAAGCTCAGCAGCCTGTTGCAGCAGCTCTTCTCCTGCTACAGCACCATGACACAGCAAGAACGTAAAACAGTCACGCAGGCCTCAAAACACCAATTGTTCCTCAAGAGGAACATTGCTACAGTCCTGTAGTGGAAAGCTCATTAAGCAAGTGACCCAGAAGACTTCTTTCCCTGCAAATTGGAGATGGAGGAATCTCCCGCAGCTCTGAGGAAGAAGCTGAATAATAAGTCAAGAGAGACGCTACTCATACAAATTGTGCATCAGAAGTTAAGTTTCCAGTTTCTGAATGTCACAAACACTGTATACTGTAGAAAGGAATCAGAACATCAATCAAAATTATGGTTTCTTTTATTACTAATTTTCTGACCTCTGCTGCCCAGACATTATTAAGCCTTAAAACAACAATGTGCTCGATGCTACTATTTTAAGACAGACAGACACAAAGACAGTTAAAATCTGTTTGTAAAAATGGTTTGGGTAGACAGAGACTTTGGCACAACTATACCACATTTTGGAAAAATACCTACTGATTTCCATGTAGCAACATTTTTCTCCACAAAAGTGAAAATTTTGTCACACTGATCCAAAGGCAGACAATCCAAAACATCCCCCAGAAGCACAAAAGGGGTTGATGCAGTGCAGATACCTATGAGGAACAGGGAATATTTTATTCAGCAAATTTGAACTGAAACGCACTAAAGATGCACAGCAGTTGAGGGATATTATGCCAAACAAGAAGAAAAAAAGTTATCCTAGGATCCTTCAAATCCTAACAAAAAGCTTGGCCTAAAGCATGAACTTCCATTAAAGCTATTTCTACATGTACACACACGTAGATGAGCTTTACATGAGCTTTGCACAAAAGTAAAGCAAATAATAAAGAATAACTTCTAAAAACCTCCAAGTCTGAAACAATGTTGCACCTCCTTGCGGACTGCAAGTGAACTCTTTCAGACTTCTAAATCCACAGTTAGTTATACTACACACACCCATGAAGTTTGACAGTCTTTTCCTGGAGCAAAGCACCACTAAAGCAGTGTTCCAAGTCTGTCTACACGCATTCTGTAGTTCAGTAGTGTTTGCAGTCCTCATAATCACAGGTCTTGTCATTCTACAGTTCATAAAACACATATGTAATTGATCTATACTTACTAAAACAAGTAAGTATTTGATGTGTAATGTGAACAAATAAACAAAGGGAAGAGCATGAAAGCCTCTTCAGAAGAGATTAGCATACTGATTTCTGACACAAAACCACAGTTATAGAAACAGATCCAAGTATCTAAAAACCAGTGGTGTACTGACAGGTCAGTAGTGGGAGACGAGAGCTATTCAGGAAAAGTTATTTCTCTCTCTGCCAGCAAAAACTACAAGTCACTTAATCTCTCTGCCTCAGTGGTCTCCTATCATAATTTCAGAGATGGGACTTCTAAACATTTTAGAGTGGTGGACAAAGATAGGAAACGCTAATTATATTGCAGCCAAAACCATGCATCTTCCTCCATTAAAAAAAAATTTAGAAATTCCAACTCCAATGTCACACATATAACTGAATTTAATTATATTATACTTCATTCCTCTCGTGAAACAGACTTAATAACCACAAGTGTAAGGGCCACATATTATCAAAGCTAATTGCTATAGATGACTTACAAAAATCAAGATTTTAAAATTCCCCCAAGTGGTCCCTAAAACTGCCAACAGATTTGAGAGAAAGATGCTCACCTTCTGTGACGCCACTAATAGCAAGAGAAATAATTGCCAGGAGATTTTCACATGGAGCTTTGTTTATCTAAACAAACAAAACAGTGTTAAACTTCTCTATTCTGACCCAAATATATCCAACAAAACGAAAATTCTTGTTTCCAAGTAGGCATACTTAAAATGAACATTGACATTCAAACTTGCAAAACTTCAAAAAATCTATGAAATTAGACCTGTCACTTAACTATACGAAGCTTTTATCGAGTTAGCAACATTTCTTGACTGCTTCCAGCTAATAAAGACCCTACAATACCTGCTGCATAGAAAGAATCATTTACTGCTGAAGATTAGTATCCTACATTCAGCGTTCATTCAAGTAATACCAACAAAAACATTATTTGATTCCTTTCATTATTCTTTTCAGCTGACAGGCAGCTTTCTTGCATGCTAGTAACAGATAACCCACTCCACCCCACTCTTAAAGTATAGTTGTAGAATAATGCATATTTATGAACTAGAATTTTAAGACATAGCAGACTTTCATAAGCATTACAAAGAACTGCTGGGAAAAGCTAAGTCAACAACTCTCGCTATAATGTGGTATCTGGTAGGTGTAGGACAGAATGGAAGTATTTTACAACCTCCTTTGATCATCTGTATTCAAACTTTTACATAATTCAGGTTTTTAAACGGACAGTATTTCCTTATACTAAAGTAAGTTTGCTGTTAAATTTATACGTTAACTTGCAAATACAAATTTGAGCTTTACCAAGAGATAAGCTGTAGCAGTTTAAAAGTACTTACTATTTCTTCTTCTATAATAACTCGAAAAGCTTGATCCAAGGTACACTTCTTTTCATTTTCACTGCAAATGCAAACATTCCATATCAGGTATTAGGGACAAGATTACTGAAAAATTATCCGAATAGACACTTTTAAAAATCAGGCTGCATTACTTACCTCCCAGGAATCTGATTAAATGCATTCAACAATGGCTTGATACTTTTGTTATTCAGAGCATCTCTGGTGGATGTCTACCAAAATGTAAAGAAAGAAAAGTTACAAAAGCAGTATAAAACCAGAAGGATCTCCCCTTTCCTCTATCTGACAGTGCACAGAAATAGTAAGGAATTTATTTGCCTCAAACCATGTGTAAGTTTACTTGTTACAAAGTTCTTCTTGTAAGGCAAATAAGAAGTGCCTAACAAATTAGGCATGTGAGCTAGTGGAGCATCACACTTCAAACCTGGGCTAACAGTGTGGTAAAAATAGTGGGGAAAGCACCTGTAGTTCTGCCCAAGTGGCCAATCCGGCCCAAACCACAACAGAAACACAGAGGAATACGCTGTTGTTACTGATGCTGCATCTACAACACTCTCAAGTCCCACGCGCACAACTTCACCTGCCCCGCAGGCAGGTTATGGTGGTTTGGAACATGACTCCTGCTAGTAAGATGATCTGAAAATTACCATATTCTGTCACGAAATCAATCTAACAGAGCAAGTGCCTGTATCTCGACCGCTTCTGTGCGAGCCCCATCCCCCTGTCTGACAAACTGGGCCGCAAATGGCGGGACCCAGAGGCCGGGGCGCACACCCAGCCCCACCTGCTCTGGTAACGGAAAAGCGACATTCCGCAGAAGCACAAAAGAGATACACGCAATAAGCTACACACGTTTTGCTGCGGGGGTACGCCAGAATTTAACTTCATTCAGTTTTATATTGACTTTAGTTAAAACTAAACAGCCGATCCTCCCCTCGGCAGGCCGGGCTGAGCCGGTAAGAAGCCCTGTCCCCAAAGTTAAACCGCTTTATCTCAAAAAAGCCGCTGAGCGCTCGTTGAAGGAGGGCCCGTGCCCCTCCTCAGCGGGAGCACCGGTCGGGACTGCGGGCCCAGGGGAGGCCCGGCCCGGCCTCTCAGGCGGAAGAGGGGGGCGGGGGGGGGGGGGGGGGGGGGGCGCGCGGTGCGCTGAGTCAGAGCCTTACACCGGCCCCACTCGGAGCGGTACGGAGGGAAGGGGAAGCCTCCACCGCCGCCTGGGCTCACCGTGAAGCGAAGCCGCGCCTCGGGCAGGCTAAAGAGCGGCGGCGACATCGCGGCTGCTGAACGACGCTCCGCGGCGCGCGCCGATGACGCCATACCCCGCCGAACGGCGCTGCGTACATCCTGGAGACGCCCCGCCTCCTCCCTCCTCGCCCCGCCCCCCCGGGGCGGAAGCCTCGCTCTCGCCTCCGGCCTAGGGCGGGGCGCGTGCGCAGGGGAGGGCCACTGAGGCTGGGCGGGGGGCGGTGGCGCCGCGCCGCGCTGTGGTGAGGGTGGGGGGACGGGGACGGGGACGGGGACGGGGACGGGGACGGGGGGAGGGAGGGAGGTTGCCGGCCGGTTTGGCTGTCGGATGTTGTCAAAATGGAAATGACTGTTGAAGGTTAAGGTGTGGGGGAGTGACAGATGCGGTAGTGGTTTCTTGTGACAGCCACCTCCGAGCCACAAGTCTGCTGCCCTCTTCAAAGTGTCACTAAGGGAAGAATAATTAGGAATTTTCACATCATCGGTGAAATCTGAGAGAATTGGGGTTCAGCCTGGAGAAGAGAAGGCTCCAGGGAGACCTTGTTGTGGCCTTCCAGTACTTCAAGGGGGCTTATGCGAAAGATGGAGAGAGGCTTTTTACCAGGGCCTGTACTGACAGGACATGGGGTAATGGCTTTAAAGAGGGTAGATTCAGACTAATTATAAGGAAGATATATTTTACAATGAGGGTGGTGAAACACTGGCACAGGTTGCCCAGAGAGGTGGTAGATGCCCCACCCCTGGAAACATTCAAGGTCAGGTTGGCTGGGGCTCTGAGTAACCTGATGGAGTTGAAGATATCCATGCTCATTGCAGGGGGGGTGGACTAGATGACCTTTAAAGGTCACTTCCAACCCGCCAATCAATTCTATGATTCTGTGAGTCTATGATCATGAAAAGTGTAAATTTGCTGGAAATATTTCTGTATAGCTTTTTCTTTTTTTCCTAAAATGAGAAAATCAAGCACAATTTTTTGATGGTTTTAAATCTGAAAAAAATGTGCTATCATTTTTTGGCCTTTTAAAAAAAAACAAAACAAACACCTCTCCCCTCCTTCTTACCCTTCGATTCCCTTATTTTTTTTTTCCCCACAAAACCCCCAATAATTTTAAATAAGGAAAGCATTGTCTCATTTATTTGGAGTTTATGTGGAGTCTCCCCTCCCCCTGCTACTCCCAGTATATAATAGAGCAGAAGTTTGTCACAAATTCTCCAATTCTCATATTGAAAATAGCTTTTTCAACCCCAGCCTGTTTTACTTCGCAGTTAGAAACACAGGGAGCAATTTGTGTCTCTGCCTGTGGCAGGGGGGTTGGAACTCGATGATCTTCAAGGTCCCTTCCAACCTAAACAATTCTATGATTCAGGTACCTAAAGAAAGGTGTCCAGTGCCATGTTAAACATCTCAGGGTACTGGAGGCATCTACCCAGAGCTGACAGATGCAAGTGGGAGCTGTGGGACCTGCATCCTTCTGAAGTAGCAGCTGGAGGCCAGGCGGGATGTCCTTCCACATCTAAATCGGCAGTAAAGACCTGAATTTGCAACTGTAGAAAGTAATGGTGGGATTCACCTCTCTGCCCTGTAGATGTCTATGCTGAGCTTGTCCTTTGTACTTCATGGGGAGAAGGAGACTCAGACTCATCTCTCAGGCATGAATCATCTCAGCTTAAAGCATCTGGGATAAGGTAGAGGAACATGACACTGCCAGTGCCTGTTTCTCTGTGTTCATTCACTACAATGATCTGATTTAGACAGCTAAGGTTAGGGGAGATGCATCCTACCCTGGGTGATGTGTTTTTCCCTTTTTATACAATACCAGTGTGTAAAGACAGCACAGGGCTGGCACTATGCAAAACACGTAGGAAATAGGCACAGAAAATTGGTTTGCTGAGTAGTATGGAAGATATTTTAATTTTCCTGTGTCCCTTCCTATTTTTGCTGTCAGGAGAGGCTGAGCCTGCCCTGATTCAAATACAAATGAGCTCATCCCATAGCTTTTTCTTAGCTAAATCTCATGGTAAGCACAGCAGTGATCCGTCTTTGTCACACAGCTATGATGGTCTCCTGGGACAGCTGGAGGAGACATTTCTTATTTCTGTTGACCTTGCCATTCTCACCAGTCCATGAACAACTTGCAGAGGCCAAACTACCATAACCAATACATTTCCCCACCCGGGTATGGTGCCACGCTGAAAATTGTAACAACATGCTATCCTAACAGTACTGAGGAAAATCCCAGTGGAGTGAGAACATTGCTCCTGAGCATCTGAGTTACAAATGGTCACTTCTTGTGCAGGAGCTTTTTTTTCAGATGAGCTCCAAATGGCTGGGTTTTTTTGAGCGAGAACATTGCTTTCAGTTGAGTTACAAGTAGTCATTTTTTGTCTCGGGAAAGAGAAATATCGGCCATTTTCATAACTCTTTTAAGTTGCTGAATTGGTCTGCACTGCAGATACCTAACCAGCCATTTTTTTTTTCTCCTCTTAACTCTCCTTCTTTAGTAGTCATTTATCTTTTAAATCACTAGGATAGTGTGAGGAATTCAACTCAGAACTGAAGCCTTCCATGTCATGGATCTCGCTCTTTTCCAGTACTGTAACCTCAGGCTTTTGGTCTGTTGTGCCGTCTGAAGTATGGCATGTGCAGGCAGTGCTCCTGCCCATCTCTGGCTCTTCCCATGAGTATTTCAGCAGTTGTCTCTGAATCCCTGAAGGGAACATGCTCAGCTGGGATGTCCCCAAATTATGGCATGCTCCACTATATGCTTTGATTTCTATTAACAGGCTAAGAGCAGAAGTCTTCTTCTGGACCTGAAGTCCTTTCCTGCATCCAGCTTTGTGGGCTGGAGGCTCCAGTGTTTCTCCACCACGCACCAGCAGGCTGGGATGAGCCTTTACCACCTTGCTGGCAGAGGGGATCGCGTGTATGCTTTGGGTTGAGCTAGCTAGGACAGCAGGTCAGCTCACCCATGCCTGCCCAGGGTCTGCGCAAGCTCGGCATCTCAGCGGTGCTCCCAGGATCCTTTCCAGCGGCAGAGCAGCCTGGGCCAAGGCAGTGTGGGGTGAAATGTGTGTTTTGGAGGGTAGGTGCTTGCAAGGGGAGGGTGTGACTGGAATTAGATGTCCGCCATTGCTAAGTTTTTCTTTTTTAATTTCTTTCTGTAAGGTAAAGGACTGCCATGGCTTCAGCCTGTGTGTTGATTCAGAGAACTGAGAGAAAGCCAAGCCCCAGTGTGGTTTCCCAGAGCTCCTAAGCACGCTGTTTGGTGTCTGGCTGGAAAGCTCAGGTACTGCCCAGCTCCTGTTGCTTTGGCGAGAAAAAGCTCAAACATCCATTATCCTGCTCTTTATGTAAGAGGCAAATAATATTAAAATTAAATTTATTGTTATTATTAAAAGCAAATATTTAAAATAACGTGAAAGGATAGGTGGGAGTGTTTTTGCTGTGATGTGGTTGTAGTTAGTTGTTTGTACCGGGAGAGGGAAGTGTTTGCCCAGAAAATGAAGGCGCAGGGTGCGGGACCGCGTGGGCTGCGCTTGGGGAGGCGGCGCCGAGGCTGCTCCGCTGGCGGGGAGCTGGGGGCATGCCGCCAGCCCGGGGTCTGTCACTTCATCTACAAATGAAACCATTGTTTGTCACCGCCTAAAAATGCGGGATATGTCAGAGCCACGCCAGTTCATTTCAAATCACGGGGAAAGGGGCTTTCTAACATTGAAAATGGGCTCAACGTGATTTATCATTTTGAATGAGTCACCTGTGTAGACATGATGAGTATTAGCCATTCAGGCTTGGGAGACAGTTTGCTTGGGTTTTTTTACAAGGTTTTCTCACTATTTCTCGTCTCTTATTTTGATAAATTGAACCATACTATCAGCTGAATAAAGGTCCATTCTAAATAAATCATTTGAGATTATTCTAGCCCCCACCTCTTACTGTATGAAAGAAAAACAGAGAAGAGCTCTTTGAATAGGATAAAAAAAAGCTTTTAAAATTTTACAAAGACAGTAGAAAGCCAATTACAAGTGTCCTAAGGAGATAATGCCAATGTAAATGCAGCCTTTTTTAGAATACAAATATTCCTTAAGCCAAGACTGATGTTGTACGTGAACAGAGAGTACCACTGTTAGGAAATATAAGTATTAAGTAGCGAACCGTATTGTATATTAGAATGTATTTGTAAAACGTAGTCATAGTAACTGAACAGATTTGGGTGCGTACCCCTGGTTCCCGGCGCCTTGAAATAAAGCACCGCATATAACTGAAGAAAATTGGTTATGTATCTGTCTCCGCGCTAACACCACTGTGAGAGATTCAGCACATGCTGAAAAGCTGTACAATATAATTGTTAGTGAGTACAGCATAGACAAAGACTTTTTTTTTTTTTCCCTGGGGTAGGGACAGATAAAGAGGAAGAACAATGTTGCCACTGTGTTTTAATAACATTTTATAGCCACTTCTTGTTTGATACTGAACTTTTCCTCTGTTTAGAACAGTGTTTGTTACTTTCCCATAGATCTCATGCAGAGAGGAGATCAACACTGAGCTGTTAATGCTCGTGTTGGGATACTGACAAACAAGTCTAGCAAACTGGCTGCAGTGACTGAAGGTGTTAGCGCCCCAGCAGTTGCTGTGCACCCCTGGTAGAGATTACTGTTCCCGCAGCAATGACAGCAGCATGTTGCTTCTGCTTGCCACTTGGTGTTGCCACAATGCAAAATCTGACAATGCTTCTTAAAGCCATCTTCATCAACTGTTGAAGCAGAGATTCCAAACTATGCATGGGACTGGCAGACAAAAATTGGTCTGTGTTTTGGGGATCAGAAACTCAGTCAGAGGAGTAGTGCTGTGTATCTGTAAGGCAGTAATAAATTCAAATGCCACAACTGTTGTTGATGTGAAGAGGAGCCAGTGTCTTAAATTAGCTAGCAATATGTTAGAAAAGTACAGCATCAGTTAGGCTAGGTCTTGTAGTATGTGCTAGGTGGGAATCTAAGAGGGGAGCAAATAACTTAGTATTATTTTCTTTAAAACTATAGTAAGCAAAATAAATTTTCAGACCAGATTTAAACACTATCACCAGCTGAAAGCCCAGATGGATGAAAGCAATTAACAAAAATTTAACAAAAATCTCAGAACATCTCTGTGCTCAGAGGGCAGTTGATAGAACAGAGATCATATTACCTTATGTCAATAGGTTGTGTAGTTTGAATTACAAAAAACTTCACCTAAACCAGATGCTATCTTTCCAAATAAAACCCTCTTCCAAGACCAAATTGAGTTTCCATTTTAATTTGTGCTATCATTCCTACAGAAGGGTATACTTGGACCCTCCCAAGCTTCCCGTCTCTGATGGCACTAGTGTGTGGTGCTTTGTTCTCTCTCTTTCATTGCCCTCCCTTGTGCTCAAGAGCTCTTCTTTTCAACCCTTTTCCTCCCTGGACAGAGTTGCACACATTTGTTGTAGAAGGACTGGCTTGAAAGGTGGATAAATTGCCTTATTAGCTGGGTTTAAGTAGTTTAGCTGTTATTTCCAAACCAGTCATGGGAAGTTGCACAAGATACTTTCATCTTTTAAACAATTATGAATAAAAGCTGTACTACCTTTGGTACTTAATTTTTAGGTGGCATCCTGCCAGCCACTTTAGTTTGTTACTGACTGTGGGATACAATTAATAATGTATGGACTGATGAAGGAGAAACTAGATTAACACAAAAAATAGCCCCTCAGGAAAATTTAAATTGCACTTCAAAAAAGTGTATAACAGAGAATCTTTCTACCTTTTATCAGTATGTTACACTTTTCAGCAGAGCATACATAGAACTTTTATGTTTGTTACAATTCATGGTGATATTCTGCTGCATATAATACTTTCTGGGTTTCTTCTCAATTTCCTGAATAAATTACTGGGGAATATATACCATACGATCCCATTCTGTCATGTCAGTTACAGCAGAAGTGTTTCACCAATATATTTTGGTGGCATTTTTCAAATAGCTTGGTAAGGGTACCTGGAAAGGGTTCATTTACCTGGATTAACCTAGAAGACTGTTTCACACATGAACCTGCGAATGATTGATTTTTCTACTCCTCATCTTTCATCTGGGACACGGGACTTACTAGCACAGCTGTCCTAGAATACTGCCACTCTGCATATAAATGGAAATATGGTCACAAATGGCAATAGGTCTCACCCACTAATGATTTTTATGATCAAGACCAGGGTTTTGACCTTAGAGTAGAATAAAAATGGGAGTCAGTGGAAGCTGAGAGCATGGAGCATGCTCCTGCAGCATGGTAAAGACACTTATGGTTGATTTTGCCCAAACTAGAATCCATGGTCTCTATCTACATTGAGCTGAACAAATTGTTCTACTCTAACAAGAGATGATGATCAGGCAACGTAGTGCAGCTAGATACCTGCAATGACCCAAATCCCAGGAGCTGAATGACTCCCTTTTTCAGCATTGATTCTACATGGTGAGTTAGGAAAAAGGACTATTTTTTTGGCCTGTGTCTAAAACTTTGCACTATTTCTATACGTTTTATTGTTGCCATCATAATTATCAACATACACAATTTTTGTACGTAAATATTAATATTCTACAGATATAAAAGTCCATGAAATATTTTCAAATAGTATTATTTGGTACCTTTAAATGTATCTTTTGTATTTGGCTAATTTATCATCAAGATCCGGGTGTCTTGAATATCAGTTTGTGAAAGCAGTTACCATATATTGTTTGTTTTATCCCAGTGCAAAGAACATGTGTCATTTCTGTTGCCAAGAGAATTTACTAAAATTCATATCTGATGTCACACATCTGGCTGCTATTTGCAATAATCATGCTATCAACAGCTCCTTCCCTCAGTCAGTAATATTTTTTGGATTATAACTTAATAACACTACTGTGAGTTCAGGAGAGAACTTGGATTAGGTGGGCATTTTTCAGCTAGAATTTCCTTGCAACATACCTCTCATTTTGAGCATACTCTGACATGGAACCCCTTTATTTTTATTCATGAGTGCTTTGTAATGTCAGTGTTAGTTATTAAAGAATGAAGGAAGGCATTTTCAGACCACATACCTATGTTTCTATACCACGAGTGCCTGGGGTTACTTCTTTACTTTTACATCTGCCATTGGTATGAACACTGAAGAATACTGTTGTTTTGTGGTTATGCTGCTGAAAAATGATACTGTTTTTGCAGATTCAGTTCTTGTAGATTGCACTGCTGAAGCTCATTACTTCCTCGTCATCCTCTTTTTGACCTTCCTTGTCAATATTCAGGTAAAATACGGCTCTGCCCCAAAGAATTTGAAGCCTAATTCAAACATACACATGAAAAAAATACAAAAGCCAGTGGCAGAGGTAGGCAACTAGTGCATTTGCTTTTGCAAATGAGCTTTTCTTTGATGACAAATTTGAAGTGAGAGAACTACTCAGCAGTCCTGGCTTGGGGTGGGATGGAAGAAGACAGGAAAGTGAGAATCCCAGAAAGACATTGGCGAAGAGAGTGGGAGTTAGTAAGATGTATGAAGGAGGCAGAATCAGAGCCATGAAGACCTGGCCTCAATGGAGAGGGAGAGAAGGAACCCTTGGAGGAATAAAAGAGAAACTAAGGGCAGGGAGAGCACATTTAGCCTGCTTTGCCCTGAAACGGAAGAAATCCATCATGCTCCAAATGTTTATCCTTTGTCTGCCCAATAGCTCTGTGTGGCAGGCTTGGTTAATGAGGAAATGATCCCTAACTGGTGTTTAGTCCGGTCCCAATAACCTCTTACTGTCACATTCATAGGCAGGATGAAAAGAAGGAATAAACTCTTGTAGTTCAAGCTACAGAAATACAGTCTGGAAAAGCCCCGCTCAGGTTGTGTAGCAGGAATTCATCCAAAAATCTCCCCCAACCAAGGCAAACTATCTGGGCAAAGTCCTTAGATCAGAAGTTGTTGCTCTGCCAGCTGCTGCTTCCCTCCTGTGCTTCAGCACAGGACACAGTTTAGGAGAGGGGATCCTCTAGCTTAGGCACTGCATCATAGAATCATAGAATCATAGAATGGTTTAGGTTGGAAAGGACCTTGAAGATCATCGAGTTCCAACCCCCCTGCCATAGGCAGGGACACCTCTCACTAGACCAGGTTGCCCAAGGCCATGTCCAGCCTGGCCTTGAACACCTCCAGGTGTTCATCACTATGTTCTGCTCTGATGTGTTGATTTTCCCCAGCAAAGAATGAAGAAAAGAAAGGATGAAAAACCATGATTTTAAATACTGTAGTGTAATTCAGTTAAATATGTTCAAATAGGTAAGGTCTACAGCTAACAATTTTATTAAGATACACCAAAAAAAACACCCATGGGAAGGGCCGGAAGGGGAATCGGCAAACTTTGTGTGTCACATGTCCTGGCTCACTTCCCTAGTATGTCCCTTTCTACTTTTTCTTGTTCTTTATATTGTAAAAAGCATAAGGTCTCCATGCCCAAATGGAGGTTTGTGAAGTACCTTGCACTTTGTGGACCTGTGTTTCACCTCAGCCTGCTGCTCTCCAAATGTCATTCTAGATCGTCTGTGTGTGGGGGTCTCGTGTCACCCTCTCAGATGGATTGTTGCTGGAAACTGCCAGCTTAAGGCAACTGATGACATTCTTTAAGAGCCAGCTGAAGACAAAGTGGAAAATCCAGCCGTGTCCATGTGTAAATTCTAACTAAGGCATGTGTCATTGATAAACTTTGCTATCGGGGCTCTCTGTTATACTTTATTTATATCAACTTAAAGCCTGAAAGAATGTCGCTTTGGCTGCCTTTCAAAACATGAAAGCTGAGCATATGTGGATTCATTGAAAGGGAAATTAGTCACTGTTATTGCTTTAGAGAATCCAATCACTTTAAAATCCCTGCAACATCAATATGTCTCCCCATGAAATAAATGCCCCAGAGGATTTCTTGTTTTGAACATTGTCTTAATGCAACTCTCTATCTAACTACTAAAGCACAGTTCACCTACAGAAGTATGGAAAAGCATCTGGAAGTATGGTTTGTTCAACCAAAACGTCTGAACAGTCTTGGAATCAGCACAGTGTTTACATTTTTGTCAGTTATCTCCAAGTGCTTGCTGCTAGTAGAAGTCGTCTTCTTCCAGGCAGCCTCACATGTCACACAGTACACCAAGGCGAGCTGTTTCTCTACATGTAAGAAGACAGTACAGGCCCAGAAGATGCAGTATTATTGCCATGGTGCAACCCACTATGGTGATGCAACCCACTATGGTGATGCAACCCAGCTCCTTTCCAAGGGCTCCTCATACTCTGTATGACCATGACATGTGGTGAGCAGGTTACTGGGACCTGTTATGGAAAGTCATCCCCAGTCTCCCAGCAGGTGAATCAGGCTAAGTGACAACAAAGGACCAAAGAGAACACTAATACCCACAATGGCAAAATGGCTTTGGTTGATAGCAGAGCTCTTTCTGGTTCCGAGACTGCTCAAAAGATCTCCCTAATCATCACTGGGGAGAGTGGGAAATGGGCTGTTTTCCGCTGGGGTCCCTCCTAGATGAAAAGCCTTGAAGCTAGGCCACTCCTACAAAAGATGTGGGGGTGGCAGGCTCAGACGCATTGAGAGGAGAGAAGGTGAGGGGTAAAAGACCTACCACTCTGTATTCACTTGCATATCTCATAGCTAGCCCTGTTCCTTCAGTATGGCCCAGTCCACATCATCTGTGGAGCCCAGGTTAGGAGCACAGTCTTCCTGAGCAGCAATTCTGATGAAACCAAGGGTGATGCAGGTTTGACGTGGCATGAATGATGCTGTGGTGGTGTGTTGTCCTTACAGGAGCCTAGGGCAGGCAGGCTTTTCTCTTAGGCACTCAGTTAAGTACCATAAATTGGGTGGGATGGATCTGAATGACAGAAATAAGTTAATGATCTGCCCTATTTCTCTCATGCCGTGTTCCTAACTGGCAGGTGGAGCAGACCAGCATACTGCCAGGATGATTTTCATTCATTGCGCGCACCCACCCTTCCTTCAGGCTGCAGCCTAGGAATAACAGCTGAATTGACTTGCTCAAGGTAATCTCAGATCTGCTGCTTTTCCAGATGGCTGCTTGCTTCAGATACTTCTTACAAAACTAAAGAAAGATCTTTTCAGCCTACTCACTTTTTCTGGGACTTGGTCATAGTCTTGAGACAGAATTTCTCATGAAAACCAATAGCAAACTGCATGTATCACAAGATGTATCTAGCACTGTAGTACCTGGAGTGTCACTGTGCTTCCTCTCCTTGGTTAGGTGGTTCCCCAGACTCTCTGACAAGTCTGGATTCTTTGTCTGTTCATGATCGTATTATTCACATTTTCAGTTTCCTCACAACATTTGGTATTGGCTTCTTATTTTTCTTCATAATGGACTTAAACTCTCTAACTATTCTATTATTTCAGCATAATTGCTGGCCACTGGACTTTTTATTGTTGATGAATTTCACAATCATGTAATTAAAATTAGAGTGTTTGTATGGCAGCATAAGAAGCTTTGAGCCACTGAGGTATGGTTTTGGATTTTAAACCGATCATTTGAGCTTGTGCTCAAGGCTGTGATAGCAAAAGATTTGTAAAAGCAATTCAGGAACAAGGCTTCACTAGGACACTGTTAATGATACAGCCTGCTAAGGTTTTTGCTTTGCTCAGAAGTTGGTTGAGGAAGCTAAAAAGTTAAAGCTTGCAACTAAGAGTCTGAAGCAAACCAGCAAACATTTAAGTACCATCTGAAGCACGCAGGTAGCTCCAAAGAAAAATTCTTAGTTGAGTTCCTGTGCTTTGCTGGACCTGGGAGCTGGTTAAGCAACTGAAGGAGAGCATTCACTACTGCAGGAAAGAGTTCCCCTGGCTCCTGGGGGAAGGACAAGTTTGAGGGGTGATGGCTGGAACTAGTTTCACTTTCTGTACTTGCCCTTGACTCTTAACTGCTGATTTAAATTACTTTGTGGCACGTTTTTTCCTTGTTTTCAAGTTGTTTTTATCTTACTCCAGAGCAGGTAGGAGAAGAAAATGGGGCACTCATTACATGGAGAAACACATGCAAAGAGCTGCCAAACACACAAAGTCAGTCCACTGAGAAAAAGTGAAAGATACGTTTCCTCCTAATTTCCTTAAAGTGGGATTAGTAATCTGAGGTGCCTCTGTGCTTCACAGCAGCAGGGATGCGCAAGTAACGGTGTGGTTTCTAACCTGAAGATAAAATATCCAAATGACAAAAAAAATTATCTGACTACAGCTTTCTATCAATCACATCTTTTTGTGTTATATATAACTTACCTACTTAAATTTCACATGCAAATTACTTCTCTAGGGTACCCAGGGGAACAGTAATAATGAATCAAAGTGTTCACCTGAAGGTTCCTAAGATTATTCAGCTGTCTGTTAGGCTCTGGATAGATTAAATATAGCCACAGGGGAATCTTTCTTTAAAATCCAGTGCTGGAAGAGTAATTTCCGTTTCAGCTGCAGCCAGCAAGGCCACCCTCTTGCTGCATCTCTGGATCTAAAAATATTTTAAAACCTCTGTGTCTTCTTCACCTGAGAAAAGTGTAAATCAGGGAGAGAGGTGTTGCAAGAAAGTCCATCTTAAGCAGGACAAACAGTACACACAAGTCCTATCCCAGCTTTTTGAGCAGGGAGCATTTGGCACAAGGGAACTCAAAAGGCGCTGGTGAGATCACCCTTCCTGGAGTAGCAGTGATGCTGTTTGCAGCTAGTCAGTATTGCCATGTCTCACTACTCCTGTGGCCCTGTTTTCACAGGTAGAGGCTGGTAGACCTGGACTTTGTTCTACAGTATACATGGTAATAATGGAAGTTCATGGTTTTCTCGAGTTTTCTCTTTAGGTAGCATAATATTTGTGCTGCTTTTGCGAAAGGAGGGGTAAAGTCTACCTTAAAGAGTCCTTCTAAATCCAGCACCGTAACTTCTGTCTGCCCACTCAGGATAGGCTCTTCATTCATTGCCTTATTTAGGAAGACCTGTAATTGGTTTGGTCAGCTGCTGTCTGCTTGGCAAATAAGGCAAAGGGTAGTTTGAGTTAGTTGATTACAAATATCTGGTGAACTAGTGGAATTTTCTGGGTGTTTATATTTCTAGTCCATCTGCCAGCCAACTTTCTCAAAGTATTTTGTGGGTGTTCCTGCAGTAATACTCACAAAACCTTTCTTTGGTTGGCAAATTTCATCAGCATCTGTTGGGAATAGTGAGAGAAACTGGGCTGAAGAGTCATTTAGACATTGATCAATGGGACCAGTGATTTGTTTAAAGCCAAGCACAAATTTAAGTGATTTACTGCACCGGACCTTCAAATCGTTGCCAAGCGTCATCCACAAAATTGATGGTAGTAACCATATCTCCTACAGCTCTGCCAGGATCAGTCTTTAATTATTGTAGCAAACTACTGTTTAATTTAGTAAAAAAAAAAGAAAAATAATCTGATAAGATGGGAAGAAAAATGAACTGTTTTTTGATAGACCGCTGCACATGGAAATCTTGCATGACAGCAATACAAGGTAGGACTCAATCTGGTTGTCTCCCTTGGAGAAAGGACCGTAGAGATTGAGTGTGTTTGCAGAGAATCTGTGAAGTAGAGGGATGGATTTCTTCTGGGTAAATCCTCTGTTGTCAGGCTATAGAGTTTTTCAAATAAGAGGCAAATTTCACCTGATTTCCTGAAAGGCGAAAAACGTTCAGATATCTCTAGCTTCTGTTGCCTAAACCACAATGGCATTCAGTAATTCCCTATCAGGCATTGTTCAGTCTAATTTAAAACCAATACTTGGTTTCATTAAAGCATATTTTTTAATGCAAGGTTGCTCTACATTAGTTTGGAAGAAAGTAAAAGGTAAATGTCAATGAGCAGGACAAAAGAAGCCAATGTTCTTGGCAAGTTTTCTTTCCTGTGGCAGCCAGGGCTGTCCGCCCTACAAAGGGCAATGCAAACCTCAGAGTGGCCATGCTGCCTTCAGCTAGCTCAATCTGAATTAGTGCTAATGACGCCCTTAAATACCACAGTGCCTTTAGCTTTCTGAACGTGACTCTTGCCAGTTCAGGAGGCCCAGTCCTTGCTGTTAGGTTGGCTCGTCAAGAAACGATGGCCTAGGGGTCGGTCTGTGGGGTGTAAGTCTGGGTGCCTTTCCTTCCACGTACATCCCTCTAGTTACAAGGGTAACCTGGTCTCTCATTAATTAATAATAATTCTAATTAATAATTAATTAATTAATATATTTCATTAATTAATATAATTAATATAATTAATAAATAATTAATATAATTGATTAATATAATTCTCAATATAATTAATTATAATTCTTAATATAATTAATTAATATAATTAATTAATATAATTCTAAATCCTCCCTTTTTTCTTCTTTCTCAAAGGAAAAAAGGAACTTTCCCTGCTCACCCCATAGCACCTTTTAAGAGTACGGAGCACATTTTACCACTGTCATTTTTCCTGTACCGCTGCATGGTGGCACTCAGAATCACTCACAACCACAGTATGAGCAATACGAAAAACAACTGCTTCTCCCTTAAATTCAAGAGTTGAAGTTAAGTGTTACACTCATTGCAACGCTCTTCTCTATTTACATTTTTTTCTTCCCTCTCTGGTTGGCATGTAAATGACATAATTTGGCCTGTTATATTAATTGCAGGATCAGAAGCCAACTTGAAAATCCTTTAACTGATGTTTTTATTAATATTTTTTGAAGTGCCCACTTTTCATGCTCTAGAATTTAATCTATTTATGCTGTTATACTCTTATTATTATATGAACCGCACTAAACCAGGTCAAGGTTGTCTGTGGTGCTGCGTGGCCTCAGTGGCATGTTTGCTGAGCACCCCCTGATGTCACCTAACCACGGCTGCTGGATGCTGCAGGGTGGCTGAGAGGTTCACACAAGGGTGGCATATATGACACAGCCGGAGACCATACCCTTGGCAGCAGGAGAAGATGGCCCTGAGCACTAAGCACCTATGGGTAAGGGCCTGAGCAAATCCCTTGCTCTCTGGGTTTGTTTTCTCAAGCAGCGATCTCTTTTGAACAGAGGCAATGGGTCTGATTCTGCCCTCTCACAGGTATTATACCTTGTGACCCCTCAGACGTGTCATCTCATGTGGAGCAGAAGCGCATGGTGTGTGCTCCTTTCTAGTGCCTGTACAGCCCTGATCACACCAGCAATAAATAACAACAAATAATATATTTTCCTCAATAAATATTTTCCTTAAGTTCTACTTGTCACATATTTTGGCTAATGATTAAAGAATTGACCTGTTCTAGGGTTGGTTTTTTTTTTGCTGCAGAACTTAAGATCCTTCACCTGGTTTCTTCATCTTCCTTTTAATACATTCAAAAATTAGGGCTGAACCTTGCAAGCTGCTGCGTGTGCATTGCGAAATAGCTGACCCAGTGCTCTCTGGGGTCTCTGGGCATGGAAACACCTCTGGCTGCAGCATCAGCCATGGTGGGGGAGCTCCCCCCCAACAGTTGTGGTGCAAGAGCCATGCACTTCTCAGCCGGTGGTTAAACTGTCAAAAGAAGGCTCGCTTGGGCTCTGGGAAGCTTGTTCTTGGCTTTCCATGTGGAAGGACTGTCATCCCTCATCCTTTACCCATGAAGAGCACGGGGCCCAGAATGTGGCCAGAGTGCTGTGGGAGTCAGCTCCAGACAGGTTTGCGCAGCCTGTTACATAGCGTACGCTCTTTTTCACTCTCTCTGTGCTCGGAAAGAGAGCAGTATTCCTGGCTTTTTTTTGCCTGGTTTCACAGCCATATATTTGTACAGGGTTTTTACCCTGGCTGGTGTGATTACAAAGGAAATAGTGCAGTAGCCCCTCAAATTGAGGGAAAAGAGCAAATCAAAACACACATCAGTCTCCTTCGCCAGAGTGCCAACTACCACAGAGTTGGGGAAAATGCCGTGCACGTGATTTTGCTGCATGCGAAAGTGAAGGGAAGGGAAATGAAAAAATACACCACCATGTCATTTAAAAATGCGTACCTACAGAGTTGAAGCAACCACGAATGATGCTGTGCAGATGGTTTTTCTCTTGCCAGGGAGAAGTGTAGTGGGGCCAGAGTCTTTTAATCTGTCATATATATAACCTAAGATTTACAGTTGGAATCAGACTTGAAAATGTAAATGGATTTTCAATTGCAGAGTCTGCGCCATCATAATGGCTTTCATTCAGAGCTTTGTCTGGGTAGAACAACAGCTGTTCTGCCTGTGTTTTTTTTTCGTTTATTTTATTTTTAGCCTTTTCTCATATGTAAAATGCCAGGAGATGGACGCAGCCTGGGAGACCTCGTGGTGATGTCTGCTAAATAAATAAAGTGCTCCCAGTGATACTTGAGTGAAACTTATGTTGAAAATATTTTCTTCCTCATCTAACATTGCAAAACACACAGAAGGAGAGAGATGATTTCAGCTAGTGAAGAGCCCTGACCCAGACTTTTGACCACCTTCCCACTTCTAACATGGCTAATCTGGATAAAATAGGATGCAAAGATCTGATCTGACTTTGAAATTAGCTTTTTGCTTGAAATCACTAGCTAGTGACTGTTGAGAGTCCCCCGGAGGCTCCAGGTTTTGCCTCTTAAGGTTAAAAATTGGGGAAAGCTGGTGGTCACTCATTTAAAAATGCCACCTTTAAAATCCCTACCCAAGAAAAGCACTGGGGTATTTAAAGTTGAACTCTCCCTGTTCAAATTCAACAATTGTCTGTCTGGTTTTTTTAAACCAAATTACCTCCTTTTTGTTTCAATAAGTCCTCTTTTTCAACATCTGTATACTTCTGCTGCTGTTTATTACGATTATTTAAGATGCATGTTTGACTGTTCATAAAGTGCACCTGCTCAAATGCACATACCAATGAGAGTTCGGTACAGAAATAGGAATTACGAGTCCAAATACCGTTGTGGACCTATTTCCCATTGCAGACATTGTTTTGTTGCTTGGAGACCTGCTGTATGTTCTTGCTTTAATCTTTCTTCCAAAGTCGAGCTCTGTACTTCTAATACAGCTGGAAAACTTGAAAATATTCCGTGTTTCAAAACTTGTGTAGGAGGAAAAGGACATGTAGGAAAAAACAACCAACCACCAAAACAAAAGCCCCAACCCAGCTCCCTGGAGATCTGGAGCCACCAGGAATATTTGTTTGTGCTGGGAAAGTAGTGCATGACTTCAGGCACCAACTGAATGACATGCTTCTCTCGCAAGGCAAGGATGTATTCTTTTCACAACCGAGAATGGGATTTACGAGAACCACAACAGTGCCCTGTTATATTGTTTCTGAGAAGAGAGCTCCTCTGTGGTTGATCTTACTAGAAACCACAACGAGAACATCAGAGTTTATTTTCCTCCTCAGTCATTTTCCATCTATTTCTCTTCTCCTCCCTATCTATCCCTTTCTCTTTCTCTTTTTCTCTGTTCCCTTTCTGGCCTCAACTCTTCTCTCTTTACCTTTTTTGTCTCTTATCTCCCACAGTTTCTTTGAAACCCTGCAGGCATGCAGGGTTGCCCCTGTCCATCAGAAGATGGACCAGCGACAAGGCTGTACCTGCGGTTTAGTTGGCTTTCACAAGCAGATAGCACTAAGCTGTCTGGTGTTCAAATATCAGTTCATGCTGTTCTCACAGGCGTTAATCCAGGAACATTATTTGCCTGCTATAGTGGGATACTGCAATGCCAAGGGATATTTTGTCTGATTTCCACCTCCAGGCTTTTATTTTGACATTAAAAAAAAAGTGGACAAAAATATGTTGTTACCATTCAGAAAAATAATTCATCATCTGTTTTATATGAGTGTGGGTAATAGAGCTGGAATTAAGGAAATATCATCTTTGCAATATGCCCAGACTTCTGAATGAGAGGGATTCCCGAACAAACTTCTTCCAAAGTCACATTTCAGACTTGCAGCTTCCACCAGCAGGACCTCTGGCAAAGCTGGCAGGAGCACGACTGCGAATGCAGGGAGTTTGGAAGCAATTCTCAGAGTCTGGAACCACACTGATGCCTGAGCTGTGGATTTGTGCCTTGGCAGGACAGAGGGATCAGAAAAAGTAGAAGTCACATGCTAATCTGTGAATTGGAGATTTTAATGTCTTGAAGATCAAGGGCCTAAGTCTTACCTGCACGTAGATTCTGCTCTGGTGTAAAACCCGAATAAGTGTGCTTAAGCTCAAACCTACAGACTAATTTTTCAAATGCCTTATAAAACATGACACAACCTTACAAAAAGCCAAGCCCTTGTAACCTACTCTAATTCAGCAGGAAACCACCCTCTATACCCATTTTGTTGCTCCCTGTCCTCTAACAGTACTAACAAGAAAAGAGTATGGAAACTTCCACCGTTCAGCCAGAAGCCCGGCGTGTCCTCAGATAATCCCTTGTGGGGTTTGACACTGGGACCTGAGCCAGGCTTTGTCGTCAGGGCTCCCCGGCTGGTCAGATGGATGTGTTTGTTCCCAACCATCCCTTACTGTGTCTCAAGATGGATGGCTCCACACTGACCACTACAATTGCTTGATGGTCCCGGGAGAAATGCTTTTTAAGCTAAAGGACGGCACTGGAACAAGAACAAATCTAAACTGGATGTAATTGCATTCACGCTGATTATCAAAAGAAGGTTCCTAATAAAGTTTTTGAAGAGCAGCCAAAATGGTTAAAGGGGCAAAGAAACCCCTAATTATTTTTAAAGTAGAACTTGGTACGTATTTTTTTTGAAGATTTATTGAAGTTGGGCTGCAGAAGAGCCAATAGTCTCAGCAGGCCTTTAACCTTCTCTCTGATCAAGGGGTGTCCTGGTAATTTAGTGTCATTTGTTAACTCTTACCCGCACAATACATTTCTCTGAACTGGGCTGTTGATGCTCTGCTGTGATCAAACTGAGTTCCGCTCTCCAAAACAGCAGCAGAAACAGCCACCTCCCATACACATGGTGATGTGGGAGAGACACCATTCTGTTGAATTTAGTGTTGAAAGTCCACTCCCTTCACCAAGGTGTATGAAAGCTAATTTGCTCTACGCCAACGTTGGTTTCATTGGAAAAAATCACCTCCTCAACAGACGAAAACAAAATCCCCAAAACTGAGACCTTAAAATTAATCATATTCTTGAAAATCTCCTTTCTCCTCCAGTCACACAATGGGTCTGGCAATACTTACGTGCCTCCGGGAAGCCCTTTGGGTAAGAAAATCCTCATGGCATGCAAGATCTTCTCTAAAAAGAGCATTATTTGCCTAGTGATTTGCTTTTATTGTTCTGCTATTAAAAAAAAATATCTCTACACAAATTTTGGAGCGTTACACTGAGTTTATTTTGAAAAAGAAATCAAAGAATGTTTTTTTCATCTCTGAGCCAGATGGAAAGAAAAAACAAACGTATTCCACCC
This sequence comes from Vanellus vanellus, assembly GCF_965231255.1. Taxonomy (NCBI): domain Eukaryota; kingdom Metazoa; phylum Chordata; class Aves; order Charadriiformes; family Charadriidae; genus Vanellus; species Vanellus vanellus. The sequence goes on along the minus strand of NC_138906.1, from coordinate 117,839,772 downwards.
GAAGAAAGAAAACACATGAGAACTTTCAAAAATTTTTTTAGCCAAGTTTTTTTTTTTTTTTCTCCTTTTTCTTTTCACTGAACAGCGTGGAAAAAGTGTGGTGGAGATGATGAATGAACAAATGGGCTCTGGTTTTAGGAATGCCTGGTTTCTGGGGAACAAGGGTTTTGTCTCTACTTTCCCATCTATAGATACCCAACCTACCTAAAAGTGAGCGTGGGCAAGCACGGGAGCCCTACAGCTGCCTCCTCCTCCTCCCGCTCCTTCCCCGGGTGCTGGGAGGAGCGGGGTGTCCCAGTGCGGGGGAGTGCAAGGCATGGGTGGCTGTCCCGCTGCCAGTCCCTCGCCAGCACAGAGCCCGCTCCAGGGGTTGTTCACAGGGGAGAAAACATTTACAGGGAGCACAGAGACACCCCCAGAAGCAAAGGGGAAAAAAGCAAAGCAAGCCTGGAGGCTGGGGTTGGAGACATTTTGTTCCCTTTGGATGCTATGCCTGCATGAGCTGCTGTGCTTTTAACCAAGGAAGCTGCGCTGGGGAAAAGTGGGTTTGTTTTCTCACACGTGAATCGACTCGGCTGCCTTTCCCCTACTTGCTGGAGAGTGTTTTCCTTTGACAGCCAGCGGCCGCCCTCCGACCAGCTCCTCTCCTTGCCAGTGATCAGAGACCAGTTCCTGCTACTTGCTAAAAACAGAGGAGCTACTTGCCAGGAACAGAAAATTAAAAGAGGAGGTCAGCCATCTGAGAGAGAGAGAAATAGCAAGATCAGATTAGCCATTATAAACAGCCAATTTAAGCTCGATGCAATAATGGCTAAGCTAGGGACTGGTCCTGCTCTACTCGAGTCAAGACATCTTTCACTTGGGGGCCCTTCTGAGCTGCTTTGCGTGCTTCTGCTAGGGCAGAACTGCAAGAGGGAATTCTTGCTTCTTAAGACCTTAAAGGTCTTGTTCAGCTCAGACCTTTAAAACCAAGTTTCTAGTACCTAGGTGCTGCGAGAACAATACGCTAAAACTGCAATTAAGGGATAAAATAGCCACAATCATACTTAGAACTAGGATGGTGTAAGTGAGAAGAAAGGCTTCAATGAAAATAATTTTCATCAGTTTGATTTTTATTATCTACGAATGCTTCTGGCTCCACATGGCTCCACATGTCTCCAATATCCACATCTCTCTTGGTTACACAAGCACACACAGAGTAAACAACATTCACTTCCATGTCTCAGCTTAGTGCTTCCTTTATTGGAACATTTGCAGGTATCATGTATAGACATGAAAAGGGATGAGAGTTTGAGATTTATATGCTCTAATCAGCTGAAGGTATTTCCAAATAAATTAATGAAAGAAGTCAGAAATGACATTAAGAAACCCAGCACTGGATGTAAATCACAATGACTTTGCATCCCCTCTGCCTTCCCCTCCCCTTCCTGCAACAGTCCCAGTGCTTGCCGGGGTGTATGAACTTGCATTTAGTTTGATGTAAAACAAGAAAAAGGACGATGGAAATGTGTACTCGGTATGCCAAGTTACAGTATTTGTGCATAAGAAGGAAAGCCAAAACTTGAGCTGGGACAAAATAATTTCCTATCACTTAAAACTTTCCATACAACCTGTGTTATCACTCAAACCATACAGAAAGCAGATTTAACTGGGATGTTTTCCAGGCACCGTGTGGCAGCTCTGACTTTCATGACAATTTCTTGGCCCTTTCTTGGTGTCCTACTTGCATCCCTGCCAATCTCCTTTCTCTGACAGGTTCCTGAGCTGTCTTAACACTCTCCCGATCCTCCCAGTGATTTCAATCTTTGTTGCCATTTGACACCTCTGTTTCCCTCCTGCAGGAATACTGAAGGTCAGAAGGATGGTCTGTCTCAGCCCGCCTGGCTGCTCAGGCCAGATTTTAAGAATGACTGAACACACCAGGCACGCAACTACAGTATCCCTCTCCAGCCAGTTTTGCCTAACAGCTACACTCTTTGCTTCAAATGCGTGAACAGAGAGGTTGAGCCCAGGCACGTTTTGTTTCTCAGCTGAAAGTGGATTAACTAGAGCATCATTACAGAAAATTACAACCCAGCATTGAAATGCACTTTGAAATGCACATTTCATAGAATCATAGAATGGTGAGAGTTGGCAGGGACACCTTCCACTGGACCAGGCTGCTCAAAGCCCCATCCAACCTGGCCTTGAACACTTCCAGGGATGGGGCATCCACAACTTCCCTGAGCAACCCATTCCAGTGCCTTACCACCCTCACAGTAAAGAATTTCTTCCTAATATCTTGTCTAAATCTCCCCTCTTGCAGTCTGAAGCCATTCCGCCTCATCCTATCACTACATGCCCTTGTAAAAAGACCCTCTCCAGCTCTCCTGTAGGTCCCCTTTTGGTATTGGAAGGCTGCAATAAGGTCTCCCCAGAGCTTTCTCTTCTCCAGGATGAACAACTCCAGTTCTCTCAGCCTGTCTTCATAGGAGAGTTGCTCCAATTCATAAACATGGTGCATCCTTAAACTGCCCTAATTCAATGGTTATTTCCATGCTAAGGCCACCCAACTGCCCGTAGTTTAGCATAGCTGCTGCGCTTGTTTTCAACGAACTAAGCATCTATCACTGATAAACAGCCATTTCTGTAACCTTATACAGGCATAAGTGCAGCTATAGCTGTTGATCACCGCTGAGCTGAAAACCTCTTTAGAGGGACTGGAGGACACTAGATGACTCTTGGGTCATCTCATCTTGATATGTACCATTACTGCCGTCGCTGAAGGAAGAGAAGGATGAAATCGGGGCAAGAAAACAGTACGGCTGGGGATTACACAGAGGTTTCTCATTAACTTCTTTTGTCAACGGAAGTCTATCACATCAGCAAGAACAACTTCATTTAACGTGGCAGATGCTCAGAATGGGCTTATTTCACCTAAATAAGCCAACATCCAAAACAAAGGCAGCAGTGCTTCTCACTCAGTGTGGCTCTGCAAAGCTCCACTCACTAGGGTTTGTGAGGCTCTCTGGGTATGCAAAGGAATAGTTTTGTACCTCGTTATCCCAAATAAGCAGTTCAACATTATCTCCACAGATACCGTGTAAATATATATGTAAACACTACAGCGTGTCTCTACACACAACTCCTAGGTACAGCATGACAGGGAGTATGGCAGAATCATATTGTATTCAAAACCTAATGAAAAAGCCAAAAGAAAAGTCTGTGGAAATCCATCCAAGATGGCCACACATGGTTTCTGCAGCTGTAATACACAGACCTTTCACTTTAATTAAACACATGCAATTTTGATCTTGTTCCTGTCTCATCTCTAATATGCACCACAGGACAGATTCCCAAATGTAACATTTTGTGTATTTTCTCTAAGAAAATTATAGTCAAAATTAAAAGCCACCCTTCCCCCTGCCCCCAAATGAACACTGGAGGGAGTGTGGGATGTAGGAAAGCAGCAGGCTTTAATTGGTTGGTCTTAGGAGCAATATTTGAAAATCTGAAGTACAAGTTCTTGACTCTTTCCAACAGAGCTGGAGTATTTCAACAAACTTATCTGCGTTCAGCCAAGGTAAACGGCAGGTCAGGAGGCAACGGAAAAACAACTCTTCTTCCCAAGAAGCCAAAACAACTTACTCCGTGGTATAGCATGTGGCCATGGAGAGAGTACAGAAACTGGGAACTGAAACCAGGGTTTCTGCTAACAAACTTTAACTGGTTGCTAATTTTTTTTTAATTCCTGATAAGCAGCACTGCTGCCTAAACAATGGCTCATGGGACCGCAGAGGAAACTGGATGGGTGATGATATAATTTTATTAGCCACACTGCTTTCTGGTTTGCAGCATATTTTATTTTCTAGTTTGTTTGGGAGACAAGTACTGGTCCAAGAAAACAGATTGATTTACAAAGCACTTCGGAGAAGTGCAAATTGATTAGACTTTTCTGAGTATAGCATGTTTTTCTTACCAGATTTTGAAATGTATCTTAAAAAGAAACATATTTCAGCATGTGCAGCTCCTTCGTTTCTGTTTTCATAAAATCCTTCATCTGGGCTTGACTTGCAATGTGGGTAGCACCTACTGGGGTAGAATTCCTCATGAGAAGGGAGAAGGAATGAAAACATTTCAGAACTGTTCTAAAAATTCGGAGATTTACTTCTGTGGCATTTCTCATGAGTAGAAAGAAGGCAGGAAGGCAGGATGGCAGGCAGGCTGGAAAGAAGGAAGGTAGGCAGGCAGGAAGGCAGGCAGGCAGGCAAGAAGCCAGGCAGGCAGGCAAGAAGGAAGGCACGCAGGTAGGAAAGGAAGGAAGGAAGGAAGGAAGGAAGGAAGGAAGGAAGGAAGGAAGGAAGGAAGGAAGGAAGGAAGGAAGGAAGGAAGGAAGGAAGGAAGGAAGGAAGGAAGGAAGGAAGGAAGGAAGGAAGGAAGGAAGGAAGGAAGGAAGGAAGAAAAAGCTTTTATTAACATGGTCTTTGCATAGTACCCTGGTTGAACACTGGCTGTGATCAGAGCTATAATGAGTATCTAGTCCTTAGTCAACTTAATTGTTACACACGCAGACTAGACTGCATATAATAAGGAAAACACTATCTAAAATCGGCTTTAAAAGTTATTTAACCAGAACAAATCATCTGGGAAAGTACAAATATTTCTAACTGGAAAAATATTTCTCTATAGCTGAGCTAGGCCTGACAGCAAACCTTAATGAATTATTAGTACCTTTATTGTTTTCTTTGGCCCCTGTGCACTATATTTGTAAAAAAAGTCAGTAAAAAAGAGAACAATTGTAAAAAGCAAATATTTTGTACAAAAATACAAAGTTTTAAAAGCTCTTAAAAGTATATTCCATATTATTGATAAGAGTTGGACTATATATATATATTTATATAAAATCTATATATTCGTGTATCTGTATAATTTTCCTACATTTGGGATTTTAGCAAATGAAACATACTGTTTGCACAGTTGCTTTATATGTTTTTCTATATGAGTGACCAGCAGTCTTACTCAGATTGACAGAATGTCTTTTCTCAGAAGACAAAAGTTGCTTATGTATGTGGTTACTGGTTGGGAAGAAAATCTATAACAGAATTAGTCCAACAGTATTTCCTGATGTTGTGGGTTGAAAGGCCTCAAATAATTGCAGGATGCTGGAGAACAGTTGCTGCTGAATTCCTTTATGCATTTAAACCAGTTTTCAGTGCTTGCTTTTTTTTGTGTGTGGTTTTTTTTTTTTTCCCCAATTTTGGTAGGCAATGTTGCTCTCTCCCAGAATTTTCTTCTTTTTTAGGTAAATTTCCATAATAGGTAGGTATCTGTAAAGTCACAGCCTATTACACTCCAAATATTTGCCCTACAGTATGAGAGAAAAAAAGAAAAACAAAGAGAAAAAAATCATGTTAAAAACCTTGAAGATTAAATGCATTTCCAAAAAGAAAACTTACAGAGATCGAGGTATGTTAAAAATTTAAGTGGTTTCATATTCAGATCCTGTAAGTCCTGGAGGATAAATATTTGTAAACCATGAAGTTTTCCTAAAATAACAAATGTATGTATACAAATGTATGAAAACCAGGGCAAATTACATTGTTACTTACACATGGTCCTTTACTCTGGACACACAAACAGTTATACACACACAAAGCTTATTCCGCACTTTGGTTTGGTTTGGTTTAGGGGGGCATTTTTTATGGATGGGATGTAATTTTGGCTCTAGCTGACATTTCCAGCTGCCTTCACTGAAATTCAGCCTATATGCTTGCAGCTGGAACAGCCAAGCACCCTTGGCAAAGCCATGTTTAAATAAGTGGCGTTGAGGAGAGAATGTTTTGGGCAGAGCCCCACCATGAACACAAATACCGCCTAGCTCTGTGGTGATGGGGCCGGGCTCTAAGCAGCCATTAAGAATGACCTGCCCTCTGCCATTGCAGAAATGCCCATATAACCAGAAAGAAATGCCCCGTGGCGATCACCTGGGTGACTGCTCAGCCACTTTGGCATATGAGTCCTTCACACCAACTGCAACAGAAGAGTTGCTTATGGCCTGTGGACGCAGCTTCTCAGCCCTATGGGACATCTGGCAGGGGTGGAAATATTAAGACCTCCTTAGCAGTCACCAAGTGCCTCCTGTTGCACAAATGCTCAAAACATAGTCATTTTGGTTTTCAAAGGCTGGTCCCTGAGCTATCCTAAGGCCAGCTTTTCTCCCTGCAAGGCCATTGAGCCTATAAAAACAGCTTCTAGTGTGGCCAGGGTCTGGAGCACATGTGTCAAATCACGTTTGAAATTTTAGGCACGTTTGAAGTCTACAGGAGATGGTCAAGATGCAGAGCATGCTATGCCTACAACCAGCTTGAAGGCTGCTCTTTTCTTGTGGTGAAAGAGCACAAGGTTTATTGCAATAAATCCAGCATTTGCATTGTACAGTGTATTAGAAAAGCCCACACTGGGCTGGATCTGAGTAGAAGTGCTCCAAGTGTGATTCTCCTTCTTCCTCAACAAGGCACTGCTATAACATATAGCCTTATGCCTGGATCTTCTCCCCTATAGCTGTGGAAAATGTACTTGAATTTGTCCTCCTAGGGGTAGGGTGAAATAATCAAACCAAGTGCCTTGCTTACCTTTGTCCATGTCTTTTTCGCAAATGAAATTGTTAACATCTTCACAGTAAAAGTCATTCCAGAGCCCAGCATAGATTAACCCGGCACAATCCTCCCCTGGCCCGTGTCCATGGCTCCAGTTATCAGGTTGCCCAGTTTTCCAGTTTCTTTCAACCAAAAAGCAAGAGATACGATTGCACAACGCAGCACACATGACAGTTTTTCACCGCAAGAAATTAACGAAAACATCATGAGATCTGTTCTGAACGGGAAATACACGTTGAAACAAACAATACATGACTCTTGCTGAAAATGGAAAACAGATGTATTACAGAGAAGGGAATCTATTCGGCCTCAGGCTGCCAAAACTCAGAGACCTAAAATTAGACCGATGAACATTTTAGTTTCTGAATGTACATGCACATACAGTGGGAGTGCTCCAATCCTGCAAAGCCTGCGCGCTGCGTTCCTGCCGGCAGATGGGACTGAGAAGAGCCGGCAGGCTCACGATGGCTGCCCAGGATGGCAGCACCCTGCCATCGCTCACTGCAAAGGTGCTCAGCCCTTCAACAACACTGAGGCAGGCCTCTCGGGGGGCATAGTAAAGATTTATCTGTTTTACAGACCCACATTTGGATGGGAAGTGAATTTTTGGACTTATAAGGAATGTAAAAAGTGTATATATACGCATATCTTTTGAGATCATTAGCTTTGATGGTGAAACTTAATGCAGCATGTAAAAACCTTGCAGCAAGTGTTTCCTCGTCCTGTTTTTGTTTAACAAGTGAGAAACGCTTCCAACCTCGGGACTTAAAAGCTCCATTCTCCTGAAGAAACAGGTTGTTGAAGGGAGCTTGTGATTGCTGGCTGATACGGTCCGTGCTCAGCTAAAAAACATGCCTGCCTGACACAGAGCATCTGACCAGGCACCTGGGAGGACACACAGCTTTCCAGAAGTAATGAAATACTTTGAAAATCAGTAACTGACATCTCTGAGGTTACAACAGGGCACCTAAAACCACGGTGTAGTGAAAAACCTATTGAAAGCAGTGGCTGAAATGGGAATCAGTCACAGTGCTGCCATAAAGAGAAAGAAAGATGAAAACGGGGAGGGAGAAAAAGGGAAAAATATTACGGCTCATTTGAAATACATCTGACTTTTTCCATGTTTCTCATCAAAATGAACACCAATGAGATCACAGCTAATCATTTCGTAACATCTGACTGACTGTAGCCTGTTTTTCTGGAGCACAGCATGCTCAGCTCTATAAACTCTTCAGTCCACTCAGTATTAAAAATTTGGGTGGTTGCAATCTGTTCCATTTAGGACAAATTAGGTGTAGCCTTAGGATTCCTGGAGAGCTGCCAGTTCAGCTCTCAGCTGGCCAAAGCTTAGACACCCTCGTTTCATGCATTTTCCTTATGTTTAATGCTTTCCATTTGGATTTGGGCTTTATCTAAAGGCTGGTCATTTTTTATCAAAATGAGCGCTCTATTTATAGCCAGTTGTAATGCAAATAAGGAAAATTCAAACCAAGACAGCAAAACTGTCTGTGCTTTCTATCTCAACTTTGTAATAAAAGTCAGGAGCAAATGTTTTGGCAAGAAACACTGTGCTGTGTCGTTCTGGGATTCTTTCATTCAACATTCAGTTTTCTTCCTGGCAAGGAAAGAAAGCCTTGTGCATGGAGAAGGGAAAGAGAAAAAAACAGTTCAGCAGCACCCTCAGTAATGAATTATTTCATTGGCATCTACAACCCTCTGGATCCATTGGATAATTTCTAGATGCTGCTTTTAGAAGTGTCAGCAAGAGTGGTAGCATCTGCAGAAAATAAACACCATTGTTTTTTATTTACGTACGTGTAAACTGGTAAGGATCCATCCAGCCATCTCCATTCATTTTCCTTCTCTGAATCCGTTAGTCCAATCCAGAAGCTGCCTTTCCCCAAAATCTGCCTTTTTATCCATTGCTGTGGAAGAAAGATCATGGTCCATAGCAAACAAACACAACTGCCTGTGGAGCCAGTAAGCTACTCTGGTTTCATGAGTGTCTTTGTTATCAGAATAGGAAGGCCCAGAAATACTTTTCTAAGCTGAAGATACATTTCAGGAGTTGGTCTTGCAACCCCTTACCCACACTAGAATCCCCTGCAGTGTTTGCATGTGAGATAGAGAGCTAGGCATGACAATTAGGTTGATGTAAAGTCACAACCCACGTCTTATAGACACTAATTGAACAAAACCCAAAGAGTAAGCAGTTGTATGTTGACATCCCCACTGCTACGTAGCCATCAAATAATTATGTTGAACAGTAGTAAAAGTATAGCTAGATTTATAGTCAGATTAAAAATATTTTTGGGTCACCGTGGTCTTAGGCTGCATGTATTAAATCAGACAATTTAAAATTAAATTATATTCACCACTGCAAAAAATACATTCTGGATAATATGCAAGGCATAATGGACTCCATCGTTAAAGGTTCAAAACTCCTACAATTCTTGCCAGCCTTCCTGGCTGCTCTGTGCCCACCACCTGGCTGCTCACACTGCCCTTCTACACATGCAGAAGCTGATGAGCAGGCAGAGGGTAGACAAAATGCTAACTGGAGTCAGTCACTGTGTCCTCTTCACTATATGAATTCACGATGCTCTCAGCTTCCCACTTGCCTTGTGGCTTCCACATGTTAAATAACTTCAAACTCTCTCCTTGAAAAACAGAAAGAGAAGGTAATTACCTGCTCCTCTTTGTTGTTTATGATAACCAAACGTGATGCCTTCTCTTCACAGAATAACTTTGCCTCTTCAAAAATTTCTCTTTCAATTGAAAAGTAGTAGCACTTTTCTGTATAGTTCTTCCAATGAGGAGAACAACCTGTGATGTGAATTTTTTTGTGTTAAGTCAGTTACTGATAACTCAACAGGTCAGTGGTAGCTTTCTGCATAGAGCCAATAATAAAGTGGAGGATCCCTTACTCATCTACAGCATGCTGCCACCTAAATTACTTACAGTTTGGGAATTTACTTATTAGGATCCTGACTCTGTGAAACCAACGCTAAACTGTGTGGTCAAGGGGATTATTTATTACTCATACTACTGCTGCCTTTTCTTTAACTATAAACGTTAAGTTAAATCACTTTCCAGTCATCAGAAGGAAGACCAACAGGTATGGCTTCACATAACAGGGCTCTTGGTGATAAATCCCAGAGATTTAGTATAAGGTAGCAGAGGTTATTTGAACCAGTAACTAAGTGGTGAGCACCCTCCCCTACATATATTTGTATTTCAGTAAAAAATGCACATGGTATGTTGACAGCTTACCATTAGCCTCGGGCACCGACGTAGGTTCACTCTGTAATGCCATTGGCATCCCTGGACCTGGCGGCCCTGGTGGGCCAGGTGGGCCCTTTGGACCAGGCAGCCCAGGGACTCCAGGCAGCCCAGGTAGTCCTCGAGGTCCTGGTACCCCTGGCTCTCCCACAGTTCCTTGCAGGCCTTGAAATCCCGGTGGGCCTTGTGGCCCAGGTGGACCATCTTTGCCTTGTGGACCTGGTGGCCCTGGGTCTCCGCTTGGTCCAGGCAGACCCGTCTTGCCAGGAGAACCTCTCTGACCTTTGGAGCCAGGCGATCCTCTTGAACCTTTCCCTCCTTTTTCTCCTGGTGGCCCAGCTGGCCCAGGTGGGCCCTTTTCACCTGCAGGTCCTGGTGGTCCGGGCTCTCCTTTCTCTCCTTTTTGTCCTTTTAGGCCAGCGGGGCCAAGAGGACCTTGAGGGCCTCTGTCACCTTTAGGTCCTCTTGGACCAGGAGGGCCTGAAACAATGTAAGCATGCAAAGTGGGGATATGAACAGAAACCAAAACAAAGAGCCCATGTGGGGTCTTTGTTTAATATATCTCAGACCAGCAACACTGGATATTCAGCACTGTGAAAACCAGGCTAACAGCTACTTCGAGCAGTGCTTGTAAAAATATGTTTGCTTCTCAGGCACTATATACCGTTGCTCTTTCCTCAGCCCCCATGAAATACAGGATACAGAAGAAAATAATCTGATGCACCTTGTCCTGTGAACTGGACAGTGACACCATGCCTCAGGTGACCAGCCGAGGTGCCAGTCCCTGCAAGACACACTCCATGCTGCTGATGCACACTGTCCTGGGTGTTGATGCTCCCGTTCCCTCACTCTGCTATGCTCCCTTTTCCTTCTAGCCCCATCTCTCTGCTTTTAGACTACAGGACTCTTTCTCCTGCAATGACCCCGTTTGTTGCTCTGTCAATAATGGGTTGTCAAAAAGAGACAAAACAATGGATAGTGAGCAATAGGGCAACTGTGGGAAAGACCAGAAGTACTAGTTGCTAACTGGCCGGCTATAACAGGAAAGAGAACAATACCCACAACAGGAGACAGCAATATTGTGACAACAATAAACAAGAAAATAAATTTGGATTCTGATCGTGGATGAGCAAATGCCTTGCCAATACTCCCCCTCCCCATCCTGCATCATTTACATTCCTCCAGAGATAAATTCCTAACCTGGAGTCATTTAGGCCTGGCTGAAATGAGAAAGGTTAAGGTTGCTGACATATATCTTGGCTCTATATCAACCTTAGTTTATTTGGAGCAATGTATTTATATTTGTGATTAGAGTTTTAGGCCTGACTGGTTCACAGCAGGTTGGAAATATGAGCATTCTTTTCATTTGGGATAATACTTGGCTGGGATAAACCTCCTAAACTTGATGCTATTTATTTCTGGAGAAAATAAAATATCCCGGGATTAAAAACTAAGCAAAGTAGGATGTTTTCTGGCAGACTAACAACTGGCTTAAAGTGAAATAGCAACTTGTTTTTCAGTAAGGGTGGACCTTTCTGGGAATAGTCCAACGTATATTTTTTAGCCATTTCCTCCTTAGCAGGGATTGGTTTCTTGAGGTTCCACACCTTCACTAGCTTATTTTAGAAACTAAATCAAAAGCAGAACCAGTCAGTCAGTCACTCAGAATAAAATTTGCTAAGTCAGAACCTTCTTTCATAACATCCCCATTCTAGGTATGCAGAGAAGGCATAGCAAAAATAGTAAGGAACATCCAAGCTACATTTACATTTCCAAAGTTTAGGATTAGATAATGGAAAACTCTGTACCGGCATGCGCTAACTAACTTCCACAGAACAAAAGAAGTAATGCAAGCAGGCATTCAGCATAGACCATTATGGGCATCATTAGAGATGCTGCATACCTTGTAGGATAGTGAAGTTCTTGATGAGCTGGCCATGTTTGGAATCTACCAGCTTCATTTCTTCCATGATTACTGACAAATTGGCAACTTCAACATCTAACCTTGACCTCATCAAATCCTGTTGCACCTTGAGAGATGCAGAGTCTAAGCGAATATTGGCTAGTGTGCTGTTCATAAAAATCAGCTCATCTGAATGTTTACTTAAGGTGTCCGTACAAGTTGTCCTGACCTCATTGAGATTGCTAGTCAGTGTCCGTAGATGATGAGCAGTGTAGCTGATGTTGCTGATGATATTGACTATATCGGTTTCAAAGACTTGGAACCTCTCTTCTAGCTGGTTGAATTTGGCAGAAGTTCTGTTTTCATATTCTTTATGCTGTTCTTGGAGATCCTTTAGATTTTGTTCATTGGCTTGGGCAATTGTGGTGATATTCTCCATTTGCCCACTGAAGGAGCTGAGCTGATTGTTCATGTCTTCAAGTGTATCATTGTTAGCTTTTGCCAATGCTGAGTTGTTGGCAGCCAAAGTCTGCAAGTTTTGTACTTTCTCCTTAAGCCAGTCAGTGTCCTTCCGGGCTTGAAGGACAACCTGCTGCAGGTTTTGAAAGTCATTCTTGATTCTTAAAATAGCTAAGCTTGTATCTTCCATTGACTTCTGCAGGACACTGATAAGATTTCTTTGCTGTATTTGTGTCAGGTTTAAGTTGTTCAGGTTCATGATGACCACGTTATGAGAATGCACTTGGTTTTGCAAGTTTGTTTGAATATTACTTGTGTCTTGTTGAAGATTGTTGATATAGCCAGTATATGCCTGAAGAGTCTTATTGACACTGATGATCATGAAAGAGTTACTATCTAAGGCACTTCTCATTTGGCTCTGTCTATCATCTAATACATTTCCAGACTCTTGCAGCTTCTCCAGTGTATCTTTGTTTCTGGTAGTTTTCTCTGCAATGTCATGAAGCTGCTGACGAAGAGCCAGTATGTCAGATCTGAAGCTAGACAGTTCAGTGTTAGTATTCATGGCTTTTTGTCCAGCTTGGTCGTCTGTTGTACAGAAAAAAAAATTGAAAGGCTTTAGGATGATTTTTTTAAACCACAGTATAAAAAAGCATGGTCCATTTTAAATATAGTCAAAAAGTTCTGTCAAAAAAACTTCTATGCTATCTATTCTAGAAAAGAAAAACCGCTAAGGAAAGTTCTGACACTAGACAGAGAAAAAATCAGAGACGAAGACCTTCTGTCTTGTTGAGGAGGACAAAATGGTGATTCTGTTGTCATATACAGGAAAATCTGCCGTTAGAAACTGATGAATATACTCAGTCAAGTAGTGCTTGTATTCTCAGTGAAAACTGAATTGTAAGCAGAATTCAAAATATTAAAGAGGTATCAGTAAGTTATGTTTTGAAGTTACAACTGGCTATTGCTAAAAGCTCAGAGGTAAATTTTAGCTATTCATATTTTCTTCCTCCTTTTTTTGGCAGGTGGAATGTCTTCACTGTGATTTAGTACATATTGTTTTAATTTTTTTAAATCTTGTGTTTAGTTTTAAAAAGGTTCTATTACCTGTTTTAAAACAATCTGGCTTAGAGACAAAAGCTTTGCCAGCAGGCTAGTCCATATATGACAGGATATGATGTATTTCTGTTTCTCTCTCTAACATACTACTATTGCTTTTAATGTCATTTATTTTGCTATTATTGTTTCCTCATGTTCTGAGTTTCAGGAAGGCAAAACCTTTAATCTTAGAGGAACATCTCCGCTCTTGCTTACACTGCTCTACAGTATACTTCTGAGAGCTTGCCTGAGTGTGATTAAGCTTTTGAGGCTGCACAGCCTCATAGGACATAGAAATGTCCTATGGACATTTCTATGTCCTCACAGGACATAGAAACCAAGGAAATAAGCAGTCAACACTCACTCTCAGGGAAGATTCCCTTTCTTGACCTCAATCACTTCCCTCTCCTACACACGGTCCATATATTTTTGGCCTCATCTAAGTATAATAGCTATATTTATGAATTATGCAGTCTGAAGTCCATCAATTCTGATGACTCCAAGAGAGGGCAGAATGGCTTTCATAAACTACAGTGAATTACAGCTGTGTATGGAGCTTTCTTCCAGGGTATCTGAATGAGGCATGACGGCGACCATCAAATAGTGGCTTGTGAGACTTCAGTCTGAAGTGTTTATGTAGTCTTTCGTGAATGGACATCTTCCCAAGCACAGTTCCTCTCCCTGCCACTTGCCTTACTCCAGAATCTTCTCGGCTCAGACTCTGTTTACCTCTCGGTTATAGCTCAAATTATATTATGTTCCTCACACAGCTCTGACGACTGCCAGGTCCACATACAGCTAATCCCTGAAGGCCTGTCTTTCATTCACCACATGCTGTTACCCTTCTGGCCCTACAGCAGTTCTCTTACCTTTATGCCTCCCACACACATTGCCTCATAACGTTATTAACTTCCTCCATGGCACTTCCTCCACTTAAATGGGAACTGATGGTGCTGAGCATCTCACATCCATCCAGCAGCGTGCAAAAATGTGTGGGTTTGAATGACTCAAGGGTGCTCCAAGTTGTGAAAATTTAATCAGCATAATATAATAACCCAAATATAACCCAAAAGGTTGCATGTGCTTTCAAATGTAACATTTGCTTCTGTATATGTATCAGTAAAATACGTGCCACTGAATTACTCCATGTCCTTGAACTAAATGCAGTGTGAAAATACTTCAGAATCCAGCTATTTTTTTGAGGGGAAAAAGTTGTAAAAATGTATGATCAAGCTGCAAGCAAGTAAGTTTTCCTAGAAATGTACGTCTCAATATGTGGTTTATGAAGCTAAACAAAATTTATTTCAAGAAGCACATGCATGTATGTGCATATTAATATTTATCTAAGAACTAATTATATAAATTGTAAGTCTATGTATATATAAATTGATAATAAACAACTCTGGTTCCTTTCCAGACAAGGAACAAAGGTACAAATGTACACTTAGTAAGTAGAAGCCTTATCTATGATCTTTTTCCATCTTCCTGCAAATTGAGAATTGTGATAGCACTTGCGAGACGTGAACTCATAACAACTTTGTGTCCGGTATTGCCTGAGATAATTAAGAAACATTTTATGGAAGTAATCAACTTGCCTCAGGCATAAAAGTTTTGAACAGATGATTATTTGTGCATCCCTTAAAATGGCCTTCAGTTTTGAATCTTAATTGCTAAAACAGCATCAGGATGACTGGGTGACAGACTTTCATTTTATGCAGAATCTCTTGTGCTGTGGAACAGCTTCTGCTATGTTTTACATCTCTGCCTCACAGAAGACTCTCTCCCGAGGGCAATCTTTAAGTGTCTGTTTATTTTAATATAAATGATTTCAGAGTGACTTCAGTGGGAACTGTAAATACTGAAGTATGCTTAAAATGCTGTCCTAAGTAGAGGTGATCTTAACTATTTTTAAGTGCTTTCCCAAGCACTTGAGAAATTGGAATAGAAGTGCTGTATCTTGTCATAGCCAGAGATTTTTCAGACAAATTTCCTGCCGCTATCTGCCAGGAGAACACCCAAAGCCATAATACAAAGGGGCTTTGCTTGTGTGTAGATTACCTAATTTCTTCAGACCACTCTCCACCTCTGTGAGCTTTTCTGTATATCTTCTGTGGGATGTTTCCAGGCCACCTGTCACATTGTCCATTTTTTCTACAACTAGGGGAAAGAGAACAGTATGTTACAGAAAGAAGGAAAGTGAAATTATGAAAAAAGTCTAGTAAACAATAAAGCAAACCAAAAAACCAACACTACCATCAAACAAGAAAAAGAAACCACCTTGAAATTGCCTTGTTTGTCACTACGCTCTGCTATTGCTCTGTGACATGTTGGAAGGATGAGCTCCTCTCTGCTGGTGGGACCCAGAATTCCTCCAGTTCTTCAGTCTGCCAACTGTCCCCAAACATTTCTTTGCTTATGAGCAATCTCTCTCCTGAGTGAGGAAATCCCTTTTTGCGGGTTTTCCTCATGAACCAAGTCTTTTTCTTTTAATAGTATTTCCATGCTCCAAGCACAGTGCTGTGTGGCAAAGGCAGATTGATTGCTAAAGGTTCAGACGTATGAGAGAAGACTTCCTTTTATTTTGATATGAGCCATTTCTCCTTAAAATGAACATTTTTTTCCCTATGCCTTTTAATCATTAAAAATTGCCACCTGGCTAACAAACTTTGGTCTGAGATAGCACTTTGAAGATGCAATTACTAAATATTTTGGGGATCAGCTTTTAAACATCTTGATAATGGTACAGATCACTCAAAACGGTCTTGAAACCATTCTGCCTCATTAAGATTGAAAGGATGGTCATTCAGCAAGTGAAGATTTATGGCTGATGTGCTCTTTATTTTGTAATGTCTGAGTCATTTTCTTGTCACTGAGACAATCTGATTATTTGATGGAATTGATATGGAAACGGAAAAAGTGGAGCAACAAATAAAGAGCCTGGAGTGGCTTACAGTGATGAGAATCTGAAATGTTTACAAGGTTTTAGGCACCCTCCAGCTTCCACGCCAAACTTAGTCTAATGTGCTTTCACGTTCAAACCACAACCAGGGCAGAAATTTCTTCTCATCAGCAGATTATTTAGCCCTTTTGCTACACTGGGAGCAGAATGGATCTGCACCAACCCTGGGAGAGGCTACCTGAGTTATTGTGCCAGTTCCCCCTTTCAAAGAGAAGAAATAAGGCGTTTCCCATGTCTTGCGATAGTGAAGCCAATCCTGTAAACCTGTGTGGCGTAGGGGGTACAGCTAGCTCTTTCTGTCTGTGAGATAATCTGCAGCTAGGAAATAGCCTCATAGAAGTTGTTGCTACGTAAAGATTTGTTTTGTTACAAGAAGTGGAAATCTAGAGGATCTTTTGCTGCTTATGAGAAACCACAAGAATCCCAGAGCGTTAAAGCATAGTCCACGAAGTGCTCCTTCTTTATTAACTTTTGCCCTTCTTTTTCTGACTCTGGGTACCACAGTTACACAGCAGGCTTTCATTGCTTCCCCCAAACCAACAGGAGAAACAGCAGGCCAAGATTATCTTTGGTGCAACTGCACCGAGGTGAGTGGAGCTACGGCAGAGAAAAAGTTTTCAGAGGCCAGACACCTTTTGGTGAATTACCTGCCTGCTCCTTTCTACGCTGCTAACAAGCTAGTAAAACAGAGACTACTGTGTGCATAAAGATAGAGTCAGAGTGCATCTTTCTGTATTTGGGATGATGGCATATGGCTTGCTAAACACCACATCCAGCCTAAAATAATGGCTTTGCTTTTTCAGAGGGACCGTTGCTCAATACCTTCTGCTTTAGAAAGCACACCCCACCCCCAATATAGCACTAATGCTTCACTGGTTCTTCTGCCCATAAAAGTTATTTGTCAAAATGCTGTATGCCATTTTTCTTAAATGAAGCCAGTGTTGATTCTCTGTTTGTCCCTCTCAACTGTCTTGCCAGCTGCAGCCCAGATCAGCAAAGGTCTTTTAGTTGCTTCTCACACTCCACTGATGCATGCATACACCTATACATCACATGCAGTGTGCATGGGGACCATACTTGGCATTTCCTTCTGGCTAGCTCTAGGCGGCTCCTTGTTCAGTCTGTGGTGTTCTGCTTTGTTTCTGGGTAGTCACTGCGAAGGACATGGCTCACTGTCGGCATGTAGACAGGACCTCATGACAGCATCTGGATTTAAAAAGCAGGCCTATTCCAAGTGTTTCTGCTGGACTTGTGCCTTGACTAGCAATGTCACATCACCTATGGGTCTTGTTAATTCCGATTTAGTGCAATATTCACCTGTTTTCTCCAGTTATGCAATACACTTGAAGTTGGCAAATGAGTATATATTACCAATAATGAAAGGAAAATGTAGTTTCTTCCTTTTGCTGTTCAATCGAATGCCAGTTTGTACTTCAGATCTGCCTCTACTGGCAGTTAGATGAGATTGGATGCAATTAAAGATAAAACAATATATGGTATTTTGATTGCTAAAAGTAAAAAAAAAAACATTCCACACCAAAAAGACTGAAGCTAGTCTGTAGCTATGGACATTCTTTGTGTGGAACACCCCAAAAATTCATCAAAGCAGGACTTTAATTACAAGCCTTACTGGTATTATTGACAATTGGCCATGATATGTGGGTAAGACCATGCCTGGACTCTGCTCACTAATGAGCACTGTTAAAAAGTCTTTCAGTCCCCAGCAGTTTGCCTCCTACAGAAAGTAACAGCTTTTAATTCTAGTGTGTAACTGGATGTCAGACAGCAGCCCTGGATTGGGAGGGCTGACACGACACTTAGTGGGAAGATGCTGATTTAGAGAGGCTGGAAAGAGAAGGCTGTTTTCAAACACAGAAGGTATTGATTTTTGTCTATTTGACACTAAACTGGTGATGATTTACCCAGATTAACTGATGCAAAGTGCAGAATTAGCTATATCAGGCAAACCACTTCCTGTATTTTAATTCTGTTTCCCCTAAGCGGGCAAGTCAGTACTGTCGTGCGAAGTGTAGAGGAGAGAGGCCGGAGCCAAGTTCAAACCATGCAGCTCCAGCAGCAGAAACAGTAAAGGTCTCTGCAAATGTGAACTGCAGGGTTAGATCAAGGATTCCCTATGATGCAGTGATGCAGGCTAAGCTGAACTTTGTCATCCCGTAGACAAACCAAAGAATATATTTGCTTTATACAGGGGCAGGATCTTAGCCTCCGTGGTCAAACAAATGTTGGGCCTGGGGGACTTGATCTCATGCCCAAACTCTTTCCCCAAGCAAGTTGTAGCTTATTTATTTTCTTCCCTCTGCCCTGCGAGTGGAAAGGATGAAGTCTGGGGAGAACAAATAGAGAGCTGTGGCTAAAGTAAGTTTTGTTGCTCTTGCTGTCAAAAAGCGTCATATGGATGAATGTTCTATTATTGGGAATGCCTTTCCTTCTTCCCACCACCATCTCTGGATGGAGCCTTCAGTGGAAGGTGAGCATGTGGAGCACCCTCAGGATTGGAAGTCAACCTCTGGGAAGTGCCCCGGGCTTGAACAGCTGCTTCCCGTCTTCTCCAGAAACAGGCAAAGGCAAAACAGCCAGACCAGCTGTAACATCCCTTATGAAGATCGCTCTGCTCCTCCCAACAGTCTGCTGCTCTCAAAAATGAAAATTTGCCTTATTTTCTATTATGCCTATTGTCTATGCCTTAAGCTTGCTTTTGGATAGCTCCATCCTATTTCTCAGCTTGGTCAGATCTCTCTACATTACCATCTGACTTTCTGACAAGGTGACTGTGGAAAATATGGTAAAGACCCTCCAAAAGAAGCCAAACTTTCAAGTAGTTGCTGACTGGAACAGTAAGGACTGTCTGCATCTGAGCCACTATTTCAGAAGCAGGGACAAAATGTGCCATCTCACCAGGATGTGATGGCCCTAGGTAATGGCAGGCAAACTCTGTCTGGGAGACAGATAAAAGACGTAGAGGAAAGTCATGTTGGGCATTAGTCAAGAAACTTAAAAATAGGGACCTACCAGAGAATGAGTAGGCTAATCTGACACTGGCTGCTGCCAGTAAAATGATAACTTTGTATTTTGCATTTAATTTAAGAAAATATGCATAAAAAATTACAGATTGCTTTATTAATGTTTTAAACAATAACTTAGTATGTCTTCTTAAAGCAAACTAATAGTAAACTTGGCTTGTTATTCCTTCATGACCTTGATGTTTAATTCATGTTTTGGTGTCAGGTTTCTCCAGTCTACTATGTAATTTTTACCACCAGTTTGGACGTTTGTTCTATGTTGACTTTGCCTCCCATTGAGTTATTTTTTTGCCTACCATATTTAATCCACTGATTAGTAGTTTTAACATTTTAAATCACAAAGGATATCTAAATACCACGTAGGAAATGAAAGTTTTAAAAGTAGTTTGGGGCTTTATAAACAGAAGTGTGGGAGGCAAATTTAATGGAAACTTAGCTAAGAGACTGAAAGAATCCCTGATGCCAGCAGAATTCCTTCTTTCGGTGTAATATTGCAATAAAAAAGACAAGCCAAACTCTTATGCAGAGGGGAGAGTTCAAGAGCTCTATAAAATTTTATTTTGAGTTTTGTTCTTCCTTTAAGGCCTAATTCCTTCCCAATGATCAAAAATACTGCAGTAATTCCTTTGAATATGTACCACCAGCTGGGGTTTTGTCTAACTCATGTTTTCCCTGCAAATTAGTGCTCAGGCACTGTGGAGACGAAGCTCTTAAGCTGCAGGTAGAAAGGGCGAAAGTAATGCCTGATGTACAACCATTTGCTGTTTGGTGTTACGGAAGGGATACCTGGGATTAAAGAGGACTTTTCTCCAGCATATGTGTCTTTCCCTTGGCATTCAGGTGGAGCAGCCACCAAGTCCATGAGCGGCAGAGCAGTGCTAACCAAAATGTCTTAAGGTCTGTGAGGAAATGTGCATTATCCACCTTCCTATAATCGTTTTCCCTTTTTTTCTTTTTTTTTTTTTTTTTTTTTTTTTTTTCTGGGAGAGGAAATTCCTTTGTCCTCGCCCCAGATAGATGTGGCTTGGTACTGCTATGACAAAAAGACTAGTCCCTGGTCAGGCACCAATGACTACTTAGTACAAGAAGGAGGTTTAGAAATCAGAGTGAAGATGGGGCCTCAAAATGAGAGCAAAGTCTGGGGAAAAGATGGTGCTAGAGGCCCCCATAGAGAAAGAATCTTGAAAACTGTGGATTGAAACGAGGAAGAGAAACTCCTTGTCCCAAAGAGATCTTTTGGGCAGTTTCTGTATTGCTATTACTTCCTACACGCACATGAACAAACGTTTGGCAAGGCAAGATATAGAGCAATGGTCCCTCCAACTTCATATGCTGTTTCTGATGCCAAATGAGGTCTGTCTTCCAGTGAGCCCCACAACTGATGGCCTTGTATAAATCTCTCTTGAGGAAAATTCTGCTAAATCCCAGGCATTTAGTGGCTGGGTTATAGCCCAGAAGGATCCCATCCTCATCTTCTGTAAGCAGATCTCTGCAGATTTATATCTCCAAAAGGCCTAAGTTTGTCCTCCCCTAGTCCATATAACCAAATGATCTTATCTTTATAGATCAAGAACAAGTTTTTGGATGCTGGAAAAGCTTTTTTTTCCTCAGAATCTGACTTTCAGAGACCAGAACAATGTCTGACCAGCTATATATGTATTGCATTTCTTTACACTCGATTTTAATTTGCCACATTCTGTCTGCTTTATCATGAAAAAGGAACACCTATGTGTTTCTAGCTGTCCTTCACATTCTTTCATATCCCTGGCTAAATCTTCCATCTAAACCAAGAAGTTTTAATTTTCTTCCCACTCAAAACTGTACCAAATCCTCTTAAATAAGTATTTATCCCTTTCTATTTCTACAATTTCCTTTTCTTTCACTGGCAACAGACCAGAGGTGATGTCAGCTCTGCTATGAGTGCAGCTGTTGGAGGCACAGGACACACTGCATGCTAATCACATGAATATTTACCCAACTTCTTGGAGGGGTTTTGAAGCTACTCTCAGAGCCATACTCAAGCAGCTAGTTTAAAGCTAGCTTGGTTTTCTCCGCAACATGCTGCAATGTCCTGTTATAATACTCACAATGATGTTATCCACTTTCTTTTCCTTACCAGAAACTCAGGTTTTACTCATTTAACTTATTATAGCTGTGACTACACCTCAAGCAGACATTTACATCAAAACATTCATAAGAATACCTAAGTGGCTACAGTTAATTAGTGCTGAAGACCTATGGGAATTTTAAGCTGTGCTTTCCAATGTGCCCTACCCATGACTTGCACAAATGAAATTTTCTCCATTACGGGTTCGCCCAACTACCAGAACCTTTGAAATTACTGTCAAAAGCGTCTAAGCGTCTTTGTTCATCAAAATAACTGTAGATAACCCAATACATTGGCACCTCCTGAGTCAATCTTTCTTCCAGGTATTTCAAAGTAATACTGATCCTATATTTTGTTCCTGTGATAAATATTATTTAGTAAGACTATTCCTGACTCTCCCATTAAGAAGGACATTTATTCTGGAAAGGTGCAATGCACGTTAAAGAGCTCAGTGAAATCAAGGTATAGTACATGTTATAGAGCTTTGATTCTTCCAGTTAGTACTCCTTCATGGTGGAAGAATGATCATTTTGTTCTAACTTTTTTCTTTTCTTTCAAGTGTCTAATTTAGTTTCAAAACTTCCTAATTGTTTGAAAGTGAAAATCTAAGGTTGTAGTTTGTTGTTATATGTGTACAAAAAGCCACTGTTTTCAAGGTATTGATATTTAAGGTGAAATGTGATAAATTGCCTGTCTATCTAATATGTGAAAATGTGCTTGGATGCTTGGTTGAAAGTGAAATGTTGGGCTTGAAGCATACATACCTTTGTATCCCAGAATGGCTACTGTGATTGTTAACAGGGCACATAAAATATATAATAAGATGATGGAAAGCTTCAGTGCCCAGTTATTTTTACATTTGGTGCATTGAGTCCCCTCCTGAATACCTGCAAAAGAAGATTTTAAGAATTTTAAAACAACGGCAAAGAACACATTGCTGGTTTTATCTCCCCATTTCCTCTCCTCCATTTTCTAAAGAACAAATTATTTATGTGAGCAGGTGATATCTGGGTGCCTATTTGCCTATTCTGCCAGGATAGCCTCTACAGTGGTTAAAGCATCAGCTTAGTGATACAATCACTTTGAGATTTTAGCATGTGGAAGAGAGCAGGTTCTGCATCACTGGAAAACCCGTGGCTTTCCTTAGAGACAGGACTATTTTCTGATTGTGCTAACAAGACTATGGTGAGCTTTGGAAGTCAAATGTTTATTAGCATCCTCTTTGTTAGGCATCACACCGCAGCAGCTCGCTCTTAGTCTCCCTACAGGGGGAATAGGAGACAGTAAATGCTCCAGCAGAAGGACAATACAGAAACAAAACAGCACTGTGAAAACCTGGTAGGAGTACCGGTCCTGCTTTGCAATCATTACCACGAATGGTTACCATGTGAAGACTTTCTTTCCATAATGAGAGAGATTTTTTTTCTTATTTTTGGGGGGTTTGGAGAATACTGTTTCCACAGAAAAGAAGGGGTGCTATACTGGTAAAGCTAATGGTACATCTATACCAACAGAAATAGGCTGGTGAATTTCCCCTTGTGGACAAGTTTAAGAAGAAGGGCCTCAAGTTGATGAGAGAAAACAGGTCTTTACTATTTTGTATTTGAGCTTTTTGCAGAATGGTTTGGTATCACTGAGTCTATTAGGAAAGCAATATTCCTTTTCTCACTACGTGCCCCTTGGGAACAGCTCAACAATGTTGGAAGCATTGATTAAGTTACCAAGAAATTAATCGGAAACACAAACGCGCCAAAATGTGAAAACTGGACCACTGTGCTGGAATGAATGGGTGGGATTTATCCCTCCTGCCGATATGCAGGCCAGGATTAATGTAGCTTTCTGTGTCTGTCAGAAAATGCATTTCTTTGATATTTTACTTTATTTGTGTACTATTAGGGGAGTCCCACAGGAAAGCTTTAAGCTCTAATAAATTCTATGTACCAGATTACTTAACTAATCAAAACTTGCTCCCTTGCTTTTTATGAGTAACTTATATTTCCCCTGAGGCCTAACCCACAGCTGATTTTACTTTTCCCAACTCATGACCTTCTGCAGAGCTTTTTCATTTTTTAAGAGAAAAGCATGGGCCACTTCCCCTGGGTTCACAGAGGACGGGTGACCGACATATCAACTTATGTCAACTGTATTTCTCTCTCAAAGAACCGCATTTTGCAGTGAGATCCTTAAGCCCAGGGTAGTTAAAGGAGGGATTGCCATATTGGAGCAACTCAGGGAAAGGATTTATACAAAGTTTATTTGACAAGGCATTTTTTTCAATTCCCTCTGCACATATACTAGCTGTGGATGAGGCAGAAGTGCATCTCTCACAGGTCAGACCACTTTCCACATTATGTCATCTCATTTTTTTTCTGAAGTTTTCAGCTATGACATCACGTTCTGCTGATGAAAGTGATGTCATAGATTTGGTTTCCTTGGGGTTTAGGCATAATATCAGTCGGGAACATCCAGTTCTTTTTTCAGGAACAGGAACATTTGGGGAAAATGAGACAAACACTTGTAAGCATAGACCCGAGAACAGAAACTCCAGAGGGAAGAGGTTTCTCTCCTGCCTATGCAGGTGGGAGGGAAAGGAGCTGGCACAGAGATGAGCAGTTGCATAGCCCATTTATTGGTGACTTGAATTTGGAAGGCTGATACCTGCTACACCACAAAAGAAAAAGTGAAGAATCCACAATTCAATAGCTAAGTCTGCTTATGGATCCTGATGCATGGGCTGGTTTTCTTTGGTTGACAGTCTCAAGAAGTTTGCTAGAGGGGAAGCTCTGCTTGCTGAAAAAGCTGGAGAGGGAAAGTGCAGTTTTCTAAGGTTTTGCAGTAGGTATTCAGAGACTGAAATCATATCACAGGGGGAACTCATGGTATCTAGAGCACCATTTTGCTGCTCTTAGCTGGTACTAGCAGGTTCACTGAGCCCCTGTGTGCTGAATGCAAGGTTCCTCTGCCAAAGGGTTTAAAATTCGGATTCCGATCATGTAAGTCTTTGAACATCCCACATATCAAAAAACCTGAGAAGCCTGGGGCACAAAGCACATCACATTCACCTTCTAAATACACAGATAACAGAAAGCTTGATCTTATTTTAATGTTAATGGAAGCAGCGCCAGATCCATAACTGGGAAGACTGATAGACTGCAGAGATACAAAGCACAGAGAAAGGCAGAAATTAAAACAAAACCTTTGACAGCAACTGCACATAGAAAAGTTTCGCTTGATTATAGTCTCATATTAAGATTACTCATTTTATGACATGACCTGCTTTCTGTCACCATACTCCGGCTTCCTGTGTAGTGTAATGAGCTGAAACTTCGCTGATGTCACTGGATGTGCTGCAGTTCAGCATCCAGCATCATGTACATTCCAGTGCTTCATAAGGATCTTGTTTCACTTGCCTCAGTCCTCTCTATCACTGGTTCAATAAAACAGCACTTTGGCTTTTCGGAACTTTTACTTTCAGCCTATTTCAAACTGACATCAGAACCGCACCCCAACAAAAGCCAGACCTTTCTATCCTTTAACAGTCCACTGCTGTTGGTATCAATAACATAAACACAGCGTACTAAAGCGATCATACAGGCAGGAGTGATTCCATTAACTAAGCTGAGCTGGAACTGTGTATTGCATTGCCTGCTGGTGCTCTCTGCCTGTCAGCTTAAAACTGCATCTGACTGCCATCGAATCCCCGCTACCCTCATCTAACATGCCCCAGGTCCAGGGCTGGAGTAAAAACCCAGGGAGCTCTAACAGGCTCCTTTGTTTTCCTTTGCCTACAGATGGACACAATAAAAGCTTTTCAGAGGTATTACATTTACTCTTTATTGCAAATATGGCTGACTTTCTAGTTTACTAAACATATACAAATTACTAAAGATTACTAAAGAGATACCTTGAAGAAAAAATTTGGAAGACTCATTCTGATGTCTTTCTGTGCAGTTAAATAATCCAGGCTATGAGCAAAGGTAAAAGCCAGGAACACAGTCCTCTCTGTATAGGGATGAATTACAGCGTAACCAGGGCTCCACAACCTCCCCAAGCACAGAGTGGGGCTTCAGCTTGCCCTGTTGCTCTTCCCCGCTACCCTGATTAAGGACCAAGCCCAAATAAGATTGTTTTGATACAGGAGATGCATTTCGTCTATGCTGTGAGGACACTGGATTTTATTGAAGGGTTGCTCTGAAAAGACGTGATAGCCAAAACATGAAGCAACAACAGATGGGAGATGATTTCAAATGTTCACTGTGATTACAGAAAACCCAGCAGGTTGGCATAAAATTACACAGGTTTATCATAAACCTGGCACTCAAGACTTGGAAGCAGCCATGCTTGGGCTTTAATTTGACAAAAGTTCCCCAATTTTAGGCACTCGACTGCTTGCTTTCATGGCTTACACAAAATGCAGCGTTCTTCCAGGAGATGTGTAACCTCTCATCTGGAAAGCTGTAGAGTAAATGTACCGGGAAAGACCCTACACACGCATGCCATTGACAGAACATAGGTAAAACCTGCAAAAGGGGGTTCTTGGCTGAAGCCAACTCTTCTCCGTTTGTTGTTGTTGCTCCCAGTGCAGCACACTCCTCTCTGTGTCCTGTACACATGTTTTCAATGTTGGCCTGCTCCCAGACATTTGTCACTCACTTCCAAACCCAGGGAGCCAGGGTCACTTCCGCATGATGTGCATTTCTCACTGCTGATTCGATCAACGTTTAATAAATATCAGATGGGACACAATGTGCCTCGTTTCGCTGGACACATGCTTTTTTCCATTCCTTTCCCCGACTTATTTTAATAAGAGCTCTGGTTTTTCTATCTCACTGTTGGGAAGACATCTGGCCAAACAGACAGCAACCTAGTACAAAGGGATCCTGCTGGCTCACATGCTTTGGGGACCCCCTTCTCTGCAAACCAAGATGGTCACAAAAAAATATGCAAGTGAGACATCCCCCTGTTACCAGGCTTTGTAGTATTTGTTTTTATAGCATTGCATTCCAGTGACTGAAGACTTTGTTCTCAAGCAGGGGGTATACATCTGCAGATTCCTTTTGGGCTCCAGATAAGCAGAGGTTTTGCTGGAGGATGAGCTGGGTTTTTTGGTTGGTTTTTTGTTGTTGTTGTTGTTGTTATTTTTCCATGTTTCTTAATGGGAGACTAAGTATCTTTGCTCTTTGACATGGGGTAACCACCTTACAAAATGCCTGACTCCTCAACTATATTATGCTTCAGGAGCACATCTTTGAACACTTGAATATGATATGCACACACGTTTTTTTGCTGAATAATTCTTTTAGAAGTATTTGCCTCTGTGTCCTTTTCTTAGCCCTTGCTGCAGGATCTTAGGTGGCCTCATAATATTTCTGCTAGCAGATCAGTTTTGACAAAGATGCAAGGTTCGCTTTGTAACCCTGACAAAAATGTACTGATAAGATGATTGAAGAAATGTAGTGCAGGAAACGAAAGTACATACTTTAGTTAGGAGGGGTTTTCCACCGTGTGTTTCATTGAAAAGAGATAGCATCCCTTCAATTTCAGAAGGAAGACTGCAAGCCTAGTTTGCAGCCATCAAATGATAAGTTTCTCAAAGCTAATGTTTTCAAAACTGATGAGCAGTAGATCTAACAGTTATATTTAAAGGGACCTGAGCAAACTATGTACATCTAGTTCCAATCCCCCTGCCATGGGAAGGTATCCCTGCCGATGGCAGAGGGGTTGGAACTAGATGATCTTCAAGGTCCCCTCCAACCCAAACCATTCTATGATTCTATGATTCAACATGTAGGTAGGAATCAAATACTGAGAGGCACTTAACCATGCAGAATTGCAACAAGCTCCCAGTGGGTGCCTATCTCACTAGCAAAAGTAGATGATCCCATGAGGAACCCATCTCTAGGTTTAAATAACTAAATGCCTTGAAAACCCTGGCTGTAAGTGCTTGAATTCAGTCACCCAAGCGTAAAATGGTAGTTTTTTACTAATATGCATGACTAGCCATTAGGAAAGTAAGTCTGTCTCTTAGGACAGAGATGATTTTAAAATTCAGGTCTATAAGCATGTACATATATACATACATATATACACACATACATATTTATGTTCAGATATACATAAAATATATGTATGTATATGTTTTATACAGAGAAGCATTTGTACTGACACAAAAATAGCATATTACATTAGCACACGCAAATCAAAAGCAGACGCATCTTTGCCAGCAATAAACTTTGTATAGCTTTGAGATTTCTGGATCCATCCAGCCACAAAATTCAAAGTGAGATTTTTGTCTTCTCTTCTGTGTGGTGTTACAGGTTATTAATCTACCTTTCACAAAAACAGTTCCTGTGATCCTCCATGAATGGTTTTGTTGCAGTTAGCAAAACTGATGGTTCGACACCTCACTATGACTAACCTACCTGAGAAAGCAATCATTCTTTATAATGGTTATAAATAGCAAAAACTGAGACTGGTTTATGCTTTTTTAATTATTGTTTTGAGATAAATCACCTTCCTTCAGTTTAGAGTATGTTTTTACACTATAAAGGCTATAACTTGAGCTAGGTGTAAATAGACACCCTAAATTTTTCCTAGCTAATGTGTAAAGGTCCATTCCCACCCCCAAGTTACTGGATGGAAATTTATCATGAGGCTGCAGCCATAGGAAGCATAGCACGTACTGGGGCTCCTCCGCACAGCTGCCCCTCTAGCTGCTGCACGGTGTCCCAGCCCCTCTCCAGATCTGCGACTTAAATGCTGCTGGACAACCCCTCTTGGTAGGATAAGTGTGGCAAAAGAGCAGACATCATGGTTCTTGCGCTACTGGTCTGCAGGGGAGTGCCGAGCCCTTAGGTTGCAGTTATGAAGCACCTGGTTTGGGAGAGCCATGCTGCTGCCTTCATTCAAACTGAGCCATTCCTCACACTACAGCTCCCTCACATGTGCCAATCCATCCCCAGGGCTTGGTTGGGAAGAACTATCGACCAGGCAAACCAAGGCCCTTTCTTGTACATCTGTTGGGTTTGCATGGCTATGTTTTGGTAGCAGAGGGGCTACAGGGGTTGCTTCTGTGAGAAGCTACTAGAAGCTTCCCCCATGTCCAACAGAGCCAATGCCAGCCAGCTCCAAGACATACCCACTGCTAACCAAGGATGAGCCCATCAGCGATGGTGGTAGTGCCTCTGTGGGAACATATTTAAGAAGAGGAATAAAGTTGCACAAATGCAGCCAGAAAGAGAAGTGAGAATATGTGAGAGAAACCACTCTGCAGACACGAAGGTGAGTGAAGAAGGAAGGGGTGAAGGTGCTCAAGGCACCAGAGCAAAGGCTCCCCTGCAGCCCGTGGTGAAGACCATGGTGAGGCAGGCTGTCCCCCTGCAGCCAATGGAGGTTAATGGTGGAGCAGATATCCACCTGCAGCCCATGGAGGACTCCATGCCAGAGCAGGTGGATGCCTGAAAGAGGCTGTGGTCCCATGGAGAGCCCATGTTGGAGCAGGCTCCTGGCAGGACCTGGAACCCTGTGGAGAGAGGAACCCACACTGGAGCAGGTTTGCTGGCAGGACTTGTGACCCCGTGGGGGACTCCCACTGGAGCAGTCTGTTCCTGAAGGACTGCATGCTGTGGAAAGGACCCATGCTGGAGCAGTTTGTGAAGAACTGTAGCCCGTGGGAAGGACTCATGTTGGCAAAGTTCGTGGAGAACTGTCTCCCATGGGAGGGACCCCATGCTGGAGCAGGGGAAAGGTGAGGAGTCCTGCCCCTGAGGAGGAAGGACCAGCAGAGACAAGTGTAATGAACTGACCACAACGTGCATTCCCCATCCCCCTGTGCCGATCAGGGGAAGGAGGTAGAGAAAATTGGGAGTGAAGTTAAGCCCAGGAAGAAGGGAGGGGTGGGGAGAAGGTGTTTTAAGATTCAGTTTTTATTTCTCATTGCCCTACTCTGATTTGATTGGCAATAAATTAAATTAATTTCCCCGAGTCAAGTCTGTGTTGCCCATGACAGTAACTGGTGAGTGATCTCTCCCTGTCCTTATCTTGACCCATGAGCCTTTTGTTATATTTTCTCTCCCCTGTCCAGTTGAGGAGGGGAGTGATAGAGCGGCTTTGGTGGGCACCTGGCGTCCAGCCAGGGTCAACCCACCACAGGAACATCATAAACAGGGGTGATACTACCGAATTGTGTCCGCTGTCTGTTTCACTCCTCACTCAGCCTCTTGCCATGATTTCCTCTCCGCTTGGCCCTGAGGGGGCAAGTGAGTGCCAGCCTTCCTCCCACATCCACAGCCTCTGCAAACCCTGTCTCCACAATGGCAACGGTCCTGGTCACCCAGGTGGTGGAGTGCTGGCTTGTGGGCAGGTGGATTGCGACAGCCTGCTTAACTTCATTCTCAGATTTTTACAATGCCATTGGAAAAAATATTTAGCACAAAAATGCTGTCATTTGTTCCAGAATTTACTAGTTTTGCTTCTGGTTTTGTAATCAAATAGCGATTAATGCAAGCTATGCCTGTTTTGAAAAGGGTTCTAGTTATTTACTAGGAAGCAATTAAAGCAGCAAAGTTTGAAATCTAAGCAGTGGGTATGGACTCATCTAACTTGTGCCAGTTTTCCTATGCCAGGTGGAAAATCATGAAACATGGCAGCAAGACAGTGGCTGAAACAGCCACTCTGTATTTAAAGTAAACACTGCAAGACACAGAGCCTCTTTCTTCATAAATTAATAAATAAATGGCCCAACCCCAAACCACTCCATCCTCACAGGTTTCTACAGTGTCCTGCATAACCCGGTCGCCCTGTTACATAGCGGACAGCTTGCATGAGGAACCTCTGGAGAGGCAAAAACATACCTCAAAAGCCTGTTCTGAGAATTTTTGCCTCAAAAGAGCTGTGCAACTCCTGCTGGGGCCAGTAGTGGCAGTGCCCGTGATTTTACTCTGAGCTTCGCACTGTGGGACTTCTTTCCCACCCTGGTGCCCCTTTCTTGCAGCTACATCATGATGAGAGACTTTCAGCTTGCATTTTAGAACAGCACATGCCCAGACTGTTAAAAAAAAAGAACTGGGAGGAGGAGGCGTTCCTTAGGGCTGAAGGTCAGAAGACAATAGAATAATCCACCGTTGACTTTTTTTTTTCATAATCCTGCCCCTAAAGAGCCGCTGTCACCACTGAGGGGGCAATGCTGGGGCTGGAGCCAGCAGGGCTCACTATGTCCCTCGTCTCCTGAAACTGGAGGCAGACGCGAGGTGGGCACTTTTTCCTAAGAGCCCAGGGTACTTCAGTGGAAATGGGGGTTTTTCTTCTCTGGGACACCTTGGAAAAACCCTACCCTTGATGATCGTAGGTTGCAGCGTGAAGCAGGAGAGACCAGGAAAATTCTCCTCCACCAGACTGAGTCTGTCGGAGGCAGCGGCCACTTCTCGTAAATCCAAATCCCACATCTGACATAATAAAGAGCCTCAGAGGGCCAACACTGTTATCTCTGGAAAGCTTTCAGCCTAAGAAATACTTTATTCTATGCAATGTACACAAACCCTTTCATTAAAGGAGGGGAGAACCCTCATTTTCAGCCTGACCATCATCTCTCACTTATTTATATAACCCAGCCAGCATTTTCTCTCTGGCTTTGTTCTTCTTCACAGTAGACCAGAGATTCACAATGAATTGTCAGGAATCCTAATTATACACTTCAACAACCATCACCATTTAATTATATAGCATTACCAAACAATGGCCTACTGTGATTAAACACTAAATATCTTAATTGAAAGGATACAAAAAGCCCAACCACAACACAGGCTAAGCAAAGACTGCTGAGCATCTGAACTGTACGTTAGGCAAATATTATGAGCAGAACTGAAGGAGCAGCATGGTAAATTTTAAGAAAAAAATCATGGATTTGCAACAGTTTAAGGTCCAGCCGTAGCAATGCGGTAAGAATATCACACCACCAGAGGGTTCAACATCCCATAGACTATTAGATTTAAATACACGTCTAGAGCTTAACTCAAACCAGAACAAAAACCAGCAAGTGATGGTGCTTTTAAATAACTGTCTGGAACAAGAGAGATATGTCTGTCCTCAGTTACTGAAAATAAAGCAAGGGATCTCTCAGTGCACGTCTCTGGAACTAAACCCAAAAATCTAATTAGGATGCTCAGAAGATGAGAGAAAAACTAGAACAGTTAAAGGAAAATAAAAATCATATATGAAATTGAAGACCTGTTCAATGACAGGCAAGACTGCCATGATACATCACAGTAAAGAGCCTCTCGCAAACTGTATCCCAATCGAGAGGAATTTAGACTTACTCACAAGAAGATATATTAGCCAGATATATGGGGAGATCAAAGCCAGATCTTTAGTTTGTGCAACAGACCCCTAAGACAACCTGAGGATATTCCATCCAATGACTTAATTAAAACTAGACCGAACAAAGCATTAACAAAATCACAGAAGGGATCCCTCCTTCAGAGTTACGGCATTTGGCCGGATGGCAAAGTAATGCCATTTCCAAGTCCATGCCCTCCATTTTAAAATAAACAAGCTTTATAATGAAACATAGCTCCTAAATAAGATGGTATAATTCGATGATTAATGTACATGATTTTTAGTCTTAATTGAAATTACATTCAATTGAAAGGAGGAAAAAAGGTAACACACTCAAAGTGTGTATTTCCCCTAAAATTCTCTATTTTTACAACACAGATTTAGGTGTTAGTGACCATAGTAATGGTGTTACATCAACTGGTAGGTAGAAAAAAAAAAAGCTCTGCGCCTTGTGGCTTTTGAGATACATTTTGTTAAGAGGGCAACATGATCTTGTCTGGGGCTGAGTGTGGTAGTTGCCGATACTGTCAGCAGTGACACTTCTACTGCAGAGCGACTCACCGGGGACATGGTGAAGTAGTCCAGAGCCACTCTCTTCAGGGGAAAGTTTCACCTTCAGTTTTACTAACTTATTCTGGAACAAAGCTAAAAACATTGGATCACTGGTTTACAAACCAAAGAAAATCTCGCCCTTGCCAGATGAAGACTCCAGCCATGCACAACGAGGCAACATTTTGTATTCGCTGATGCTGCCACAAATGCTATTCCAGCTATCTACAGAAACAAATTTTTTTTTTGTGCCTGCACAGGTCTAACAGGAACACTCAGAGACCAT
The DNA here is from genome assembly GCF_965231255.1 of Vanellus vanellus. NCBI lineage: Eukaryota > Metazoa > Chordata > Aves > Charadriiformes > Charadriidae > Vanellus > Vanellus vanellus. The sequence goes on along the minus strand of NC_138906.1, from coordinate 117,807,121 downwards.
CTGTTCTGTGGACATTTCCATGCAGGTACAGATGTGCACATCTAACATGGTTGAAGCAGGTTTTTCGTTTAAGGGTATTATAAAGTCCCATGTGTCTCTGTACAGTGTACTTTTAAACTCTTGTAACTCATATGAATCTACCCCAATTTTCACTAGGTAGTCAGAAGCACGCTGTATGCCCTTCTTGTTCATTTATTGTTTTTTTTTTTTTTCTCTCCTCCACTACATGGTGGAGTGGAACAAAGTAAAGTTTCAACCATATTTGATGGCATAAAAACTGTATTTCTCTTCTTCCGTTAAGGAAAAATACAAAGCTGCTTTTGATGAGGTTTTCAGCAGGAAAAAATAATTGCCTGCAGGCTATGAACAGGTATGCCCAACTTCATGCAGAAAAGCAAAAGTCTGAGGAAGTTACAAAGACTGTGATTTCTTAGCATTAAAAATACAGATGTATCTGTATCTACAGGCTTTATTACATTGTCCAGCTGGAATGCTGTGATGAAAAGATGACATTAACAGAACTGAAAAAGTTAGTCAATATTTGGTGCCTCAAATTAATATATAGACCTTTATCCACCATTTGCTGGACTTAGCGATAAGGCTTCTGTTGCCTTTTTTAGCAAGCATTCTAATATAAAAATTGCCTCTTTTCCAACTGAAAAGTATATCTGAGGATGTTACTTGGAATTTAAAAGACTTACATGCATGTAAAAGAAGAGGTGAAGTTGTTTCTGTTAGTGCCGGATACTTAAAAACAGGCACTTTATTTGGAACGTGACCATGTAAATGGTCTTACACCCAAAAAATGAAGAAGGCCATGAGGAAGAACACAGTAGGACCTCACTGAAAAAAAGTGAGGGCAGAAAACACAGCATGTCTACGGAAGCCCATTCTACTCATTTATTTAATTACGGCTGTGAATGCAAATTGTCACTTCTGACTGGCCTTGTCCATGATGATATCAAGAGTGCCTGGCTGAGGTACCATCATGGAACAGAGAAGAAAGGCTTCCTGCAGGCACTGCATCGAACGTAGCTTGTGGTCACAAATCCACAGGCTGTAAATTCACTCCTAATCTCCTGAGGCTACATGTTCAACTACAGGAGAGAAATTATGTCCAGGTATAAACACTGCTCCTCTGGAAATGTGCTGCCTTACTCCCCTCAGCCGAATCGAGACCACGGCTTTAAATCACCTCCAAAGGAGAGGGGCTGGCAGGGCTAGGATTTATTTCTCACCTCGCTGCCCTTCTAAAACCACTTTCTAAAGGTAGGGCTTTTTCTTAAGAAATATTGCAGGCTTGATGGCAGAGACAATAAATCCTGTTCCCATCCTCCAGCCTAACCAACCTCCCCCATCCCACCTCAGCCTCTGCTTCCTTTTCCTGAATATTATATTTTCAAAATAGATGTTTTCCCCTCTGAAGCTGGATTTCTAGGCTGAGAGGAAGAATTGTGACCCAGCACGGCTACCATCTTCCAGTTTTCTCATTTTGCTCTCCCCTTTTCCTTCTCTCCTGTCTTCTCTGTGTCCTGCAGTATCTCCATCTCCTGAGCTCTCCCCATACCCTGGCTCATACACAACTCACTCACGTCCAATTTCCTGGATAAAAAGCAGACTTAGAATGAATTCCTCAGGTAAGCAGAACGTTTTTCACACAGTTGTACCAATGTGCAATGGCTATACAATGTAAGCAGCAAACAGCCCTGTTAAATGGATTTTTTCCATCTAATAACATCATAATTTCTGTGATTTTTTGCTGCTTACTATTCACCTGTATCTAGAGAGGAAATTTTTATTCCATAAATTACTACAAGAAGTTTCCTTCACAGAGGTGGAAGTATGGTTGAGGAATGTAATTCATGTTTTCCCTCCTAATAAAGCAATACACAAATTTATACTGTCTTGATAAACACTGGAAACTGCTGAATTAAATCTGCTTGTTACAGGTGAGGAAAAGCAATGCAGAAGGGCATCCAAAGCACTGTAGTCCCAGACAAGATAAGCAACTAGCCAGGAGTACAACAAACACACTACCCATCGACATAGCACCTACCTGCTGCCTTCCTAATGGCAATACAATCATTGTGTTAAGTAGGTGAAAACTCTACTGCAACCACTGAAATAACAAAGTTGACAAAATGCATTAAAAGCATTAACCTACTAAATCTGTAGGGTCTACTTATGCCTTGTAACAACCTGCCATTCTTTAACATCACGGGAAATTTATGAGACCACTCCCTAACAAAGCATTGAACGTGTTGCTACAGTTACAACAATAATAGTAATAATAATATCTGCAACAATAATAATCTTCTTGAAACATATACCCCCTGCTGATTTTGCTAAAAATAATATCTATAATCCTTTGCCTGGTAGCTTATGAAATCATGTACAATCCTATATAATAAAAAAAACCAACAACAAATCTTAGCTTGTGTTTAAGTGAAAGCAATTCCAAGGTAACTGAAAACAATGTTTACTTCTTTGGAGGGCAACAGTTCAGGAAAAAAGGAAGAAGGGAACTGAGTGAACTCAGACAGCTGAGATGTGTAAAGTTTTTGATTTTGAAAACTTATTCTTCCTGAAGGTAGTGCCAAAGACTTTCAGAGTGCAAACCTAAATAACTGCCTTGTAACTTTTTCATTGGTTTCCAATGTTCTTTTAGACTTGTAAATTTATCATATCTTTAACTTTTTGAAGAATGTTGAAGTCCTCAAGTAATGTTTGCAATAATCAAGTTTCCCTATTTTGATATGACATACCCCTGAAAATACCAGAAAAATGGTCCTGTCTGTACTTATTGTAAAAGGTGACAAATGCTTAGGAGGTTAACAGAATTGCACACATTTGTGTCAAGCCTGAATTCGTTTTTTAATTCTTATTTTTTGCCAAATACCAAGATTTATTGGTCCTTGAAGCAATAAAATGACTGAAGCAAATCTGGGGTCAATATTTAACTTCAGGGTCAATACATCTTGCTTTTTCACTCTCAAAGAAGTCAATATCTGCTGTTATTTATGCCATACTCTGCAGCTGCTCTTTTGAACTCCAGCAGAGGAGAACATCACACCCTTGACCCACAGTCTTTCAACCTAAGTGTGGAGACATTATAATTTATTTGCTCTATGCAAGTGTCAAATGTTTTCAGCACTAAACTGCACTAAACGCTCTCGTATCTTATCACAGTTGCAGTTAGACGAGTGTAGCCTCTCTGCCTTCCACAGTGTTATGTGCAATTTATATCAGTGTAGGCGTATCACTCAACCAGGGAGCTGGAAAATGTCTTTTATTCCATGTCAAGCTAAAAGCACAGAACAGAAGAGCAGGTGAAGTGGCCAAAGTGGCAGCTCAGTGGAAACTTTGAATTAAAAGAATTAACACATAGCACTATAACTTATTTAAGTAAAATCCAATAAACTTCAAAATAACTCTTCCTTGTGTCTTCAGAGTCCACAGGCACTGAGTCCCTGTACTGCTCTAAGACTTATAAATAATAGGCTTAAAAATAATTTCCATGTATTAAGAGTAAAAATATTTTCTAAAAATGTCTGTTTCACAGCAGTTTTATTAGACTTAGAACACTTATTTCTTGGCTGGTTCCTTGTATGCCAAATTTCAGCCCAGGATGAATTTTTCCATGGCTGAACTATATACTCCTGAAAAGCAGAGTTGGAAATGTTGAAAGCCATAAACTATAGCTGAAGGCACGCACCACAAACAGGACCATGAAAAGCAGAGCTTTCAGTGTGAGCAGAACCTTCTTTTTTAATGAAACATGTATTTTGTTTGCTAAGCATACTTCAGACATCACCTCCTGGTACTCTGTCTGAATCTTACTCAAGCCTCCACAAGGAAGAAATGTTTGGACACATAGGATGTAGCCTTTTCACATAAGAGACTAGTGGTTTTCACTAGTTTGCATGCTCTTCTTGTTCTGTACCTCTGTCCTGATCCACAAGAAAAGTGGCATCTTGTTTGCTCATTTGAATGATGCATTACGCTATTTAAACACAGCTTAGACAAAACTTTCTTTAATGCTGTGAAACCAAAAACTTTCAAAAATGTTTTTAAGGTGAATGAATGGATTCAGCTCCTTCATATACTATTACATGAATACTATTTTTTACTGGCAAGATCAACGTCTGTACAATTTTAGATGTTGTTGCACAGTTGTGCACATGATACTAATGCAACCCTGAAATAGATTAAACTGCTTGATAAATGTACTGGTAGCTCTTTATTGAAAGATGAGGCAGGATAAGCCCAGTGAAAGTGTTACAGTCCTGTAGAAATAGTAAGGGTAGTATAGTTTGTTATGCAGGTTCTTCTCTCTTCCATTCCGTGTTTTGTCGAGAGCTTTGTTAAAGAAAAGTTAAAAGCACTTACGGAAATTTCCTCTAAGTGTTCTGCCAAGGTGCATGAGCAAACTCAGGTCAAATTTTTGCTGTACATGGACAGAAGCCAGAGGACAGAAGAGCACTTCATTTTTAATCATTATTTCATTAGTTACTAAACTGCTTAGCTGCTCCATAATATTTTGCACTGTCTGAAAATGGCATCCAGCTTTGTGGGAGATCCTTCCTTGGCCTCTCTCAGTCATGGACGCAAATTTTGTAAGGTTTCCAAAGGAACACAAAACTTAATGCGTAACTAATGTTGAGTACAGGGCAGCCATTCAAGTAAGCGGAATCACAGGATAAGTTGGGACCGCTTACAGAAAGTGAATGTCAACGTATCTAAGAGTATGGTGGGAACCAAACCCATAAACCCTGCATGCTGTGCTTGGAGAGCAGTGGCTCCAAAAAGGATAACAGGGGTGAGATGACAATAAAGCTACCAAAGAGTACATGTAAGAGCAAAAAGGGCAGATCCATTTTCCCATCTTGCTACCATAAGCTGTCAGTTGGAGAGGTCTTGGGCATTGCAGCACTGATGGGCACGCAGATTGACACAGGGATCCTGAAACCCCAGCCCACTGCTGTGGCTCTCCAGTCTTCTCATGCTGGAGACAGCACCAGGAACCTGGACAACCTTGGAGAGCAGATGAGAGCCAGGCTGGTCACGCAAAGGCCAAGAGAAAAGGTCTCCTGGGGCTGGTGAACAAGGGTAGCTCCTGGTGGGGTAAGAAGCTTCAAGGGCCACTGGCTGCAAGGTAGCGCATACAGGAGGGAGCTGCTATTGAGCTAACGATGCTCATGTCCATAGGGGGCAGGTTGCAAGTCTTACCAGGTGTTTCTTCCCCTATGAGTCTTATCAGGGGACTGGGGTTTACAGTGAGACACTTAAATTGAACCAAATGCTTTTCTTACTCAGAAGAAAACATTTTATTATTTTTTTTTTTTTTAAAAGAAGAACAGAAGACTTGGCTGCAGACCCTAGGAGCTTTAATGGAGCACTGGCACTAAAGGGCACCTTTATGAAGAGGCAGGAGTAACTTATGCCCCTGGCTACAAGTTGGAGGTAGAACAATGCCTTGTGGAAATGAAGCAAAAATTCAAGCAGTGGGGGTGATTACAACTGGAACAAATTACTATCACAGGGGATTCCCTGTGTTTTAATGTCTTTAGGTCAAGCCTGACTCCTCATTTAAAAGATATGCTTTAGCCAAAACCAAAGTCATTGGACTTCGTACAGGAGTAACTGGATATAATTGTATGGCCTATCATACACAAGAGGTCAGAGTAGTTAAGTGTGTTGGCTTTAATCCCTATGAATGGAAATAGGTGTGTCTCTGCGCTGGCCTGCTGCACAGAAAATATATGCCTTTAGGGGAAATTAATGGTGATGACAAGGCATCTTACTGCCCTGAGGGGGACGTGCCTTTTGGATCCAGCTGAGCTCAGAATTAAGCCAAGGAGTTAGCAGATAACCCTCCCAGATGTTTTATGGCACTGGCTGGGGACAGCAGATGATAAGGGTCAGTGTAGCTCTGTATGCTGGAACAAAGATTTTTTTTTCTTATACAGCATGTAGTAAGTCTGTTCAAAAAAACAAAATAGAGTGAAGCAAAATGAATAAAGTCTAGAGGCTAATTAAAAGCTTGTTTCTATTAATACAATGGAAGAAACTGCTCAGGGACAGTCCATTATGTTGAATCATGGCCCTGAAATACTGCCAGAAAATGCTAAAGAGCTTTGGTGACTTATCTTCAGTTCTGTTTGTTAAACACTGCTGCTGAGAAATTTCTCTGTTGCTTTCCCTGAGTGTGGGCAGTATGCTACCTGGCCATTCTCAGCCAGAGTCTCCTGTCATTTGGGTATCCATCTGGAGAGACAAGAACCAAGGCAAGTATATGTTTCTTACCTAGGGGTGAAAGGATATATTTCTCATCTTGGCCCTTTGGTTGTTTTTTTTTTTTTTTTTTTTTCCTTCTTTAAATAAACATACTGAATCAAAGTCCTAAAGAAGGTCTGAAGGACCTTCTTCAGAGCTACTCACCAAATTCTGGAGGTAAGCTCTTTTTGTCCAAGTGCAACTTTTTTCTTGAAGCATAGAGAAAGCACATGGAAAAGTATGAGGGAAGAACAATGTTTCAGTCAATTAATACAGATTGGGAAAAGATAATAGTACCAAACCTCACGTATCATGACTACACAAATCAACGAATGTTTGATGACAGTGCTAGTGACTACTAAAAGACACAGTATTGAAAGTAAAGATTTAGGACCAGGATGCGAAACAGGAACATTCCCTAGGACACTGGAAAGTGCTAACTTTGACAGGCTTGTAGAAGCTATTTAATGAAGTACTTTTTAAGATGGAGCTCACTTGTTTTTCATGGAAAACTACAGAGATCCAACTGAGTCCTACAGTCCCTCTTCTGAGCATACTTTCTGTTGTATTTGCACCTCTTACAGCAATAAAGTTAAATGATGTATTTCAGGATGATTTGATTACAACCAATGAAGTATAATGAATGATATAATAAATCAAATACTGGAAGATTGCTAGAAGTACTGGACAACTGTGCATGAAGGCTTGAGCATTAAAACCTGTTTTCTTGCAAACGTTCCTTTATCTGCATCTGTTGAGATGGTTCCCACAACTTGCAAGAGAACAGAGACAAAAATGTATTTTTTGGTCAGCTTTTCACGACATAACGGGTAATCAACACATCGGTCTTTTACAGCCAAGAAACCTGCCTCCCTGTGAGCTGTAACTTGAATCATTCACCACATTAGTCACAGCCGGGGGCGGCTGTGCTCGGCTTCCAGCCACGACTCTGCCGCATTGGGAGAAGGGGTAAGGGCGCTTTTGGGAATCTGCAGCACGGCAGCGACTCCATCATCGAAGGGGGACCGTCACTGCAGAGAGTATGTGGCCACCTCCACTTCAGGGCGAGATGCTGGAGGGACATTCACACTGATGCTGAGTGTTTCTACAGCCTGTAGGTCTATTACTGTTTTTTTCACCTTTTTCTTCTAGTAGGCAGCAGAATGCTGAAAGCTGATGGCCCAGACATACTATATTATCCAGTCTGACAACTATTAACAGATAAAATGCCATTGTAGTACTGAGGGTGCCTCTTAAATTAACAGTGTTGCATTTCAACAAGGATGCTTAATGTGTTGGAAAAAGAAAGACTGAGGCCCTGTGTCTTCCTAACTCATCTAAATAGTACCTGGCAGTCTTACAAAGTGAAAAACATTGCCTTGAATTTTCATTAAGGCTCAGCATTTGGATTCAGTGACAGTTCCCATTGCCTCACTCCGTCTTCAAGATAAGTCACAGATTAATTTATTTAACTTTCTTACAATAGCGAGGCCAAATTATCTTTGTACCTACTCCAGTGGAGCCTCACAGAGTTAATACCATCACACAGATAAAGCTCGAACCAAAATTTGGTGTGCTGATTGCTGTCCATTCCCTGCTTTTCAGCTCTTTTTCAAAAGAAAGAGGACAGCCCATCCTTCAATTATGTGGGACAACTACCAAAGACACTGTTTCTAAAATGTGTATTTTCACTTTGTTGATGAAGACTCTTTTTGGTGAATGTACGTTTATTTAAACAGATTGAATTTGCTTAGCAGCTATTACGGACTGAAACTCCACTCTAAAAGATTATTACCATGAATTAAGATAATTTTCTGCAGTGCAAATTAACCTCATAAATCAAGTCTGGTATTCATATGGCTGTGCAGATGTGCCAACTCACTTGTTCCTGTAGGCACTCAGAAATCGGCAGAATTTGTCCCTAAATCTGCAATTGTTTGATGACACAATGAATGTATTATGACTTTCAAGTGAGCAGATTATTTAAAGATGTTGTATAATACAGAGTTTCCAGATATCTAGCACAAAACACCACTGCTGGTAAAAATGAGGAGAAAGTGGAAATTAGTGTGTTTTTTTTTCTAGTTCTGCTCTCGCTACAGTTTTTCAAATATATCTTCCTCTGCTTCTGACACGCTGGTCAGCAGAGCAAGCATTTCTTCAGTATTGACACACTGTCTGACTCTACGTGGAATATGAAAAAGGGATGCTCTTGTGCCACAAGAATGTAAAGCACTTCCAGGTTCAGGGAAGTTACTAAATAAACAGCCTACATTTCAAAAGTACCTGGCAACTCCTATTGAAATTCATCAGAGAAACAGTTTAATATTAAATACATGAGTAGGAGGCTAATTGAAGTTGCTGGCGGTCAGCTCTTTTGAAATTTGGTCTATTATTACTATTTAGCAAGTGCCTTCATAGCCAAGGTTTTGAAGACCTTCATAGCCCTGTTTTGAAGACTTCAGGCTAATCCCACTTCCTTACTTATTTTTGTCAATCAAAAAGTGACTGGAGTTTCTGATTTTGGCCGAGCAGATAGAGTGAAACAAAAGCTCTAGAAAAAGAAACCTACATGTTTGATAAAAACACTGAATTAATGACAAAAGAAAATCTATGATTCAGCAACCACAGAACAGAAAACAGAAGAAATTATTTTTTTTCTATAACGTTGACATTTTTCCAACAGAAAATTCTTTACTGTAGTCACAAAGATTTTGCCTAAAATTTACATTTTTAGCATAACCCAATTTTCAACCCTAAAATATTCCACGTTCACCAGATCTACAGTATTCTGTTACATTTGCTGGAGAAATTATGACTATGCTTTTCTGTATTTACACCTTTGTCCTTTAAATACAGACTGCCGGTCATGCTGTCTACTTTAAATAGCACAGCAACAAAAACTGACTCCCAGCACACAGTATCTGGTCCCTCTACTGCTGAGATACACCAAAAAAAGTCATAATCGCAGGTTTTCCATGGAATTTGCTGCCTTCCTGAGCATATATTTTCTTCTAAACCAAATTCTCAACTCCTCCATCAATGCAAATCCAGGATAACACCAGGGTAGGAAGTCTGGGGTAGGAACTCTAGATCCCAATTGGTACAAGCGAAAACAGAACAGCACCTAAAGCATTTAAGATATTATTATTATTGAAATCATGTCCAAAACCTCTGGCTTTGTTGTTTTAAGATATTTTGTGGGATATCCAAAAGGACTTCCAAAGAGAGATTATCAATTCGGAACAAAAATTGTGTTCAAAATCAGCTTGTATCTTCCCAGGACCAAATCTTTATGCAGTCCTTCCTGGTTCCCTGTCAAGGCAGTGCTTCCAGGAACACCCTCAGGGACTCTGAAAACATGCAATATAAAGTCTGGGCTGTAGGGAATAATATCATTAGGAGAAACTAACGCAAAGTAGAGTCTCTTTGCAAGATCATCATGCATGGGTGTAACGCCTCCTGTACCTAAACTACCGTTGTCCTTTATGAACACTGTATGTGAGAAAAATGTAAAGGCTCATTTAACAGCTTTAGCAAGTGATCTGCATTCAGAATACCTCATAGTTAACAGCACATGATCTAGCCAGGTGAGTTCTTATAAAACAGGGAGGCTGAAGAATAATGTGATCGCAGTTCATATGTCTCCATCCTGATCCAGCTTCCTTGCTACTCCCAGGCCTCTCGTCTAATTTAGCTAGTCAATTCAGTAAATACCAGAGACATAGGAACCAGACTGGGATAAATTACCCCTCTAAAACCACACTTTGAATCTTAGCCAGATGAGGTAAAAATCGAGTGGCTCACATGTGGTGCAAGAAGTCACTATTCAGTTATCTTCAGTCTTCTTCACACATCCCCATCTTCCTGCTCATAAACATCCTGAGAGCTCTGCAGGTCTCTGACACTTTACTGACAGTACCTGTCACACAGCTAATTTCCCCTGTATGAACATATAGATAGCTAGATATTACACACCGCTTCTGCTGGTGTCCCGCTGCCTGCACAGGATGGTTCTCACCTGCTCAGCAATCCCAGCTCTCCGTGACAACTAAAGCCTTGTGCAACATGAGATTAAAACCACCAAACCCCCGTTCCTATAGGTGTTTACAACAACATGTTAATTTTCCGTGCGGTTTCAAAAGAGAGCATGTCAGTGGTTCATTCCTTGCTGGTTTATGAATAAATTTCAGATTTTTAACTTGGGATGAAGCTGTCACTAAATCTTACAGGTTCTTTCTTTAAAAGTTTCTACAACGAGCTTTCCCCACATTCTTTTTGTTAGAATTTTGTACCCTAGGTTGGCCACCTGTTGACTCAATGATTGAAATCCCCTTGCCACCGGATTCCTTGCATTTCTTTCTGACCTCCTCCAGAAGACCTCCGAGGTGGCTGCTACCTCCCTTTCCCCCATCCAACTCCTTCGTATTTCCTGCATCCCTCTACTACGTCCCCCTTCCCCATCTCCACAACACACACATGGGCCTGCCGGTCGCTCCAGAGGTCTGTTCCTAGCCATCCTCCCACTTCTAATGTCTCTCTTCTCACACCCTGGCCCTTTTCCCCCTCCCTTTCACTTGTAAAACTTTTGACACGCAGGTGGAAGTTGGGTCTCCTCTCCGTCTCCTGTGAGTGGAGCAGCACTCAGTCCTTGTGCATGGAGCCCCAGCCCTGCTTCATCACATTCTCCTCCCTCCTACTCCTCTGCAGAAGTCCCTGGTGCCCTCAAGATTCAGCGGCTGCATTGCACATGCGTCTGCCACCTGGTCACCTTCTGGGTTTGCTCATGTCATGTATGTCTCTGTCCTTAAGCAGGAAGCAATTCTGGGCAGGGACTCTACTGAATATGTTACAGTTTGAATGGTGCAACCTAAAGTGTATTATAAATGACTTGGTGAATATAGTATTATAGCTACTCCACCTGAAGCCTGACAGTGAGGGCTTTTGAAACATTACGGAACAAATTTGTTAAAAATAATGTTAAAAAATAAACCCTCTAACACAGTAACCCACCTGTTTCCATGGCAACCCCAGTTCAACAGAGGCTCAGAGGAATATTTGCTTTCCCCAAATCACATCATGTCATGTAAGGAGGATGCGACAGAAACAGATGTTCATGATATATCAGAAGATAGTTACCACTGTGCTGATAAACTTGTTTTCTGAAGGCTGAAGTTGTCACAAGGGCTTTTGTACTGACCTCAAGCCCACCTGGCTGTTGAAAGAAGACACACCAAAGAGACGCTGAGCCAGAAACAGCCTGACGTGAAGCCCGTATTTGCACCACATCCTTTCAAATGGCAACATAATCCCCAACAGGATACATAGAATATGTCTGTACAGCATAAAATATCTGGCAACTGCTGTGGATACTTAGCAGGGTTCACCACAGTCTGTGGGTGATGGCTGAAAACCCCACCAGAGGACAAAAACTTTGGAAAGTACAGATGAGTCAAATCTACAAAGCAGCTCGATTGTGAGGCAACTGACTTCATTCAGCCAATATTGTCCTTTTTTTTTTTTTTTTAAATATTGCCAACTAAATATAAAAAGCAAGAGCCAGGTCATGTAGGAGGGATAGGTGTCTGCAAGCGGTGAAGGCAGTGTGGGTGACCACAAGAGCCTGACAATAGGAAGCCCTGTTAACTGAAGAGAGAGTAAATGCAACGGCTGGGTGTATAAGCAAGATGAGAGATGTGGTAAAACTGTGTCTGGTAATGCTACTGGAATAGCGTATGCCATTTTTGCATCTACCCATTGAAAAACTGAAATGCAGCAATGGCTTGGATAGTACAGATGAAAGGGTGATAAAAACCTGCCTTAAAATGAGGGGCTAAAGAACCTCATTTTACTGCGTTTATCAAAGACGAGTCTAAGCTGACTTATTCATGTTTTGTTCATAAATGAAACCCTTGCTGATAATACAGGGCTTTCTAGTAAACAAAGTCATGATAAAAGCCAATGTAGTGGACAGTGAAGTTAAACATATTTCTAGAAGAAACAAGCTGATGATTTTTATCAGAGAAGATGATTAACAACGGGAAACATTGGAACAGACATTTAATGGATTCTCTCTGTCACATGAAGTTTTAAAATTAAGACTGGATGTCTTTTTAAAAGATATGTCTTAGCTCCAGAAAAAAATTTATGGGCATCATTCATCCATTACTCTGTCTTGTATTACACAAAAGGTCAGGTTGCACGATCATAATGGTCCCCTCTAGTTGTAGAGTTATGAGCCTATGCATTTTTAAAGCACTCTAAGCTCTTCAAAGCAGTTAATTGCACCAAACTATATGATTATAAAAATGAGTCACTGTCTAGATGGAGAGGCTGAAGAGGGTATCTCGTGACAGCTAGTAACCAGCTGCTATGCTTATAGGAAATCGACTAAACTGCAAAAAGCGAACATATAGATACCACATGGATGTCTGTGCAAAGGACTCCCTGAGGGCACAGAAGCTGCCTGAGCCATGTTGGGTCCTTCTTTGGGCTGAAGGAGATCAGAAGGAAAATATTAATAATATATCATGCTTGTTCCCTTCGTGCATTTGAAGAGCTTTTTATCTGAACTCCGTTTTCCTGTTGCACCAGTAGTCACCCTCGCTACCCTCTCTTGCTTGTAGTAACTGCCCTTGAATTGGGACTTGTGACTGCAAAGCCAGGTGGGTCAGGCTGGTCACGTTCAGACTGGCCGGGCACACAGGACTCAAGTGTCGCCACAGCCCCAGTGTGCTGTGGCTTCCCAGCCTGAAGACCTAGATGGTTCCTTCCACCCTCAAACAAGGGCGTAGGCAGTGTGTATCACCAGGGCACTTGGAGGTTCAGCCTTCAAACAGGGAGCTAGCATCAGAGCACAGACTGGCAGGCATTGCTCAGGAGAAAACAGTGCATTTCTGTTGGGAAATCTGGGACAAAGCAGAAACTGAAGAGGCACCAGACACATAGAATCATATAATCATAGAATGGTTTGCGTTGGAAGGGACATTCAAGATCATCTAGTTCGACCCCCGCTGCCACAGGCAGGGACACCTCCCACCAGACCAGGTTACTCAAAGCCCCATCCAGCCTGGCCTTGAACACCTCCAGGGATGGGGTATCTGCAACTTTCCTGGGCAACCTGTTTCAGTGCCTCACCACCCTCACAGTAAAGAATTTCTTTCTGATATCTAGTCTAAATCTGCCCTCTTCCAGTTTAAAGCCATTACCCCTCATCCAATCACTACACTCCCTGATAAAGAGTCCATTTCCACCTTTCCTGTAGGCTACAATAAGGTCTCCCTGGAGCCTTCCCTTCCCCAGGCTGAAAGACCCCAACTCTCTCAACCTGTCTGCATAGGACAGGTGCTCCAGCCCTCTGATAATCTTCATGGCCCTCCTCTGGACTTGCTTCAAGTGGTCCATGTCCTTCTTATGTTGGGGGCTCCAGAGCCACATGCAGTATTCTGGGTGGGGTCTCACAAGAGCGGAGTAGAGGCACAGAATCACCTCCATTGTCCTGCTGGCCACACTTCTTTTAATGCAGCCCAGGATACAGTTGGCTTTCTGGGCTGCAAGTGCACATTGCTGGCTCATGTTGACCTTCTCGTCCACCAACAGCCCCAAGTCCTCCTCAGGGCTGCTCTCAATCCTTTCTCCGCCCTGCCTGTATTTGTGCATGGGATTGCCCTGACCCACGTGCAGGACCTTGCACTTGGCTTTGTTGAACTTCATGAGGTTTGCACGGGCCCACCTCTCCAGCCCGTCCAGGCCCCTCTGGATGGCAACTGATGAGCCTCAATGTGGTTTGGTGATGTCTTTTCATTTCTCTCTCCCTCCAGCCCCTCTAAAAAGTGCAGGAAGAAACTTTTCCTCTTCCTTTGCTGTTTTAGGAAAAAGGTTTTTTAAAGTATTGTGAGGCATCAGGGTAAGCTGTTTAAAAGAGAACTCTTAAACAACATACAGATTTAATTTTTTTTTTTTTAAATCCGTCCCCACAACTATTCCATCATGTTTCAGAGGAGTCACTGTGGATAAGGGATGTCTGCAGTCACTTTTCTTACTAAATGGTGCACTCTCTCCTTGAACATCAAAACAGCTTTCACCTTACTTTTCAGTCTGCTGGTAACTCTTGTAATTGAGAAAAACATATTCTTCGGCTTTTTAAATAATTTATTTTACTCAACTTGTACAGTATTAGCGAAACTCAAAATCTCCCTGAGAAAGAATGGCTGACCTGTTGGTAAGAGCCTTTGGCTTGGGAGACCCCTCAAGATTTCCCAACAGATTTCCCAACAGAGACCCCCCAGCAGATTTCCTTTGGGACCTCGCAAATGCAACATACTACAGGACCGCTCGTGTATCTATCTTGCTAACGTGAAACATGGTGCTGACAGCCCCAGGTTACCACTGACCCTGTCCCTGGACTCACAGCACCATGGCATCACTGCAGCCATGCTGCTGAGCAGCGCTGCTGCACCTGTATGGGCACATAAGCTCAGCACCTTTGTTTTGTGTCCTGCTGCCTAGTATGATGAAATGCATCCTTCAACACTTAGGCACCGTTTAAATAAAAAAGGACTTACACATATGCCAGTTTTGAGAAAGCTTTTGGAAAGACACTGGCATAAGGTAACATGGATTTTGAAATCATACAACATTCCTAATCTTGCACAATGGAGTTCCACTTTTGTCTTCAGGTTCAAACACACAGAGTTTTGCCTACAGTATCTCACTAGCCCTCACAAGAACTGGTTTAAAACAGCATTACCTTCATCGGATACAACTGCAAAAAAAAAAAAAAAAAAAGGAAGCTTTAACGAGCTTCAAATATCAGGCTTTCTGAGAGGACCATAAGCCAAAATCTACTTGACTTTCCCCCTCAGCCTCCCTGTCTTGAAAAGCAAACTTCACATCTGCTTGTTATCAGTAGTTATCTCACAGCATGCTTCTGAACCATTTAGAAAACTCAAAGCACATGTTTATCCCTGCTGAGGAACCAGTCATTATGATGCTATTTACAGGCCCTTGGTGACCCAAGCTCACTACATGGTGTAGAAAACTGCCAAAGATTTTGTCTCAGGGGTTCTCACTGCTGCTAGGTTTAATTACTTACCATCAGCTCTTCAGCCATAAGGCTGCACTGCCTCCTTTCAAGCTGCATTGAGGCATGCCTGCGTGAGGACATGTGGGAAAGCTAAGATAAATCAATTAGACATATGAAGCACGTTGCATGTGAATTAAAGCAAGTTAAGTCCTCATGTGGTTACTCTTATTCAGGAGAATAAAAAGGCTTTCACTTTCCTGCACAGACAACTTCAAGGCTGCGCCATTTTACAATTGTAATGTGTCGTGAAAAGCTATGAGGGGCCAGGAAGAGATGCCAATGGTCTTGGGCAAATGCCTTCACACCTAAAAATGAAAAATGCTGATTGATTAGTGATGTGGAAGGATGATAAGTCCTCCTGAGATCAAAGTCTGCTCATCACAAAACACTGTGCACACAAAGTCCTCCAGCGCCTTTCTGCTTAGATGACCAGATGAGCCTCACATTCCTCTTAGCGCGAGGATACATAACTGCATCACTAAAGGATGCTCAAAGCTTTTTTTTTGTGGGACATGAAGGTTGATGCAGGACTAAGTGTCCACTGATATTCAGAGCCTCAGATCCAGCTCAGACCAAGTGATGACCGTGCTGAGACAGCAGCTTCACTCAGTATTTTCGATGCTCAGGAAAGCCATTTAAAGGTGTGATCTCACAGCCAGTATTCAGCTTGCAACTGCTCCATACTATACCAAAGTGAAAATTCCCAGTATCAAATCTAGACCTTTGCCATTCTGGAGCAAATGGCTAAGGATATTAGTTTCTCCTTGCACAAAGAGGGGAAATCTCTTCATGTTATTCTTCTTAACTCTCTTGAAAAATCTGTGCAGTGCTAGCCCTACACTTAATTTTTCATGATTTTGAGTCAAAACAGAGCCCTGTGTTTTTTGCTTTCCAATGAATACTTTCAGCAATGATCCATATCTAGCTATTTTTTTTTAACCTAAAAGTGTTTCAACAAGTTAAAAAGTTCTTTCAAAGTCTCTGTGAGACTTCAAGAAATATCGAGAATCCCAAAACTGACTCCTTGTCTTGTTCTGCTTAAGAGTATTTTGAAAAGGTAACAGTATCAGATGGGAGCCTTGAAGCTCTCACTGACTTCAGAGAATGTTTCTGTGAGGGGACCTAGAAAGCCAGACTCCAAGTCTTATGGTATGCATGTGAAAACTCATCTGAAGCTACTTACTGTAGCACATCTGTGTGATGTAGCAATTACAGACAGAGACATCTACTATAAATTCTATAGAGAAG
The DNA here is from genome assembly GCF_965231255.1 of Vanellus vanellus. NCBI lineage: Eukaryota > Metazoa > Chordata > Aves > Charadriiformes > Charadriidae > Vanellus > Vanellus vanellus. Next base: position 117,790,512 of record NC_138906.1, on the reverse strand, counting down.
TTATAAGGTGTCTGTCATCTTTTTAATTTAACTAAAAAGCAAAAAGAATGAAAAAAAAAACCCAAACCAAAATACTTCAGCTGATTGAAAACAGCTGAATGTCACCGAGATTTCCATTTCTTCATATGGAGAAGTATCTGTAGCTGACAACTTCAACCACACGTTCTGCACGCCGCCTCGTTTCACACCGTGGGGGGGGATGTTTATATAGCCACTCACAAGCGTTATATTCTTTAATAACATAATACAGAGAACTGGAAAAGCTTAGAGAGAAAGCACTTGGATACAGATAGGTCAAAACCAAAGCTAAATCTAATTTAACTATGCCTCAAGTCTCATGTTCCTATTACCAAATTAGTACAATATTTTACTTTTGGGCTTTATCTTGAGAAAACCATGGAAAAAAAAGTCTAGAGGCAGTAAGTATATACAAAATATCTGTTTTGCCATGTAAACAGATATTAAAAGTTTAGTTAACATTCCACACTGGTTTGACAGAACAGACTTTGAAGAAATTAAATGAGAAATGAAAAATGTGTATGCAATTTATTTCACTCATCCTAATGCCACCGGTCCAGTTCAGTAAGTGCTAGGGCGCTGCTGCATTACTCAGAGATGAAAAGTATATTTCAAGTCTGCCTTCACTAAAGCAGTGCAGTGCAGTACAGTTTTCTTTACTTCACTTTCTGGCTCACATAGGGACTTGGACTGGACTGATTCTTTTTGCTGAAACTCGGCTTGACCTGGGATGAAACTCCAGAGGTGTACATCACTGACGTACAGGAGGGAAAGACAGTGATGTACTGGAAGGGGTTGTTTCTGCTGCTGTTGAAGACTGTCATTCTCCTCTTACACAAAAAGCTCAAGATTTTGAAGTGACACCACCCTCCTGGTTATGTCCCCACATAGTTATTTGCTTCACAGAAGGCTTTACAACCCCTTTTTCAGGCCCAGGTCCTGCCAAACTGAACCGAAGTTTTCCACTTCCATTTAATTTTTCTTCAAGATGTAATTACTGCAATGCACTCAAGCTTGGAGCTACCCCTGAAGATCACTCAGAGGCAACAGCTGCCACACACTGTGGCTTCCCACTTGCTAGGAATTGCTCACCACAGGCGACATGTCACAACAACTCTTTCAACACACTGTACGGATTCGCATTTCTCATGTTCAAAGTTGCATTAATCTAGACGAGCTGAGACGCAGGGAAGCTGGCGTCTTTGCACTAGCTGGCTTAGGCTGGAAACCCAAGGGCTTGATCCACACACAGCTTCTCACTTTTGGGTATAGTGTATTCCCAAGCCTTTTAGAGCTGGACCTTACTGTTTCTGCCCTCTCCCCTACATCCCTCTACTTTGCTGTTTCTTTACTCCAGGATCATCCTGGTGCCTCCTTCCGCACAAACCCCATCGGCAGGCTCCTCCAGTGTCCCTCTGCCTTCACGCCATCTCCCCTGCGACACGAGGATGAAATGCAAGCTAATGCCACCTCCACTGTGCGCTGCTCTGTGTTGTGCCTCATTGGACTGAGCAGGAGCTGGCGATCCACAACTCAAGCTGCGTGTACGTCGCTCACCTTGGGAAATCAGGATATGACTCCGAGAAGGCACCAGGCTGAGCAGGGATGCGGGTGTGATTGTATTAAGTTACCGCCCTAAAAGGTGGAAGGTCTGTACCCGGCGGTGGTTATGTGGGAGGTGTTGTGGCTGACACCGGAGAGCCAAATCTGTGGCACAGCTCCCCAGCACTGTACCTCCAGTTCATCTAACTGCAGCTCCTAACAGTAAACACCACAATGGAAAGCCTGGCATAACTAAGCAGGGACAGGGTCTTTGAGACTACAAACCAACCCCTTTTGCATAAGAATGCAACCATAACTGTTTGAATTTAGCTAGCCCTTGTTTTGATCTGGATTCTGTCTGTTTATACTGCCCAGTTGTAGTCATTCCTGTGGCTTTGTTTGTCTGTTTGTTTACAACTGTACCCAGGAGTTTGGGAAAATGTTGCAAAAGATTCAAATAGCAAAAATGGCAATCATTCTTTAACCTAATGTTTGTAGTTTATAGGAGGGCTTTAAGATGCATTATAATATTGCAAAACTCCAGAATGTCTTTGCATGGTTTGTCGGTATAAATCTAAGACAATTTATGCGGTGCTGAGAAACAGCTTTCTGGTACAGCTGTGAGCTCTTGTAGTATCAGTCACAAAAGATAAATCACCTATTCAAAGATGAAGGCAACACTACCAAGAGATTCAAAGAAGTTCGCTATTAATGAACTTCTTCCATTGTGGAAAAAAAATGTATAAAAAGTTCTGAGATGAAGAAAAAGAAAAGGAGGTGGCACCACTCTCCCGGTGCCATCACTGAAGGTTTTACAGCAGTATAACTTATTTCCATTCTTTCCCAGAATCAAGTGGCCTTTCTGAAGATGTCCTCAGCTGAGTGTGTATGCTATATTTTCCATACTTTAGTATCACGGAATGACGGAGTTTTCAGAGTTGGAAGGGACCTCTAGAGATCATCTAGTCCAACTCCCCAGTATATATATTCCAAAATTGTCCTTTTTTCCCCCAGGATTTGTCAATCTTACTGATACATCACGTGAAAGAGTCTCAACCTTCTGACAGTTTGGTTGGAGATAGTACAGTTCACCTGAAGAAGCAAAGATCTGGCATCTTACTGAGCAAGAATCAATAGGAAAGTTCAGGAAGGGGGAGTTTGAAGACCTCTGTGATTGTTAGGAGCTGCAGTCCAGCAGACTTTTAAAGAGGATATTTTGCTTCTACATTCATTAGACATGCACTTGAAAATTTTCCTTGCCTTCCAATGCAGGGCCCTAAAACCTACAGTTCTGGTACCACGAGATTTAAACAGTTCTTGAAGTGGGACATGAACAGCCTTCTCTCTTTTAACAGCAGCTAAGTACTCTGACACATCCAAACCACAGGAGCTTGCTAGCTAACCTCCTTGTGGACACTTTCAGGTGAAATGCCCCTTTACTTCTCCTCCAGCCTACGTCTAAATTACCAGATTTCCACAGTGCAGTATAACATTTTGTTGTGACACTGATGACATTCACTTATTGTGCATGGTGTATTTTCTAGAAAGTATGAATATTTAATTCCAGATGTCTATTCTCCATTGCCTGAACCTTTAATTTCCACTCAGAATCACCCAGGGTTTTGCTTTGCCTCTTTTTGTCCTTTATTTTGTTGAACCTCAGTGTGTTGAGATTTGCAACCTCATGTTCCCCCTCAGTATTGAGGATTATTCTGGCTTGTGGTGAAACATCCATCTTACACTTTCGTCCCTCTTTGTTCACATCTGGAGCAAGGTATGATGTCATCAGTGTGGTATGTCATCTGCCTCATCTCCCCTGGTAAAAATGAGGAAATTTGCTTGATGCTCAGCATTCATTCAAGAGTCCTAAGGCAACATGAAGCCGCTCAGAGTGACTTACCTGCTCTGGCCGGTCTGATTTATCTGTGCCATCACACAGCTCTCTGGGAGGATTTTAACAGCCATTGCCTTGCTCTCAGAAAAAAATAACTCGTCTCATTCACAAATTCTCATTCCTCTCTGCCCTTCCCCTAGACTCGAATCCCATTTCTGTGCCTTTAAAGGTGAATTATTTTTTTGTTTGCCTTTCATTCCAGCAGAGAGATGGCCCCTTTTCTGTTTCAATGGGATCCGAGCCTTCCTGCCGCAGCTGCTCTCTCCTGGCCGGTGGCCGACTCATCCAAGCTCACTCTTAGTGTAGTTTATTTTTCTCTGTCTTACTTGTTTCATTCTCTGCCTTGTCTTCAGGCTGGACCTCTCTTAATCAGTCTCAGTCTTAGTCCTTTTCCCTTTCAATTCAGCCTTTTCTGCTCTGCTGGGTTTGAGGGTAAGGGAAACAAGGCTTCCTTGAAGTGATTTACTTACTCTCTTTTTTCCCCATTTCCTTACTCTTCTCTTCCTCTGCCAGGGAGGTCAGGCGAGCTCTGACCTTGGGTAGCAGCGCAAACTGGAACATTTGTGGTTGCAACAGAAACAATTCTTTAATTAATTAAATGATCCAGAAATTGCAGAATGAAGCCAGCAGAGCTCTCCTGCCCACTGAGACCTGCTGCGCTACATCTTACGCACCTTCCAGCCTGAAGCTCACTCTCAGCAAATAAAGTCAGGACTCTGATACCATCCTTCCTTGTCAATCAGCAGCAGTACAAGTCAGACATATTTATTTATGTACATTTATTTTTAGCTTTAAAAAAAATATTAAAAATTAACCCTTAAAACTCAAGATGTGTTGTTGTGAACCCTTATTTTGCTCATATTGTGGCTTTTGTTTATATGACTGAAGAGTCACAAAGTTGATTGATAGACTTGAAATACCTGAAGGAGTCTATAAAAAATGATGATATGAAATCTTTATTGGAAAGAAATGTTTGCTCCTATGGATGCAGGTAGGCACATACCATTGAGCCCCATGGAAACAGAATGCAGCCCTACAGTTTCCATCTGAAGTATTTTAAAACCATATTGGCCTGACTGGGGTCTGAGAATTTGTCCTATACGTAAGAGAAAGAAATACTCTAGGAGACTTTTGTGTCTGCTTAACATGTGTGCATAGAGATCGAGCCATGCTCTCTGGGAGTGCTGGGGTCACTCAACCAAATAAACGATTTAGGGAAAATACAGGGCAGCATCAAAACACCATTTGTTTGTATAGTGGAGGGTTATCTCACCAGCTTGTAAGCATCTAAGCTAACTGTTTTAGAAATGCCAGCTGGCATAAAATCTAGGGCTGACCATTCTGATAGAAAACCATGGTGACTGAAAATCATGAATAATCCACGTAGAAACTGTCCTTAATTAATAATCACATTTCTTTAGAGCCCCAAGTTTGCCATGTAGTGTGCAGTAGCCTCCTTTCATGAGTAGCCACACTTTACCATGCCATCTGCAGAAGAAAATAACTGCATCTAACAGAAGCCTCTCTTTATTTAGAGCTGCAGGGGGAACTAATTAAAGGTAACTGAAACCACAGCTGCTAAAATAATTATATGGCATCTAAACTATTTCGGAAAGCTCTCATTGCTTCTCAGTGTGACATATGGAGAATATGATTGGAAACCTACCATCACCTTAAACAACGTAATTGTGGCAAACGATGTACCTAGAACTCTACAGGATGCTACTTAACATAGATATGTGTAACACTCGTATGTTTTCTGTGTCTGTACACACAAACGCACACATTGTATACATGAACCTGTTTTAGTACTCCTGCTAACTGCATATAGTCTTCAAGACTAACAAGAGACAAAGAAGTACTTGCATTATAAAACTGTAATAAAGATATGCCCACTTTTTTTCAAAGCAAAGAGTTTTATAATCACACATGGAACTGATTGTTTGGAATTAAATACATTAAACATTATTCAACCAGTCTTCATTTAAGAAAAGTTTTCTTTCAATCATTTTCATGTAACAAAAAGGCTTGCACTTCATATACATACAAAGAATGGCAGCACTGAAGCTTGGAAAAAGAGTTTCAGATGAGGTTTGAATTATTCCAAACTCAGGGCTCAGTGGGGAGCTCAGATTTACATTTGCACAGGGATGCAGCTGTCAAAAAGAGGTAAAATCAATTGACAAAAAGCATCAGAAAACTAATCTGATTTTGTCCTTTGGATCTCATTCAAAATAAATTCTTTAAAATGAAGAAGAGGAAGGATGTGCATTTGAACTCCCTTCTACTTTAACAGTTTCTCTCCAAATGATGTTCATCATCGTGGCGTTTCAGTCTCTTTTAAAATTGATTAATACAATCAGGTCTGCAAAAGGCAGGCATTATCATAGACTGATCCAAAGTTGGATCTGGCTTTAATTTTATAAGCACGTTCCCCTCCTTATATCCGATCCAACGTTTGTTATTAATCATACAAAATGTTTTGGGGTAACAGTGTTTCCCCAATAAAGCCATCACAAACTTGTGTGGGAGCACAGGGCACTTGCCTGAGGGTGCACACCCTCCGTAGCCTTCCCAAGCCCAGCATCTTGGGCCTTTCCAGAGCAATATCCCCATATCCATCTCCATTAGTTGACTTGCACTTCTCTCTTGGGTGAAGAGTATTGTGGTGGTCTATAATACAGTTATTACAAAGTTTATCACCAGTAAGCTCAGTTTTGCTGATAGTCCTGCTCTTCTAAGTGACGGCCCAGCCAACAGGCAAATACCTAAGTAGCATTCAGCATCACAAAGGGTTAATATTTTGTTATTAAAAAAACCTGAGAGCCTTCCTGACATTTTACTATAAATACTACTTGGAAAGTAATTGATTGGAAAGTAATATTTGGATATTTAGTACAAATATTACTTGGATAAGGAACTGGCTGGACAGTCACACTCAGAGTTGCAGTTAACGGCTCGATATCCAAGTGGCGAGCAGTGATAAGTGGTGTTCCTCAGAGGCTTATACTGGGCCTGGTACTATTTAATATCCTTGTTGGTGACATGGATGTTGGGATGGAGTGCACCCTCAGCATGTTTGCTGATGACACCAAGCTGTGTGGAGCAGTTGACACATTCAAGGGAAGGGATGGCATCCAGAGGAGCCTGGACAGGCTGGAGAGGTGGGCCCGTGCAAACCTCATGAAGTTCAACAAAAGCCAAGTGCAAGGTCCTGCACGTGGGTCAGGGCAATCCCATGCACAAATACAGGCAGGGCCGAGAAAGGATTGAGAGCAGCCCTGAGGAGAAGGACTTGGGGCTGTTGGTGGATGAGAAGGTCAACATGAGCCGGCAATGTGCGCTTGCAGCCCAGAAAGCCAACTGTATCCTGGGCTGCATTAAAAGAAATGTGGCTTCAAACTAGAAAAGGGTAGATTTAGATTAGATATTAGGATGAAATTTTTCACTATGACAGTGCTGAGGTACTAGAACAGTTTGCCCAGGGAAGTTGTGGGTACCCCATCCCTGGAAGTGTTGAAGGCCAGGCTGGATGGGACTTTAAGCAATCAGGTCTAGTAGGAGGTGTCCTTGCCCATGGCAGGGCGGTTGGAACTAGATGATCTTTAAGGTCACTTCCAACCTAAACCATTCTATGATTCTATGATAAGAATGAATACCAGAAATTAAACCATTTCCATACCTTGGAAACAACATACAGTCCCACTGGAGATGGAGAAAAGGAGATGAGGCCGCAAATTGGCAGGACAATAGCTGCATTTGCCACTTGAAACAATATATGGTCAGCAAACATCTATTGCTAAAAGACTGAAGTACAAATCTCCAACTCAGATAATACTTTTGTCATCATATGTGGATGTGAAAGATGGAAATCTATCAAAGACATAGGCAGTCTGAATGCTTTTGAAAATAAAAACTACGGAAAAATAGTAGGCACTAAATGGACTTCAGGGATATACCAACATATAGCAGAGCATCCAACAACTCGTTATGTCTAAAGTGAACTAGAAAAAAACCCTAATGAACAGCGACAGGCAAATGGCGAGGAAATATGTAAAGAATGAAGCTGATTTGTTTGTCGTAACAGGCATTCAATAGGGCAATGGATAAACCCTCAGAAGGCCTGACTAAAAGAATACCCTCCTTCAAGCCTTTTGGGAGGAGGAGAGGGATAGCACTTAACAACATGCTCAGCATGAAAGCAGGAGTTCCAGTTAGTCAGGGACCACAATGCCTCTAAAGTGCCCCAAGAAATGCCAGGTCGCTTAAGGAAGGATTTAGACCCAGATGTGACAATTTTCACAAAGTAATTTGCCTCATTATTTTTTTTTTAAATAGTTTAATTTAAATTTTCCACATTGCCCTCTTGTAACTCACTTATTTTTCTTGGTACAGCCCAGGAAAACCAACCCAGAAGCCAGAATGTTGGCTTGGAAGGGACGATGTCCTTCTATTGGCTTCTACCAGGGCTCAGAGCAAGCCATGCAGGCACAGCCTCTTAAAAGCACTATATCATCTAAAGCTGCAGATGCAAACCTTCTGTGACTTTAAAAAGTGCCTCAACAACTAAATCCTACTGAAATCAAAGAAGCAAAAAACATCACCTTGCAACATTGAAAGCAAGCATGAATTAAAAATGCAAAATTTCTTCAGGATCGTCTAGTCAAATAGTCTGTCAAACCAAAATATATTCTGTATGGTTTCCATTTTTTTCCCCAAGTTGTTTCTCATTGCTGTTCTAATGGACCCTGTATGAAACCAGGAAGCAAACAGACCTAAAAGAGGTATATGGAAGCTATAGATAGTCTATATGAGGCCTGCTCTCAATTACAGCAGAGCTGGAAGGAGTGCAAATGAAAACCAGACTGACAGTCTGAGTATTTTATGTCTCAATGAGACCTGCAAATTTAGATAGTTTCAAGAATATCACATATGAAGTTTGATTGATAAAAGACTCAGAGACTGAATGGTCTCGACTTGTAGTCATCTTCATTTTGACTTGATTGAAAACATCATCCCCCGTCTTGGATGGTATGTGGGTCACATCAGTGGAAAGAGATGAAGTTCACCCTGTTGGTGGGTGCCTTTTCAGATCAAATGTGTTAAGAATGACCCTGACATGCCAGAAGCGTTGACTGACACTCTCTCTCCCTCAGATGCTGGAGAGCTTATGCAAATCATGGTGTTTATGAGCTGCTACACAAGTCCCGAGCCAAGTTTGGTAGAAACCACCCCTCCATTTCACTGGCTCATGAGCCCACCCAGAGAAGCTGGAAACCTCAGACAGTGTTCCTTTCTTAGGGAATGAGAAAATGCCGCACTGAATTTGAGAAACTAAAAAATAGATTGACTTGGACTTCTGTGCAAAGATATTTATGTTTCAATTGCCTTTTTAAAGTAACAACAGATAGTAGTTTCCATTTTCCTTGAAGCCATTTTCAAACAGGGGAAAGGTCTGAAGAGTGAGTTACAGCCTGTGCCAGCAGAGAGGATTAAGGTTGTCAAGATACTATGATAAGAATTATGGTACTTTCACATTAGGATTTGGGATTGGAAATATTGAAAAAGGGCCCTTACAGAGAAACTTGGAGGCTGTCCTCATTTTCCCCACTACAAACTGCTCATAGCTGCTCCTCTTCATACTGCAATAATCATTACAATAGAGAAGCTGTTGATTTTAGTTTGGAAACTTTTTAGTTTTGAAATCAGCTCTAAGGCAAAAAATATCAATAAAATACCAAGACGTAGTTGAATACATTCTCCAAAAATTTCCAAAAGAGTGATAGCACTGAAATGAATGCATGCCCTCTTCTGCAGAGGTAAATACTGGCACCGCTCAGAAAACAGCTGACAGAGCACACACGTTTGTCCTACAAAGTAAAGCCATATCTCATCACTGAGCTCTGCACTCTCTCCATCTCGTCTCGTCTTGTCTTGTCTCGTCTCATCTCATCCTTCCTTGTATTTCAGCTACAGCCATACCAATGCTGATCAGTGTAAAGTCTTACTTCAAGTGATAGAGCAATAGCCAACAGTCCTGTTTATGTGTCCACGCATGAGACCGAGGCAGTTCACTACAACCCTATGGAAATGTCTGGGCATCCTGCATGCTACATTAGCCATGAATACAGGGAAGGATTAATCTCTCCATCAGGCTCAGGGCAGCACTCTATGAAGAGCAATGTTCCTATTCTGGAAGTTCTGACCCACTAGCTCCCATGCATCTGCAAATATGTTAAATATTGAAACGCATAACCACAAAGAGGAGGTAAGAGGAAGACAAACCGCACTTAGGTTATTCAAGGCTGCATCTTTACAGCAAAGAAAAATAAGCATAAATAAGGCAGGCTGAACTTGCCCCCACATGGGCAGTCTGTGGGTTGCTTGTAGGCCCTATGTGAAGAGTGTGTTGGAGTGTGTTGGTCAGCACCTAGCTGGCTCCACAAACAGGGACACTGCAACAGACTTTGTCCTCAACCAAACTCAAACCCTATGAATTACTGTAGGCAAGGATGATGCTCCAAAATTTTCATCTACATTAAAAAAACAACATTCTAAGTCTTCAGAAAATCATCTACAAACAAAAGCACGTTCTCCTGTTGAATGTCCAACTGTGAAGCTGGGACCCCGCATGTGTGGGTAAATTATGAAAACAATCAAAAGAATTGACCAATTCAACTATGAAGTCAGTCATATAGCTGGTTGAGTAATGAACATGTTCAGAGAGAAATATTTCTGAATAAAGAGTAAAAGTATTGCCAATATTTCTGAGAAAAGGGTTTCTATGACTAACTTGACCTGTAAATTAATTCCATAAAAAAAAGTGATTTGGATAATCTTGGAAGTCAAAGGAAGTAAAAGAAGCACGCAAAAGTTTGGCATTTAAACAGACTCATAAATAGAAGACACGTGGTCATAGATGAACAACAAACTCTAATGTGTCGATTTTCTAAAGAGAAAATAGCTGGAGATATTTTAGATGTTTTCAGGACAGGCTGCTGTGGTTGGGGTCTTCATTTTTGCCAATTAAAAAAAAAGCATGACATTGTCTGGAAACGCGGCATTATGCAGATAAAGCAGATTTAAGAGTGGAAATTCCTCTTGCTATTGAAATTACTAGTGTCTTGTGCACTGAAGAGAATATAGTCTTGAAAAGGCTAACCTCCCTGCAATGCACCAAGTGTAAAACAGCTGGCACGATGCGCCAGCCTTATTTGCCCTGGCTCGTCTCCCCTGGGCCCTCCAGCCCACACCCTCACCCATGGGTCAGAAGCATTAATAAGCCGAGTCCTGGGACCCCCATCGTGGCCAGGGCTACGGCATCGCCTCACACCCAGCACGGAACGATGACTTACAGGCCGGGTGCTCCCAGCACCTGGTCTGTAGCCGTGGGCTTGCTGGAGCACACAGAGTCGGTACATATGTGCCCCGCACACATGCTGCGCCTCATGGGCATGAGGGAGCATGGTCTTGCCCACCCAGATAAGTGTTAGGGCAAGAAAGGGTCTCTTGGAAACTTGGCACTTCCCAGCTTAAGTGAGAAAGCTAATAAAGAAAGCAAAAGAGACACTAATATAGGATAATAATTAAACCATATTCAGATGGTGACAAATGAAAAGGGATGTTGAAGGTTAGAGAAGCAGCATAATTGTGAGGCAGTAGCTGAGCTTCCACTTCTTACAAAAACAAGAGAGACACTATGAAGGATGCCATATTGCACTTGGCTCCTGTCCTAAAATAATTCCACATTATAAATATTTGACGCAGCACTTAAGACTATTGCCTCCACAGGATTTAATGTAGTATAATGTAATACATCTGTTTGCTACCCACATGGTATGAAGAAAGTGAATGGGTAAGATATGAACAAAAAATGCAAAACCACATCATATACTATTACTTCTGTGTAGATCATGCTGTGCTCATTACCTATGGAATTAAGACCACGGAAAATGTTTCATAATACCTGAACAGCATGTTTTTTGATGGATGAGACTACATCAACCCTGATCCTACCTTGATTTTCTGTATTCGTGAAAAGTACGATGAGAAGTTGTGGCTTGCACAGGCACTGCATTTAACGTGAAAAGTTGGAGTACCTGTATGAAAATGCAGCAGCATAAAACAGGTACAGTCAAGTAACTTAGGGAAATATGCCTGCTTTTGTGTCTTCAATTTAAGTACTAAAAATCTATTGTCACCAGCTTACACTACCTGAAACCTTGTATATTGAAGATACATGTGTTAACCAAGTTAGTAAACCTTTACATCAACCCCATTGCAGCTAAGTGACACGTTCTTACTCTACTTTGAAGACTTGCAGGATTGGTCTACTTTGACAGCTGTCTCCTGCGTGAGTTCCTCTGCTCAGCATCCTCACTGCTTACAGGGGAATCTTTCTTAAGGTATCTTTCTTAAGAAAATCTTACAGTGTACCTTTCTTAAATCATAAGTGCTATATTCAGAGAAAAATGCTAAAAGCCACAAGTCACATTAACAAGTAAACTAATGTGTGGACAACACATAGGGGATAACACACTCTTTCATCCCTGCAGGTCTGTCAGCCTCGTGATGACAAACTCCATGCTGGCTTTTTATTCTTCTGGTAGCAGCTTGGATTGGTTCGAAAAGAAAGCTACACTGAGAAGCTAATTACAGCACAAATGTTTGCTTTTCACATGGTGCCATGACCAAAGTGTGCCAATCTGTGCTGCTCCCAAGCTTGAGAGTTAAAAAAAAAAAAGAATTAATTCTTACTGTGGGACAGAGTAAAACCTTTCCAGCCCCAGAAGATGGAGTGTCCCTTCATGTTTTACTTTAGTCAAAGCATTTTCATGTGGTGGTAGACCCAACCAGGATTTTCAAAGGTGCAAACCAGCTTAGATGTCCTTCGTCCCTTTGTAAATGTCGGCTCTGAGCTCCAGAGAGACCACACACGGTTTGGGAAGGGGCACAGCTCTATGCGTGTGTGCTCCAGCACTACCTGCCTGGGCAGCCAGAAAGCAGGAGGTGGTCAGGAGACACAGTTCAGCCAAGAGCTACAGCTGTGCCAGACTAGGAGACGTGGTTCAGCCAAGAGCTACAGCTGTGCCAGGCTCCCAGGTCCCACCAACACTGACTGACCTGATACTGAGGGTTCTGGGAATTCATTACAATGGATGCACTTTGGTAAGCTCAGTATCTCTGTGACAAGCTTTTCCTATGTCTGAACCACAACGTTTTGTTTTCTTTGAAAGCTGCCGATGAAGCAAACACTAGGGGTTTTTTGGGAAATTGCTTTGGCATCTCTCAGAATATCAAAATGAGTAAATTATTTAGCAGAGAAAAACAGATTTAGGCACAGTTTGGCATGCCATTATCTTGACTCCTTTACTATATAACTTTTCATAACTGTGCCTCATCTGGAAAAAGACACAAATCCGTCCTTTGTGGGCAGCTAGACAATTACTTACTCTAAATAACAACTTATGAACTACAGTTAAAAACTAACCAGACTGGTAAACAGGAATTGCAAGACTGTGATTTTTGCTTCTTTACCCAGAGTTTCACACAGATTAAATAAATGCTTAATTCAGCCCTTCTCTAGCAGCATTTCACAAACCAGGGGTGGTTCGTGAAACCACACAGCTTGCTCATGGAGCTGTATTAAATTGTAACATTTCTCAGGTCTGTTTGCCTGCACTGGTCGTCCCCCCTCAAATTTGGTATTTACCAGTTTATTTGTCCACAGCTTGGAGATCTATAGGTTTCAGTCAGGTGAACCTAATGACCAGAAATGTGGCCGGTTGTTCATAAACAATTTTCCACTCAAATGCACAAGAGCCTGATTTAGCAGCCCTTTAAGTCAACAGCGCTCCTCCTGCAAAAGCCGAGAAAATAAGGTAACAGCATCTTGAATAAAGTATTAATTTTTTTACACTGAACAATGTTTACATTCTTCCTTAGCAAATAACCCATCCATATGTACTTGGTTATGGATGAATTTCTGATTTCACACACACTGTGGGCAAACACCGTGGTCAGAGGTTGCTAGGAGCATTTATATGTATAGCTGTTAGTCATCACGTTCTCCTATCTTTGGAGAGGACATAATTAAGAGTGTATCATTCACCTCTTTTGTTTGCATTATGGATGGACCTGGCTGAGAGCAGCGGGAATGAACTTGAAACCTGGGTCATGAATGTGGATGATTACAAGAAGGATCTCAGCTAACGTATTCGATCTCTTGAGCTTGGAGGACAATTAGAGCAAAACGGAACAGCTTAGGTTTTTCTTTAATTAGCCTCCAGTCTGCAATGTATGGGGGTTCAGAGCTTAAATCAGTTCTTACATAACTCAGTCCTCTTTTCTTTTTCCATGAATATTACTATTTCCATTGAAAAATATTTAGTTTTTAGAAAGGAGGGAAATGTGATAGTCATTTATTGCCCCCACACTGCTAAGAAATTCCATGCTTTTATGTGCAGGAAGCATTGTGTTGATTTTGGCTTCCCCATGGGTTAAAAATCTTGTTTAAATGTTGCAGAATCTAAATGCTCTTTGAGGTTTTTCTGTGTTGTTTTATGGAAAGGCTTCTGCCTGATTATTTACAGATGCTGTCTCTGAGAAAGCCCAAAATAGTCCTTCACTAATTTGAAATTTAAACTAGCATTTTTATTATTTTATTGTGTAACCGAGAAATTCTGCTCTGGGGTCCTCAGTTCAAAGAGGAAAACAGAGTCCTTCGGCTCTCTGTTGGCATCACAGGCAGCGACGTTCCCATTTAGCTAACGGCAGCGCCAAGCCTTGGCAGACTGTAGGGTCCTCCCCAGCAGAAGTGCAGCCTCCAAAGCATCTTGCAGCACAAACTCCCCAGGTTACACGACCATGAAGGACTTGCATTGTTTCAAAAGTTACTTCTCCCACAGTAGCTCAGGGTGTTTAAAACAATTTTAGGAATTATGACAGCCCTTCAAGCCATGCTGCTTTTCTATGGCCACCTTGGCTGAGCGTCAGTAAGGGATTTTTTTCAACAGTTCATGAAATGCTGAGATATATCTTGAGCTCAACAAGCAACAAATGCTGCTCAGCCAGCTCAGCAAGCAAGCGTTTCATCAGAGGGAACACTCCTCCAAAGTTTCTCTTTGCTTCTCCAAGGTTAAGGAGAGTCATGAGCACTAACAAACAGAAAGACTACTCTTGTCAAAGGTGAGCCAAAGAGCTTGGATCTCATCCTTACCAGTCTAAAGACAGATTTTTTACTCTTTATTTTCTCAGCAACCAGCAGCAGAAGAGTTGCGCTTTCCTTCCTGACTCAAGCGACTGCTTTTCTATCCTAGGTCCTGTATATACCTGGCTTGGGGGTTGTTCCACTGATCTGGAGACCGTGCGTTAGACTAATCCCATCCGATGGATATGGCAGCTCCAGTGATCCCAGGTAGGGGCTGGTGAACAGACTAGCACAAACTAGTAATATGGGAGGTGTGTTACCAGACATTATTTCTGCCTCACCAATAGCTGCAGTAAGTGCATGGGTCAAAAAAGCCTTCCTGACCCAGGTGAATGCATTAGGCTCTCCAAATTCCAGCATTGTGCGATGATTAAGAGGGAGAGCGATGTATCAGCATTGCAGGAAACAAGATGATACATTGCTGTTATCATTACAAAAAGTTCTGCATAAACTATTGTTGATAAAACATTTGCAAATGTAATTTTCTGCCTGTCAGCAGGTACTAATACCAGCTGAAAGCTGCTACTGACTCAGTCTGCACAAACACTTCACTTGCCTGCTACAACGTGGCTTGGAAACAAAACAGGAGCTGTTTATCACAGAATCACAGAATCACAGAATGGTCAGGGTTGCAAGGGACCTCTGGAGATCATCTAGTCCAATCCTCCTGCCAGAGCAGGGTCATCTACAGCAAGTTGCACAGGACGGCGTCCAGGTGGGTTTTGAATGTCTCCAGAGTGGGAAACTCCACCACCTCTCTGGGCAGCCTGTGCCAGTGCTCTGCCACCCTCAAAGGAAAGAAGTTCCTCCTCATGTTAAGATGAAACTTCCTATGTTCAAGTTTGTGCCCATCACCTCTTGTCCTATCACTGGGCACCAGTGAGAAAAGACTGGTCCCATCCCCCTGGCACCCTCCCTTTAAGTATTTGTAAGCATTAATAAGATCCCCCCTCAATCTTCTTTTCTCTAGACTACAAAGACCCAAGTCCCTCAGTTTTTCCTCATAAGAGAGATGTTCCAATCCCCTAATCATCTTTATAGCCCTTTGCTGGACCTCTCCAGCAGATCCCTGTCTTTCTTGAACCGGGGAGCCCAGAACTGAACACAGTATTCCAGATGTGGCCTCACCAGGGCAGAGTAGAGGGGGAGGATGACCTCCCTGGACCTGCTGGCCACACTCTTCTTGATGCACCCCAGGATGCCATTGGCCTTCTTGGCCACCAGGGCACATTGCTGGGTCATGGTCATCCTGTTGTCCACCAGGACTCCCAGGTCCCTTTCCACAGAGCTGCTCTCCAGGAGGTCAGCCCCCAACCTGTACTGATGCATTCCTCCCCAGGTCCAGTACCCTACACTTGCCCTTGTTGAATTTCATAAGGTTTCTCTCTGCCCAACTCTCCAGCCTGTCTATGTCACGTTGAACCACCATCCATCTCAACCCACAAGGGAAGTACCACACAGGTACAGGACAAAGTCTGAGGGCCTACATGGTAGACCAAATTGTCTTCTAACAGACTGGCCTACAATCTGCATGATATCTTTCAAACATAGGGCTTGGGACGTTTGTGTTTTATTTCCTACAGTTTAGCATCTTATCTGAAAACAGCCTTATGGATTTTCTGAAAGTAACAGCAAACCCCTCTTAGGTGATTTCTTCAGACTTTTTTTAGTTGGTACAGAATGTGTAGTTGTTCTGCAGTTTCATTAAAAAAAAAAAAAAAAGAAAACGGGGCTATGCTTACTTCCTGCAGTTGAAAATTTCCTTTACCTCAGATAGACACAGTTACCACAGATGATCAGAGAAGTTGGTACATTGACAAATAAATTAGGTTCTTATTTGGATGCAACAAAATATTATCACTTATTTTGAATGGCAGAAACCTCTCTAGAACAATCAGCATTTTAAGGTTTTAACTTTTTGCGAACTATAGATTTCTCCCAGATATGAAACCACTTGAGAACCGAGATCACAAAGTCAAATTTGATCTAAAACTGAGCTCTGATCTTTCCTTCCTGAAACACAGTGGAGCTTGGATTCCTACAGGTTCTGGCTGGACGCAACTCATCTCTAGCACTGGTAACACTGGCATCTGCTCCTTCTGCATGTGCCATCAGCTGAGACGTGGGGCTGGACTTACAGATTAAATACAATATGGTGAAGAAGGAAGAATTCCTAAAGGATGCATTCCAGACAAGCTGTTATATATTTAGTTAAAATACATTGTTCTGCGTGATATAATTAAAGTACAACCAAGAAACTCTGCTCTGGGGCTTAGGACCTTTTGGGGAGTCTGACTAAAGATCATATACACTGGAAAGACCTGTATGATATGTTTAGTCCTGTAAAGTTCCTTAGCCACAGCACAAGCTGACCATATAGTTGCTTCTCTTATTTCTTATAACTACGTTTTGAAAGATAACGTACATGAAAGATAATTTGCACTGCTATGCTACTTTTCATCGAAGGATGAAAATACCTATAAATTTTTCTGTGCTGTTCCCCACCATTGCTGCAATTTAAGGACCTCCCACAGTGACACTAAACTTCAAGTAAGTGTCCCCAAACATCTGGCGCTTATCTCTTGGGTTACAAATTACTTCTTCAACCTGTTTTGTGTTTTGTTTCTGTGCTGGGATCATGAATCTGAGATATATTTGGGTAAAGTTAAATAGATGCCCTTCACCAGCCTTGCTTTGTCTCCAGCTCCCTCACTTTCTCATGAGCTCCGCGGTCTGCTGTTCTCAGAGGCAGAGAACCAACAAATGCTGTAAAGTATGCTTTCTCCTCCTTACCTTTTCAGATGGACATTAACTGAATTTCCCAACACAACACAGGCATTCCCACTAGAGCTAGAAGACAACCAGGATGTCCCGACTCTCCTCCTGCCCTGTATCAGAGCTCAAATTAATTGCTAACTGCTCCATGGGTTCCTCAGGAACATGTATCTGCCATGTCTGCAAGCAAATTCCTTGCCGCGGTTTCAGTCTCCCCTCCTGTACCAAAAGGATGATGACACATATTTCCCTTGTTGAAAAGAGCAATGATCACTGTGAGACAACCAGTGAATTCCTGTTGTTGTTGAGGGAAATATTTTAATAAAAACTCTTCATCTCTCCTCACCTTGTTGATGGATATGCAGTTTATCAATGACATGACACAGAAGAAACTGAAAAACTTTTGCTGAAGACAGAGTGATTTCTCCTCTTCTAGTAAAAAAAGGGGAGTGGATAGCAAAAATTTTCTTTGGCTTCAGATGTCTTTAATAAGTCAAATGGATGTCCAAGATGTAACTGAGCATCTTCCTCTGTAAATATGTGCTGTGAGAATGGCATTTTCTGAAGTATGGCTGGGTAAAGAAAATCCCTTAATCAATTTTGAAATCCGGTTCTGAAAGAAAAGTTGTAGGATAATGGCCTCTGATGAAACAATAATAACAAAAATAATAATAATCAGGGTATTTCCCTAATTCTACTGGCATTATTTTCATCATCATTGCATTCAGTACTTGAGCCTGTTGGCCCTAATTCCTACCTTCTTTCACTGTGTTGGAACACGTGAGGTATAAACCAAGCTCCACAGCTACTTTGTTTCTTGCTTCATTTAACAACCATATCAACAAGGAAAGCTTGCACAATTGACTGAAAATTATACCCTTTTTATCATACTTATGGTGGAATAAAACTGCTACAGTTGGCCCACAGTATTGCACTGGCATCAAGAACACTAAGTGGGAAATCAAGTGCCTCACTTTTGAGGGATTTTCTCCCCTAACCTTTCAACTTACACATTTATAGGTTTGCAAGTGCAAAGAGAAAATCTGTGCAAAATTAAGTAGTTGAGCACAGTTACACTGGCAAGACTCGCATCTAGCCGGAGCCTAAAACTGATCCCTTGTAAGACCATCTCAGCGGACTGAATTTATTAGCAATCTGAGCTGGGGTGCAAACCACACATTGGATGCAAGTCAGTCAGAAAACAGGCTCAGTGCTTGATAGGCTTGGGGATTAGCCAGTCTGTCTTGGACACTACTGCAGAAACTGAACAGCACTACCTTGGATGCCACCTGCATGATGAGGAGACCCTGCTGGGGTCTGCTGACCGCGGCCTGGCTGGCTCCTACTGTTGTGTTACATGGGGCCAGAGGATTCCCCAAGACCTTCACACCCATTCCTGTGATATTGCAGAGGCACCAGCTGAAATATTTTCTGTCTTCTCTTATTTTGGGCATGTGCTCACTATAAACTACAAAAGTCTCCTGTTCTCCTGTGCCAGGCCAGGTTTTGTTTGTCATTAGTCATCTCCTGTGTAATCTCAGTGTTTCTCGCTCATACCTGGAGAGACCGTTAAGCCAAAATCAAGGACCCATGGTAACATGCATCATGGCTAATATGTCGTCAGGACTGTATCTCCGCAAGCAGCACTCTCTGCTGAGCATCAGTCCTTGTCTTCCTGACTCTGCCATACTCCTCTGTGTAGCTTACTAACTCGGATTACGTGTAACATCTTTTGTTGTTTAACACTAATAGGATCCAGTTGAACTATGCATAATTACATCCAGGTCTCCTTCAACGGATGGCTTGTTCCCTCTGTCAATGATCTAATAAGTACAGAGACAAACCATAAAATGGAGAATGAGTAATGCACACGGAGGTGATTATTATGCCGTGGTGCTCATGCTAACAGCTGGAAGAGATCATGGATTACTGAAGCTACACGGGCTTTAGGATGGCCCTTGCAAAACATTTTCAAGAATCCAGAGTTTCTTTCAGTGCCCAGGTTAACATGACTTTCCAGGCTGCTTTATCCTTCTTCCAAATGACTGCTTCCTTCACCCCATTTCCCACATCCTGAGGAAGGTTATTTAATCTCATCACGGAGATATCCTTGTGAAAAGTGGGGAAAAGTGGAAAAAGTCTGCAGCTCACAGCCATCCCTAACTAATAATTAATGGATGATCCAGGACACAAGATTCTCTCCCATCAATACCTACCTAGTTCAGTTAGCCATGATAGAAGTCATTGATAGGCATAATCACCTGACGCTGGACAAGTTGGATGGGTGAGATGGATCAAGTGAAAATTCCCCAGTTTGACAGGGTTAGAGGTCAAATATGAGGGCAGATCCAGACATGCTGCTCCAGGACCCCTACCACTGACTGCAGGCATGGGGAGGTGGCCAATCTGCCACCCACCCTGTCAGCACGTTCACCAGAGCTGGAGATGGTGGATCAAAGGAGAGGTCCATGCACTGAATGCTGCTTGGGATATGCACTGTGCAAGTCTCAGAATTGTTATGACCACCCCGAAAGTGCTCTAAATAGAAAATGGCACATGCTACCCCCAGTCCCCTCCACATGGGGAGGCAACAACAGTTTAATTTACATGGAATTGGCCCATAGGCTAAATAACTCTGTATTAGCCTCCAAAAGAGACGGAGTAATCACAGCAACAGGGTCATTCCAGACACGCTCTGCTGGCCACAGGAGTCAGGAAATTGGGTTTCCATGAAAAAGCCTATTGTGGCTTGGGGAAGAGATGGAAGGGGGTGAGAGGAGCAGGCCCTCAGGGCCCGAGTGAGCTGGGAGTGCTCATGCTGGGTAGGGAGGTTTCTTACCCACTGGCACAAACCCACAGCATGTTTGCTGGCAGAAACCAGGGTGCAAATGCTGAAGCAGCCCTGTCACCCTAGAGTAGCTCTTGTTCCCTGAAGAGTTCCATCCCCTCAAATTATCCAAGGGTGAATCAGCCCCTCTTTTACTACGACATGCTTCGCCAAGGACAGCTACACTTCATTAGGCCTCAGCAGCGAGTACACCCTAAACCAACTCTAAAACCTTTCCTCGCAATTTAATCCCTGACGCCCCTGGCTGTTCCCTACTTCCTCTGAGTCATCCAAAAGCTTTTGGAGAGGAACACAGCAGGTCAGCCAGACTGCTTCCAGATTTCACCAGAAAAAGGAAAATACTCATCCTGTTCACGTTACGTGTTTTGGGACCCGGGGTGCACAACACCTCAGCCATAACACTGCAGCTCACCAAAGATTTGCAGCTGATTCCTGAACCGCTCCATAATGTGCCATGGGAGCCCTTGATGCTGTCCTCCCTCTGTGGAGCTGAAGCTCTCACAGCAGCCTCTCCAAGAAAGCATCCACCTACAAACATCCAGCAGGATGGGCTGCAAGTCTCCAAGAAACTGTTGAATATCATTATCATAAACTGTGCATCATACAGAAGCACAGTCTGTCCAGCTTGCTTTACTATACCTGGCTACATCATGTTCAACCTAATTCAGACAAAAAAACAGGCAGAGCTGATGGACTCAGCTGCCTGATTAATCCAAGGGAAGACTTTCACCAGGTTCAGCAAGCACCTTGACTGTCTCCACAGTCGCTGAACGAAGATCTAATTGAATATCATGGATTTCTGTCAGGAAGAACTGCATGAGAGTCAGATCTCACTTGCTGCTCTATTCATTCATAATAAAATTCAGTTTGTTTATTTCGGCTGAAAATGGTCTAACCACCTGAAAGTTGGTTCTTTGATGTGAACACATACTACAGTAATAAAAAGTGGCCTGTGCCATCATTTCAGATGACGAAGAGAATAAATTAAATTATCAGAAAATGCGGTAACTTGAAGGTTGTTTTTTCATCAGAGTAAAAATGTGTTTTCAGCAGGTTCCATCTTCTCTGCCTTTAGACCCTTTCAGGAAAAACACTGTCCCTCTGTTCCAGACAGGTTACGCTCCTGCTTTGCCACAGCTGCGAGTACTGGTACCACCCCTGGAATTTGTACAACCTGAACTGGTTTGTTTATATTTGCTTATAAAGAGCCGAGTTAGCTCTCACAAACGCTGATGTGGAAGCACAGTGATACCACAGAAGCCTCAAACTTGCCTAACCCCTGCCAGAGACACGCTGAATTAGCTGTAATACCTTCTGTGCTGCTGCTGCAGCAAGGAGTCTGTCAACAAGTTCTCTTGCAGCATACAACGCTCGGGGCAAATACAGCCCTGATCCGTGTGGGAAGCTGAGCAGTTTTGTAGCCACAACCACATCACTTGATGCTAAACCTTTGCTGAACTGATCAGCAGAAATGGGAAAGCTATATCCCTCCCCAACCTCCGTCCCCCTGCTCTGTTCTTCAAGCTTTTGGAGAGGTTTTTAACCTCCAAGGCATATTTTGGATGCATCTAGAAACCATACTTTGAGTTCTACTACATATTCTCTTGGTGATTGTGTCACTGTGCATGATAAACTCACATTGTATTCTGATACTCAAGCTGCAAAAAAAAAAAGTCCCTGGAAACCTCTTAGCAAAATGTCCCTCTGTTGATTATGATTATGAAGTTTAGATGAGATGAAGATAATCAACAGATAAAGACCCTCCTTGGCCTGTACCAACAGACCTAGATGTGTTGGATGAAACAAACCAAACAAGTGAAAAAAGCCTTTATGAATCTGCTTGGATAATATTTAGACATCCTGTTTACTAGCTGTTTGCAAACAGGCCTAGAAGCAATTGACTGTTCACAATAATTTTTGTGGAAAGCAATA
Source organism: Vanellus vanellus (assembly GCF_965231255.1). Lineage (NCBI taxonomy): Eukaryota > Metazoa > Chordata > Aves > Charadriiformes > Charadriidae > Vanellus > Vanellus vanellus. Next base: position 117,768,294 of record NC_138906.1, on the reverse strand, counting down.
TAGATGAAAATATGTTTTTATATGACAGCAAATAGCAGAACTAATTTATTTATTGCTCATAAAGGGTTGAGGACTCAGTCACTCAGTGGGGAGGCTCCCCTGGAATCATGGATGCTCCTAAAATGCTGCCTCAACTTTCACTGAACTCTACTGCCTTTTATTTCTGCTCTGTTTAGATCTCAAGACTAGAAGCCAGCAGAGTCAACGTGCTAATTGCTGGTATCACATCCTTCCCTTGGCTTGCAGGTTATTACCCACTCTTTGCTTACCTCAACTGCTGAGACCATAATCTCTTTGGTATCTGCACTGTTTTTAGCATGAATTTGGGCTAGCAGCAGACGCTACTGAAATAAGCACCATGAGTAACAGCAACAGCCCATCTTTTAGACACTGGAGAGTGGACAGTTGTTCACTGCAAGCATGAAACATTTTAGTCACTTCTCAGCTTTTCTGCACATATGAAATACATTGTTTCTATAAATGGAGGGACAGTCTGTAATGTTTTTTAGAGCAGGGTGCCGCTAATGAAACCATAGTGAAGAATTTGACACTTTTTTAAAAAAAAAAATTAAACGCAGTGGAAGTTTTTACTAGAATATCGTGTCTATGGAATAAAGCAATTCCATTTGAAAGATTTAATTTTACAAACATTTTCAGATTTTTCTTTCAGGAAAGCTAAAATAAACTGTGAAACTGAAAAACTACATTACTCAATTGAAATGTTGGGTTTTTTGAGGTAATGAAAAGAAGAAACAACTGGGCAGTATTTCTAACTGAATCACTGTGATACTCCATGCAGCTCTGCCTAGGGAGCCCAACCTCCTGGTGAAAACTCAGACATAATTTATCAAATCTGTTTTTCACATTAAACAAAGAAACAAAATTTAAAATTAAACCAGAATAAAGGAGAATATCTCAGTCAGTCAGGAATTCTAAAATTGCATGTCAACTGAAGGTCTCAAAATAAAGCAGGCTTTTCCAAGATCATCCTTTCTACAACGGCCCCTTACTGGTGGGGGAAGAGGGAGGAAAATTATATGTTGTCTTTATTCAGGGCAACAAAACAAAAAGTTAAAATACCAGAGTTTTCTCCGGGACAAAACAGTCAAAATTTTTTGACATGGTCTAATATTAGAGCAATATGTCAGCATTGCATTGTCTTTGAACAACGGTATTTCTGTATGAAAGCAAACTAATATACTTGGAATTTAAGATTAAATTCAGCCCCGTGCAATGCAGTCATATTTGCAGCATGTAATCCCCAAAATGAAATCTAAATAATAGTGCTTAGAAACTGGTGCTTAGAAACTTCCATATCACAAATATATGGACCATTAATCATGGTGAAAATAGACTGAAAAAATACCTTTTCCACCCAGTCTTTCATTAAGTTCCTGAATTCACTGATAAAAATGATGATGTACCCCGAAAAAAAAAAGTCTACAGGTGAAGCACCTACTTGTAACAACCAGTGTGAAATTCTAGATCTTCATCCTTTTGCGTTGAGGCCAATATCTAAATCATGGCAGCCCAAAGAAGGGTCAAGTTATTTCATGTTTTGCTGATGCAAAGTATTTTACACCTTATTGCACTTGGTCACTTGGTGAAAGCGGCACTCAGTGAAAGGATGCTCCCCTAGATGGACAGGCTTTGGTCTGCTTTGGCAACTCTTGCACTGAGCTGGACGAGGGGAGCGGCACCCACAGAGTAAAGCCCATGCGTCAGCACTTTGTGGATTGGCATGAAAGAAGTGTAGAAGAAAATGTGCCTTCCCTGGAGAAATAAGACAGGAGAACTAGTGACAACCAACATGGAGAAGGCTGAGGTACTCAACAATTATTTTGCTTCAGTTTTCAATAGTAATTACTGTTCCCACCTCTCTCAAGTCACTGAACCTCAAGGCAGCGACTGGGAGAATGAAATCTTTCCCATTGTAAAAGAAGATCATGTTCAAGACTACCCGAGGAACGTGAACACACACAAGTCCATGGGACCCGATGAGACGCATCCCAGTGTCCTGAGGGAATTGGCTAATGTAGTTGCTAAGCCACTCTCCATCATATTTAAAAATCATGGCAGTCAGGCGAAGTCCTAAAGGCTGACTGAGTTGCGGTTGTTCAGGCTGGAGAAGAGAAGGCTCAGGGGGGACCTTATTGCGGCCTTCCAGTACTTCAAAGGGCCTTATAAGAAAGATGGAGAGAGACTTTTTACCAGGGCCTGTAGTGACACGACAAGGGACAACAGCTTTAAACTGAAAGAAGGTAGATTTAGATTGGATGTAAGGAATAAATTTTTTATGATGAGGGTGGTGAGACACCGGGATAGGTTGCCTGGATAAGTTGTAGATTCCCCATTATTGGAATTGTTCAAAGTCAGGCTTTAAGCAACCTGATCTAGTGAAAGACGTCCCTGCCGGTGGCAGAGGGGTTGGACTGATGATCTTTAAAGGTCCCTTCCAACCCAAACCATTCTGTGATTCTATGTTTCTATGATTTTAGATACCCATAAAGGTACTCAAGCGCTGAGAGAGGGGGGAATCCAGTGGGGTTCCCGTTACTTAGATGTTCTGTTCCATCATGGCTACAGGTTTAGCTTTTGGGCACAGACTTACTTTAAACCATCCATTACTGTCCAGTTAAAACTTTCCTCATGTATTTGATATGTCAGCAAAGGAGAATATCTGATTTTTCCAGTTTTAGAGGGAGCCACAGGGCTGGATTAATCAGGTTCTGGAAAAATCAAACTCAGAGCATGTAATGAACGTGTACGCAAAGATGAGGTTTACTGCACAGATGACAGAAATGATGCACATCAACATCTGCGTGAGACAGGTGGTGCATAAGAAGGAAGAACATGACAGTTTATTATTTAAACATGAAAACTGCACTTTGAGACAGTATTTTCAAAGTAGTAGCTAATCACAGGTGAAGACCTTTGATTCTATTTGCTTTGTCTAGAAGCTGTAATAAATACATATGTATTTTGTTTACAGATAGACCGAGAGTATACAGACCCTCCAAAACAATACCTAAATTGCCTGGTGGGTGTCTGATGAAGACACCAGCCTATGAGCCTTTATTTGTAAAGCTTTGATGTCAAGAAAGTGAAAAATGCAAATCTTCTAGGAGAACTGTGGTAAACTAGAAGAATTTATCAGCAGCTGCCTCCTTCTTGTATCTGAAAAGCTTATGCATTTACTAGTACAATTTTCCCAACAATTTTCCCCTTTGTTACGGTACTGTCCACCACAGCTCATCACTGACCCCAAGTTATGCTAGAATGGCTTGATTGTAAAAAATGTTTGGTGTTTAAGAGGAGAACTTGGTAGAGGATTCACCATTTTAGTTGCGCTTTATGAACAGAGGTTATTGAGGACCCCAGTTGGTAGGTATGCATGAATATGAAGATCTGCCCACGGGTATGGTGTGGCAAGGGCACCCTCAGACCACAGGGCATGAGGAGCTCTCTGCTCTGCAGGCAGCAGGACGAGCAGTTAGCGTGGATCCTTCTTTGCTCCCTCTCACCAACCATTTTCAATTCTTGCTCTGGGGTCCTGAATCTAGGCCAAAACAAATGGAGAGGGGAAAAAAAATCCACATTTTGGGACAGGGGCATAAGAGAGAAATATTTCTGTGGACACTTTTTCTTTTCATTGGCAGGCACTGGACACTGCTCACAGGTTTGGTATGTCAGACGTGGTCCCCGTGGAGACCGCCCAGCACACAGGCTGCAGGTGAGGCAGCTGTTCAACCACAAACGTGTTTCACCTTTGCAATGTATTTGGTATTTATTTGTCCTCATTATGCTAAACACAGACAATATTATAAAACAAACAAACAAACAAACAAAATCATATTATTAATATGTTTTCAAAGCCAGTGATATATTGTGATCAGAAGTCTGTGACAAGTATCCTGTTTGGCCAGTCCTGCCTTCACAGTTCCGTTAATTGCAGTATCACGAGAGGAAAGTACATCACGCTTCCTATTATCTTGACTTCTATAATAATAGAGGAAAACAAGCTTGGGCTCAAAATAACCCAAGAACCCTGTAACAAGACAAAAAAAAAAAAAAACAACCCTGAAAAATTAACATTCCACATGTTTAAAGAATGTAAACAAAAATCTCACCACACAGACATGCAGAAAACTGGTGTTACTCAAACCGAGCCCTGCCAATTCTCCATCTAATGAGTTGTTGAATCCCGAGACAATCAGAAACGGCTCGTGAGAGCTTAGTGAACAACAGCATTTGTTTTTCCTTCTGATTTCTCCTTATTAAAACCTACAGGGAAATCACTGATCTAGAAAGGCTACCTCAATTACTCTTAATTGCTGTCGGTTCTGATTAGCCCAGACCAGGGTGATCCTGCAACGAGCAGCACAGGGGACAAAGCAGGTGCCCTTTGCCTTCACAGCGCACTCCCTCCGCCTGCAATGGCAATGCCATCGCGGGAATGGGCATCAGCTCACGGTTCACAGAGGCTGGTGATACTCATGACCACAGTTCGTGTTAAAAGCAAGGCTTAGCCTTCCTGTTTTGCTCAACTCTCCATTTTTTGCCTATGTATTTTGGGCAGCGCTCCAAGTAATCTTCCGAGTGAAACCCCAGGTCCGCCGCGTGGTGCTGGCAGCCCACCCTTGCAGAGCGAGAAGGATGCTGCCGCTCGGATGGAAGCACGAACGTGGCGGCAGCAGCTCATCTACCAAGCAGGGACATGCTCACGGCCCGGCAGGCTGCTTACATAAAAGCAGCAATAAACATTTTTCTAAAATCAAGATGAGGACAGAGGACTGCCTCAAGGGAGCTGAGTGAATATTGATGCTTTTTTTGAGCAAAACAGAGGAAGTAAGATAAACCTGATCCTTGCTATTTCTCCTTTGCTATATATTCGCAAGTCAGCTGGCGCATAACAAGAAGTAACTAATGTGGTTCCTCGACACACAGCAAGAAATAAAGCTTGTCAGAGAACAGAGCAAGGTGGCAAACTCTGAGTTATCCAGCTGGTTTCTTTTAACCTTTTCCCCAATAAAGAAAATATACAGAGTGGGATAATATATACTATCAAATACAGATGAAGATGGATATTGTTTTGAAGCATAAAATACAAAACCAAGTTTATCCGTTAGCCCATTTTTCACCCAGTCATCTAGGGCCACACTCAACATCTCTTTTAGTCATTAAAAATTAATAATACAACAATGAGAATGTAGGAATGTCCATCTCAAATCAGCTTGCAGTAAATACGAAGTTGTTAGGTAAGTAAAGGGAAACAGACTCTCTTAATACTATTGATCAGTGAGAAGATACAGTACTGGATTTTAAACAAAACATTATTTATTTTTATAAATCCCATAATGACCTGATGCAAAACTCCATGACAGGATTCACTTTTAGTTTTTTATTGTAAAACTTCACATCAGTCACAGTGAGATGCAATAACACTTTGACACTGTTCAGGTCTTAGCAAACTCTTGCCTATGCATTTATATCATGTTCTTGAACTAAAGGGTAGGGACAGAGGACCCTATGTGACTTACTAGATATAATACCATAATAATGTAAACTATCCTCATTTTTACAATATGTAGAACAAAATACAAGGGTGCAACATTAAAATGCCCAGGTACAGATCCACAAAGGTATTTAGGATCTTAAAACATGCTTGCATGCCTTAGTTTCTGCAGGAGGCACCCTGAACTCCTCTGGCAGGTACTAATGGATGGCACGGCACGTGCAATTACAGAGGAAACCAGTCCTGTTCGCCGAGAGCCGGGCTCTAATTCGCTAAATACAATGAAAATAAATGATGAATCTTACTGTGATTATTTAGGCCTTTCAGCTGGCTGCACAAGTGTCATTTAACTCCCTGCCCTCCAACAGTGGGATGACATAAACCCAGTCACACTTCAACACCGGTAGGGACAACACTGCTTTAATCAGTGGAGTTGTACCTATTTACAGCACATTTGTCTGTGACCTAGGAATGTAATTTGTGAGAAATAGTCGGAAAATTCTCTGCTCTCCTCAGATTTCTAAACCCCATTTAAAATTATTATGAGAAAATGATGTTACAGACAGCTCCTGAGAATTTAAAAAAGAGCCTGAAGCAAGAAATCCCAGAAAAAAAACCACATTTCTTTGCCTACTGCACTATGGCTGAAAGGTATAATAGTATTTTAAGGCCTGGGAAATCAGTATGCAAAATCCCAAATCCTCATAACAAACAGTAACCTGAAGAGAATGATGGTCTGCTGTGTGTATCTCACCTGCACCAGGCAGAGCTGCATCTAAATTACAGATTGTCCTCCCCTCCACCCCATCGTTCACCGAAACCTTGCCCACGCCACTGTTCAAATATTTCAAAGAAGCCACTTTGACTTAAATGTCTAGTTTACTGGAAATCTGCTGGCAACGTCCTTAGGAATTGGTTGAAAAACAAGCAATGTAATCTGCAAAGCTTTAAACCAGCGCGCTTTTAAACAGGGAAGTTTGCTGACTGCTTTTTCTCTCTCTTAGTAGTGGTCAGCTCTGGCAGCGAAACGCTTTAAAAAACACACAGGCCGTGCTAGAAAAAGATCAAAAGCAGATCAGATGGCAGGGCCAGCTCACATCGGTCTCGCAAGAAAGAGGGGAAAACAAACAAAACGAGAAGAGTTTTTCTTGCCGGGCGTCCCCCCGCGCTACCCACCCGCACGCGAGGGCTCCCGGGCACAGCGCAGCATCTCTGCCATGGGGCCCGGACCCACAGATCGAGGGGGACTGTCCACCTCTGCCCCATCCCTCTCCCCACATCGATTCATGGGGCTTTATTCTGGCAGCAGCCAGGCTTTTCCTCGCAGCGCTCCTCCTCGCCGCGTTGCCACTCCTGGGGGCGGGAAGCAAGCCTGGGCCCTGGGTCACCTCGACTATCGAACAGCGATAGGGTTCGGGGTGACGGTGGCCCTCCATGGAAACAGGTAACCGATGTACACGTAGGGCTTGGCTGTCTCTGAGGGTCGGAGGTGAAACACCGCGGGGCGGCGCTGAGTGCAAGCGCCGTCCTGTCACGGCACAGCCCTCCAACCCTGCTCTCGCTGCACCACGTGCCGTTTTATTAATTTGCGATTGTGAGACTTCATGGACTGCACCGTGCTAAAAATGTGCAAAAGCGTGTGGATAATGCTCTTTTTCCTTTAAGAACACGAAGCCTTCCAAGAGCCTTGGAGGTGAACGTGGAAAAAAAGAGTCCCCACCCAGTCTTAAATGCCATACTCATTTTCTATGGGATATTCCTAAAGGGCCGTGTGGGGACCCATATAAAAAGCAATGAGTTATGTTTATAGCCCTGTATATCCCTTCTAGACCGGCACACAACTGTGGCTGACCAGCGAGCATCCCCTCCACCATCCGCTCTCCCCCTTCCCGCTCCGCTTTCCCATGCACGCGGGCGAAGGCAGCGAGTGCCTACCGATTTCAGGGACAGACCCGGCATGGCTTAACCTGCAAATTATCAAACTCTCCGCTGGGATTTCGGAGGTTGGCCGTGCCGACGTGAGCGGCGGCGGCAGCATCGGTCTGTGCCCTGCTGACACAGCTGGGCCGGGCTGGGGCTGGTTCGCGGGCGAGATTGGGTTACAGGGCAGAAATCATAACAAAGGCAGGAAACAGATCAGCACTCCCTGGGTTTAACACCCTCTCCGGGGACCCTGCTGGCTTCCAGACTGCAGATGGTTTTAACCCTGTCCTGAATTGCGACCGCCTCTGCCCGCTCTGCTCTGATGAAGTCCAGCCCAGTACATAAAATAAAAGCAATTCAAGGCAGCGCAGGGACAGCCCAGGCAGACGCCGGTCGGAGCCGTCCGGAGGGTTTTACATGGCTTTCTATGAATGGGCTTGGAAATATGAACCCTGCTGAACGGCGGCCAAATAATAGTAGACAAACTCTCGCGACGGAGTCCCTCGGCTGAGCTTCGGGACGACCTTCTCCCCGTTGATCCCTGCCTGCTCTGCGTGGTTTTGCCACCCTGCCACCGGGGCCTGAGCCCCCCCGCAGCCGCAGAACGTCGCCGTCGCCTTGCAGCCTGTCCCTCCATTTTTTTGCTGCTCTCAGCACTGCGCTTCCAGCATGGGGCAGGAGGAAAACCCCGGCTGATCTCATTCAGATTTATTGACTCGACTTTAGTGCCCTCGACTGCATAGTTTTGGCAGCTGAGTTAATGCAATCTGTCCATCGGACAGTGGACAGGTAGTCTTTTGTAAAAAAATAGATCAGCTGTGCAGGACTGGGAGTGTATTTTTTTAAATAGCTTGAGGGAAGTTGTGCAAACACATCACCAATTCCCCCAAGTACTGATTTGCCTCTCGGTGCTGTTTTTTTCACTTTGCAGCAGACTGCTTCAGGAACAAGTCCTGCCTGTGATGCGAAGTGGTGTTGCCCAGCATGGGGAAGAAGAAGAGCAAGCTACGCCATCTCCAAACTGAAGGTGTTTGGGGAAAAGAGGACATTTCTCACACGACTGTAATAAGCACAGCACTATCCTCGGTCCCCGCTGGGAGCTCTGACATTCTGGAAACAGCAATCTTAAAAGGGGAAACGCGGTCGCTTAGAGGTTACAAATCCATTTCATGTACAAATCTGATAGCAAAAGGGGAGACAAGCGCCTGCCAAAAAATCCTTGCTGTTAATTTGACCGAGTGAAGGCTGCAGGACTAGAGTGGGATCACGGCTTCCACCCAGCAGAACTTTCCTAAGGGCACATCTGCAATGGTGGTGATAGTCCTATAACACATCACCCTGCAAAGCTCCCATAACTGGTGGAATCTGGAGGAGTTTCTTAATTCAATGGCCACTGTATTAAAAGCATATGAAAACTATTAAAAAAAAAAAAAGACATAGGAGTAAAGTAGGAGTAAAAAACCCAAACAAACCTCAAAACACACCCACCCTGGAAATGCCTCCCATTGACAGCCTCACTGAGTATTTTCTTTTAAGTCACCACAAGCCTTCCCAGAAGAACAACCGAAAAGACATTAAAGATTATTTATTTTCCTTTCTAAAATATTGTTTTAAAATTATTATAGGGCCACATCAGCGCAATCAGCAAGCTCAACATGAAGAGGACTACAATGACATAAGTATTCCTTTGACGTAATATGCCTTTTAATTTCATAGTCAGCTCTTCTGCTTCCTTTTACAAAGACACTTCCACTTAATCTCTTCTGGGCCACCTCGAACACTCACTGGACATGTACATATTCTTGGTAGCTCTTTTGGTTATTTTGTGGGGTTTTTTTGGTAATCTGGTTTCATGTCTGTGAAATTCATGCATGTGAGATTCATTCTCTGCAGTAAATGAAAGGCTTTCACAAGGGGTCGTCTTTCCACTGGGGACGTGACTAGAGGCTCAACAGCTATTAAAACCAAGTGTAATAAAAAAGGCCTTGTTGTGGAGAATCCAGTTCCACTTCTCTGTATTAAAGCACAAAACTACTCACAGTAACCTCTCACACAGAAGACTGAGAATAAAACCAGTCCCACCATGCCGTATTTCACAAAGCAGCTTGCCAAGAATACGAGGTTCTCAGGAGCTTGGGATGCAGAGCTGCAGCAGAGGAGCAGATGTGGCTATTGCTGCAAAGGTGGGCCCCAGCTAACACCCTCCCACCCTGCGGGTCAGCACGCCCGGCGGTAACACGCTGGGCAGTACAACTCGTGCCGCCTCTTCATCTGTTCCTGGCCCAGAGTCAAGGTTTGCTGAAGCCAAGAGGTGAGCTGTGAAGTTTACGGGGTTTATGGGGTGCCGATCGCCCTCTGACAATGGCAAGCATTTCCTGCAGCTACCACATTTCCCTGCTGCCTCCCCTTGGTGGGCTCAGTACTGAGCCTGAGGCTGAGACGTGCTTTTGGCCTTCTTCTGGACTACTCCAGACCTAACCTGTATGGGCTGAGGGAACGGAGGGAATAAGGGACAGACTTCCACCTAAACAGAAGAAGGACAGGAGCCACCTCTGCTTTGCTCCTGCTTAAAAAGAAAAAGCAGAACATGGGGTTCCCTTATGGCACCACAGACCACAATCTCCACAAAGCACATCATTGTTTTCTGCACCTCGATGAACTAAAACTTGAACTGTGAATGCTACACAAAGCAGAGGGAACTTCCACAGATGTAGTTTCATGCACTCTTTCGGATCCTGTATAAAGGACGTGTCTGATCTGTAGGGATGGAGCTAAGAGGGCTGAATTACAGGTCTGTGAAAAATGGTCTTTATTTTGGTTCTGTTTGGTGACCCCAGAGAAAGACAATAAAGCCATATATATTCCTCCTCCTTTGCCAGCAGTATTTCAGCTGGTTCAGCCCCTCACCCACCCCAAATTCATTACTTTGACACTTCAAAGTTTTCTCCTACTTTTAGCTAACCTTGGCTATCTATTTAAAAAAAAAAAAAAGGCACCAGTTTTAAAGTTTTCAATATTTGGGAAAGCTTTTTCAGCTCCTCTGCAGTGAGCAGAAGAACCAGATGTTGGTTTGTTTGCTTCCCTTTAAAACCGAGCCACGCTGTGTATTCTCCAGTCCTCGCCTCTGCTGCTTTCTGCAAGGCACTTAGTAAAGAAATTTTGCCTAACATTGAAAAATGCAGGCAGTCATATTTACAAATTTGTAAAAGAGGTTAAGCATGTACTATCATTAATCAAGCAGAAACCTGTTTTCCTAAGGAGACAAATAAGTTCGGGAGCAATGATTAGTTGGCCATTTTAGGAAAGTGTCACTGTTTAGGGTAGCAAGAGGACTTGTGGCAGGGGACTTGGAACAAGGTGAAGACGAGAACCACCTCTCTGAATTTTGGCTTTCCAGACCTGGGGAACAACACGCTCAGGAACACACTTGGAGCAAAAATTTCCAGATGGATCCTACATGCAATCTAAATGTCCATGGGTCTGTTTTTTGTATATTTGAAGTCATGCTGTTAGGTAGTCCAACACCCTGACCCAAATCCAATTTGGATGAATTCGTACGAAACCAAGCACATAGGTTTAAATATAAACATCTGCGCATACAAGCAGTAACATGCAATAACTTTTGGGGACAAGTGCATTTAGCTGTGCACAGATGCTGTGTTGAAACTTTGACAGCGGGTGTTCAGATTATTCTGGCTTCAGACTGTTCAAAATGTTAATTAAGGACAAGAGCTCTCCCACTCCAAACTGGAGTCTTACAGGGCATTATATGCCCTGTTTCCACCTGAAGCAATTCGTTTCTAGGGAGAAGGGAGTGAGGAAGAAAAATATCCCTTGGCTCTACATACTATTTTTTTTTGTAACCAGATTGTCCTCCATTATATGATAAAGCAGAAATGTATGTAAGGAATCTTTCAGTTACCAGTTGTCACTACATACACAGATGGTCTGAAATCATACCTTAACCTCTTAGCAAAATATAAAAGGCAAGGATTTTTTCTGTCATTGAGCACTACCGAATGCAGGGTATATTGACCTTAACAAGCCTGGCAAGTAAAAGCATCCTTGCCCATTCCTGGGCTAATTCAAAATATTATGGTAGAATATGGTAGAATTTTCCATTTTTCCTGGCCAAGACCTTGGTAACAAGCACACAGAAACATGTTATGTAAAAAAATCAATAAGCATTTTCCAAACTTTTAAAATTTTGGATTTAGAAAGATATGCAGCGAAACCCTGTTTAGCAGACCCTAGTGCCCAGGCATCCTTAAAAGAAAATCAATCTGCCCTGCATCTTCGTAGCATTATGAAATGGCTGTCAGAAACGATGCTACAAAGTCCTGTTACACTAGGCTTGAATGTCTGCGCAAGACTTTTAATACAAAAACGTCCTTACGTCCCTTAGCTGGGCTGAAGAGAAGTGGATCCCTGTGTCTTGCACTCCATCTCTTACAAAACCTCCAGCTGCCTCCATTTAGAGTCACAAGCTGAACCACAAAAAAACACATTCACGTTTTATTTATTTAAGGCATCGATCTCTCTCTCTGGCTGGGTGGATTTTCCAGATGCATTCCTGACTGAGCTGAAGAGTATCTGCAGGACACAAACCTCTCCACGCACCCATTGCACAACACTTGTCCGTGCCGGCTCCGGGCACCAAGCAAGACTCCTTCCCGCCCACGCCTCCCTCCTGACCCCTCTCCGCTTTCCAGAATATCAGCCCACTCACTTAACCCAGGCTGAAACAGGACAAATGGAAATTTCTTGGCTGCTTCACTTAGGTTTACCCATATGCAGAAGGTTAATCCAGACTGGATAAGGTTTTATTCCAGCTTTCCTTTGGATAATCTGTTGTACTGCAGCACAGTGGAGCTTGAATTGGTTTTGATTTAGCAAAGCAACATACTGTTCCTTGTTAGTGTCTGCAACAGGCAAAACCAGCCTAAAATACTTACAGATTCTTTATTTGTGCTGTCCCCGTTATTCCTTCTCACAGGCTTCTTTAGGCATTTATATGCTTTCCTCAGCATTTATATTGGACACGATACAGAGGTCTGGAGTTGAAGATCTCTATGTAGTAACTCAAAATGATCAGGAACGCAAAGCTCTTGCTGAGCCTGGAAGTCCCCCCATGCAGCATGAGCTGCTACTGCCATTTTAAGGATGGCTGTCTTTAAAGAGGCTCCCTAAAAGTCGGTGAAACGACTCCCACCCTAAGCCCTATATTCAGATTTCTCAGGGAAGTCAATCTTCAGATGTAAAATTTTCTCTCTGAAAATCGCCAAGAAATTTGCCAAGTACAACACCGTGATGTACTGCATTCGTGGTGTCACCTCTCCCAGGGCACTGGCTGGGCTCAGGGCTGCTGAGTGTGATGGTGGGGGACAGCAGAAACATCCAGGTCTGGGTCCGGGTCTGGGTTCAGGTCCCAGTTCGGCTCCAGGGCAGGCTGGTGAGGTTTCGCACCTCCCTCGCAGCGGTTCCCCCGGGACCGTGGGAGACCAGGCACCAGCCACGCAGAGGGAGGGAAGCCTGATGGAGTATTAAACCACATCTAACACCAAAACATTGTGGCACTTTTGTTCTAATGCTTCTGAGAGTTCAGCGGACAAAACACCGTCCTACCAATTTAATCAGATCTTTTCTTCTTCCCTGGAACACTGCTGAAGTGGACAGCAGGAGACACGACTGCTCCTTTAACTGTAGCAAGCAGGAATGACTACAGGGGCTTCTGAGCAAAGGTGGCCAAAGGAGGAGAAGCTTCCTAAGCTGACAGCTGGGAGCTTATTGTATGACCAGTGCATGTGCCTATCAACACGTCTGTCAAGCCAGCGTGTGCCAACTATTTGTCTTGGTAGCCGTTAATTAAAACACGCAGCTCTTCGCTGTTAGCGTACTCGTTGTTCATAAATCCCCAACGGAGTAATGGCAGCAGCACCGCTTCACGCAGACTGCACGTCCAGGGGTCTGACTCAACGGGATGCTGAGCCACGTCTGCAAAGGGCTCCGTGCCCTGCAGAATCAGGCGTGGGGATGTCACCTCTGCCACGTCACTTAACATCGGTGCTAGAGCTCCGGGATGTTTTGAGGAAATTCCCAAGGAATAAAAGGAATCTAAGATAGCAGTGTAAGCAGCACCTGACAGGTATGTGTTTTATTTTTGGGTGTTGTTAGGTATATCTAACAACGTACTCTCAAGGGAAAATAGCACCTCCTTTCTCATGAGACACCAGTGTGTCTCTTTCAAAACTGTGTCGCCAGCAGTAAGCACAGCACGGCAACTTTCTGATGGGGAATGACTCTGAAGTAGGTCCAGAAAATCCAAGGACCAATTAGACACATTTGAGCACTTGCAACATTACAGTTAATAGCATGCAGTAAAGAGCAGAGTATAGTGGCAGCTGGGTACAGATGCAGACTTGTATTTTGAATAAAGTTGCAGGGGAGCTCAGGAGTAATGCTGGTGTGTGCCACACTCCCACAGCAGTGCTGAGGGAATCCACTAACAGGTAATTCCAAGTATTTTTCCTTCCTTCTTGTGACGGCTTCTTATCTGAAACGTTTATTTCTCCCACGGTTTTCCTGTGTTACTCCTTTGCATGGAAACACAACAGTGGTAAGCACCGAAACTACAATGCTTAGTTTCCTTCCAAGCCATTAATTTCACAGGTGATTTCATTATGAAGTTAAACAGCCCATAATGGAGCCTAGGTGTTTTGGCAGCAAACTGATGTTACCAAACAACATTATTTGTCCAGCTAGTTTACATGGAAATAAATACAAAATCCCCAGGTGTTGCTTACAGTGTAGCCAATGTTTTTCATTCCATTTGTAAATACAACCTGCTGTTTAGCCCACACACCTATTTTATAGCTCTAATGAAGAACAGAGAGCGAAATTCACACATAATGGTGACCCCACCACCTTTCAACACACCTCTGTAAAAGACAGAGATTGATCACACAGGTATTGCTCCTAGCATGCAAATGAAATATATGAAGAAACATGTCAAGAATTTTAATTGTACTAGCTAGGAAAAAACCGTAACTAAGAGAAAATAGATTGCCTACATAAGAGCACGCAGCTGGAACAACTTTAGTCCCCGTGGCACTGCTAAGAGGCCTCTTTATGGGTTTGGATTAGAAGGAGAAGTGCCTGTAGCCAGGCACAGCGGGACAGGTTGGAGACGGGCGGCTCCAAACCCATAGACCTGAATGGCTCTCACAGCTCCTAAGTAAGTTAGCACGGACACGCAGATCTGATAACTTTTGGATCTCGCTATTACTGCCTGACACTGATGGATTTATCAGGGTGCACCAACTATTTTCCATCTTTAGGAAAACTGGTGGTTTTAAACTCGTGGTTTGGATATACCAGCAAGTAATCCATTTATCACCTACGCCTTTTATATCTCAAGAGACAGAAGCTACTGGCAGAGAAGGGACACGCTGGCGGCACGCAGGCACCTTGACAGCTCGTGAGCACCTTGACATTCCTCCGCAATGGCAATGCTGCACACACGTCAGTGTTTATTTATTTACTGAGACTTCAATTCCCTGCCAGCTGCCCCAGTACTCTAAGTAGGTACTGGAAAAGAAAAGAACGAAAAAGAAACCGTTACACAGGTGGTCCCTCCGCACGCAGCCCCTGCTGCATGGGACTGACGCCCCAACACAAACCCAGGACCCCCGAGGGCGCTGGGCTCACCCCAGGAGAGGGCAGGCTCAGCCCTCTTCCACCTTACTGGCCATGGCAATTAAAAGGGTCGCTCCAAATGAAATTTCTTGGCCTAAAATTAACAGCCACACCGGCGCTGGCATTCAGTGTGGATTTAATTACCCCAGGACGCATGCAGACAAAATCCTCATCTGATAAATACGGCCAGATCAGTCAACTGGAAGCAACGTGCCCGACTTTCCTCCGGCTTTGTGAGTATTGGTGACCCCGTGACTTTTTATTAAGCCATATGATTACATGCTGCAGGCGTACATGTGAAAGAATGCCCATGGAGGGATGTGGTTTGTGGCACCTGAAATCCCTCACTGGTCGTTTACAAACCATAAAGAAAAGTTGACAAATTCCTAAAGCTTAGAAGTCTTTTTTTTTTTTTTTGTTAGGGGCTTAAGGTTTGTGTGGATGTAGCACACCACCAGATCAATGCCAGACATTTTTTTTGTGTATGTTATTATAGATGTGAACAATGGCCTGGATTTATCCAGAGATAAAGACTAATATTATTCCATCTGTGCAGTGTTAATGAATAAACACTATTCCTGAACTATCATAGAATTCCAAGCCATGAGTTTTGTGATCCTGTTTGAACTGTTATTTATGGACAGAAAAAAATTGTATTTTTAAACCCTTTCTAAAAAGGTTTTCTATTTCAAAGTTTTCATTTTTCACTGTAAACCATTCATAAGGCTTTTATCAATTGTTACACTCCTAAAACTCCCCAGCTGTATCCTATCAAAGATGGAGAAATAATATATAGCTTCTCACTGTATAAAATACTATAAACGATATATAGCGAGAAAACAGTTATTAAATGGATCTAGTTCAGCTGCTCCCAAGCCACTCATCAGGGGAAAAAAATTATATTTTCCAAATATGTTTTAAAAATTTTTTTTTTCCCCCTTCACCTCTTTTTAGTATAGCAGATTTCATTACTGCATAGCAGGATAATTCATCCATTGCCGGTCCAGAAATTCCTAGATGTAATTCTTACAGCTGGAATGATGCTCAGGAGCTAAATTGCTATAACCACACAGAAGGGACATCCTGACCCAGTCATCTCTTGCATATTCCATGGAAGGTACCTAAAAAAGTACCTACCTTACTTGAGGGCCCCCCAAGTAATTTTTGTCCCTCCTTTCCTGCCAGCTGTTGACTGGGTGTGGGGAAGACCAGAGGACCAGTGCCAGATACCTGGGGACATGAGGGTAGGTCTCCTACTGATGGCTCAGCTCCATGGCAGGGGAGGGGGAAGGTGAAGGTGGGGAGGATCCCGACTCACGTTCTAGAGCCTGGGGGTGACCAAGACGGGTCCTACCACGGAGGACAGACTTACAGCTTCAGATTCTGGCTCTGCTGCCCAAGGGCAAAGGGTAATTATCTTACACAAGCTGTTTAGTCTTCCACTTATCTACAGTGTACTGGCCCTATCTCTTGATTCCTTGGGAGGTTTCTCTTCATCAGCAAAGGCTTTCAGCTCATTTCTTCGAAGCCTGTTTTCTAAAACATTACAAATGTGCTCTGCAAAAGTTCAAAGACCATCCCTGTTGACAGTTCAAAGACCATCCCCTTTGCTTTCAGCTGTTCCACATTGTAGGGTAGCTTCTAGCTTCAAACTATGCAATGAATAACTTCACATTGAATTTTCTACATTAAATACTCTGTTTGGTAAAGTGCAGGCTTTAAGTTCTAAACCATTAACACAAAGAAACAAAATTCACAATTATGTCTATATCTATCACCTGAGAATGCCACAAGTTAGGAAGATCAGATCTGCCACCTCAGAGTCCATTAGTTCCCTTCAATTCCCTTGCCTGCAGCTACAGCCAGAGCCTGAATCTCAGAGAAATGAGTCAAAACCCTACTTTAAAGAGATCTCACCCTGCTACCTACCATCTAGAAACACTAGTCTGAGCTCTCAAGCCTGAGATTTAGCATCCCAAAAGTGTTTAATATTGAAAAGCAAGTTTTGCCCTTTCCTCGTTCATTCCTTCCCAAAGTGGGGTGCGCATGGGGTTGTGCAAACCAGTGATGCTGAATGATGAAAGAGTTAACATCGGTAGCAATCTGGTAGAGGAAAACTAGTGGAGAGGCATAGCTTGTTATCTGGAGCAGATAACTTCAAAGCAGCCTAAGCAATGACGGATGATGAAGTAACAGTGATAAGAAACACACTTCTTCACGTGCTTTCTCACTGCAGCAATCTGGAGGCATTGCAGCTGAGCATCAAACCTCTGGCAGCGTCCCTTCACATCTGTAGCATCCACTGAGAAGAAGTAAACAGCATCAGTCAGCTGGAAAGAGCACTTTCCTCCACCTCCCTGACCCCCTGCAGCAAATTTGTCCCAAGCTTAAAAGGGAAAAAAAGCTGGTGTGTATTTTCCTAGCATCTTGGAGTTGTCTGCATCTGTATTCATTGTTATATAATATGTTAATATTTAATAACTTAATATTTAATATGATCAGTTAATGTTCTGCTGACTGAAAAATAAAGTAGCATGACAAATTCTCTGAAATTAGCTCATCGGAGGAGGAGTGACAGAAAGATTCAGAAAAAGGGGAAGCGGTGCAGGACAGCGTGTATTCAGTCCTCTTTTCAAAAGCTTCTTCCCCAAAATAAGAACTGTTGGAGAATCCCTCCCTCCTTCCCTCCGCAGATCTCTTCCTTCCTTGAACCAAACTACAGGCTTTAGCAACAAAGCAGCTAATAATAAACTCTTCAGCTGAACTCTAGGAAAGCAGTTTGGTCAAGGCTTTGCCTGCCAAGTGCTGACCAACACATATTCCCAGCTGCCAGCAGTGACTCACCGCAAGCCATGTTTTTACAAACTAGTCGTGCTTTAGCCATCTCCCCCTCGGAGCACGTTTCCCTCCAAACAAGGCCTCCCTCTTCCAAATGATGGAGTCAAAGGCACTCAAGTCACGGTCCTCCTACCACGTCTCACGTCAACGGGGCACAGAAGGACTATTCTGGTCACAATATATTCCACAACTGCTCTTACACTGTGGCTCCTGAAACACAAAACCCACCACTGCTGCTATCGCCGCCTACTCCAGCAGGCTGTACACGAACAGACCTGGGATTCCTACAGCGCCAGCCAGCAGACAGGACTGGGCTCCTTTCAAAATGACCTTTTATCAAGGTTTTATATAATAAAACTTGGTTCTTGCCTTGGGCTTCCCCCATATTGCCTTCTCTCACCAGTGAGGACACAGAGCAAAGAGGGACCACCAGTTGGGACAGCAGGCGTAACATGTCCTACTGGTTAGGTGGGAGCTTCAACTACTTGGCTGCATTTCGGCCCCAAGAGCAATCTCTGGTCCTTCACTGGAAACGCTGACTCAGCTGGTCAGTGAATTTGGAGTTTTATTTAAAAGATCTGTATGTCTTGTGCCTGAATGGAGGAGCCTGGTGCCAGATGAAGCAGTCAGTGTTCCTGATGGCACGTGTCTCCCACCCCCTCCAGAGGTTGCTCAAAGGCTGCCTGGAAATGCAGTGAGGACTGTAGAAATGGGAATGCACCGAGTGAGGTTTTCTGAGGGAGGGGAAATAACCCCTTTAAGGGCCACTGAAGCATAAGCACTTGCAGGCAAACAGCACGCAGGCTGGTGCTGGGAGGTATGGAAACCAGCCTAACTTCTCCCTCTGCTGCCCCATGACGCTGGGAAAGATGAGGAAGGGGGTATGGAAGGAAATTTGGGCTCAAAAATAGTATGGAGAAAGAAGGCTTCTTGGATCACGGCACTACTGAATTACACAACTTGCACCAGTGCCCAGGCTGTGGCTTCATGACCCCGCTCCCCCTTTAGTCAAGGCTCTTCTTCTGTACTGCAGACATCTGGGACACCTCCCTGACCACAGTGATGTCGTTTTCATGAAGGAGAAGTGGGTTATGGTTGTTTCCTAAGGGTGGAACTACCCTGTCTCCTCCTTTTGTGGTGAAATCTCCTTCTCCTGCCACTGCGAGACTGCTGTCCCTCTCCTCCCTCCTTGCTGCCCCACCAAGCCCAACAGCACAAGCATTTCTGGAAATGCTGAGATAAACCTTGCGTTTCTAAGGCCAGAAATAACTCACAAGTTAACACACAAAAATCCCGTCATGTCACAACAGTGTCCTTACTGTTGGATTAGTAAGGATAGTGGGGTACCCACTCCTTGCTAAAAACTTTCACGGTTCACTGCAAAAGCATGCTGACCAGGAATAGATTGGTAGTGGGCAACACGGAGGGAAGCTATTTTTATAGGTGTTAATGAATCCTAATATTTTTTACTCAGCTGGAGGTGACAGAAATGAACAGTTAACATTTCTTCCCATTTCTCAAGATTTTTTTTCTTTTTTGCTATTCCAGGGCCTAATCCAGGAAAAAAAAAAAGTAAAAAAAAGAGAATAGGAAAAAACCCTATGTGCAGCCTTATGGCAGGACTTTCCAAGCCACAAATGCTGGCTCTGTGGTTGGCTGATCTATCCAAAATAAAGCTCAACAGCAGGGAGCGGTGGAGTAGTTCAAGGGGTAGAAGAGGTCATGCGAATGTGATCCCCACCTCCCAAATGCCGCATCTCCTTATGCTGTCCCCCCCCCGCTCCTTTTGGAGGGAATTGGAGGGAATTGTTGACTTTTTTTTTTATTTTCAGTGTGTCTTTCCTATCCGTTTGCCAAGTGGGGTTGTTGAAAGTGACTCTTGTTGCAGCCACTTTCCCAGGAGAGAAAAAACAAGGTGAACTTTTATCCTAATGGTTTGAAGTTGAAAAGGCAGCTTGGATGATGAGCCCCTTTGGTTGCTTCAAGACAAGAGCTGGCACTGGGGGAGCTCAGAGGCTACCATGTCACCTCCCCATGGCCGGAGGGACAGGAGTCATCCTACCTCGGGAAAAGCTGTCAGCTGCAGAGAATGAAACGTTTCCCCGAGGGAAAGGGAGCACAAGAGCCTTGAAAAGAGGAGCCGTGAAGGCTGCTGAGCCCTGCGCAGAGATGCCTGGCACTGCCTTCTCCACACGAGAAGGCTATTTTCAGTGAACAAACATTGAAAAAAGGAAAGAAAGTGGAAGAAAGGAAAGAAAGTGACAAAGTGTCTTAATTATTTTTGACATCATACTGTATACTTTCACTTCTTTTTTGAGAGGAGTGCACAGCATATGTCCTGGCTCAGCTGCCAATACAACTTCCATGAGCCTGCAGGAGGTCCCACGCCACCACTCTTGGGAACACCTACAAACCTCACTGTACATCAGTCTGTGGGCTGAAGGAATGCCCAGCTGGGCAGAGGACATGTAAGAGGCATGGACCCTTTTTTACAGCCAGCACATTCATTTCTGTTCAGGTATCAGCTTCATTTTCATGACACTAATGAGCAAATAATGGAATCAACCACTTCTTGTTTCTAATCAGGGGTATTTCTGAAGCGTTACGCTTGCCAAGAAAATAAACCAAGTCTAAAAATGACACTTTGCTCTGGGCATATAGAGTGAAGTCGATGACAGGACTCTACCTATATGTTTTGATGCTGCCAGCAAGGGAGGTTTACATAGCAAGTGTTTCACTTACCCAAAGCACTACGCAATAGCGAGCTGAAAGACCTGCTGCCACTTACCAAACCTCTTGTAGCCAAAGGACTGCACCTCCTCCTCCTCTGCAAAATCGTCTAGAGAAAGAAAGAAAGACACAGCAACAGATTATTACTACTACCACTGGAAAAAGATGGGAAGAAGTTTTTACAGGTGCACATTCATAAATTAATGTACTCAGAAGTTTAATCGATTCATAAGGCATGTTACTGATCTTCCCCTCTGCTGCTCATATCCTACATCTGTCCCTGGGTAGAAAAGGAAGTTCAGAGTGAACTTTCCCCCAACCAGTATCATCAGAAGAAACCCAGACTACAAACGGTTTATCACCTGGCAGCTATCCTGAGGCCTACTTGGCCACCTAAGTATAGATCACGGCAGACATGTCCCTCATCATGATGATGGCCACAATTGTCACCGGTGTGCCACGTGGGCAGGCTTGCCCGCACCATGGCAACTCGCTCCAGCCCACTGCCAGCACTGTCCGGGTGGTTGGGCTCAGGTTATACATACACGAGCTGGGCCGTTTGCACAAATTGCTACGCATAGCTATACCAAGTAACGAGAGAGGAGTCAGAGGTGATGGCTGTTGGTCCATCCACCACCTCCCACAGGCACTAGCTTGGCCTGAAGAGGCAATATCCGATAAAAAATGGGAAATAGAACTGACAAACTCAAACAGGTGAGAAAAATAAAAACCATCTAAGCCCTTTTGTTCTCATCTTCACCAGCTAGCAAGCAGTAAAATGCTAATGATCACAATTTTATTTTGTCAGAAGCTTAATTTCTCTCCACTTCCTTCCAGCAACAAAGCAAAAGGCTGGCATCAGCAGAATAAATACACCCACAACTTCTTTTTAAAAAAAAAAAAAAAAAAAGAAAGATATGTTTGTGTTCATGTGTTCAGCCGCCTCCTACCACCACAACCCCTCTTTCTGCTGAGTCGGGAAGGCGAGCGCCCTGCCTTACCACCAGCACCAGCCTCTGCACCAGGCGACCCACTGCCAGGGAGGGTAGCACAGCCCAGGCTGATCATCTCCCGCTTCCCTACTTCCCGGGGAGAGCAGAGGAGACCCATTCCCCCTCCCACGAGCACCGTTTCACGCAGCAGAGGAGCCTCTGTGGGATGGGGGACACGGCTTCCCAAGCGGCGGCCGGCGGTTTGAGCCCACCGCTGTGCTGGGGAACCACATCGCCTTTGCTGCTTTTCCCAGCAGGCTTGCCAAGCCTGCCTCCATGCGAAAAATGCCGTCAAGGACCAATGGCAATCCCTGCTTTCCAAAACCTGGGTACTCCCAGGCTATCGTTTGCATCACCATGGTGGGGAAGCAGACTCAGCATCCAGGGGAGCTTCAGTGGCTGCTTGCCACCTTGTGCCACCCTCAGCTCAGGGGATGCTGAGGAAGCTCACTCACTTGCAACCTCTCCACCCAGACCTTTCCCTGACGTGAGGGGAGAAGGAAACAGAAGCTTACAGGCCAGTCAAGGGATTCACCAGAAGGGAACATTTAACGAGCAGCGGTGGAAAAGCAGGCTTAAAGCAGAAAAACAGACGTGATGGAGTGAGAGGTCTGTGCTCAGTTAGAACTTCATTGTCCACAGACTTACTGCATATGAACAGGCTGCTCTGCATCATGAAACTGGGCTGACTGGTGCCTGAGGTAACTCAGGTCACAACAGAGCCTTGGGGGGATGAATTCAAAGGCAAAGTAAAGATACAGTCCTCATCCAGGCTCAACGATGTCTAAATCGTTTGAGTGTTCTTCCAGCAACAGATGTGACTTGCGCCTCCTTCTGACCTGCAAGGTGCCATGCACTGAAGTCTGAGGGAGATGTTGCCTGAAGCAGTGGAGTCCATGAAATGCATCATTTTGCAGAACGTCACCCTTTACTCAGACAGCACTTTTGATAAAACAACTCAAAACTCAGTCTTCACCAGGCAACACATATTTTGCTCACTGCCAGAGGTGCTCCTGTCCGTATCTTAAGTTAGACCCCCAATTCAGAGGTGCATTTAAGAAATGCAAGAACCAGTGGACACTCCTGAGGCAAAACAAACACATCCTGGTTTTGCAGGCAGAAAGAATCCTTTAAAAAAACAAACCCAATGAACCCTCACAATTGTACCAAATGTTATCTAAAGACAAGGTCACCCGACAAAACACGACAAATGCTAATAAACCATAAACCAAGCTTCTCATCCCAGCAGTGAACTACTCAGGAAAACTCTTCCCCTCTTGCACAAAAGATAAACGCTGCACAAAAAAAAAAAAAAAAGATATCAGCTCCAGAGCCCTTAGTTTCCTGCTCTCTCCTGCTATCGGGCCATAACACAATCGCCTCCTTTGTTTCTCAGGAGCGTAACCTGGCTTATCCGATGCGTATCTGATGTATGCAGCCAGGCTGCGTGTAAATCCTGTGGCTTCATCCTACACCACATCTCCAAGACCTTCCTCCCAGGTTGCCAGCCTCTTCCCTAGTCACTTGGTGTTCCACGCTTAGCCCAACAGCATTGCCCTCTGGCCACGCATTTATAATCATATTTTTGTTTCTCTGGATTGTTTTATATTTGCAATGTATGTATATGTTTTATATACATATATTGTATATATCTATTTATATACACATTTATATACTTTTAAAAAATATATATACTTTTTAATATTTGCAACACTGTGTGCTGTGCTTGCTAGGGATGAGTTAGTTTTTTCAAGCTTTTAATACTTTCTAATCATTCATTAATCTTCCAATTTTGAAGAGCACTTGTGGCATTTGAAACAAAGAAGTGGAGAGGGGCAAGGACAGTTTTGTCAACAGGTGACCTGACTCCGTGCTCACTAAAATCTAAAACGTCAGATAAAACCTTTTTTAATCCCTGTGAGTTGATCTTGCAACAGGCAGCGATGTATTTTAGGAGAAATCTATTAAAATTATTTAACAAACTAAGATCAGCGGTCTTTCAGTCACAACTGCCACTAGGTACTTTGCTCAAATCATGTGCAAATATAGTATTTTACAATATTAACTGTAATGGAACAAGTTGGAGGCAAATAAAGATGGGAGGACTAAAGGAATAAAACAAAGTTAGACTAAATGTTCAGAAACGAACAGCACTGCATCCCTTGGAAAAAGAGACGAGGATGGGTGGAAGGTCCTACTTCAGAAGAAATCTGTGTTTGAAATATTAAAAATGAAGTTGGCAAACAAGACTCTAAATTTAAGTCCCGAGGCAAAGCCACGTGCCCCATCCTGCTCCTCCCGTGCTTCTCGGGCAGTATTGCACTCACTGGAGGTGGCAGAAACTTGGCCCTCAGCTCCCTGTTCCAGCACTGAAAATATTAAAGTTTTGTCACAAGTTTTGTAAAAAATCTTAAAACTTTGTGATATCTTTGAATCAGGGAAATACAAGAGAACCAAAGTTTTCACTGAAAAGGGAATAGCTTTCCTAGAGAAAACTATGAAAATGTGATCTGTGATGAATTACAGAGGTTAAGAAAATACACGCCGAGTAGGAAAACAAATAGTAAGAAAACCTCCAGCATGTTTTTGTGCCGTATGCTTTTAAAGGCAGTATCAGAAATCAGAGTGGAAGAAATTCATGAGTTTTGAGCACTGGTGGCTGATACTACAAAAGGAAATGTTGTGCTTTTACGTCAGTGGTGCCCATACCCTTGAGTGGGGCTGCAGCTGGTGCAAGAGAGTTTTGTTTGACATCGTGAAAGCCGTAAGTTAGAAATATTTTACTTTAGTTTAAATCCAACTCTTCTCGGTTACAAAGAGAACTGGAATGAAGAATGTAGTATTTCCGTTACATGCATATACATTTATCTATAGGCAAGGCTTATTTTCCTGGGTGAAAAATATGAATGGCATACTTCTCCTTGAAGCAGACATTAAAGTAGAATCTGTTGTTATGTCCCAGTCAGAAGAATTAACTCTTTAGTGCTGGAAAGACCAGCCATTATTTCCTTATAAACTGGTCTACTGAGCTCTCAGCTGTGAGCCGAAAGAGAGGGAATCTAGAGTAAGGCGAAGAAACATGAAAAGCCAGTTACAATGTGATTTCTTATTCCACTGACTTCTGCTGAGCTCTGGCAGATGGAAGGTCCATAAAAAAGGTGAACTTTGGACAGAACAGAAACACATGTGAGCAACCAATTGTATTTAACTGTGTAGGGGAAGGACCACCGGAGATCTCCTGTTTCATCAGGTTTACAAGAGTCTCCTTGGAGGCTACAAAACAGATTGTCATGCAGAGCTTACAGCAAACCGCTAAAAATGAGTGGCTAGCTGTAGCTGAGCAGCAGTACATCAAATATTTTAGGGAGACAGTACAAAGCAAGAGCTCTGGTCCCCCCCAAAAAAGGCTTTGAGATATTTTTGGCAATATCCGCACCCACCAAGTACCAATGCCAAATTCTGCTTGCTCTCCAGCTATAAATTATTACTGCAACACCTCTAATAAATACAGTTGTAGAGTTAAATAAGTTACAGTACAATGCTTCAAGGGAGTGGAAATTATAAAAAGGCAGTTCAGCAGGGGATTAACACAGCAAACAGAGGGAACTCATTTAATCTAAAACAAATTAGACTCTCATTTGATTAATTTGCTAGAGGCAAAGCAAAAATCTGTGGAGTAGAACTGTGTAATTTCTAGTTCTTGTTCTTAAATGTTAAATAAATTAATCATGGACCACTTATGAGTCACTCAGAGGTCAAGTAAGAGAAAGCTGGCCTGGAGCCAAAAAGGATGCCAAATCTGCCCAGGGACTATATAGGGTTTATAACCACTGCACCGCTCGGTCCCTGCGCTGGAACAGCACCAGATCTGAAGAGAGCCTTTGGTGCAAGGTGATTTTAGGGAAATTGTTTCCATTTTCTCCCCTTCCTTTTCGGGGCATCATTGTTGGCATATGGAAGGTGTTACAGAAAGCTGCTAATGTACATGTCCAGCCGTCACCTTTTAAGAGTACACCCTGCTCAGCCATCTAAACATAATTAACTAATGAAGCAAACTAGACCTCAGAACCGTTAGAGATGCTGGGTTGTATGGTGGCTGCAGACACGTGGTATCCAAACATTTCTGTGTGCAGTAAACAGGGGTTTAAAGTTGTTTGAAGTCTTGAATTGAGAAAAAGACACCCATGTTCTACACTGCGTTTCAAAATCTAGGGGAATCTATTTCAGGAGAGAATGAGGCATCTGGGCTGAAAATTGTCATGCCAAGTTTCAGCTCAGTTTTTAGAAGTTCCTTTATAGTCCCCTGAAAACTCGATTTCCAATATATTAGAACTTACCCCTAAATACCATGCTGGGAACTCAGGACTATAAAATTAATTTGTAGTAACAATGACATCCAGTGTAAGAGTTTCCTTTAAAATAAATCTCTCTCTCAAACTTAGGGCCCTGCCTTTCCCACTGACTTAATGGGAACTATATAGTTATATCCCAGTGCAACTCTGTAAAATTCATTTTAATATTATCAATAACAGATTTTTTTTTGTACCATTTGGAAAGAAGCTATGCCCATTAGTTAAAAATTATGATATTCCTCTCTTTAACCCATAAACCAGCATGGATGCAGCGCACTGCTCAGAACTGTGCAACAAGTGCATCTCCTTCATGAGGGATGGCTTGCGGTGTCAAAAAGCTACTTTGCCCACTCTCTCCATCTCAGCCCTCTCACGGAAAGGCAAAACTTGTCTACTTGTGAGGTTTCTGTAATATTAACAACTGTTCAGACAGACGAGAACAGTGAACACCAATATCTTTCTCATATCGCATTTCAAAAGCTTTTTGAGCAGCCACCAGATTTATATGCATTTCTGGTCACTATTAACCGGGTGTACATTCAAAGTGCTGACCTAGAGGTGAAACTGAGCCAGCAGAAGCACAGCGAGCAGCTGCGGCCTTCAGATGTTGATGACTTCATCAGTCTAATTGGTTTCCACTGGTTTTCATAGCTGGACAGTCTCCTGCTTGTGCTAACAGGCTGCTTGTTCCCTTCTCTCTTCACAGATGCTTCGTTTCACTTGTCCTCTTCTTCTGTCTTTCTCCGCTACTTTTTCCTTATAGTCCCTTTTCAGATTCAAGTCTTTCTCTCTGCTTCTATTTTGATAAACTCTCCCTCATAAAAAACCTACTCCACGCTTAAAACCGTTCCCTATTGATGAGGTCCCAAGCTGACACGTCACACTCAGAATGTCACTGTTGTTGGCTGTGTGTGTTGTGGCCGTATTTTCCACCCGGTCCTTTGTCCGACTTGTCACGCAGTAGACTCCTTCAGATGGGGATTACACGGATTCTGCATTTGCAGCATACCTGGTCTTTAGGGGAGCTGTGGCAGAGGTTCAGTTGAGGCAGCCCTGGAAGACAGCCCACCTCCCTGCATTCCAAAGCATCCTTTGGGATGTCGTTTGAGCCTGGATTCTGGCAACGAGACCGAGGCTTTTCCCCACCTCTGTCCTTCAGGCTGCTGATCTGGGAATTTATCTGCTTTCAGTATCGCAAGAAAGCAAGAGGCAAGGTCCCAGACCAGAGATCCTCTCTTGACACATAACCTAAGACTTGGATTGTGTCTCTCATCACCTAACACTTGCATAAAAGAAACAAACCAAAGAATCATGACAAATGGGTGCATTTTAATATTCTGGTCTCGACCTATTCCCCCACTGCTATGCCTGAAAGATGGGAGTGCTCACATGAAGAATGCAAAAAAAAAGTCAGAAGATTAAGAAATTCAGAACGACGGCTCTAGTTTTGCTTTTTAGGCACAGCATGAAGGCAGTAAATAGGAGTGTTTCTCAAACAAAACCTGTTAGCCCGTAAGTGCCACAGAGCATTGCTACAGTACTGGGGTCAGGACCAGCTGCACAGTGCGGAGGGTCGACCTTAGAAGTTAAAAGTTTAAATCATATCGTATTTCAGTATAATGATTTAAGAGCAAAACAGATCTGCTCTCATTAGTGCACTGAAAAATTGTGCCTCCCTGTCTCTATGTTAGAGGAGGCAATTAACAACAGCATTAAAATGGCATACACATTCCTAACAACACACGTCTCTATTACCTCCCATAACTCATTCACTTTGTTCCCCAGCGACATCCCAGTCTTCACCTCAAATTTATGCACCGAAAGGGACTTCAGTTTTAGGTGGAAATAGTCAAACTCCAAAGACAATTCATCTTAGATTGCTCCCTCACTCATAGAGACCACGCTCGCATTCTTAGGAGGATCAGGTTCACTTTCGGTGCCTGGTAAAAAGCATCTTTATTTTGCTTTCCAAGAGGGAGGGCTGGAAGGGGGGAATCTCTGTTCTGACACACAGAACCTCAGGATAAGGAACGTTTTGTGAAGCTGAAGATAACTGGGCACACATCTTTCGCAGCACTGAACTGCCTTCACCCTTGACATTTCTTCCAGCTCTCTTTCTTTATTTTACTCTGGTTTTGCTCTGCAGGGCCTGATCAGCTCGCTCTCTCCGCAAGATTACCTTTCCCTCCTCATCCCAGCAGGCAAAGGTGTTTGAACCTCTGGGCACAATGGTCTTTGAGTGCGGATCTAAGCAAACTGTTCAGCGGCTGTGACAAAAAAAAAGGGCTCTGTTCAGCTCCCAGCTGTAGCGAAGTCGGTCTAGAATAAATTTATGTTACCCAAAGTAGGAGAAGAAAGGGCCACAACAAATTTCAAACAACTCCCTTCTTCACAGGGATAGGCTCGCTGGGGCTATTCTTAGTCCTTCGTGGCTGGGAAAAGTAGAATACTGAAAGCAAAGATGAACAATTACAGCTTCTTACCGAAAATACTCCTGTCATAAATAGCTTATATGCTAATTCTGCTCAATATCCATTGCAGTTGTACGGTAATCCTTCTGTCTGTGCAATAACAGATTTCTCTTCTATTTTCACAGCTTCTAACACTCTGCTTTCCTCTGTATCGTTAATAAGAATATCCTTTGACACATGCACACATGATCATCTTTCTCATCCATCTGTTTAAAATCCTCTGTGCTACCAACCAGTTTAGGATACGCACTGACTGCATAGTAGCATTGCTCGGGATTTGTTCTGCGTTGTATCACACATTTGTTATAAGCGCTCGTGCCTTTGAACTTCTGCGGTAGGGTCCTGCGACATGTCCAACACACACCAGTCAGAGCTCCTGCATATGTTTCATGTTTATGTCACTATATTCATATAAGGTCTGTTATAACTGGACTAAGTAAAGGTTACTGGATCACTCCACTTCTAATCCTTAGTTTTCAGATGCTTTCTGGCTTCTGCAAAATGCTCTGGACTGGATTTTTATTTGAAAAGTGCAGTTTGAAGTTTCTATCCAGGAAAGACCTATTTGCAGATGACTATTCCTTTGATTTTGTGCACACTAAGACTAGAGAGAGAGATACACGCCTTTCTCCAGTATTAGAAAATTAGAATGTTTATTCCTTTATTCTCTAAAAATAGTGGTGGCATAGAAAGAGAGACAAAATCTGTCAAGAAGGTAGACATCATATAAATAGATTATTTATTTTAAGACTTTTCAACGCAGCCAAGAAAAAGCAACTGAATTTACATGGACACTCAGCTTTTGCAAATGGAGGCTTTACCTGCAGATTACATCCAGACTCCAAGTTAAAACACAGAGGGATGAAATTAGCAATCCGGGTGATATGTCATTAATTGGCTGTTAAAGTTTGCACTGTATAAGGCAAACTTGAAGTAAACTGAACTGGCGTATCCCATGAAAGCTCAGTGTACTCTACATACTGAAAACTCTTTGCACGAAGAGTGTAGAGCTGCCTTTGAGGCAAACTGGTCGATGCTAAGAAATCTGGGCGTTCGGACTGGACCATTCCCAAGGCCGTGCTGGTGTCACTGATTTCAGTGGAGCACAACCAAGGATGAACCTGTCCCACCGCTTCACTCTGTGCATCTTTTTTATTAAACGAGAGGAACTGCACAGGACATTGTCACATTTGGTCACATTCCAGTTCTCAAGCACAAGAACACCAGATGTTTCGTCCTCCAGCACCACGGCTACAGAAGCGGTACACAGCAAGATGCCTGCGATGGCAGAAAGGAAGGAGAAGGAGGAGTAGAAAGAAGCATCTGAGCTACCTTGGGTATTGTAATTAAGAGCTTCTCTGTCATCCTGGAGCAACAGTCCCAAAATGACCACCTTGACTTTGTCATTGTCCGATTTTGGGCATTAGTATTAAGTCGTTCTCCAAACAATACCCACATTTCAGACAAAAATACTTATCACCAGAACAGCCATGACAGAAGTGACTACAGATGCAGTTTAAAGTAATAATTATAAAAGATATCACAGATATATAGAAAGAAATTCTCAGTTTTAATAACACTTGTCCCTGTCTTAAATTAGGGCCAATGTTTTTGAACATGTGGTGGTGTTTGACTATGAGGAAGCTGTTTTCATTTGTTTCCCAGGCAACAAATACAGCTTCAAACCCCAATAAATAACCGCAACTTAGAAGTATCATTTGATAAAGATACATTTGACCCTAAAGCAGTCAAGTCCTTTTATAAATCACATGAATTATTGCTAAAAAATATCACACAGTTTGTGAGCTCAGTGTAGTTTCCTGGAAATAAAACTGCCAGCATATTAAACATAAACTTCAATTTGTTTTACTGATTTAAAACATAACACATTACAAATGCCGGCAATGGAAAATATAATTTATTCCTTACAGATATTTAGTGATGTAATTATTTAGATATTCCTCCATTCTCCAGAGATGGTAGATCCAGAGACAGCTGCAATCAACAGATCATTTTGTTGCTATTGAGAAAAATGTGTAACTACACCGAGTTCTAAAGTCCTGAAGTTATCACCACCATCAAGTTTAAAGAGAAAATATGAAAAACCAAGTCTGCACCCAGGGAAGGAAAATATAGAGTCAAAATTTGGAAGTCAAACTTCCATAGTACTGGCAATGGCACTTGACGTGATGATTTGTTTAAAGTCTCTCTTTGCTCTTGCTATTAGCACAGTTATTTAAGGGTTCTGCTTTGCATGTTTTTTAACTCTGCAGGGGGAAAAAAATAAGATGGCTGTGATTGCTCTTAGGGAAACTGAATGGTAAGGACTAGCAACCAGAGTGAAGCATCTCCCTCTCGCTGGAGTGTGGGGCACCAACGTGTGCTCCCAGCAGGAGTACCATCTCTCCAGATGCCGCTTGTCTGCTTTGCAAAGAAGAGCAATGGAGACAGAACAGAAGGACATGCAAATCCCATTATACTCAGCCACGTCCTATGCCCACTTAAAACTACAGAAAAACACTCACTGGGTTCAGTGGGTTCAAAATCTGGTTCCCACTGTCATGAATGATGGTATGTGGCTGCCCAAAAATGTTATTGCTATCCTCAGTCCTTTGCATCCTGCCTCCCCCCAAAACTGGTGCAGCCTTAGCCCCAACAAAAATAGAGCATAATGCTGTCAGCGATAACAGGGGTGGGTTTATATTACTGGATTTCCATTGTTTCGGTTTGTTCCTGCCATTACACTTATGCTGATAATGACAAGCTGATGACAAAACTTTTGGCACGAGTACCCTATAAATATAGAACATTGTAAATGCATTATTTTTAATATGTTGCATGGCCCTGTAGAGACACCATGTCACAGTGCCAGAAGTAACTTAGTGTGTGTGGGCTTGCAAAAACACCCCCCCCCCCCCCCCCAAAAAAAAGCTTCTCCTCCCTTCAGGCAGCTACTCTGGCAAGTGAAAAAATAATCACATCATTTGGTGTCCTAGACTCTGGAAACTAAGTGTAACTATCATGATGTTTACTGGCCTCCTGGCATCTGGAATCAAACTCTGCAATCCAAACACAGGCACACTGGTGCCCAAAAGCAATTTTCTTGTGTGTATGGTTTTTTCCTTCCCACCCTTCAAGTTTATTTTTTGCCTCTGAAGAAAAACTAGATTCAACTCTCGCAAACTCCCAACTACTTCCTAAACTTTCCATAATGTCCTTTGATGTTTTCATTGTAACTATTCTCCAGCATGTAAAGTCTCTGCCTTTTGCTGTAAGGCTATCAGTTTTCATAAACAGAAGGCTTTCTTGCAACCCCCCTAATACATCTTTACTAGGTTACAGTGTAGCAATTTGGCAATCTGCTTTTTTATTTGATTTTAAAAGCGTATTATCTAATACCTCGCAGTCACAACTTTGTAGGAACAGATCAACCTGCAGAAGTGGTGTGTTTCACCCTTTTAAAACAAAAAGGGAGGGAAGCTGGAGGGGGGGGGGGGGGGGAGCGAAAAGGAAAAGAAACAAAGTTTCAGCTTTAACAGATGCAAAGCAAAGACCAAATATTTTCCAGTCGGTGGATGTTGAGGAGAAATATGCCAAATACATTTCACAAGCCAGTTAAGCCTCTACTGGCACCTAATCACTGCCAGATGTTTAGAAGCAACACCAAGAACATCGCAAAACGCTGGCAAAAAATAAACAAGTTAGGGAGAAATAAAAAAAAGTCTTCTTTTCGGGACGCCGGGGGTGGCGGGGTGGGGGATAGACAAAAGTTGGGTGCCGAAAGAAAACGTGCCGGGGAGCGCACGAGTGACGGGGCCGCACACCCAAGGACACCCTGCTCCTTCCCCGGTCCGCGACTGACCGACACAACCCACACCGAAGCGCCGGCGCAGAGCCCCGGGGTGGCGGTGAGACCCGCGCTCTGCCCCTCCCGGTACCGTCCGCCCCTGCCCTGCCGGTGCCCTGCCCGCAGCCGGCTTGCCCTGCCTGCAACCTGCCTGCACGGTGCCCTGCCCGCACCCCGCTTGCCGGCGGCTTACCAAGCTCAGCACCCTACCCACGCACCCTGCCCGAAATCGCCCCTTGCTGCAGACTGTCCGCATGGTGCCCTGCCTGCACCCTGCCTGCACCCTGCCCGCAATCTACAGATCCTGCCCGCACCCTGCCCGCCGTCTGCTCCCTGCCTGCTCACTGCCTGCACCCTGCAGATCCTGCCCGCACCATGCCCACCGTCTGCTCCCTCTCTGCACCCTGCCTGCGCCCTGTCCTGCCCGCATCCTGCCCTGCCCGCATCCTGCCTGCCGTCTGCTCCCTGCCTGCTCCCTGCCCGCACCCTACAGATCTTGCCTGCACCCTGCCCGCCGTCTGCTCCCTGCCTGCACCCTGCCTGCACCCTACAGACCTTGCCTGCACCCTGCCCGCCGTCTACTCCTTGCCCGCACGCTGCCGATCCCGCCCGCCCCCAGCCCTGCCGGTGCCCGATGCCCGGTGCCGGCGGCACACGTGTGCGGGCGGCGGAGCGGGCGCCCCGCTCCCGTCCCTACCTTTCATCTTGGCGCCGGGGCGGGTCACATAGGACGGGACGGGACGGGGCGCGGCGGGGGCTGACGCCGGGAGCGGCGGGCGGGCGGGGGGGCGGGCGGCGCTCCCTGCCTACTGCCGGGCCATGCCGGGGGCCGGGCGCGCCCCCGCCGCGGGCCCTGCCTGCGCAGCCCCGGCCGCTGCCGCTGCCCCTGCCGCTGCCGCCGCCGCCGCTCGCCGTCGGTCCTCGGCCGCCGGCGGCACCTCGCTCTCGCCGCCAGCCCCGCGCGGCCCGGCCCGGCCCCGCCTCCCTCCCTCCGCCCCGGGGAAGGGGCCGCGGTCGGGGCCGGGCGGCGGGGGAGGGCTCGGAGCCCCGTCGGTGGCTGGGGCTGGGGGCGACGCACGCCGCCCCGCCGCGTCCCGAGGGGCCGTGGGGTTCCCGGGGTGCGGGGGGGACGGACGGACGGATGGACGGACGTGGGCAGCAAGGCCTGGGACGGGGCTCGCAGGGCACCCACCGGTGACCGGGAAGCTTAGGTGGGACATGATGTCGCAGACAGGGAGAACGGCCCTCTCCCTGCCCTCCCCACCCGCGTGGCTGGCACCCAGGGGTTTTCGGCTAAAGCAGTCTTCGTGAGGGTCGTGCCCAGGCTGGCCACACCGGTGTGCCTCACACCACAGGACGCTGAACAAGAGATCCCGGAGCTGTTGGGTGCATGTCCACCCGTTGGGAAGAGGCTGCGGGATGTGCGAAGTTTGCCCTGGTGCTCGTCGAAGCACCGCAAGTGGTCCAGTTGGATTCAATGGGATTGCGCGCAGTGCGTGCACTGAAGAATGTGTGTAAATATTTGTGGGATTAGGGATATACTGGCCAGTTGTCTTTTATTTCTCTAGTTCTGGATGTTGCCAGGAATAATGGATTGTTTCCAGGCTCCTGTTTTCTTGAAAGGCGCGCTTTGATTTTCTGCAATCCTACCCAATTTTAGACTACTGAAGATGGTGATAAGTGTTTATGATACAGTTTCGACTATTAACATCAGTGCTGATGAAGCAGAGCTAGTGCGACATGCACTGGTGCATTCTAGGGATGAGCAAAGTAGCAGAGGCACCAGCAAGTCTTTCCCATCTCAGAGAGGAGAGGAGATACACACAATTTTGCCTTTGCAATCAGAGGTATCGCAATCTCTTGACTGTGGGGATGCCCAAAGAAATGATTATACCACATGGTCTTTTCAGGGGACCTACGGCTCCCATAAGGACCATAGTGTACGAGAAAGGCCATGGCGCAGTATCACAGGTTAACACTAGGTCAAAAAGCGTTGGAAACCTATCAATCAGATACGATCTCGCCTGAGCAAGGGATGGAGGATTAAATCCACAAAAAGTAACCATCATAAAGCAAAAGTTAAAGAACAGATTTAGAAATCTGAATTCCTTCCATTGTCTGATGACTTGAGCTGACATCTACTTGAGTGAGTTTCACTGACTCAGAGGCAATACCTTCAGACTGGGCTTCCCGAAAATACTTGAATACCAGCTGCAGTAACCATTTGCTGTGTTTAAGCATCTAAGACAGTTGACTCAGCTTTTAGTTTATGCTCTGGTAGTTGACTGGAATATCTATTTTTGGTACAAGTCGTGAGTAAAATGCTTAAATCTGAATACAGTCATCAGGTAATTACAGCTGTCCTGTAGTGTTGGGTTGGATTAGGACAACAGCTCTTGCAGTGTTTATAAGACCGATTAATGCTTGCTCAGTTGTGTGATTTATTTTGGATCCTAAGTTAACTTACAATTTTTGTTTTGAAGAATCAATATCCTTCAGTTTCCCAAACTAAAAACTAGACTCTGATCCAAAGCCCATGAGTATGTTTCCAAGAAATCTTTCCATTAATTCTCATGGGGAATGGTGCTGCCCGGAGCAATGCCGACAGAGACATGGCAGTCCCCAAGCTTTGAACCATTTCTTGTTTGGGGTGAAACTGGATCACTTTACTGGGGCTCCTGAGAGGTAGATGGTGTGGTTCTCCTGTGGTTTGGGCATCTCTCCCTTTCTCTCCCC
The DNA here is from genome assembly GCF_965231255.1 of Vanellus vanellus. Lineage (NCBI taxonomy): Eukaryota > Metazoa > Chordata > Aves > Charadriiformes > Charadriidae > Vanellus > Vanellus vanellus. Next base: position 117,733,195 of record NC_138906.1, on the reverse strand, counting down.
GTGCCCTGTGAGCTCTGCCCACAAGGACACTCAGGCACAAGGACACCGGGAATTGCCCAGTGGCACAACCTGTGGCCTGAAAAGAAATTGAGCTCAGTTGTCCCAAATTTCATCCCCAGCTACCGTGCAGCTCCCCCAGCATACTTGATTTCAGGTAACAAGAGCAGCCTCTCTCCAGCCTCCCTCTGCTCCCTGGGTTTCAGGCAGTTGCTGACCCTGAACAACCAAATCAGGTGCTACTTTCAGACTCTCCCTCTTATTTCTGCTTAGGTGCCAGCTCCCCGTGAAGTTGAACCTCCCAGACCTTAAACTTTACCTCCTTTTCTCACTACATGGGGATCGGGAGTTGTTCCTACCAGCTGGGTAAACCACAGAATACATACATATTTAGGATGCAATACAGTACATAATAGAAGGTGCAATACATAACTAGCATTGCCCGGCCCTGGGCCTGCACAAGCTCGAACTTTTTATGCACTCTTTTATATTTTTCAAGTTTCATTTGAAACGATGGTGAAATTTGCCATACGCAGTTACACTGCCTCTCTGGTTAAAACCACTGATCTTCTCAGAAAAAGTTTCAAGTATATTTTCATACCCTTTCATTTTTTAGGAAACCTTAGACTGTATTCTAGGGAAATCTAATTTTACAGAAATACCTAATTTTACGGACTTTTTTGTTACTCTAGTTCAGGACACAAATTATGAGGCCTGTTTTTTCATCCAATAATAATTATATAACAACAGCTTACTACCGCAATGGGCTGCCTGTCACAAAGTGATCCCACGTTGCAGCCAGATTCAGACTCAGAGAAGGTCTAGAGGATCTAAACAAATCATCCTTGTTTAGAAATGTTTACATATTGGTTTAATAAGGCTTGTTTATATGGAACTATTACAATTTATTCATCAAATGCTGAAATAAGGTACCCAAGTGAGCGCTTTGCAGCTGATGTGCCATAGTGTGACTTTAAGCACTTACCAACCGTGGGTGTGTTGTTCATTTTTTGCTTGCTACTGTCTTCTCTTGAGTATCAAGGAAGTTCATTTATAATGGTTCGCACTCACTTTTACTCTGCAAAATGTATTCAAATTCGGCAGTAATCCAAAAGAAAAAGATGGAAATTTAATCTCCCTTTAGAATAAATTGTGTAGACTCTGCCGAAGTGATCTAAAACCAGAGGTAATGTGCTCAGTTCCTGTTTGCTTTGATTGCACATCAGAACGGACCATTACCCTCACCTGGCTCTTTCCTGCAGCCTAACCTACACATTTTTTTCAGTATCACTCCTCTCTTCTCCAACCACAAGCTCTTTGGCTGTTTGGCGTGCCTTGGAGGTGCTGGAAGCCTTGGTCCATGCACATGGAGGTACCTGTGGCATTGTCTCGTGATTGGCAGCCTTCTCATTGCCTGAGCCCACATGCAATGCAAAGGGCAATTATTCAATTAAAAAAATTCTGAAAAAGAATTGCATGCATCATTGAGGAGAACTGCATGTGACACGGGAACCATATGTGGAAGATCATTTGTCTGAAGTAAGTACCATTTGGGTTCAATACAAAATGTGCATTTGAAAAGTAAGAGTTGAGTATTATAACATATTTTAATGATAAATCTTTTTCTCCTTCTTCTTCTTCTCTAACAACAATTTCGTATTGTTGTTAATGACCATTTTGGACCTGTGCCCAGAGTGAAGACATTATCCTTGGATCTGGGTAATGAGTTTGTAAATGATCGTGAACAAATGGTGAAGTTATTTATTAATAATTTTGCTAAATCCGCAGATGAGTCTTTTCTTAATCTGGGTAATTAGCATCATCATTTGAAAGTATTTAGTTATCTAGACTGGTCTCTGACAAGTCAGGTGGTTTATCCCCTTTCCTTTCCTATGTTTTGATTAACTGGGAAACTGAAGGAGATTCTGAAAGCAACAAAACACCTGGCTATCTTTTCAGTATGCCAGAGTTACTCAGAGATACAGACTTGTTCTAGATGTGGTTTGGATGTTGATCATGCAAAGGCCTATGCGCCAGTTCTCTTGTCTTCCAATTGCTGTGACCTTTTTCTTTTAGAAACTGGATTTCTTGGAAGGAAAACATAAGACAGCTCTAGAATAGGCTGGACAGTCACATTGCCTTAACTAAATTTAAAGAAAAGCAAAATGCTGGAATGCAATTAAAAGTACAGATACCATGATTACCTGCAGATGGAATTTAGGGACCACTGTTTCATATTTTTGATATTTGATGAAACACATCATTATGGGGTTTATTCATATTTTGAATGAAAAGTGATTATTTCCGGTTCAGAAAGTTTGGGAAATTTTATTCTGGCAATTTATAGACCAATTTCCTTGCACAGTATTTTGTCAAAATTGCCTAAAACAATTGTAGCTCTGTCTGCTGAATATTTAAACCAATAAAATATTTTACTTTTGTGCTCCAAAATTTCACATAATGAAAAGTAATTCCATTACTGCTACAGTGCTTAAATGTTGAAGACAGCAAAACCAAGACCAAATAATTAGTGCCAAATTTTATTAGGATGTTTGCAGAAGTAGATTTTTATACATTAGTAATAACATTTTGTTTGTTCATAGTGTGTGTTTCTTTCAACACATGCAGTAAAATAATTCTGATTTCCTCAGAAATCGCCTGAGGTCTAACCAGGTCGGCTCTTCGGCTGGAGTACATCAAAACAATACTGGCCAGGGTTTGGTTCATGTTGATGATCTTGCCACGTTTTGAGACTGTCCACATGCCAGTGATGTTCAGTTTCCAGTTATCTTCAGTGGGAGCTGGCAAGCAGGAACCTGGAGTTGGGCTCTGTCAGCCCAGAGGAGTGTTCTTCTGCTGTCGTTACATGCCACACATTTCATCTGGGCTTCAGCCGGGCGCATTCTGCATGCTCCTGTCTAGCTGTGCAGCTTCTCTCAGAGGTAAGGTGATGCATGGAGGTGTCTCCATAAGGCCATCTGGCACTAGAGGGAGCGGAAGTTGGTGTAATCTTCTTACAGACACGGACATGGCTTGGTTCAGGTGTGTCTGGTCCCCAGATTTGCTGGTTATGGCAGTATAGATCCATACAGCAAGTCCAAATGGATCATATATGGTCTTCCTGACCTCTTGCCTTGCAGTGCAGACCTAAGACTCAAACAGAGGCTAAGTGAGTATGGCTTGTATACTGCATGGTCACCAGAGAGGAGCACAGCAAGAAAAGCAAATAAAAAGACAGTGAATCCTCCCTACATTAAGTTAACATTATTGCAATGTATTTTGGCTCTTCAGGCTGTGAGTTACACCCACCAGGACTCCCTGACGCTTCAACAAGTGGGTGTAAGTAGGTCCAGGGGAATATTAAATTGCAACTCTTCAGCTCTGAATTTGACCCAAAAAGTACAGAAAAAAACTTTGAAAATCAGGGAACATCATGATTCCAACTGTAAAGTATTTGGCTGGCTATGTATAACACAGCTGTAATTTATGTAAATTACTGTTCATGGAGAATGTTGAACCTTTGAAGTTTTGCTAGTTGGGGCATAATGACAATAAAAGATAGCCACTCTAATAAGTATTTTCAGTCGTATTTACTGGGTTTACATTGATCTCACTTTTTAAAGTAAACAGACTTCAAAAGGAACAAATGAACAAACCAAAAGATCATAGAATCATAGAATAGTTTAGGTTGGAAGGGACCTTAAAGATCATCTAGTTCGAACCCCCCTGCCATGGGGGTTCCACTAGACCAGGCTGCTCAAAGCCCTATCCAGCCTGGCCTTGAACACTTCCAAGGATGGGGCATCTACAACTTCTATGGGCAACCTGTTCCAGTGCCTTACCACCCTCAAAGTGAAAAACTTCTTCTTAATGTTTAATCTAAACCTGCCCTCTTCCAGTTTAAAGCCATTCCCCCTTGTCGTATCACTACATGCCCTGGTAAAAAGTCCTTCCCTAGCTCTCCTGTAGGTCCCCTTCAGGTACTGGAAGGCCACAATAAGATCTCCCCGGAGCCTTCTCTTCTCCAGGCTGAACAGCCCCAACTCTTTCAGCCTCTCCTCATAGGAGAGGTGCTCCAGCCCTCAGATCATCCTCGTGGCCCTCCTCTGGATGCGCTCCAGCAGGTCCGTGTCCTTCTTATGTTGGGGGCTCCAGAGCTGGATGCAGTACTCCAGGTGGGGTCTCACAAGAGTGGAGTAGAGGGGCAGAATCACCTCCATTGCCCTGCTGGCCACACTTCTCATGCAGCCCAGGATACGGTTGGCCTTCTGGGCTGTGATCGCACACTGCTGGCTCATGTTGAGCTTCTCGTCAATCAGCACACCCAGGTCCTTCTCCTCAGGGCTGCTCTCCAGCCATTCCCCACCGAGCCTGTATTTGTGCTTGGGATTGCTCCGACCCAGATGTAGGACCTTGCACTTGGCCTTGTTGAACTGCATGAGGTTATCTTGGGCCCACCTTTCCAGTCTGTCCAGGTCTCTCTGGATGGCATCCCTCCCCTCCAGCATGTCTACCTTGCCAAACAGCTTGGTATCATTGGCATGTCTTTTTTGTTTTGTCAGACTTCATAAATACTGCACACAAATAATTGTTGTCAAAGAACATCACTGAGGTCCTGAAATCAAGCACTCACAAGCTAGGAAATGCCAGGAGAAAGATTTCCCATGGGACCTTAACTTACCTGCATATGTTTGGAATTATTGACAAGACATATTTATTTCTACTGATAAAAAGTATTGATATGGATGTTGGTTTATAATAGTGTATTAATTTTTCTCCAGTAACTCCATTTATTCCATACAGAGAAAGCACCGAACTCATTTAGAGAGCACCCATTCAATATTTTATCTTCTCTTCATTGTTCCTCTAGGTCCCATTCACTGCAACATTCATGCTCTGCTCTGAAGATAAAATTATTGATTTCCTCTATGCCTGTCATCAGGGTAGCATTTATATATTTCACAAATGTTAATTACACCTTGCAAGCGATAAGGAATATTATTACCTCAATTTTATAGGACTGAGCCATAGCAAGATTAAAGTTAAAAGTTATCCTCTCATAAGAAGTAAATCACTTGAAGTGCTATGATTTCTCAGGGTACTCGGTGCTGAAGTTGATATTTACACTATACACCCAAGGGCACCTTCCACTTTCCATTTTGCAAGCCTGGCTGAAAGTCCTTGTCACCACCCCACAAGACTCAGCTACCCAAGAAGCTGCCTCTGCCCTCCCGCTTCCTGATTTCCACATGCATGAAACCTGCGAAGAGCAACCCTGGCATATGCTGAGCCAAATCCGGCACGTGGATGATTGAGAGATCGGGACATAGGTGTGCTGCTGATAGCACAAACCCGGCGATCCAGCTACAGTCATGCCCAGTATTTTGCGTGCTTGAAGGCTAGACCTCATTGACTTCCACGGCAGGGGTGAGTACTCAGCCCTTCTGCAAATGATACCACAGGGTTCCTAGCAGGACTGTTGAGAAAAACATGGGTAGTGATAAACTAGGATGAGCTGGATGTTGGTGAGTTGCTGGGGTGGGTTGAGGTCAGCTGGTGGCAGCTCAGCCCCCACCCAGTTGCTCACTCACTTTCCCCCAGACAGACGGGGGAGATAATTGGAAGGGCAAAAGTGAGAAAAACCCGTGGGTTGAGATGAAGGCAGTTTAATAAGTGAACGGGGAAAAAAAAAAGAAACAAAAATCCCAACGGATGTAAAGGCAATCACTCAGCACCTCCCACCAGCAGACTGATGCCCAGCTAGTCTCCAAGCAGCAGCTACTTTGGAAAAAAAAGGTCCCTGTTTTATTGCTGAGTATGATGTTATACGGTATGGAATATCTCTCTGGTCAGTTTGGGTCAGCTGTCCTCTCCCAACCTCTCGCCTGCTCCCATCCGACTCGCTGGGACAGCAGAGTGAGAAACAGAGAAGGCCTTGATGCCACTCAAGCACTGCTCAGCAATAGCAAAAGCGTCGGTGTGTTATCAACACTGTGTTTGTCACAAATCTAAAACACAGCACCGTACAGGCTTCTGTGAAGAAAATGAACTCCATCTCAACCAGACCCAGCGCAGTTGCTCACATCACCCTGGCACTGCCCGGCGGAGCCAGAGTCTTGTTCTCTAGCACTGAAGCCACCAGCTTTGAAAATAAGAATTTCTTTTTCCCCTGCCTCTTCTCTGGCCTTTACAACAAGTGAGGCACAGCTCTTAAAGACTTAAAACTTTCATCACTAGACAAATCTGTAGTTGACATCTTGCTTCTACACTGTGCAGATTTCCACTGGGAAAGAGAAAAGGCCATTCCAGGCACAAAGATCATCTACCCACCAAATTTCAGGACTGGGAAGCCTGGGAAATAAGAGTTTTTAAAAGAAAATGTCTACAAGTTTTTGACATAGACAACAATATATACATTTTCCCCTAGGTTCTTTCTTGGAAATGTCTGAAAATATTCCAAAAAAATGATCAAAATAAGTCCAAACAAAATCAGCCAGAGGCATCCAGCCAGCAGGAGAAATTACAGCTAGAATGACTGAACTTTGGCAAAGCTATAACCTCCTTATAATGGAAAGTATTGGGTAACTGTAGTGAAAGGCCAAAACCGGTTGAGGAATGAAGAAAGAATGACCATGGTAGCCAGTGATTTTAATCTCCCATCTATCATGCAACCCTGTAAAGGCAAGATAAAACCCAAAATGTGTTTGGAGATATCTATGGAGAGGACACAAGGGGACAAGCTGATTTTGACCTTTCTTTTGTCACTCCAGGCTGTTGGGCCTTCTAAAAGCCCTACAAAGCTTTCTCCCCCAATAGAAAAGTCAGTTTTCTCTACTTGAGAAATGTATGAGAAATGAGATATGTGCATCCACGTAAATCCACGTAAAACTACCTACCAGCCTACCTGAGCAACGAGTTACAGACTTCCGCTGGTGCTTCCAAGCTCAGCATTAGCCACTCAGACCTCCCTAGGCAGAATGTAGACCATCCTTTTCCCTACTTGGAAGACGACTGCTGAGCACGCAGCTGGTTTGTGCGGTCTTGTGTAAAGGATATCCCAGGCATTTCAGTTTAAAGTTCAGCAAACAAAAGCTGTTACTAGCCCATTTCAATGCAGGTGCTACAGTGGAGTATTGGGATCGAAAAAACTCCCTTATGTCTGGCAGCAACACAGCTGCTGCTGCTAACAGAGTGCAGCGAGGCCACCAGCAATCTGCCTCCCGGAAAGGCAAAAGCACAGAGACCAAGAACACAGCTCCGCGTTGCTCACTGGCTCTGTTGTTACTGCAGGGAAAATAGGGATGGAGAGGGAAGGATTCTGCTACACATTTATAAAATAAAACCTTAAAGTGCAGAGGTTTCATGCTGTCCTTTGTAATACTGTTTGCTTCACGGAAAGAGACCAGGTATGCTTATTGACAGAGAAATTTTTGGTCAAAACGTGCCAAAATCAGCATGAACTGCAGATCAAGTATATGAACACCTGTTCATTCAAACTTTTCCCTTATGATCTGGAGATCTCTGGGGTTTCTTGGGCAATGGAGAACCGCAAGAGCAGGGAGGAGTGTGAAGCATGGAGCAGCAGTAGATACTGTCTTCAGCCCATGTGCCATATGCAGTGCAAGAAGGAAACATTTCCCGGGGGAAGGAAAACAAGAAAAGGCACCAGAGGCACCACCTGACCACTGTTCCTGGGGGCTGTTTATAGGTTTAAGTATGGAGGTGTTTGGTTCTTCTGTTGACATTTAATTTTCTGAGTTTAGGAGGGTTACTAGTTTTGTATTGCACTAGACTTTGACAAGTATACTTTAAAATTGGTAACAGGCAGCTGGTCTACCCATAATGTTCTTTTTTTCCCCTTGAGATACTTGACCTGTGTAATAAAGTTCCATTTTTCTATTTGTTAAATGGATGTTGTCAAAGTACTTGCAAAGAAACAAATACCCAAATATATGCAGAAGTATCAGAGAACAAAAATCACTTGGATAGCAAAATTATAACACAGAGTCATTTATGTTGGAGGGAACCTCAGGAGATCTCTGGTCTAGCCTCCTGTTCCAAGTAGGGTCAGCTGTGAGATCAGACCAGGTTGCTCAGTGCTTTGTCCAGTTGGGTTTTGAAAACCTCCAAGGATGGAGATTACACAGCCTCCCTGAGAATCTGTGCCCCTACCTGGATGTACTCAGGCTGAAAACATTTCTCCTTATATCCTGTCTGAACCTCTCCTGTTTCAACTCATGCCCGTTGTCTCTCGTCCTCCCACCATGGACCACAGTGAAGAGCCCAGCTCCATGTTCTCCCTAATCTCCCTGTAGGAAGCTACTATCTCCTGCCAAACTGCCGGGATGTACTGCTGGCTCCTGTTCATCTCGCTGTCCTCCACACCCACCATGGTCCTTCCTGCAGAGCTGCTCCCAAGGCATCCAGGAGCAGAAAATTGTGCTTGTTCTTGAATTTCAATACATTTCTGTTGGCCCATTCCTCTGGCCTGCCTAGGTCCCAGCACTGCTCCCAAGCCCAGTGACTACATTCCACAGTTTCGTTTCATCTGCAGACTTCATGAAAGCGTGTCCCACCACCTCCTTCAGGTCAGTAATAAAGGACGGACCTCACTTGTAACTAGTCTCCAGACAAGGCAGGGGAACCATTAACCACAACCCTTTGAGCCTGATGATACGGCCAATTTTTCATCCATCTAATAGTCCACCCATCTTGACCATAACACCCCATCTTGGACACAAATACACTGTGGGAGACTGCATCAAAAGCATTCCTAAAATTCAGGTAAGTGATATTCACTGCTGCACCCTCATCCTCATGTCCAGGCATTTCATCACCAGGAACTGAGGTTGATCAGGCATGATTTACCCTTGGTTCCCAGCCACCACTTTCTCCTTCATCTGCCCAGAAGCCAGTGAGACTTGCTCACAGATTTTCACAGAGACCAAAACGAGGCTTACTGGCCTGTATTTTCCCAGATTGTCTTTCTTGCCCTTTTTGAAGATGGGTGCAACAGTTATCTTCCTCCAGACATTGGCGACCTCCCCCAATCTCCATGACCTTTCAGAGATGATAAAGATGACTTGCAATGACATATTTCAATGGCATAAACTAGCTCTTTTGGGACCCTTGGACAAACCCTATCTAGTTCCATGGACTTGTATACATCAAGGTTTGCCAAGAAACCACTGATTCCATTCTTTGCCTATTTTTTTGAGTTTCCCTTCTCCCTGACCATTGCTGCTAGGCACGAAGTCCTGAGAGACCTTGTTGGTGAAGACCAAGGCAAAGAAGACATTGCTCAGCCTTGCATCTGCTGGCACTGCTACATTCAGCAGTGGGTCCAGCTTGGAGACTACAAGGTGCTCCTGACAGTGGTCATCTCTCCCTTGACCTTACCAGACAAGTCCTAAGAAAAACCTGCCAGAGATGCACAGGTTTACATACGTTAGGTGAGGAGTGTTTGTGGGAATACAGCAAGGATGCTTCGAGGCAGTTTGCTTTGTCCTGGCTCATAGAAGCAATAGTGTACATTGCAGTAAAGGCAGGACAGCTGAATGAATCTGCTGCGGAGCTGTACACTTTCTGTTTACCCCGGCAAACCTCCCTCAACCCAGCCAAAGAGATTATCTCTATGTTATTGTATTGTATTTTACATATTGACAGTGTTTGTGTTTGCAATTAAAGCAAGCTGAAACTTGTAAGCCATTTTCATGTCCTGTTGGCCCAGATGCTACTTCTTTCACAGAACTAAAACACAGAATGCAAAATTTTGCTGGTGGTTGATGTAGCCCCTAGGTCCCACAGGAACAGGGAGGGAAAAGTTTTGAGTCATTCAGCAATAACCACAGCGAAATATAGCCCCATCCACATTCATTTCCAGAGAGGAATTTGAGGTTTGGATGATACAGAAGAGGAATTACTGGGGGGAAAGGAGACTTCCCAGGCTCGGCTGATAGAAGGACCTTCCAAAGTGCAGATGGATTTTATCGTTTCTGTAATACTTCTAACTCTGTGTTTCTCATTTTATGAGTGTGAGCTGTCTCCTGCCCCTTCCCGTTGGACCCATTCGTCTTTGTGTAACCCTGATTCAGCAGCAGCTTGATGCCTCCCGGGATGAGGGTGAGAACTGGCTGTATTTGCTGGCTGCAGGAACAAACGTTACCTTGCCTGAGAGGAACTAAGCTGTTGCCAGCAAATACAGTCAGCTAACAGAGCCTTGGCCGTAACTGCAGCCACCTCTCATTTCCCCCTCCTGCAGGGAGCGAGTTCCTTCTGACTAACAATGCTTTCTGGTAACTCTTCGTGGTGCCTCAGACCTTTCGGCAGCCTTGGGGTGAAGGAAAGGGACATGGAAGTGCAACCTCCGATTTCAGAAAAAGGCTTCAACATCTTCCAGAAGAAGTGATGACTGGGATGAATTGATGGACGGCCAGGCTCTAAACATGCACAAGCGTTTGGAGAACGGTACTCGACAAATGACCCAAGCAACAATGGGACCCTAATGCCAGTCTTTTTAACTGTACAGTTGGGTGCTTATCTGGGCTTGCCATGTACCCACTTCCTTAACATCATAGCTCCAACCTTTAAAAAAAGGAAATAATTATGGTAAAGTCCCGCTTTTCTATTTATTCAAAATAAACTATCTTGTTATAGCATTTGAGGCATTCATTTGGGTGAGGAGAGTTGTGCATTTAGAAAGATGGCAGAGCGCTAATATCATCTTGGTCCTACTGAAGTCAGTAACAGCCCAGGTTCCACTGATGGCAATGCATTTGCTGTGCATACTCATTGCCCGTGAGGAACAGTTGGAGCTACGCTAACTCACAGACATGAGTTTTGCATAAATTATTTGGAAAAATACGGTGCCTGTAACCCTTTTTATGTCTTCTCAGAATAGACTCCAGTGCCAATTCAACCTTAAATCCAGGAATTATGAAAATCCTCTCTGCACTGATACCAGGTACAATACATAGTCCTGAATAATGTGGCATGGCCGCGATCCAGCTTCTTCCATTGACCTAGAAGCAGACTGCTGCTGTGAGCCCTCCATTTGCTCCACTTTGGAGCTTCTTTGCTGACTTTGGTAGTTGCCCCAGAAACACAACTGCTGTAGGAGGTAATAAATGCAGGAGATGAATTTGTAGCTATGTACCTATGGCGTAGCTATGTGGGCATCTGATCACCAGACAAGAAATCTTGAAACGGATTTCTTATGTGGTGGGGTCAAAATGTGAAGAATACAGCATTGGGGTATGATCTGCTCTGCTAACCAAGTAGGCTGGAGCATTTTATACCACTGGAAGCTTTTTTCAAGGTGGTGGCAGTTCTCGTAATGGGTTGCTCTTATCAAAAGGTGACTCTGAATCTGAAGAGTCTTGTGAGAACGAGATTGCAAACAGTAACTGCAAAGAATGAACATGAAAGCTGAAAGTCCATAACCTCTATGTGTTCAGGTGAAGCCTATTGAGTGGATCATTTTGTGACATTTAAAATCATATATGAAAGTCTCTGTTCTTGCCGGTTTTATGGCAACTTTATGCTGGTCATGCAGAACACCCTTACGACTGATATCTTCAGGTGTATTCACTTGGTTGTAGACCCTGGGGATACAGAATCAGCTGAATGACTTCAGAGCTACTCTCTCCTCCTTCTGTTGCTGATAATCTGCGATGGTGGGTTTTCTGGTAACCGAACATCTTTAGTTGTCCTATAAACTGCCAGCAACCGATGTCTGATCTCACTCACACCCAAGCCTGGACAGATGTGCAGCCAGCGCGGGCCCGGGGAGCTCAGGGATCGCAGGTGAAGAGCCTCCTTCATGGTCCGCTGCGCTAAGCCTTCTGCAGGAATTAATTGGTCATGCAGCCAATACTTTTGTTAATGTTTTTCTTGGCAAGAGTGAACTGAAATGGTTTGTATATAATTACACGGCTTTACTTTGACTTGCGCTTCCTGATTATGCTGATGGGCAACATTTTTGGCTATTAAGAAACCTATATATAATCTTACACTGTGCATGGTGATGATATATGAATTGATATTGGAACAATGACTGAATTCCTTCATGGTTTATTAATACCATTCTGAATTTAAACAGTTTTGCTTAAATGATGCTCGGACTCATGCTGTTTTATAGCCATGTGGTGCATTTTGGAAAGAGAAGTTTCCTTCTAACTTGTTTGTGTGAATACCAGTCGTGATCAAAACATGGAGTTGATGTGTTTAGGAAATTTTGCCATTGAAAATTTTTTATTTTTAATTAAAAGAGAAATGGCATTTGAAATCTATTTCCCCTACACTCTATGGTACAGAAATTAAAAAAAAACACCTACCTATTTAGAAAATTGTAAATTTTGTTTGGGATTTGTAATTTTGGTTTAAATTTGTTAAATGTTTGCTGTATTTCTTATTTTGTGCTTTTACATTTTTTTATATTGATATTGCTGTATACTGGTTTTAGTACTTTGAAATCCGTTTATGACTTCAGTGGGACTATATTTTATTCTATTATTTAAAAAAAATCATTAAGTTGAGCTTCTGTTTACTACTCATTAAAGCATTTTATCTTCTCGATGTAACTGTCCACAGTTTCTGTTGAGTTGTAACAGCTTATCAGACTTCAGTTCCAATACAAACAGGAAATACTTGGACGGGAGTGACACACCAGTTCTTTGCAAAAAACAGGCGACACTGTGATCAAGGAATGAGGTTTCATTCAGTCTTAGATAGCAGCACACAGTCATGATTTTAAAAGATATACCACCCAGTCAGGGAATAAAATAGTTCAGCTATGATGTTAGTCGGTATTGCATTATGCTATGTTGTCATGTGCCATCTGCAGTAGTGTATAACATGCCATAAGATATAGAAATGATTTAAAAATGAATACAAGACTAATAGGAACATCATTTCAGAATGCCAAAATGAAGTTTCATAATGTATGATGAATGTTGTTTTCTTGAAATAGTCAGCGTTTGTGCTGGAAGCCTTTGGGGATGGAGTTCATTTGTATTGACGTTTTAAAATATTTCAATTTTCATGAACAGAGCACTGTTGCATTGGCCAATATTTTGATGGAAAAGTCATCCAGTATTTTAGGTAGGACAGCAGTTTATTAAAACCTGTGTATGAAGGAAATGAACACGTTTCAATGACATATGCAGATGTGGAGGTAGATATTGCTGCTTGTTTCCTGAGAGGTGGACTGAGCAGCCATTGGAGTGAATGGAAAAGATCCCATTTGCTTTTCATCTCTGAGTATCTTTCAGTTCTTTAAAAGCTATTAGACATCTGCTTGAACTTCCACTGCTCTTTGAAGATGATCTTTTTAGAGCAGTTTTACTACTTTTGCTCTTTCTGATGGTGCTAGCTCTAGAAAGCCTGGTAAGGCGACATCTTTACAGGTATCTTTTGCTTTAAACTTCCACATTCAACAGCTTGGAAGACCAGAAGCCGTCACCAAAATCTTGGCCCTTCTGAAGTCAATGGGATATCTGCCACTGGTTTCTGCAGAGCCAGGATTTCACTGCATGTTGAGAGGATTACCTTTTTCTGTATTTTGTTGGCAGAAAGGAAAGCTGTGCAAATCCAATACAGTTAAATAAACATATGATGGGTTTGGATGTGTAACTCCTCTTTGCATCCATATTAGAGGCAAATTGGGCTGGAACCTGCCTGTGCTCATTGCAAGCAGGCGGCAGAGTGTTGGCTGGTTCATAACAACACGCAGGGTTGTTTGAAAGCCAGAATTTCCCACACGTGTAGGAAATAATGTTGCAACACTAGTGACAATGTAGCAAAGATAAAGGCAAAGCTATATAGAGGAGAAGCTGATTTCCGTTGAAAAACTGAACAAATTTCATTCATGCTCACACTCTTGTGCCCATATGCTGATGCTGACCAGCACCAGCAGAGGTATATACCCAAATCAATGCATTCAGGCATCCAGATACGAGTACCAATGTGGGCTGGTCAGGACTCCCTGGCAGGCAGGACAAGGGATGCCACCTATGAAGTCCTCCCCACATCTCCTGGTTTCTTCTTAGGTTGGTGACAATAATCTGTTTTTGCACGTACCTCTTTCCTACCACCTAGGACCTGAGAGCCATTAGTTGCTCCAGACTGTCCCACCTCAGTGTCTCCCAGTCTGGGTGTCCTGGGACACCGCACGCAGATCGGCTGAGGTCTTCATGGGCTGCTATTCCAGGCACCATTGGCAGCTGTTGTGCTCATAAACCTTCCCCTGCTGCTTCTTCAGGTGGTTGCCCACCCTGACCTTCCCACCCCTGCTCCATTCGTTCTAACGTTTCTACGGCAGTTCTCTACATGTTGACGCAAAATTGAACAGACTTTCTTTGTTTGCAACTATACAAATTTGAGCTACTTGTGAACAAATAAAGCCCCCTTTTCACTCATTTTACTTTGAAAATGGCTCTGTTCTGATGCTAAAATTAACTTTCCCTCTCAGTAAAAAGATCCATCTTCTGATGGATAGTTTGTCAAGATTGCAAAACTTCACTGAATAATTCCTGTATTTATATATATTTTTTGTATTACATCATGTTGGGAGGCCTCGACAAGGCATATTTTTGTGCGTTTGTGTTTAAAGGAATCATCTTTTTCAGCTTAACTGCTTGGCTGTGTGATTAAGAGACACCCATTCGATGGGGGCCCCTGGTGCTAAGCCCTCTGAGATGAGTAAAAGATACTACTTTCTGTCAAGCTGTAAACATCACGTACTTTTAAAAAGATCTCAGATAAAGGGACAAGATAGTAATGAGTTATCTTAAATCTATTGTCCAATGGTTACTGTAGATTTTCCCTTTTATAAACTGTCGCATGTGAAGTTGACCAAATTAGAAACAAAACAGACAGCTTTCTATTGCAGGAATGAATGAAGGCTTTAAAATGAAACGCAAGAACAACCTTTCGCCCACAAAACCCAGTCCAAAAGTAAGATTTTGATTTATTTGATTCTACGCATATTTTTGTCATTAAGCTTTGTAGTGTATTCTGAACTTTTGCTGCACTGTTATGCATGTTAAGCCACTGATTCCCACATGGTGAGCTAATGGCAAAGAAAACGTGTCACCACAGTTGAGGAAAAGAGAAAGTCTCAGGCAGAGACACAGAAGTTTTCAATGCTCTCTCAGACACATTAGCCTACATGGAGGTGACACCATACAGGATTTCTGGGCTCTTCTCCCCTGTCTTGGGACGCCTGCAGGAGCTCCTGTCAGTCACGAGAGCAGAAGGGAGGACAGAATTTAATGAAACCACATGAAGGCAAAAAAAAAAAAAAAAAAAAGGAAAAGCCAGCTAAGATCAACTAAGGTCTTTAATTTTAGATCACTGGGCAGAGTTAGTGGTGCAATTTTGGAATAAATGAGTCAAAATCGCAGATGGTCATGAAAAAGAAGAAGCAAAGCTGTTCATAGTACATAGTAACAGCAAAATTGCATCAGCTGAGCACATGTGTGTGCGTGTGCGTGTGCAAACATCGGAATCCCCAGAACAAGAGCCTGTAGCCTTGTACACAGTCCATTCACATCTGCGGGAGTCCCACCACTGCCAGTGGCTGCCCCCGGCCCCCACCTTTGAAGGCAAGAGGCTCCTTGGATTCTTTCTTCTTTTTTATAAAGAGGGACAACAAATTGTGATTGCTAATGCCAAACCGTTCTCATCCTTTGAGTGGCTCGAATGATAATTTTCAGAAGTGTTTCTGTAAGTGGGTGCTAAACATGTATTGGGAGTTGGATATGTAAACATTTGATTAATTTATTTATTTGTTTGACTTAAAGCTTGGCTTTCTTACGGACTTCTGCTTGCTCAGCTGTGTCAGTCCTGGGCCTGAAGAGGTGCAGAGAGTGAGACAGCTGCCCTGCAGAAGGTCTTTTGTATTTCCTGCTATCTGGCACCTGTAGTTTCCTTCAGAAGTGTGAGAAGAGGGAGGGATGGAGGGAGCTGCAGCAGCAGAAGCCCTTGGACATTGCCCATCCTCCTCTGTGCTCACACAAGGGGTAGTTTGCTGCATTATGTACCCGGAGGTACCTCCTGGAGGAGAATCCAAGAGGGATGCAATTCCCTCCAAACCAAAGTACAGTTGCAGCTACAGAGATGCCCACCTTCACTTCCCAGCGGAGCTATTTCATCAAAGGTGGCCCACCTCCTTGTGGTGGAAGGCCAGAGTCATTCTGTGAAGTTCTGTTGGCCTATGCCTTATTAGAAAGGAGTATAAAAATAAGCACTCCCACGCTGACAGATGTAACCCCACAAACTGTGTGTATTTGTGATGTTGTTCTGTGAAGTCCTGTTACTGTGTGAGCATAAAACTCCATTTATTGGTGAAAGTTGTGTCTTCGCTAAAGGTGTTTGCCAGTGTTTATCGGTCCTCCTTACTGAAGTACCACCTACTGTGTTTGGGCTGAAAAAAGAAGTCCCAGGATCACCTTGCACAGTGTTGCCGAAACAGTTTTCACTGCAACCAAATACCAAGGCTAGGCTTCAAACCCACATTGATTAGTTTTATTTTCTCCCCTTTTGCCTGCTTGCTTGTTTGCATCTGTGGGAATATGTGTGCGTGCGGGAGTTTTTTTAATTTTTTCGCAATTGTTTCACAGTCTCGCTTCTGATGTCTTGGAGACCACACATTAAGGAGCACTGGGCGTAGACTAATTGTAAGACATTCCTAGTAGCATGAATTTAAGCTTGAAATCCCTTCTGCTCTTTTCTTTTTCTTCCCACAAGCAATATCAAAATGCCAACAGAGAGACATTTTTCATATGGGAGCATATTTATCTTGCATCGTCCAGCGTACTCGCATGCTGCAAGTGCAAACCCATCAGGGCATGGAACAAGCCAACAAGTTATTCTGAAGTAAATTAAGGGCCTGAACTTACAGCACAGCTGCGTCCTGGGATAACTGCAGTTCCCTTCCATTTTCCCTTCATCTGACGTAGTTTACCTGCAGTCACAGCTGGGTAACCTGACTTCTGCCGACTACAAGATAGGAGCCTACAGTAAGGTCATGGCTGGGAGAATTTGTTCACCTTTCTGATTTTTTAAGGCTCGCCACAATGGAGGGCAAGATCGCTGAGACACAGGCCGAGCAGCAATGAAATGCCGTGGAAAAAATGAAGAAATATGTGCTTCACTTAAAATATGTATGTATGTGCTACGGTCCTTCAAAGCATAGTAAACGAACCCAGCACAGAAATAGTGCTTCATATTTTTTTAGATGTGGGATATTTGTTAACATTGTTAGATGGACACAAAGCCAGATGGCTTCATTTTGAATTGTTATATGGTGTTCTTTTTCCACTGTGCCTAACAAAAAATTATTTATGAAGCAAAAGAAAAAAAACACTCCTTATATTACGTAACTGTTAACTCAGACTCAAAAAAGAAAAGAAAAGAAAAAGCAAGAAGCCATTTGGGATCCCATGGAAATATTATTGGATTGTTGCTGAAAATGTATTGCTTAAGACAAACATTGGATTAAATGACAACTATTATAATGGCACCTTCGTGGCCAGTACATGCATTCGTGGGAAAGTGGTTAATATTCCCTGCAAAGCAGCTGAACTTTTCAGAGAGACAAAAAACTGGACTGCTTTTTTCAGAGGTGGTCAATGTTTTCTGAAGATTCACACTGCTAGAGGTGCTCGGGAGCTCTGGATGACTGCGAACATCTCCTGCTACCGGCGCTTTCCCAATGGCCCCCAGCACCCAGAGCACAGCCAGTCCATAAGGAACAGCGCTGTTGGGTGGCAGATGATGAAAATGAAGCACAGAGGAGCCGCACATCACGTAGTGTGATGGTGACGGGGCCAGGAATAAACCTAGACCTCCTGACTCCCTACCTTGTGATCTCCCCACTAGGCATCTTCCTGTTTTCCTTTGAAAATGTTGACAGCTTACTGGAGAGGAAAATCTACAAACATTACACATTCCACTGTCAAAAAAGGGGCTTTGTTATTTGATATAGGAACTCTTTTAATTATTGTGGTAACTTCACAGCATGAGGTCGCAAAGGGCAAATTTGTTAGCAGCGTTTATGAGTGATCTCTCTGTGGGTAGCACACAAGTCCAAAAGAACGGGCCTGACACCGGAGTTTTTTACGCGGCCCCATTCAAGAACATTTTAATAACAAGCATCATAACTTTTTTTGACTGGAAATAGTGAAATTGGTACTGATCCAGTGAGAACTGACCTGATTTTTCAGGCGCCACTTGAATCAACACCAAAAACTGTTCCAGCTCCTGTTTCTTTGGATTTTAGTTTCAGATAGAAACAGATGTACACAAATCCAAAGAGACAGTTTTTCCCAGTAGGAGCCAAGAGTTTAAACAAAACTTCATTACACCTCCATCACACTGACTGTACTTTAATAGTTTGAGTTTGCAGACAAATGCAAACTTGTTATTAGCAGGACTGATTAGACATCTGGATAGCTAATTTAAATGGTTTCATTAGTTACAGAACATTTTTGTTATTTCTTATGAATATTTCTACTAAATTTGTTCACAATAAGCCATTTTTGCCACTTCTTTATAATGGGAATATTAAAGGCATTAGAACTAAAATATGTCACAGGCAAAAGCTTTCCCCTCTATGTACAGTAAATGCACAGTAAAAGAAAAAAATATTCAGCCATGTAAAAATATGATAAGAAAACTTATATCCTGAATTGTTCTTTGTCTGAAGTCAGTAGTGAAGTTCTGTCACCTTTTTGCTTTCTTACACTTAATGGTATGAGGCACATTGGATTCAGCACTGGGACTAAGGCTGAGAGAACCTGGCAAGTTTTCTTCTTAAAATACCCCAAACATCAGCCTACATCTTACAAGCCAAAGCACACAACTTTGGGAATTTTGCATCGCGCTCAGAATTTGATCTGTGCCTCAATAAGGCGCACTGGTTTAACGGAGCTGAGATAACTCTGCTCACAGGTTTGCGTTTTGCATCACTGGAACTTGTATGAGCTCTGCACCCCTTTGCAAGCAGCTCGTACAGTGATGGTGATATTACAGTGGCCACGCAGGATGTATTCTTTCCATGGCTATGTTAAAAACAAGAGCGACAGTAAGCAGTGCCCATGGAAATGAAAACAGCAACTACGATGATGACATCATAAACGTCAGTTTCCCAAAGGGAGGTATGGATCTGTACCTTCATGCTGGTGATGAAAAAAACCAACACACAAAGCAGCTTCTTATATTTGTTTGAAGAGTGAGAGGTGGGAATTCAGGTACCCTCATTTCCCAGTCCAGCACCCTTCCCATTACTGGCCACAATATTCAACACGTCTGTATAGATTTGTAACCCCTGGAGGTGAGCCTGCAATTCAGATACACCACATCATCTGCCTTGTCCTGGATGTCAGCCCACTCTCTGCCAGGCTCAGAGGTTTGCAGGGTTAGGGCTCCCAGCCACCATGGGCCATGCAGACTGCTGTGCCTATGTTGCTACCATGGTGTCCTCATTCAAGAGCGTGATGAACTCTTCAGAGCTTGCTGGTATGCCAGATTGCAAGGTCCTGGTTTATACTGACATAGAAAGAGTATTGTGACATCTCAGCTTAGTAAACTCTTTGCTGCGGGCACTTGTCTTAGGTGCCATCACTACTATGGCGTTACATTCAGGAGTAGTGGGGCTGCTGGACCTTGCGTCCCTGTATGATCCCAGCCTGCCCTGCAAGGATCTCAGAAGAGCAGTGGTGGGCTATGCTCAGGCTGTCCACTCAGGCTTTTAGCCTAGTTTTCATAACTCCTTCTTCCCTTGCATATACAGGGCACTAGGATTTGGCAGCCTCAGGTTGTAGGTGGTCCGAAGGGCTCATGAAGCTGTTGAACTTTGACATCACAGTGGCACCAGTGTCCTCCTTAAGCGCTATATTAGCAGCTCTGAATGTGGCCCACATGTCCTTTCCTGGCAATATGATCTGCAAGGGTAGACCTTTCTAATCAACCTTATACGTTCCCAAAGAAGCTATCGGGGCTACACGTGAGCTGAAGAGTCTCAGCTTTAAATAGCTAACCCTTGGAAACCTTCATAGCCCTTGCGGATGTTTGTGTGAACATAATACCCTACCTTCATAAGGAGGGTTTGTTTTCTGCCTTTACTGATCTGAACATGCGAAATACTTTGGATCATCTATATCATATAGCAGGGTCAAGCATTTTAATTTATAGAGGGTCACAGTTGCTACTCCTCTTAAACAGCAATGGAATTTTTCAATATCCTTGAAGTAAATCCCTTTTGCAAAACAGTAAATGTTAGTATGACAGTATGTCAAACATGGATTTGTTCCGAGATTATTTACTCACAATTAGACAACTGTGCTGGCTCTCAGAGAGACTAGTCAGCAAAATCAACATTATTTGAAAGAGCAGCGGGATGGACAGTGTTTTAGAATCCAAGGAATGTGGTTTTCATAAATTCCACAGCCTGGTGAGATGCCACAGAACTAACTAATTTGTTCTTTAAAGGGTTTTTTGGGGGCCTATTTTACATATATCTACATTTTCAAGGGCTTATATTTTGCAAGGAAAAAGCAAATAGCAATTTCTCCATTTTAATCCTCGTGAGATAGACATTTTCCCATTAAGATAAAAGTATATTTCCGTTCTTTTTTTTTTTTTTTTTTTCTTTGCCATATGTGGTACATATCACATACACACCCCTTGGGCAGGGCAGAACAGGGAATCAGCTAGTAGCAGCTGTCAGGAGTGAAATCTCCAAACACGAAAAGGCAGTTAGTCTCTTTGCAACTCTGATCTGCTTCATGACACCATTAGTATTTCTACATATGGCAGTTCGGACTCTTCTTTGAAACTGCTGGTTCTTAATAAGCATTCCTTGTAAATCCTTTCTGAGTGGTTCACTCGTTCCTGAGCTGAAAGCAAAAGGTAGAGCCTGTACTTACATGTGGGAAGGCAGCTTTTAAGTAGACATTCTTCCTGATGTATGTTTTCAATAAAATCTTAATTATCTTCTTCACTAAGTTGGCAAGTTTCTCTTTGTGGACAGAGAGTAGCTTAGCACATGCTTTTAAAGCAGGGCAGGGACAGCAAAAATACAACAGAGCCCACTCGGGAGTTCGAAAATGGGTGTTTGGACATCTTTTATGCACACATTGAAGGGCTGGGCTTTAGTTTAGCCAACAGACATGGAGCGGCTCTGTCTGTACCAGGGAAAGCAGCAGGCGGCAAAGTGAGGAGCTGCTGGGGCAGAACATCTGCATGGCAAAATGATGGTGACCCGGATGCCTCCTTTGCCTGGACCACAGCTCCGGACAAACAGACTTGCTGCTGCTTCTGTTACAGCCTCTGAAGCACCAGTATTGGCAGGGACAGCCCTCTCAGGGAGCCCTGGCAAGACCCCTGCCTGCCTCTGGCTGCACAGGAACAGCAGCCACTCTGCTATCCCCCTGATCCCAATGCCAGCCCTGGTCCTCTTGTCTCCTCCTGGGGACTGTCCCTGGCCTGTCTTTGACATGGCAGCCTTGCAGAGTTCTCAGCACCTCTGCTTGGCACCATGTATTTCCACAAAACAGCTAATGGTGTCGGTATGAAACGTCTGTAGGAGCTGGGGGGGCTCTGCAGGTCAGTGCAGGCTGTAGATAATCTTCCAGGGATGCAAAATCTGAAGGGGAAGGTCATAAAAAAAATGTTTTAAATTACATAACTAGTATGATGTCTCTCTATCCACGCCACCATTTTTTAATTTTCTCTGCAGAATAAGGAGTCTGTATCCACTGTATGAGAGGCTGCAAAAATAAGCAATATTCTGGGAGTTGCCACTCATTTTCAGCTTAATTAAAAATAGTCCTTGAAATCCCTGATGTCTGTTTACAATATCCTAATGAGTGTAACTTGCTCTTTTCAAAATATGCCTGAGACTTAAACTCTGACTTAAAGATCTCTTTCGTATATCTAGACCTCTTAGAAACCTTAGAGATGAATTCTGTGAGGTGCCACATTCCCTCACTCCCTCCACTCATTACCATCAGTGAGGACTGGGACTGTAAATAGACGAGAGCAGACAAATGAACTATCCGCCAGTGACGCTTCACATCAGGTGTGCCAGTTAAGAAGGTAAAAAAGGGAGAGGAAATCAGAAGTTTTTCATACACGTTACAAGGCGCTTTTCAAGCTCATTCTAACAGGACAACGGGTCAGTGAAAAAGACAGTGGATATTCTTACAGATTTGTATTTATTTGATAAGGTAGGTAGAGTCTTGCTAAAACATTAAAGACATTTTTGCGCTCAGCGTTCACATAATGATGTGGAAACAGATGCCAGAAATAGTCTCAAGAGAGGAAAAAGAAACAGTGAACTAGGAAACCAGGCTCCTGTTAGGGCAGACAATTAGAATATCTGAAGAGTGACAAAATTCCAGTGCCAAACCAGCTCCATTTCACATCATGGAGGAGGTGCCAGCAAGATGGAATAGAACAAAGACCCTAGAAAATGGCTAGTTTCTGTTACCATTGCTGCAAAGGGCCCATACACTATGAAATCTGCTTCACAAGCATGCTCTCTTGCTAGTCTTACCCATTTATTCAGTTTGTGCTTTCACTACTTTAGCATCGGTCCTTTATAAATTTGCAAGTAGTCATTGTCTACCACAGGGATTTACACCACCTCGAGCGCATGAAGTTTTACCTGCACCAGAACTAAACCACACGTGAGAAGCAGACCCTGCCCAGCACCTGAGCTGCCTGTAGGCAAGGAGGGGTCAGCACTGCTGCAACCTGCCCGAGATCCACTCGTACAAGTCGGCTATATTTCGCCTGAGGGGACCTGGAGGTACAGTGACCATCAGGACATATTTTCCCTTCAGCACAGGAGAAGCCTGCGAGGGCAGGTAGCCTTCTTTACACTTGGTTGTGTAAGGGAAGGGGGAGGAGGAGGCATCTGGCAGCAAGGAGCAGAAAAGCAGGAAAGAAGAGGGGATGTGTTTTGTTCTGCTCCACGGAGTAGCCCTGCCCTGGTCCATTTGTTGTGCAATTTAAAACTGCCTGTCAGCAACGTTATTTATGGCAAGGCACAGGCTGAGTCTCAGAGTCAGGAAGCCAAATCCAACTTCCCTGATGTCATTCTCCACCCAGGCTATTAGATTTTTAGCCTTAATTCCTAAGAAAATGATTCCAAGATGATATTTGCAGCCTATTCGTATGACGATCTGTGTGTCTTTTATCACTTTATTCTTAAGAACTTTGCAATGCAATTCACCAGTTTCAGTCAGATTTGGCAGAAGGGCACAGACCTCAAAGTTGTGCAGTTCCCAAATGTTTGATTGAACCATTTGTCCACATAGAGAAACAAGAGCCAGAGGAGCATTTGCTCCTCAAGGGAATGCAGACAGAGCCCAGCCTTTGTTCAGTCTGAAAGTGGCCACCAAACACGTCCCCACGTGCACATTAGCTGGCCAGCTGGCACGCAGGCATGTCCCAGCCCGCCACAGCCGGTGCTGCTCAGAAGATTTAGGGGCACTGCAGGACACTGGAGGGGGCTATCTGTATTGCAGTGGTGGGAAGCATGGGAGACATGAGAGGAACTGAAGGCACGGGGCAGAAAAACATGTTGATGAGGATGCAAAGGAGAAATGGGACGATTCAGCAAGAGGCACATAGAAGCTATGTGGTGCAGTGTGTGGTAAGCAACTTCCAGCCCTTCCAGAGCACCTTAGCCACTGCAGGGCTCCTGGGCTCAGCGCAGCCTTGCACACATCTAGCTGAAGTCTGAGAGAAGTGGCGATACATCGAGAGCAGAACTGAGCACGCTTCATGACATTCTGTGTATTTCTTGACACAGACAAAGCACTGGAGATAAGATGCACAAATTCACAGATTGTAGTTTAAGAAGATTAAAGAAATAGGGGCATTGACTTCATAAAATAAAAGACTCAAAGGAACCTTAAGGGTGGAAATAGAAATAGGAAGGGTCCAGAGACATGTCAATAGCAGACATGACTGCATTCCTAATAATAAACCAAGGGGCTCTGATTTAATCTATGGAATGACCAGACACAAAAGGAATTCAAGCGGAATTCTCTGCCTGCAGAGCAGTGGATAGAGCATGCAGGAAAAACAGCGAAGGAAGAAAAAGGTGTGATATGCAAGTATGGGCTAAAAAGTATTGTGGAATTTATCTAGAGACTCAGAGAGGGCCACACTTAATTAGAAAAGACTTCTAGTTTCCTTCTGTCCCAAAATGTCTCTCATTTGCTATTAGCAGCTCAGTGGGGGTGGTATGATACAATTACTCATTAGGTAAAGGAATTTCAAACCTTTGCCCTAAGAGGAGGCTAAACTTGTCACTCAAACTCAGTCCTGCATCTTTTCATCAGCCTGAGCAATACTTAAACAAGGATCACAGAGCCGGGCTTTTTTTTTTCTTTTTTTTTTTTTTTTTTTTTTTTTTTTTGCTGTGAGTGCTCAGGGTTTGAAATGGAGAATTTGCTCCCGGCTGCATGGGCTGTGCTATACCGCAGCTGTCCTGCACGCACCATCCTCCCGCCTGCTCCATGGGGCCGAGGCAGCCCAGTCTTATCTGCCTAAGCTCATTTCCCTCATGAAATGCATCAACTACAGCCTCTCCTTTTCTAACAAAATCATTAGCTGTGAGTGAAATAACCATATTTCATATTCTGGGCAGAGGAGAAGATGCAGACAAAGAGGTTACATAGCTTCATGGCCGTGTCTGCACGAATGATTAATCTTTTCTATCGTCTTACTGCTGTTGCTGTAGTTTTTGTGGTTTAGGGGTACAAGAAAGGTACTATGTTCTGTTAGACAGAATGACTTAATTGGTAAAATTGGCAAAGCTTTTAGTTTTGTGTCCTTTTTTCCCAGCTATGGCAGCTAGGCTAATAAAAGATATTTCCTCCCTCTACAGATCTTGCTTTTCTGATTAAATCTCTACAAACTAAATACTGCACCAACTTACGGCACATTCAACATTATCCCCATGTGTCACTCCTTTCAATAACTAATAAATAAAAATATCAAGTTAATGCACATCAAAGGCATTTAGAATAAAATCTTCAAATTAAACAGGAACATATGTAGCTCACATATCTTTATTTGAATAAAGAATATGGAAAAACTAACAAAGTGTACTATTTCGGCTGATCTGTTTTCCTCAGAAAACTTCGCTGAGTAAGACACTGAAATGTTAAACTTTGTTTCTCTTTCCATTTCTGTTGCTTAAGGAATTTTCTACAATACTGTTGAGTGTGTGTGTTGGGAAAATAACACCGCTTCAACATTTTTTGTAAGTCGCTGATTGTCTTTTGTTATGCCAGAGGTTTAATGTTTCTTTTGACATCATAGCGGCGGATTTTGCAAGGACTGCTTGGGACAGCAGCAAAGCCATCTTCCTCGCTTCCGTCCCCACGTACAGAACAAAAAGCTAATAGATACCAAGCAGTTTTGATGTATGTTTGGTGGGTAATAAGGAACTAGCAAAATACCACAAAATTCTCAGAAAGAGACTGAAAAAAAAAAGGAAGCAAAGTTATCCAGAAATAACACCATTTAGTTTGTGACCCAACTGAAGAGCATCTCAGGTTTCTTTGGAGGCCGCTGCTTGGGATCAGGTGCTCCTACTGGAAGTACTCTGCAAACCAAGTTTTCTCCCCACAGCTTGTGTGAGGGACTGCCTTTGCTCTCCTCAGTGGAAATACCACCCAACCCATCCAAGGACTGAACTGACCACTTTTGATTTTTCAAGGATCCTTTAGTGGGCAGGAGAGCTATTTCCCCTAAGAAAGTGGGTTACTGGTCAGCAAGTGAGCCACCGCTCTGCAAACACCAGCCCTTTTACAGAAGGGCTACTTTTGTGCCACCCTATAGTTTCAGATGATTTCCACAGAAATCTCCAGCAGGAGATTCCCCAGACAATGGACTGATAATGTTCTTTGCTCAATATATTGAAATCCAAGCCTGAGCCTGGAGAATAAGTACTTTCCATCTCTCATAACTTCCTTTTGTACAACTGGTTACAGAGGATTACACTCCCTTGTGACTTCCCAGCGACATTGCTCTAGTTAAAGATATATACACTGAAAAAAATGGAGAAGCAGATCTTGCTTTTTGGAAAAGCAGCTCAAAAGCTTTTAGCCAAAACGCATTACCTCCATGATCCAAACAGATAGAAAGAAAGCACATTTAGAAAATGTGATGAAGCAAGCAGTGAAGCGGGTGGCCTTAAACTTGGGAGTTATGGAAAATGTGACAATGAGCAGAAATACCTTTATTTCTGGCATGTTAGGCAGTGTAAGTTTCCTGTCCTGACTAACCTGGAAGAAGCTAAAATTAAGTACGAGTTGGGTATGCTAAGCAGTTGTTGCTGTATTATGGCCAATACACCAGGGAAAGCGGAGCAGGCCAAGGGCTCTGCAAATACTCTGGGTTACCTGAGGAAGAGCTAACAAGAAACTAGACAATACAGCGAATGCCTCTGTTCTTCTCCGATTTATGGTTGGTATGTTGCCAATAGGAAGAGGCATTTACTTTTAATAGGCCCTTACTGGTGGGCTACATTCCTCTGGTCCTTGCTCAGATTTGTTTTACTTGGTGTTTTGCTTGGGTAGGATTAAATAAAAATGAAATGCAACAAAATACAGTGTATACCAAGTGCTGTAGCGAACTAGACAACGTCTACCTTACCGTGATCATATCAGCAATATGCAGCCATTGCAGTGTGCGGTACCATTGACACTAAAGCATTTAGGGGCAGGAGGGTGAAGAAGACATCTTGTTCAATGAAAGAAAGCAGAAGAGCTAGACAAGGACACTATGTTTACCTGTATAATGGCATTTGGTCAAAACTCCTCATCCCTTGTGAAGACTTTATGCTCCTTTATGGGCGGGAGCATAGCATGGTCTCTCACCATGGGAAATATTGCTATTGCAGCCCAATAACACTCAATACCATGCTGCCACCTTGACTCAAAGCATTTTATAAGGGCTATAAAGGTAGGAGATCTCACGACCACTTTTCTCAGCCCCAGGATATCTCCAGGGAAGTCTCCCTCCCCGGACAGTGCCATCTTTGCACGGCTTCCTTTGGCTTGGAGGGATTGGCTGTAGCTCTCGGTGAAGGAGTGAATCATCCTGACAGTGAAACTGCAAGATGATTTGTAGAGAACATTTGAGGAAAACTTTTGATTTGCGAGGCTATGAGGATATCTTGCAAAATCTGCGTTGGCAAACACAGCCACATAAGTGGATTCCTAGTACAATTGCCTCCAGTTGTACATGCAAATAGGGTTTTCATATAATCACAAAATGGGAGCTGTTTGTTAGTAAATCTCTTTCATTTTACCATCAGTTTCTTGGCTACTTGGAACACAATGAATAAGAAATGGAAGAGCAAGACCCTAGAGGACCCAGTTGAAAAGTAAGAAATAAAAAAATTATGTGCTAAGGATATAGAGTTGGTGTTTCTGGCAAATGTCCACATTTAAGTGGACTTTTCACATGATGTGGACAAATGTTGTGAGTTGTTGACAAAATATAATTTTTCTGTTTTCTCCATGACATGAAAAATCCCGTTTTTGTTTTTGCAGTAAGCCCAAACACCAAGGCTTATTCTTAGCACCAAATATTATCTAATTGCAAGCAAACATTACAAACATAAATTGAGTAAAGTTATCATGGGCATTTTTTGTGCAAAAAGCAACAGCTTTAGGTGCACATAAGAGAGTGAATTCAACTGCTTGTCTGCTTCCACTTGGAATACTGTGATATACATTTCTCTTTCATATTGACGACTGTTGAAATAAGAAGCTTATAAGGTTTTATTCTCTAAACTGCTCCCTGCTCTGGCAACAGCCATAAGTCAAGATGTATGAAGGATCAATGAGCACTTTATATGACTATCCCAGTCTTAACTAACGTTTGCTGCATTTCCAGCAGACCATCCTTCTGATGGGGTTATACATGTGAAGATTCTCCTGGCATTGAAGATAAGCTCATATATTGGTTGCTCATGGCCTTTAGGCAGAATTAAAAGCATTTTGTTGAGGAAGTTTCTGTCAAAATACCTCTCAGCTAGTATCTCTGAACAAAAAAGAAATATAACGTATTAGCTCTGAAGCTTGAACAGGAAGGCAGCTCTTCCGTTAGCTGAAGGGAATGGAAGAGGACTTCCCCATATAAAATTTAAAGGAAGGAGCGAATAAAGACAGTAGATATCAGCAATTGTGCGTATGAAAACATGAAACCTTTAAAATTGAAATATTTTATTTTTATGCCTGAACACAAGAAACATCTAAGAGAGTACTTCATCTGAACGTATTCATACCTCTGAACATGTTGCAAAATGAAGTACATCATAGCTTTCATTTCTAAACCCACTTGGGTTCTTCAGGAAAACTGGAAGTGGGTTTCGGACACAATCTGACAATTAAAATAGCTACTATTTTCTCAGGCTGCTATGTGTAAATTTTTATTATGATTTCTTTGGTAGCTCTTCCCTTCTGAATTACATGTGAGTGTGTAAACTTCTTCAATGACCAGAAAATCCTAAATCTGTTTGCATACATGAGAACTGAAGCCTGACTTAGACACTACAATACTTGTTATGTGTAGTGAGAACAGTGGTTAGGTGTGGTTTCAATAGTGGTAAATCCTGTAAGAAAAGTTAGGTGCCCCTACTACTTACTTATGTGATAGCATCTCTCATTAATCCTCTCTGCCTTCACAGATGCTGCTCTTTTAACATAAATGTTTCAGACAGATGGGGAATTGTAGTCTATCTTTTTCTCATTAATGTTGCCATAAATGATGTGATGGATCAGATCTCCTTGAGGTCTCAAGTCATGGAAATTTTCACCTGCAAGAAACCATTGCACCAAATGAGTATGCTACTAAAGGGAAAGTATAGATGCCACGAAATGGCAACAAAGGACTGTGGAAAACATTATTAAATGTTTTTATTGAAAAAGTGAGACCTGAGTGCCCTATAGCTGCACAATATTATGACAGTTGATGGAGAGATGGGGATCATTTGTCCATTTGATGCTTCCACGTTACTAACATGAGAAAATGTTTCAGTGATAGCATTAATATTTTGGAGGCATGCAGGCTAAACCACAGGCTTTTCTCTTATGCCGCTGCACTCTGGGAGGCTTACGCAGCTCTTACCTAAACCCCAGATACTTGGGACCTTGGGATGCATGTCCTAGTTGCTTATCTGTTATGGTTTTAGCAGTATATAGATAGCAGCTCTCAGCTGCAGTTTGTTGCCTCAGCTGGTGGCTAAGAGCAGTGCCTAAACAAGTCTCAGACCTTTTCTCTTAGGTAAAGATTTTGTTGCATTTTTGTTTGTTGAACTAAAGATTCAGAGATGGGAGCGCTTTCCTAGGAGAGATGAGAGGGAGAAACTGCTGCTGGGGAAGAGTTTGCATGAGTAAGTGCCCAGGTTTTTCAGTACTGATGATGATCACTTAGAGAAACTGCACAGAAATATCAAAAGTTCAACTCCCTCTTGGAGCCATAGACAACACTTATCAGTTAGAGCTGGAGAGGAATCTGTCACAAACAAGAAACCTAAAACCAAATGCTGCCAATGGATGCCCTTGTGCTGACTTACCTTCTTTACACAAGGCACTGTTGGATAAGTGATTCATGTTGAGGCTGAAGGAAATGGTGAATAGTGACGGAATGCGCACCCACAGGTAATCAATCGTAGTTTGGAGGTAGTTGATAAATTTGCATTTGCTTAATTGGAAAAAAACCTGATTTTTCCTCTCTTTCAATTTTATATCTTTCTACCATGAGACTGACAGAAATCAAAAGTGCATCTTTGTTTCCTAATTATCTTAATTGCAATGGATTGCATTAATGTCCCAGCTGAGACATAAATTGCCTGAGAAATACTTTATATAGGATGAATAATGCACATAGTTTGACCACAAATATGATCATATTCCATGAGAATGACAACGTCACTTCAGACTCCACCTAACCAAGCCATAACAAAGCAATTCTCCTCTTGCAGAATGCAAAACAACGAAAGTTTTCTGTTTTGTTCAGCCAGGCAGAATACTCCTTCCCAGACTGCAGAAATATAGAATAAATGACAATCATTCTATTTTAATTTTGGAAAGGTTCATCTGGTTTAACCTCTTCTATATGGATATATGTACCTGTCCCCAATATTACAGACAAAGCTTAATGGAATAATGATGCCACCTTGGCTATTAATAGAATGAGTTCAGCTGATTAGTCTAGCTTAACCTACTTGTTTTGACAAGGTCTTCAAGTTTACTTCTGTTTAAACAAGAATAGAAAGCTTCTCACTGATGTTTATTAAGTATGAAACCATGTTTTTCTGTAATGGCAGTGAAAAGAAATGAATAGTTCTGGGGTGCCAAACAAATATTTTAAAGTATACTTTGCAGAAGTGACCCCTGTCTTGTTTGTTTCCTCAGATGTAGTGAAAACACCCAACTCATGTAATAACAGCAGGAGATCCAGCATCAAATTCCTTTGTTGGGGAGTGAGCAAGAAATATTATTACATGCATTTAATAGGTAAAAGAATGAGTATTATTCACTCTTAAAATTGTCATTTAGTGGAAGGATCTGCATTACTATCAGGAAACTGTAAGTTGCAACTCTCTATAGTAAATCTTAACTAAATGTTGCTTGATCTTGAAGAAACGAAACCTGAACTCTAAATGTGTGTCCAGGTCAGGCACACACATGGCATTTAAGAATTCAAACCCCTTTTATCTACTGAATTAAACTTACTGGCCAGATACTTTGTTTTCCACCAGGTTTCCCAAGACCCTTTCTCCATCATATCCTCCTCCCTCAGACAGTGACAGCTAAGGAGACAATTAAACCCTTAATGGAGGAATGTCACTGAGGCAGGAGAGGACAGGAGCCCTTTTATTTGGTAATGCAGAACAGTGATCGGCAGAACAGTTCCCCCTGGAGCTATAGCTCTTAAACTCAAACTGAGATGAGTTCCTGTGCAGCTCCTACAGCTGTTCCTCATCTCCCTTGGGCTCATCACCCAATTAGTGAAAGTTTTTGTGGCAAGTATCATAACGTGATACATCATGCCATGCTTCCCTGTGTGTGTTTTAGCTTGCATCTATGCCCATATCTTAGGTACCAGTCCCCTGGTTGTGTAGGCTGTGTAGGTTGTGTAGGCTGTGTCAGGGTTGGGTAGACAGGGGAGATGGCTGGCTGATGCGCACTGGGATCTAATGTCAGTCTGGAAACAGCACAGCCTGGACCCCAAAACTGAAAGCGAAGACAGCTCTGACAGCTTACATATTGCCCAAGCATCCTCGTCTGCAATGAAAACGTTGCTTATCAATCTGAAAAGACATGTAGCTCCATAATGACCTAATTCTCTTTCAACCACAGCTCTGAACTGTCAGACTGAGGCTTATCTGTCCTGATGTGTAATAACAACCAGTCTGGTGAGGTGGCATGGAACAACACAGGGACTGGCTTTCAGGTCTGGTGGGAAGGGGAGGAGGGCAGGGGAGGAGCTGTCTGTGCAACTGACCACAGGCGACTCAGCTCCTGGGAGAAGCTTGTTGGAGGCAGTTTCTAACATCTGGTTTGAGAAACAGCTGTGATTTGCTGATCTACATAATTGAGATGCCTCCCTGGAATTAAGCGTCTCCAGAGGAAAATCAGCCTCTAAGCAAATAAGACAACCAGGAAGGATGTGGTATTGAGATACATGGAAGTCGGGTCTCCCATCTCTTTGTCTGCGTGCTAAACATCTTTCTCGGGTACCTTGCTTCTTCACAGGAGATTTATAACAGGCAGTGTCAGTGCTGCAGCCTCCAGGGATTGCCATGTGGAAGTTAGTAGCTCATGACTAATCCTGTGTCTCTGCTCATGGTATTTGAGCTGAAAGACACGCATCCATCTCCCTGTCAGTGCAGAGTTCTTGCCCAGAAAGCGTTTCCAGTCCTTTGTCCAGTATCTATCTTCAGACACCAAAATTTCCCTTTGGACTCTATTCCAGTCCAACAGTGCCAGGCTACTTCTCCTTATATTTAGGCTAATTTTTTGCTACTTTGATCTCTTTGTGCTACCCCACACCCTTCTGCCCCCTCCCCAGCTGCCAGCCCCTATGGCGATGGTCCAGCATTTCTCTCCACATTCCTGTATCAAATGCTCCGTTCTCCTTTCATGCCTTTTCTTGAAAAAGCCTGTTCCCCCAGGCCTCTAATCAATATGTATTTTTGATGAAACTCTGTGTGAAAGCTTTTAATACGTATTCCTGATAAATGGCTCTCCCATCCCAAATGTTGCTTTGAGGAGTGAGGGGGAAAGGAGAGACAGAGGAGGCGGGTATCAGGAGAAAGGGAAGGAACAACAATAGAAATATTTCACATTCTCCCAAATGCATGAAACCGTGCCTATCATTTCACAATTAAAAGTGGGATTCAGCTGCCTTTCCCCAGAGTGTTTTGGAATGGCAGGCATAGTTTTTGCAGTTTGGAGACTGCTAAGAGGTTTCTAAAATATATCATATAGCAAAAGTAGCCTTTTTTTAACAAGATAATTTCCTGTGGAAGCCAATTTCTTATTAAAAAGCAAACACATCACTTCTAATGGTCTTGGGTGCATGCCTCTGACATAGATGAAATCTGTTTTCCAATTATATGTGCCAAAGTTGTAATTTTTCAGGAAAACGCAACAATTACAAGTAATATAATTGAAAACAAATGCAAACAAAGCACAACTCACAAACAAGCAGGGGAAAAAAATCCCTGTCTTATGAAAACAGGTTATTATCTTAGCCACAAATAAGTTTTCCAGGTCAGTCATCTCTCTCAAACATACACAGCCCTGTTACCTGACCAGCTATTGCATTTTACACTCACAAGTACATACTTAGTGCTTCATGTTTTCTACTGCTTACTTGCTCGAGCAGCACACCTGATGGCCATCAATGTGACCTCCTCTGCTCACCAATGCATGAGGCTGAGCAAGACCTTGGGCTTTCACTTGTGGTCTACATGGGGACCCAACCCTTCAAGCGATTTGCGGTGAAGCACATTCAACTTCTGCTAGGCCCAGGACAGGCAGCTCCAGAAAACAATCCTGGGTACACGAGTACTTGTTAATTCTGGGGTCAGATTTGTGCTTGAGCCTGAATACTGGATCATCCACACTGCCTCAGGCTGATGTCCCAAGCAAGTTAATAGGCCGACAACCAGAAAAACCCAGGAACAAGGGAGGAAACTTGCCCTTTCCTTCAGATAGTGTCTTGGGTCTTGGGAAACCAACGCTTTGAGACATCGTTCAACAACTTAAACTCCAAATTTTGGTGTGTGTCAGGATAGATGTAGTCAAGGAGACTTAGACTCTGCAAAAGAAATTCGAGGTAGTTAGCACATCTGAAAATAAGGGCCTTTGCTATCACGCCTGGCTAACCAACCACCTCCCTACTTTAATATACTTGCATTGAGAAAACTGACCCTAAACCTTATATGCTTTAAAATTTTTGGTCTCGTCTGTGGGAATTTTGAATTGCCAAGTAGAACAAAGTTATATCTCAAGTTAGCTTTGCCTCATAAAGTCCTGAGCTTTTATATTCCAAGGACGGAAAGTGCAGAGGACAAACCCACCCACAAAGACACAAAGCCATCCTATGCAAATATCCCTTCTTGTGACAATGCATAAAGACAATAATGTTGTGAAGTTGTCAAGATGTTTGTGTTATTGCAACCTGTAAAAAGTGAAATATTCATCATTCCTCAACTAACATTCCCAAATACCTTATTATTTAAATGGCGTGATTTATATGACAGACATAAATACTACATAAACACCTCTGTTACGAAAATGATGACTTACTTTACATGCAAATATGCGTCTATTCCTCACTGATTCTATGTCATTGCATAAAAAAGAACAGGAAAATCACAGCTTAGTATTTAGCAAGAAAGCCTAACATTTAAACTGGGATCATCTCTCTGCCGTGAAAGACATAGGCGTCTTAAACTCAGATATTTTCGGTAAAAGTGCACAGTTAATTGCTCCCAGCACTCTGTTATGTCTTGAGTCTAAAGCTAAGAACTGTCATACTGAAACTTGCAGGAGCTCTGGCTTAAAACTGCAGAAAAATATTACTGCTATGAACTAGATCCTTAGGGTTATACCAGCTGTGCTTCTGGCCCAGAGCGTGAGTCTTTTCTCATTTAAAACCCAGCCAATACTCATGTAAATTATGTGGGCTGATCTCCGTTTGTTTTTGGGAAACGGACAAACTGTGGTGAAACAGCTTTTCTCCAGTGGCTGAATCCTGCAGGGTCCTATAGCCCGTGCTAAACTTCTCTCCTATAAGTAACTTTAAAAGCTTTTAACTTCAACAGACCTTTCACACAGAAAGCTGAGAATAATATCTCCTGAAGATATCTTTAGTTAATTGAGCGTTCCCCCATTTAATCTTTGTGAAGATGCTATTACTAGTCCTTTCTGAATAGCTCTGCTTGTGGTCATTTAGGTATATGTATTTACTGCAAGCTGAGCTGCATTCCTTTTGGACTCCTGTTGACTCCAACAGAGGCTGTATATTGAGCTGAAATCTTGTTCATGCAGAGCGAAGTCAATAGGAGTATATCCAGGGACTCAGATGGGCTTTGATGGGCTCTAGCCCAGGACAAGAGTTTATAGTATTGAGAGCCAGAAAAAGCTGAATAAGATCATCTGGTCGGATCTCTAGTTAATCACAGGATAATCAAATTTTATCCAGATATGCCAGTACTGAAATAACATTTTTTTCCATAGGAGATTAGAAAGCGTGTGCCACGGAGAGGAGAAATGGAGGCCCCTTTCTCACAGCATGGCACTCCGGCTGCTGGGACCTGCTTGGGCAAGACGTTCCCTGGAGACTCCAGCCACTGCTACACAGCCGACCACGCAGCGCAGTACCCGCTTCCTTCCCAAATCCTGAAGGAAGCTGAGGATTGTTGGACTGTTGAAGAAAATTCAATCAATGCTGTTTCCCATCAAACTCATGAACAAAGGTGGTAAGCAGAAGTCAGACTGACATACTTTAGGGCCGGAAAAGGCTGCAAATACCAGTCAGCCTTAACCTCTCACGATGTGTGTGTATGTATAATTCAATATCAAAAAGAAATATGGTTGTACAAGGTTAAATCCAAAATATGTCCAGCACAGTACTACTTCCAAAAGTAGCAGATGCTTACAAGAAATACAAAAAGCAGGGCAATATAAAATCATCTGTCTGATAATCAGTGGTTTAGGAATATCTTGAACTGGAGGTTGGACATGGACCAGTATACTCCAATAAACTGGTTGAGGGGTCTCTCCTCCAGGAACTGCCTGTTTTTTTTTTTTAAACCTTTGAGTTTCGTCCCAGAATCTGCATTAATCCCCTTTTTCTTTTAATATATTTAATGTCATTATAAGAACTCTATGTGAGGGTAAATGCACTTCCTTCTCATAAGCTGTCTCAATATTTTCCTCACAGCTATGAGGAAATGTCGTATTTCAAGGCTGGATTTTTCCAACTCTAACTTCCTGGTGCTAGATCTTATCACGCTTTTGTCAGCACACTTGGAACAGAGGATGGAAAACAGATTTTTCTCTTTCTTTTCCCTGTTACATTGTATCCATTTTTAAGTAATAGCCACTCAGATTTTTAAAATCCTGATCCAGAGGACCATTTAATCGCATGATTTACTTTAAGTATGTAAGTAATCCCATTGACTTCAATGGGACTACTCTCAGGTTGAAAGTTAAATGCGTGGTTAAGTGCTTTGCTTGAATAGTATTTAAGTCCTTTTTAATTTCTTATTTACTCTCATTCCTTGCTCATGATACTTATTCTGTACAATGTGTTGGAAGTGCAGCATTTCAAGTAAATAGTTCAGCATGGGATCACATAGGTTACAACACAGCAATTTCCATTGTAGCTTTTGTCTAGCGCTGAAGGAATTCTGACTGATGGATACCAAGGGCCTTTTTGATGTTATTTTCTCTGAGGAACTAATGCTCTTCATTCCTGCTAATTCCCTCTGCTGCCTAGTTTATTTGTTCAGCAGTGCCCTAAACAAGAAAGGTTTCCTTCAAACAATAGGCTGCTTTGCACTCTGTGTGTGTGTGGTTTACTGAATCCAGACCTAGGGAAAATGTACTGGTCTTCAGCTGGTATGAATCAGAGCTGTCTGTAGAGATGAGGGAGCTATGCTTATTTACATCAGCTAAGGATCTGACCTGTTATCTACTGCGTTAATATATAAATGTGTGCATGTGTGCAGTTAAACATTTAAGACCTGAGCAGAGGAATAGAACTTCAATAATGTGCTCTTGGGTTATGAAATATAATATTAAAGACACAAGGGCAAAAGGCTGAAATGAAAGCTTATTCCTTCATGACATCAGTATGAAAATACATAATATGGTATCGTCTCCCAGTGCAAATAGCAAAAATCTTCTGAATAATTTTTGCAACATATTTACATCTGTACTATGGACTTTTGAAAGCTTTCTAGCACTTAAGGTGTTTCAAATGAATCTGCATTATTTCAGAATTTTTACTATTAGTCACTGAGCACTCTTGTACCCTACATATACGTGACCAGGGACTCTGGCTCCAAACAATGTGAAGAGGCCGGTTCAGAACAGCCAAGTTAGGAAGTTAAGTACTGCCTAACTCACGGTTTCAATTATTTTCTGAAGGCTTCTATATCTGTCTGTTGACCAGATGCGGAGCCAAACCCCTTCTGTAAGGTGCTCAGCATATACAGTGAGACTACTCCTTATCACACAGTACTACCCCAATACTCCACATTTTTGTCAATATTCCAGAGTAAAAGCTTTTTTCATTAAATTGCCTATTAGTAATTTGCATATAAAGACTGTACGGTACATAACAGAGATCTGATTCTTAAAGGACTAAATAAAATTCAAATTGAATCAGCAAATGGTTATATTTTTCAGCCTAATTTCCAGTTGGAGTTGAGGTGAATATTTTTACAT
The DNA here is from genome assembly GCF_965231255.1 of Vanellus vanellus. Lineage (NCBI taxonomy): Eukaryota > Metazoa > Chordata > Aves > Charadriiformes > Charadriidae > Vanellus > Vanellus vanellus. The sequence continues at coordinate 117,696,191 of NC_138906.1, read as the reverse complement.
CTTCAAATTTTATAAAAATCTCAATATAGAGGTGCAAAATAGCCTTGATTTGCATAGGTGGCAGCTTCATTTTCCACAGCTCAGGAAAGGCAGGGCTCCACTCTAATGAGACCCTCTATGAGCAAAGAGGTCATCACTCCAGCAATTTCGGGAATAACACTTTGATGCAATTGCTGAGTCAGACAAGCAAAGCCATAAAAAAACCCCGTACCACTGAAAAGCAGTGAAGTATCTCACTTTAGCATTTTTATGAGAAAACAAATGCCTTCCAGGTAAATGCTTAAATAAAAACCTACCCCAAATATCCTCCCAGCAGGTAGAAGTCCATGGAATTCTTAATCTGGAGACAGCATTTTCTCCATTGTGCTAAATAACCACAATGAGCTAATCTTCCAAGATTTTTTTATATCCTTTATCTGTAGGAACAAAGTAAACGCATCAGCATCAGGAATCCCCACAAGCCACTGTCCAGAAAGTAGGATGTGTGATACTGTGCTGGACAATAATTATAACGTAGCTAACCCAAAACCTAAGTGAAAATCTAGTATGACTTTGAAGTGTTAGTCTAATCTTAAATAAATTATTGTGCTATATTGTGCTCCGTAGGAGTTTGCCCTCATCTTTTATGAGTTTAACACTTTGATTCAAGTTTTCAGAAAGACGATCTTGTCTGACTGCAGATTGTCTAGGAAATGGTAGACAGGATTTTGTACAGCTTGAAACAATTTCTAACTTGGTTGTGCTCTAAGTGTGAATGCTAAGAACCTGTCAACTTCCATGTATGATAGACGTTGCACGTGTCCTTATTTAGCAGGCTATCTATGTATCCCGTTTTGGCCTGTATCATACACATCAGAGAATCACAGAACGGTTTGGGTTGGAAGGGACCTTCAAAGACCACCTAGTCCAAACCCCCTGCCATAGGCAGGGACATCTTCCACCAGATCAGGTTGCTTAGAGCCCCACCCAGCCTGACCTTGAACACTTCCAGGAATGGGGCATCCACAGCTTCTCTGGGCAACCTTTTGCAATGTCTTCCCACCCTCATCATAAAAAAATTCTTCCTTATATCCAGTCCAAATCTACCCTCTTTCAGTTTAAAACTGTTACCCCTTGTCCTGTCACTAGAGACCCTGGTAAAAAGTCTCTCCCCATCTTCCTTAAAGCCCCCTTTAAGTATTGAAAAGCCACAATAAGGTCTCTCCAGAGCCTTGTCTTCTCAGGGCTGAACAACCTCAACTCTCTCAGCGTTTCCTCACAGGAGAGGTGTTCCAGCCCTCCGACCATTTTTGTGGTCCTCTGGACCTGCTCTAACACATCCATGTCTTTTTTGAACTGGGGGCCCCACAGCTGAATAAACACAGAAATCACAGAACTGTTGTGGTTGTCAAGGTCCTAGGTCCTCTTAAGATCATCTAGTCAACCCCCCCTGCTCAAGCAGCGCCACCTAGAGCTGGATGCCCAGGACGGTGTCCAGTCAGGTTTTGAATGCCTCCACAGATGGAGACTCCACAACCTCTCTGGGCAACCTGTGCCAGTGTCTGACCATCCTCACAGTAAAAAAGTGTTTTCTTGTGTTCAGATGGAATCTCTTGTGTTTTACTTTGTGCCCATTGCCTCTTGTCCTGCCACTGGGCACCACTGAAAACAGCCTGGATCCCTCACCTTCATTACCTCCCATCAGGTATATATACACGTTGATAAGATCTCCCTGAGCCTTCACTTCTCCAGGCTAAAGAGTCCCAGCTCTTTTGGCCTCTCCTCATATGAAAAATGCTCCCGTCCCTTAATTTTCTTTATAGCCCTGCGCTGGACTTGCTCCAGTGTGTCCATGTCTCTCTCCCCAGTAATGGGGAGCCCAGAACTGGACCCAGCACTCCAGGCGCAGCCTCACCAGTGCTGAGTAGAAAGGAAGGATCACCTCACTTGACCTGATGGCAATCCTCTTCTTAATGCAGGTCAGGATGCTGCTGGCAAACTCAAACAAGCCAGGTCATGCTGAAACTGCATGTCCTATCAATGAGATTCATTTGTCCCAGTTTTGGAGATCTACATTCAGGTTAGCCTGCTGTGTTCACTTTCTAGTCATGGGGGAAAACCCGGGTCTTCGGAAGTGCAACTCATCTAACGCTGAGGTCAAGGTCTCCAGTAGGTCAGATAAGTCCCACAATTCTTTTTTCGGTGCTCAGTATTTCACAGTGCCTGCAAATGTATTAAGTAACGTGAAGTGTGGGCAAATCTCCCAGTCTGTGCCAGAATGGTTTCGTACCAGAGCAGAAGGAAACAGGAGGAAGGAGAAAGGACTCCAAGGGTAATATAGTTATCCTATTCTGACACATGTGCATCTTCATGGGCTTCCTACATTTTTGTTGTTTGCAAGAACAAATAATCTGTTGATAGAGGATATAAAAGTGTATTTTACTTCATATGCTTCCAATTGCAGAGACTGTTCTCACCAGTGTCTTCCCTGACATTTTGGTACTTTGTGGTCTTTCCTATCTCACGTTCATTTCCCTTTTCTGCCTTTTTTGTCTCATTTCTAATTCTCATTTGCTCTGAACTCAGTTTTTCTTTTTTATTCTCCTCCCATTCATCAGGTCTCCGTAACTAATGCTGATGTTTTTTCACAGAGCTTTGAAAGCTTTGAGTACTGAGGCAGATGCATGGGGCAGTGTACTAGTTATATAAAAGGACAGCTGTAAAAACACGTGCGACAGCAATTAAGCAAGAACTAGTAGAAGCATGAAGTCATTAATTCTAATTGCAGTAAGGCTCTTCTTAGAAATTGTCCTTAAAATTCAAAATGAAGAAAAAGTCAGCTTCAGGCAGTATTCCAGCTTTACTTCCTCCACTTCCGTGCTACTGCGGGCAAGGAAACTGCGTGTGTCCTATTATTGGCTCTATTGAGGAAATTTATCTTCAGACATCCATCCCTCTTTGGGCTTGTTGTCCTGCAGGCACTGGAGCAGGTTCCTCTTTAAATGCAGCAGAAGCAAGAGGCCAAGTTACCAGCCAGAAGATTATTCCTCACCAAAGCAATTTCCAGTTTCTTCATTGAATATTATCAAGACCCTATCCTCAATGCCTTCAATTACTTTTCAAGAAAGCAGCAGATTAGGGCAGTTAGCAGCATCTTTAAGAGTTGTTCAGCACCTCACAGACTGGTAAGTCAGTCATCTTAATTTCATTAAACTCCAGAGTAGTTTCCAATAAGCAGCCACTCTTTTAACTAGCTGATACAGAGCTGAATGACGAAGATATGCTTAAGCAAACCAGATGAAAACACACAAGGAACCCTGTTCCTTTCAGTTGCAGGCTGAAAGCTGATATATTACATGTCTGCATACAATAAAACTTTTTTGTTTTAATGTTCCTAGGGAAGCTTGAAACTAAATCCTTGCAAAACATCTGGTCCAAAACTTCAGCATTTTAATATTAAATGCTTCCTGAAATCTGTTTGTGTAACTGTACCATGCAGGTTTGCTTCATAGCTTTATAATGAATTGTTCCTAACTCATTTTGTTATCCTTGCACTGACTTTGATATCTCCTGCTGATAACACAACATCAGTAATAGTGCTACTCCAAGTTCAATAGTTAGCTGATATCCCAAGCACAAATTCTGAAGACAACTGCATAATTTTTAGGTTTCAGCTTTGTATTGTCTTACATTCAGCTTTAAGGTTTTAATTCTCTGTTCCTTAAAATTAATTAAATTCCTTCACATTATAAATTTGTCTTCCCAAATATGGTGTTCAGTGTCACAGGCACAATAGGTCCCTTCTGCAATGCCCCTGGATAAGGCGTGAAGAAACTTTGCATGCCCCTGTGAACAACAGTTGTCACGTTACTGCTGGGACTGGTATTTAGAACTTCATGTGAAAGGCCTGGAGGGCTTGGAAAAGAAAATTCAGCAGTCAAGTGGAAGATTTTTTCCAAACGTAATAGTCATCCTGAGTGTCCATGGATAGACAAGCAAAAGGAAATCAGAAAAGGCTCATACATTTTAAAGCGTGCTAAGCCTTGTGAAGATGGTCCTGCTGACCTCAAAAGCTGTAGCTTAACAGTTCCTGTGGTGGGTTGACCCTGGCTGGACGCCAGGTGCCCACCAAAGCCGCTCTATCACTCCCCTCCTCAACTGGACAGGGGAGAGAAAACATAAGGAAAGGCTCGTGGGTCAAGATAAGGACCGAAAGAGATCATTCACCAATTACTGTCATGGGCAAAACAGGCTCGACTTGGGGTAAATGAATTTCATTTATTACAAATCAAATCAGAGGAGGATAATGAGAAATAAAAACTAAATCTTAAAACACCTTCCCCCCACCCCTCCCTTCTTCCTGGGCTTAACTTCACTCCTGATTTCTCTACCTCCTCCCCCCAAGCAGTGCAGGGGGACGGGGAATAGGGGTTGCGGTCAGTTCATCACATGTTTTCTCTGCTGGTCCTTCCTCCTCAGGGGCAGGACTCGTCACCCTTCCCCTGCTCCAGCGTGAGGTTCCTCCCATGGGAGACAGTTCTCCATGAACTTCTCCAACATGAGTCCTTCCCATGGGCTACAGTTCTTCACAAACTGCTCCAGCATGGGTCCTTTCCAAAGCATGCAGTCCTTCAGGAACAGACTGCTCCAGTGTGAGTCCCCCCCAGGATCACAAGTCCTGCCAGCAAACCTGCTCCAGTGTGGGCTTCTCTCTCCATGGGTCCACAGGTCCTGCCAGGAGCCTGCTCCAACATGGGCTCTCCATGGGACCACAGCCTCCTTCAGGCATCCACCTGCTCCAGCGTGGGGTCCTCCACAGGCTGCAGGTGGATATCTGCTCCACTGTTAACCTCCATGGGCTGCAAGGGGACAGCCTGCCTCACCATGGTGTTCACCACAGGCTGCAGGGGAACCTCTGCTCCAGTGCCTGGAGCATCTCCTCCCCATTCTTCTTCACTGACCTTCGTGTCTGCAGAGTGGTTTCTCTCACATACTCTCACTCCTCTCTCTGGCTGCAATTTCCCAGTTGATTTTTTTTTCTCCCTTTCTTAAATATGTTCTCACAGAGGCACTACCACCATCGCTGATGGGCCCAGCCTTAGCCAGCAGTGGGTCCGTCTTAGAGCTGGCTGGCATTGGCTCTATTGGACATGGGGGAAGCTTCTAGTAGCTTCTCACAGAAGGCACCCCTGTAGCCCCTGTGCTACCAAAACCTTGTCACACAAACCCAATAGAGTTCCAAGTAAAGCCACATTAAATCTGAGCGTGATGCTCTAAGTTATGCAGGCTTATTTCATGCCTTCAGCCGGTTTCATGTTTGTGCTGAGCACAGTGCAGAGTCCTGACCTGGCATTGCCTGACCCTCCCCCAGACAGTGTAATTATGTCAGCCTGACTCTGAGCTTCAGGGCTCACCAACTTTGGGATCCTGTCATGCTAACACAGCTATGCTACTTTTGTGACCCAAGCTTGTTTTTCTGCAAGATGAGTAGCTTGGACTAACTCTAGCTATCTAACTTGGGGTAGCCTCAGCTCCTTAGTTTGAGGCCTTCCAGCATGACTGAGAGCATCTCAGGAGCTTGCCCCTCTCTTTGGGCTAAAGAAGGAGCCTTGGTTCCTAACTTTGGCTACTCCGGTAGAGCTCAAATACAGACTGAATACAAACTGAAGGAGGGCTCCAAGAGCCTCTGAAATACAGGAGAACACAGAAAACACTCAGGGGCTCCTGAAGGAGAAAGGATTAAAAACAAAACAAAAACCACTTCACACAACAAAAGTTCAATTCTATAGCCTTAAAACCCATACGAACTGCTAGCAAAGCTTTGTGCATGCTTTAGATTAGCCATGTAATTACACCATAAACCCCCACTAGGATTTAATTTCTATTGAAAGCAGTGGAACTAATGGTGTGCTTATAAATAAAGCTAATTAAGATTTTGTAGAACTGGGGACTATTTAATAAAAGTATCAAGAGATTTAATGTCGATATGTAGCACTTTGCATGACTCAGAGTCTATAAATATGTACAGGTATTTTCAGCCTGATCGTTATATGACTGGTCTAGCTCAGAAAGAAATGTGAAAATACATAGTAGGAAACAACTCTTCCAAACAGCAAATAATTGTGTAAATATATAACTGGAACAAAATCCTACAGCTGATGTATAACACAGGAAATTCCATTTCAACATATTTCTTGATGCTTAATCCTGCCAGGTGGAATGGATCAACAAAAAGGGAGAAGTCAGAGTACATTGTGAAAAAATGTTATACATTTGCGGAGGTCATCCAACAGGACAGAAGGAAACTCCACAAAGCAGCTACAACTCTCACTGCTCAAGTTCAGCTAGGTTCAAGCTCAATGTCTATCTGTATTGTTATAATTATTTACATTTCAATTTATCAGTACATTGCAAAAAGCCTAGTTTTACTGAAATCCCTTTCCAAGCTATTTCCTTAATTTTTTCCATTATATACGTATTAATTTCAATTAAAATATAGCAGTACTGGAATAATGGTTGGGGTTAGGAAAAAGACACTTTCTACAATTTGATCACAAGAGCTTCTTCAGACTGTCTCCAGTATGATTCAATATCAGAAGAGTACCTTATGATTTGCAACAGCATCAGTGAGCATTGAATCATCTGTTTGTATTAAACTGTGAAAAAATGAACATGTCAGCACAATGTCATGACATGGCACACTATAGCTGATTGAAGCACTCAAATTCAGAGGAAAATAAAATATTAAGAGGAACTGTTGAACATGGCACCTGAGATAAAAACTGGAGATCTCCACAACAGGTCACTGCAAATCAGATTTGGAAAGTTAAAAGAAGAGGGATATGAATTTCATATCATTTGATATGAAACCTGAAGGTAAAATTGGCGAGATTTTTGTTTAATTAAATTCAAAACAGAACTGAGAGAGGAAAAGATTTCCAGAGTGTGCATGACTAATAACTGCCTTTCAGGAACAGTGTTGCATTCTTAAGTGCATTTCAATGGTTAAGTTTAAGCCCAAGATCAACTTTAACAGGCATAGTAGCTCTAGACAATTTTGTCCTCAGGTTCCTTAGACGTCCTCTTTCAGCCATTAGACAGATATGAAATAACATGAGAGCAAAGAAACAGAATTTGGTGTTTTTGTAAAAAGAAACTGATATATATAGTAATGCCTATTTCCATGTGGTTACATAGTGGTTATAATAAAGTGTGAGGCATAACATCTAAGACAATGCAACACACTTTGCAATGTTCAAAATCAACTGAATTGAGAAAAGGAGCCCAACGCCCACCAGGACTCCATGTCTCAGCATTAGCTTCGCTACAGATTTCCTTTAAGGACTGGCTTTGCAAAGTGCAAGAGTATTTTTGACCAGAGACCCCCACAGAGACCTTCAGGAGATGGGAGATTGTGAAAATAAGTGGTGGGATCTGCCAGAAGCAGCCTCCAGCCTCTCCGCCCTGGGGCCAGAGCGCTGCTCTCCCTCCCGGCGAGGCTGAGGCCGCCTGCTTTCTTGCAAATTCCTGTGAACTGTGGGTGATGTGTTGAAACTGCCCTTTTTTCTCTGGATCGAGTAAAGCTTTCTCTATATTGAGTCAGGTCCAGAAAGGCCAGCAGTAACTTTTGCTAGTAAATGAATATTAGCAAAGATAAATCCCCCAAAAGAGGGGGCAAACCCTTACAGTGAAAGATTAAAGTCTTTGTTAGGATTCATTACACATGTAACACTCATTTCACAAGTGCCTGTAATAGATTGCCTTCCTTTGTGCAAATGTATTTTCCATTTACTCTCTATCCTGGCCAAGCATGAGGCCCAGAGAGAGAGACTTTTTACTTCAGCCCAAGCCCCAGGGGCGCGTAACAACCAGCCTGGCCAGGGGACTGCGAGGTCTGCAAGGGCGCCTGCTTGGTACTGCCACAAAGGAGAACTTGAAAGGTTTTGTGTGGTGATAAGTCTCGGTCAAGGAGTTAGCAGCATTTCAGTGAGCCAGCAATTCATATATATTAAAACAAAATACATATTCCCCTCCCATCCATCATTTTCAGAAAGTAAGAGTGGAGCTATCTTAATTTTTAATGCAAACTGAGGACTTGCACTTCCCATTAGAAATAACAGGTCCTCCACTCTTCCTGCAAGCATGTTTAAAAATAAAACCCTCAAGTCTCTTGCCTAGGCAGCATTAACCATGCTAGATCTTAACCATCAATCATCAATTGGCTTTTATAAGCTACGAGGTAAACAAAAAAGAATGGGATGTTTTAAAATTGCTCTTACAGACCATGAGCTGCAGGCATATACTTTCCCCATCTCCTCTTTGACTTCAAGGGAGTATTATTGCTGAAAATCACAAGGTGGGATACGATTTGCTAACAATATTTGTCCATATTTTATATCAAGCATCTGTTAATATTTAAGTATCTCATTTCAAAGTATCCAAAACTTCATGCAGGTCAGATCCCAGACATATTTTGCACACATGGATTAACTGAAGAAAATCATTAAGAGGGCAACCCCCCAAAACATTAGCAAGATTAGAAATGTACAAAATGCCAAAATTTGCTTATCTTATTTCAGACTCTACTCATATATCAGCCTGCATCTGGATTCCTGATTTTTTTCTTTATTTCTGTATTTGCAGAAGGTATATGAAGAAGGCCATTACGTAATCCAGTGGTTTTTTTATAGCAAACTAAAACTATGAAGAAGAGATTAAATGTTGGAAGCTATTTTTAGCCAAACTAATTGTAACAATTTCACTAAGAACATAAGCTGCAGATGTCTCCTAAGGTAAAAAGCAAGAAGATGGAAGAGCTAGTGAGACGAAAGGCTACCGACTACAGAAAAAGAGCACATCCAAATTACATTAAATAATGCAATTCTGCCCAACGCTCCCCCTAGTGGTTTTGCCCACAGAGATGAACATGAAGTCCTATAAATGCAAAATCCTCCAGCCTAATGACAAAACGTCCCGTTAATAGGATTAAGTACCTTCTCATCAGATAAGTAGAACATGGCAAAATCCCTGTCACTCCCAGCAATTAGATCAGAACACAGCCCGACCCCTTCCTGACGCGGGGAGCAATCTTGCAGAGGAAGTGTTACAGTATTAATGGTAAATATGTTGGGTTTTTTTTTTACTTTTCTTTGGTAAGGGGTTTGTATTTCTTTGAAAGTTAATTGGTCTTTCACTATAAATGTAAAGGTATAATATGCAAGTAACTATAGAAGTAAATACAGGCTATAAAGAAATCCAGGCTCTTAATTTACACACGCACTTGCAGCTGGTAACTGCATCTCCAAGGCGGCTATGCTAGCTAACAAGAAGGCACTTAAATACTGTGTTCACTTAATTAGATGGGAACTATAAAGTGTAGCTGCACAGTTTCTAAAAAATAAACCTTTCTCCTCTAACTGCTCTTGGGAGGGAAATAAAGCAAATGACATTTCTTTCCCTTGTTTTGTAGGGATTTCTTTCAATTGCTGATGTGTTTGTTTACAAAACTGATCTAATTGCCAATTTCTTGGCACACTTATTATTGTGTCTGCTATATTAAATATTATCCTGAAGGACAATGAAAGGATGCATGTTTGGAGACAAGGAAGGGAACAACATTCTAGAAATTTCCGTTCTTAAATTTGGCAATAATGTTATGTTAAATAAATGCATGGATGCATTTATAATATGAACTAAGAACACAATGTAAGATCAGTGATTAGTACATTTCACAAGGTAGAAAAGGGACAGACTGAGCTGCATAAGCTTTTAGTTTTATATGTATATGTCCTGATTCTGTTACACCACTGTGCAAACTCAGTGGAATTCATCTAGTTAGTTTGAATACACAATTACAAATGAGGTCAAGCTTCTTACTCATGTGTTTTCACTAACAGTAGCGTTTGGGTGCATGTTATAGATCTCAGAAACCATAGTTAAAATAAAAATTAATGGGAACTTGTATAATACTTACTAAACATTACACCTAGGCATTTGAGCATCATGAAGATGCTTCTATTTAACTGCACCAACCTGCTTCTTTAACAGAAAGAACATGAAGTCCTCTTGGTTATTTATAATATACATGCTATGGCTGAATGGTCATCAGTGTGCACCGACAAGGCAAGAGGAAATGAATCGCCGGGAAAACCTGAAGCGTATGTATGCCTTTCTTACCAGGGGTGTGCTGGAAGCCCCTGGGCCCAGGTTTCCAGTCAAGAGAATCCGCTTTCATGTGTGGAGCTAAGAAACCATCATATAGCTAACTACATGCATACACACACACACAAAAGGGAGATAAGAACAACTGGGATGAGAAAGTAAAGGGATTAACAGTTAAGCATCCCTTTACAAAAAGTATTTACAACATTTTTATAGGTTATTTGGTCCCTCATAGATCATTACAATATAAACTGAACCCAAAATTCAATTCAACAGATTTTGAATTATTTTGTTTGCTTAAATAATCTTTGGAAAAGATGGTTATTACAAGTAATTGAAATAAAATTACTTAATTTAGAAAAAAGCAGCTATTCTGCATATACTCACCTTTAAGCATGGTTTTATTTTGCGGATAAGAATCCCAAGAGAATGGAATGGAGAAACCATGAAATATTCCTTTGCTTCAGTCTACATTAATAATATTTCTGTAACAAACAAAAAGTTAGGGGAGAGGAAGAAAGATATAAAGGAAGAAATTACTGACATGTACTTTTGGCAGTCTCAAGGTGATGTTTGCTTTATTTGTTTTGCATAGCTCCAGTGATATTCAGTGTATTTCTGCAAAGGGAACAAATACAGATAAAGGATAGGCAATCACGCAGACCTTCGAGGTGGAACGTGTGGGTCATTCTGGGCTTTCATCAAAACCCTATGGTCATTACTTCACAGGAAGTCTAGAGATTGTATTTTTATGAAAGCAGGTTGAAGGCACCTGTAATCTACATTTTCAAAATGCAAAGGGAAGCTGTCACAGGCTGCTTTCAGATCAAACATCAATATATAGGTTATGTCACTAGAAAACTAATGAAATATATAGGTTATGTCACTAGAAAACTAATGAGTAGTCCTTGGAGATATCCAAAACCTAGGATGAGGTCCTGAGCAACCTGCTGTAGTTGACCCTGCCTTGAGCAAGGGGGTTGGGCTCAACGATCTTCAGAGGTGCTTTCCAGCCTCAACTGTTCTGGGATTCAGTGATCAACAGTGTTACACACAGCTGATCACTGGCAAAGGCTCTGGGCCTGATTCTTCTCTGATGGAAATTGTCTTGGCTCTGTGTTATTCAGCATTCACTATCTCAAGATTTGGCTCTGCAACTGTAGGGAAACATAGACCTGTTTCATTCTCCCTCGTCATCAGTGCATCACAATTTGTGATAGTATTAAAATCTGATTAAGTCACAGTATAATTTGGCTTTTTTTTTAGTATTATCTGAAGTTGGAGAGAAGTATGTGGATGAAGAGGTAAAGAAAGCTTTGATTGGTATTAAGCAGATGAAAGTTATGATGGAAAGAAATGAAGATAAGCATGTAGACCTCATGAAAACCTTGAAGAAGAGCAGTCAAGAAAAACAGGTAACTTAAGTGCATCTGGGGTTTTTTTGTTTGTATTTTTGTTCAGTTGTGGCTATTTTTACTGTCCCCACCAAGTGTATTCTGACAGAAGTTTTCTTTTCTGTGAACCTCTTCCCTATTGAAATGCTGCCAGAAAGGAATAAGACTGACCAATCAAAAGGTTTCTGTCATCCTTAGGAACTCCTTGGAACATTGTTTGGAAACCTAAACTATTAAAATATCTTGTACTTGCAGAAATTAATGATGTGTGATCTACTTCAATAGGAAGAACTCTCTCTCTTTCCATTGCCAAGTCTATTGTAAAATGCTGCTTCTGATTTGCTCAGCTTTGTGCTCTACCTCATGAAGAATGATCCAGTGAAAGAAGCAGCGTTGTAAAATGCATCTTTTTTCCCCTTCAGTATGGAAGGAGTGCCTCACACTTCCACAAGAGCAGGAAGAAACCCCCTCACTACAGTCCTTTGATTAGTATAATCCCAAACTGAGGAAATGCTATACTTTTACATATTTCTGCACTAGAGAGAGAAGCTATGTATGGCAAGAACCTAGCCTCATGAAATACCAGTCCCTTAAAGAATAGAGCACAGAAACAAAAAAAAACCTATTTGTGGAACAGATGAATACTGCAGATAATAAATCTGGAGTATGATAATGAGATAATGAATGAATACTGGAGAAAAACGTATGAGTTGAGCACATAACCTTGTGAGAGCTTGAATGCTCTTCCACAGAAAGATGTGCGGGTTTTTTCATAATCTCAAAGATCCAGGTAGACTGTAAAGCTCCATCTGGTTTTGTAGGCTGTGCCCTCTGTTTTTCATTTTTCAGTTCCCTCCATATGTCACTGCAGCTGAGAAGGCAACCTATCCTAACGGTTAGGGATTAGCAAAAAAAGGGACCATAAATAGCCAAAATCAGTGATCAACAACGGGATAAGTATTTAGAATATTAATCTGAAAACTGCCCTCAACTGAATCTTTTTTATTATTTAGCAAGCCTTGCGACTTATGGATGAAGTAAAGGAAAGATTAGAAGAAGAAGAAAGGCAATGTCAAGTATCCTTGAAAAATTTATGGGATGAATGTGAATCTTGTTTAGAAAGTACCTGCATGAGATATTATACAACTTGCAAACATGGTTTGTCAACATTTAAAAGAAAGGTAGGAAGAAATTTTTTATCTGGGAAATATTCTTGAATTCACCTAACAGTTTTTGAGAGAGCACATCTTATTTTCTCAATACCCAGATCTGCCGCTTATATCAGGTTACTAAAATTAATTTTATTTGGAGGGTCTGGAAATGTGAAGTTATGTTGCAGAAATTACATGCAATTATATTCATTGAACACTGAGCCAAAATGAGTTTGGTTGCACCCTGGCGTGACACCATGGACAATGATTATTCCCCTGACTCCAATGGAATGACTCCAGATATAGTTTGTCTCTCACAGTAGGACTTGCATGAAGATGCTCAATAACTGTGAAAAATACCACATAGATTCTTTATGGTCCATCTGAAAATCATCAGAGTTAAAAGTGCAGATATACTTAGCAAAATTACATGGGGAAAAAAAATCACCTACTTATACAACATCATTCTTTCCTAGATTTATTTTATTTTAAAACTACTCTTTAAGTAACAAAATAGCTTTAAAATGCTTAACTGTTTTTTAATAAAGGAAACTGTCAGCAAATGAGATTCCCTTAATTCTACCAGAAAGAAAATATGCTTTCCTGGCTGGCACATTATTATTACAAGATTTAACAAAATTGTAATCACATTTTTTATTTGGGCATATGCTTTGAGTGCAACTTAACAACTGAAACTGCACAATTACTGCTACTGAAATTTTAGCCAGATTACCTAGTTTTCACATCCCCAGGCACTGAAAAATATGGCAAATTAAAAATTAAATGTGGTGTGTTTCAGAAGAGACAGGCTTCACAGCAAAGGTGTTTAACATTTATGCATCTTCTTAAAATTATTCAGGTAAAAATATGGAAGATACTAAATTTAAGACTATTGGTGATACTTTGAGCTTTTTACATGGATACCTCAAATGTATCTCTTGGATTTTCAAGAGTCTGTGGATGTCAGGTTGAAATTATTGCAGTAAAAGTTTTATGCTGCGCTGCCACTGTCTTTGACCCTCTTGGTAACTTCCTTGGTGAGCTATACGGTTTCTTTGAAGCATTCAGAGTTAGAAATGCACTGTGACCTAAATAATTTAAAAAAAAAAGAGGACAAAGATGATAGCTGTGGTTGATGACACACAGGCAGCAGGGGCAATGCTGGCTTAGGCTGTTCCTGCAGTGCCATTTCACAACCCACCTTCCCTCTGAGCTGCGCTAGTGGTCAGATCAAGCAGCTGATCTGATTTTTTTTTTAAAAAAAGGTATACGTATGTGTATGCGCATGTGTTCAGCAGGATGCTTCTTAACCCATACCAGTTCTCTAATGCCATGAAGTGCAGCTCCACAAACCATTGCATCTGCTCAGGCGAAGGTAGTGCGTTAAAGCACGGAGTGAGGAGCCAGTGGCTGAGACCCAGCAACTGGGAACTCCGCAAAGCAAAGCGGACACCCAGTCTCTTCCAGCATCAAACCACGGACTCAGGGCCACTGCTTCATTGATTTTAATGGGTTTCAGTTTGCAGAAGTATGTGAGGACTTGGCCATTGGTGAGGGAGGGTAGGGCGTTTATAGATCACAGCAAGAACAATTGCCTTCTGTTCCCTGCACTGCACATAAGCACCACAGAAATGTTTCCAAGATAAAGTTCAAATTGTTTGTTGGAAGAAACCCAAACGCTGATACTAACTTTGAGCCTCCACAGATTAAAGACCAACTGGCAACCCTTTTACTCCAGATCTGATTTGGAGCTTATGATTTAGACTGCATGTACTTTCACTCTTCAGAGTCTAATGTCTTAAATTACTTTGGAGAATATGCTGTGTTTGCAGTTATTAGGAGGGCATTGTTTCTATGGCTATTTGAAAGAGAAAAATTAGAGCTACTTCCCTGAGAGATGAAAAACTGGTACCTCGTTAAGCAGATGATCTATCTCCTTCTTCTATACAGGTTGAAGATTTTTTGAGGAAAATACCTCCACTCATTTTTACTTTTCATGAGGATCAAGGAAAAGACATCCAGTTTAATGAAAAGCCCGAGAAAGAGGACACCCAGCTAGTAAAAATGGAAGATCTATTTAGCCAACTATTATCAGACATGGGCTCAATATTTGACAGAAGTTTAATTTTTTTCAAGCGGATGCAAAAAGAATTTGACCAGTCTTTTCAGACGTATTTCATGTCTGATCTGAACTCGAATGAGTCTCTCAGCATGCCAGCTTTACCTGAGGACACCAGCAGAAACGACGGCTCACAGAAAGGCTGGGGTATACCTGGCTTCATACAGATAGTTTTTGATTTCAGTAAGACAGTGTTTGAAGGTGTCAGTGAGGTGATTACCGAAGTGTTTGATGAATACAGAAATAATAGAAGAGATGTGCCAGAACAAGCCAAAGGCAAGTGTTAGAAAATGAAAATCTACTGCACTGTTACTGACATCAAGTCCCTTGGGGTTGCTAAACTATGGTTAGGGATTCAGTGTGAGGTATATTGGTGTGAGATACGGTATGGAAGCTCTGGAGGCTTTCTTGGTTAAACAGGCACCGGTCAAGGACAACTTTATCAGTTAAATTAAAAGGTACAAATCACCTAGAAATCTCAAAGAAATGTCACAGGAAGACTTACAGGTCCCACACAGCCTGATTTTCATGGCAATTCTCAAAGCATTTGAAGGAATTACTCAGGAGTGCTTGAATTCATGACAGATGCAGGTTTTCATAAGGCTGACTGACAGGTCTGATCTCAGCATTTGTCAGGATATGATATGTATCATGTCATATCAACGTGTCACCGATTCTAAAAACTTAGACTAATTCTATGACATATCAAGGCATATCCCTGCCCTTGTCAAAAGACACTACACTCAGCCAGACAGCTGCAAGCCCTGTCCTCAGCTTCCACAGCAATGCAGCATGCCAATCAAACACAGGCTAGCCATCAGGTTTTCCAGGGACCAGAAAAATCCTGCGCGTAACATTGGTCTCAGGTGATACCTCTCAATAGAGGAAACAACCCTTGGTCACCTTTTGGAATACAAATAAGCCTTATCCTTCATATCTTACTAATGCAAGTAGAAAAACAAGCATCATTCAAGTACATGCTGGTGCCTATCCATAAGGACATCACAGCAAGGACATGCCGTAACTCTGAGTGATAGGTGACATAACCACTATATGTTCATCAGGAAATATAAAGTTAAGTGATCCTACAACAGCGTTTGTTAACTTTTCCTGTATCTTGACCCTTGATACCTCAGAAATAACCTTTGGTACTGTGCTCTCTTCTAGCTGTATGTGATTATGAAACATCTTGACTGCTAAGGGTCAAAAAGATCTTATCAGAACTTGCATGTTTCAGAAAGAATGTGTAATAATATTAGCAATTGTTTGGCTATTAGTGGTGAATAGACTACTATGCCTTTATAAAGGAATATACTATAGTGGCATGAATTCCTTGAAAGAAAACATGATTTGTATCTTCTCCTGACTTCTACTTTTTAATGTTTTATTCCTTTTTTTTTTTTTTTGAGATGAGGAGGGAGGGATTTATGCCAGATATTTTGGACTAAGGGCAAGAAATTGTATTCTAGCACACAGAGTAGGTAACAAATGTATATTTATTAAGACCCTAAGCTTAATGGCAGTCTAAAAATACTGTGATTTCATTCTAGATCCCGACAGAAGTGGCATGTTCTCAAAAATTGTGTCAGGGAGTCGGAGGCCTCTGTGCAGGGAGCTTCGCGAGAACTCTTCTGGATGCCTGCAGTTTCATGAGAGATGTCAGAAATGTCAAGACAATCTTTTGCATGGTAAATAGTTATTTTCCGATATTTTTTTTTCCATAATGCATTGGTAATTGGTTTTTAGATTTTGAGGCTGTCATTTTCTACTGTACTGTTTCCATATTTTTGGAATTAACATTCAGTCACTGATTTTTTCCTCAGTAACTACAGATACAGACACTACTCCTCATTCCAGATGATTTCAATTACCTTTCCCCACTGTCTCCACAGAGTGTCAGTATAACTCAGTTGTTAACGTACCGCTGGAGGTCCAAAGAGACATTCTACACTCCGTAACCCTGCAGAGAAGCAAGAGGCCGGGCAGTAATCGATCCTGCCCGGGTGCAGAAAGTGAGGAGAAGCTTAAACTCCTGACACTTGCTTCTCCTGCAGACAACCAGACGTAACGTCAGGTAGCGCTCAGCTCCTCACAAGGAAAGCAAGAGCTGAACAGCCTGCAATTACTCTTTGTCGAGCCATGTCAGCAAACAGGGCTGACATGAAGGACAAAAAGGGGACTGTTTGTCAGTACCTAACGAAATGGCAAAGCTCTGGCACACGGTCCCCATCGGCACCCAGAAAAAATTCAGACTGCATCACCTAGAACCGCTCTCAGGATTCCCGCTGCAGCATAACACATCTGTGTTTCTAGACTTATTTAGATCTTAAAAGCCATAGAATATGCTTAAACCCAAATGTCTTCAGAATATCTCCAGTGCGGCAAATATTAATGATTGAATGACATATTATGAAAAAAAAATATTGGACCGCTTCCATCTCACTAAAAATATCTTTTTGCCTACAACTCTGCATTAGATACCAATTTGTATCTGTGGTTACTGTACTATCAGCCTGAAGGTGTCCTTTGACAGCGCTATTTGACAGAGAATAAATCTAATTTTTCCACAGAGAATAAATTGAATTTTTTTTGCACAGGTTTAACATAGTGTTTTCGTTTAAAATCCATATTTTAGTAAAGAAAAAAATGGCAATCTTCAGTTCTGGATTCATGGCAGATGATACCAGTCAGCTACTAATGTCTAGCTATTGTTAGACAAATATTAGGCCTTAACATTCAACAGAAATACTAACATACATTATGTAATAACCTATATACTTGCGAGGCCTGATAATGGAATACAAGCAATTAAAACAAAAGACAATCTATAAGGAAATTATGAAGTTGCTATATGTAAAATCTACCAATTCTTATTCAGCAATACAGAAAATCTATTGCCATGAAATATGATATAAACCTTAAAGTACTTGGTAAGTCACTGTAATGATTGAAATGGGATAATTAACCCATTTAGTCATTATAAGACTAAAC
Organism: Vanellus vanellus; assembly: GCF_965231255.1. Lineage (NCBI taxonomy): Eukaryota > Metazoa > Chordata > Aves > Charadriiformes > Charadriidae > Vanellus > Vanellus vanellus. The sequence continues at coordinate 117,678,396 of NC_138906.1, read as the reverse complement.
TAAATCTGTCAAAACGGGTCAGCAAGAATTACCCTTTTTTTTTTTAGCATTATTTAAAAACCAACCTGAAACATGCCCCCTTGGTAGACTTTTTTACAGTTTTCTGTACTTCAGATAAAAAAGATGAAGTACAAGACAAACTACTTTCCTAGAAGCTTCACGCTGGCTGTCTTTTCTAACAGATTGCCCAAACGTTCCTGAACTGCACATCAAGTTTGATGAAGCCTTTAAGCTGGTTAATCTCTCGGGGGAGCAGTATGAGCAGATTCTCCAGGTGGTTCAGCGTCATACAGACGACACTTCATACTTGCTGAACAAAATGAAAGAAAGATTTGGGTGGGTGTCTGAGTTATCCAACACGACCATCGGACCAGAAAATATTTTCAATATAGTTAAGGTAAGGGTTATCTTCCAAAGGGAACTATTGCACAGTGCTGTCTTTGACCTGCGCTTTGCTCATATTTATGCTCTTGGGGATTGTGGATGTTTGTACATATGTAATGTTTGGTTTTTACAACACAAAGTTCCTATTCATCTTGAATTTATGTATGCTTGATAATCCCTCAAAACTCCAGAGATTAGAAACTCTTTTCCTCTAAATCCTTTTAGTCTGATGGATGGCTGACAGGCTAACCTGAATCACTGTCTGATAAGAGCAAATTGCCTCTAGCAGCTTTGACTGACCTCAGATTACCTTCCCAGATAAATTTCACTGTGCCAGTTAGCCACACGTCCTTATTGGATCACTGAATATCTAGCTGTATGTCTATGTCTGTATCTATATATCCCAAAGCTCAAAGGTGGCAAATGTTATGCAGGTTATTGCAGTGGAAGCTGCATATCTTTAACAGCATCTGTCAATATTCCAATAAATACATCATGATTAACTGTATCTCACACATACGACTATATCCAAGATAAATTCAGTCCATTTTCCTGGGCGAGGGACAAATCCAATTATCCCTTTCAACTCAGAAATCCAATGTACTATCACTACTACTACAAAACTTTATACAAAATGATTGTGAAATCCACCAAAAATCACAAAATCAGGAACAAGGGGACAGGCAATATTTAAGCACACTTTCCCAACCAAGTCTGAGCTGTCTGCTCTAGAAAAATAAAGCTACAGAACTAAGTCTGGCTTAGAAAAACACATAGGAATGAGTAACTTCAATCACACAACCTTTGTCTTGAAATTAGTGGGTCGACTCACACACAAATTTTCATTAGGATATCAGAAACTCTTTACAGATGTAGTTCATGGTAGAAATATTAACAGGCAGATCTTTAATATGGTCTTGCAGGGCCATGTCAGCTCTTCCCACCACTTACAATAACCTTTGGCATAAATTCAGACGCCCACTGTCTTTTCAGAAGAAAGTAATTTAAAGCAAGTAGACTAGTCTGAAATATTTCTATTTAATTTTCACCTACTAAAGACAGTAGGCACAGTAGGTATAAACAAAAATGAAAGGATCCAGTAGTTCATAGTGTCTAAAATACTGCTTTGTTCTCTTCTAGGTGGTACCTGGGGATCCCTCTGGTAAAAATGAAACCGTGGTAGACGTGAATATTCTGACTTCACCTACTTTCACCATTAAAGTTCCTCCCAACTTAGACCCAAAGAGTGCTGAATTCATTGAATACATAGCTGGGAAAGCACTGCAACTATATAAGCAGAATTTTTAAGTGGTAAGTTCATTCTTTCTCCTTTCGTAGAGAATGCGAGTCCTTATAAGAGGTGTTTACATTGCAACAAACTTTAGTTGGAACAGGATTCAGTCATGGTATATTCAAGCCCATCTCCTCAGAAACGACACATTGATTGAGAGACAAACACAAGCATTATGGAAAACAAAAACAAATGCTCAATGTTCTAGCCTGCAAAACACAGACATGATGATATTAAAAGACTTGACTTATTTAACTGTGAAACCCTCAATCTTTAAGTAACATCTGGGATGAGGTAATGTGATGATAAATGTTCATTCAGAAAAGAATTGCCTCACAACCACAGTGTAGAGCCTTGGCATTGGAAACCATGTCTTTGTGTTCATCAATCATGAATGAACTGGAATTACCACTATTCATTATGGTTTTTATTTTAGGTGGTGTTTTAAGATCATGCTCCTTATTATTTTTATGATAAAAGAGTGCAAAGTTAGAATCAGTACCAGGACTTGAAAGAGCTGTCTTACTGTAACATTTTCCCATTAACAGCGCTCTGCTCAGACTAAGTGTTAACAGTGTCTGCAGTTTGACTCGTAGGAACGTGCACAAAAAGATCCTTCTCATGGACTTGTAACCATTTTTGCAGAAAAGGCTCACAGAGGCCTCTCTTCATGCTTAAGAGATTTCCAAGTGGGGAGGGAAGAACCAGGCAGAGAGGCAGGGGAAAACAAGACTTCATATTCTCAAACCCCACGGGGAATCTCCAGGAAAGATGGGGTGGATTCAGGTGGCATCATGCTGCTGTGGGGCTAGCCAGCCACTCAGGGAAACACAGGTGGCTCCGGGGCACACAGCTCCGGTGGCCTCTGACTCTCACAGCTGGCTCTGCCAGGGGCCAGAGCCACAAGAGGCACAAGACCTACAGGAGAATCACTGCAATGTCCCCTCAGTCTTCTGAGGAGGCACTAGATTTGGACGTGGCTCCTCTTTAGGTCATGGGTGTCTGATAACCTCATCTCACCAAATAAAGCATGACCTGAATGCACAAAGAAGTCTCGGGGGGGCATGTAAAAAGGATTCAACGTTAACAAAGTAGATGAAGAAAAGAGAATTTCGGCCTTTTATATTGAGTCTAGTTATGCTTTTGAGGTCAGATTCACAGTTTTTAAACAGATGAAAGAAGTCACTTACACCAGAGAGGATGAGGTGGGCTGCAGAATTTAAACAGAATACAATAAGCCTCACCATGCTTTGATTAGGTAAATACTGTTGAAATTATGGGTATATTATATTTAAGAAAGAAACTTTAAAAAAGTATTTATAAACGTATAAAATAAAATGTTAATCAGTTTCTCTACAAAAACTCCCTGTAATTTATATGCAGTTATTGATGATACGGTCTATTTCAGATCATGTAAGACTAATCTTCAGGGCCTAATGTGACAATATTAATTTCCTTAGTCTGATTATGATTTTTAGCCTGAATCTTAGTCTGATTCTTCTGTGCAATATATCTTGTGTAGCCATTTCATACCCAAGAAAAGGAAGTGTCATTAATTTCCAAATCTCAATACCATTTAATGTTCAGTTTGCAGAACAGATTCAGGGGACATGAAAGCATGACGAAAGCAAAGAGTTAAAACTTGGAAAGATCTACAGGAAGGGAAAAAGAGAAAAAAATCTGTTTCAGTCTGATTTTTATGTTGTGTATGTTTCTAAAGCAGGGCACTGATACGTTCCCCATACACTTATTTTTCTAACATCTTTTTCTTGGTCCAAAACCAAAATGTTTAATCACTTTTTTTTTTCTCCTAGGAAAGATGTGTGAAATCTTTCTTCCTGAAATACGGTAAACCAATATTCCTTAGGTAAAATACCCTTGAGCTCAACGTACAGCTGTTAAATGACGATGGTTAAAATAGTTGTATATAAATAAAATTTTGTTTAGTAAATACCGTGACATATGAGCTAGCCACCGAAGACTGTATAAATCTTATAATTCAAAACCAAATTCAAATCTATTTCAATATTCATTTATTTAAATAATTTTTTTTTTATGTTGTAAATTAGGTAATCTTTGATAACCAACTATGGCCCTGGTTATGCAAAGATTTAAGGAAATAATGAGCTGTAAGCATACAAATAATTCCTATTTGCATACTTAAATTCAAGCACATTCTTAAGCCTTTTCAAGATTGGTCCCTACAGATATTGCTCATTCAGTTAAGTCTGAATCAACCAGATTTCCATATGCATGTAGCATATTATTTTCCAATGAAAATGTTCCATTTCTTCTTCTAGTTGCTTTTGATGTTTATCATGTACATTAAATGACTTTCTGAATATGCAGTAATGAGTAACTCTTCTGCCTCTGGCATTTCTTACTTGTAGTTCGCCTCTGGAATCACAATTAGCAGGGAATCCTTTATCAGAAAATATGTTTGTTTTTTCCTAAATTATACACATTAGCTTGCAAGGATATTTGCAAATTACAGTAAAGGTTAGGACCTGACACATCTCTCAGTTTGAAGCAGAGCTCTAGGTGATTTGGTTTCATTTGCTGTGCCTGGCATTTCTAAGCATTTTTTGCACACTGTTATAGTCACCATTTCCAACTGTGTCTCCGCTAAATAAATTGTATTCATTTCAAAGTGTAGAAACCTATCTATATTAGATATGTGTATAGAAAAATAACCATACTCTAATTATACCATACCTTTTCTTTTACTTCTATACATGCAAGTAAGTATACACATTCATACAAGAAAAAGGCCATTTCATTGTTTTAATTCATGGGAGAGAGATGTTTTACTGCCTGCTGTAAGGAGTAGCATCTTCTAGTCCAGAGTCTTCTGTTCCATTCAACCTCCATTATATGCACCTGTTTTAGAGGCTCCTAATCATGAAGAGATTAGCAGTTGTAACTCCTGTAATCAATCACACCAGTAGTCAGAAAGTTGGGCCTTAGCCAAGAGATAAGTGACTCACTAAATGCTTGACTTCTAAGATCATCGTATCATAGAACGGTTTGGGTTGAAAGGGACCTTGAAGATCACCCAGTTCCAACCCACCCTGCCATGGGCAGAGACGCCTCCCACTAGATCAGGTTGCTCAAAACCCCATCCAGCCTGGCCTTGAACACTTCCAGGGATGGGGCATCCACAGGTTCTCTGGGCAGCCTGTTCCCGTGTCTCACCACCCTCACAGTAAAAGCATTTCTTCCTAATATCTAATCTAAATCTGTATCAGAGAAGGGTCAGTTTGTTTTGACTAACAGAAAGAGTACACTTAGAAATTCTCCAGAGGACACCCCGTTGATGATTTTGGGACAACACCGGGAGCAGAAGGAGGAAAAACCAGTATGGTTTGGAGCCCAGACTTGGCTCGGGTGCTGGGGACGGCCCTCCGTGCGGGGCCAGAGAGGGCGGCTGCGGGGCACCTCCAGCCTGATGCTGATGGGAGCAGCAAAGGAACGGACACCGGACAGCGGACACCCGCCTCAGCGCGGCCATGGGGCTTCTTACTGCCCATCCTGAGCTCTCCAGGCCCCCTCCGCCCGTGTGGCCCTCCCGGGCCCAGACCGCCTCAGCCGCCCCCCCAGCAAGGGCGGCGAGAAGCGGCGGCGCTGAGGGGCCCTAAGCAAGGGGAGGGCCGCGGCGCAGCGGGGAGGGAAGGGGAAGGAAGTAAGGAAGGAAGGGAGGGAGGGAGGAGGAGGTGGCGTCCCACTCTGCCCGTCCCCCTTTTCCGCTTGGCGGGAACGGCCGGGCTTTGGCGGGCTCGGACAGGAGGCGGCCGGCGAGAGGGGGACAGGCGGGCAGCCGCGGCCCACCCGGGCCGGCGCCGGGCGCCTCTCGCCCGCTATGCCTGCCGACGGGGAGCTGCCGAGCGCGGCGGCCGCCGACCCGGAGCCCGGCGAGCCGCAGTACCTGCGGCAGGTCCGGCACATCCTGCAGCATGGCCATCGGAAGGAGGATCGCACCGGCACCGGCACCATCTCTGTCTTCGGCATGCAGGCGCGCTACAGCCTGAGAGGTCGGCACCGCCGGGACCCGCGGCCCACCCGCCCCGGCCCTCTACCCCTGCCCGCCGCGGCTCCAGCGGTCGCGGCCCTGCGCCGTGGGGGTGGGGGACGGCGCCATCTTCTTCCCCGGCGCTGCCCCGCTCCCGCCCGCTGGGGGCCAGGCCTCCCCCAGCTCAGGGCCGGGGCTCGGACCGACTCCGGGGGCCTAGGGGGGTGTGTAGGTCTGTAACCTCAGCTCCTTCGCCCTCTCCCTGCCCGGCAGCCTACGGCAGCTGGGACCCCTCCTCTCCCTCGGCCCAGCAGCCAGGCCTGGCCCGGACCCATAGCTGTCACCTGGTGAAAACACGGGAAAGATCTTGAGATAGCCGGTCCTGGTCCTTCCTACCGTTCAAGCACAGTAGGAGGGATGGTTTGTGAAGTAGATTTGCCAAGGGTTTTATATTTAGCCTCTGCTTTCCCTTGCAAATGCCTACACGTGCATCTGTATGCCGCACTGTGGCATGGTCAGGGCAGAGCTCATAAAAGTCCCCACGGGTGATTCATCTTCCCGCTCTGTCCAGGAAAATAAAAGTCAGGTTCTTGTCTTCCTTGATCTGAATATGAGAATTACACGTCCTTTACCAACTTCTTCACATCCAAACCTGTGAATGTCAGATGGTGGCATTATTCTCAATATGGAGGTCTCCCTGGCAAATCGTTGGTCACCTGTGACACTGAAACTCTTTTTCAGATCAGTTTCCACTGCTGACAACCAAGAGGGTGTTCTGGAAAGGAGTGCTGGAGGAGCTGCTGTGGTTCATCAAGGTTCGGTGTTTGGATGTCTCTGTGAGCAGTGTGCCTGAGGGTGGTATCGACAGAATGAACTAGCGTGGAATGGATTAAGGGATTTGGGGTCACTGCAGATGCTTCTGTTTGTACAACAGAACAGAAGAAGTGCAACCACCGAATACTTTGACTACCCGGGGAAGGCCATTATCTTTACAGCATTCCGTGCATTTTAGCGGAGACTATAGCATTGTTACAAATCAGAAGAGTTCTTCTGTTTCTTATTAAGGGAAATAGTCTGAAATAATGAGGGCTTTCAACAATTTGCCTATACCCCACAGTTATAAAGCCTAGTACAGTCTCTTTTATTAGTGTTTGAATAAGAAATAATAATGTGAAGTAGATTGTAGGCAACTTAATTATCTGCTTTTTAATATTGAGATAGCTTTTATTGATTTGAACAGGAACAACCAGTGTGGAATCACAGATGAAGTAAGACTGATGTAAACACTAGCCTTTTCAGTAGCAAAACCCTGAGATCTAATGGAGCTAATAGCTGTAGTTAGAGTATTAAAATTCAACTGTACATAATACATTAGGATGTAAAGTGTTCCTTTATATGTTGTGACATTGTGCAGGTGTGGGAAAGTCTACCTAACCATTTACTAGACAGCGGGACTCAAATACGCATTCATTTTTTAAAAGAATATTTATTCAAATATAAAAGACTAGACATTCCCCAAAACAGAACACTTTCTGCGTTGGATTTTTGAGTGTGCCGATTTGGACATGTTACAGAATTCGGTGAGATTTCTCTGGATCATTTTGTCATATTTGTTGTTTTTGTCATTTTAATAAAATGATTTTTAAGACTGTAGGCTCATTATAGGTGGCTTGGCAAAGACAATGACGAGGCTGTAAATTTTTTGTTTGCCCGCTCTTATCCAGCAAATGAAACCTTGTTCTCTGCAAGTGTGTGTATGAAATGATATACCACAGTTGACCTTGAGACTGTACTGTTTGTACATTCACAAAGTTAGAAGAATCCTGAGTTAAATAACAGCAGCATGGCACTTCAAACTTCATCCTAGTATGTTGCTCATAAGTTTTGTGTTCACGTACAAGAACCTCATCCAGTACATTAATCAGACTGTTCATCCTTTATACATGGAGAAATACTGTAGACTAGCAAAGCTTAATACAGCTGTTTCAAATCATGTCCTCTGTGTTGGGATTAGGATGTAGACTCTTTACTGTCTGTGTTTTGTAGGGTTCTACAAATGCCAAAGAGCTCTCTGCAAAGGGTGTGAAGATTTGGGATGCCAATGGATCACGTGAGTTCCTGGATAAACAGGGTTTCAGCACCAGAGAGGAGGGGGATTTGGGACCAGTATATGGTTTCCAGTGGAGGCACTTTGGAGCAGAATACAAAGATATGCACACAGGTAATCACATACAAATACAATCATGATTGCTTAGTGAAATGACTGGGACGCCTCACTTCCAGAATACCAATGCAGGGTCCTCGTTTCCATGACACAGCTGTGCTGGCAAAACTGAGGTTAGTGCACTATACGCATTGGAGACTGTGGAAGAGAAAGATTTTTCCATTCTGCACCTGGAACAAAGTAGGATGTATCCACAGCTGATGATGCTGTGTACAGGATAGCTGTAACAAGTTATGATGTGATGCAGTACCTGTTGGTATTTTCAGTGGACCTGCTTCATTAAAGGTACCCTGAAGTGTCTTGATGGTTCTTTTCTAAGTCACTGAAGGAGAGGGTGTACAAAACGTTTAGAGGACTGCCATTTAAAAAAGTCATAAAAGATTGCCCCTATCTGATTGGTGTTATTTTTAACTCAGAATAACAACATGATTAATTATGTTTTTTCCTCTTGTTTTTTTTTTTATCAATACAATCTCAAAGTTCATATTAGTTATAGATATTAGACTTAGTATTGGCCTGTTGACTGCTGGCAGAATACAATTGCTAACACAAATGATGCAAATTGTGAACTGACACATCTAAAAACTTACTAAAATGTTTCAGCATTCCTGAACTTAAAAGGTCTGGGGCATAATGTAGCTTGGAAAAAATGAACAAGATAAATTCCCATAGGTTTCATTACTTATAGATTTCGTTAAAATGCATTACTAATGGATAGGTAATTAGCTTTAGGAACTAACATAATAATTTGAAAAGGCTTCTGGCATAGTATTGCTGGCAGAAGAATTCCCTGAGATGCTAATTATATATTACTACCTTGTTTGCCAGCTTGGGTCTCCCTGTAACCATAATTTGGTGTTTCTTTGCAATAAGAGTTATTAGAAAAAAATAAGTTACCAGCTATGCTGATTCACTGGCATGATTCAGAACAATGAGTAACAACTAATGACTCTTCTGTTCTGGAATCCATTCTAATGTTCAGTTAATTCCAGTGAATTTCTTATGTAACTGGTATTGAGTCTAAAAATCAGCCTGTGAGAGTTGTTGAGTGAAATGTAATATCCTGTACTATACGGGATTAAAGTTCGCTTCTGGCACTAAATGCTATGGGAATTTAGTTTTCATACATGACCTCTTGAGTTCCAGATGGACACATTTATTCATCTGTCAAAAACTTTCTCCTTTTGCGTGTGCAAAGAATGCCAGCACCCCATGCTACTGGTCTAGGCATTTTTATTTTTTTTTTTTTTTGAGAAGGAGCACTGTATCATCATGCAAGTTGAACCTCTAGAAAAGCATCTTAGTCCAGAAATACAATGAGCAAATTAGTTTAAATACCATGAATGACTAGGTGGTAATATCTTGCCCATTCCAGTACAGCTTTTGTCCTATTTAGGTAAGGAGTCATGGTGAAGTAGCATGCTTTGTCTAACTAGTATTTTTGTATTGCAGGTTTTGTTTCCTGGGATGTAGTGTTTATGCAGACTTCTTGTTGGGTCTTAAAAGAAGTCTAGTTGTTGAGGCTCGGAATAAAGTGTTTTAAATGATCCTGTTTCAGTGGGTGCTAAAGGTACTCAAACCACACAAAAGAGATGGGGGAGACATACGAAAATACCATCATGAGAATTTCACAAGCCTTAGAGCACCCTAAGGAAGACCAAGAGTAGCCTGCATTTGAAGGGTGCCAACTGATAAATTTAATCACTTTCAGAGTTACAGTAAATTCGTCAGAGGATGTCATTTGGGTATCACTTTTCAGTGGGATGTGGGATGGGCTTTAAAAAAATACCATTAATTGAATCTGTCTGGCTTAGATCTTATTTGGTATCTTTCTTCAGATTACTCCAACCAAGGAGTTGATCAGTTGCAAAAAGTGATTGAAATGATCAAAACCAATCCAGATGACAGAAGAATCATTATGTGTGCTTGGAATCCCAAAGGTATTGGACAGCAGACTTCAGTGAATGCAGTTGCACATTATCTTGCTGTATGCTAAACTATGTTCTAATCCTGTGTCAACAGTCAGTTCCATTTGATGTCCTTGCTTATTCTTTATAAAACTACCAGGAATGCAGTAAAAATGGCCAGGGGCTATAAGCTGCATTCTCTTTCTACTTAACTGACATGGCCAGACCTCAGAATTTTTGAACTGTTACTTCAAAGTTTTTCTCTCCAGGCTAAAATGAGGGATATACCTAGCTACCAGTGCCTTTGACATGCAGTCCCTGTTCAAAGACAGTAATTCTTATTTTAAAAAGATTAAAAAAAAAAACAAAACCAAAAAAGAGTGCACCAAAGCAGTATGTCTGTTTTTCAGCCATATAATAAATTGTGAACTTAACAAAACCCTTAAAACTAGAGAATAAAAATATTACTTGTGTTGTAGTCATCTCCTTGAATGTAGATTGTCTATATATCCATTCGCTCTGTAGGGCCACATCTAAATAAGAGCTAGTGCCAGAGAATGTTTAACTTCAACAGCGGCAGATCTGTGCACAAAAAAAATCACCCAGCATTTTCCACTTGTGTCTCTGAAAGGGGATGCCATATGCTGTTGCTGTTATTTTTAAGGTTAAACATTCTCAGATATCAGGAGATGTCTAGTTAAAGTTTTCCTTGCCAAGCTGTAATTGCACTATCTGCAGTTTAAAGTGTAGATAAACACTCAAAAGATCTTTTGTTTTCTGATTATTTTTTTTTCTTGATCATTACTTTTATATTTCAACAAGCACTAAAGGCACATTGCAATGGGAAGAGAGTAAGATGAAGCAGTTGGAAGTCGCTTTGGGGTAAATGTTTAATTTTACTCTTAATGTCTTCCTTTAGGGAAATCAACTGTGTTGAGGTGAGTAAAACTAAACTGCTGTGTAGCATTATGGCATAAATCTGTTCTGTGGAATATCTGTTTATGACTTTTCTGGTCCTACAGCCCAGGAGACAGCTTGTTATGACCCAGACTTAATTGCTTAGGCAGCAGGTGCTTCTAAACAAGAGAAAAAGCAAGAGAATGATAGTGCAGTTTGATTTTTGTGCTGTACTGTATCTCATTAAATGCTTGTTCAGGTTTTGCACCTTCTACATTGATAGCACATTAATGCTGTTACGATTCTTTTTCCCTCTTCTTCTTGTACTGCAATTCCTAGATATTTCTCTGATGGCTTTGCCTCCGTGCCATGCCCTTTGCCAGTTCTATGTTCTAAATGGTGAATTGTCTTGCCAACTCTATCAGAGGTCTGGAGATATGGGACTAGGAGTGCCTTTCAATATTGCCAGCTATTCACTGCTCACATACATGATTGCCCATGTTACAGGGCTAAAGGTAGGCTATTTAATAATTTTACTTAATCTTCTCTGAGAAGTAAGGGACTAAAAGATAAGACTCTTCATGTCATGTCCGAGAAAAACTGGAATGAACACACTGTTCAAAATCTTCCTGAAAAATGTGTAAGAGCCCTGTGAATATAATGTGAATTGTCTCTGGTCAGTATGGGCAGTTAGGATCAGCAATGCAAGAATTCTTAAATTCAGGTCAAACAGACAGAAGATCCTCCATGTCTTTTTAACTGAACATGTCAAAACTGACCTGTTCCACTAGTCTACTTCTTAAAAATTGGAACTGAGCACTTGTCCTTACGGGGTAATAACATACAAGTGATTAAATTTTGTAGCATGTGTTTTTTATTGGAAGCGAACAGTAGCTCAGTGGTTGCTGTCAAGGTTCCAATTTGGATATTCTGCCCACCTAACTTCCAGCTATGATTTCAGCTGGGTATTTTTTTCATTTCCTACTGTAGATGATTATGTAGAGTGGTAGTATGCGTTCAAATAGCTACTGCCGTGACTCCAGAGCTGTATTTTGTAATTTGGCAGAGTAATTTAAACGCCCCACAATCTTGTAGAAGTAGAAACCCCCTTTTCTTTACAGCATGTAAAAAATTATACTAGCAAGGCCATTTGGCCTGATGCTCCTGCTACCAGCAACATGAAGGGGAACTGAAAATAGGAAAGTAGGGAAGAATTGGACTTCACAGCAATTGCAGACAAACAGAAGAAATTAGGCCAAGGTACTAGAAAAAGTTAAGTTTAACGTTATGTCCATAAAGCAGCTGTTGTTTTTCAGCCATTTTGTCTCATAGCTTTGGTGGTTCTTAACATAATATATCTGAGGGCTGATCTACATTGGTCAGAGGCCAGAATAATAGTTGATAAAGCTTACCTTAATATATTAGATTGCTCAGGGGCTGCTAAGTCATAGAACTTGCAAGATTGCAAAACCCATCTGGATGCTAGATACGTGCTTTGAGATTTAGCCTGTGACTGACACTTCCGCTGCCACAAACTACATTGTTCAGTCGCCGGCTAAGGCAACTACTTTGAAACCAACTTTGGCAAGTCCTGCGTATTAGAAGTGGAGTAGAAAAGCTGGATGTCACTTTCCGATCTGTTGCCATCTTGGTGAGCAGATTAGTAGTGCTCCATTAATTTACCAAAGCTATTATCCTAGCAGGATTTCAAAGATTACTTTTTTTGGTAAGCTAGTGGAAATTTCGTTATATTTTTCATTAATTATGCATTAGTTTAGGAAGATAGTGTCCTTCAAAGCTTGCAAGGATGTCGTGATAATCCAATCAAGTACAGAAGCTGCAGTTCCACACTAGATGTAAGATGCTAAGAATTAATACTGTAAGCATTGTAATGTTTTGCTTTCTTGAAACCTGACTATTTGAAAATGACATATATTCTTCTCTTCAGCCTGGAGAGTTCATACACACATTAGGAGATGCTCACATATATCTGAATCATGTGGAACCTCTGAAAGTTCAAGTATGTACTTATTCTGTATTCTTGTATCCTTTTATCTTCCACAATGCTTATTCAATACAAAGTTATCTCGGTATTAGAAATATCCTTTTGCAAATATTAATTTGTGTGGCTTTTCTTCTCATTTCTACCCTAATAATTGTAGTACCTTCACCTCTGTTCAACTCAGGTTGCAAACAGAAATACAACACAAACATGATTGAAATATACGTCAGTGTGCTATTCTAGAACCAAGTTAGAGATCCAGAATCTGTACCCCTACTTTTGACTTCATCATTCCAAAACATTAGAAAACCATTCCACTGAATACAGATAAACACAAAGTAAAATGTCTTCGTAGTATATCAGAAAAGGATAACTTACCAATTCACAGAGTTAATCAGTATTACTATTTGGCTGGATAAGGCTGTGTTTTCTTCAGGAAGTAATTTATTGCAGTAGGAACAAATCAGAACTTTATTTCATTAGACTTAGCTCAAACTGAATGTCCTCACCATTCGTAGGGTTCAAAACCATCCTGAGAACTAGTTATTGGTTCAGACACAAATGTTCTGTGAGAAACTGCAGCACATTTGATGCTCATCTGGGTCAGACTTTCCAATTTAGCTTCCTCTGGAAGGAGTCTAATTTGTAACCACCAGAATCGCTCTGCAAACTGAAAATGCTGGCAGCGCATTTGGATGATCAGGGAATCCACTTTCAAATTATGTGACTGTTCTCTATCAGAATACTAAAGTAGATTCAACCTAACTGGATTATAATTTGCTTTTTTTCTTTTTTTTCTGTTTTTTTTTGTGTTTTTTTTTTTTTTTTTAGTATAAGTATTTCTGGAGAGGAGGCAAAATCTACATAGTGTAATTTGAATTGAGATTAATGAGATCTAATTTATAACACAAAATCTCTGCCTTCAAGTATTAGCTTTATACAATTAAGCTTGCTTTTATTTCAGCTTCAGAGGGAGCCAAGACCTTTCCCCAAACTCAGAATTCTTCGTAAGGTTGAAGACATCTGTGACTTTAAGGCAGAAGACTTTCAGATTGAAGATTATAATCCTCATCCACCTATTAAAATGGAGATGGCTGTTTAATGCAATAAACCAGCTTCTATTAATGTGCCAGTGTACCTAAGCTACTTAGCTTTCTCTGTCTTAAAGTTACGGGGGTTTTACGTACTTCAAAAGATACATACTTCATTATTGAAAAAGAAACAGGTACTAGTAGACCAGTACTGCCTTCAATACTAAACTCTAGTCGTACAGAATGGGTGATTATTTATTCCTGCTGTACTACACAGATGCTAACCCGGTTTTAACTTGTTAGTGAGAGAGTTTTCTACATGTTGTTTCAGTTACTGGTGGCCACTTCTGTTACCATTCAGTTACTGTGAGTGAGTAGCGCTTGCTTACATGCTTCATTTAGTACTGAAAATAAGAACTTTTATGTACGATAGAGGATTTCTTCAAGGTTGTAGAAGGCTTTAAGTATGTTCTAAAGAGTATATGTTTAATAAAGCTTTTTAAGAAAATCTTTTGGAAGGGATGATGCATATTTAATTTTAGTATGTTTGCTTATAGTTAGTAGTAAATGAGAGTTGGAAAGCAAAGGTAAATTCTGTTTTACTTTAGGATGTTGGAGGGTAAGGTCTGACAAGAAAAAATAAACTTCCCACGGTCTTGATAAATGAACCGGCAAGAAAACAAAAGATCTTAACGGAGCCTTGTCTGAAATGCAATCTCGGCATAACATTTCTGTATCAGCATTTGTTTTATTCCCCAACCCTACATGAATGATGAATTTTATATAAATCAAAGAGAGCTGTAGTTAAACAGAGGGTACCAGGTAGTATTAGTAACAATCTGTCATCATTTAAGACCAGATCCCACAGACATATGGACTAAGTAAAAGTCCTTAGTCTTTTACTGCTCCTGCTGGAGCAGTAAAAGTTACAGATGATAGTATTTATAGGATTGGAGTTTATTAATTAAATCTTAGCAGAATTCAGCTTTCATCTCTCCTTATCCTTGCAAATTCTGCAGTAATATCAGTCCTTATAAAATTCCTTTTTAAGAATTCAGTTGTGAATAGATGTACAGTTAACATTTGGACGCAGCATATTCAATACATATTTGGAGAAATGCATAGTCATTTTTATTTGAAATATCTTGATTAATTTTTAATCAGTAAACAATGGTAAATATTGTCAAATTATGCAATCTGAGATAAATCTAAGAATTTAGTAGTGTGCTTTGATTCCATTCATTCAGAGGCCTGCATAAAAGGACATGCATCTTTTTTAAACCAACTGATCATAGCTTTCAGAAGCATGTTTTGCATCAAAGTTGTTTGCAAATCTCATTATACCGATCTTCATTATACTGATCGCTGATCTTCAAACTAAGTCATGTCATGCGCTCAAAATTAAGTTTGAGGAACCTACTTCTCAGCTAAAATCTTACAGGGTTAAATAGTCAATGCTGCTGTGCCTTTTGGCTCGAAGGGAGCTTCTGCCAAACTTCTCCCTCTGGAAATGGATAATTTCTTGCAGAATATTCTTTCATTTCAGTGGAACATCCACATCTTTTACAGATTTTTTCAGCCATTCAGACAACAATGAAGACATCGCAGTACAGTAAAAAACATCCTTAGCTCTTCAAGACTGAAGTAGGAATTTGTATCTTCCTTTGAGCCTGTCTGAAAAGCTAGTGGGAATCCTCTTCCCAATCAGTCTTAATCTATCCCTGTTGCCTGGTTAAAGCTGTGGGGGAGAACAAATGTTGAGGGTACTCTCTTAATCTCTTTATGTGTTAGCTAGATGAGTCAGCAACACAAACTTAGACAGACCTCGTCCATTCCTAGGATTGAATTCTGACTAGGGTCACACTCCTTTCAGCTTCACAGTTTGCATTTAGAGGGTATAAATCAATAACCCTACGTGTTCACCATATTAGTCCATCTCTTACCCCATTTTTCAGTATAAGTGTACTGAAGACCACATGAAAGGTCTGCTTTATGTATTAAGCCTTGCAAGTCTTCCATTGCAGTGGAGATACTTTGCAGCATACCTGAGGTGGCACGTAGGAAATTTCCTTACATAAAGCAATCAGCTTTCACTGTAAAACTGGTTGTGTCTTTCTGCCCTTGTTTGCTGCGGAAAATGCATTCAGGACATTAGTCTTAGAATATAACTAGTTTTCTAATTTCCACCAAGTAGGACTTCTTAAGCTTAAATTGTTGTTTTCTTTTCCTGTCATTTAGACCAACACAGCAAAATTGCAGAAAGAAGATGTCATTACCTTTTGTAAGTACATCAAATGTAAATAGGCCACTACTTCTTGGAAAGGTTCTCCTCAGTGTCTACTGTAGTCCATCTTTCTTGAACAGAGATGAGCAGACTCTACGTGCTATTTCAGCTGAGATCGTATGAGAAACTTGATACAAACCTATCTTTTTCTGAGGCTGCATTAAATGGACACTCCGGTGCCAGCCTGTAGTTAAACACACTTGAGTCTGCTTTCAAATTACTGAACACACAGATAGTAGTGTTCTTGTTACTACACCTGAACCCCACATCACATGCTTCTTCCAGTAAATTTAATCTCAGCTGTAGCAGTCTTATATTTTAAAGTAACCTAGTTCAGATATTCAAGGTGTCATCTGCATTAATGATGCCTCCCAGCTTTAGGTTGCCAGCAACTTCTTACCATGTGTATACTTTTATAAGTTAAAAGTTCTTCAGCGTATCTACAGTCCTCTAGCATACAAGAAAACAGTTTAAGTTGCAAATTCACTTAACAGTTCTGCCTACACTTAGCAAGTTGAGTTCCTTTTGCTGGAAACCACTTTATGTAACATGTCAGATGAGGTGGAATCTGCAGGGCATTTTAGCAACTGTAGCTGGAGAGGATGTGAAACAAAATGTTGGCCTCAGGGCCTGACTAGTGGGAATTAGCAGTCTCAGTGAAGTTAACCAGGACAGGAATACACAGCCAAGAGAAGAATTTAGAATGGGAATCATTTCATAAATTAAAGAGGAGTTAGTCCAATCAGAAGGAAAACTTAACCCTTTGAAGTATTACCTTTATGAAACATGACAAATGGTCTATTCTGACACAGGTGTTTGGGCATACATAGCATGCTTAAACAGTCCAATACATACAGCTCTGGAAGAGGAATTAACTACAACTTCACTGTTCCCTTTTATCAGCACAATTTACTACCAATAGCAGTTGCTGAAATGAAGCTTCTACCTTGAAGTCCAGGAAGGTTTATGCTACTCAAAAGAGCAGAAAAATATAAAAAGCTGACTTTAGACAGCAGATCTTAATGTGAATAAAAGTGAAAATACATGTTTTAAATTAATAGGTATGAGACTTCTATGATTTCAAGCAAAAAATACGAATATTCAAAGAATTTTAATATATAGACTTAAACAGGAGGTACTCCTGTTTTCATTTGCCGAGTATGAAGACTGTTTACTGCTGCAAAATTGACTAGTATGACTGCAGGCTATATTCGGAGCAGTATTTTAGACAAAACACGGGACATTATTATTAGATCCTTTTAGGAAGCTATGAAAGGAACCCACAGGCCTGCTGAGAGCAGGGGGCATTCTTGGACTTACTTCCTGATGAATAAACTGTCCCAGCAGCTCCCTGTCCCACACACTCCCCAGCTGATGACTTAAATGTACAGGTGGCATTAGACGTCAGTTCCTTACCAGCTCTGCATATCCATAGCATTTCTGAGTGCTTGCCATTTGCGCTGCGGACTACTACACTCATTCTGCCTCATAATTTGGCCTTGAAGAGTTTCCTCTCTTCTGTCATTCCTCCTCTGAATGCATCCTTTTATCATTTCCCCACTCTCCAAGGGTAATTCAATCAACTTGGAGATGGCAAAGAAATTTCTTACCACTTTTCTCAAATACTAACTCCCTCTATGTTCTACCTTCTTAGACAAGCTTTCGTAACCGACATTATTTCTGACGTGTTGTGATAGCTTGCAAAATTGGCCTTACTGCAATACCAGAAAGAATATTAGTTACCTGGTCATGACCGATGAGGGTTCAGAAAAGAAGGAACTGTTTCTGAATTTTGAGACAAACACCTACCCGTTGAGCCATCAAAATCAATAGTCTGTTAATTAGTTTGACTCGGTCGGTTTGCCACCATAGTGACTGGCGTCTGGAAAGTGTCTGAATATGGAACACAGCCCAGGTTTCAAGTACCTTTATCAAAACCACAAACTGTTCACTTTCACCTGCTTGAAGTTTAATCCACACTTCTAACTTCCCTTTGTAGCCCACACGTAGCTGGGCTTGTAGAGTAACAAGACAGATGCATGCTGTGACCACCATGTAGCAACATCTTTTTTAAGAAAAAAAAGAATGATCACTATAGTTAATTGCAGCTGTAGTATTTTGTATAACTAACTTGCTTTGAAGGCTTTCAGATACTGGGATATAATCAAATATTATCAAGTGCTGGACTAAGTCACAGAGACCCCCAAGTCCAGACGAGAGAAAGACAGAGTCCCAAACCAAAACATCGAAAGCCCTTTGGTGCAGCTCTACAGCACGACATGAAACAAAGAAAACTACAGCAGGGCATGCAAGCTTATGCTCAGAAGAAACTAATCAGACTGGCTTGGAGGGTGGGGACAGAAAGATTTTCTCATTGCTGCTTCATTATGCAGAGCCTTACTTTGGAACTTTTTGGCCATCAGCAGCACAGACAAGTTTTCATTCACGCTTCCCAGCTTGCAGCTGTCAATTTGGAGACAGCTCCAGGCCTTAGCTTGTAGAAGCTGGTTAAAGATCACTCTGTTGTGGCAGTGCACAGGAAGAAAAAAAAAAGTTAAGACCTGAAGTCTCCCAGATTAACATATTACAAGAGCTGCTGGCAACTCATATAAAAACATTTGTATAGTGTCCCTTCTGTGTGTCTCAATAAATCCAAATTATTTTAATTACTCCATTTAAATGGGGGATCCCATGAGAATTTGGATGACTCGCCCCCCCAGTCACGCCACTGTGTCCCCAGGCAGGGACTTGAGGTACATTGGGGACTGGACTGTCTTAGCCCCACTTCCGCATGCTCGGGACTGCGCAGCTTTGGGATGTGCTTGCCTATGTGAATGAGCAGATGTTCCTGTTTTGAGACAGGTAAAGTGAATATAGCAGTGATTCTGCTGTAGGAACTCATTCCTTCTTCTGTAGATCAGTCCAGCCAGGTGAGATATGGCCTTGTAGACAAGGTACACTTGGATAAGAGTCAGGATTCCATTTTTAGCTGTGCTACAGATTTTCTGTCTAGAGCTTGGCTAAGTTGTTCAGTCAGTTCAAGCCTCATATTAATTTCCTGTGTTTGTAGTACAGATAATAGTAGTCTCCTTATTCACAGGGGAATTCTGTGGATAAATACATTAAATGCTTATGTGGTTCTCAGATGTTATGGTGAGAAGAAGAAAAAGGTTATACAAACCATCAAGTAAAGCCACTATTCAGAACTGGGCTTTACTTTGTAAAGCAAGGCTATACTAATGGGTAATTCAAACCCATCCTAATAGATGTTCATTATAAAACACCCCCCTCCCCAAATTAAGTGTCCTATCTACTGGTAGACAACAGCTAAGAGCGAAAAGCACAATGAAATATGTTCATAGCAAGGCTTGGCATGAGAACCTGGCAGCAGAGAAACTATGCTCATGCAGTCGCTGTTGTCTCCAGTTGCTGCAGAGAACTGGGGATTTGTCAATTCACATTGTTTGGCTCCATAGATTTGGTGTCAAGACTTGGCAAAAAGATGGGTGCAATAAAGAACAATTTACTTTAGGTTGGAGACTGGTATTCTAAAAAGCACCAGCCTATCTACTGACACCTTGCTACTTATGATATATCCGGGAATTAGTACTGGTCTTTGGACTCATTAAAAATAGTTTATGTGAAAAGTATTTAAATACAGCTGATGGCAGTGACTTACTACTAATGCTAGAGTTAGCGCAGCACAAATACAGCTGATAGAAGAAGAGCCAGGAGCCTCTCAACTCTAAAAACCACTCCTTCATATAGCCCCTGCAAGGTCATGTCTACATATGCGCTGCTGTGCTGAGCAAAACACTCATTTAAGCACCAAACCCACAGCGAAATGGGAGCTGTGATAATTATCCTTGGGCTACAGGGGATATCACCTTCAGCAGCCCTGAGCTCTCTCTCACATTGTCCAGCGTACACTGTTCTGCATAGATGTTACCCAAGTTGTCCCATGGAGCTGCAGCGTGCTCCATGGAGCAGCATGGACTTACACTTTATATCTTGCTTCTCTACCTTTCATCTGGGCAATCACGATCATGGATGCATTCTTTCCGCACTGATGTGAGAATACGAATTTTTAGCAGATACTCTCATAATAGTAATTAAAAAATCAGACATTTCCAGGTTGCTCACAGAAATCGTGTGTGGGAAGAATGAACCAGGGAGATAAGGTGAAGGGATGCAACCTTGGTAGGGAATAGCTGAAATAGATAACAAATAATTTTCAGCTGCGGCATTTAACTTTAGTGAGAAATGCAAAGGGGTTTTGGCACCAGCTCCAAAGGTTATGCAGTAGTTACACTAAAAAAGTAATAATTAGGAAAAAGCCCAAAGCACTTAGACATATACTCACACGTTCTCTGGTTGCCACACCAATTCCTAGCATTGTTAAGGCTGCAAGGAAATAACAAACATTCAAGACTTGCTTCTGGTTTTTAATTCCCAACGGAGTTACTCAGTAGCATAAAGGATGGAATAAGAGTTGATTCAGCATACTGTTTTCTACTCATTTTGTAGAAAACGTAACACATGTTATAAAACTTTTTATTGATTTTTTTTTTTTCCTGCTTTCTCTGCTCCACAAGCCATGTAAAGAATTACATAGCAGAGGGTGTGGAGCAGTAAAGAAATGCACATGCTATATATCTGGGGTTTTAGCAGTGCTGCTAAGTATAGCATGTTGGGACCACAAATTCTGAACCGAACTTCCAATTTCACTGGAAAACACACATTTTTTAAACAAGCCCATTCATATTTCATACTAAATGTTGGCAGCCTTCCTCATGCAGGCATTACAGTCCTTTTACGTACTTTTTTAGGAACAAACTATTTTTTTAAACTTTAGGGAATACAGGTGCAGAATGTGCATTGAGGTCCTGTAGCAAATACATTTAATGGTACTCTGAATAACTAATTCAACCTGAACTCTGAATATGTGAAAGAACAGTATCCATATTACACTACAGTACTGAGTGGAGTCACTGTGTTATTACTGAAATAAAAATTTAACTCTCCAACCTTTGAAATGGTTGTGAGTCCCATCTGGATGTGCATATCCTTTTCTGGAAAAGTTGGCTCCTTAATCCATGAGGGTTTAAACTCAGCTGGTTTAGTGACCCACTCTATTGATTCCTTTATTTCCCATTGTTGGTTTGCAACCAGCATCTGTGGATAAGGAAAAAAGAATAAAATACACTGAAGGATTCTATTGACTTCTTTTTCTGTCAAACTCTCATAAAAAGAGCTGCAAAATTGATATGAAGTGGTAGAAATTCAGGAAATAGAAAGGAAACGAAAAGCTGGAATTGCCATTCTGTCTGTATTGTACTTCTGGCCACATTTACGCTGAGTTGCAATGACTATAGCAATATCCAGACTAGGTTTGAACCAAGCAAATCAGGAGCTGTAGGAAGTAGAGCAGAGTCTTCTGTGGGAATGAGCATATCTTGGCAACATACACTTGGGTAAAGGCCCCTAAAACATGGACATCGCTGCCTGAAATTTTCAGCAGAAAAGCTTCTTGACAAAAAAAAATGCAGTAGTTTCTCAAGCAGCACTTCTCTCCCACACAAGGGATAATTTTTCTCCCTACAAAAAGTTAAACAGGCCTGTCAGGTCCTTGCCACCCTGTATTCACAGAGTTCCTAGTTTGGCATTTCATGGTATATGGCATCCCACGAAAGCTCTGTGCAGCACTGCAGCCCCCAGAGTAGGTTGGCAGCTGTGGTGTGCCAGGGAACACACAGGGCAAAGAATCCAGCCCATATCAGTCAACAGAGTAACTTTTCCAAATCAAAATGTGTGAATCCCATCAAATTAATCCTTTTCATTCAAAATTGTAGTTTGAAAAACTTATTTTCCAGTTTATTTTTGGCCAAGCATTAGTGAAAAAATATTAACAGGCTTTCCTCTGGAAGCCTCCCTGTTTATAAAAGGCACTTCAAATCTTCTAGAAGATGGTCCTGGAAGTGGGGTTCCCTCACAGACTTGAATGGAAGTTCTGGCACAGAAATACAGGATAAAATTCTTAGTAATACATCTTCTGTGGTCATGTTCAATACTGCTCATTGTTGATATCAACATTTGGTGTCATCATTATTCAGGTTTTGAAGAAGGAATAAAAAATATTTGTCAAGAAATGCATATAATAAGAGATATTTCATCTAATGGTGTTAAATAGAAAATCACACAGTATAGTAGCAAAAAGTGATATTCACCATTATTTTGTCTGGGCTAATAATTTCTCGTACAACTCTGCATCTACAAATATTATCCCGCAGATCTGCACCCACCTTTACTTTGAACCTAGATGCATATTTGGAACAAGATATAGATCACTCCTGAATGATTAAAGCAGCAGTAAACTGGTATCCATAAACTAGAATTTACAATTTGAACATCACTGTCTTACAGAAAGAACTTTCTTATTACTTCTCTTCCCTTAGGAGTAAGCTTCATCCTACTCTGAAAATAAAACAGCAATGTTTTTTTCATAAATCAATGGAAACATGTTTATCTTCGTTTGTGATCAGCCCTCAGCTTTGCCATACCATTACTGTTTTTCTGCAATGCAGCATTATGCAGTAGTAGAAGTGGGAAGTGTCTGAGAGAGATACAGAAGCAAAGTCATCACTGCCCATATCATAGACCTCAAAGAATTTGACTAGATCTAGTCCATCTGTTCAAAGCATAAAACACAGAAGAATAACACTCGGTATAAATGTTTACTATATGTTGTCCAGCCTTCTCTTGAGGCCTGTGCTCCTAACTACAAGCAAAGTTACATCAATTATACATAGAGTCGTAGAATATCTCGAGTTGGAAGGGACCCATAAGGATCATCAAGTCCAACTCCCTGCTCCTCGCAGGACTACCTAACACTATATTATGTGACTAAGAGTGTCCTCCACATAACTACCACACTGTATCTAGAATAATATTAATCTACACATTTTCAGACTAAGAATAAGCTTTTTATTTCTTCCTAGGAGGTAGCAGAAAACAGTCAGAAAATTAGATCAGATACATGAATAACATCCAGCTGGACCAAACTCCTCAGCCCAGCTTAACTGTAATATACAGTAAATTTTCCAATCCAGGTATGAACATCCCATGACTCGGCAACACTATTTCTAGATATACCAAGGCGTTTATTTCCCAGAATATAAATCCCAGCTGTATTAACTAAATCTGACACCAATAAACTGTCAAAAGCTTTCACAGAAAGCCAAGCACCTGCAACTCTCTCTGGCAATAAGGATGCTGCTTTAGGAAGGAAGATAAGGGCCCTCTGCTGCTGACAGTTTCAGAGTATCCTTCAAAGCCAAGGCAACCAGAAGTTCTAGAAGAAACCATCAATTATCAAACTTTCGAGGTTCATGTTGTTTATACAGGAAACATCCCCATTTCTCATCTATGAAGTTACTGCAGGTTAAGGGCACCAGGCTTCTGAACATAGCTATCCAAGCACAGATTTTATGTGTTTTCATTAACACTCTTAATGATCACACTTTTGGTTAATTCATATCACTCTCCCGAGTATCCCTATGTGCATAAGCTCCTTGTTTAAACCAACGCAGCTGCACCCATGCAAACTCACTGTTATACACAATATACCAACACAAAGAGACTTCCTTTTCTACCTTAATACCTTGTTCTCAATACTCATATTCCTTGGGTATATGCTTGATCATAGACAGGACTGCCTTACTGGGAAAATTACTAAATGGCACTGGGCCTGCTTTTTACCTCCCAAAATGGATCGACATTTTTACTCAGTCCAGCAAAACTTCTAAGTGTTTAAGGGCAAACAGTGAGAACTGATCATCATCTGTTAGCATTTCTCCACTTCACATACCATTTAAAATCTATTAAGATTTTATTGTAAGGTTGAACATTCAATCCTGTTTTAAACGCTGGTCTGAGTAGCCCAGCCAGGCACAGGATATTGTATAAGCCAGATATCCATGCTTCAACATTTGCTGTTCTGAAGCAGATGGGATGATTTCAAGTCAGGCTGTGTTTTAGTCAATAGAGAATTATTTTGTTAAATAGTGCATCAAAGACTGTTCCTTGGGGAAACTGAAGGATTGGAGGTGTTTTGACTTCTTTATTTTTCAAATCAAATAGGTCAATTTTGCTGAATTTCTCCCTAGCTATTTCATTGCAAGAGAACCGCAAATCAGATAAGTCCTTGGAAGAAGCAGAGAACAGCGCAATCTCCTTGCTAAACCAACACACAGACTTATAAGGCAAAAAGTCACCAATGTAGCACAAACCGAATGTCTGACTTTGCGCTCCTGGAACATGTGAGAAGATGCCAGCAAACAACAGGCTTCACCTCAAACAGTCCCCTTCCCATTCTCTAAGCAATGCAGAGCACAGATCTTTTTAAGCTCACCCCTTCCCTTTTTCCTAAGATGGCCATTTTGGAGTATTTCTGGAGGGCAACAAGCATAAATATCAAATTACACTGAACAACAACTCCTCACACACCAGATTTCAACATTACAGTTGCCCCTCCAACCTGTCTTAGTCTCAGAGGCTGGTGGTGTATTCCTGAGTGAGCTACTCCCACCAAAACTGATGAGACAACCGAAGGATTAGGAAGATGGAGGGTACCAAAGTCCAGCTTTGAAGGAAAGATGGCTTAGCATAATCTTCTTCATCTGTTAGCACATCAGTAATACATCTGAAATCCATGCAGAATAGCAATTGTTCGGCAACCAGATTGAAGGATGACATGTAAAATAAAATAAAAAAAAAGCATAACATAATAAAACAGTATGATGAAAAAAAGAATAAGTAATGCTAGTCACTTGAGGAATGGCTTCCAATCTTTCCCCTGTTTCTCTGAAGCAAGCAGGGAGTTGAGACAGCAGATATTCTAACACCCCCCACCCCCCCAACCACCTCATCAGCCTGTGTTGCGCTGCCAAATGTCTAAGTGTGTGCCTAATTTCATGGCTGTGGACAGTTGATAATAAGCCTTTTTCAGCTTCCTTTTAAATTCTATCCAAGCAGGAGTAAAAAATGAAACAGGAAAGCCAAGTCACACTTTTCAGCTGTCAAATTAAGCCAGAGAAGCACCCCTGTTGTCACACCTCCTGCTCTCAAGGGGAAAAAAAAAAAAAGGTTCTTTTAGGACAGGCTCTTTTTGAACTTAAAACTGAACAGAATACCCCCAAAATGACTGATCACTTCAGCAAACAGATCAACATACTAGGCCCAAGCATTTGCTAGCAGACAATGGTTACATATACTGTTCAATTTTAGTTTTTGATTTTCAGTAGTTAGTTTAGTTTTCAGTAAAGAAGTTATTTTGGCAAAAAAAAAAACGCCAACCAGTGGCAATTAAAAAAAAAAGTAAATCAACCCCCCAGTCATCCGAACTTGAAGAAAAGCAGCTCCTCTGCCAAACCTTAAACAAAGACCTACAGATTAAAGCACAATCTGTAAGTACACAGCTTCCTATTAGCAGTCGGCATCAGTTCCCACTGCCAGCTATGGTGCTCCAGCCGGACAAGACAAGCTGTACAACTTCCCTGGAAGAGGGGCTGGTGTGCATAAGGGTGGACACATGAAGAGGACACCTCTGAGCAGCAAGTAACACCCCCTGCCAGGGAAACAGCTTCTGTCTGAAACAAGCTGTTAAGACCATTTTAGTTTGGACAGCAACAAAAATACGTACTCTTCTAATACAGTTAGAAACAATAGGGCCCAGTTGCCTTTAGACTGGAAATATAACAAGATTTCCTTACCATGTCAGCTAGTAACTTCCACATAAACTAGGAAACAAACCAAATTCAATAACTGGAACCATATGGATGCCGTAAAAGAGATAACACACAGATGCTTTCTTCTTTATGAGGAAGTGTCATGAAGAGAAAGTGTGTTTACATTTGCCACTCAAAATTAATTACTGACACCAAACCAATGTAATTCTCAACCCCAAGCAAGAACGTTTGACACTTTAGCCTGAAAATCATCAAGGACTGAGTATTCTTCTTAATCTGGTTTCATTATGGAACCAACATTGCGGAGTGATTATTAGTAAAAAAAGAAGTGCCTCATGCCAGCTGTCTGAAATGGTGACCTTCCCTCCAGCCCCCTGCCTTGCTGGAGATCCTCATCATACAAACTACCCTTTCAACTTATAAGATTTTGGGAATTTTGTGAATTTTTTCATGAGCGTCTTTTGGGCTGTGTTTTGCTCTTGGGCTTTGGCAAGCTGAAGGTTGCTGATTGCTTTCACACGCAATGATATGTGAAGGCTCAATCCAACAGAGCAGGTGAAGACAGGCGTGAATGGTGGCAGGCCTGAGCTGGTGGGACTCAAGCCCACTCCCCCCTGCAAGCTCTGCAGTCAGGGCAGTGTGGTGACATGTCCCAAGCCACATGGTACTTGAGCGTGCACAGCGGTGACTCCAGTCAGTGCTACCAACAGCTTTTTGCTGTTTCTGTCCTCTTAAATCAGAAGGTCTGTGAACGGCAAGCACATCCAACTGTGCCTGTCAGAATATGGCCACAGCACCATTGTACCAAGTATTATTTGTTCTCTTGCAGGGGTCTGAAGTGCTAGTCCTGGTCTAGGACTCCACCGTACCAAGGGTTTTAAGTTCGCAGAGCAAAAGGCCGATTTCTGACGGTCACAACCTAAAGGGTCACCTGGCCTACAGCTGTGGAGAGATCCCAATTCTGTAATACCGAAGGACATGGAAGCTTTATCCTCTAAATTTCTCTACTTTATTATAGTTCACTACAAATACCACAAAAATCACCACAAGCGAACATACTACCAGAAAAATCATCACTAGCAAACATACCTATGATTAATAAAAGGAATATGAATGAATCAAGCTATTAAAAATTAATATCATCAATCCATAATGTAGTATTGATCAATAGTAACATTGATCAGTATTGTAGTACAACCAGTAACAGCGGCAGCCAGGTAGTTATATACCGTCACATATTACTACAGCTTATCATTAATGAAGCAAACTTATCACAGAATCACGGAGTTTGTGATATTACGGAATCATGATATCAACAATATAACAGCAGATATGTTTATGATATGTTACTTATATGAATATATATAATATCGATATGAGGTGAATTAGATTTCAGAAGGAGCCAAACCATCCTGAAAGGAGAAAACAAACAGATCCCAAAGGGGGACCAACCATCCCCCCAAAATGGGAGGACAGACTGAGCCAACAGGACAGCAGGCAGAATCCCACTTCCAAAATGATCCTCATCACAGATTCTAGTTTCAGCTAGACATCACTGGGGAGAGCCCAAGAGCTCATAGAAAGTTTGTGTGGGATTCAACTGGGAATTTCTCAGAAAGAGAGAGGCTCTATTTTGGATAAAAATTAAATCTTTTTTATATCACAAAGATGTAAGATGGAGTATGACATTGAGCAGCCAATAGATGCTGTTAAGTTCTATTTCTCGCCTGTAACAGCCAATAGATGGTGGTGTTTTCTGTTCCTTCAGAGCAATTTTATTTTTCAGACTGTTTTCCACCTTCTCAGATGATAAATTGCCTTTACAGTCCCTTGTTTTGGGCTTGTCGGTGGTATCTGTGGATGTCTCTGGTTTCTAGGTAGCCTGTCTGCACTTCAAAGAGGCCAGCTGCACTTTTCAATGTTGGGTTTTTTTATGTTTCACAGGACTAGTCCCCAAGCTCACAGTTCCAGTCTAGCAGCCCTTTCCCTGTCAGTATTTTTGAGTAGACAATATCTTTTGTTCAGTAATTTCCACTTCTAACCAGGCCATCTTTATGGCTGCTCACTTCACTGCCTAAATAGGCTATTTTTACTATCCAGTACCATGCTAAACATACAAGATTTGGCTCCCAGATCAACAGCATATTCAATAGGAAAGTGGCTAAAGGATTAAAATCTCCAAGTAAGAGATTAAAATCTCCAAGTAAGAAAGATGAAATCAAAACAAGGGCATACAGAGGAACATTTGACAAGCAGGGCTAGACTAATTTATTTTTTTTTTTTTCAGAAATGCCAGAGCTCCAACAAAATGACTCTGAAGTGTTCTGTACCAATTCCACCACTAAGCACTGCACAGTTGTTACAATTTTCTATCCTGCAAAAATGAAACGTGCAGAGTCACCAAGAACTCAGTGATGCCTGTACTTTATTTGACATTTTAAAGCTAAACATATGTATAAATTACTGCAAAATCAAGACCAGATGTGCAAATGAGGGCAACCAGGAGCAGGGAATCTCTCTGAATTAATGAGCATTCCTATATTGAGATCCCATGAGCATTATCTTTCCCTCTCGCTTATCCCATAGAGCATTAGGGACAGCAGCTATGGCCAAGTGCACAGCACCCCTCCCTGGTCCAATCTGTTGAGCAAACAAATGTACATCCACCAGTGTCACCCACGGTGGTTTGATACTCACAGATGTCTCAGTTGCTGTTAAATGATATTTTCTTCACCAGAGATTAAAAGACAGCACTGTTGATAACACAGCAAGGGGAAAAGCCACTGATACTGGAAAAAAAAGGAGGAATCTATATTGGTTAAAAATTAGAAAAGAAGTAGATGGTAGAATGTGCAACTTGCATCAAATACCCACCTGGAACTCTCTGAGTAGTCACTTCCACACCGGCTTGCCTTAGCACCAGATATATTCCCAATTTCCAGGATTAAAAATGGAAATATTTTGTGAAAATGCACAACTTGTATGTTTCTTACTATCCTTTTCACAACCAGTGAGCTCTCTGTAGAAGCCTCCAAAGTTGTTGACAATTTCGCCCATGTCTCTGTTAACCATGTGAATAAAGAAAGCCTTGACAGCACATATGACTGGAGAGCATAGCAGAATTCACTGCCTGTAACACAATGACTGTGGACTCTTTCCTCAGCTGATACTTCAAGAAGTAACCTTTTCTGATAGTCTATGAATTTGAAGTATCAGCATGGAACCATTCACTTTGCACCCAGGTCTGGGTGCCACTGTCAATTTAGTTGCAGGGCCTTGTTTCATCTTATATTTGCTTGTTTCCAGATGCTGACCCATTCCTCAAAAAAAAAAAAAAGTTAATTAATAATTACAAAGCCCTTTCAAAAAGGGCTTTTTCATCCCTACTTCCTGTTGCGGGCCATGACATTGAAAGGAACAGACGAGCTCAGTCTGTTAATACATGGCTTCATGGCTGGTGTCACCGCCACAATTTTAGGTTTTTCAACAATTGAATGGCCTATGCGGCACCAGGTCTGCTGGCAGCAGATGGGGGCTGGCTCACTAAAAGAGGGAGAAGGATTTTTGCCCAAAAATTAGCAGGGCTCATTAACAGGGCTTTAAACTAGATTCGATGAGCGAAGGGGATATTATTGGGTTTGCCTGTGACCAGCCAAGGGATGTTGTACCAAGGACAGAGGAACGGGGTGCTGGTGAGGACCTGCAGCCATTAGCTCCAAAATGTGCTGGCTGCGCTGCAGCATGCTCAAAGTCTTACATAGACAAGCCAGGAGCTCCTGGACCAACAAGAGCCAATGGGGAGGCACCGTTAATACACAGCAAAGGAATGACGCCTGGAGAGCAGTGCAAAGTAATTACAGTTGGTCCAGCCAAGTCAACCTCAATGAAGACAGGGCTGAAGTGCCTCTATGCAAATGCACGGAGCATGGGGAACAAACAGGAGGAGCTAGAGATGTGTGCACACCTCCAAGGCTACTATCTCATTGGCATCGTAGAAACTTGGTGGGATGACTCCTATGACTGGAGTGTTGGCACGGAAGTTCTACAGGCTCTTCAGGAGAGACAGGCGAGGGAAACAAGGAGATGGTGTTGCCTCTTAGGTCAAGGAGCAACTGGAATGCATGGAGCTCAGCCTAGGGATGGATAAAGAGCCAACCGAGAGCCTATGGGTCAGGATTAAAGGGAAATCGGGAGCAGGGGACATTACAGTGGGGGTCTGGTACAGGCCACCCGACCAAGAAGACCGAGTGGATGAAGACCTCCATAGACAGATAGGGGCAGCATCACGTTCACAGACCCTGGTTCTCATGGGTGACTTCAACCACCCCAACATCTGTTGGAAGGGTGACACAGCCAGGCATAGGCAATCTAGGAGGTTCTTGGGTTGCATTGAGGACGACTTCCTTCTCCAAGTGGTTGAGGAGACAACGAGGAAAGGAGCTATGCTGGACCTTGTTTTTACCAACAAGAAAGGGCTGGTAGACAGTGTCAAACTCAAGGGCAGCCTGGGCTGTGGTGACCATGAAATGGTCGAGTTTGAGATCCTCAAGGCAGCGAGGAAGGTGCGCAGCAGGCTGACCACCCTGGACTTTGGGAGAGCTGACTTTGGCCTCTTGAAGGATCTTCTTGGTATGGTGCCATGGGGTGAAGCACTGGAAGAAAGAGGGGTCCAAGGAAGTTGGTTAATATTCAAGGACCACCTCCCCCAAGCTCAGGAGCAATGCATCCCTACAAAGAGGAAGGCAGGCAGAAAAGCCAGGATGCCTGCATGGATGAACAAGGAGCTCCTGGACATGACCAAAAGAGAAAAGGAGGCCTATAGGGAGTGGAAACAGGGGCAGGTAGCCTGGGAAATATACAGAGGAATAGTTCGAGCAGCCAGGGATTGGGTTAGACAAGCTAAAGTGCAGATAGAACTAAATCTGGCCAGGGACATCAAGACAAACAAAAAAATTCTTCTTTAAGTATGTCAGCGAGAAAAGAAAGACTAGGGAAACTGTGGGCCCTCTCTGGAAGGAAACGCAAGAACTGGTTACCCGGGACAGAGACAGAGCTGAGGTACTCAATGACTTTTTTGCCTCAGTCTTCACTGGCAGGAACTGCAGCCACACTACCCTTGACAAAGAATGCAAAGGCAAGGACTGGGAAAATGGAGAACCGCCCACTGTAGGCGAAGATCAAGTACAAGACCACCTGAGGAATCTGAAGGTGCACAAGTCCATGGGACCTGATGAGATACATCCATGGGTCCTGAGGGAACTGGCAGATGAGGTCGCTAAGCCACTAGCCATCATATTTGAGAAGTCATGGCGGTTGGGCAAGGTTTCTGCTGACTGGAAAAGGGGAAACATAACCCCTATTTTCAAAAAATGAAATAAGGAAGACCCGGGGAACTACAGGCCAGTCAATCTCACCTCTGTGCCTGGCAAGATCATGGAGCAGATCCTCCTGGAAACTCTGCTGAGGCACGTAGAAAACAAGGAGGTGATTGGTGACAGCCAGCATGGCTTCACCAAGAGCAAGTCATGCCTGACAAATTTGGTGGCCTTCTATGAAGGGGTTACAGCGGCAGTGGACAAGGGAAGATCAACTGATGTCATCTACTTGGACTTGTGCAAAGCGTTTGACACTGTCCCACACAATATCCTGGTCTCTAAATTGAAGAGACATGGATTTAACAAATGGACCACTCAGTGGATAAAGAACTGGCTGGAAGGTCACACTCAAAGAGTTGCAGTCAACAGCACGATGTCCAAGTGGAGAGCAGTGATGAGTGGCATTCCTCAGGGGTCGGTTCTGGGACCTGTACTGTTCAACATCTTTGTCAGCAACATAGACAGTGGGGTGGAGTGCACCCTCAGCAAGTTTGCTGATGATACCAGCTGTTTGGCGAGGTAGGCACGCTGGAGGGGAGGGATGCCATCCAGAGGGACCTGGACAGACTGGAAAGGTGGGCCCAAGCCAACCTCATGAAGTTCAACAAGGCCAAGTGCAAGGTCCTACATCTGGGTCGGGGCAATCCCAAGCACAAATACAGGCTGGGTGGAGAATGGATTAAGAACAGCCCTGAGGAGAAGGACCTGGGTGTGCTGATTGACGAGAAGCTCAACATGAGCCAGCAGTGTGCGATCGGAGCCCAGAAGGCCAACTGTATCCTGGGCTGCATGAGAAGAGGTGTGGCCAGCAGGTCAAAGGAGGTGATTCTGCCCCTCTACTCCACCCTCATGAGACCCCACCTGGAGTACTGCATCCAGCTCTGGAGTCCCCAACATAAGAAGGACATGGACCTGCTGGAGCACGTCCAGAGGAGGGCCATGAGGATGATCTGAGGGCTGGAGCACCTCTCCTATGAGGAGAGGCTGAAAGAGTTGGGGCTGTTCAGCCTGGAGAAGAGAAGGCTCCGGGGAGTCTTATTGCGGCCTTCCAGTACCTTAAGGGGGCCTACAGGAGAGCAGGGGAAGGACTTTTTACTCGGGCATGTAGTGATAGGAAGAGGGGGAATGGCTTTAAACTGGAAGAAGGCAGGTTCAGATTGAATATTAGGAAGAAGTTTTTCACTTTGAGGGTGGTGAGGCACTGGAACAGGTTGTCCAGAGAGGTTGTTGAGGCCCCATCCCTGGAAATGTTCAAGACCGGGCTGGACATGGCCTTGGGCAACATCGTCTGGTGGGAGGTGTCCCTGCCTATGGCAGGGGGGTTGGAACTCGATGATCTTCAAGGTCCTTTCCAACCTAAACCATTCTATGATTCTATGAAGAGTTGCTCCTGTATCATATCCCACTTCACAGAAGAAGAAAACAGCCACCCTAGACCGACAGCCCAGAGCACTGTTAAAGAGAGAGGCCATCAGATCACATCTCCTCGGAGAAAAACAGTGTTTCTGTAAATAAGAGCACCTTTATATACCATCCCTTTCAAGCAACTGCTGTGTCTAACAGAGTTGTTTTGGTAATTGCAGTCATGTTCAAGTTCTTATTTCCTCATAAGGCATTCTGTTTCTGTCAGTGAGATAATGGCAGTTGTGGTCCAGCTGTTTCGAGTTCCCAAGACTCAGGGCTGAGGCTGAATTCTGTTTTTTTTCCAGTCCCACATACCGCTACTCAACATCAACATATATTCCCAGCAAGGGTTTTTGTTAGGGTAAACCACATGCAAATCATGTCTAGCAAACTGCAGAGTGTCAGAGAAAGGACAGGCACAGTATGAAGCCTCGTGCCAACCATCATTTTCTTTAGCAGCATGGAATAAAGAGAGTCTTAAGAAATATGAGTCCATGAGTCCAATTCTGTGAGGTCTCCCCTGTTCAGGGTATTTGTTTGAGATCTGAGAAACCAGTGTCTGAACCTCAGTTTTGTAAGAACCTTTTTGTGTGATTCTGGGCAAGACACTACTTGCCTGTGTCTCAGCTCCTCCGCTGTTTCTACCTGCAGCGTGCGAAGTACATCCCATCCCACTTTCCTTGGGTGTGATGAACCATGTACTACAATGGCTGAGGTCATTTATGTATCTAGGCAGGTTATACCAAGCACATTTCACTCATGATGACAGAAGGGTGTTCAGCATCTTATAATATAACAGACCAGGTGATACACAGACTCCAATCTTAGGCTGACTAAAGATAATTGTTTATCCTTAAAGAAGCTTAAAATAACGGAGTAAGTACTTGCCAGATTACTAAGTGATTTAAAAAAAAAGTTGTAGACGTTTCTGTAAGAAACAATTTTAGAGGTAGATTGAAGGAGGAAAAAGCATGATATCATCAAGTCACAGGTTTTGTGGGTGTTCAGCTGGTTGCTTAGAGGGTTTTGACATATTCAGCAGCATCAGTGAAACACCAGACTTGAGTGGCAAAGACGGAATTGCTCATTCTATATTCTAGGGCACAGACTGGCTGAAAGGGCACTAGAAAGCCCTTCTAAAGCACTACTGCAAACCAATTACATATGGAAGTTACACCTGGTACAAGAAGGGAGCAAGGAGAACCACGGAGAAACTTGCCCATGTGCTCACTTGGGTGCTGCTCATGGAACAGCATCGCAGCTGTGTCCTGTCATAACAAACTGCTTTGCCTAACAAAAGCCTCCTGCCTGCCTGGCCGTGCGTACCACGGTCTCTGAGATGTGACAGCCCAGTGAGCTGGCGAAGCAGACGCAGCTGGCGGTCACTGCCACCCGCAAGAGGCCAAGGTCAAGCACTTAGCCACATGTGGACTGTCTGTGTGGTGGCTAGCTGCATCCTAGGGCCACCCAGGCTAGCTGAGCATGCCAGGGGCTGGCAGGATTTTCCACCACAAGCTCCATGCTGTCTGCACGTAATGATTGATACACTGGCTTTGTGGCAGCCAGATTGCTGCACAGTGCCCACAGGCTTTACCCAGGTTTTTCCATTTTTTTCGGAGTAGCTCAGGTGTCCATTGTGGGGCATAATGGGAAATTCCTGTAGGCTTTTTCTTAGGAAATCACGTCTGCAAGGTCAAGAACAGGCGTTGAGATTGGTAGGTGATGCTAAAGCTGCCCATCTGAAAGGAAATTCCCAGTAGACCAAACGATGGATTCTGGCTGCTGCTCAATCATGGTCTTCAACTTGATCTTGGGTGAGTCAAAATACCTCTTCTCCCCTTGCCTTAATTTGCCATCTAGAGATAATGAAACCGATGTCATTTGTGAAGTATTTGAGAGTGAGAAATGCTGTATATTAGGTAATAAGGGTTGTTGGGTAAGATGCTTTCCTGGTTTGAGGTAAAACAGGACCAATTTTGTTTGGTAACTTTGCTTCTTAGCTGGGCCTCTCTAATTACTGAAATTAACAGCATATTGTGCAGACAATGTTCATTCTCTCAGATAAGACCAATTGTTTATAGCTGATTGTTGTGGTTTAGGCCAAAATCCACTACTGGGGACCTGAGGGACCCCAGATGGGACCGACAGATGCTCCCCTCTACCCCTCTTCAAAGAGAGAGGCAGAGGAGGAAAAAGAGACTTATGAGTTTAGAAGAAACTAAACTACTTTAATGAAATATTAATAATAAAATAAAAAGAATGAAAAATATACAAAACCGTATCAAGCTCCCGAGATGACAATCACGACACCGGCTGGCACGGGGGCAGTCCCAGGCTGGACTCAGTGACGGACAGGAGCTGGATTCCGGATCTGGATTCAGGATCGGGATCACAGGCAGACTAACAGAATCCTCCTCAGGCATCGGCCATTGAGAAAGAGGCTGACCCCTTTGATCCCTCAGCTTTTATACTGAGCATGAGGCAGATGGGATGGAATACCCCGTTGGTCAGTTTTGGGTCACCTGTCCTGTCTGCTCCTCCCTGCAGGTGGGACCCTTTTACACTTTTCTGCTTCCGACCCTCCAACGGGACAAATAACAAAGTTGGTTGGCCTTGGGGGTTATAGCAATAAGTGTAAGCAGGAGCCTCTCCGCACACCATGCCTGGGCATCAGCTATAAACAATTGGTCTTATCACTCTGACAGAGTGAACACTGCACAATATGCTCTTAATTTCTGTAGTTAGAAGAGGCCCAGCTAAGAAGTGAAGTTACTGAACAAAATTGGTTCTGTTTTACCTCAAACCAGGACACTGATTTATGCTAGTCATAAGCCAATTTGAAAGATGGAGCTATTCCAGAAGTGAAGAGGGTAATATAGAACGAAACCAAAGCTCCAGTGAAAGTGCTATGGATCTGACCTTGCTACAATAAGGCTGTTCAATTTGCCAGGCACCTTCTATTTAAAAAAGAAAAAAAAAAAAGATGGTACATATGGTACATAAGGCTGCTAAAGACCTCTAATCTTTAATTCTCATATGTTTTCATGCTATGACTGCACAGCCACATGCTGGAGAAATAAAAATGGTCAGTGGTGAAGAGAAAGCACCTAGGCTAGAACTGAGAGGAGAGGAAGGTGGGTAGAGGGATGTAAGGGATGTAAGTCATCTAGTCACCAGCTTCCACTTAGAAATGTGAGCCAACACTCTTGCCTTTTCTTGGGAACTCTTCAGAAGGACAGAACCACAGACTTGGCCTCCTTGCCGGGACTGAACAGGGGCTGCAATTTAGCACAGTCACTTACTGTTTCACAACACACCTTGAGCATCTCTGTGCGTGGCATATTCCACAGTTGCTGGAGGAGCAGGGAGTCATCCTCACTGTTTTCATAGTGAAGCAGTCAAATGATTAGATGTTCTCCTTATTTGTGGCACTTTCATCAGAGGAGTCATGCCGAGCTGAGATCTATCCTTTTTTGGTTTTGAAAGAGCAGAAATGCTTCCTTCCCCAGCAAATACAACCATGGCACTTCCAAACACTGAAGCCAAGAGAAGGATCGTCAGCCTCGGAACCCCTGGAAGGCTGCCCCAAATGTGAATAAATGTGGAGGTATTGAATGAATGGTGAATACAGCAGCTGGCACCTGTTGAGGTTCAGGAAAAAAGTGAGTTGTTAGCATGCATGGGATGGATTTTCAGGGCCAAATGCAATATCACGGAATCACGGAGTTTCAGAGTTGGAAGGGACCTCTAGAGATCATCTAGTCCAACTCCCCTGCTAAAGCAGCATTGCCCAGAGCACATTACTCAGGACTGCATCCAGGCGGGGCTTGAAAATCTCCAGAGAAGGGGACTCCACAACCTCCCTGGGCAGCCTGTGCCAGTGCTCTGTCACCCTCACTGTAAAGAAGTTTTTCCGTGTATTTGAACGGAACTTCCTATGTTCTAACTTGTGCCTGTTGCCCCTCATCCTGTCACTTGGAACCATTGAAAAGAGCCTGGCTCCATCCTCCTTCAACCCACCCTTTAGATACTTGTACGCCATAATAAGGTCTCCCCTCAGCCTTCTCTTCTCCAGGCTAGAGTCACAGCTCTCTCAGTCTTTCCTCGTAAGGGAGATGCTCCAATGATGCACAGATCTACCCATTTCCCAGTATATACTTATCAGTAGTCTCAACTAGAAACACAATAACCTAGCAGGAAAACACAAAGGAGAGGGGTGAAGAGCCCCTACTGGGAGCAGCTTTTTGATAAAAAAAAGGCAATGCTTTCAGTACATGACTGATTCATCAAGAGTGCTTGTATTCAGGGTTCCCTTTTAAATTTCCAGTCTGTTCCTCAGACCCTGCTGAGTTTAACTAGGTAACTGTCCTCTCTCCTTTAAGAACAACAAATCAAAAGCAACATGATGGCCAATACGTGTTTCTGCTCACCTAAAGTAAATTAAATAAGAGGAGACGTGCAAAGTTCTGTAAAAGTACACAGTGCTATGAATACTTTAATCCCCCAACAGTGGCTGTTGCAATTTGACAAAATATATGCCTTTAAATAAAAAGAGAATGTTAAAAAAAACAACCAACTTGCTACCTACAAGAAGCACATTTGCATGCAGAGCTAACAGTGAAAATAAGCTTAAAAAGTAGGACCAGAAAAGAACATGGGTCTCATGGGTAACGCTTGAACTCTGTTAAGTTCCTGAGCATGCCATACCTGTATGGAAAGGAGGGAAATCTAACACAAAATCCTACATCTACGTACATCCAATAGGAAAGAAATGCTAAGCTACTTGCCAGTGTCTGAAATGCCATCACTCTGGGGCGGATCTCCAGAGGCAAGCATTCCTGACAATTTGGGATCCAAGGACCAGTAACTCTCTGGTTAGGTTCTCTGTATCTTTTCTCCACCCCCCCCCACCCCCAAGAGCTGATCAAGGTTAATTCTTACAAATGACATCAAAACGATGCTCTCTTTTTGTATTGGGACTCCCCAACCAATATGAAGGGACTCTGCTAGGAACCAGTCAGGGTGAGCTGACCAGAATCACCACAGAGAACAGAAGCAGCACTGGGCATGCATAAGCTTTGCTCCATCTCCACTGCGCACAAGGGAACAGGTGCCCCTCAGTTCCCCTGCGTTTCTACCTCCTTTTCAAAATAGGACAGAGAGAACGGATGACACCTGCTACACCGCACCCCTCAACTGGCTTCCCTCTGCCCTGTGAAGGAGTGCAGAACTTAATACCTCAGCTGCTCACCTCCATCCTTCCATCTCACTCTCTCCCTTTACCTCCCCTATGCTAAGGGAGAAGCAGGGAAGCTCTTGATGTTTCTTCACCTGACACTCTCCCTGTGTCAGTAGGGAAAAGTGCAGAGAAGAAAAAGAACCTGGTCCTGGAGCAAAGGCTTAAGCCTGTGGCTGCAGGTGAAGTCCTGCAGTGGGTTCTGCTCCCCACTCAACATCACCATCTCCCAGCTGACAACCACCTGTATAAGATCCACCAGGTATCCCAGATTCTTGATCAGAGCCCAGGTTTTACACTCGAGACTGTTACATCAAAAAAAGATACAACCAACCCATTCCCATCTACCCTCTCTTCCCGCTCCGTCTTGAAAAGGTGAGTCTGCTAGAGATGCACATGACGGGGGTCCCCAGTCCTGCGCTGACTGCCAACCTCCTGCAGCGTCCAGAGGTCAATGGCAGTCTTGCTCCTGCATTAGGATCAGGCTGAGGTAGGTGCAAGACGCGATGCTGTGAAGGCACCTGCACTTCTAGGGACGTGCATAAATACGGTCCAAATACCTACTGCACAAGACAATTGCTATTGGATGAATCACAATTCTGGGTGTCTGCAGTTATCCACCCAGGCCTGCTTATGGTGCACAAATCAGTCACTCAAATTTAGTCTTAAATTCCTTAGCGAGGGGTGAGAATGTCAATCTCCTGTTCACAATGTACTGCTTACCATGAGCGCTCCTGTGCTTTAAACCCAACATGACGGTGTAGCTCTAAATCCTGTGTGTTGGGTGAAAGTTGACACAAATACAAACATTTACAGCATCTTCACAGAAAGCTTAAAAAATGAGAAGTTTATTGGATTGAATAGATCAAAATAAATAACAAAAGTGGAGGCTTATGAAGTTTGGTTGGTTTATATTCATTTATACTCATTCCAGCTGTGGATAATGTGTTTTAGAAGAAACAGTATTGTAGATGACTGTGTAAGATAGCATTCCGGCTTCTTTCTACCAGTCAGCAAACTCTAGGAGGCTGCTTTTTTTTTTTTTTTAAGGGAAAAAAGAAAATGACCTTTCAAAGGGTACCTTTCAGTGGTAAGAGCTACTCACAACCCTAGCGAAATGACAATTCAGGGACTGCAAGGACAAGAACACTTAAGGTTCTTTTCATAATGCTTTATGCCAAAATAGGGATGTATTTTTATCTAAATAGTAGGATTGCACACATTTTTATGTTTGGAAGTTTACTCAAAAATAGTATGAAAATATTCTTAAAATACTACAGCTTGAAACAACGCATGTCAGAAACAATCTGCAGGCCTAGCACGCAGAATGGGTATCACAAGGTTCTGATGGACAAGAGTACAGATTACCAGAAATTACATAATTGTTGTCATTAAAAATAGTGAAACATTAATTACATTACAGGAAATATTAAAAATACAGTAAACTGCAGTTTGTAGGTTCTGTAAGAATGGGTTTTAGTGCTGCATTAGTTATTATTGAAAGTCAAACAGTACCAACTCTTTAATCTACAGTGGCACTGCATATATATGTCAGGATTTGCGGTTTGAGGTGTACTGGTCATTGAGGCAGGTAATTCAATGAAGTTGAGATAAAACACCAGCTATCACGAGACCAAATGTATGAAATTCCCTGAAAAATGGCACAAAAGTCAACAGTGGCTGCTAATACCAGATAAAGCAAAAGAGAGGAAAAGTGTTTGCCCTACAGCATGGCAGTGACCACCAGCTGAGAGTCTACGTTGGACTTGCTCTGACAAGAATCCCAAGTCTGTCTGTCTGTCCATCCATCCATCCGTCCATCACAAGGGCTAGTTTTAAGTCTAGACATGATTATTCTAGCCCATTCCTGCCAAGGATTTCTGAACTGCTCTACAAAACATCTCCCTTTTTGCAGCAATAATGCACCATGAACCCAGCATCCTGTATGAAAGTACATTAAAAGTTTACAGAGGAAAAAAACCCACCCAAAACTCATGGAGGCTTTGTTACCCTCCTTTTCCCCTCAATATGAAAGCTACTCTACTTTTGTCCCCCTCCTGCCTCCCTCCCCCCCCGCCCCCCAAATAAGCAGATGCAATCAAGGAGAAATTTATTTTGAACCAATTCTGCAAAACAGTTCAACAATGCCATACTTTATAAAAATACTTAGTTACATAATTAAACTTATTACTATTTATATAAAAAGTGTGAATGTGAATTTTAAACTCTGTTAGGGTAAGAACCACATCAAGGTCTTCAGGTGAAACAAATAAATTTTCATAAACATACAAACTCTTTTGGAGAAGCCTTATAATACACAACCATTTACAATGAACACGTTCATTAAGTTAGTGTTTTATTCCTTTACTATACAAGTGTTATTACAATGAACTGTTCCATTCAATAATTAAAAATCCAAACAATGCCAGTGTCATTTTTGGCATTTTTTGTTATAACTGTATTAATACATAAACTCATATGATTGTGTTATTAATTTTAAAATATTTAGAAAAATTAAAATGCCATTGTATTTTTTGGTTTTTTTAATTATTTTTTTCACATGTGGGTTTTTTGTTTTATTTTTGTTTTTCTTACATAAAGCCCTTTTAAAATTTGATAACCACAGATGTACAGGTGATGAGCGATGATGAGGGAAAATGAAAAATGATGGCACTGTTCTTACAAAGATCTGTTTGGTAGTTGGATTCAATGTAGTGTAAACTCATGAAGAATGTTCAGTTTAGTACCAGAACTATATTACCAGCTTTTCTGAAATTCCTTTGTTGGCTAGCTTTACAATGATAGTATGAATTCCAACCTGGTAGCTAAGTAAGAGTTTAGTGTTTCAAAATTAAAGTACATAAGCTTGATCAGAAATCCGAGAACCTCATGCAAATTGTTGAGTAAAAGACATGATGTTATTGCTTGATATGTCAGTAGCCAAAGAAAATAAATCTAGATTTAGTGTCAGCTGGGCTGAATGCCAGCAAATTTCAATGTCGGACAATATTAAATATATTTTATCCCTTTTGTTTTTAAACTTTCACATTTTCTTTTGTTTATTTTTAGTTAAATAATTCTGTAGGAAAGGCAGAAATAGGAAGAGCAACTGTGTGTAAGTGTGTCTTAATAGTCAAGAAAAGCAAAAGTGCAATCAAATCCCTGAACTAGTGACAGCTACCATTGGTGGCACTCACCCTTGTTAACACATATAAGCCACATACAACAGTACCAAACCTGTCTCTGAAAAGGGACGAAAAAGTGGCCATTTACCAGCTTCAGCCTTGCTTTCCTGGTGAGCTTTGTTCAGGTAGTCTTCCCATACAAAAGCTCGCTGTTGGATTGGAGCTTACAAGATTAAAGGCTTTCCCCCCCTGATTGTATTACATAGCTTCAAGTTCAAATATCATCATACTTTATCAACACAATTTTATAGAATATTACCTCATTTTCTAGTTACCTTCATTATTCTTAATTAGCTATGCAGAAAGAAAAAAAGAAAAATCTCTCATGCTACTTTCCAGTTACATTAATACAAGTATTAACACAGTGCATTATGCTCTCTAATTTCACTATTGAGGTCTACCATTTAGATCAACTTTGTCATTCACTGTTCCAATTTCTCTTTTAACCTGCCTACCCTAATTAAGTCCATGCAAGAGGAAGCTTAAAGATCAAGACTATATATCAAATACAGTTGTACCATCTTTTTGGGGGGGTGGGCAGGGGGCACACACATGTAATTTTGAACACAGGGAGTTTTACAAAACTGGAATAGAATTGCTTGGTCCCACAAAGTTGTTCTGCTTTAAAAATGTCTTACCCCAAGATCACTAATTCCAGATAATTCCCTCTTTAGTAGAATGTTTATTAAATGTTGGGAAAATAAAGGATTTGAAACACTGTTTTCTGCTATTGTTCACACCAACACTCATTTCTCTACCCTGTATTTTCAGTAAGCTTCCTTTGGACCCTGAAAATAAGTTGGGAAAGAGGAAAAAAAAATAAAGACATGTCATTGGTAAATTAGATTATAACACTTGAAAAGTGGTTTTGTGCAACTGCATTATGAAATTCCAGTTTGCCATTAAGAGCATGCAAAGTAGCGAAGATTTTCTTTCCTTTAATTCCTTATAGACGTCAGGAATTCTTTGCAAGTCTTTTACATTTGGCAGATTTGTGCATGTTAGATAGACTGTTGGCTTATAAATTGTCTCCAGGCTGGTATTGTGGTTCTGTAGCAGTAAAGTAGTCCTCCAAGAAAGACTGTATATATTCAAATGTTGGTCTCTCATCAGGGTCCTTCTTCCAACACAGTTTCATTAACTCATGGAGAGACTCTGGGCAGCCTTGTGGGCAAGGCATCCTATAGCCACGTTCCACTTGTTCCAGAACTTCCCGATTCACCATCCCTAAAAGGAAAGCATGTTAGCTCCGAATAGCATTATGAAAAGAAAAGTTTCCCAAAGTTTTTCAAGTGTCTCTCCAGTCGCAATGCACATGAATCTACCATAACAGAACCTTTAATGAACTCACTTTATAATGAATGAATTTTTTACATTTTGCATTAAATACATTTTCTGAAAATTATTTCATTACGGTGTTAATTCCTCAATACCTGGTCCTTCTTCCATTTAGAATCACAGAATCATAGAATTGTCTAGGTTGGAAGGGAACTTTAAGATCATGAAGTCCAACCATTAAACTAGCACTGCCAAAACCACCACTAAACTATGTCCCCCAGCACCACGTCTACCCATCTTTTAAATATGCCCAGGGATGGTGATTCCACCACTTCCCTGGGCAGCCTGTTCCAATGTTTGATAATGCTTTCTGTGAAGAAATTTTTCATAACATCCAATCTAAACGTCCCTTGGTGCAACTTAAGGCCACTGCCTCTTGTCCTGTCGCTTGTTACTTGGGAGAAGAGACTGAACCCCGACCTGGCTACAACTTCCTTTCAGGTACTTGTAGAGAGTGATAAGGTCTCCCCTCACCCTACTTTTCTCCAGGCTAAACAACTCCAGTTCCCTCAGCTGCTCCTTATAAGACTTCTTCTCTAGACCTCTCACCAGCTTCATTGGCCTTCTCTGGACACGCTCCAGCACTTCAATGTCTTTCCTGTAGTGAGGGGCCCAAAACTGAACACAGTATTCGAGGTGTTGCCTCACCAGTGATGAGTACAGCGGGACAATCGCTTCCCTAGTCCTGCTGGCCACACTATTCCCAAAACAGGCCAGGATGCTCTTAGGCCTTCTTGGCCACCTAGGCACACTGCTGGCTCATATTCAGCTGTCTGTCAACCAACACCCCCAGGTCTTTTTCCACCAGGCAGCTTTCCAGCCTCCCTTCCCTGAGCCTGTAGCAGTGCATGGGGTTGTTGTGAACCAAGTGCAGGACCCAGCACTTGGCCTTGTTGAACCTCATACCATTGGACCCAGCCCACTGATCCAGTCTGGTCCCTCTGTAGAGCCTTCCTACTCTCAAGCAGATCAACACTCCTGCCCAACTTGGCGTTGTCTGCAACATTACCGAGGGTGCACTCGATCCCCTTGTCCAGGTCATTGGTAAATATATTACACAGAACAGGCCTCAGCACTGAGCCCTGGGGAACACCACTTGTGACTGGCTGCCAACCGGATATAACTCCATTCACCACAACTCTTTGGGCCTGGCCATCCAGCCAGTTCTTTACCCAGCA
Source organism: Vanellus vanellus (assembly GCF_965231255.1). Classification (NCBI taxonomy): domain Eukaryota; kingdom Metazoa; phylum Chordata; class Aves; order Charadriiformes; family Charadriidae; genus Vanellus; species Vanellus vanellus. Next base: position 117,634,905 of record NC_138906.1, on the reverse strand, counting down.
AAGAGTACACCCATCCAAACCATGAGCAGCCAGTTTCTCTGGAAGAATGCTGTGGGGAAACAGTGTCAAAGGCTTTACTAAAGTCCAGGTAGATGACAGCCACAGACTGTCCCTTGTCCACTAAGTATGTCACCTGACTGTCATAGGAGGAGATCAGGCTAGTCAAGCAGGACCTGCCTTTCATGATCCCATGCTGACTGGGCCTGATCACCTGGTTGTCCTGTATGTGCCACGTGATGGCACCCAGGATGATCTATTCCATAACTGTCCCCAGCACCAAGGTCAGACTGACAGGCCTGTAGTTCCCTGGATCCTCTTTCTGGACCTTCCTGTAGATGGGCGTCACACTGCTAACTTCCTGGTTAGCCAGGAGGTTTTATGATGGCAAGTGGTAAGCGATGGCAAGTGGCTTGGTGAGCACTTCCACGAGCTCCCTCACCCTTGTGTGGATCCCATTCCGCCCCATAGACTTATGTATGTCTAAGTGGTGTAGCAGGTATATAACCATTTCCCCTTGGGTTGTGGGGGCTTCATGCTGCTCCCCATCCCTGTCTTCTAGCTCAGGGGGCTGGGTACTCAGAGAACAACTGGTGCTGCTACTAAGGACTAAGGCAAGGAAGGCATTAAGTACCTCAGCCTTTTCTTCATCCTTGGTAACTATGTTTCTGCCCCTGTCTAATAAATGATGGAGATTATCCTTAGTCCTCCTTTTATTGCTCATGTATTTATAGAAACATATTTTATTGTCCCTAACAGCAGAAGCCATATTAAGTTCTAGCTGGGCTTTGGCTCTTCTAATTTTCTCCCTACATAGCCTCACTACATCTTTGTAGTTCTTTGTGTACTTTCTCATTTGTATACTTTCCCACTACCTTGCACCTGTCCTTTCAAAAAGGAGACTCAAGCATAAATACCTTCTGCCTGCCTAAGGTTCCATTCAGGGATCACTTAATTTGAAATCAGGCCAAGAAAAAGGCATTTTATACCTAACAGAACTGCCTTACAAATTCCAGTCACAGCAAAATATCTGACAAAAATGTTACATATGTTGAGTTTCAAAAACTGGTCTAGCAAGTTCCTTTACTGATGCGCAATGTAGCCTGGGAAAATGTCAAAAGAAGAAGTTTCATGAACAGACAGATAGGAAAACACAAGGATGCCCACTAATCTGAAATGAACTATCAGTCACATTTACAAACGCTATTATCTCAAAACGATTAAAAAATATATAATAGTTAATCTGTAAATAAAACAAAGTAGCTTTGTGAAGAAAGGAACCAGTGAAGCATGACTAAGTTTTTGTCTCTGCTTGTCAACCGTGGGCTCTGAATGAAGGCAAAAACTACAAAAGGTAACTTCAGAAGAACAGAACACCACAAAGAAAAGAAAAATCGATTACATGTTCCTCTTACCTGGATATGGCACTCTCCCCTTTGTTACCAGCTCTGTCAGTAAAATTCCAAATGACCACACATCTGACTTGATTGTAAACCGACCATACAATGCTGCTTCTGGAGCGGTCCATTTAATTGGAAATTTAGCTCCTGCAAACATTGGAAATACAGATAATCAGTTTTCCCTTGCTTATGCATAATTTGCTTACGCTCTAAAGTATTTTAAAAAGAATACTGTGCTCAAAATTTTTTTCCTTTTTGCTTTGTTGACAAAATTTGAGGTGGTTTAGTATTTTAATATTTCAAACTGGAAAGCAGTTTCAAACTAGGGCAGCAACTACTGGCTACAATTTCTGGTAGCACTTAAGACATCTGGGTTTCTTAATTAAATATGTTTCAAAAAGTGGGATGATTTTCAGAATCTGATGAGCAACCTCTCTGGAATCTCAGCTCTCTTCAAACCGTAGCAAGTTTCACCCCCCCCCCCCCCCCCCCCAAAAAAAATAACTAAAAACATTTTTTGAAAACAGAAGCAAACTGCGAGATAATTTTGAACATAAAAAAGTTTACTAAAATTGCACTTAGGCGAGGGGGACACCTAAACATAGCTGTGAAAGCACACTTATATGCATAATCTTTATTAATGGAGACAGAATACACAGACACATTCTGCTAAATGTAATAGTTCTAAGTAATTTGAAGGTAATTGGTGTTATTTATTCAGTAAATAAACGGGTCTTACCTTGTCTTGCAGTGTACTCATTGTCCTCTATTAACCTTGCTAAACCGAAGTCTGCTATTTTACACACAAGATTGTCTCCTACAAGAATGTTAGCTGCCCGGAGATCCCTGTGGATGTAGTTCATTCTTTCAATGTAAGCCATGCCATCGGCAATCTTAAAAATAAAGTTTAATTAAAGATTATTTTTCACTACTATATACATTTCTCCCAAGCATTAAGCTGTACCCCTTTATTTTACCTCCGTTTTCATTGCATAAATATAGGAAGCATAGCATAGCAAGAGCTTGTGACAGCACTGATTAGAGTGTGTCTGGCTATACAGTAATCTACTGATTGGGAACTAGACTGCTTCTTTTTGACAAATTACAGACCTACAACAGAAGATGTAAGATAACAGCACACAATAGCCAAAGCGTTCAATATTTACATTTAGTTGATATCCAATATAGTTTTAATCTCTTCTCTAAGCACAAGATACAGTTTTCTTGGTTTATACAATGTACCTGAGCAGCCATGTCGACCAGCTGTGGGAGTTTTAAGTATTTCCCTTCTCCTTCTTTAAGGAAGTCTAGCAAGCTGCCTGTAAAAGATGACCGATTCGAAGGATTAAAAAGGAAAAAACCAAAATATTAACTTCATCTGAAAACACGAACAAGATTTTTTTTTCCTATTGTTTTACATATTAATCTCCCAAAATCTGTATTTGAAAATCCATCATTTACTAGAATACGTGATTCAATGACTGTGCCTGTTATTGTCTCTGTCCTGATAACTAGTTAGAGCAAGTTTTATCCAAGGGTTTTGGAATCCATTTCAGTAGATCAGATAACTGAACACTAATAAACCAGACTGCTGCTTGATGATTATATGGCAATACATAAGGATTTTTCCCAATATTCCTGGTGTTAATGCCCTTTCTAGCTGGACTTTTTTTGCTCAGTGAGATTCGTAATTAAAGAACAAAAAACCTCCTATCCATTACTTTTTCCTGCCAGCTCCAATATATACTAGAGAAATGGTTTGAAATTGTTGCTTTTATTATGTTGCTTTTTCTTCCTTAAAGGGGAAACCAAAAGTATCTTGCATTCTTTACAATATATTATCTTCTCCCATTTATATAACGCAATCGTGTCCAGAACATTACAACATAGGTAGTATTTTAAATCAGTTCCAAGGACCTGCACTCCTTTTAAGACAGTAATCTTTACACAAGTAGTAAAACTTTGTCTCTGACATAACAGCTTTCCCTACAGGTGTTATTATGCCATAAGGGTATAGGAACATGATCTCTTTCTTAAGAAACTGGTTAAGACTGATAATCAGTCTCATCACGGTCAAAATTACAGTGCAACAGTGTAACAGTGCAATTCTTACCCACCTCTTTTCCTTGTAAAAGGGGGGAGAGGGGGGAGAAAAAGAACCTTGTTCTACTGACTTTCAAGCATGAACTACCAAAGAGGTTTTATGTTTTTTTGGTAAAATGTGAGAATTTTTTCAAATGAAAACAGAGGCTTCTAATGGCATTTTAAATCCATAACTTCGAAAAACATACAACTACTTTTCCAATTTGTTACTTCTGCTTTTGCAAGGTAACATCCCAGTTCAGGTTTTAATCTATACCGTTTTTTAGGCTGAATGCTATAAAGCATTTGTTAATCATGATTGTCTTGCCAGAACCCGAATTCTGAACAATGAAAAAACTGATTTTGCATGGAAGCTTTAAGATCTGACAGAGAGACTGTCTAGTGTTATTTAAGAACAACAACATAGAAGGAACTTATATTTTCTATTCCATTCTACCTTTTCAAACTTATACAATGCTCAAAACCCCCATTCAAACAGGAGGAAAACACCTCACATATTTGTGGCAGAGAACTGAACACAAGTAGCCACTCTCTTTGACTTTAACATTGTTTCTATTTCTTACCAAGATCACAAAATTTCTGAGGTGAACAGAAGCCTGCATTTTATAAAACTGGAATAATTGACTTGAAAAATCTGCTGCTTCTTAACACTAATATGCTTATGATGTCTATTTCTACATTCAGCCTAAATCTCTAAATCTCTGTTTCAGCAGCAGGGGGAGGGGGAAATGATATACAGCAAGGGAAGAAGGATGAAAGAGTGAAAACAAGGAGATAAAGGAGGAAGTCTGTAAAAAAAATTCTCAACCATTTACTATGGCACTGCTGGAAAAGAAAAACTAAGAAAAAAAAAAATCAACCCCAAACCCAACTGAATCTGTTGTTGTGAGCATGATCTGTCTACAGGCAGGCATATTCTCATAATAAGATTCCCAGCTATAACATCCAATTTAAACGTAACAGGCAGTACACACTAAAAAATGAGAAGAAAAAAACCCCAATCTTGTACTTGGAAGATTAGCAAGAGTGACACAGATGTGCAAAAAAATCATGCCTCCACCCACGATCTAAATCAGAACTGCTTCAAGTAGGTCAAGCATTGCTCATTTTAATTTAATCAAAATTGCCACTTATACTCCAGTCATCTTAAACCTAACGTTAATTAAACATTTAATTTGTTGCTGGGATCTTAAATAATCTTTTAAACGTAGTATCTTCAAACTATTCTGCACACACCTTTTGTCATAAATTCAGTGACAATGTAGATTGGTTCCTCAGAAACAACAGCATACAGTGGAACGAGCTTGTCATGTCGTAATTTCTTCATGATCTGAGCCTCCTGCAGGAAAGCTTCTGGCATCATTGTACCAGGTTTTAGTGTCTTGATCGCTACTTTTGTGGTTCCATTCCACGTTCCTAGAGAAATAAATTAGATTTTATTCTCCCCTATAATACCAAAGAGATTTTCTGCTGAAACTGTTTGCTTTTTGCTTATGTTTTGTTAGCTAACAGTATAATTATAAATTAGAACTATATTGAATATTATTTTTACCTTTACATGACTGATCATAACTGGCACTTTTTCCCTTCAATTCTTTATCAGATTATCTTTTCAGATCCCGATACTCATTTACTTCAAATACTATTAAAACCTTCACACAAACAACTGAAAAGTGTCACATTAAGCTCTTACCCATCCATACTTCACCAAAACATCCTTGGCCCAACTTAACTTCCAGCCTTAAAGATTCTCTAGGAATTTCCCAGGCATCTTTTGCTAGTCCCTGTGTTTGTGGTTTCACAGTGGGACACACAGTTGTTAGCTTATGACACAGCCCATCAGCATGTTCTGGAAAATGGAAAAAATAAGCTTTGTCATTAAGCAGGGGTAAGCCTGTAAAAAAAGTAACATCCTAATGTTGATAAAATGAACTAGTCTATTCACTGTATGTAAAAATAAAAAAGAAATTTTATAACTGTGAATTTTAAAAACTGCATATGCAGTTTTTCTTCCTAATGATAGGCACAAGGTAGCATTGGGACTCTAGAGCTCGGGCTTACCTCTGTAGTGTTTCACCAATTTCTGTAGAGATTCAAATTGTGCTCTCGTTGTGATATAGTATCCACCATTGTCAAGTTTTCTGATTTTGTAGTGTTTCACATTATCACCTCTGACCTCATCCCAGTCACGTATGGAAAGGGAGTAAGCACCTAGGAGACAAGTCATACTTGGTTCTTCATCAAAAATTTAAACACATATTTAACATATCCCCCTAACTGTCAGTATACACGTACATGTCTACACATGCATACGTATAATGTGATAGACATAAAAATGGTCACTACGTCCACCTTGGTGCTGGGGGGGAGGGGGGAGGATGGGAGAGAGAAGAAATATACATAAATATACATACCTTTAGTGGTTTCACTCTCTCTTACTAAGAAAATACCACGCTGGTTCCCAGGATTTAAAAGTAGCCTTTCTGCATCCTTCCGGCCCATCTTACCGAAATACCACCTAGAAAGTGTTAAAGGAAACATGTTTAAGTAAGAGCCTCCTAGGCTTCGGTAATCATATAAATACAGGATTTCTAAATCTCAAGCATTGACGGGACTACTAGTATCTCAAAGCAGTTACAGATCAACAAAAGTAATGACATCCATATAACCAAAAGATTAAGATGATCTATTGCTATATGACTCGCATTTCTATTGTTTGCAAAATACACGTAGAGAGGCCTCTATCTGCAAATACTATCTTTTCCTGATGGTCTAATAATGGACAACAACAGTACTCATCATCAAAAGTAACACCTTCCTTCTGGTTAAGAAGTTCACACGTCAAGCTGAATCAGATGACAACGAAATACTGTTAGTAGCACATTCAAAACACTCCAGCAGCCGAAACTCCCTTCTCCAAAGAAGTTTTGGCTACATGTTAAAACCCCAATATTGAATGCAAAGTGGGAGTGCATAAATATTACCAGATTACAGGTTCATTCAGGCTGGAAGGGGCCCTTGGGAAGTCTCTAGTGCAGCCTCCTGCTGCAGTCAGGGTCAGCTGTGAGATCAGACCTGGCCGTTCAGGGCATTGTCCACTCCAGCCTCGAAAACCTTGAAGGAGGGATCCTGCACAGCCAACCTGGGCAACCTATGCTCCTGCCTGGCTATCCTCACAATAAAAAGGTTTCTTCTTATATCCAGTTGGAACCTCCCCTGTTACAACTTCTATTGCCTCCCAACCTTCTGTACCTCAGTAGAGGGAGCACGTTTTTCTGCTGATCATTTAGCAACAACCCTGTGGTGTAGATCATTTATCTCCAAGTAACACTATATCTTTGTTGCATCATTCTGATACTGAATGTACGCAGACATTTTAAAACACCTGCATTTTTTCTTTCCTTAAGTTCTTTCACAAAAGGAATTTCTTTTTCTATGCTTCCAAAGTGGGCTCACCCTGATGAACAGCCTGCACACAGCTCTGTCCTGAGCCAGTGATAATTTTAAGGTCCATCTCCCAGTGAATCCCCAGACTTTGGAAAATGTGTATTTCTAACTGTATTTTATTTTGATTGTGTGCCTCAGAAGTCACAAAGCGATACAAAGTGTAAATTTCAAACATTTTCATTTGGGACTGTCATAGTATCAAGCAAATCTGACTTTGTGATTGTTGGGAGAAGAAAAGCAGTACTGGAAACTGCTGCAAAACAACGTTTTTGTGGGTGAAATATTTGGGGGGGGGGGGGGAAGTAGGCAAGGAGGGATCATTTTGTCAGCCTGTGAACAGCACAGCCTGTGCAATCACTTGGGAAGTTGAAACTTATTCTTACTTTTAATTGTATTTCCAGTTAGACTGTTTAAGGAGATGTGCAAAATTAGAATTAGATATGAGAACATATACACTTGAGACAATTTGGATGTAACTTATAATCTTATTGAAGCAAACTTGAACCCTAATTACTTCAACATGAAAATGCCTCTTCCCCAGACTACTCCAACAATTTACAAAGTGTATTATAAAGTGCTGTTTTATTTAATTACCTATAAAATAATAATAGGGTTTACTTGTTCTTTTTATGAGCATTAAACATTTATATTATGGTATCATTCAAAATCCACACAGATAATATGGATCCCATCACAAGCAGTTTGTGATATAAATGCCTTCAGGCTTAGAAAAGACCACTTAAAGAAACTCCTAGCAATCTGGGGCTGTGTATTGCTTTTGCACTTGTAACCCCACATGCAATCACAAAAATAAATCTATAAGTGCTATCAAAGCCCAGGGCTAACAAATGAACTCTAGAGGAAATGAACTCTATTCCAAATGCTGTGGTAATATTTAATAAAATTAGCACTAGGTTCTTTATAATAATTTAAAAAAGCTTCCTCACTCATCACCCCTCACTCTCACCTCTAGTCATCACATAAACCTATGACAAATCCCCCCACCTCATTTTGCCAGTCCTTAGGAGCAATACTTTCTTTGCAGAAACACTGCATCCTTAGTTTCCAAAGGGCTATCATTTCTACTTTACCCTCACTGCAGATGTAATGACAATATGCTTTTATTGTAAGGTTTAAAGAAAAAACAACCAACTTTTTTTCAGAAAAAAATGGAAGTCAATAATTTTAAAAGCAGCTGAAACTCAAGGGCATAAAATAACAGTGCATCTTTGATGCAATCACTTTTTAATAGCAAAGAGCCAGGTGAGAGGAGCAGCAACATGCTAAAGTCTCAGCTTGAGATTCTGGAAACATCTTGGAAATCAGGCACTTTTCCCAGAATTGCAGTAGCAAACACAGAAGTGTGCAGATCATGTATCAGGGAATTGCTTATTGACAGGACCATGCCTGTATATTGAAGCAAGAGCTGCGGAGCTTTGTATTTCTATAGTACAACAAATAAAATTAATCCCTCGGAACAATTATAACCTGAAACTGTACCCCAACTCACAGTTCCCGCAATAACTTTATGTGATTCTGTAAGTGCTCTGGGATCTTTGTTTGTAAATAAATGTGGGAAATACTGGCACCCAAAGCAAAACAATTTTCCCTATTCATAGTAGTCCTTAGTGTGCCTAACAATTTTGTCACCAAAAAGGTTGTTTTAGATTAATAGAGTAGCAATAACTATGCACAAAAATGTTTTTTTAGAATGTAAGATTAGGTGCTACCAAGGATATAGCTGACCTTGAATTAACGTTTGGCAAAATAGGGATAAAAACCTAGAGTTGATGGTGTGTGAACTCTTTTAACAAACAACTCTTTTTTTATATGAAATACAATGCATGTCCCCCAATTCCTATCTTCATTACTGCATTCTCCCATCCTTTTTCCTTTAGCCCTATGTATAGCAAGCAGGCGTAAAACATTTTCATGAGTGTCCACCTCACAGTTACTTATAATTACACCTTTGATATCATCCAAGTAGCCTTGCTACCCTTTAATTAGTAGTATTATCCTACTTTACCCTTAAATGTTACATATACTGAATTAAAAGAATAGTATCACCACAGGGCACAAAGTGTAGCATGGATATTAAGAACAGATTGACAGCGTCTTACTCTTCTGCTTGAATGGAGTCTGCAGGAGCTACGTAATTGCTGGGGATGTAGCCTGTTTTTCCTGTAGCAATGGATCTCGCTTCCCACCAGTCTCCTTCCCTGCAATGCAACATCAGTTATCTCTTCCACATATAAACAACACATCATTCTCTAGCAGCAGTAACATCCTCACATATGAAAGGTATGTTAAATTTAAGTAACATGTCATTTTAATTACAAAGGCATCTAAAATAGCTTGTGCTGCACCTAAATATATTTTTCTTTTCATTGTAAGCAACATGAGTGCCTCTTAGTGGAATTTTGTATTTTAAACAATTTTTTTGTTTTGTTCTGTGTTTGATTTTTTTTTTTAATGTAAAAGGAATTTATCTATATATATACAAAATGCAAACCTGCAATAAAACATTTTATGGAAAAGACGTGTAAACAAACTTCCCACTTCTCTAGTCTTCACCTGCCTCTTCCAGGTCACTCTGCCTATATGCTGACAGTGAGCGACAAAGGAATCAGGAAGTCGATGAATGAAAACTGTTACATGTATGAACTAGAACTATTAACACAGCCAAAAGCTGCATGTAAAGAAATCTCCCAAAGTGAACAAATTATTTCCTTTTCACTAGACTTCTAGAAATTAGGCCATAATACTGTAATGCTGCTGCAATTAAACTAGAACACCAAACTACTCCTACGCTACCCGAGCGTGGATTTACTGTGGAGGCCAGCTAGACACGCTTCCACAGCCAGAAGTCCCTGCCTACAGCCAGGGCACTTGCCTCTGGCATTCGTGGTGCAGTGCTACAGGCTGTGCTCACCTCCCTCTCAGATATGGAAACCCCTCAGAGAGAACCTGCAAGGTGCAGAGCCTGGAATGAGGTGGGACAGCCTGCGTCTCCACCTCTGCTGCCCCAAAGTGGGTAGCTGTGCCTCGCTGCAGCAGGGAGGGGAAGAATGCCACCCAACCAACTGCAAAGAAGGCGGCTTGGGACTGCCCTAGTCACTGCAGTCCTACATCTGCACCCAAACGTGACCTCAGCCTAGAAAGTTATTGTCTTTCCAGTATCAATACTTGCTTGCTGAACTCTCTCATTCAATAAAATGAAAAAAAAAAACAAACAAAACCTCAACCAAACCATCAACACAGCTACTCTTCACTGAAACAGGACATGCAGATTTCAAGAAGAACTGAGGATCTCTTACTCCCAACAACACCCAAGTGAAGTCTGTGAATGAGAACACTTACGTGTTATTTATTATCTGGAACCGTTCACCTTTCTTAAATGAAAGGTCATCTGTAGTTCTAGCTTCATAATCATATAAGGCCACAAATACAGTAACACCACCTTAGGAAAAAGAAAAAAAAAACAACATCTGATATAGCAATAATGCTGCAACACTTGATTCAAGGACTTGTCGACGAAACAACTCATCAATTTTGATTTGGAAGTAACTAAACACTCTGGGTTGTATCTCATTTTAGAAGCTGGATCAATAATCATCTCATTTCTTAAGACAGAGGAAAGCCTATAAAGAGACATGCTGAAAATATGCTTCCACACCACAAAAGGCAGCTGGATGCATCACTGGAAGAACATTAATAATTATAGTACTTATATACAGAAACCTGCACAACACATCAGCAGTGAAAAAACCTAGCTTCTTTATTAAGCTAGCTTCTTGTTTAGAAATGCAATTCTAGAAGATCCTACACCACTACAATGGTGAACCATCAGCCACTAATTTTTACAGAAGTAGCTTCCTGTTGAACTTAGCTATAAATAACTGATGTGTTCCCAACATTCTGGGGTTACACATCAAGATCTACTCAAGGAATCAAACCAGGAACAAAAGTATCCCCTTGGGGTCAAAGACATTTCGCTGCTTTAGGACTAACGATTTTTTTTTTTTAACTCCATCAAATCTCCCCATCAGCGAAGCAGACCCTTGCTAAGGATGATCCATCAGTGCATTACTCCAGAGAAGAAGGACTGAGATATGTCATGGGACAAGCAGCCGCACTCCAACAGCCCTAAGGAATTTGTTTCCCCATCCCAACTTCTGGTACAGGTCATGTTGATGAACATGTCCTGCAAACAGGATACATGTGTGAGAGAGAGATGGTTGGCTGGCTCCTATACTTACGGTAGGAAAACATTCTCTATACTTAAAAGAACTAGTCTGTAAAACTGGGCTAAAAGAGAAAGAGGGAAAGGAGAACAGGCTACATGAGATGTACTGTGAGCAAAAATAAAGAACTATGTACCATAACTAGAAAAAAGTTAAAATAGAAAACTGCAGATGGGCAATTCAGAAAGACTTTTCAAGCTCTAGAAATGCTGTTTCCACAGTCTAATGGACATTTAGGAAGCCTAATGATAGTCCAAGCAATAACTTATTTTTAAAACTACAATATTAGATCTCTAAAATGTATATATATGTACCAGGATACATGTGGAAGACCACCAACAGAAACACACTGCATCTAATTTTAGATGTTACAATTAACATGACAGTGATCAGAAAGAACACATAATGCAATGGGTATTGTCTACATCTAATATTCTTTTACAATGTACACTTTCTGATGTAAAAGCTCCTCATCACTTAAATATTTTCATTTGATTTAGAGTCTTCCCGTGATTACACTGTCTCAGCAGGCCTCAGCTGGAAATGAATTTACAGTTCCTCTAGCAAAAACAAAACAAAAAGTCCCCACAGGAGGTTAGAGTAATTGAGGATTTTTTTGAAGTGTGATTGATGAACTGAAAAGGCATTAGAATATTCCCTAGGAGTTAAACAGTTCCTAATCTAAGTTAAAAATAACACATTTCTACCAATTTTTGCCTGCATTACTACGTTACTGCATTATTTCAATTACACAAACTGCTACATGGAGCAAGACAATTGTGGGGATACATACCATATTCAGACAAGCAGAAACCAAGTGATACAGAAATAAATCATCCCCAGAGAGTTCTTCAGCAGATGAAGAAAATCAATACCCTCAAGTCACAATATTACAAGATTTTAACTGCGTATAAAGAAACTGGGAGATTCCAAGGACTTCGAAACAAACTGTACAACATCTAGAAAGATACTAACGTGGGAACAAGCAAGAGAGTAATTCCTCTAGATGGTATAGCACTAGTCAAAGTAATGGATTCACATGCAAACAATGCAATAAGAGAATTATCAGTAATTGCCAATATTTGTGTACTTTTAATTATTATTAAGTAAAGAATTGGAGAAGCTAACGTATAATCCTTGGAGAGTTTTGATTTCAACACTTCAGCTACCAGAAAACCTCTTTTTATTCTCACTAGCAAGTGTTATTTATTTCATAGCAAAGAACAATAAAATATTTCAGGAGAACAGCATCAGCACAGAAAGTTTTAAACAAACAGATACCACTCAAATGATTTTTGAAGTCTCTTGCAGCTGTTTTCTTTATCAATCACTGCAAGGTGGTGATTGGTGGTCATTAGGTCAGTATTCCCATCCTCTAATGCAGGACTGGTTTTGAAGAGAAGACTTTACTTTCTTGTTCAGCATGAGTTTTACAGAGCACTAGTATTTACACGGCTTCATGGAAGAAGGCAAGAACAGTCGCCCATTTTTCTGGTTTGATTTTCAGTAATATTCTAAGAATTCAAAGTATCTGATGACTGAGAATGTGTAATACAGGAGCAGTGTGACTAACTCAAATTTCTTCTCCTTTTCTGCTCCAGAGGAATAAGATAGCTCAACTCTTTTCAGCCACACTACAGGCCACGATGACAACCATATCATCCTCTTGTCAGACATCACTGATGGACTGGATAAGTACTACTGACACTTATGTCCTGTTTGACAACCCCATCTATTCTCTCTTGTGAAACAAAGGGCCACATTTTTTATTCATCACAAATATAGAAAGCTTACAGCCAGATGAAGTTTGTCGTCTTATTAATTCACAAAACCACCCAATTTTGATTGATCTGAAAATTGGTACTGAATGTACCAACAATTGCTGAGACAATTTTTTTTTTTTAATGTGTTTGTTTGTGGATGGCCTCTTTTACAAAATGAGGAGGAAAAGTTACATATGCAGTATCATTTTACCTGATCGCAAAATGATGGGGGTGTCACCTAAGTCAGCCTGCCTGCTGATAACTGAATTCACACTGATGAGATATCTTTTCCTGAGAAATCTCTCCTGTCGACTCTGGTCCAAGATAGAACATGCTTAACTACCAGCAGGAACAGGGACAGGCAAGAGAACGTCCCTTCTGGTCTCTGCAGCAAAGGATTTGTTGTACCTGCATGGGGGGCTACATCCCTGATGTCTGGTAATACCCAGGACTGCCTACAAACACTGCTGGAGATTCCCACATGAATAAAGAACCTGATCTAGTAAGATGAAATACACGGAGGTTCTCGGAGGAGATGAAGCACGATAAACTTCCCTCGGTAGAACTAATGAATAAAAAGAAATGCTGCCCTTATTTCCTTTCTGCACCTGTTCAACCAAAACGGGGATTCAGAGCTGGCTCAAAAATTTTGAGACAGGATAGATGCTCATTTTAATTATTTGGGTTTTAATGAATTCCCAAAAAGGGAATTGAGGTGACCATTACCTGGCAATTCATATTTGGCTTCCTGAACTGCTTAATATCAAGGCCACAGTGGGTTTTTATGGATCTCAAATTTCTTGTGTTGAAAAGATTTTAAATGCCACTATAACAAAGCAAGCATGTAAGCACTGTAATCGTGATAATATTAGAGGTTTGTGGGAAAGCTAGAAATAGACTAATAAGGAATTATTTACCTTGTTTTGTGAAGTGTCTGTGCAAAGCTCCTAGAACAAATTATTCTTTCCTCTCTCTCAAAAAAAGAATTAGTTACAGCTTCCTCTCAAAACTACTGAAATTAGCCATGTGCACAAAATCAATGTTTTTGTAATAAAGTTTTAAGATTTCGATATAAAGGTGGGTTTATAACGTCAAACATGCATATAATTTTAAAATGCTTAATCTTCAGAGACTTTATATCTCAGCCAAGAAGGTCTCTGCGCCTTGTAAATTCTATTTTTACATTTTCAACTTTGGTTTTAATATGACTCCCAACAAGGAGAATTCTGGTCTTTTGTTTCACACATCTTGTTCATATAGTAAAGTACACAGAATATACTGCATATCCTGTTTAACTTCATAAATGAACAGATTCAATGCTGCATTAATAAGTAACTTACAGCTAATCAAATAAGTCTGAAAATCAGTTTAAAATATCAATTCCTGAACTCAAAATGTTTTTCATTTTGCACCTCTCTCCAAAAGTTTAAAGCCATTTTTACATGTGCATCCCTTCAACAGCTTAGAACTGCTAACACGATTTTACCACCTATTCCCATTAATGCTTTTAATAAATCTTAAATTTCTCTGTGCTGTGATCCTAAAAAAAACTGCCAAAACAAAAGCCAAAACACCCAACCCCCAAGCCCCAGTTATTATCTAAGCAGCAAAGATAGTGAAAATCAGAAATTGCTAAAAGGTAATTTATTTTAAATTTGCAATTTACTTCTGTGTGGCAAGGGGTCATAGTATTTTTTGAATATGACTGTCAATCAATAATAATAATACATGATTTTATGTAACACTCACCCGTTAAAGTACTAGGATATGGACTTGGCACAGCTGAAAATGATGATGATGCTCCTCCAAAAGGTGTCATTCCCGAAGGCCCTCCGAAAGGAGTCATGGAATGACTATTAAAATTAACTGCTGATCCCTTTATTGATGGTGACTGTGTTGCTTGGCTGGAGTCTGATCCGTAATGGCTGACGTGGGAAATAACAGGTTCTGGAGTATTCTCAGTTCTGTATTTCATGGCTGGACCTTTATCTTCTTTGCTTTTAATGCACCCCATGGTTGCTTCTGTGAGAAAGAGAGAGAGAAAAAAAAATCATCTCTATGTTGTGTCTTTTGATAGTTAACACAGAAGATTCCCCGAAAGTTACTGAAAATGCTGATTTATTACTGGTTAAAACCAAACCAAAACAAAACAACCCCCAGGAATTGCTGCTACGTGCAGCTTATAAAGTCTGATGAAAAAGTGTTCCGGAATAAAATCTAAGTCATTCCTAGACTAGACAGGACATAATTATTTTCCCTTACAACACACATACTAACAGCACATTTGGATTATTCTTCATCCCGGTTCCTTAGTGGATTGCAAATTGTAAAAAATAAAAAGAAAAAAAAAAAAAGAGGGAGTCAGGCAACAGATGAGGAGAAGACACTGAAGACTTCTCTAGCACAGTGGAAAGGGAAACAGAGGTGATAAATGCTGAGCCAATTATAAGAAGCAAATCCAAAGCAATTATATGAAGAAAACAAGTGGGGTATTCCAGATTTCTTTTTTAAGCATCTGTGTGATAAGGTCCTGACCTGCTGGTGGTATTACAATTAATACCTTTAAAGATGCAGAAAATTTTTCATCTATTGCCAGCCCCCAAAATACAACTCACAAACAAACCTGGGATATTCATGGCCAAAGGACAGGGGTAAGCTCTAGAGTCTAACTAGAATTAGAAAAAAATTTAGAAGAGTAATTACATCTGTAGTAGTTTAGAAACTGAACTGCGCCCGGACAGGTGACAATTTGTAGCCCTGATGGCCCAAGATTGCCACCAGCTCCCCACTACAGGCAGACTGTGCCAGAGCTGTTTACAAGGCAGACACCTATTACTTGCTGATGGAGACACTCAGAGAGGAGATGTGTCACCAACAATTAAAATTACTGAGTCTTAAGAAGTCACCACCTGCCATTTATCAGGTGGTAACAACTGATAGCGGGCATTTTCTGGCTTACCCCAGCTGGGAAACAAATCAGGAAGAAAATGGGAATCTCTATTAGATGCAGCACTAGTCTGGCATGAAAACTGCTACATTCTTGGTGAAAAAAAAGTTAAAAATCTACTTTAACTTCAAAAGGAGAAATCTCCCCCCAAATAGGAAATTAGCTGCTCAGTTAAAAACAATAAACAGCAGCAGTCTGAAAGCATTAAAAATAGGTTTTTTGTTAACTACAACAACAGTTTCATAGACTCTAACTAACAATTAGGGAAAATGTTTCCCATTGTGTGTCTAACTATTTTTTTCCTTTTCAATTCTCTCTTACCTTGTTAACTATGAGACACAAAAATATGGTACAAAAGCAAATCTTACTAAACAAATACTTAACTATAGTCACACTGAGAGAAACTAATTCCCTCTGTAGAACTAACCTTTACAACATTAAAGATACTGTAATTTCCTCAAGAACCACAAATCAGAGTTCCTGGAAAGAAGAAGGTCCATAGCCAGTGAAACACCATACAAAATTTACTGCTCATAAAATTAAGAATATTCACCCTGCCAATTCAGCCCCTAATGCTGTAATGTAATACAATTACTGGTGCAGAAACAAGCAGCAAAGTCAAGTAACTGCATATTTACAAATCTTGTCTGAGAGTTTTACACAGAATAATGAATCATCACAAAAGCACATCTTATCCATTTTTTTACTTCTGATACTATTCTTGCCAACTTAGTAATCGCGCAGAAATGTTAATAAAGCAAGACTCAAATACATGCATGAAGAACGTAATGTGCCTAAATACCTTACAAAAGCAGCCTTACAATCTACAGTAGAAAAGCCAGTTACTAACTCATGATATAAGTCAATCAAATACCTAATCACATCCTTTTAATTTCTCTACCACTGCAAACAGACACTGTAATTCATTTTTTTTGGCCATGTGGCTGCCTAGTGTGAGCTCTTGCCTTACTTTGAGGCCTATGTCTTTGATTGTCTTTAAAAAACTGCAATCAAAGTTTTCAGCTAGCACTGAATACAAATCCAATCACCTCTATAAAAATGTATTTGCTAATAGTACCGAATCCCTGCCTTTGGTTGAAAGTTAAGAAATCACAGGATTTAAAAGTCCAACACACTACTTATGTTAATAATGTAGATTAAAAGGGAAATGTATGAACATCTGTATGATTAAGTGTTCAAAACAATTTACCAATTCAGTAAAACTGCTGGATTCTGCCTACGGTATTGCTGATTTGACCAAATGGCTGGTGACAAGACTACCTTGTACAGCATTTATAACTGCTATGTGCTCAACCACTTAACCTGTTGGTTAGCAGCAAAAAGTTACCATTGGTATAATTGAGTGCCACAAAGAAAAGCCCTTATTGAAGACCTGAATTCATTCTAGAGAAATAGAGTCAGCCTCTCCCTTGCTTCTCCCCTCCCCAGCCACTTCACTGTTAAGGTAATCTTCTTTCAGGGGTTAGAGATTAACAACAGAGATTCAATCAGCACTTCAAAGAGAAAGACACCCAGAAATAAGCGCACAAAAATTTAAAAGCTCTACTTTTGTAACTGCATACCCACAAAAAAAAATTAAGGAAGCAAATTCCTTAGCTTTTAACAGTCAAAAACATAGGTGGAACTTACTATAAAATACTGTGTATGCATTAGAGGAATGAGGGGAGAGAAGATGACATAAGCCCAGAGTGAGTAGTAGGGAAGGGAAAAATGATTGCCCACACTATGGGGGGGGGAAAACCCAACCACTTATTACCATTATTCTTGTAATAAATTACTGGATAAAGAAAAAAAATCCCTAAGCAGCTTGTATGCAATGTTGGATTTGATTATTCTGGTACTCTATTTGTTATTAAAAATGTATGTAACTGAAATAACTTGCAACTATTTCTATCACCCTTTGCCTGACCAGCAACAAAATATTAAGGAATACATTTTTGTCATAAAATTCATGGCTCTTGTTCTGAAGCACTGAACTCTTTTTAGAAATAGATACAGATCAGAAGTTCCTGTTTGCTCTGTAGAAGTCCATCTATTCAAAGAAATGCTGGTCCAAGGTATATTAATCACAAGCCACTGATACATTCCCATTAGTTAAATCCCTATTTTAGACCAGATTGGTGTTTGAAGCAAACTACTTCAGTAACTTCAGCAGCTGCTTCTTTCTTTGAAACAAGTAACTCTCCTGTAGGTTCTGATCAGCGTGCCCACGTGTTTGGTGGGTGGGCTAGGAGCCAGCTTGCTGGAGGTCTATCAGGAAACCATGTTCAGAAAAGCATGGACTAAAAGCACAGATGTCTTGTTCTGCTTTCTAGATGAAAACAGTCCCGTGTTAGAATGTTTTCAAGAAGAAACAGAAACTAAAATGATTACTGGAAGGACAGCTGAAAGCCAGCAGGATGCCCACAAAAATCAATAGAAGAATGAGAGTACTGCAAGAAGTAGTCATCGAATGAGATTTTAGTGACATCTAATTTGACTTGGGCTTTTTGGAGAAGTCATACAAAGGGCAAAAGTTCATTGTCATTCAATACTCTACAAACACCTCAGACAATGACAGAGGGCCCTTAATAACCTCTCTGTCAAACAAGAGAGGTCCAAGAAAGTCAATACTGCCCTCTTACCTTCTCAACTCCGTTTTATAGCAGAGTGCCAGATCACGAGGAAAGCTTTGTTCAACAACAGTTGGAAAGCGTGGCTAGTAAAGTCTTCATGGTTTTTTTTTTTCCTGCTTTCCTTTCAGAAGGACGACCTGCCAGCCCAAGAAAAATGTGTATTTCCTCAAGAGCCATCGTATTCTAGGATACTGACAAACGGATCCCTCGGGGTGTCTGCAGGCTTGTCCATCTAGCCTGGAGACATGGGTGTCACAAGGCAACCACTCATTCATCCAACGTGTCTTTGCTCTTTCCAGTTGATAGTTACAGAAGTTACCTACTTATTAGCTCCTTGGGACACAAGGTTCATGGGAATGCTTCAAGAATAGTCTCCTGCTGGTGTGAAGGAAGATGCTAGAGCTTTCTTTGAAAGAGGTGATTTTAACTTAGGTGGACAAACTCACAATGTGGTACAGCTAGCTGCCTCACAGCAAAGCAGTTTGCAAATGCCTCCAAACACCGTATTCATTTCCCCCCCATACTCTACCCATCCGCATCAAGATTCTGAAGGCTAGATGTTAGTCTCTGAAACCCCAAAGACCAAAAGCTGGGAGACTTTCACGTTTGTTTCACTTGCTGTAATGGATTTGATAACAAAATCCATTCACTGGAGAAAAAAAAAAAAAAACCACACAAGAAAAATAAGGAGTTTCCTCTTGGGACCAACTGGAGGTACTCTTCCTATCTTGCACTTCTGTTACGATATAGCATGTCCCCAGATGCCTTCTGGAGGTCTCATCATGATGTAAGGTCAGGAACGACAGCCGCATGTAGCCGTTCCGATATGCTGAAAAGGGAAAGAAGCTCTAGGGAGCTGTTTTCTTTTCAACCTCTAGACTAAACCGGGTACTAAAACCATACAAGAACCAAATGCAAGAGGTAGAGCAAAAGAAAAATCACCAAGAGAATGGGCAGGCTGCAACATTTCTTTTTTCCATTCCTTTTGATTACTGAAATTGTTCATACAGCCAAAAAGCGCACATAAGTAATTTTTCACTATGAAGAAAGAGTCAAGTGAGAAGAATAAGCAAGTCAAATCTTTTTCCAGAAGGATAAAGCAAGCCTGCAAATATCCTTCTGTCTAAAAATAATAATAAAACTAAAAAACAATCTCTCCATGCTACACATAACATAAAAAATAATTTCACTTGAGGTTCACAAATAGCTAACAAAAAGACAAAAAAAACATCATTGACGATTTCCACTGCTACTTTACCTTCACTTCTCAGCGTTAGGAAAAAAAAAATATGTTTCTATGAAGAAAAAGAAGCACCTTCACTTCTCAAATGTGAAACAAGAGTCTTGCAAAAAAGCTTCTCTTAACTTTCAACTGAAGTCATGATTGAAAGTTATTAAAATTTCATACAATAATGAAGACAGGATATCCCGCGGAAAGTTTGCTAATGGATCCATTATCTGACAGCTGACTATTTGCTCAAACAAGCGCAGAGCTGACTCCGTATGTCAGTGGAGACACGCAACCTGTACTGGCTTTTCACACAATAGGCAAACAATGCAGAGCATCCACCAAACAACTGGTGGTATTGAAGACTCATTTACTAGAAGTGACATAGACTGAAAGAAACAAAGATAACCAGAAAAAGAGGCTAACACAACCCCTTTGGCCAATACTGTAACGGCCAACTAATTCAATCCATCTTTAACAGGTCACTGCTTTCGTATGAAAATATGGGTGGGCTTTCTTGTCTACAAAGCAACCTGCAATGTTTGTAAAGGAAAATAAACTAAGGAATTCCCCTGTATTCTTTGTAGAGTATACACAATTTTTTTTTTAATTACGCAGTTTTTATCATGTGATATAATATATCTTTTATGAGCTGACATAAACTGCAAAGTTTGCTTATTTTACCATGAACAACCCATGGCATTTTGAAGAATGGTGTTCTACTGGATTCAGTTTTATAATTAGTAATAACATTAGTGTAACGAGACCTTAGAGAGTCTGTATCGTTATGCATTTAAAGTGCAACTGACATGACCTTGTAATTAATGATCTAATATAGAGCAAAAAGCGAAAATAAAAGAAACAGCATTAAAAAAACAGACACTGAAGCAAGGATTTAGGTTACTAGAATTTCAATGTTTACCACACATCTTTGTGCAGTTCTACCTAGAAAAATAACTATAAAGCAGCACTATTAGACCTTAGGTAGCCCATACACTAAAAATATACGTAAAAGTAAAGAATCATCCTCTTTACCACTGACTAATGCAATCTGAAATTTTTGATTCTAATGTTTCTACACATGAAATCCTGCTTTTACCATAACTATAAGAACATATTCAAGAAGAAATTCTGGGGCTGCTGTGGCAATACTTTTGATTTCATAGAAGCAGTCAAATCCCAGATTATTTGCTAATAAAGCTATAGCTAGCAAACCTGGCGTAGCAAACAGAGGCCTCTGTACAAGGAGAGAAAAAACAATGAGTATAAAATCGCTTTTCCAGTTGGACATTTTGTATTTCAGAGTTAAAAGCTGTTGGAAATATTACAAACTGGAAGAGGGTAGATTTAGATTAGATATCAGGAAGAAATTTTTCACTGTGAGGGTGGTGAGGCACTGGAACAGGTTGCCCAGAGAAGTTGTAGATGCCCCAACCCTAGAAGCATTCAAGGCCGGGATGGATGTGACTTTGAGCAACCTGGTCTAGTGAAAGGTGTCCCTGCCCATGGCAGGGGGGTTGGAACTAGGCGATCTTTATAGTTGTTTCCAACCCAAACCATTCTATGATTCTATATTTCTGTTCTAGCTATTTTTTTTAACAGGAATCAGAATTTTAAATTTGCATTAAATAATGATTGAGTCTGATCCTTCTGCTGGGGGAGCTTCTTACCTGGCTGACAAGATCACTACGAGAACTGTGCTCTGAAGGAATACCAAATCTCCAAAACAGTACCTGGAAAATTAGGATAAGCAGGAATTGCATAAAAATAGAATAAGGTCCTTCAATCCTTCATGTCCTTCTGTGATTTCTTGACTTTTTTTTTGGAATGGAGGACGATAAGTTTGACAGAAGCATGCTTCCTCTGAGGTTTGAACCGCTTAGACACGGGAGACTCGCTCAGATATATCAGGCTTTGGACACTGTATCTATGAAGGGGACTGAGGATTTCCAGTCCTCCAATATGAATCATCCCAGACAAAATCTTCTCTCTTATTGTCCTTGTTGGAACCAACAGGTAGGAGGCAGGCAGCACAACCCTTGTCCCAGTCCATACCAAGCCCAACCATCTGGCTGCAAGGTCCCATTGGATGCCAGGTTACAAAGTTGAAGGAAAAATTAACTACTGCAACAAGTTCTAACAAATAAAGTGGAATTAAGGATTAACAGTAAGGCAAAGTCAGGGGACACATGAGCATTCAGTTTTCCCTCTCAGTCACATGCTGTTTTTATCTGGACCAAACATGTAGTCTCCTCTCACTTATCGTATATTTGGACAGCTGAATCTGTAGAGACCGTCTTTCATTTTAAAGACAGGCAAAGGCTACAGGAACATGTTGGAGACAATGATCATGTCACAGATGATGTGTGGCTGGCTCTGCAAAACACACACTCATAAAATTGTGCTTATTTATAATCAGAGTTTTGCCTACACTATCTGAGATAGTGTAGGTTTCCTTTTACCAGATGTAGTATGCAAGCATAGCAAGAAAAGGTGGCTTTTCCAATCAGATTAGTAAGTGTTCAGGAAAGACAGACAAGAGGTGGAAGAAAGCAAGCCTACTCTAATTTTAAAGACGCTTCTAATCAAAGATGATGTAGTTCAGTATCCTGTCTTCAATAGCAGCCTTTGCCTCTAATCATGAACTCCTTCACCATGGCACTGGGGATGGACTCTGACAATAAGGTTTTCTCTTTGTAGGAAGAGTGACCAGCAGCAGATGCCTTGGAGGAAGAGAGAAGCAGGATGAGCACAGACTGAGACTTCTCTGACCTCCAACAACCTGTAGCTCAGAAAGCTCACAATCAGATGGAGACTAAGGACTCAGCTACACAAGGAAATTCCTACAGGTGTGATCTAGCTTATGAATTTAAACTAAAGCAGTTATGTTGATGCAATATCTGCATAGGATTTGCATTCTAGTATATCTTTACTTGAATTGTTTTATGCTGCCCGGTTTAAGTCAGAACAATCATATCCAAGAAAAAAGTTATTACTACAATTACATAGATTTAAACATCATAACTTTCTGTTCTAGACAAGGCTTCTGAAAACCCCCAGGAGGTGAGTGTCACAGCCAAGATCTGTGGACTGAGATCTTCCAAGTGCAACTGTAGCGGCCTGAATTTTAGTCTGCTACACCCAAGCAACACTTCCTTGTCAAAGCTGTTCAAGTATCTGAAGCAGCACACTTCCATCATCAACCTCCTTGTCTTCCAGTTGCTGACAGGAGCAATCTTCACTTCAGCTGGAAGTTGCCTACTCTGTGCACAAGGCAATCGAAAGCACAAAAGAAAGAAGATGCTGGGTGGAAAAAAAAAAAACAAACAAACCAAAAAACCCCCGAAAAAATTGACAACATCCCAAGCCCACCTGCAGCAGGTACAGAGCCTAGCTGGGGGTACCTGACTGACAGCCAGAGGGAGCTCTCTCTAACTTCCAGAGCACAGCAGAGAAAATATTAGTCAAATTAAAATGTTTAAAGTTCATTTTGAAAATATACCAATTGCTAAATAGAACTTTTAAGAAAATTTGTTTTCAGGATCTATTCTGAATTTTCAGTGAATTTTCATGCATATTGTTCATACCCAGAAAGACTGAAAAATAATTTATGCTTCCTTATACATCCAACAAAAAAACCTGCTGACAGACCCAAGGCAAATGATGTAAAATGGGTACGCAACACTAATGGATTAATTTTCCTTACTCCAGCACTCAAGATCACAAGGGAGAGACTAACTAAAATATCAAAACTGCAAAAGCAATTTATGTGCTGAAATATATAATACATTTCATGAGACCATTTTTAAAATTTAGAGTTACAATGTCTAGCCATACAATTTTCAAGCCTTTACCAAAGGCATTTTCTCTGACAACAGATGATACCACAGACAAAACAACCAATATATTGTCTAGACAGCAGTACTGCTGCTCCATTGTCTTGAACATTTAAGTACACAGTCAATAAATAAATGCAAGCAGAAAAGGATGATTTGGGTTTTTTTCAGTGTAATAGTAATTGTATTAATTTGTAAATAATTACAATTATCTTAAAAATTAAAAGCCTGATATATTCAAGAAGTCTGGCCAAAAGATTGTTTCAGATTACAATAAGATGCATGTCCTTGACAAAGCCATCTAGTCTATTTCAGACAGAATTTAGGAACTAATTTATAAATAGAAAGATTTTGTTTTCATTGAATCCCATCTGGAAAACAATAAAAAGTATGCCTGGTATTACAGAACCTTTTTATACATTCATTTTTCTATTTAAGTATATTATTTATGAGAAAGATGCCTCCAAAAGTTATTTTAAAAGCAACTCTTCAATATTGTTTACTAAAGTAAACCAATGTTCCGTTTTCTGGATCGCACAGCAGGAAGCATGCAAACTGCTTTCCCATGGGACATCTGCTTTACAGAAAAAGTGAACTTACATGGTAGAAGAACAATTTGCAGCACTTTTGTTCCAAGAAATAATCTGAAAATTTAAGAAGTCATTTCTTTCTAAGTTCAACTACAAACTACATTTGAAAAAATGGACTACAAAATTTGTAAGCTCCCGGAAATTCAAGGATACTGAAATTCATATGAATCTACAGTATTTTTTTATTTTCTCAACTGGGCATACAGCTCAAGTAGCAATTAAGTTTTAAGATGATAGAGGAATTCAATACCAGCAAGAATCCATGTGCAAAGTCATTTGATCTCTGTTAGTCAACTTAATATAAAGAAAGGAACAGTTACAGCAACTTAAAAGATGAATAAAAAAAAAAGACTCTACAATAAATGACTGTTATATCCACCCAAATTATAGCACAGAAACACTGTTAGGGAATCTCACGGAACTTAGACTTAACTAATTTGGTGTGTGCTTGAGAAACTGTTACATTTGCACGTACCTGCTTTGTAGAAATTATTTTTCCCAGCTACTGTTTGCCAAATGTCACCCTAAGTTAAAAGTATATTCCCCTTTATTCTCAAGCCATTTTATCCAAATATAATTGACATGATTAGCATGTTAACAAAAATCAGTAATTAAAGCATTTAAATCCAATTACTGACAAAATGTTGCTGCTCATTTATTCAAGGGCTATATACCCAGAACTCCTTCACCAATTAGCTCTTTGCTGAACAACAGGAATTTCAACAAGCCAGCTGGAAAATATCAACCTTTTGACTAAAACAAAGGGTAAAAGTATGTATAAACAATTACAACCACACATGTACACTGATGTTCTTGTGTTTTCCTTTGTACATAAAAACCAAGTGAAAAGTACAATTAAATTGTAAAGAAATTCAAAATTAAACAAAATAAAGTAAGATGACACCTGATAACTAATATCCTTATTAAAGGGGAAGAGCTGGATGATGTTTTAACTATACAAGAATTATTACCCTAATAGCTATCATTACTGCCGTTATATTGCTTTCTATACTGACAGATATGATAGGATTCATAGACACGAAGACCAGGAGAAATTACATTAATTAGCTTGTCAGGCATCTTGCACAATAGAGGTCATAGGCCTGCCTTAAATTATTTTCTCTCTTTTTTAATGTTTTTAAAGGTACACACGGTTAAATTAATTTAATTTCAAAGTGACCTGTTACAGAAAGTCCACCCACACTGGACAAGACCCAGATTTTAAACACAATAACCACTAAAAGTACATGCCTCATGTCCTATCTGAATTTAATGACAACATCCAGCCAGCAATCTTGTTACACGTTTACCTTGGAGCCCCGTGTCTGTTCCCTGTGTTGAGTGTGTAGGTCATGGCTCTATTCAACCTTCCCCTTGGCAAGACTGATGCAGCCCCACTAGCATCCAGTCTAGCAAGTGGCTTTCCAGTCACTCCAATCACCTAATTTTCTCCAAGTTCCCTCAGTATTTTTTCAGTGCTTCCCTTTAATATGGATCACCAGGAACAGACATGGTATTCCAAGTAAGTAATATTTCTTCTTTCATAGCATGACAGAATGGTTTGAGTTGGAAGCGATCTTCCAGGGATGAGGCAACCACAGCTTCTCTGGGCAACCCATCCCAGGGGCTCACCACCCTCATAGAAAAAAAATCTTTCTTATATCAAATCTAAACCTACTCTCTTTCTGTTTAAAACTATTACCCCTTGTTCTGTCACTACAGGCCCTGGTTAAAAAAAAAATAAAAAAATAGTATCTATCACTCATCTGAAAATAGATACAACAGGACACAGTAAGAGTGGAGTCTCACTGTTAACCTACCCAGGGGTTCTTACACTTATCTCCAATGCTCCATTGTTCTGTTCATCACCTAGCTGACAAGCACCTGGCACTATGTTTTGCAATGCACATGGAGCTCAGCCACGTGGCAGCTCTGCCTTCCAAGCTCATCTGTTTCTGCAGGAGAAAGACATTTCTGCTGCACCTCAGCAAGCACTCCACAGAGAGATAGCGCCCACTTTCCTCTTGTCATGGGAGGCAAAGTTGGCTTATTTGTACGTTACAGTCACTTGTCCTAGGCCAGGGTTGGCTCCTGCAAAGTAGGTGTATTCTCTGTCTTCAACAGAAAGTTTTGTTCCAATGTGGGCATTTCGCTAGTCATTTTGTGAGCCCGCTATCAATAAAAAACCAACCAACCAACTAAAAAAAAACAAACAAAAATCCCAACTTAATTCTCTCCTTTCAAAACCAAGGTGTTACTTTCCCTCACGTTCATGTTGTTTCATTTGCCTAAGGAATCAAAAAAGTCAACTCTTTCCAGCTCCAGACTAGCAATTAGAGTGACACGTACAGGGTCTACCAAGCCTGCAATGATAGCATATAATAGAAAACCATATTGCATTCGCTTACCATTCCTTGTTGGTTTTCCCTTAGACTCATCTTCTGCTGATTTTTCCTCTACCACTTAAAACTGTTGAAAGGGCTTTAAATACAGTTCATAAAAGCATTTCTGAAAAAGATGTCAAAGACAAACTTTTCCTGAGGGTGTTCTTATTTGACAGAGTGAAACAAAGGGGGACCATCTCAGCATTTTCTGTGATGATGAGGTTTATCAAAATACAGCTCAAAAAAATGTAGAAGTCTTCAGACATCTTCAAAGGATACATTAAAGATGACATCAGTTTTCTGTTCATCTTTTCAAAAGGTTTTCCATATTAGGCAATGGGCCTAATTTAACGTTCTCTCTAATTTAGTGTTTTCCAGCCCTGATTACTCCCTACCATGCAGGCAACACAATCCAAGCGTGAACTAGCCAGCAGCATGTAAAACACATTATCAGTCTCTACTCTGTGAAGATGTGCAAAGCAAACACAACTGATAACTCTGGTAAGTTAGCCACTGTACGGGACAGAAAACGAAACAGGAATAGATGAGAGAAGGGTGTGAAGGGGAGAGTGAAGAGATGCTAGAGCAACAACTATAGTGCTACGAGTTCTCTTTAAAAAAGAAACAGAATATTAGCAATCAAAGAACAAAGAGCAACAGAAAATAGTTTTGACATTTTTTACATAGGTAAATAATGTTAACCTACAATAGGGTACACCACAGCACAAGACATCCTTCAGTTTTTATTGACAGGTTCAGGTAACACTCTTCCAAATAGGCAAGTAAAATGCCTTGGCCATTTGGTGTTCTCAGTCACACAATGGAATACACAATGTATGCTTGAAGGTTCTCTTCAGGCTTAATAACTACTGTGTAGTAGCAAGTTTTCTTGCTCCTAACCAGTAAGCAGAGCTTCTAGCACTACTCTTTTGACTCCAAAAGTATTGCCAGAAGGAAGGACAATTTCCATTTTAATTAAATGTTAAAGGTAAAAACATTGAAGGGGGGTGGAAGATGTTAGGGATTCAGCAGAAGCATGGATGTCAAACAACTCACTCCTCAGTAAATTCCATAAGCTATTTAAATTTTGGTCAAAGGTCAGAAGGATTTGAGTTATGAGTAATAACGAAGAAAACAACAAATTAACAGCATTTAAAAAGAATTAATGCCGCCTAAGATAGAAACATTGCAATGAACAAAACTTCTCATCTTCAAAAATAAGTAGCATGCTTAAAAGAGCTGAAATATGTAACTCACTAGAGATTTGACAAGTTCCAGCTGAAAATTTCAATAAAACCAAGTATTTATTGAGAACAAATTTTAAAAGTACAAACATTTTAAATAATGCTATTTTATCATGTTCCCATAAAACAAGAAAGGGAAGAAAGCTTTGTTCCATGGAGGGTGGGGGAGAGGTATTTTAAGTCCTTTTATGTGTTTTTCTTACTCATTTCAGTGTTCTGGTTCTTCTTATACTCATCTAAACTAATGGTTTACAAATACATAAAAAGTCGTATTTATCACTTCTTCTAAGGTTAAATAGGAAGCTGTATCTGAGAGAAAGTTAGAGGTGTTCCCTGTCCAGCAGAAATGGGATTTCTTTGCTAAGCCTCAAATCTTCTAAACTTCAAAAACTCCTTAAGTCCTCACCAGTTTTATAAACCTAATGCTTCTAAATGTCGTCTTTCAAGCAGGAAGCAATGCAACACTATCATCCCACAGGTTAGCTTTAAGAATCAATTTTGCATATCTTTAAACACTGTCTTCTAGACTAAACATGAAATGAATCTGCTGAAAAACAGGTTCTGCTGTTTGCAGCAATTTGTGGACTGCTCCCTGCCAGAATCCACTGCTATTCACAAAGAATAATACTAAGAGTGATAACCCTGAGGCTGAGCACAATTAGAAGTAAATACCTGTATCTTCAGCCACCAGAGGAGTGGCATAGTTCACCAGTAACTAAAGACGGTTCTAAAGATAGGTAAGATCTGCACAATACAACACTAAAATCCAAACACACAGCAAGAAGAAAGGAAAAACCAGAAGGGAGTTAACTTTCTTGGAACAGTCTATAGGGAAGGAATAGGTAGCGCTTCATATTTCTACTAAATAGTGGTTGTAACTCAACATGAAGAAGGGATATTGTCCCCAAGCAAAGTCCTACTTGATATCAAGTGGAGAGCTCAGCAATTGCTCCTTATCACACAAACTGACAGGTTTGCATTTCCTGCTCATACAACACCCAGCATTAAATTGCCAGACTGGGGATGGGGAATATTATCCAGCCATTTCCAACTGGTAGAGACTACTGGGTTTTTTATGTCCCCTCTTGCAGGGAAGGCATTTTATTCTAGGAGTGCCTGACAATTTCTATTTGACAAATGCTTGGCCAGTGTTAAGGAAGGGCTGGTGATGTGCTTCATCTGTCCTCATAGCTACCCGTAGTGTGTCAGAGCTGTGACTTCTGACTCTCGCGATTTTTGTCAGAGCTGAGAACTGGTTTATGTCCTTGTCGGTACAAGTAAGGAGCCCACACAATATCTATGCAGCACCCAGTTCTCCCAGTCAGGAACCCCAGCAACCCTTCAGTTCCAAGTTTCCAACCAGTGACTTCCCCAAAGCTCCTAGTGAGGAACTCCTCTTCCCCCTGTGTTTGTATCTGGTGGAGGAAAATGTGCCAAGGATACAGGTTTCTCTGATGTATATAACCTGACACATTGTTGCGAGTTATTAACTAATCCTAAACTACTTTGTAGAATGTTCAGGCTGATGTAGGAAATAAAAAAAACCAACTCACTTTAATGTAAAAAAAGCACCCAACAAACTTGACAGAGCTCCATCAGCCTTTCATATACAACTAAACATAAGTATAATTAATAGAACAGAAAAATAGAAGTGGTACAACAGCAATCTTATTTTTGATTCAGGTATAAGGATAGAGTCTGATCCTTATAGGATAGACTTGGTTAGTGTGATCAGGATAAAGATGCCACAAATTAAGTCATAAAAAGCAGCATTCCCAAAGGGAAAGAAAGAGAAAAGACCAGGAGGTTGCCACTGGCAAGAATCACAGGAAAAAAAGAAGGGGGGTAAGGGAAACAGAAAGTTTTCAAGGACGGCAGAGTGAGCAAACATGGCACAGCATGAAACTTAAAAAGGATACCAGCCATTCCAAGTGTTGACTCCAGCCAACCAGAAACAAAAATTAAGGAAGGTACCTGCACTGTCTACCTTTTGATTCTGAAAATTTGAAGTCTGGATCGCCTTACACAGGCTTCCTGTACAGCCAGTGGAGAGAGACAGGCTCCTCTAGAAGAGCAACGATTTTAATGATGCCTAAATATTATTTTTCTTTTTTGCATCACTAACATTTAACAAAGGTTAGGGCAGAAAGAAAATTGGTATATGTCCTGCTCTTCTAATTATGCTAGTTCCCCCCCACCCCCAAGAAACCAAACCAAAACCCATAATAATCAAACCAGTTGGCAACAGGACTACTCAGCTTCACAGAGCTAGATGCTTATAAATTAGTCAATAGGAATATACCTTACTTGTTAGGTTTCAAATCTACCATAAAAGCAGAACAGCTTCAAATAACACAAAATATGAAACTGGCTACAGAGTACTGATTTTAAATCTCTGAAAACTAATTCATGGTAGAAAACAAAAGGCTTCTACTCAATTGCCATGCTAGTCAAGCTAGTGTCTTTTTAAATAATTCCCTAGTTCAAACTAATGACATTTATATTCAGTAATGGACTTCAGGTGGAATTCATATTCCAAATTTAGACATCTATCTGAGGGTGAGATGAATCATGCAGTGAAAGTGCTTATTTCTCTCCACTGACTATAAAGGCAGCCTACAGAACTAGCTCACGTATAGGCAGCCAAAGCTGGTGTTCACCTACTTGTCTCCTGTTATCTAATGCTCACATTTATGTTGCATAGCATGCCTAATGGTCATCTTCTGTTACAGAATCAAAGAATTAGGCTAAAAATCTCTTCTTTCAAGAAGGTGAGAAGCAGCACTACCCTAAATTATCTTAAGTTCTAAGTAAACATTAGCAGTCACTACTACTTCCCCTCTCACACAACTGTTAGAGGTCTGCTCGTGGAAAAATAAGCACATCTTTCAAGCAAAAATCCCACACATCTGACATTTTTGTACAAATTATAGCACCTGTTGAATATGAAAGAACTATTTTAAAATAATGCAGCCACATACAGAAAGCTCTTCAGAAGCCCATATATTCACAAAATTATGAATAACTGGATGAAAATGTATTACTAAGTCTACTAAATGCCTAAAGTCAGCCAAAACTTTAGGAATGTTTCTACAGAAAGTGAGGACATAGGATTCAAAATTGTTGACACGGTAAAGTGTGCTCCTAAATCAAAATAAACAATTATGATTGAACCAAACTAAAAATCACCTGCGATTTGCACAACTTCCATCTTGACAAAAGGAACAGGGCAGCTATATTAAATAGCAGCCTCTTGTTTCAAATAGCATGAATCTTCTCAAATGCAATATTTCCATCCAGCACAAAGTATGTATTCTTAATATTACTTAATATTACTTCTCCATTTACAAGTAGAGAGGTCCCTTGGTTATTTCAATAGGCACTACAGACAGAAAGAAGTATATTTTTATTGATAAGCTGGTCACATACAACAGAGAGATATGGGCATTTAGCATGTCCGGGAGAGGGAAGTGCAACACAAAAATCACCGCAAAGGAGTCTGAATGGAGAGCAGAAATAAGCAGTCTACAGACAGCCCAGACCATGCATTTGTTTGATCAATACCCACTCAAAAACACCTCTTCCTTAGAACTTCTTTACCTAAAGGGCCTCTATTGTGCAAGGAGTACACAAGAGATGTGATTGGAAGTGCATCCATTACATGACCAAAAACACACTATGCAGCAGTAAAAGGACAAAATCATAGGATATCAAGCCACCAACTGATGTGTACCTGCAGTCCTAACCCTGCCCTGAACATGACCCTTGCTTCATGTAGATTTTCTATTTTGGTAGCACATACAAGGTCACACAAAGAGAAGACTATGTAGCCAGTGGCCCTAAAACACCCCCGAAATCAGTTACCGCCCCATTTTGTGCCAAAGTTTGAATGCTACTGGTAGAAAGGATTCTGGAAAACAAGAGAAATTTTAAAAAAAAGAATTATAAAAAAAAAAAAAGGAAAAAAAGGGGGGGGAGCAGGCTTTACAACAAAGGAATGGCTGTACTGAGCAAGACCCAAAGGTCCATGACCATTCAAATACCCTCTCACTGACAACAGCCAATAATAGATATCAAGTGAAGCATGTAAGAACACAATAAATATATAGTAATACTTCCCCAGAATACTCCCTGAGCACTCAACAGTTTGCAGGAGCAGGATTTCCTGAACAAGAATAGGTATTTGCATTTGATGATTCTTCTTCCATGAAAAGACAGTTTCCCTCTGCACTGATGTAATGTTTAGCTTCCTTAAATTCCTGAGGCAAGAAATTCTATAGCTTAATTACACGTTCTGTTGAGAACCACCTCCTTTTGTCTGTTTTCAATTCATCAGCTGCTAGTTTCATTAGATACCTCTTAGTGTGTGCGCACTTAAAAAAAAAAGACAGTGAATAAACACTCCCTATTTATATCCTGTTGGCTACTAAACGCTTTACAGGATTCTGTCACACCACTTTTCGGTCACCATTTCTACCCTAACAAATGAATCCATGCTGATCCTCTTACAGAAATTGTTTCATATTTGTTTCAGATTTGCTCTTCCTTAAAACTTAAACTACATTCTTTTTGAGATGATAGGGATAGGGGTGAGCAAGGCAGAACTACATAAGATAATTAAATTTTTTAAAATTTCTTTTTTAAAAACAGTATAATCATTATTCTCTCTTTATTTCCTAACCATTTCCAGAGGCAATAGTCAGATTTGAGCTCATCTTTCTAGATGCAAAGATAAGCTTGCTCCTTCCCACCTCAAAATACACCACATGAAGTTATTTATGGGAAATTTCATCTGCCATTTTAACATCCAGTTGCTGAGCACTGTCAAGTCCTTGTCCAATGCTAGGGTCTGCCTTTGCATCTGCTACCCATCAGTAAAGTCTGTGAACCCACTTTTCTTCTGCATCCTTTATGAACTTGAACATTCTGCATTAACATAACCCTGGAGAATTGTTGCACAGGACCCTTCTCTACCCTATTTACTCCAACTCTCCCTTTCTTATATTTTAGTCATAAATTTAACCACATGAAGTCCTTTGCCCCTATCCTACGACTACTTACTTTCATCAAAATTCTTTGGTGGGGGCCCTTGTCAAATGTCTGCTGGACATTCAGGTAAACTATTTCTGTCAGATCGAATTTGTTCATGTGCTTGCCTTAAAACACCTCCAGTAAGTTTGCAAAACATGACATCCCTTCATAGCAGGCTTTTAACTCTTCCTCAATACATCATGTTTGTCCACCTTATCTTCATTATTATTTCAACTGATTTACTTAGCACAGATGTCAGGCTTACTGATCTGTAGTTCACCAGATATCTCCTGAAGCCTTTTTTTCAAAACAAAACAAAATAAGTGTCACATGCAGATTAAGACATTAGATATCATACATAAAGTAATTTGTATTTTAA
This sequence comes from Vanellus vanellus, assembly GCF_965231255.1. Classification (NCBI taxonomy): domain Eukaryota; kingdom Metazoa; phylum Chordata; class Aves; order Charadriiformes; family Charadriidae; genus Vanellus; species Vanellus vanellus. The sequence continues at coordinate 117,601,676 of NC_138906.1, read as the reverse complement.
CTAGATGTTGTATTTGTTGCTTACTGTCAACAGTACAGTGACCCTTGCTTGCTTGCCATTTGGCAAGCTGTACTTCTAAGTCCAAAAGCAAAACTCTCTGAAGAGATGTAGTGTTGTTTTTTTCCTTAAAAGGTTTAAGCAGTATCTTTCGGAAGAGCAGGTGACCTTTATCAGATGATACAGATTTACTGTAATAGTAATACTACAAACATTTAGTTTTACAAAAAGAACTCTCTTATATTTCCAGTCTGTAAATGATCGTTCCATAAATATATGCTCCTGTGCAGTAGTAGCCATTCAACTATTTAATAGCTGTCCTAATTACCAGAAAACACAAATGAGCGTCTAAAAACAGTTATTCATTTGCAAATGAGATATTGTTCAAAGGCAAGTACAACTTTTAACATCTTGCTAGAAGACTGGAATTGAGAACTTCTGCGGAAATTACAACCAGCAGCCAGGCAATTTGAGACAAGCACTAAACCAAGCCAATTTTCAATATACACAAGTATGTTTATCCTGACCAATTGCATGAAGTTGCAGTTTTGTTTCACAAGATTTCTAAATGCCCTCTAAATTTCAAGTCCAAGTTCACCCAATTTTTCTTCAGCATAGCATTGACTATTTATCTTATTTTCTACTCACAAGTCCAAAGACAAGGAGTTGAAAACTAACAAGTCCCATCTTACTAAACTGATCAGGTACCTTTCTGTGATGCAAGCTCAAACGCTAGGTTTCATCATAGCTATATTTCCATTGGTAAGATGTTAAAGTTAAACATAACAGTGTGTTTAAACCCACATGCAACTGTTCCAGCTCCTTTTTCACCTCTATACTTTGTATTATTCTAACAGAAGTTTGTAGTTCTAACATCAACAGAACAACAGCATGGATTCATCAGTTCAGTATGTTTCATCAAATGTAGGGAGAAAAACAAAATCAACACCTTATCACTGTTGGTAAAGACACTGTTGGAGCAAGTGCAGCATTCACATCTTAAGAAAAAAAGTACCCTGTCACAGATGTTGAAAAAACACCTTTCCAAATATGAGATGAAAACATTTCCTTGACTTAAAAGCCTCTGGTGCTGCTCAGTCTTTGAGGCATCAGAGAAGTTAACAGTGTCCTCGCCACTGCTGCCATGGGAGTGGGGAGAGGACACAGCAGACAATAAAGCCATACACAGACTTGATATTAATAGCAGAAAGCAAAGAAACCCAGGAGAACAATGCAGTTGCAAAGAGTTATCTCCACTCTTCCCAACCTATCATAAGAAAGCTGGTAGAAACAACAACAAAAAAAACCCATCTGGCTGCCAAAACAAACAAACAAAAATATCCTGTCTTTCAACACCTGTGTTTTGTTTCATTTCAACTACCACACTTACTTTTGTGGCCCTCTTAACTCCTTTCATGAAAATCACAAAACAGCTGAAGTTGGGAGGCACTTCTGGCCTACTCTAACCCCTCTGCTCAAAGCCGTGGCAATGACAGCAAGTTGCTCAGGGTTGTGTCCAGTTGGGTTTTGAATTATCGCCAAGGATGGAGACTCCACAACGTTTTTGGACCATCCATTCCTGTGTTCTATCACCCTTACAATAAAAAAAAAAAACAACACATTTTTTTCCATATGTTGAAATGGAATTTCCTATATTATAATTTGTGCCCATTGTCTCTTGTCCTGTTAGGGGACTCTACCGAAGCCTTGCTCTGTCCTCTTTATTCTACCCCATCAGGTATTTATACACCTAAGATCCCCCTAAGCCTTTTCTTCTCCAGGCTGAGCAGTCCCAGCTCTTTCAGGCTTTCCTCACAGGAGAGATGCTCCAGGCCCTTAGTCATCTTAGTGGCTCTTTGTTTGACTCTATCCAGGATGTCCATATTTCTCTCATGTTGGAGAGCCCAGAACTGGACACAGCACTCCAGGTGTGGCCTTACCAGTGCTGTGTAGGAGGAAAGGATCACCTTCTCGGCCTGCTGGTAACTCTTCCTAATCCATCCAGGACACCACTGGGCCTTCTTTGCCACAAATGCACATTGCTGGCTCATGTACATCTTTTCCACCAGGATTCTCAGGTCCCAGGTCCTTTTCTGCAAAGTGGCTTTCCATTTGGTTCTAACCTACCACATACTGGATCCTGGGGTTGTTCCTCCCCAGGAGCAGGACTTGGCATTTCTCTTTACTGAATTTCATAGGCTTCCTGTCAACCAATGCCTCCAGTCTGTTGAAGTCTATTTGGATGGCAGCACAACCCCCTGGTCTACCAACCACTCCTCACAGTTTTGTATCCTCTGCAATCTTGCCAAGGGTGCCCCTCTGTGTGACCACCTAGGTGAGCAATGAAGGTGTTAAACAGGACTGGCCCTGGGGTACATCACTAGTGACTGGCCTCCAGCTGGACTTTGGGCTACTAATGACAACCCTTTAAGTCCGGCAGTTCGGCCAGTTTCCAGTCACTCTCATCAGTCACTCACCCAGCCTGTACTTCATCAGTTTGCCTATGAGGGTGCTATGGGAGACCATGCTGAAAGCCTTACTAAAGTCAAGATAAACAACACCTACTGCTTCGCTCTCATCCACCCAGTTAGTCATTTCATCACAGAAGCTGGATTAAACACAATTTCCGGTTCATAAATCCATGCTATGCTAACAACTCCCAACCATCTTCATATTTGGAAATTATTCTAGCTTCTGTTCTTCATCTTTTCCAACCTAAATATTTTCTTTCTGATGTATACAATACACTTACTCATTAATAGTTGCATATCTACTAATTGGGATGTCCTCAAAACAACTAACAATGTCACAGTGCTGCTTAACAAACTACTTATTCCAGCCAGGCACTGAAATAACAATGCTTCTTTTTTCTCCACAAATGTATCTAAACTAGTAACAATGTTGTTGCAGCTGTAATGGCCTAATGATCTCAGAGAAGCAAGGAAAACACCCTCCTCCCCGCCCCCAAATATACTCACTACTTACTGTTGGGAAAACACAAGTTTAGCAGGCATATCGCCCGATCAGCATACCTGTAAGAATTTTCCTCTCCTTTAAACTGGGCGTTTTGTTAACAGCATCCTTTCTACACATCTAGTTTAATTCCCATATTTTGTCAAGCTCTTGACAGAAGTAGCTCCTTTTCTCAGACTTCCTGGCCTCCGTGAAACACAGACATCAGGAATTTCAAGAAGCATCTTCTCCACATGTTTTTTCCTTAAATTTTTTTACCTTCTCTCTCCCCTTCAGAAATGCAGTGAAGACATATCAGACCCCAAACTATGCTAAGAAAAGGCCTGTGCTCACACTTATTGGGGAAGAAAGAACACACAGCACCAAACCCTCTGCATTCAAGTGATGGCATACCTAGAAGGTAAGCATCCTTTCAACTTCCACTAAAAATGCAACAACAAATTCTGGCCAACAAAGCAGCAATGCAATTTTCCTAAATTCTGTCCGGTTCTAAACATTTCCAGATAGTGGATAATGCAGCAGTTAGTTTGGCTAAATGGCAGCTCAGTTCTGGAAGTCTTTACAGTAATGACAGGCTACAGTTGTGGTTTTATACTGTATTATACATCCAACTAAGTGTTTCAAACACACACTGTAGCATTAAAGTGAACTGGAAGAGCAGATTACAACACGAACGCTGTATTCTTTCACCAATTTAGTGATGTACTGCCAAAAAAAGAGTACATTTTAAAAGCTTTGTTGTACATTGGGCCAGGACACGTCCGCTGTAGTTCCGACAGACCAAGGACGACCGTCTGACAACAGTTTCTGGGGTACTAATGCTCTCTGCAGCCAAGTGGTTGACTAAAATATTTTAAACAAATTTGGACACACTCCCAATCAGATTATAACAATTTCCAGGCAGCTAAAGCCCTGGGCCAATGTCAGTTGACAGCATCCATTT